>NC_142091.1:31308746-32517184 GCF_054644295.1 Miniopterus natalensis
CTTTGCTCACACGGTTTCTTCTGCTTGCTGATGTTGTGGGATCAGCTCAGACATTATTCTTTTCCTAACACCTTTGCTGACCTTCTTTGCCTTTCCCCAAAGGACTTTGTTTCCCCAACCTCCCCACCTCTTTAGCTCTCTGTCAAGACATAACACTTGTTTATAAACCTGCATCTCTTTACTGGACTCAGTGCCCCTTTGTTTCTGTTCTCCTAGCATCTGGCAGAGTTACAGATACATAATAAACACTCAAAACATATTTATTGAAATAAATTAATAAATGAATGAATATACACAGTGCTATTTCTCCTCCCTCACTTTATCTGAAACCACTGTTACATATTTCTAGTTCTCTGCAGTTGATCAGATGTGTTCATATCTCTCATTCTGCCTGACCACAGAAATGATGTGAGATAGATAGGCGGGCTAGGGCCTCGTTTACATTTGAGGATTGGGAGGCTCAGGAAGAACAAAGGGCTGCCTCCAATTTAGTGACCATCTAATATCACTTTAACCTGAGAACGTGTGTTCTTGCTGTGAGTGCTCTAAGTGTGACCATTAGCTGTCCCTGGACAAGGAATTTCCACCATCGATTAAGTGACCTGAAATAAAAACACTTAGCACAGCAGGTTCTAAAAAAGCTTGAAGAATTCCAAAGAAGGATTGAAAACTTGTATTCTGTGTTCTTCTTAGCTCCTCATTTTGTCTTGGCAATTAGGCATTAAATCTGCGGTATTTATTAAAAGTATCAAAAACATCTAAACCAATAATAAGAATGGTAAATACTTACGTGAGAAGTTCCTATGTACAGGGCACCATGCGGACACATACCTGCCTTTTGTCAATTAACCCTCAAAACCAATTCATTTAATAGATACTATTTTCTTCACTGTGCAGTGAAAGAAATCAAACCTCAGAGGGAATGCAGCCCCTCACTCGAGCCAAACAGCTCGTGTGGTGAAGCCACCGTGAGGGGAGCTGGCTGCAGCCGTCGGCCTCGTCTGGGATTTTAGAGGCAGCTTGCCAAGAACTGAGCTTCTCTCTGAGGACTGAGCTCCCAGAGGCTCTGTTCCTCGCACAGTTTTGATAAAGCGCTCTCTGGGGTCTGTCAGCTGCCTCATGGTATATATTGGACATGAAATCCCAGTACTTTCCTCCTGATTTGGTTATCCTGAACATCGTGTGAAGCCCCGGGGCCTCCGGAGAGAGCAGTTGTCCTGGGAGTGCTGCTTGGAGGGATTCAAATTAGATCAGGCCTGTCCCCAGCGTGCTGCAGTGTCCTCGGTGAGCCCTGCTGCCACATGGACTGCGGCTCAGGCTGTTCCACAGCATCTTGATCCCCTTGTCCTTGCACTTAGGAATTCATAATGTCTCGGCCACGCTTCTGTTTCATAGGGAGGTGTGACCTGGTGCACGTGATTAAGGATTCACATAGTAGATTGGAAAGATGGTCCTGGGCCCAAATCACAAGTGACTTCATCTTTGTGAGCATCAGTTGACTCACCTGCAAAACAGCCAATATAAGCATCCCATGAAATTATGGTAAAAACACACACCGTATGTTTTTAATAGGTGTTTAACAAGTAGTTACTAAATATAGAAGGTGTTTAACAAATATACAGGGTGTGTTTAACAAACATTATTCCTCCCCTTTAATTTTAAAATTATTTTAAATAATATGACAGTATTACAAAACATTTATAAAATGAAAAAAGAAATAAATATTAGCTATAGTTCTGCCACACAAATGAAACAACCACTAGTTTCATTCAGTGTCTTTTCTTCTTTTCATTTTTCATATGGCTATGTTTAAATCCCAGTTTTTCACTTCATGTTTCACTATGAGCATTTTCATAGACATCATCAACTAAGCAACTAAGTCATTCCATTTCTAGGCATTTACTGAAGAGAAACGAGGGCATATGTCTACATAAGTCTATAAAGATTTGCACTTGAATGTTTATAGCAGCTTTATTTGTAATAGCAATATTGTGGAAATTGCCAAATAGCCATCAACAGGAGATGGACCCATATAATAAAATGCTCTCAGCAAGAGAGAGGAATAAACTATTGATAAATGCGACAGCATGTGTAAATCTCAAAATAAGTATGCAGAACGAAAGAAGCCAGACAGAAAAGAGTGCTTACTATATAATCCCATTTATGTGAAATTCTAGAAAACTCAAATTAATGTATAATGCAAAGCAGAAAAGTGGTTGCTTAAGGATGAGAAGAGGTGGAAGGGAAAGATTACAAAAGCTCACAAGGAAACTTTTGGGGGTGATGAATATGTTCATTATCTGGATGGAGCTGGCGTTTTCACAGGAATTTATATAGCTCAACACTAAGATAATTGTATACTTTAAATATATGTAGTTTATTATAAGTCAGTTACACTTCAATAAAGCTGTAAAAAACAAAAGTGATATATCTTGAGGAAAAAATCTTACTCTAATAGTCCCATTGTATTATTATTTATTAAGCTATTCCCACTGATGTATGTTTATATTGCTTCCAATATTTTGCTACTATAAATAACATTGCAGTGAACATATTTGGCATAAAGCTTATATTAAATATTATTTGCTTTCTCTTTAGAACATATTAATGCCAAAATCAATTTTCATTGGGCAAAAATGGCACAGAAATGTCTTTGCAGTTCACTCCTCATTAGTGTGTTTTTATGAGGGAGTTATATGTATAGCGGATTCTCTAGCTACTTTATTATTTTAATTTTTTTAGTGATTATAATCACTGGTTTCCAAAAACTACCACTTGAGCCACTGATAAAAATAGTAGCATAGAGGCACATGGGTAACGATTGGAGTTGTAAAACGAAGTCTCAAGAGGAGCCCAATAGTGATGGAATTTTCAGTTTCTCCAAGCATCTGACCCCCTCAAGGATGCAGGGGCCTCGTGAACTATCAGTGTTGATCTATATATACCCATTGTGTTCAATGAATGATTAACTACTATGGTCATCCATTCACTTCTAGGTGATTCCTTTCTTTCCAATGGCTTTTCCTCTACTGGAAATGCATAAAAATGCCAAATGGAACTTTTTCAACATTCACCATTTATTTATACATACATACAGTAAAAGAAACATTTCCTGAGCTTGAACTATATGCCAAACATGGGATGTGTACTGAAGCTATGAAAAATACTGGTCCCTGTTTTCAAAGTGTTACAGTATTGTTTGAGAAACCAGTAAGTAGATCCTAAATTAGAATAGGGGTGATTAGCACATCCAGAGGCATAAGCCATTGGGGAATATATAAGAGATAAATGTATCCCAACCTAAAGCTTTAGGATAGACCTTCTAGAAGAAGTGGAACCTCAGGTAGTAACTAGAAAAGGAAGAGCCAGATGAAGAAACCTAGAGGGCAAAAGAGGAGAATGTTTTAGGCAGAGTAAATAGCATGCATGAGATATTAGAGGGAGAGAAGGCGTAAAAATACTGTGTGGGTATGTGTGGGACTATAGTTTTGTTGTTGTTGTTTTAAGGTGTGTTTTAGTGTGAAGCACTGATAAGAAATATCGGGAGTAAAATATTTTTTAAAGTGTTTGTTCTCTAATCACAAAAGTAATAATATACCCTCATTATAGAATAATTATTAAATATGACTTTTAATATGTCTATTATAGAAAAAATATTGAAAAATACAAAAGTATAAGGGAGAAAATGAACACTACTGGTAATATTCAGATACAGCATATTAAAAGATCAGTAAAGTCATAATTTTAAAAGACTGCATGAAATAACATATAGTCAATATATTGCCTACTATTACTGGACATTTAGTTTCCAAATTTTATTTTTATAAATGATTTTAAAATATTCTTGAACCCTTAGATGTCTATGGGCTTGTCAATTTAATGCTGCCAGTCCATGAGTCGTTTCCAGTTAGCAAAATATGCTCGAGTCTGGTCACATAATTCAATGACCTCCAACATTATATACAGTCATATAAAGGGAAGACAGGGAATCTGATAATCATATCTGAGTTCTGACCAGGTCCCAGTTTCCATATTTTTATGTGCATCATCTCATTTAATTCTCACCTCACCTATGTCAGAGGTATGTTAACCCATTCTACAGATGAAGTAACTGAGTGGCCAAGTGACTGTCCTAAGGTTACAGCTTGAGTTACAGGTGAAACCTTAACCAAAGCCTATCAAATATCAAAGCTTATATTTTTTCATCTCTACATTTCTTCTCACAAAAATCATGGACAAACAGTAGTGTGGTGAAGGCCTGGGCTGGGGGTGAGAGTGGGGTTGAGAGGGCCAATGGTGGGGGAAAAAAAGGGGGATCTGTAATACTTTAAACAATAAAGATTAAACCTTTTTTTAATTTAAAAAATCAATGCGAATTATGGTGTCTCTTTTGCAACTCAGAGATAAGATAGTATATCTCTCTTTAATAAATAATAGTTAACAATTATTGACCATTACTATGTCTCAGGTTATGTTCTGAATGCTTTATAAGCATTAACTCATTGAATCCTCCAAACCTAATGAGATAGGGTCTATTATTATACCCAACAGGAAGAAGAGGAAACTGAGGCGCAGAGATATTAACTAAATTACCCCTGAACACTTAGCTCACGGGCCCAGAATGCAGGATTCAAGCCAAGCAATCTGCTCTGGAGTCAGCATTCTAAACCGCTCCACTGCAGTGCCTCTCAGAGACAATTGCCAGTTTGTGCCAGAAACTAAATGGTAGGAATTGTCTTACTATACATAGCGACATTACATCACATTAAAAGGCAGTGTAAGGATCAAGAACACAGGTTCTGGAACCAAACTACCCGTTTACATCCAGGTTCTGCCACTTACTGGTAAGATAGTTATTGTGAGTTCTTCATCAACACAATTGATCAATAACAGCAACCATCTTATGGGGCTGTGATAGGAATAAACATTTGTATAGAACTTAAAATAGCCCGGCCGGGCATCGCTCAGCACTTGAGTGTTGACCTGAGATCCAGGCGATCGGGGTTCGATTCCCCATCAGGGCACATGCCCGGGTTTCGGGCTCGATCCCCAGTCAGGGGCGTGCAGGAGGCAGCCGATCAATGACTCTCTCATCATTGATGTTTCTCTCTCTCCCTCTCCTTTCCTCTCTCTGAAGTCAATAAAGATATATTTTTTAAAAATTATAAAAAAAAAGAACTTAAACATTTATATAGTACTTAAATAGTGCTTGGAATATACTTATCACCATTTGAGTTTCTGTTAGTTTGTAGTGTATGAGTTCTCCTGGTTCCTCCCTCCCCAACCACACTCTAGGAAACAGTGATCTCAGGTGGTACCCTGAGGGGACCAGACACACCCACAGTGTCTGGGCTTTTTCAATCCCTGCCCACGATTGATGCCCCAGCGAAGATCTAGGCTCCACAGCGTCATAGTATCCTCTGTCTCTGTGAGAACTGTTTCAAAGGGAAGAATCGGCCTTGCCAACTTTCCAAATTTAGCCATAACTGGGTCACCTAAAAAAGTAGCGCACTGTTCCCTCAAGTAATCTTTTGCTTATGTTAATTTTATGTGAAGCTTTCCTCACTGAATCCTAGCACGTTCCGAATTTCCTGAGTCACTGCTTTGTGACATGAGTGTGTGAAGAGCGTGTTTTCAGAGCTGTCACCAGATGCCGAGCAGCTCGCTTCTGTCCTTGGTCGGGTCTGTAATTCTGGGACTGATACCAAAAGCAAAAACAAACAAAAAACAAGATCAGGTTTGGGTGTGGTTATTTTTGTCCTTCATATTGTACAGTGTTGAAGATCTTTTGCTTTGAATCTGCGGGCCACATCCCTGTCGCTCGCGGTCCGGTGCCAGGCTCTGGGCTCGGGGTTCGAGGTACAGATAGGAGTTTGATCCTGTCCTGCCTTTAAAGACAACACAGTCTCATGTTGATCACGGTGTCTGAAGATATGCTTCTGAAGGACTTGCTTCAGTTTGGGGTCGGAGGTTGATTTTCTAAAGCCTAGCTTGACATGTTTACGTGAGTCGCTATCAGACACAGGGTTCTCTCCTTGTCTACAGGCTAAAGGAAAGGTGTGTCTTTAGCCCGGTTTCTGGAGTCACAGGACAGGTCTGCAGGGAAGAAGTCCTGTCTTACAGTGTGGTGGTTGCAGAGCAGGGAGTAGGGCATAGAAGAGATAAATGGGGATGGAAAAATTAAAACTAAATTAAATTATTTTTTTTAAATCAAGAACGACTGTCTTTTCAGGAGACAGCGGATGTGTGGGTTACTATGAGAGGAGGGCCGCCTCACGTTGAGGGTGTTTCCTATAGGCCAAGCACCACGTGAGAGGTTTGGTTATCTTACTTTCACCTCTGATCGACCCTGTGTGATGATTGTCTCTTGGAGAAGATGTTGGGACTGGAGATTACTACTGATCTTAAGTGAGAATCACTTGATTATGGTCAGAGCTAGGAAAAGGTAGAGTCCAGAATTTGAATTTCAGTCTGTCTGGCTCTAGGGTCCATGACTTCCCATGGGAGGAATTAGCTCTTTGGAGGGGTCATTTTAGAGAAAAGGTGTATCAAATTTAGAATGTTACAAATCCTTCCCAGAGTCTTTCTTTAATGGATTCAGGAGCCAGATTGAGGAATTTTTAAAGTCTACTGGCATCACTTGAAGAAATGGCATTTCTTCTGTCATCAAATGATCTTATTCATGCCTTTCCTTATGATGGAATCATCACAGCTGTTCTAGTACAGCTTATGCAAGGTGTGGCTCAGTGGTTGAGCATCGACCTAGGATCCAGGAGATCGTGATTCAATTCCTGGTCAGGGCACCTGCCCGGGTTGAGGGCTAGATCCCCAGTGGGGGGGTGTGTGTGCAGGAGGCAGCCGGTCAATGACTCTCTCATTATTAATGTTTCTGTCTCTCTCTCCCTCTCCCTTCCTCTCTCTGAAATCAATAAAGACACATTTTAAAAAAACACACCAAAAAACTGAGAGTTGTATTTGCTTCTACCAACTTGACAGGTGGAAGAAAGACAGGATCTTTGGAACCCCATAGATCTGAATTCGATCTCTATAACTGCCACTGACTCTCAAATGGAGAGAATGGCACCTTGTTTGTAGGCTTGGCATAAAATAGGGAATAGTTACTGTTAATCACCTGAATTACAATTATGGCTCAATACAATGTAGTCCTTTCCCCGTCACTGTGACATGGCTGAGCAAAAGGAGCTCGTCTGAGGATACTGAATCCCCGGGGTGTAGTACCACTTGAGATGATTGAAGAACACGAAAAGATGAAAGGTCTGAGTGTTCTGCCCTCAATGCCCTTGTGACGTGGATACGGAGAAATAATTAAAAACCAGACATAATTTAGAGGCAAATTTTATAAAATATGACATTTGCAGTGAACAGAATAGAATTTAGAGAAAGTGGACACTGGTACAAGTGAGGCTCAGGGAAGGCCTTCTGGGGAGGAGAGGCCTTGGAGTGGGAGGCGGGGGTCAGGGGTAGAAGCTACACAGGCAAAAGGAAGAATCGAAGCCATCAATTTCTCCTGTTACTTTCCCCTCCCCCGTTTTATTCCTTTGTTTCTATAGCAAGAACATAGGTGCCATTTTCCTTTTCCTATCCACTCCCCTTCCCTAGTTCCAGTGTTTTACTTGATTATCGAAAGCAAAGTATTTATTTTCTTGCCACCTTCCAAGAGAAGTTTGGATAGTTTCATTAGTTTGTCACCATTGACATTTAACTTATCGATTAATAAGGAATATTTTTCTTATAGTTTTGTAATGTTCTTATTTTTAAAAGAGCATGGAAGTAAAGCTAAAAGTCATTCATGCTTAATAAAGAAAATTTGGACAGCATAGGAGAGTATATAGAAAAAATTTAGCAGGGGTCCCTTCCCCCATACAAGAAATATTGCCATTTGTATCTTGGAGTGTTTCCTGTAAGCTTTTTTTTTTTTTAATTATATGTATTAACTTTGTTTATTTTTTTAATAATAGTTACCTGTACTCTTTGTTTGTAAGTTGTTATAAGCATAAAATTTCACAGGATATGCCATAATTTACTTACCCATTTCCTAATGTACATTTATATTTTAAATAGTATCCACTGGTAAATCATGTTAAATCATGTTAAAAATGTTGAATGTTTTCATTTTCTGAATTTTTTGGATTATTTCTTTAAAACATACTCTGGGATGTGGAATATATACAATTTTTTTTTCCTCTGGTAGAATTATTTCTTTTAGAGGTATTTGAGCAAGCACTTTCTTCCAGGTACCATGCCAAAGGTGGTTTCGACGAGTTAACAATCTACTAGGAAAATTAAGACAAATAGAAAATAATCAGTGCTTTAAAAAGAGAGCAGGAGCCCAGCTGGCATGGCTCGGTGGTTGAACACCCACCTGTGATCCAGGAGATGGCAGTTTCATGCCCATCAGGGCACATGCCCAGGTTGCAGGCTCAGTCTCCACTGTGAGACGTTCAGGAGGCAGCAAGATCAATGACTCTGTGATCATTGATGTTTCTATCTTTCTCTCTCCCTCTCCCTTCCTCTCTCTGAAATCAATAAAGACATATTTTTTTTAAAAAAGAGAGAAGAGGAAAAGGACTGAAGAAATTCAGAAAATTTATGACTGGACTAATGAAAGAGGTCTCACAAAGAGTAGCAGAACTTAAGCTAGGGCTTGGATGCTGGGAATAGTAATTCCACATGATCACAAGTGCAAAGGTGGGAAATAAAAAATATAACTAGAGATTACTGACCAGCCACCTATTTGCAGGAAACTTAGAGGCCTTGCAAAGAAATTGTAGAGGAGAAGCTGAGAAAGATAAATTGTAGCTAGAGGGCCACAATGTCACATTAAGAATTGCAAACACCTTTTTAATAGACAGTGAAGAGCTCTGGCATTTTTTCACAGGTGGTTATGCAGTGTTACAGACTGATTCTCATAAGGAGGAGCTTATGTTCAAAGATGCTCAATGTCACTTACAAAAAAGGAACTCAAATGAAAGCAATGCAAGATCATTTTCACCTCAGAGATTTACAAAGAATGGACTTCTGACAAGTGTATAGAAAAACATGTGCTATCATCACTAATATAAATTGTGCATAATTATGAGACTATCAATTGGCATAAACTTTCTGGAAAATAATATAGCAGAATGCACCAATATTTAACATGTGCATATCTTATACTTGGTAACTCCACTTCTAAAAATGTATCCTAATGTCACAATTGAGCAACACTCAAAAATTATTGTACATAACAGCTATAGCAATATGTTGTCTATCACCATAACATTAATAACCACAGGTTTTCCATTAATTAGAGTATCTTAAATAAATTATGGCATAAATCTTGAATAAGATGCTTATAATTGTGGTTTCTCAAAAGGATGAATTAGATGTTTATGCACTAACCTACAGTGATGTTCATTATATGTTAAAGAACAAACCAAAGCAGATACCAAAGAATAATTTTGATCTCATTTATGCAAAAGCAAAGAAACATATATACCAAAGGGTTAACAGCAGCTGTCACTTAGGAATAGGAATAAAAAGTAATTTCACTGTTACTTAAAAAGCATTTTTTAAAACTATTAAGAAAAGATCATCAGAAACATTGTTTTGGCTACAGGTTGAATATGAGCCAAAGTGAAAATAAAGGCAAAGATGAAAGTCGCTGTCCTCTGAGACACCTTTCCATACCGTCTGATGTTGACCTTGTCATTTCCAGTCACATTATCCCATTTTCAGCCCATTGTTTCATTTAGCAATACATTTTACTTTCTGGTGTGTTTTTTTAAATTATCTTGCTAAGATTGAGGACCTTGCTTATCTTGTTCCATGCTGTATCTCCAGCACTTAAAACATTTCCTGAGTGATAGTAGTGTCACATGAATGAGTTGAATGAAATAAATGCCAGTTGGACAGCTATTGCAATACTTCCTTTTATTATAAAAGTCTGAACTTCTTAGTTTGACTTGTACAGCCATACATAACTTATTTCCTGAAAATCTCTCTAGCTTTTTATTTTATCATCCCCAGTTTCATCCCCTCAGGATCTGTACAATTGAACTTTTTTCAGTTACCTAAATATATTCTCCTCTTGCATCTCCAGACCTTTGCATGTATCATTCTTGCTTCTTGGAAAACTTATCAAACTCTTCTCTTTCTTACTCCTGTTCACCCTCTGGTTTCAGTTTAAGCAGTATTACTGCTTGATCATAGTCTCTGGAGTTAAATGTCAGATCAGTTATGTGTTAAGTAATTTTTGCTTAAATATCTTTACTTATCTGTAAAGTAGGAGTAATAATACCTTTCTCATAAGGTTGTGTTGTGAGGATAAATGAATTAACACACAAAAAAACTAAGAACAGTACCTGATGCACAGTAGCAATTTATTATATGTTAAGGCGATGATGACAATGATGATGATGATGATGATGATGATGATGATGATGAAGATGACAATGATGACAACAACTTGTAGTGTGGTTGTTGTGGTGATAGTGATTTCACTTTTTGGAAAACCTTCTTATTCCAGGATGGGATAGGTGTCACTTTTCTTTACTGAAAAATTAATTATTATGTATTAAACAGTACACAAACAGCCCATTTGTTTGTCTTTAGATCTTGCTAGAGTATAAGCTCCAGGTGATCAGAGGCTGAGACCTTTGAGTTCATAAGAGTATCCATAACACCTGGCACAGCGTAGAGTTGCTTTTTTAAATAAATGTTTTTAAAATTGCTGAATTGCTTAATCTAGCATAAAATAATAAAGTTGAGCTAAGATATATTGTAAGGAAAGGACTGAGAAGACAGATCTTGACACTAAAGAAGACCGAGAAAGAGTGAGAGTCAAAGATGACTTGGATTCAGGAATTGGAGACTAAGAAAATGATGATGCTACTGAGAGAGAGGAATAAATATATGTTATTAGCCTTGGCCCTTCCAGTTGACCCCTAAGAATTACCTTTTGTCTTTATGCTTTCAAAGTGACCCTAAAGGGCTTTTAGATTTATTACATCCTTTGACATTCAAAACTTAATGTTGCTTGGCTGGGTGTGGCTCAGCTGTTGAGGATCCACTGGAGGATCCAGGAGATCACGGTTCGATTCCCTGTTGGGGCACATGCCCGGGTTGCGGGCTCGATCCCCAGTGGGGGGCGTGCAGGAGGCAGCCGATCAGTGACTCTCTCTCATCATTGATATTTCAACTCTCTCTCACTCTCCCTTCCTCTCTCTCAAATCAATATAGATTTTTTTTAAAAAACGTAATTTTGTAGACACTACAGATGTATATGCCCGTGTACAGATGAGCAAATTGGGGTTCAGGAATGAATTGCTTACTCTGTCATGTGTGAGTAAAAAGAAAGTCGTATTACAAATAGAAAAAATATGATTTCTTTAAAATGACTCATTTACTCATTCAGAAACAGAAGTTCTGCTTTGTACAGAGACCATTATGACCCGGGCATACAGAGATGTAAATGACCTGGCCATTGCTCTTAACAGCTCAATCTGTATTCATAATGACAGTTACATTAACAAGTTTAAGACGGATGAACCCACTTCCTAAAGGATTCAAACATTGTCTTCTGGGAGTGCCATGAACAGAGCAATTAGTTCTCAGTTGAAGACTTAAAGAGGGTTCTTGGCTATGCATTTTTTAGTATTTTACTCCAATGCATTTCTTACAAAGAAAAACTAGACTTTGATTCCAAATTAGAATTTTCTAATTTCACCAATGTACTCATAAAAGAGCATTCATTATCTAACGCATGCTTATCAGTTAGCTTTGGGTTTCATTTTCTGAAAATGTTTTTGCACTTTTTTTTTTTCTTTTAATTTAACTCAGCAACAGTGTTCGGTTCTCTGCTGTGAAGAAACACTGAATGGATTAATGTGCGAGGTGTCAGTTGTCAGCATACTTTTAAGAATGTCTGAAGAGCTGATAACATGTTGAGGAAACTGACTTTTTAAAGCAAAATAAAGGTAGACTCTAAGTGACAATATTTCAGAGCCCCAGTTGATTACTGTTTCCCCCATTGCATTCTTAAAGGGACATGAAAACAAAATCAGTTACATCCAAATTTTGGTAATAATAGAAAAAACAGATTGTTTTAACATATGAAGAAAGGGTCACTGGTATATGACCTAAGGAACTAAATTTAGACTGAGAATAGAATCATAAGGTTTATGAATTAAAAAGGAAACTCTATGATAATCTACTACAGTCTTTTATTTGTCTCTTTCTTATTTAGAAACGGATAGACTGAATTTAATTATTTTAAATTCAATTCAGTGAAGCAATTAAATTGCTTAGTATTACGAAGTTTCTGTTACTTAATATTTTTTCATTAATTCGTTTATGAAACAGTGCAAGTCATTTAAAATCACTGTCAAATTTTTTAAACCAATAAAATAGGAAAATGGGGAAAAAATAATAGGTATCTCAGAGTTGCTGAGAGAATCAAATGAGATGATGCATGTCAAATACTGTCATTTTATTGTTGCCCACCTACTGCCCCACCTCCAGGAAGGTATTAAGGTTGAATTGGTTACAATACAAACAACTGTATCCCCTATGCCTTGCACAGTGCCTGGCACACAGTAGGCACTCAATAATTCCTCAATGAATGAATGCATGAACCTGATTTTCCTTGTGCTTTTATATTAACTGATGGTGTTTAAATTCTAGACCTCTGAAACAGAAGTTGCTCTTTTTTAAAAAAGAGTAAATTGAGACTCTAAGTGTTAAAGATTTAGCCTATGGTCACAAACATGAACATACTGAAGTGACAGATCCATTTGAACTCAGGCTTTCTAACTTCTACTCCAGTCTATTTTCTACCACAGTCTTTCAAAAATATTAATAAATAGCCCAGCCGGGGTGACTCAGCAGTTGATCACCTACCTATGATCTAGGAGATTGAGGTTTGATTCAGGATAAGGCACATCTCCAGGTTGGGGGTGTGTCGGAGGCAGCAGATCAATGACTCTCTCATCATTGATGTTTCTCTCTCTCTCTCCCTCTCCCTTCCCCTCTCTGAAGTCAATTAAAATAGATATTTGAAAAATATATGTATTAATAAATAATATGTTTTCATAACACTCTAACTATAGTCAAGAATACCCCTTGAAAATAATTTGGAAAATATAATTGCATGAAAACAAAAATATATTGTTTTGTATTTTCTTATATAAACACTGTCAACATTTAAGCATGCTCTTTTATTTAACATTGCCATGAGTAATTATTCTATGACTAAATACTCTTTAAAAACATTTTAATGGTTGATTAGGATTCAATTCTACAGAAATGCCAAATCTTGTCATTTCTTATTGTTAAATAATTAATTTCCAGCTTTTTTCTATCATAAATAATGCTCTCATACAATCTTATACAAAAGTGTGTGTCTTGTCTTCTGATTATTTACTTAGAATAAATTATTGGATATGAAATAATAGCTGGATTAAAGGGTAGGTCCATTTTTAAAGCTCTCAAGTGATAGTCACTCTATATTTCTTTCCAGAAGACTTGTACCAATTTCTTTCTCAAAAGCAGTGTCTGTGTGTATTTTTCTTGATGACTATACTACCAGAGAAATGTGTTAGTATTAAAGGGCAATTTCCTCTCTCTCTCTCTTTTTTTCTTTTTTTCAAAATAATTATTTCAGGGGTGAATGCGTCACCGCAGCTTCTAGAATAACATGTCAGTGCCAAACATCATTCCTCATTATCTTTGCTTCATAATACGTGCTGATTACCTGGGCACAATCTCCATAAAAATACCAGAGCAGAGACAGCCTCAGCATAGCTGAGTCACTACCTCTCTTCACACAATCCAGGTGTAATGAAGGAAACAAAGGTCATATTTTAAATAGTCAAATATGAAGATTCTCTGTGATGAGTTATACCTGCTGTTAAGCTGTTCTTTGAGCATTTGTGTTATTTGAGAAACACCCAAGTATGCTAGACTAAGCTAGGAATGAAGACACTTAAGAGTTCTGATGTACTTTTCTCAACTGTTAGGTCTTGATATTAAACAGTTGCTATCACATTGATACAGGATAAATCCCCTTATTAGCAAGGGGTTTTAGTTGTGGCCTTACCACCAGCTTGTGTTATGGAACAGGTTACTTAACCTCAATAATCCTGAATTTAATAATGTGTAGAAAATAACAATTCTGCTGACCCAAGATTGTTGAGAGATAGGGGCAAAAAAAACCCTATAATTACAGGTTAATAATAAATACTTAGGGTTTAGTTGAAATTTATTTTCCTAACGGTGGCATGATTGCTAGGGACCCAGAATTGCCCTATCCCTGTCCTGCACCTCTCCTTTCTTCTCATGAGATTCCTGATGAAGGAATCTATACATGAGGCATCGAAGCTTCATTGGCTTCTGAGCACCCCTTCACAACTGAAGACCCATGAACTCCTCAGTGCACTTTTACCAGTGCACAGCTCTGGTAAAAACTGAGAAACCATTGTGTCTTAAGCCTAAAGGTATAAGGTGGGCATCCCACTCTTTCCTTTATGAAACTAAGATACCTAAATATGCCACTCAAATTCAGGTCCAGAGCATCTGAAATAGGAAGAGTGAGACCTAGATGGGTGCACCCACAGGGCCACTCTGCTCAGTTCTGCACAGGCAGAGAGCACAATAGCAAGAAAGTAAAGAATGGGCCAGCAGCCTGGAGAAAGCCAACTCTGCCTAGGTGAGCCTACTGCATGGAAGCAAAAATAGAGGAGAGCATCGCATTTGGCTGCTGACCCGTGAGGCAGTTTTCACAGGCTCTAGTAAAACAGAGCTCCATGAATGTCCTGAATTAGGTGAAACTGGGCCACTTCCCTCCCACATAAGTTTTGCAGACAGTGGTCCATCATTTACTAGAGCACCTCTATATATTCTAGCCTTTTCTGGGCTAATATTTCATTTGTTAAAAGACTGACTATAATCTACTAAACTGTCTTTTGTACCAATTAGTTATTTTCTACCTACAGTTTGGAAAACAATAATTTTGTATCCCGCCCCCTACATGTATTCCTCAATCATTTTAGTACTATTCTAAAAGCAAAAGACATTCTCTGTTCAAGTAATTTTGGAAAAGGTTGTATAATGAATTTGCTTCTTGGAGATTCATGTGCAGTAATGTGATAAAGTTTAAAAATCCTATGATAGCCCACACACTTACCCAACCCCCACAGACACACATGTTTATTTGAATCTTAGTTTGTTTGTTTTTTGTGTGTGTTTTTTTAATCCTCACCTAAAGTTATTTTTTCCATTGATTTTTAAAGAGAGTGGAAGTGGGGGTGGTAGAGAGAGAGTGTGTTGCCTCCTGCACACGCTCAACCAGGGCCCAGGAATCGAACCTGCAACCGATGTACATGCCCTTGACCAGTAATCAAACCCACAACCCCTTGGGACACCGGGCTGCACTCTAATCACTGAGCCAAATGTGCCAGGGCTGAATCTTTGTGTTGTTTTTTTCATAATCTAATTCCCCACTTAACCACTTTTGGTGATTTCAATATCCACATGGATAAACTATTCAGTACTGTAGGCCCTCAGTTTCTTGACATCTGCATCTTAAGTGACCTTTTCCTCAACTCCAAATTAGCCACCCACTCCCATGACAACACCTGGATTTGTCATCACAAATAATTGCCTTTTTTCCTGAAATCTTGATTTTAAGCATATGACTCTTCTACTGTCACATTCTATTTTTCTGGCTTATTTCCTTAAGCACCCCATTACCACAATTTATTCGTTGCACCAACACATCATGAGATTCCAATCCATTGCCTCCCATCACCTTCTAATTATCCACTTATACAGTCTTGAATTCATTCCTGGCCTACCTAAGTTTCTCATCTGCTACCATAGCCACTTCCTTTACTCTCAGCCAGAGACCTTGCCCCCTGCTTCACTAAGATACAAAAGACATCTTTGAACTTCTTGATCTTCTCCCCCAAATTCCCCCAACCCCCCACCCCTACCCCCTTGCCTCTTTGCCAGCGATCTGCTTTTCCCCTATCACCCTGAGAGAGCTTCAGCTCCTCTTCTCACACACTGTCCAATTGCGCTTGGAAGACCAGCCTCTTTCTCAAGAAATTTTTTTTTTAAACTATATCTTTATTGATTTCAGAGAGAGGAAGGGACAGAGAGAGAGACAGAAACATCAATGATGAGAGTCATTGATCAGCTCCCTCCTGCACACCCCCGACTGGGGATCGAGCCCGCAACCCGGGCATGTGCCCTGACCGGGAATCCAACTGCGATCGCCTGGATCCTAGGTCGATGCTCAACGTCTGGGCCATGCCCGCCTGGGAGAATTTTGTTATTTTTAATATGAATTTTTATAGCTTTAGCTGTGGATGAAATAATTTGAAAATTTAAGGTGAAATGCATCAAAATATAAAATAGGTTTTGTGCTCAAGTCTTTTGAATTATCTGACACATTCCAATATTAGGTGCTCTAGATGGCTGCTATTTTCATCTCTCTTTCATTTCACCTCATTACCAACACTCCATCAAAAGCAAGTCTCCAAAACCTCACATTGTTTTTATTTTACACCATTTGTTCAGACTGGTCTTGTGTTCCATGTATCAACTTGTTTTTGAATCTCTCGGCTTTTTGAAATTGTGAAGTCTTCATATTTACAGCCAAAGATTTTCTCTGATCTTTGAGTATGAAAGTCAGACATATCTCTCTACGACCCAGGGAAACTGTTCTTTTAAAATGTTTATTATAGATATTTCAGACATACCCCAAAGTAGAGAAAATAACCCCTATTTTCACATTCCAAATTTTCTTTCATCTATCCTTGCTTTCCCACTTATTTGAATGTCTGATACAATAATTTAAATCATATAATTTTACCCATAAATAGCTCAGCATGTTTTTCTAAAAGATAATGATCATTTTAATGTAACCAAAAGATAATTATAAAAATAAGCAAAATGAACAATGATTTGTAAGTAATATTTAATATTTAGACCATGTTCAGTATTTCCCAAATGTCTTAAAACTTAGGGAAAAACAACTACAGTACAGTTCTCATCTTCCGAAATTGAAGTTGATGGAATTATTTCGGCTACTCTGTCATCCCATATTCCAATATAGCAGTTGATCTAATAATATTCTTTACATAGTTTTCCTTCCTAGCTTTGAGATATAATCTACCTATAACATTTTAGAAGTTTAATGTGTACAATGTGATAATTTGATAAACATATATGTTACAAAATAATTACCACCCAAAAACCCTGTCTTTTTAATAATTTGTTTATTCTAATTAGGATCCAATCAATATCTACATATTATATATGGTGGGTATGAATTTAAATGTCTCTTAATCTGCCAGTTTCCCCTTTTTTGTTTTACCTCAATACATGTTAAAGAAGCTAGGAAATTCCTGAAGAATTTCTCCTACACTGAATTTGTTTAGCACGATGCTTGTGGTATCATTTAATTTGCTACTTTTTTCTACCCCATTTCCTGTAATCTGCTAATTAGGGGTAGAGGCCTGACTAGCTGGTTTTAATTGGCAGGAATGCTTTATAGGCAATGCGGGATCCTTCTTATTGCCTCTCATCAGGAGGCACATGATGCCTTGTCCTATTTTACTGATGCTATAATTGATAAATGGGTTCAGATGGTGTCAGCCTAATCTGTCCATTATAAAGTTCAAAATTCAAGGACTTAGAGATAGGTTGTCTCTCTTTATACCATAGTAACTGATTGCAGCTCTAATGGTTCATGATGGCCATGGTCATATCATCCAGGCTTCCTCTTGAAAAGCATCTGCACTTTACAAACAAATCAATACCCAGAGAGTAGAACAGTGCGTACATCCTTTCATCACCCTTCCTCAGCAAAATAGCCACCACCATTGACCTCATTGTTCTTATGAAAAAGAAAGACATGTTGACATAATTTTTGGACTCTAGCATTTGTAGAGACTGGTTGGAAAAAAAATGGAGTTCTTTGAAAACTATCAATTTTTCAGGAGGAAAAAAAGAAGCTTGTCTAATAATAATAGAGTTTATAAGAAAGAGAAATACAGTAATCTTCCTATCCATAATTTTGCTTCTCATGGTTTTATTCCAGCATAAATAATTTGCATTTTAAATTGTGTGCCATTCTGAGTAGTGTGATGAAATCATGCACCGTCCCGCTTCGTCTGCCGGGGATGTGAATTATCCCTTTGTCCAGCATATCCATACTGTATACCTACCTACTGATTAGTCATTTAGTAGCCTTCTCAGTTATCAGATTGACTGTCTTGGTATCACAGTGCTTGTGTTAAAGTAACTCTTATTTTACTTAATGTCTCCAAAGAGTAATGATACTGGCAATTAGGATCTGCCAAAGAGGAACCGTAAAGTGTATGTATAGGAAAAAACATAGTATATATAGGGTTTGATACTGTCCATGGTTTCAGGAACCCACTGGGAGTCTTGAAGTGTACCCCCCGTGGATAAGGGATGGGGTACTGTGCAAGCACGGCTCCTATCAGCACCCTGCCTTAGGAGTAATGTTGATGGGTCTGTCTTCCCAATCAGACTCTAAGTTTCATAAGCGCAAGAGATTCAGTCTGTCACTGTCATCATCTTGTGTGGAGCCTGATACATAGTAAGTCTTCCAGGAATAGTATTTTGAATTAATGACTAGGAAAGTGATGGATTTATAGTAATAGAGTTAGGCTTAGTCCTCAGTTCAGTTCTCATTGAGAATATGTCATCTCAAAATCAAAAAGGAACTCAGAGGTCACTGGGTTCAGATACATGCTCTCCGCGGCCAGAGCTCCACCCATGAGAGGCCTCACGCTCTCTCTCAGTTACTGCCCATCCTATAAAGCAATAGTGCTAATTGTTAGGAATGCCTTCCTGAGGTTGAGCTGGCATTGGCCACCCAAATTCCATATTTTCTTTAGGAATTTCAACAGAGCAAGGCTGTTCATTCTTCTAGTTGGTAAGAGACATTTGTAGTTGGCCTAATAAATGATCTCACCCTAAAACTAGCCAATGCTAGGTGTTTATGTAGGAAAAATAAAATATTAAACAGCCTTTCCCTATCATATGTAATTTAAATTATTCAGATAGTAGCTGGGGTTTTTCCTATATTAATATTTCTTTAACTCTTGCCCTTAATATTCCATATTTTTGTTAGTTCTAATTGATTTATCTACACTGCAGCATCTGCTTTTTCAAAAAATTCAATTTTTTTTTAAAGTAAGCTTTAAAAAATAAGGCCAGGGAATGGTTATACCTCCCTGCTTCAAAACCAGTCTTTAATATATGACTGAAAAACCAAGAAAGCATCCGGAACGTTGTACCATTTCTCCTTTTGTGCTTTTATTTATGGTTAAAGAAACCACATTAATCTTTCATCAGTGAATCTGAGTAAAGCTTTATGTCACTTCAGGAAGAATTGAAACAGGAATAACCTGTGGAATCATTACTACCTTGAACTGAGGACCAAACAGTGTTTCTTCTTTGCAGAATTGGTTTGTGCGTGTTCAAAAAACTGCTGGTGCCTGGGTAGCTCTTCCACGGCACTGGCATGAGCAGGATCAGCTGCTTGCATGTTCATTTCATTCAAACAAGCAGAGAACGACTTCCCTTTCTGCAAAGGGCTTTACCACTTCGTGAGGTAGCTCTGACAATGGCTAAGCCTTTGGTGAAGATGCAATCGGGGACATCTCAAAATAAAAGCCCAGAAACAGAACTTTTTCTGCCAAGGCTATCTATACTTTCAAGAAAAGTATAAGACCCAAAAAGTAAATCTGACATGAATATTATTTTAAATTGCAATTTTCCAAAGTGCTGTTGGGAGTTTTTTGAACGACCTACATTTTGTGATCTACTTTTTGCATGAAGGGCCATTTCCATGATTCCAAAGGGCTATCATTGCAGCTGTTGATTTAAGTGCTGAGTTTATATTTTGGAAACATGCCCAAGAGTCTTGAGGTAGGATGTTTGCTTTAAACCATTAAAGATCACATGCTGTTCCATGCTGTGTTACTAAATAATTCCCTATGCCTAGTTGTATCCATGGAAACCAGAAACGGTCCTATAATTGCAATAGGCTCTAAACTGGTCTATCTCTGGCAGGTCTCTCCGCTTCCAGTCTATCACTCACACTGCTGTCAAGTGATTTTTCTGTAAGACAAATATAGCACTTCATTTCTTATTTTATACCTCATAAATCCCAACCTTTGCCATGCATGTCAGATCTCTTATACTACACAGGGCTCAGTCTTATTTTCCAGTCTCATGTCCT
Source organism: Miniopterus natalensis (assembly GCF_054644295.1). Classification (NCBI taxonomy): domain Eukaryota; kingdom Metazoa; phylum Chordata; class Mammalia; order Chiroptera; family Miniopteridae; genus Miniopterus; species Miniopterus natalensis. The sequence continues at coordinate 31,329,028 of NC_142091.1, forward strand.
GCCAGCCCTGCCCATATTCTAGCCACAATTCCTTTGTACTCCTACCTTGCTCCTTCGTGCTCTTTTCTCATGCTTTCTTACGTCTGTCATCCCTCTTTTATTCCTTCCTGAGAACCTCTCTGCTGGTCTTTGAAAAAATAATTCAAATGTCACTTCTTGGGTGAGGTCTTTGCTAGCACTCCAAATGGAGTAGTTACCTCTTTTTTGTGTGTCCCCATCATACAGAGGCCAAGCACACAGAAGACGCTACATAAATGTCATAGCATCTCTAGTTTCTCCCTCTCTAGTATCTTCTTCCTTTCACTCTGCAAATATGACTGTCTTTCCTATTCTAAAGATATAAAAATCAACTCCTCTTTCTCCCTCCAAGCTACATCAGTACTTGCACTCCCATTATCACCCAATTCTTAAAAGAAGAAAAAGTCTGTATTGTTGTCTGTCTGGAAAGTTAATAGGTGTTAGATGGGAAAAAAAATTGTGTTTTCAAGTCAAGTAAATTTAGAAAACATTAAGTTAAGCATTAAACAGATTTCTTTGTTGTATGATTGCTCAGTCTTTAATATGCTAATGTCACAAAGGGGGTGTTTCATAGCTTAATTGGCTATGGGAACAATCTCAAGAGACTGGCCCTCTACTGGCCTACACTTGTTTCCTTCCTCCTTTGCACTGCTCAAACTTGAGCCCAGTGATTTCTGGCTTATGCTTACATCACATACCTTAAACCATACTCAGAAAGGTTACCGTGACTCACTGAACCCTTAAGTCTGTAGGTTTCAATCTTGACTACATTTCGAAATCTTCCGCTGAGCTTTAAAATTATTGCTGTCTGAGCCCCACTCCCCAGAGACTCTGACTTAATTGATTCTGGATGCAGTTTGAGAATGGGGATTTATAAACCCTTCCCAGGTAATTCTAAGTGCAGCCAAGGGTGAGAGCCATTGTCCACTGACTGAAGCCTTTGGTTCATTCTTTCATTCATCCTAAGTACTAAAGATAAAAAGCAAATAAGGCTTGATCTTTTCCTTGATGAATATTATGGTATAATAGAGGAAGACAAATATACATGTGATACAGATACCAAGTTAGCAGTATTTACATTAAAAATCTCATAGGATAAGGGGAACAGGAAATCATAGTCAATTCCACCTAAGAAACTGCAAAAGGTAGGAAAAGTTTTGTGAAGAAATTTCTTTATGAGATAGACATTTGTTAGAGTGCTATTTGGGGAAGGTGGTTTTAGGTGTGTGGGGGTTGGTCATCATGACAAAAGCATGGAGCATGGTTGTTAGGGTGATTGCAGCAATATTTCAGAGCTGCTGATAGGGTGAAGGTGGGGATGATAGATAACATTGAAGATGTAGACACCCAGGCCTTCATTCTGAGAGTTTTGTTTGACACTAATAAATGGTGGACTTCATTATGAGAGAAATGAGGAAGCGTTCCAGGGTTTGAATGAAGGTGGCACAATCCAATTTGCATCTTTGATTTGTTACATCAATTACTTCCTATTTTGTACTGCTCAGGAGCAGACCCGTGCCTTAATTATCTCTGTGTTCCCATCACGCATCATAGGCTCAAATCCCTGAGATTATTTGGTTAATCAATATATATCTTCCCCCAAAAAAGATTGATTGTGTGCTCTGTTAGAGAGGGGCTTGGCATCATTCACAGCTGAGCAGTTTTGGGGATGGGTTGGGTAGAGAGGCAGCATGCACTGAATGAGTGCAACAGCAGAGTAAGGGATATGAGTGCCTCCATCTGTTAAAGTACAATCCTTGCTCACTGGCTTAAATCACAGAGCTTGGAATTAGGTCTTTATTTCTGTTTATCTCCTACATGCCATCACCTCCCATCCCCACAAAAGAGAAAGCAAATATTTACAAGACATTATTTTAAAATTTGTTATTCTGGATACTGTCAGATTGTTAATCAGCATGTGTTTGCCGAAGGCCTGTTTATTCTACTCCAAAGCACCGAGGCCTGTGCTGTCAGAAATGTTGAAAAGTTCAAGATAAGTCTCCTAACCTTGGAGCTTATCTAATTGGGAGAAAAAAGTTACCAAGCGTAAATGACAGCTTAAGAACACAGAGAAAGAAATGTGCTGAGTATCTTAAGATTTTCGAGAAGAATTGGATCTCTTGGGGCTTGCTGGGCAGCAATAATCGTAGCAAATTTTCTGCCGTCACCACATTTCGATGGTAATTCAGAAGCTGATCCCAATTGGACACTGTTCATTACACACTAATTACTATTTGCTCTGCAGTGATTGTTATGTGCGACAGCAAGTGCGAATGTGAACCCACATGCTCATTGTTGCCCTTCCAATGCGGGGGAAAAGGGACTATTTTTACAAATTGCTATAACAAGTTCTTACCCATTTTCTCAGATAATGTTTAGAAGTGAACATTTCCAAACTGCATACCCATGCTTGGAAGAACTGTGACACTGTATACATATTAAAGATATGTGAAAAATCACATGCTACTCAGAAAACACTGCGATATTTGGCTAATATATGCATGAAAGTATGGAGAAATACCACAAATGAAATGTATGGTAAGGGATGTGATTTTAAAAAATATTCCATCTTTACCATTTGTTTCCACATGCATTTGCTCATTGTGAGAGTTATTTGGTACACACAATTGAGCCCTTGTGGTGTGCAAAGTCTTGTGCCATGACCTGAGGCCACAGAGATAATTAAGCCATGATCCCTCTGCTTAAAGAGTTCAGAATTTAAAGGAAACCATAAAGGCATTGCTTGAACTTCCATGGTTTCTTCAGGTCTTGTGCCTTCCTGCTTTTGACACATGTGGGGCATGGAAATCAGTGGTGAAGCTGGAGATCTCACCCTCCATGGAAATCAGTGGTGAAGCTGGAGGTGTCTACAGTCACCTCACAAGTACTTCCAGGGATTTCCGTCTCTCCAGACCTACAGATCTCTACTCCCTTCTCAATCTCCTGCAATTTCCCCTACCCACTTCCCAGGGTTTCAAAGGCACTCTCTCTTCTCTATCTTGCACCTGCAACCCATAATGTCTTCACATTTTCTGCAAAGCCAGGACACTTAAAATAATTTTTTCATAGGGTGTTAACCTTGTCAGAATCCAGAGACAAAGAGGAAAGCATGGTTATCTGTTTGGAATTAGAGAAAAAAAGAAAGGTAGTAGCAAAGACATAATATTCTAATGATCTTGCCACTATTATAGAAATACTAGGAGTACAGAAGAGTGACTCATTCTGAAAACAAGGTAGTTAGGAAAGGCCACTAAAAGAAAATGGCATTGGGTGGGTTTTAGAGGATTATTAGGAGTTGCTAGAGAGTTACTCCAGGGAGGGTAAACGCATGAATTGGGGATGAGTATACATCTGTGTGCTCTCTGTATCCCCAGTGTTTGGCACATAGTAAGCACTCAGTAAGTGTTAGCTGAACGGAGAGGTGGGATTGTGAGACACGTGCAGGGAATGGCAACAGGTTTGGTGACCCTGGAACACAGGAGAAAGGGGCAACTGGAAGCCAAGCCCAGTTATGAAATGCTTACCATGGTTCAGGTGAGCTGTGAGGAAGGTGTGAAGTAGTGGGACTCCAGAGGAGAACAATTTCAATTTCCTTACTCAAAGGTAATTGACTTTTCAACCAATTAGATCAGAGTTAAAAAGCAAAGATTTGGTAACATAATAAACATAATAGACTAGAAGTTCCTTAGACGCATAGGGGTGGAAGCCAAATCCTAAGAGTATTTTGCCAAACATTGCAGGAGAGAATCTGACCCAGGAATGAACCTGCCTACTCATGGAACTTTGGAGCTTGGGGCAAGTCAGCTACCAGATGCACTGGGGGCACTTGAATGCCAGAACTGCATTTTTAAAGACCAGAAAAGGACATCTGTTAAAACCCCTGTCTAGAATAAATATATTATTTTGTTTTTGACATGATAATTTATAAGAGGAACATAAGTGTCATGAGAGGAAAACATCTACATAGTAGACTATGCATGCCATGAGCCTTGACTTACTACTTTAATAGTAAGTAAATATATAAACAGAAAATTTAATGAAATTTACCCACTTTTTGGTCATTTTCAGACCGTCATTTATACGTTGTTAAATGTCTTGTATACAATGACTTCTGCAGGAGGTGACATGCTCATATAAATGTTGGCTCGGAGGCATGTATCAAGATGTAATGATGGGATAAAAGAAGTATTGGGAACCTCCTTTTCCTTAGAGGTTTGCCCATAAAATACCTACAAGGTAGAGAAACCAACATAATAAATGACAGAAAGACTCAGCTTCTTTCTCAGTTAAAGCCAGGACACATAAGCCAAAGAAAATAAGCTCAGAATTTTCTTACCCTGTAACTCAGCTTCTGTCTGCTATTCCAATCACAGTAACTGAAAGCATTTTCCCTCTCAAATTGAATGGACAGTGGCCTATTACCTGGGTAACTTTTTCCAGCCTTGTAGTAGAATAACAGTGATTTGAACTAGAGCAGGGAGGGGGGACCAATAAGATGCTAGGAGGTCAAAGTTCCCCTGCAGAGAATTATTCAAATGTCTTTACAAGACAGTAATTTGTTTTTCTGATTTTACTGATAACCCTTGAAACCCCATCCACATGGAAAGCCAAATGTCAGAGTCTTATATTAACCTGGGGATAATTGGATTCTGATTCTTTGTTTTGTTTGTATGGGTGTTTGTGTGTGTGGTGGAGCAGGGGATGGTTGGTTAAGATACTAATACATTTTACCTTTTAAGTAATAGATATATGGAAAATGTAATATGTTATCATTAAGAGATTAGAAGTAGTGTATGGATGTCAAACCAGTAGAGGAATAAAATGGTAAAGAAGAAAAAGATATTATAATCAATCAAAAAAGTTAATAAAGGATACAAAACAAAAATAGAGCGCAAAATAATATAGAAAAGCAATTTCAAATATAAAAATCACATAAGTGTATGTAGATTAAATTTGCCAAATGAAAGAGAAAAATTATCATTTGAATAATAAAAATCCACCTAATGTGCCATTTGATAAGAGACACACCTAAAATATAACTACATAGAAAGTTTGATGATAAACAAGGGAAAAATGTACACTATGCAAATGCTAAATAAAGAAAGCTGGAGGAGTGTACAAATATCAGACACAATTGACTTTGAAATTCAATGGAATATTGGAGGTAAAGAAGATCATTATATGGTGATAAAATGCTCATTTCATGAAAAAATATTCTAAACTTGTGTACACGTAGTAAATATCATTAACATATAGGAAGCAAAACAATATATAGAGAGAAATGAACAAACCCACCATTGTAATGAGAGATCATAAGATACCTCTGAATTATCTCAAGAGGTTAAAATACTACTATTTCTAGTAATATGGTAGACCAGACCTAAGTAAAATACAAATAAAACCATAAGTTAAGTACTTAGGAGTTAATCAAACAATGTATATATGCAAAATGTATATTAACAGAAAAATGTATATTAACCTTTATTGACATTTGTTAAATAATACATAAATGTAGTGCATGCCATGGCCATGGACATAAAGACTTAATAAGGATGTCATTCATTCCAAATTGGCCTTGTATAGATTCAATGCAATTCATATAAAATCCCAAAATGGATGTTTGAGGGGTTTGACAACCTGATATAAAATGTATATATGAGTAAAGCTTAGAAACAACCAATATACTACTGAAAAGAAACCAAGTCTAATGAAGACAGTGTGGTTTTAGAAGCATTTTAACTAATTAAGTAAACAGAAGAACTTGAAACAAAAATTAAGGATACCAGTTCCAGACCCAAATTACTGTCCATGCCTCTATTTTCTTATTATTAAAAAAGTATGAAAATAGTACCTACTTCATAAAGTTATGATGGGGATTTAATGAGTTAATTATTTATAAAACACTTAAGAGATTACCTGACACATGGTGTATTTGTTAACTATATGGAAGCCTGATATACGATAGAAACCGTGATGCAGAACCTTGAAGAAAGGAAGACAAATTTATAAACAGGGACAACTGCGTATAAATGGAAATATTTAACTGATCCCCACCTCACATCAGATGTAAAATTAATAAGAGTTTTGTTAAATACATAAGTGAAAACGGCAAAGTTGTAAACATTTTAGAAGAAAATATAAGAAAATAACATTATGACTCTGTCATTAGGAAGTGCTTCTTTAACAAAATGCAAATCCATAAATGAAAAAACTGATGAACTCATTTAAAACTCTGTTTATCAAAAGATACCACAAGGAAAAGGAATGCCGAGTCCTAAAATGAGAAAGAGTATTTGCAACATAAATAGTCAACGAATGACTTTATTGAGAATATATAAAGAAATCTTACAAGTTGATAAAAGTAAAAGTAACCAATACAATAGAAAAAGTGGTTGAGAGACATTGTCAGAGAGTTCAAAAAGGAAGGTAAACAAAAAATGAATAAACATATAAGAAAATACCAAACCTCACAAATAACAAAGGGATCTAAATTAAACTCAATTCCATGTATGAACAAACATTTAGGAAGCCTGACACTGCACATGCTATTGAGGTTGTTTCTTATATACTACTGTGGGTACAACAATTTTGCAAAAGAAATTGACACTATTTTACACAGTCAAATGTTATGACTTTGAACTTCCACTGCTCCTTATACATCCTAGAGAAACTCCTGTAAACATTCACTGACGATAGCGGTTTTGTTCCTAAAAGGAAAAACACAAAACAAAACTTAGAAAATCACAAATGTAAGCCAATGAGAGGATGGGAATATAATTTATGGTATATTCACACAATGGAATAATATACAGCAATACCAATGGCTGAACAGGAATGCATCTTTGAAACAATATTGAGTAGGAAAACCAAGTCTAAGAGAACTGTAAATAGTATAATAACATTTGTATGAAGCTTAAAAACAAATAAATCTGAGCAATATGTTTTTGGGTAGATTCATATGTAAGTGCTAAAACCATAAAATCATAAAGAGAGTGCTAAAAATTTGGGGAAAGTTGTTAGAGCATAAGGGATACCGAAATACAGAGAGCACACAATTCTCTTTATCACATTCTTGTTTTTAAATTGGTGTTTTTTTTTTATTACAATGCTTCAAAACTTCCCTTTACATTACATACATTATTTTGCATATATCAAGCATAACATAGTCAAAAATATTAAGTTACATAAACTTAGGGTAGGTTAAGGTAGAAATGATTAGATTTAGCCTTATAGATGAACCTATAAGGACGTTTCTGTTCATTGTACCGGTGTTGCCTGGAAGTGGACTTGAGTTTTACTTTGAACAGATGACAGAAACGAAATGCAGTCTTCCCAACAAAGCAGTTGTTCATAGTGACATATCTTCTGCATCTGCGATAGCAGATGCTTTTAAAAGCAGCAGAAAGAGGGAGAAGTAGTAGGTGGAATTAGAAGCAAACGCTTATTCATCTGCTGCCATGTGAAGCAGATCGGCCATGCGTCTTTCAGATACACTTAAGAACAATCTAATCTTAGCTGGAATTGAAAGATCTGGGACTGCTAAATTATCATTGATAGGAGCTGCCACCGTGGCTATTTTCTGAGTATTTCAATGGCGAAATGAAGCATAAAAACACAAAATCATCAGGCTAGAATAGACCTTTCAAGGAAGCTTTAAGTTCCTATCTCTTTCTTTCACTGGGTCAAAAGTAAGCAAAACCATGAAACTGGTATTCTTTATTCCTGATGACCAGTATATTAGGCAGCTTCTTTAAGTGGAATGAAATAGAATCAGGAGGAGCTGGTCTTTAGCTGAGCGGCCTACAGCATATACACATGCATGCCTGTCCCAACCCACAGGGATTCCTAGGAAGGGATATGCTAGCCTGACTCCAGATCAAAACCCTTATAAACCTTCTGTCCAAACTAAATCCTTCTTCTGCTATTCAAGACTCTTTCTTTTCATCTTGACCTTAGAGAGGAGAGCAGCTAGTCTCAAAATTTATGAAACATTCTTTCCTACAGTGGGAAGATTATAAAATCACCCCTCAGTGTTTTACTGTCATGATTCACTGATAGGTATATAGATATAGTTGTAGATGTAGATATAGATATACATGTACGGTTTAGCCTTAGTTCATCATTCATTGCCTAATTAATATAATTCCTTCTTTAATTCTATCTATTGTTATTTTGGAGAACACTGAGTCCCCCAACGTTTTTTATATCTTTGTCCCTCCAAACTTAGTGTAATTTTTATCCCAGCAATCAAAGTCCCTGATATTAATGAGTCTTCCTAAAATATAATTCTCATGGCATTACCTTTTTATTCAAATACTTGGTTTCCAACTGTTTGTTCAAAGAAGTTCAGCTTCTCAGACTGTAATTAAAGCTATACTTCATCTCACCTAACTTTGCCAGCCTTTTCTCTCTCATCAGACAGATCCAAGTTTGAGGCATGGTCCGACAACTTTCTTAGTGGGTACCAGTTGCTTCAATTCAGAGCTCCAGTTTCTTTATTTGTGAACATGAACACTAAATAAATGTTGGTTTTTTAAAAAGTTGTCTCCACTTGAAAAGATGGTTAAGTTACTTTAAAATGCAGTTAGTAGACAGACTATCTTGTAATTAATTAATGGTAGATTTGGCATGAGAGACACTATAAAATTAGAATAGTACTATCTATCGTGTTTTAGAGACTAAAGAAATAGTTTTGCAGAGTTGTCCCATAATAGGTGCTCAATGAACTTTAAAAAAAAGTACCTTGGCCTGGCTGGAGTGGCTTAGTTGGTTGTGCACTGAAGGGTTGCCAGTTTGATTCCCAGTCAGGGCACATACCTGGGTTGGGGCTTCAATCCCCAGTTGGGGGGCATACGGAAGGTAACCGATATATGTTTCTCTCTTACATCAATTCTCTCTCTCTTTGCTTTCTCTCTCTCTCAGCATGTCCTTGGGTAAGGATTTTTTTAAAATTATCTTCCCTCCTCCTCCCTTTAGAGAAAAAAATTGGCTTAATACTAGAGGAATACTCATGATAAGAATGACTCATTTAGGAAATAAATATAGTTCATGGTGATGCGATTCTTTTTTACTAAGAAAGGACTGGCTGGATGGGGAGATGCCAGGGAGAAAAACCGACTCTCAGACTTCCAAAGATGGAATGTCTTTTGCATTCTTGTCACAATTTACATCATGGGTCTAAGGAGTAGGAGTTTTCTTATTGACAAAAAGAACTCAAACTTCTCCTAATTGTTGTTTGCTGCAGTGCTACTTCTATTCATTAAATATTTGTGGAAGGAAATAAAATAATGAGTTCTGCCACAAGGAAAGCAGTAAGCAGCTGTTTAACCACAAATCCTGGAGTCATTGTGTATAAAGACAGAGGAGGGCTCCCCATGCTTCTCTCCAACAGAAGGCCTTCATTAGCTGGGTTTAGCACATTTAAAAATACCTTTTCTTTGGCTGAAACCTATCACTTTGAGGCCAGTAAGTGCTGAGTGTTCTTCACATTGAGGCTACCTGGTGGTAAAGGAATTTTTTTACACTTTATTATATGTATTTTGAAGGCAGCAGGTAACAGTGAAATACAAAAGAAGCTTCTGACCTCTTAGCAGGTACCTTTTAAAGTGAATTCAAGATTTGTGAATGACTTACTTGTCTCGTGTAGAGTAAGAATGAAATTGTAACCCAAGCGCTATATTCACTCCAAAGTGCTATAGTCACCCCAAAGACACGGTAATGTCCAATCACTTGCTGATTCTTTCCACATTTCCATGTTTCAACGGGGATTCTTTCAGTCTTTACTGATACGAGGAGACAGAGCTGAATGAGAACACAGCAGCAGCTTGCTGCCTTTTAAAAACTCACAGCTAGAAGGGGTGCCCAATTCTTCTAGGCTGACCTCGTGAATGGGCTGCTCACTGGGACCTAAATCACACAGGGCCCGAGAACTGCTTTAGTGCAGTCCTGTCTACATGTTTCCTCCAAAGCACTAAAAACAAGAGTGCATGTGTGTATGTGTGTGTGGGTGTGTGTAAGGGAGGTGGGGGGTGGGGAAGGTCTGTGGTGTAGTGTGAGGCTGAGATTCTATGCAAAAGTCAACAAACCAGTAATCTGTTTGGATATTCTGGTTTTATCCAAAAAATCCATACAGATTTTGCACTCTAGATCCTAAGATATTCATATTTGTTTTAATGTACACTTTTCTCCACATCTTTAAGTATATTTATGATCCAAGAGATGCCTGTGGTTTTGTGAAAGCCCTGGCATATTACTGCGAACCCCTGGCACGCTGCAGGAGGAAATAAGCAATGGATGGATTACAGGGGATCCGGTGCTCATAGTATTTCCTCATGGGTATCTCTATCCCAGCTCCTTCCCCTGAGTTCCAGAAGTCTGCCAATAGGGCTTGTTTACCTGCTACTACAGGAACTCACGCTTCTCCTGCTTAAAACTTGCTCACCTTCTTTCCCCTCCCCCTGTACGCATCCTCTGGTGAGTGGCACCTTCCAGGTACCCTGCTGCTCCAGCCAGAAACCTGGGAGTCATCCAGACAGCTCGCTCTCCAGCAGCGCTCACAACCCGCCAGCCACCAAGTCCTGTCAATTGTGCCTCCATCTGTTATTCTCTATCCAGACTGACATCGGCTCTTCTCATCCCTTGTCTGAATTATTATTCTAGGGATCACTTCACTGGTCCCTCCGCCCCCCGGTCCTCCCCTACTACATCCCTAGTTTATGGCTGCTCATTACTTTATGATCTAGTCCAAATTCCTCAGCATGTCTGGATCTTAATGATTTGGGCCCATTCCTGCATCTTTAGCACCGTGTCCATATCCCACAGATTCCTGCCACACTACAGCAACACATTCTCAGGATCTCCACACTGGCCATTCTGTTTGTGCTTTTAGGCCGTTGCACATAGGTTCTGGTCTTGAAATGTCCTTCCTCCACGTGATTCATTGCTACTGATCTTTTATTAGAGTTTAATGATGAAACTGTTAAGAATGTTTACCCCTTTAACAAAAATCCCAGCAGCATTTTTTCTGATACTTCTCACAGGAAAAGAAACGTTTTAGTAGTATATATTATTGAATTTTGAACGAAAGTGGAATTGATTAAGGTCTTATGAGAAAACTATATTTTTCTTTTAATATGTGATTTAAGTAAGCTATTATCTTTTAAATGGTACGGTAATTGTCTCTATGGGAGTATGCCTCTAATAATACAATTTAGGTCTACATAAAATGTCTCATATGTTCATCATTTTCACTGAAAAAATGTCCAAAATAAAATTATCCAGGAAGTTTCTGCTGGCCCTTGTCTCTTTTTTGTTAGCTGTACCTCTTCTGTGCTTATAAGATATTCTAGGGTTACCTACGCTCTATCACTTACTACCTGAGTTGCAATTTTTCTGTCCCTCAACTCCCTACAATGGACTTGATAGCAAGGTTGGAATTCCATATCTGTGTCTCCAGTCTTTAATACAGTGTCTGACACACAGTAGGTTTTAGAGTAAAAAAAATTCTCTGGATGATTGAAAAGATGAATGAATTTATAGGAGAGCTGTTGTTAATAGTCTACAGGCAATTACTAAGGGCAGTCACTACTATGATGAATGTGAAAGAAAGGTCATGAAGTCTTTATTTACACTACTGAAGGTGAGGTCTATGTTGGTAGAAAATACATATAAAGACACACGCTGAGTAAAGTAATAGTACAAGGTTTAAGTGAAAAGTAACAAGATGTGGGCAGCAAGTATATCAATGATAGTAAGCAACACAGATGGATAGTATAAGCATATATATAAGAATGAGACACAAAAAATACTTGTAGATTTTTTGTAAAATTTGCAGAAATTAATTATCTAATAATAAACACATTATCAAATTTAGTCAGAATTTCCAATTCAGTTTTTTCAGTCATTACTTTCCCAATACACTCATCCCAAATTGTCCGGGCACTTTCTTGATTTTGTGCTCAAGCTGTTTCTTCTACTCAAATTGTCTTTTGGTTCTGAGACCTTGTTGAGTGACTACAGTATGTTGGACTCTGAGCTGAGCTTGGTGCTTACCGAGATACTATTTATTTTAATAAGTGACCCTCTTTCTCTGCCTGGAAAATGCTTCAAGGCTCAGCTTAGTTGTCTTCTCTTCCATGAAGCATTTCTTGTTCCTAGACACGGAATCAATCAGTTCCACTTTTTCAAACTTTCATAACTTTATAAAAATCTCTTTCCACTAAACCAGAAATGGCAAATAGAATCCATTCATTCATCTGTCCATAAGAGAGAGAGAGGGAGAGAATTCATAATGTAGATAATAGATAAACTAGATAATGTAGCCTCGGTGCACCTACTATGTTCCAAGCACTGATGCTACATTTACTAAACAAAACAGATGACTCTTGTACTTGGGGAAGCAGACAATAAACAAAACTATAATTAAAAAATAAATTGTATAACATGGCAGGATGATCTGTGCTGTTAACAAGGGGTAGGAGAGTGTGCAGGAAAGGTGCTACCAAGTTTAGAGAGATGGGAGAAAGTCTCCTTGAAAAAGTAACCTCTGAGAAAAAGGCTTGAAGAAGGAAGGGGAATGAGCCCTGTGGGAATGGCTCTTCAGGAAGAGGGACCAGCCAGTGTAAAGGTCCTGAGGTAATGAGGGTGTCTTGTTCTAGGCCTGAGATTCTCGTTGATCTAAAGTGGGACCTGGCAATAGGTTTTGTAGAAAGTTTCCCCAGGTGATTCTATTATTTAGCCAGAATTAAAACATACTTTGTAGGATGTAGAGTAACACGAATCATTTCAAGTCTCAAGACGCCCATAGCTTGTGTGACAAAGGCACATGAACACAGATACTTGCTATTGAACATGAAAAGTGCTATCATGGACTTGGGCAGAAAGTCTCATAGAGGGGTTTACTCTTCCTTCCTCCACTTTATTCAGCCTGGGAGTTGGGGGCAGTACAAAGCTTCCTGGAGGAGCTTATCTGAACTGAGTCTTGATAAATAGGAGGTAACTATTTGGAATGGTTGGGGGAAGGGTAGAGAGTGTGTGATTGCTCCATGAGCAGAGCAGGGGGATCATGCCCAGGAATCCTGTGTATCAGAAGGAACTAACTATAAGTAATGCATTATTGATAAAATGGAGACTTACAGGAGATGAAGCTAGAAATACAGAGAGCATAACATCACAGAGAAGGTTGCTAGGCTGTTTAAGGAGCTCCGATTTTATCCTGAGTGCAATGGGACATTAAAAGAGTTCACAAAACCAGTGGCAACATCTGGTTAGCTCAAAATATAAATCATTTCAGTAGCAATGAGAGAAAAATGCATTTGAAAGAAACCCACCTTAGAGTAGGGTGGACAATTGTTAAAGTGTAACAGCGGTCCAGGAGGAAGCTGATGGTGGTGCTAGTCAGGAAAGTTTTGTAGACATGGAGTCAGTGGGGAAAAGAAGCCTCAGAGGCATATTCACAAGCTGTAGTTGGACAACATTGTGATCTGTTGGCTGGCTGAATGCTGGCTGGGGGAAGAGCAAGCAACGGGAAGAGTCAGACATGACATATTTAGATAAAGCCTGGTCCCAAAAGGAAGACAGCGAAACAAACACCGACGCCAGTATGTTAATTCGGCATTACTGTTTAAGAAGTTTAAGAGTTGTTGGGCTTTTTTGGTGTTTTTTGTGCTTTGTTTTGTTTTGTTTTACTGTAAGGGAAACATTAGCTTAAGAGAATGATATATGCCCTGTAACATTATTTTCAAGATACAAACTCTAGCTTTTCTCTCTTCCTTGCTGGGGAAGGGCAATTTTTGAAATGACACTTGCCTTTGCCTAAATCCCATTCTCTTGGCATCTGTCAGTTACTCTACTTCACTAGTAAACCACACTCAAGGGCCTGGGGCACTGGGTCATGAAGAAAGCTGAGTGGAGAGAGAAGGTCTAGAGCCTCTGTTCCCTCACCACTGACTTGCTTTGTGACTCTGAACAAGTTACACCCCCTCCCTGGTCCTCACCTCCTTTTCTGTGAAAGAAAGGAGTTGCTGAATAGGTGATTAACTCCTTTTTACACTCTCCTACTCTGTGATTCTCTCATCACAGCTGCCTTTAAGAAGTCTTCACTGTCCTTCTCAGTTGCTCATAAGAAGCTTTGAGAATGACTCAGAGCTTGCCAGCCTAGAGCATGAAGATGAAACATTACTAGGAGCTCACATTTTCACTCTGGAGAAATGCTAGGAGGAATGGACAGTGCCATACTAATGCCCACGGGCAGCTTTTTCTCCCTGCAGTGAGTGCCTGATTGTCCTCAGACATAATAAAAACTGAACATCTGCTTTAAAGTGAAATGTTCTTCTCTTGTTCCAACAAAATGTGTGTAGTTCCAATCTAGGTGACCGTGGAATTTGGTTTTTTCCTTAAGTGGCTATATTTGAGGAAACGACTTTCTTAAATTTATATGGTTCAAGGTAGAGTAACGTTCCTCCTCAGTAGTATCTGAAGTGTAACATCATTCATGATCTCCCAGCCCACCTTAATGTTAGTGGTGCACCCATATGGGGGATCCTATGTCTTTCAATAAGAGCCAATATGAATTTGTATAGTGATTCCTAAAAATCAGTTATTTATGTTCTGCCATCATAGTCGTTTTCATATTCAAGTGCCATCTTGAATCATGGTTAACACTTTTCTTTACATCAATTCATTTCTAATTTTATATAAATTTTAAAAAATGGAAATGCATACTTTGTTACTTCGTAGGTAATTGTAAAAATAGTTAACATTTTAGAAACAGTTAAAATTAAAAGAAAAACTTTAATTTCACTCCTAAAATTATCTGAGCCCATTAGTGGATCCACATTTTAGCCAACGCTGGCAGAGGGGTCAGGCTGCAGGCATTTTTACCAATTAACTATCACTGCCCAGTGAAAATGTAGTGACTTAAAACAGCCACCATTTATTTCACTCACAAATATGTATCAGTGTGAGATTACATTCAAGTTGTAGGCTAATAAGCTTACCTATACTCTTTCTTAAGTGATGGCAGAAGACATGTAACTCCTGGGTCAGAGACAAAGGGCTTCATTACTTATGGCAGAGAAAGCAACATGAACACCAGTCACTATGTTGGTGCTGGTTTCTCTTAGTCCCCAAGTGCCATGGAGACAAAAGAGAGGGCTCCAGTTGGATGCTGCACACCCAGTTTTGCATGACAACCATGGAACACTGATATTGGGGATCTTTTTTTATAGCAAACCTGCTTTTTTCCTAAAGGAAACCTTTAATTCATCTTTCAAGGTTGCTCACTGCAAATAACACCCTGAGAAATGGCCCATGAAGAGTGGTCAGGGTCTTGCCTTTTTTGTGTACCCAGCAAGAACATGCAGGAGCTCTCAGGGCTCATGATGAATTGCCTCTCCCAAATTCTAAAGACCAACAATGTGGGCTGATCTCAGCTGGGCAGTGATGGATCATCTCTACTCTGCATGGTCTCATATTCTCTAGGAAGCTCTCTCAGGCTTGCTCACCTGGTTCTGGTGGCAGGCTTCCTAAGAAGAGAAGAAATGAGGCCTCTTGAGGTCTAATCTCAAATGGCCCCAACACCTTTGCTTCATTCCACTGACCAAAGCAAGCCATTAATCACTCCATTTTTAGGGAGTAGATAATAGACTCTACCTCTGAATGGAACATACTACAAAGACTTGTGGCTATTTTTGCAGTCTACTGTAATATCAGATTCAAAATGATGCAGATTTAAATCTAGTCTCTACTTAATCTTTCAGGGCCTTAGTTTCCTCTGTGTAAAACCAGGATAGAATTGTTTACCTAAAAGAATTATAAGTACAAACTGAGATGAAGCAGAGGAGGTACCCAGAGCTATGCATGATACATAATGAGTGTGCAGTAAATAAAAGTAGTTATTATTGAACCCCAGATGTCCACATGTTCATTTAGTCAGTTGTGGTTTACCATGCCTTCCATGCTTGTTTTCCATCTGTTCCCTGAAGTGATGAACATGTTTGGAAACCCAAGCCTTTCTTCCACCTCACACCCCCACCACTCACTCAAGCCTTCTGGATCTATACCACTGAAATTCTGAGGCGTTTTGCATCTACATGTCACGTCTCCTGAGCTGTGTGGGAGAAAAGTGTGCTGTTGGTCCATGAGTGGGAAAAGGGCGCTGAGAATGTACAAAAAGAAGGATTGCACATGGGCACTTGATATTTGGTGACCAGGAAGAAGGGAGGGTGCCATGCTGAGCCATGAACAGGAAGACATGGTAGAGACCAAGACCGACCTGTGCACAAGCAGTTCATTGAAGGGTTCTGTTGGTATGCTTCTCTGTGAAATGGGTGCAACATAGCCTTAGGTTTCTTCTCAATATGAAAGGAGAGGATGAGAAGGGAGAGGAATAGATAAAAGAAGAAGAAAGAGAAAGAGAAAACTACCCGAGTAATAAAAAGTTTACCTATCAATCCAAACCTTGCATTCACTTTTCTTTCCATGTACTCTCCTTTATAGTGTGGGCCTGTTTGGCTGGTAAGAACATAGAGCGGGGTCGTTTTGAATGTTCATAAATGTGTGTGGCCTCTTCTCACTATTAAATAGAAGTGCTAACTGTTCTCTAATTTTACCACATATCTTTTAAATGTCAAAAGACAGATTTTCCTCCAACCCCCTTTTATAGTCCTCAAGCTTTGAGTCACGAGGATAACTTTGCTGCATGAAGAAGTTGGCAGAAAAGAATAGAATAAAATGCAGAGGGGATTTTTTTGACAAATTAATTCTAAGTCATATTTCTAGTCCAGTGTCTGGGCAAGTAGACACCTAAAATATATTTTCTGAATTTAGTTGATAAGAGGGGCGGGAGAGAAAGAAAAATGTCCTCAGAGACAAGAGTGATGGAAATCAAGGAACTGTCTATCATAGGATTCAGGGAAGATCCAGGCTCTAGGAATTGACCAGGGGTAGATTTTAGGTCTTCCATATAGTGGACGCAAAACCAATGATGGGCTGTGTTACCTAAATGATGTACCTATGTGGTACTACTATGAGCCAGGTGGTACCTACTATGTGATACCTACTATGTGCTAGGCACTGAAAAATGTGGCTGATAAAGACAGTGCTAGTTCCGTCTTTCAAGAATCATGCAGTTTAGGGAGGAAAGACACACAACACAAGAACAAACTATTGCAATGAAGTGAGACAAGATCTAAGTCAAAAGGATGCACTGGGTGCTATAGTGAGCACAGGTGAGGCACCTAACCATGGGAAGGGAGTCGGAAGTCTTCCTGTAGGAGATTAAACCTGAGCTCAACCTTGAGTAAGTAAGAATAAACAAATAAACAAAGGAGCAGAGAGGAACATAATCAATGGCAAGGAAGCATGAAACTGCAAGGTGACTGGGGTAAGGAGTTATCAGTAACTGGGTATATTTGGAGGCTGAAAAATTTGGTAGTGGATATTTCTAAAAAGTCTACATGCCATGACATAGAATCCAACCTTTTTCTACAAATATAGATTTAAAAGTCCCTAATGAGTTTTTTGGTCATTATTTGAAGGTCCATCCTTTCATATATGCACCTTTCTAAACACCACCCTTACCTCATCCATAACTAAGTTGAGAATACAGATGTCAACACAGGTGTTTAGTTAGAAAAAGTCACTGCTACAAATTGACCTGAAACCGAAATAGCAATAATTTTTCTAGAGTGCAAGTTTATTTCTCTCGCACAGCAAAGTCCAGGATTCAGTCTAGGGCTAGGCTGTTTTACAGTGCCAGTGACCCAGTCTTTTCCTCTCTTGCTCATTCACCAGAGATAACCTCAACCTTAAGTCAAAATGACAGTATAAGACGGAATTGGGAAAAAGTGCATAAACACCACATTTTAAGGAATGTTCCCAGGAACTGCCACAAATTACTTCTGATTATATTCCATTGGTCACATGTAGCTGCAAGGGAGGCTGTGAAATATAACCTTGTTCTGTAACAATACAGTTGGTTCTCTTTGTCTACATGGATTCAACCACCATGGATTAGAAATATTCAGAAAAATCATTCCAGAAAGTTGATCCTTATATAATACAACATATCAACTATTTATATAAATTTATACTGCATTAGGTATTATGAGTAATCTAGAGATGATTTAAAGTATATAAGAGGATGAGCATAGGTAATATGCAAATATTGTGCCATTTTATATAAAGGACTTGAGCATCTGCAGATTTTGCTATTCGTGGGGTTCCTGGAAACAACCCTCTGTGGATACTGAAGGGCCACTGTAATGATTAATGATCCTTCTTCTGTAGCAGTTACGAAAAATAAGAAATAATTCATAAGCATCATCCCTTATAGATAGGCAGCTTTTTTATTAAACATTATATGACACTTAAGACTTGTTTTAAATCCTAATTAAGCAATATAGCCTCTTTTCTCAAAAATCCTTATTCCGCACTGAATTGGACTTCTGAACAGTGTTCTTTTAGCAATTCTTTGAAGCTTATTTCTTACTCCCTAGGATTGTCTGAACTCTCTCACAGAAGACATTTCCTCTTACCTCTTTAGATTCAACTAAAATTCTGAGGCCTTGTTAATGCAGTAGAAGAGAAAAACAGATATTGGAGATAAGTCTGGCCAAGATCAGGCTAATACATTATATACTAAAGTATAGTGATTGGATGGCCACTGATGGCTATGTAAAACCTGAACTTGGGGCTTGTAATCTGGAGTGGTCCAGCAACAGTATTTAATTCTAACCTTCAGACTTTGGAGCTATGCTTTCTTCTAATAGCATCAAACACAGCACCTGACACACCATAAGTGCAGGATAAAATAAAGTTGTGCTGAATTGAAATTATTTGCACACTCTACCAATGAGGCTGAACACAAATACATACTATTTGTCCATATGTTTATTCAAATTGATTAATTCATTCAAAACTTATTGAGCTCTCCTTAAGGGCTTGCCTGATGCTAATTGCTGGGGGAATTATAGAAATGATCAAGTTATAGTCTCAAAAGGAGTTCATAATAGAGCAGGTAGGCAGATATGTACACAATTAATGCTCATGGTTTCATTAGTGCTACACAACACTGAGGAAGTGCAATGAAGATGCGTATTTTCTCCCAATTATTGGAAAAAGGCATTCCAGAGGAGGTTATTACTTGAACTCAACCTTGAAAGATGAGTGGGGATCCACCAAGGAGTCATTGATATATAATTGTCCCTTTCGGTGTCACATAGGACCTAATACCTGTTCCCAGTCCTGGTTAAGCTATACAGCCTCCCTTCCCCAGGAGACCTCATTCCACGCCATGCTCCACAACCGACTAGTTATCCATCCGCATGCTTTGCAGCTTGTTTTCTCACTGCCTAGGGTAGCTGAGTTTTCATTTATACCCAAGAAACCCTGTGTTGCCCCCTAGGTGTCATAATCATAATCATTCGTAAACCGATTACTCAGTACTCTCCCTTCTTTCCCTACATCATCCCTTCTTTCCAGTTTCCCTCTGTGTTTACTTCCATAACACATGTGTGTCTAAGTTAGCACCTACCATTTAAACCCTGCATCAAGACCTTCCCCTTGTCTTATTTTCAGAGGTGGAATTTTTTAGCTGTAGTAAGCATGCCCCTGGAAATGTGTCACGGCAGTTCTCCCCTTGCCAGCAAGTATTTTCTGTTTTTCATCGCCAAGTAGTTATGTGTTTCAGGCTTTGAGCAACATCTGAGTCTCCACCAGCTGTGTTTTGCATTGTCCTCATTTTGTATAATTAAGAAAAACAGGAAGCCAATCACTTAAGTAAGCTGACCCTCTTCATTCCTCAGACCCGAGGAAGGACTGAGTCAGGTTTTTTTATAGTACATTTTTTACAGAATTTATCCTGCATCCACTTGAAAGTGGAACAAGGTTAGGGGAACTGTGGCAGCGGGGTGGCCATGCTCTTGCCTGCAAACAGCTGTGATTTTCTGAAACCACACAGTCTGGTTTGACATCTTCTGTTATAGAATCAGTTATCACTTCAGTTTGTCCCACAACAGAGGATTTCCCCTGCCATTTTTTTATATCAACTCAAACCTTGGCCAACAGGGGGCTTTTTGACCTAGCCCTTAAATCCTCTATGCATCCAAACTTTCACCATTTTTTTAAAATTTCAATTTATATAAATATTTCTAAATGAGTTTATAAGGAAGCCCTAGGCTGCTTTTTAGTTTTACTAAAGATTAAAACTAATAGTATGTATGTGAGAAAGAGCTTCTGACCCTATTTGACTAGAGATTCATTTTCTTACATGGAGGAGAAAAACAATATTTCATATAAAGTGTCATCTAGAAACAGAGGTTTGTTATGTTACGAGTCAGCAGTACTCAACTAGATCAAATATTTACTGCACGAGTCATATTTGTTGATCACTGTGGTTGGTATGGAGGTTGTAAAGACATTTAAAATGCAGCCCCTGTCTTCAAGAAGTTCCTAAACTTTTAGGGAAGCTGATATGAGTACAACTAAATAGGATTGATAACAATATGGTCCATGATCTGGGTCCTGTTCTCATAAGTACCTGTTTGGTGATCAGCTCATCTCCAACCTATATAAATCTGAGCTAGAGTGTCAATGCCTGCAATGTGACCCTTCCCAGCTAACATCAGGATGCGAGTAATAATCATCGATTCATTCAACAAATACTATGAGTGTTGAGCATATACTATGTTCCAGGCATTGTGCCGTTTTTCTTGGGGTTAAAATTTTTCCTTCAGTGCATTCACAGTGCTCTGCGTGCCTCCCTGAGCTGGCTGACATTTATTAGACACTGTCATTTTCTAGTCACTTTATTTACCACATAAGCTCTGTAAGGTGGGAATTGTATCCCCTCTTACAAATGAAAACTAACTCAATCTCCCCAGTGTTATACCACAGATAACTGGCAGATTGACCCCCAAACCCCTATAAGCATGCTAATTCCTCATTCTACTACTTTTGAACAGCCTATGCTTTCCTCTAATGAGACATTTTAGGGTATTTTGAGTGCATGGTACTGACTGAGAGAGAACTATTTTATAGGTTAGAGGCCTCTGTTGGAAACAGTATTAACACCAAGGTATATGGGCAGCCAGCCACATATATGTTCTTTTCATTTCAAATAACTAAGATGAAAACATTTTAGTTTTATTTCAGAGTTTGAAGATTAGAAGGAAATACTTTAAAAATATACATCAGGAATACATCAGAAAAGATGACTGTACCAGGAAGAACTCCAAACATGGTTAAACACAGAAGAGGTGACAAGAGAAATTGGAAAATCTATCTGTAGGGATCTCTAAAATTAGAATATAATTTTTTATGTCTCGAGAAACGGCATATGTATTAGATTGCCTCTTGAGGCCATTTACACTTACAAATCCATCACCATGCACTGTGATTTTATCATTAAATTGGATCAAAACTGTAAACGCATGTAGAAAAAAAGAATGGCTTTCTGGTTTGATGTCTATAGTTCAGGTAGCTTCCATCAGGTTGCAAAGCCAGGCACTCATGTTTCTGCTATTTGAGAAAATCACTCAGTACTCTGAAGAGGGGCCCTGGATCCAAACCATTTGACAATTATAGTAACTCAAGACCTATAACCATGATTCAGCATAGTTCTGTTAGAATTGCTTTTTATTAAATTAAAAAAAAATTATGCAAATATTAATTAAACCACATTATATGCCGGATGAAATAGAATTGGGGATGTTATTTATGGTAATATTTAAAGCAAGAAATATATTAAGCTTATTAAAGTTCTTTTTCTTATTAGTTTCTTCCAACCAGCCCTTTTTCAGTCTCACCAAATTGAGGAGCAGTGCGTACACTCCTGGGTGGGCTCCTTTCAGGGGCGGAAGTCTTCCTCTGTGGACATTTGCTTTGTCCCCAGGGACTCTGCAAAGCCAGGCCCCGGAGGTTGACTCTGATCCAAATCACTGCAGCTCAGGGCTCACGAGGATTTAGCCAGCCTCTTGCCCACTGTTCTAAGCATTTTCTCTTCAATAGCAGCCGTGAAGGAGAAACTCGTTCCTATAAACATACCCAAGCTTTTCTAAAACCTCTCAAAATATTGTAGTGAAAGAGAGCATTGCAGCCACCTCTTATTGCCACAGCATCAGAGTCCCTTACAACAGTTCTAAGCCAGATAAAACAGCTGTGCTTTTTGTAGTTGAATTTGCTGTAATCCGATTCCCTTCTATTCCTTTGAAGCAAACACAAGAGAAAATGAGTGAGATTTGATATTATATCTTCTTAAATCTGCTCTCCTTCTTTTTAAGTAAACGATTTCCAATCACTCTATTAATGATATCAGAATACTTGCAGTGCTTCCCACAATTAAGCGTGACACATCAGTGCATCTTCACAGTACAACAGACAGCCACTGCTCTAGCCTGGCTCCCTAAACAATTGTGGGTGAGGAGTCCATCTGCCGGAGAAGGAAAAGTCCTTTTGCTGTGATCACATGTCTCCCGTGGGGCCGAGCCAAGACCAAGGCCCAAGCGTCACTGGTCACTGCAGCCATGCTGATGTTCATTCACTGGCCTTACCTAAACTTTCTGGAACTAAGAACCAGCTGTGCAGGAGTTACGAACACAAAACTGATTTTAACTGCTTCAACCTGAAACAGCAATAGCACCTGAACCCCATCTGTCAGCTCTGCCACTTTGCCCTGTGCCATGACACGGCTCGACCCTCCCAATGAACTCCCCACGCTGCTGCTCGCAGCAGAAATGCCAGGTTCTGGAGGAAAACATGACTTCTCCCAGCTCTGGGGATTGTTGTCAAAAGGTCAGCCAGTCTTTACTCCTCACTAATTATATTAGAAGAAGGCCTCCAAAAAGGTCAGGCTTTTGGAAAAAAAAAAAAAAAAATCAACATTTATGTTGAACATAATAAAAAACAAATGACAATTGTATTAGGCAGAGTGTTCCCTGTATAGATGAACATGTGGGAATGGCTTCATTCATTCATTAATTTAGTAGCCAAGATGGTTTGAGGTGGCCCACTGTCAGATGTCTACAGATTGCAGTGGATTCTTCATTCAGTCACTCAACATATATTTATTACTATTATTATTAAATATTTTTAGAGAGAGGAAAGGAGAGAAAGAGAAACATCCATGTGAGAGCAATCATTGATCTGATGTCTCTTGCACACCCCCTACCGGGGATCAAGACCGAAATCCAGGCATGTGCCCTGACTGGGAGCCTTTTGGTGCACAGGACAATGTCCAGCCCACTGAGCCACACCAGCCAGGGCATCAACATATATTTATTTAGAGACTGTCGTATTCTAGTCACAGTGCTAGGCCTGGTAGTGAATAAATTCTTACAGAAATGTTACCCAAGGTAAACTTAGTTAACTGGAGTGGAATTAATTTATTGAGAAATAAATTAAATTTTAAAGGTTTTCTTTTTTCTTCCTTTTTTTTTTTGGTTTTGTTTGAATCCTTAATCTAATATGTACAAGGTAAATCAACTATGCCAATTGCTTGCAGGGATATCAAGAAATAAAAGACAAAATTACTGTTAGAATTAATTTAGTTGTAAGGCAGAACACATATATCTTTTAGATTAAATTAGATTAATTTAAATAAATGATGCGAACAATTTCAAAACCCCATGGTATAATTTTCAAGCTAACTATTGTAAGCATTGAGTGATAGAATGTAGAGGGAGAGAGCATCTTTGGATGCGGCAGACCTGGACGGCTTCATGTAGGTGCTGGGAGTTTGAGTTGAGTTGGACTCTCCCTCTGAAATGAGTGAGTTGTCCAAATGCGAAGAAGGAAGTAGGTAGCAACATTTTTTTTTCCTGTTACATATAATAGTGTTTTAGGGCCTAGTATTAGGTAGAGAGAGACATGGTCATTTATAGCAGAAGCTGTCTGGCATTAGGTTAGGAGATAGGAGACTACATGGTTGTCATTATTCAGCCTGTGAAAGTCATTAGGCCTGAGCAGATCTTCCTGTAGGCAGGGAACTGAACCAAAGGATGCCTGAGTTCCTTCCAGCTCAGGGTCTCTGATTTTATCAGACATTGATTGATATTGTAAAAGTGTAACATTTTCAAAGCACATTTTGTCCCCCTATGATTAGCAAAAGTCAAGATCGCAAAACAAGTTCAAGGCTAAATTACCTAAATGGATTCTATTTGGTTGAAACCTAGTTCCTATTTTGACATTGATATTGTTCATCAACACTCAGGAAGTAAAAAAAAAAAGAAAAAAAAAATGTCCATTTTAAACCTTCAAATTAATATGTATTGTTTACCAGGTGCATGGTCTATTTTAGATATTTATTAATTAACCATTTGCCTTTCAAATATTTTCTCAGCAATTCAAATGAAATGCTATCTGTATTTCCCACTATGCTTTGCAGTCTTGCCATAGACTATAAGAACAAATTTTATTTCACTCAACAATGATTCAATAAATATTTATTGAGTATTTATAAATGAAAGTACTGAGCTTGCAAGATGCAGGGGGTATAAAATACAGTTAAATTTCAGTCTCCTTCCTGAAGAAGATGATAGTCCTGCGGGGAAGTCAGACGTGCAAATAGATCAATTACATTTCAACATATTAGAGCTTATACCAAGATCATCGGAAAGCACAGAGGGAGAACATTGGCTTCCTGAATGGAAAGCTGCTCAGACAAGATAGCATTTAAACTGAGTCTTAAAAGAGAGATGGCAAATGGCAGCCCTTGGGCAACGACCAGCCCTTTGATGAGATGTGTTGGCTAGCAACTGGTATCACAAAATCCAAGGGGCAAGAGTCTCATCTGTGACAGAAGGCTATTTGATTCTTACAAAGTACATGTAAAAATAAGAAATAATGCCAAGTGCCTGGCCGGGCGTGGCTCAGCGGTTGAGCATCCAAGGGGTCGGGGTTCGATTCCTGGTCAGGGCACATGCCCAGGTTGCCGGCTCGATCAGTGACTCTCTCGTCATTGATGTTTCTATCTCTCTCTCTCCCTCTTCTTTCCTCTCTCTGAAATCAATAAAGATATATTAAAAAGAAAAAGAAAGGAAGGAAGGGAGGGAGGGAGGGAGGGGGGGAGGGAGGGAGGGAGGGAGGGAGAGAGAGAGAGAGAGAGAGAGAGAGAGAGAGAGAGAGAGAGAGAGAGAGAGAGAAAGAAAGAAAGAAAGAAAGAAAGAAAGAAAGAAAGAAAGAAAGAAAGAAAGAAAGAAAGAAAGAAAGAAAGAAAGAAAGAAAGAAAGAAAGAAAGAAAGCCAAGTACTTAGCAAAGTGCCTAGAATAGAACCGGTGATCCGTTAAGGGTAACTATCCTTCATATTATCGTCCACAGCTATTGAACTATACGTCTTGCTACTTACTAGTACATACTCCAAATGCCCAGTGTGCTTTTTTTTCCATAGCATATATTATGGCTATAATAATTAAGTAGTGACATATTCATTTAATATTTGCTTTTCTTACCAGACTGTAAACTCCGTGAGGGCAGGCAATAAAATTGTTTTGTAGATTATTGTATTCTTAGTACCTAGCAGAAGGCCTAGCTCATTAGAGGTGCCTAGTAAATAATTGTTGAAAGAATTCATGATATAAATAACTAAAATAATGACAGGAAGACACTAGTAAGAAATGCTCTATCACTAGGAAAATGCAGTGTCAAGTCATAGGAAGAGGTGTGAGTACTCCAACTCCAGTATATCAATCCATTAATTTTCCTTCACAGAAAAGGAAGGCACGCAGGCCTGTTGGAGTTGTAGCTACTCCATCTGCAACTCAAATTCAGCATGCCCCTCATTTTCTCCCCTCAAGCCTCCATGCTCTTATCCATGGGGTGATCCAAAGGGGGTAGTCCATGGACGTCCAGAGAACATAATTTTTTTATCATTCTGGTGTTTTTGACATAAGAAAGTAGATTCCACTCATTTTCTTTTACCTCCCCACAGCCCTTACAATTTTATACGAGGACCCCTCTTCCCCTTCAACCAATCTGCCATGTGGAAAGTTCATTAGAGGAGCCCATTCAGATCCCCGGAGACTTCATTACTTCCCAAAGCCATGATGAAACATTATTCTGAATAAAATTAAGTTCTACTTCTTCCAGTTAACAACAGATGATGAAAGTGCCTGCCAGTTCTGCTGCCTTCGGCTGGATGTTTTTCTCTTGCTTGGTCATTTGTAAAATGTGAGCCCTCCTAATGGGTACCTAGTTATTCACTTGAATTAATGAGTTTCAGTTGAATTAATAGTGCCCAGCACACTGTGGGTGTTCAATAATAGTCAGCAGCAATTTATATGCTGACTTAACTGGTTCCGTTTGAGAATGTGGTCTAAAATCAATATAAGGTAGCTTTTACTAGATTTGATTTAAAGAAAAAGGTCAAGTTCCCAATTTTGGGGCCTGGGCTATATACAGTCCTACAGCTGCTGTTCTCTGAAAGTATCTGAAAGGATTCTTTTAAAACTGCTGGGATGAACTTCTTTCTGTATGTGCCCAACAAGTCCACAAGATCCTCCAGTATACCAAGATAAATCTTTTGAGGTTTAGATTCCTCCTAGAAGATTATCTGGCCCCAAGTAGGCCTTTGTAAAAAATAATATCTAGAAAGCAGTAGAAGGAACATGTCACAAGCAATATGTTGCGACATAGTCCATTTCCTTCCACCCAGTAGGCACTCAATAACTATTCATATCATTATTTTAAATTAAAATGGAATAACAATTCTAGAATAATTTAACACAGACAGAAAATCTCCTAGGTCTAAACCCAAGAAGATAAAATGCAAAAAGATTACTGATCAAGAAAGGAACTATATTCACAGGACTAAAGAGGTGAAATAGCAAATTCAGATTACAGTGCAGCATGTGGTGCCTAATGCCTTATGGCACATATCTGCATGTTGAGGCTTTTAATTAGAAGGAGTTACAATTCTGCTGAGATCCTCATAGCTCTGTACTGAGAGCCTTAAGAAAATCAATATTATGTATTTGTTAAATTATAACCTTTGTGCAAAATCAATATCTTTGCTTAGAAAAATATTTGATGTGTCAACTGAATTATGAAAACTTATGCCAAGAACGAAACCCAATGATTTATTTAATCATTCATTAAGTGAACTACTTTATTGTATTAGCATATTATACTGATTTACATATGCACACATTGCTTGGGTCTCTAATTGTTTCCTGAGCTATGCCATCTTTCCAGCTGTCTTTGGCTTACCTCCTCATGGGCAGAAGCAGGATTTTCTGCCTCTTGTTGACAATTCAATGTTTGTTTACTTTTAAATGATTTTCTTATAATAACAATAGCAGTAATATTGGATAAAAATTCTAACAATATAAACACTGTGTTAAGTACTGTACATACCGATGGAAAATATAAATCACTTAAAATGAAAATATTCACCTTCATATAATCTTCATTCATTCACTCAATTCATTCAGCGAGCTAGTCAACATTCATTGAGACCTACTAGCTGTCCAGGCATAGCTCAAGGCCTTCCTTAGGACAGAGTTAAATAAAAATCTATGATGATTTCGTGTTGGTAAGTAACAAACATTGGGTGGAGGGAGAGACAAAAGTTAAAAATGTCATAATAAAGCATGGCAGCTCTAATGGTGGTATAGAAGAATGATTTAGGGAGCTTAGTGGAGTCATGGATAACTGCCAGAGGAGACCTTGGCATCTTCAGAAGGGTGGCATTACAGCTAAAGCTCAAATTTGAGTTTCAGTTGAATAGGTGGAAAAGAAATGGGAGAGTATTCAAAATCAACAGCCCCTACCATGTCATTGAAGTCTGACTGGTGTGGGACACAGATCTGGAAGGAATCTGGTGTGGCTGGATCAGGCCCTGCGAGCTGGAATGTGCAGAGGAGAAACAGTGGGTGTGAGTGTGGGTGTGTATATTTGGAGTGGGGAGGAAGTGAGGGGAAATGAAGCCAGAAATGCAAGTACTAGACAATTTGTAGAAGGTCTTGTGTGTCAGGCAAAGGAGTTTAGAATGTATGTTGTAATTAAAGGGAGGCAAATCAGCATGCCAGCAGAGCAGTGACAGGTTCAGAGTTTTATTTTTAAAAAAAGGAAAAAGAAGAGAAAAGGGCTTCTGACTCTTCATGTATAAAAGGGAGAAAATGGTAAACAGGAAGGTGTTACAGTAGGCAAGATGCATGTGTATTATATCTATGAAGAATCTCCTGAGGAATAAATCTTTATAAACTTTCCAAGAACAGTCACCTTCACTCAAACCTCAGCTTTGAGCCTTAATTTCAAGGATGCTTAGCTTGCCACCTGGTGGCTGAACAAAGACTTTGCACACAGGAGATGTTTGACCTGAGGAATCGTGTTTGTTCAAGTTTATCTCAAGTATCTGAGATAAAGAAGCAAAAAGGTGACACTTTGAACAAATGTTAATTATCACAAAAGCCAAAAAATCTGATGATGACCTTTTACTTCTTTTTCTCTTTCACTTCCCACGTATTTTGTATCCTTCAGCCCTGTTGATTCTATTTTGCAAGTAGATCTATATCTGTTTAGGTTAGAAGTGCTCTCCTTGATAATGCCAGGTTTTATTTAGAACATGGAACAATCGTAGCTCTTATACAGTGCTGGTAGGGTGTAAACTGATATATTTCTGAGGGCAAATGCAACCATTTAGAACAATTTGGTTATCTAATAAAGTTGAAGATGCACAATTCTATGGCCCAGAAATTTGACTCCTAGGCATACGCCCTAATGAGATTCTTACACATGTGCACCTGGAAATATTTACCAGACTGTAATAACAGCATTGTTATAGCTTTGTTATTCCAGAAAGGAAAACAATAAAATGTTCTTTACCAAGAAAATGGCCCATTGTACCATACAATGACCCTCTGTACAAAATTAAAAAGAAATGAACTAGACTTGTATGCATTAATGTGAATGACCTTCACAATATTTCAGAAAAAGAACCACAATATGAAACTGCTTATGTAAAGTTCCAAAACTGATAAAAAACTGCACACTTTTTAAAGACTACTATCAAAGAGCCAGAAACAGAGTAAAACACAATATTTGTTTTATTCTAAAGCTTTAAAAAATTATTTTAAGGAGTTGGCTAACAGGATTGTGAGGATTGAGTCCTGAATCCTCAGGGCAGACCAGCAGGCTGGGCACTCTCAGGAGAGAGCTGAAGCAGAAGCCCACAGTGAGATTGCTTCTCTGGAACCCCAGATTTGCTCTTCAGGCCTTTCAGCTGATGGGACGAGGCCCACTGAGGTCACTGAGGGTAACCTTTGCTTAAAGTCAACTTACTGTAGGTGTTAATCACAGTTACAAAACTCCTTCATAGCAACACCCAGGTTAAATAACCAGGTACTATAGTTTAACTGAGTTGACTCATAAACGTAACCATCACAGATATGTGTCTAGGTAATAAGACCATTGAGAGAAGCAGGAAATTGTGAACACATAACAGTTACCTCTGGGGAGAGGGAGATAAATATGGCCAAGGATGAGTACCCAGGGGTTTCTACTCTGTTTACAACACTATTCAACTTCTTCAGCTAGGTGACAGTTTACAAGGGAGTGTGTTATTTACTCTTTAGAGCTTGGAGAATTGATATAAATTATTGTGTATGCATGAAAGATTTCACAATGAATTTTAAATAACGTTTTTTATTGAAGTACAAAATAATTGTCTTCTAAGAACTTAGGGATCCCTCTGCATCAGCTGAGGAATTTGGGCTCTTCTCTGCCCTCTGTGCTTTAACCATTTAGGGCTGCTGCTATGATCCACAACAGAAAAATGAAAGAAAAATTCTGAATTTGCTGTTAGGCCAATGCCCAAGTTTATTAAAAGCTCCCGAGGAGGCCATTTCCTGTGGGAGACTGACACAGTGTCTGACTCCCAGGGCGGGTTACGAGCAGTTGCTTAAAGTCCACCTGCTACCCGGCCTCTTGCTCTTTCCTCCCAGTCAGAGGACCGGCCCAGGGGGGAGCTGATTGTGCCCCCCCACTTAGAAAGTTCAGTTTTCATTACTCCTCCCTTCTGAGAAGAGCTGTTGACAGGGTGAAGGAATGAGAAACATGGGGTTTGGAATGCTTTTGTGCGTGAGCAAGAGAGAACTTGGAGTCTGCGGTGCCTGGCTGTGGCCTCGCCATAGGGAGCGCAGGGGCAGAGCTCACGGTCCCCCCAGAGCCCCCCACTGGCCTCCACCCCTTCCTTTCTCCTCTTCCTCCAATTCGTTCTCAACCGGCCCCTAGAGCGCTGTGGTGAAAAACACATAAAATTTACCACCTTAGCCATTTTAAGTGTAAGCTTCAGGAGTGCTAAGTATATTGCTGTGTAACCAATCTCCAGAACTTTTCATCTTGCAAAACGGAAACTCCCTACCCATTAAATATCAACTTTCTTTGCCCTTTTTTACCCCAGCCCTTGGCAACCCCTATTCTACTTTCTGTGTGTATGAATTTCGCGTCAGCTATCTCCTAAAGTGGAATCATACAGTGTTCGTCTCTTTGTCACTGGCTCGTTTCACTTAGTATGATATTCTCATGGATTGTAACGGGCGATGGAGTATCTTTCCTTTTCAAGGCTGAATCATATTGCACCGCATGTACAGGCTCCATTTACCCATTTGTCTGTTGATGGACACTTGGGTCGCTTCCACCTTGTTGCCATTGTGAGTAATGGTGCTGTAATGTAGACGTGCAACTATCTCTCCAAGACCCTACTTTCAATTCTTTTGAATATATATCTAGAGGTGAGATTGCTGGATCATATGGTGGCTCTATTTTTATTTTGTTAAGGAACCCCCATGCCATTTTTCCATAGTGGTTGCACCATCTTACAATCTCACCAACATTGCAGGAGTTGGCTTTTAAAAATATAAATCATATCATGTCACTTGACTGCTGAAATCCTTCGTTGCTTTTCAATTTTTCTCAGTATGGAGACCTCAATCCTTCTGGAGACCTACCGGGCCCTGTGTGGTTTGGGCCCAGGTTACCCTTCCTGCCTCAGATTGTGCTCACTCACCCTTCCTCAGAAAGCTCTGTCCATCCTAACACCTGCCAAGCTCTCTCCCAACTCAGAGTCTCTCATGGTTGCTTCTCCTTTCATTTGGAATGTGGTCTGACCAACTCTTCCCACGGAAATTCTCTCATTCGTCAGGCATCAGCTTTTACATCATCTTAGAAGCATCCCCTGACCTCTGTGGAATAAGGTTTCTCCTTTGTGCTTCCTTGGAGCACTTTCACCTTCTCTCGACAATCCGGGATTATTTCATTTGTTTGAGTTTAGTCGGTCACCTCTACTAGAAGGGATGCTCCCAAAGAGAAAGAGTATCATCTGCCTTGCTGATTATTAAATTCCAGCAGCTAGTGCATGCAATCAACCTACAGATTATTCTCTGCTCAGGGATGAGCAAGTCTTATCCACCTTAAGAAGGAGTAACTATTTTTAGGCTAAAGAGTAACATGTTTGAGAAGCTTCACTATGATTGTTAATTTTTCTTACCCGGAAAAAAAAGTCTTTATTGGATAAATACAAGGAAGACGAAAACAAAACACACAAAAATAGAAATGCAGCCATGAGTTGAATGGACTGAGCAGGTCCCAGGAGGCCAGAAGTTGCCCATAGCTTTTAGAGCTAAGTTTTTTATGATGAATGGGGAATGTGAATTAGATGACCTCTATTAGCCTTGCCAAGTCTACAAACAAATGAAAGTCCAAGCTATACAACAGTCAAATCATTCAGACCCTGTTTCTGTGGATGGTAAGTGCATCAGTTATATTTCAGATTTCAAATTGGCTATTTTTCCCAAGCAATTTATTTTTCAAAACCCTTTGAAGTGTTAGCTCCACATTGCAAATTTTAAGGAGAGAGCAACAAGCTCATTTATATTGTAGTACATAAATGGTGATATCCTTTTGCTAATAATTCTATGGCCTGGAATAAATTTAATTTCAATCTACACAAATATTTAAGGCTCTGAAACCCTCCAGAGGGAACGTATGTAAGAGCATACATTCAAGCATTTTAATATCTTAAGAGAAGTTATGCTCCACAGCACTCTTCCCTGACTTGGAACCTGCTGTTCATTTCCTGCTACTTTGTGCCTAATGCCTTTTCACTCTGTAAAGGGAATCAAAGGTGTCTTACTCTCCAGGAAGCTATCCCCTTACACCCAAAGCTAGGTTAAGCATACTTTCATGGGAATCTGTTTATAATATACTTTAATGTGTCATTTCATCAATTTTAGGGTGCACTTTTTAAATATCATCTCTGAAATCAGGATGTGTTTTATCAAGGACATCTTAGGTTGATGAGTCTCAGTTACTGCAATGGGAGCTCAGAGAGACCTGTGATTGTCTTTTGTCTCTAAATATTATCAGTGCCTAGTACAGGGCCTCCGTAACTCCTTGTGAGTGCTTGATCACAGGATGGATGGATGGAAACAACTACAGACTCAATGGTGGGCAATTTCATTGTAGGAGAGTACAGAGTGAAGACAAGGAGAGATCACGCCTGTTTGGGAAAGATCAGGGGAGACGGAGGGAACAGTGACATTTGAATAGAACCTCAAACAAGAGCAAGGTGCTCCCCACCTGTGGTTCAAAGACCATCATTCAAAGTAAAAGAGAACAAGACAGGAAAGTGGGGAAAATGAGGGAGAACTTTAGGAAAAAAAATCACTTGGCTAGTTTGAATGGAATGGAGGAACAGTCATGTGCTGTTAGAGATGAAGATATCTTCTGAGGAATGCATCCTTATGCAATTTCGTCCTTGTGCGAACATCAGAGAGCACACTTGCACAGGCCTAGATAGCACAGCCTACTACTGTGATTGTGTGTGCCATACTTTCATGGGATTGGCAGCACAGTAGGTTTGTCTACACCTGAGTAATGGTGATGTAAGCCCTGCCAGCTTATCTCCAATAAACACCTTGCCAGCTCTAGATAAAGAGCCCGTCCTCCCCTCCCACTCAGTCTCCTTTGTGTTAAAGATCTCGGGTGATTTCAGTAACTAACCAATGGCTACTTCTTTCTCTTCCTCATTAAATTTCCATTCTTAGGTTTTAAATTCACCAATAAAGAGTGAACCCGAGAAATCCTAGGCCCCCCTCCTTAACCCAGTAGCAGCAGAACTTCAAAAAAAAGACCTGTGCTTGTGCTCTCTCCCCCCCTTACCTTGACCTCCCTGTGTGCCCCCTGGCATGCCTTGTAGCTCCAGGGCCTGTAAGTAAGAACCTCTTTTTTTCTTTAAAGTTTCCTAGTTGTTATCGCTGAAAAGTATCTTGCAATTGAATAAAAACCACAAAGGACAGTCCAGTTGTAACACTGGATTAGAAAAGGGAGGCATCTGTGAGAAGCTCAGCAGGGCCCAGGTGAATGCTAAGATTACTATGAATAGACTGTAATGATTATGCTATTGCCTTACCACACAGCTACAAGGGCGCTAGGGCTTAGAAACATTTCAGCTCCAATATAACTTTGTCACCAACTCCTGCTAGTCAGGGACCTAAAATCATGTTTGTTCTGCCCAGTGTCTTTAGCTCCAGTAGAATGAAATTGTTCAGTAAAGCAGATCAGAAACTTTATTCTTTGGCTAGGAGATGGAAAAGGAGGAGCTTGTGCTCTGAAGATCCCTTCTCCCCGATTCTGGGGAGTTAGGACACTCTTGAAGGGTTTGGGGGGAAGTTAGGAGGTCTCGGGCACAGAGATTTCTGAGAAAAGGGTGGAGAGTTCTCAGATTTCCAAGGGAACATGCACAGTTCCTAAACATGCTTGGAACATACCTAGCCATACATCACATGTCTTGCTTTAATGTTAAATCTCCACCCCTGGGCATGATATTTAGAGTACGCTAATGAAGAAAAGCTTGTCAAAAGGTCCCTTGAAAAGGGATTGCAGACACCATCTTGGACCTTTCCCTTGCAGAGGAGTTTCCTAATGGTGGTCCTTGGGTTTCTTATCTGGTTCCTGGCAGCAGGCTTAGCTGTCCTCCTGGGAATTTCTGTCTTCTCTTGACCAGTTCAACCTGCTCGTGTCAGAGGACATGTTGGGGAGAATGCCAGAAA
Organism: Miniopterus natalensis; assembly: GCF_054644295.1. Taxonomy (NCBI): domain Eukaryota; kingdom Metazoa; phylum Chordata; class Mammalia; order Chiroptera; family Miniopteridae; genus Miniopterus; species Miniopterus natalensis. Next base: position 31,363,090 of record NC_142091.1, read on the forward strand.
GTTAATGGAAGTTTGAAGATTAATACGTGGCAGCACAACTTTGTGACAATTTTATGGGACTACCTGCATATGTCCAGTTCATTCTTGATCCAAATGTCCTTGTGCTGCACCTGACTGAACCGGTGAAGAAGCACAGCAGGAGACAGGACTTTAGAGAGGGATCGGGAGTGGCGCGGATGCCACGCCACGGTGCCCATGTTTCATTCTGGGGCGGTCGTGAACTGCTGAGGGCTTCAAACGGGCGAGTGACATGGCCAGCGCTGTGCTTAAAATGTATCTGGGGGTGATTGTTGAATGAATGGGCTGAGGGAGAGAATGCTGATAAGGCAACTAGTTACTAGGTTGGTATTAGTCATTTAGCAAACATTTACTAACACCCGTTGAACACCTGGCACCGGTAGCACAAAAACACATAAGGCTTAACTCTTGCACTCAAAATAGTCCATAAAGGTAAACAATCAAGTAAACAGGCATAAGTTATACATTCAAAGTGGTGTGTGTGTGCACGGATTGCTGTGAGTCCTGACCCCAGCGTGGGGCGGGGGCACAGGCAACGGGATGTGGGTCAGTCAGGGAGGCTTCTGGGAGGAGGCATCACCTTAGCTGAGCCCTGGAGGTGATGGCAAAAGACACCAGGGCCATAGCAAGTGCCAAGTCCTCGAGGTGGTATAACACTCCTCCTCTGAACTGCAAATAATTTAGCATGGTGGAACAGTAGGCTGTGGAGGGTGGGGTGGGGAAGGTGGAGAGGTGGGGCAAGGGCTATGGGTGGACAGGGAAGTAAGAGGCAAGTGCAGGATTCTGGGGAGAGGACGGGGGCTCGACGGGGCGGTGGAGATGGGGAAAGAAGAAAGAACGAGAGCCCTTGCTGAAGCAGAAGCCATTTAACTAAATATAGACTCATTCACCTGACAAAATGTACTAAACCCCTCCTCTGTGTCAGAGGCCTACTGAGACGGCTGCTAGAGCATCCCTACCTTCATCAAAGAACCCTCAGTCTCCTGTGAAGTGGTTTTGGCCTTGACTCTGATATTAAGTGTTGTGTCCTGCCAGCTGAGTTAGGTTGACCCTGCTCTGGAAGTCATGAAAAGGGAAAGGCGCTGAAGGGTCATCTTCATCTGCAGAGTTTTGTATTCGGGTGACCAGGAATATGGCAGTGTCATTAACTAGGTTCTTTCTATTTATGCTGTCCCTCAATCGTATTCTACGGCCCAGCAAGGACACAGGGAAGCTTGCAGAACTTGACTTTTAAACTAAAGGAACAAAGCATCTACCACACTCACAAGAAATACCTGAGTCAGAGAGTAAGAAATGCACAATGCCCGAGAGACAGTGAAGGCCGGCGTAAAGGTAGGGATTGCGAGCATAGTGAGGCATGAACAGCTTCTCACTAATTGTGTGAACAACTTGCTTAATCTCTCCCCGACTCTAATTTCTCAGCTGTAAAATGAGGGAGAAATAGGAACTAGTTTGTAAGTTTGTTGAAAAACATCGATACATGTGCATTCAGTATCGTAGGCACTCATCTGAAAGGTGACCCTGTCTCTTCCCAGCTGGGCACCAGGACAGGAAAATGAGGAAACTCTCTAGGCTTTCTTGATTTGTGGCATATATCCTAAGAATGTAATAAGCACAAAATAGCACTCAATAATTGGGCATTTAATTGCATATTCAAATACCTAGATTAAGAATAATAAGGCCTTCCCAAATGAATTATATCTTATTTGCAGAGTAAACCACCTAAACCAAACATGGATTATGAAGCAGCTTTATTTGAGGAAATATTAATATTTTTATGACAAAGTCTGATTGCCAAATAATCCTTTTTGATTGGAACCCACTGCTCATGAAGCCAGAGTCAAGTCTGCACCTTCTGTCCTGATCCCTCACCTATTCCATGTTCTAATGTCACTGAAGCCAGCTCATCATGAGGGGCTCTGGGCCAAAGGCAGCCTGCCAAGTACAGCTAGTTGGATCAAGCCTATTTGCATCACCACAGAGATAATTTAGAGAGGTTGCCCACTTGGACCACCTGGCATCTTCCCATGGAGAGAACAGCTATTCATGCTTGCTGCTGGATAAGGGAAGCATGTTGAAAAAACAAAACAAAAACCACACAACAGGATTCAGGCAAAGAGTTAAATTACCTAATGCAACTAGAATTCAAGCTGTAAGAGGTAATAAACTTACCTTTTTCTAAAATACTGCACTCTTAGCACTGAAAATGTAGTGATTGGTATATAAAATGTAAATAAATACTGTGTTGAATGAATAGATGATGATGCTCTTGTTAGGAAGGGATGTTACTTGCTATATGTCACAGAGGAAGCACATGCCAACAGGCTGCCCAGGGAAAGCCAGGAGCAGGCACACAACCAGCCAGAAGAACTTCAAGAGATGTTCTAGGTTCAGGTGGCAAGTGGTTTAGTCCTGAGAAGTCAAATATGGATGGAAGGATTGGGTGGGCGTCAATTCCACCACAGGTTCTGAGGTCCAGAAGCGCAGGAGTGGCTTGAGTAAGCAATGGTGGCAAATCTAGCACCTGTGTCTGAGGTTGTTCTCTCTGCCTGCTGGACAGACATGATGACCATAGGCAGATGAGGCCAGGAGCCTTGGACCAGATGGAAGCATCAGGTAAAAATGAGAAGGTGGCCTCACATACAGAAAAGAAAATGGATCTCAGAGCAGTGGAGGCAACGTGCTCACAACTTAGTCTGAATGGGTCTGTCTCCTTCGGAGGGTTTGTGATCTGTAATGATGCTGATGCCTGTGGGAGCATGCAGGAAGCCAGCTCCTTATAACAGAGGTAAGTCTGAGCTGAGTATGTGCATGCATGCTGGTGTGTGTGTGTCTCTGTGTGTGTGTTTGTGTGTGTGTGTGTGTGTGTGTGTGTGTACCCCTTTGATAATATTGGAAAGATGACTATATGACACTGACAGAAACAGGAATAGACTTAGATATCCTAAGCATTGAGCAAGAGTCAGGCCCTATGCCAAGACATTTATGCATGTTATCTCATCAATTTCCTATAGAAACACTGTTATAAGTATTAATAGCCCCATCTTACAAATGCAGAATCTGAGTCTCTGAGAGCTTCCCTACTTGTCTGAAGTCACATTGCTGATTAGTGACAGGAACAGAATTGAAGCTCAGGAAACTGAGGCACAGGGAATTTGCATCACTTGACTAAGCATTCAGCTGAAATAAACATTTCATCTTCTCTGGGTACCAGGAACACAGAGCAGGGCACACTTCTAGCCTCCCGCAGTGAAGGGCTCTCACCCCCAGGAGCTACAGCAGTGGCACGGCTGGTGGACTGAGTCAGACAGTGACTGCCCACAAGATGTTACTGCCCTCGCTTGAATCCAATGCAGCTATCCCTGGAGAATTACTCACCCAGTATTTGGAGTTGTGTTTCAAATGGACGAATGAATTGCTGAGCATGTTCCCAGATCATTGCTTTGATTTCTTGATAACAAAGCCATTTGACTTCGAGCCCTCTCCTTCCCCAGTAAACTCCTCTCCAGCTGCCCCCTCCTTCGGCTGGCCTTCATCCTTGCACCCTTAAGTCAGCTCTCAAAGTTAGCTAAACTCATATAAACCTTTTCCATGGCTGGAGAATTTTTTTCTCACCACATAGCTTGCAGCCCACCGGGCCTTCTCCATTACAACAAATCAAATACTTGATCATGTCTTACATATTCTGCTGTGTTAATTTTTATTCTCCAAGTAACACATGTAACTCAAACAGTGAAATCAGTAATCAACCAGAGACAACCAGTGTCAACATAGTGTGTATTCCTCTAAACATCTCCCTTGCCTTACATATCCTTCAGTACATTTTATTGTGCTTATCAAGGTTGGTACTCTTGTCTGTGTGTCCAGCTGTTGACCTGGGGTTCAGAGAGTCTGGGGTAAGATTATTTTGGACAGTCCCATTCATGTGCCTCCTTAGTAGCTCTGACTCAGTGCTCACAGAGTGTGGGAAAGGGGGGTGCTCACTCAGTGCCTTTCTCAAGTGTCACAATTTTTCCCCCACTCGACTCCTTGTTCCAGAAAGCAACGAGTCAACATACCTTCCCAGGTGCCTCACACCCAAAACTTGAACAATTCCCCAAAATAACTCACTTTATTACTGTGCTACACAACTCACCAGTTCTTTTATTTTATTGCTAAAAATCTTACAGGGCTCTGGGCACTAACCAGATCTCCTATAGAACCGAGACAGGTTACTTGAGTGCATGCTGCTTCTAGGATGGGCCCTGTATGGTGGAGTATACAAGAGTCCGAGGAACTTACATCTTACCAAGGGTAGTTCAGTTCAGAAGCACTTATTGAGCACCTACTGGACCCCAGGCAGGTTGTTTGCTGATGGTGGTACAATAATCTATCAAGAAGTATTTATGTCCCCTTGAGAAAATCAGTTACATACGGGCTTTAAAAAAAAAGACGAATTCTCAGGGTATCAGTCATGTGATCACAGAAAAAGGACACTTAGCCAAACCTGGCTGCCCAGGGAGGGCATCTTGGAAGAAATCATACAGGAGGTAAGTTTTAAGGGGTTTGGCAATAACCAGGTGAAAGATAGTTGGGGAGGCTATTAGAGGTAGACAAGACATCAAACACAAAGGATAGGAGGGAATGTGTACCCCTAGCACTTATAATGGTTGTCGCATAGTAGGTGCTCAACATACTTATATTTTTTGGTTTTTAACAGTATTATTAACTGTAGTCACCACACTGTACATTATATCCCCATGACTTGCTTATTCTATAACTAGAATACATTCTTGTTGAGTGAAAGATTTGGGAGGAGAGAGGAGTCACAGAAGCTGGAATGGCAGGGCCGGCCGAGTTGAGTAGAGATAGTTTGAGAGAGCCTGGGAAGTTTTCAAGCACTGAGGATGGCATAAAGGACTGAAGAGTGCTTTGTGGGATCAGGAGAGCCGTGAGATTGGAACATAGTCTATGTGTTATAGGGTAGTGGAAAAGTTGTAATTGTATGCTTTGAAGAAGTTGAAAGGAAAAAAAACAAAAAGAGGCTACATTTATTTACCTTTAACTAGTTATTTTTTATATTTCCAAAGTCTTTTATAATCAAGTAAAAACATCTAATGTTACAATAAGACCATAGCTGATATTAAGTGACCACATACTACATCACAGACACCCTGCTAAGTGCCTTCCATGCATTATCTCACTTGGCTTCTTAGAAATCCTTTAAGGTAATAGTCCTATTTTACAGATGGGAATATCAAGTCTCACAGAGTTTGATGACTTGCTCAAGGTCATATAGTACATGATAGTACTGGGAATTGATCCAGGCAGTCTCTCCAGAGTATGCACTCTTAGTCACTACTCTCTAACTGAGATTTCAGAGAGTTATTCTAATTTGATGGTCCTAGGAGGAGAGAGATGATAGACAAAGTCAGAAGCTACAAATGACCATTCCCATTCACTTCCATTCTGCTGACAGCATTAACAGCCTGAAGAGTTCACTCTTAGGAACCACTGTTTCTTTCCACCCACCTATCAAATGCAAAGGACTTGAGAGTTCCAGAAAGGAGAGTCTTCACGCTGGTCAATCAGCTACCATGTGCCAGGAATACAGTCTCATTCAGTGCTCATATTTCTATGAGGCAGATTCTGTAATTACCAGTTTATAGCTTCAATCAACTGAAGCTTAGAGATATCCAGAAACTTGACAGATGTCTCCCAGCCAGCAAGTAGCATTAGAGCATTTGAGCCCATGTTTCAAACGCTGGGCTCCACGCACCCTTCAGTACATCAGGCTGCCTCTTGTTGGTTTGAAACTTGCTTTGCCATTTATTTAACACTTTGGAGACTTGCCCATCCTCTTTTTCTTCATATGCAAATCAGAATAACAATACCATCTTTTTCCAATTCTTGAATTACTTGAGACAATGTTTCTGAGAGTGCTTTGTGAATTATAAATAGCACCCTGAATGTGTGGCATCTTATACAAATTCATTTTACAATTCCACACCCATGATTTTCCTAGATCATTGGTCGGTGACCCCATTCAGACTTGCTCAGAGAGCTTAAAGGCTGAATAACCATATAACTATCTCTCCTGTGTGATCCTGGCCTCCCTTAGGTCTTGGGCATAGCTCAGAGTTTCTGGGGAGAAAGCACTTCCTACCACACTACATTTCCAGCATCTTCCATTCACTGATAGAGGGCAGCACTGAGCTAGAGTAGGTTCCTCATAATTATTTAAATCACCAGTTCTTCAAAACGGATCTTAAGATCCATTAAATATTCATGAACATGTCCTTTTTGGCAGCTCCTCCACGGTGGGTAATTACAGAGGGTTTAAAATATCTGACGTTGCTTGGAAGCACACAAAGCTCTGTCAGCTGTTAGCAGACAGCTGATTTGTAATTTAATTAACATCCTTGGCTTGTCCTGTCTTCGTGGCAAAAAGCAGGAAAGCATTTCCTCTCGTTGGTGAGTTTTGTTTGAAAAATATCAAATGGAACACCTGGGAGAGCTTTTCATCTCTCATATCGGTCCTGTTACATCCTGCTTCAATATTAAAAATTTCCTTTTTCAAGTGTCCTTTGGACCAGCTGTATTGCTGATGGTGGGTCATTTTTTCTGGAAGGATAACCTCACTTGGGGGGATCTGTGTATCGTCAATCATCAGTGAGTTTTGACCCACTTTTATTAACTCTTTGAGTAATCAGGGGTTTGAAGGAGAGATGTGGCTGCGTGATTTATTCAGTGAACGCTGATGGAGAACCTGCACTGCTGCGGGCACCAGAGGGCAGCAGTGAGCCACACAGGCCGAGGGTCTGACCCCACGGAGGGCTCAGTCCAATGGGGGAGGCAAACATCCAGCGAGTGATCACAGAAATAAATGTAAAATTAAAATGTGATGAGTTTTATGAAAAAATAAGTACAGGGTAGCCTAAAATCCTGTGAGGCAAGGAGTGGTGTGGTAGGGGAAGGAGACCCCCCTAATCTGGGAGCCAGGAAGGTGAAAATAATGTGTGGTCTGTCTTGCCCTTCACCCTCCCAGTTTCCTCCTCCCCCCCGCCCCCCCCAGATTTGCAGCATATTTGCAACTATTCCAGAATAATGGATTGGGATAGTGGCCAAAGAGGGTGAAAGGGGAAAGAGAGCCCCGCACCAGCCAAAATACCATTAGGGTAATTTATTTCAAATCAAAGAAATGAACATAAATACTGACCTGATCCGTGCATTGGCCATTCTTTCCCTTCTCTTTTGTCTCTCTTGTGCCCATATTTTCCTTCCAGAGAGGGACACAGGGAGTTGCAGAGAAGTTGCAGTAAGCATGGTGACCAGGATGGGTCCCAGGTCACAGACAGGCTAAGACATCATGGAAAGAGGGAGGAGCTGGAAAAGGGAGCTGGCTGGCTACAGATTGCACAAGCCTCCAGTAAATAAAATCCTTAAACGGAAATAACAAAGTGCTTAATATTTTCCTCAAAATAAGACGGCAGCTGGCAGAGCCTGGATGAGGTCGCCCTATTGTGGAAATTAAATTTACAGTCAGGAGAGGAAGGTTAAAACCCCGCAATTCCACGTCCTTCATCCTGGCAGACAGCCTTCTTCACTCTTTTGGCTTTCTGTTTTCTGAGCTGCAGTCACCGCTTCCTTAGGGGTCATTACTCTTTGCAAGTCCATTATTTATTTCATTTTCTTACTGACTTCAGGCTGCTCCTATAATACGGGCTCCTTTTATGCCAAAACACACTTTTAAATGTAAAAGGCTTCCTTCCAGCAGCAGCATTGGATCAGCCGGGTCTCTGGGACACACTGTTTGGCTGGTGCTCTGGCCTGACCCCTCTGTGGGAGACAGAGCTGGAAGGCAGGGGCTCCTGCCCTCGGGGAACTTAGGCTGCAGAAGGGGAGAGCAGACTGGGCCCACAGAGGGCTATTGTCCCTATAGTTAACAGAAGTGGTGGAACTAAAAAGCGCTTTTGAGCATTTCCAAAATGTTTGGCTTGCTGTAAGAAATTGTAATCATTCCTTAATTTCATACCTGCTTCATAATGTTGTTTTAAGTCTTAAGTGGAGTCATTTCTATAATACTGGCAGAAAAGCGTTCATGGGGAGTGCTTGCTAACTGTTAGCTATTCTCCTTACCTCTCAAGGGCCTGCAGACATGTGCTGGCTTCCCCCGAGTTTGATTCCTTTCTCTCTTCAGAACAGTGCCAACTCCTGCTGCAAGGGGGAAGCAGAGCCCTTTTGATACAGGAACAAAGAGACCCAGAATTTTATTTATGAGGCTTTGAAAGATTTGCGAGTTCTCACTCAGTGTCAGTGGTGCCAGCGCAGAGCCACCTTCCAAACTGTGCAGACCCTCAGCCGATGGAGCAGATGTGTGTAGGCTCCTGTGTTTGAATTCTGGCCTCTCAGGATGGTTTAGATTCACACAGGCATCAGCACAAGGTAGGGAGCAGAATCTGGTCAGACTTCCTAGCCTTCACCCATTGCACCGGGGCCCTTTGGTTGAAGAGGAATGTAAGAATGATTGCACACGGGTTCAGCTGGGTATGTCATGTTATTGCTCAGTTAAAGTTTAGTTCAGATAAAGGCACATGTATTGGTCTTTCACTATGTGATGGTTATCAGTGAGCACTGGAGAGTCAGAGATGAACAGTACTTGATTTCTGCTCCTGAGGCATTCATGGCCTAGTAGGAGACATAGGTCATTGCAGTATAGAGCTGTTATTCAATGACAGAAATCTGTGCAGAACACTGTGAGTGCATAAAGGATGGACATCCTTTCACCGTTAGCAGTCAGAGGTTTTTGCAAGAGATGATACTCATTTTAATTATCAAGGGCCTAAAAAAGTTTCCCTGATGAAAGAGTTGGGCATGGGGAGTGGGTGGTAAAGCTTCAGAAGGAGAAAGGGGATAAGATTCCAGAAGTCAGGGATAAAATGAGTTAAGACAGGGGGACAAGAATAGTACATTAGTATCCCCTGTCTTGAGCACTTCTGCCTCACTCCCTTTAGAGCTGAGAGTGGGAATGTATCTGTTTACAAAAGTTATTTGCTCTGGCATTTCCTCCAATGAACCAAGCTGAAGAGAGGAAAAGAGGAAGGCACAAATTTCAAAACAGAGGTCTTCCTCAAAGGGCCCTCCTTGAACAGGCAATACAGACCCTGAAAGGTGCCCAGAATAACATCAGTACCTAATAGACAAGCCCTGGAAGGAGAGATCAGTCAGCATTGCCCAGAACATTAGAGCTGGTTCTGAAATCAGGATGTGACAGCTGCAGAGTTATTTCATCTCCCTTGTTAGATGACTCTTCAAGATTTCCTAAGAATTATATTTTCCAAAGACAAAGCTAGTCTTTGAAGATCTTTGAGTCTTTACCAGTTTAGAAGAATCTTTAAGAGTCAAACTAACATGTGTTTGAATCCTAGATTGCCCCTCACCAGGTATGTAAGCTTGGAAAAGAAATGCCCAACTCTCCAAGCCTCAAATTAGATGAAGAATAACACGTATGCACCAGGTGTGATGATGCATATAAAGCATTTAGCATAGTTGTTATCAGAGGGGAGTGTGCCTTGCCCCTCCCCATTGCTGCTGGGCATGGGGTTCTTGGGGTGCCACTGGAATAAGCATTTCCAGAGGCCCCCGCAGGAGGATGAATTATGGTAGAGAAAGTTATTTCCATGGAGTTACATCCCTAGGTTTCCAAAGTCCCATTTCCCTTAAAGGTCTAGTCATAAAAGAAGTGTAGCTGGGGTTTCAGTAGAGCTAAAATCAGATCCAGTGTCCAGAGTTTCCTTTCCGTGTTGAAGCTGGGTTCAGTCCAGCATCAGGCTAGCTGTAGTCCATTAGTTCATTGCATGTGGGGTCCGCATGGCTGTGGGCCATAATGGTGAATGCAAGAGAGTGGAGAGAGGGTGACCCAAGCAACAGAGTCCCAAGAGCCCTAGGGAGCGAGCTTCTTTATTTAGGGGATTATATATCCCAAATGTTAGAGTGCTTGCAGTGGCCATGCCCATTCTGGCCAACCATCTCTGCCCCCCAGGTATGACTGACAGACAAGTACATTCCCTATGTCACCCCAAATTTACTGGGTATGCCCCTGTCTTCCCTCTATTGGACCCCTGGGGAGTGTGAAACTGCTGCTGCCTGGTGAAGCTGCCAAATGACACGCCTATAATGTCTGGCCTTCTCTTACAGCTAATTAACAGCAGTATCGGTTCCTGGTACATTAAGTATAACTACTATTATTAGTGGTTTTGATATTGGCAGTAGTGTTAAGATGAGTGTTTCTTTTAATGTCAGCATTAGAGTTAATCTTAATATTAGTCTTAGTATTACAAGACAAAAAATCATTTTTGGTTCATGCAACATTGATCCAAGCAGAGATTCTACTTATGTGATATCAGGGTGATTTCTTTGGAAGTTTGCGTTTGTGTTATATGCGGTACTTCTCACCAGTTCTTGTCTTCCCTTACTTAGTCATTACTCGGAGAAAACTGGGGGGGGGGGGAAATGTCTGGTTGGCACCAGAGAGAGTTTTGTTTAGGCCTCCTGGATAGTTCCCTGCTGTCTACAAAAGATAGCAAGCTGCCCTTCAGGCTTGTCTACAGCCACACTCCACCTCACATCCCAAGCTGCATCCAGATCGTACAGCAGGCTCCCCTGAAGTGGACCTAGAACTGGGATTAGTGGGAGCATGATTTATGCAGCGCAGTTCCCAAGAGAAACCCTTCAGGGAGTGAGGAAAGCTCCAGGAGTTCTGCCGAATGTAGCTTCAGGTGCTGTCTAGCTTCAGGTCGATCCTGCCGGGTGCTTTGAAGTGTAATCTGCAACACAATGGTTTGTTTCACTTTGAGGTTTTCGAGTTGGGAGTTTTAGCTTAACTCCCAGTCCTCCTAAGCCTCCCAGGAGGCTTCAGTTACCAAAGGGCAAGCTTCCTGAGAAGTATGCGGATGTGGGCCTTGAATGCGTGAAAGGGATTTCCATGGATTTAGGTGGAGGAGACGATAGCATCTACTACAATCCATTTCAACATCTCACTGTTCCTTCAAAACATCATCCCCTCTCGACACTTATCTCCTCTAAATAGTTGTTGTCCGTGTTTAGAATATCCCTTACCTCTTTTTATTATCATTCTAGATCCTGTTTCAAATGGTTCAAGCCATTTGAAATGGTAGAAGCCATTTCCCCTGCCACAGACTCAGATTATTGCTATGTGTCGTGACTTAGCTGCACATACGTATGACTCACTTAATAACATATTGTCTTCTTGAGGTCGAGAATTGGTTTTTATTCAGTTACACTTTTAGCGTATGTTGCTGAAAGGAGTGATGAAGAGAAGGATCTGTAATACTTAAGGATCTGGCTTTCTTTAAGGTAGTGTCAAGCAAATGATGTGGTTGACTTTTTTTGCTTGAACCTGAAGTCATAATGTTTTGCGATGAAACAGGTTGTGTTTAGCAGCCAAAATACCTTTGCAGCTTAAGCAACTCATACCTGTTTCATCTCTTTGTTCAATTGTCATTTATAACTTTATTCAACAATTACCTATTAAGCATATATTTGCCACTTGGCTAAGAACTGGAGATACAAGGATAAACAAGAACTACATGATCTCAGTTCTCACAAAAGCTTACAGTTCAACGTAAAAACAAACAAACAAATGAAAAATACCCAACCATATAACATGATAAAAGCTGTGATTGAGGGAGTATAGGGAGCTATGGGACCACCCACCCAGGAAGCTTTCCAGAAAAGGAGTGTAATTGAGGCCTAAAGGATCAATGAATGTTAAAATTAACAGTTTTTACTAATAAAATATTGATTGGTTTCTCAGTCTAATTTAAGGCCCTGTCAGTCTTTGAATTGGGTCTCAAATTTATGAAAATAATTAATTTAAAATAAGTTCTTTGTGACACTTTATAAGCTCCACTAAGATTATTATTACCTGTGTTCTCACAGTTATTTATCCAAACTAGTCAGTGAGATGTGTACTTTTAGGATAGCACCTTTCTCTAAATCAGCTGAATTCCACTACAGGAATCCATGAGGAGACATAGTAATCACTTGAATTTGCAAAATTTTACTTGTGGTGCCTTTGGCCCTGTATGTTTCAGATTCTTATGAGTGACATGAACATGGCTTTACATATGTTAACTTTTTAAAAGCTTAAAAAGTTCCTCAAAAAATGAAAAATGTAATTACCATATGATCCAGTAACTTTACTTCTGGGTATCTATTCAAAAGAACTTAAAGCTGAGTCCTGAAGAGATATTTGCACACTCACGCTCACAGCAGCACTGCTCACAATAGCCAAGAGGCAGAAGCTACCAAACAGCCAATCTACAGGTACATGAATAAACAAAATGTGGTATAGGAATATATGGAATATTATTTAGCTTTTAAAAAGAAGGAAATTCTAACACTTGCCACAACACGAATGAAGCACAAAGACTTACGTAAGTGAAATAAGTCAGCGATAAAAAGACAAATATCGTGTGATGCCACTGATATAAGGTACCTAGAGCAGTTAAATTCATAGAAATAGAAAGTAGAGTGGTGGTTTCCAGGGGCTTGGGGAGGGGAAAATGAGGAGTTTTCGTTTTATGGGTGTAGAGTGTCAGTTTTACAAGATGAAAAATTTCTGGAGATTGACTACATACCAATGTGAATACACTTAATAACATGAAACTGTGCATTTAAAAATGGTTAAGGTGGTAAATTTTATGTTATATGTATATTACTACAGTTTTTTTAAAAGCTTTTAAAAAAATGAAGCTAATGATTTGTTTATATTTATTCCACAGTCCTGAGGTGGGATTGGTGATGCAAACGTTCAAAAGTCATGCGGGCTCAGCTCCTGCCCTGGCGTTGGGGGGTGGCCTATGACAGGGCCAGGAGGCTCGGGCTCTTCCCTGTGGGCCCTGGGAGCCACTAAAAGGTTTTTAAGAGAAGGGCCTTGTCAGTGCGTGACTCAGAAAGGCCCCAGGTGCAGGGTAGAGGATAGATGGGGAAGGGGCCACCTCGGGGCCCTCTGGCCAGTCCAGAGCCTGTCTGCGGCTGGCTGAGAGCTGATGAGAAGCTGAAGGTGGGCCGATCGGTGGGCAGGTTGCGGGGGTCGGTTAGGGATGGAGTGGATTCAAGATATAAATTAGACAGGCTCAGTGATTTATTAAATTGGCAGATGGTGGGGGTGAAAGAGAGCATGGAGTCAGAGTGACTCCGACTTTTCTGGCTCCGGTAACAATAGGTGGTAGTGCCTCCCTGAGAGAGAATGGAGGAGGGGGAGGGGGTGTGGAGGGTGGATGGCTGGAAGCCCAGACACTGTGCCGGGCGTGTGCATGACATTATTCCACTCCCAATGAACACATGACCCATCAAGAATGAATGTTGAACCACATCCATGTTTCCGAGGCAGATTACCTTCCCAGGTTATTCACAGGGTTAAGAAAACAGAAGGATGGTGTTTTGCAGTTCACAGAAATTCTCTTTGTGGGGTGTTCTGCCTCAATGAGGTGCTTTCTGCAAGCTCCCAATTCAGTTATCAGATTTGGGCTTCATCGCCTCATGGACGTTGGGGAGGGTTTGGTGGTGGCAGAGAGAGGACTCAGATTTAAATGATCTGAACAGGGTTCCAGCTCTGGTGCCCATTAGTTAAGGGACCCTGCACAAGTCTCCGAACCTCTCTGAGTGTTAGTTTTCTCATCAGTAAAATAGAACATCATAAATAAGAAGGATTGCAATGGAAGAAACAGATGAAAGCCCTTTGCAAACTGTAGTCAAGATATTGTTAGCTATATTTTTGTTTTGAAACTAATATTAAGCTTGGAACATGGTAGAAAGCCTCTCTGGAAAATACAAGTAATGATAACGTTGAATTGCCAACCCTTCTTGTTACTGTCAGATTATGAGTCGGCCTGAGAGCCGAGGTCCAAAAAATCATATTTTTACCTTAAAAATGAAAGAAACATAGGTATGATTTTTTAAGAAAACGTGTTGTTAGCCACCTGACACGATAAAAATAACTGTTGGTGATAATAATAACGGGGTGCTGGGGTAAGATTCGCCATCACATTTAAGCTTGAGATGATGTTATGACGAAGCTTGGACCCTGCCCATAATACCCCTGTATCACTCACAGGGAACAAAAGCAAAGTAAGGCAAACTAACAGTTTACTAGCTGGGTTGTGAGTGGCACATAGAATCCTTAGGAGAAATGATTACCTGTATTTGACATCATGGACCCCATCTTATGAAACAAGCTGACTGCCCTTTCACTTCAGGAGGGGTAGACCCATATCACCTGAAAAGATTAAGCAGGGCCACTAAGTTGTTTACTCCTTTGGATTAAATAGCCCTTAACAAGCAACTTCCACTACCTATGATCCGCCTGTGTTAGCATGAGCCACTTGGCACCCTTCTATAGCCCATAAATAGAAAGAGTGCTTTGTCAGGCTAAAACAATTCATCAGCATTGATCAATATTGATGGTTGCTTCACTTCTGCTTGCACTTGACCTGGTTTATGGTGGTCACCAAAAGAGTCTGCAGCAAAGCCTGTTTGGTGATGTCAACAATGGGTACACCCTGGGTCCTGCAACTGAAGTTAGAAGATGAAGCTCAGGGCTGCACCCTTTGCAAACACTAATGCTGTGTTTCTTTCTTGCCTTTTCTCCTAGAAGTATCGATATCAAGATGAGGATGCCCCACATGATCATTCCTTACCTCGACTAACCCATGAAGTGAGAGGCCCTGAGCTCGTGCATGTGTCAGAGAAGAACTTGTCTCAAATAGAGAATGTCCACGGATACGTCTTGCAGTCCCACATCTCTCCTCTGAAGGTCAGTCCGATTGCCCTGAGAGCTGGCGTCAGTGGCAGCTCTGCATTGTTAAGGGAGATGTTTGCTGGCCCGATAGAATGAGGCTCTTTGGAAAACCCTACAGTGGTTGTGGTTGCCATGGGTTTCTCTGTGGTTTAGAGTGTTACCTGCAATTCCTGACGCAAGGCAGTTGTTCTTGCAATTGTGTGAATGTCTGGAAAATCCATTTAGGTGCTGAGAATGGACTGGGAATAGCCAAGGATGAATAACTGAAAGGGAAATTAACCTCAGATTTAAAAAGCCCGGGAGTACATCAAGGGTTGGAGCAAATGCTCTTTTTTCCATCTCCATTCCTGGTCCCAGATAAGACAATGCAAGGAAATGTAGCAGGATAACACCTTAGTGATTTCCTTACATGTAGACTAACACGGAAAATGTCTGAGTTGGCTCATCAACACCACTCTTTTATACTGTATTTCTTTCTATTTGGTGTCAAACTTTTCCAACACTTTCTACCTTTTTTATTTAATTTTAAGCAATTTCTTGATAAACGGTATTTTGACCAGAAGGGGCAATTAAATGAGAGTAAGAATTTTCTCGTGGTTCTTGGTGGCAAATTATTCTGCTCTTTTCTTTGCTGATGCTATGGGATCTTGTGCTTTGAATAAAAGCTTATGTGTTGATTAAAGTTAAAGCAAAATGGAACTAGAGTCAATGATGTAATAAAAGAGAATTGAAATAAAAAACAAAACAGCAAAACTACCTAATGACTTAGGTTATAGGTAAAGAAAATTCTATTTTGTTAGCTGGAACATTCACTTTAGCCATCTTCCATGTGGCTGTTTTGCAATAAAAAAAAAAATATAGCCATATGATGGCCTTGATGCTTTCTGGGATCTTATTATACTTTCCAAAATATCAAAGAAAGACTAAATTATGTTTAATATAGTTCCAAAATTTGGTACATTTTAAATAACCTGGAATCCTAAAAATGTATTATCAAATAAACTAGCTCTAGTTACCATCAATTAATTAAACTATTAGGTTAATTGTAAACTTTCAGTAAATATTATATAATATGTAAAAATATGTAAATATTATGCCTCTGGAATTCATTGTTTAATTATTCAGGGAGACTCCTTAAAAATAATTGAATGACTGATGGGAATGGGTATATTTAACCTGGAGAAGAAAAGGTTAAGGGGGTTTTCCTTGTAAACCTCAAGGACTATCATATGGAAAATACAACTTTGGTGTCACCCAGAGGACAGAAAGAAGCAGAACCACCGTGCATAAGTAACAGAAATGTTTATTTGTGATCATTATAAGACCACAACTCCCAGTAGTTAGAGCCACCCCCCAAAAGACTATAGTTCCCTGTCCCTAGAAATCTTTCAGGCCTGGATTATGACAGAGCAGTGGTAGTGAGGAAAGGACACCTTCCTTAGCAGGAGAGGGTTTAAAACTGTCCCTAAAGTTCAGCTTAATTCTAACAATCAGTAATCCTATAGTGTGGTCAGATGAATACCTCCCTCCTCTAAGGACCTTTCCATTTTTGCAAACAAATGCTTATCCTTAGTCTGTGTGCTGACCACCCTATGCTAGAAGACTGGATGGCAATGAGAGTACTAATATTTCACTTCTTTGTTTTTTAACTTGTTGAAAGAATCCCTGTAAGGACCTCCACAGGGCACCCCCTTCCTTTTTTCCTCCAACATGTCTTTCTCCCCTTCATAGCACTTCCTTTTTAGTCAGCTCTGTAGCTCCTAAAGGCTGCAAGCCAAGTGGAATAATCAAGGCTGGTCTAAAGCTAGCCTGGTCACAGCAAAAAAATATGGAAAAAACGAACAGTAAAAGCATGACAGGACCTTCACTCTGTACACTGTGTCTTCAGCATATACATGATAATGTATTATCTGAACATCTACAGTTTGGGTGATTTCACCATGTGTTAAGCTACTTAATGCCTCATTTGGAAAATGTATATTAGATTGAAGGGAAAGGCTGCTTCTGCTGAAGATCAGATCTCAGATATAAAGGGATATTTCTTATTTTACCTTTATCTTTTGCCTTCCAGGAATCTGAGTTCAACTTCAGATTCAACTTTAGTTCTATCTTCAACTTCATTGCTTTTTTTTTTTTAGCTTAGGTTTTCCTTTTCTCCCTTCTCCATTATTTCTTATTTTGTTCTTTCAAAAAAAAAAAAAAAAAAATTATTGGTTTTTGTGATTTTTGTATAGTGATGTTTTTATTGAATACAGCTCATGTTAATTTTAAAAGTAGCCACCTATGAATAATGAAACATTAATGTTAGAATAGGGGTTTCCCTCCCTTGGGAACCACCAGATCAGTGGTGTGAGTCCCAAGGTGCTGTGAAGAGGGTGGAAAGGTGAGTTCATCCAGGGCTTCTGCACCCAGGCTGTGAGGTTGCTATTTTGAGGCCAAGACTTTCCCCCCATGACTGGCTAGAGGTGTTGTTTATGCTGAACACCATATAACTTTATATTGGTTTAATGAAGATTCTGTGTACCTTTCTTCTATCAGCAATAGTGAGGGGGATAAAGGTGAACAATTTTTGCAGGGGGACACCCCCCCACACACACACATAAAACTGATGTGTAGAGTTGGCCAATTTCATGGTGTAAATGCCCCCAGCATGGCTGACTTCAGGCTACTGACCTGAAGCTACTAAATGTATTTAGAAAGAGGCTCTCCCCAGCCTGTGGGAACACAGCACCGCACTACCAGACTCCGGCACAGGTATTTTTTACAGCAACAGGACGCGTTTCCCGACCCAGCTGCTAAGGGGTTATTACAGTATCACAGCTCCAGCGCTTGGAAAACCTGCCATCATTCAAATGGAATGTGGTACTTTCTGGTGAAGAAAGCCTGTTAGGGACAGAGTGTTGCTGAGAAGGCGCAGCCTCTCCCTCAGCCTCTCCTCTCCGTCGGCCGGCCTGGGGCCCTCGGGTGAAGGCCCCGGGGAAGCGCGAGCGGGGCTGGCCCGCGCCTCGGGATGCGCACAGCCGCCTGGGCGCACCGCCGGCCCTGGGCGCACCGCGGCCCCTGGGCGCACGCAGGCCCTGGGCGCACCGCGGGCCCCTGGGCGCACCGCCGGCCCCTGGGCGCACCGAGGGCCCCTGGGCGCACCGCGCGCCGTTTCAGGGTCGCAGGAGCGGCCTCCGCGTCATTAGCCGAGTAACCTCACGGCCGCAGGTTTTGCAATTGTTTCTGCCATCCCCGCGCATCGCTTGAAGCCCCGGCGCTCAGATTCATCTGCGCCCGGCGTGCACCCGCCGCCTGGCTGATAGATGGGCCTGCTCAGCCTGTCTTCCTTGGAGAGGCTCGGCCCCTGTGAAGTATGGGGTTGGAAGGGGAGATGCAATTCAGCGGTTAATGCAAGGGGATTTGTTTTCCTTGCCTCGAGAGGGGGATGCATTCTCTTCAGGTGCTACTAGAATCTTCCACAAAAGTGATTGGCCTATAATAAAGCAGGGGAATTTTTCTCTTTCAGTTTAGGGCAATGCAGTTAATTTTAATTGAGTGTCTACTATGTGCATCATAATAGGTGATAGGAAACAAAGGGCAGTAAAACATGATTATGTGTATATATATACACACACACATATATATATACACACACACACACATATACACATATATGTATAGTCACTCTCCTAGGGGACCTGAGTTCTAATTATTTGTTATTTACTCTTACTCTGCAACAGGAATTCAAATTCCCGAAGATGAGATACAGTGAGACCCCGGACATTTAGCCGAGTACTCCCACTCAGAGAGAGAAGGGGAGAGGGGAGGGCAGGCTGACTTATTTTTAAGAATCTGGACATTAGAATACCTGGGTTTTAATCGCAGCCCTTTCATTTAATAGCTATATGATCTTGATTAAGTTAACCCCTCTGTCTCAGGTCTGCATCTATAAAATAGAGGTAATAATAATATTTATCTCATAGTATTTCTGTACTAATTAGATGGTATAATACATGTACACTACTTAGAGAGTGTCTGGCACATAGTAGGCACTCACCAAATGTTGTTTTTGATCTTATTATTATCATCAGCCAGCTACCATGACAAACACTTTAAAATCACTTATTTCATTTACTTCATTTTATCACTAAGATACATTACACCTGACTTTAAAATTAAACAGTTCCCTTCAACCACAGAACTGTTAAATAGGATTTCAATATTTTTAACTGAGGTCTCTCTGGATCCAGTCTGTATTCTTTTTTTTTTTTCTTTTTAAGATTTTTTTTTTTTAGATTGGTTTTAGAGATAAAGGAAGGGAGAGGGAGAGAGAGAGAGAGAAACATGATATGAGAACAAAGCATCAATTGGCTGCCTCCTGCACGCCCCCTACCAGGGATGGAGTCCAAAACCCCTGATATGGCAATAGAACTGGCAACCTTTCAGTGCACAGGACAGCACACAACCAACTGAGCCACACCAGCCAGGGTTCAAAGTCTGAATTATTTGTCACTCCTGTGCTATATCACCTTTGTCTAAATTGTTCTATTATTTTTAAAGAGATATAAGATTTAAATTTTTATTCATTGTCACCATGTGTGTAAAAGTTGAAGCTCCTTTTTATCTTAGAGACTTATCCTGTAAAATTAAAAACATATAAGGGAATGTTTAAGAAATTTAGTTTTCTAAATGAGAATCATGATAGAAATGAAACATCATAAAGAAATAGAAGGAAAACAGGTTCTATCTTTAAAATATTTTAGGGCACTCAGTAGAAAACTCCCAAACAAACTATGTTCCACTTCACTACCATGACAAAAAGTAGTATTTGGGAACTAGTTTCCTTTTAAAAAACCCTTTGAGATTATAAGAATTTGTTCCAGAGCAGGAGTGACACACTTTGTTTTGAGCAATTGAAGAATTTTTCGCACTGAGATGCAAGCCTCACACTAGGTGCCTGTGTCATCAAAGAACCTGGCTGAGTCCAGCCCACTACAACCCTCACATTTCTCCTCCCCAGGGCCCAGCAAAATCTAGTTTTGTAATTTTTATTTGGTTATTTATTCTTTTAAAGTGTTCAATCTATATGGTTTAATTTCATATCTTACTATTTTCAGAAATAATCAATGTAGAAGTTACACATAAACCTTTAATCAATAAATGAATAAAGCTACTCTTTATGCTCTGTTTCCTGTTACCATGATGTTTGTTAGACCAGAAAACTAGGTGGTTGATTGAATTCTACTTTTATGCATAACCATTAGTTTTATTTTAATAAGTTTGCTGTCAATATTACCATCATTATGTGAATATCCTCAAGGTGAGGGTCTATGTTGGTTTTGTTAATTATACTCTCAATTCTTTAACAAATACTTGTTTTTAAAATTAATTTAAATATTAGTTATTTGTAAGCATCAGTAATTGTCTTCTGGGAAGTTGTTGACATTGGTAGAAATTAAGGCCTAGACTTCTGGTTTTTCTGTTTCTGTTGTCTTCTTCTTTCTTACCTAATTATCACTGATACAGAATTTCATCAATTTTAAATCTGACATTTCCTTATATCTGAAATCGGAATGTGTCCTACAATCAATGGTATCTTGCAATTAAATTTGTCAGTATCTCTAGGGTATATAAAAATGGTGTTTCTTACAGTCAAAGGCACCTTAGATTTAATGACTATTCACAAGGAAGATTAAAGCTCTCTTTCACAGATTGCTGTGAATTGTTTTCATCAGATAAATACGATTTTTCTGTCTTATAATTCTCATTGAGACCAGAATGTTTAGTGGCAAGTGAGAGTATGAGAGGTTGGGATAGACTTCTATACCTTTGAACAATTGGGCATTTGTTAGATATGTACAGGAAAGCATTGGTGAATCTGTAGGCAGTGCAAGTTGGGGAAATTACAGGGAGGATTGCTCACAGTTAAGGAGCCGGTATACAGAACTGCAGGCAAGAAAGTGTACTTTGTTTCACTATTTCTTACCAGAGTTGCTCCTGGTATGTTTTATCAAGCCTACAATAAATCCTCTCCCTCCTTGAAGCCTTTCCCCATGAACTCTTGCCTGACCCCAACTGGTCTTAAAATTGTGTAGCACATGGAGTTTAATAGCTTCTTTATAGATACACTTATTCTATTTTTCTAACTAATCTTTTTGAAACTATGTGTTGTCCTTTCTTCTAGATATTCCATTTGTTTTGCCCTTAATAAATGTGCAAACTCCTATTACATGGACACACCTTTCTTTTGTTTTCTTTTTCTTGTTTCTCGGTTGCTGGCATCTGCAATGGAACTGAACCAGGATTTCCCAAAGTGCATGTGGTGGGATTTTGTCATCATTATCAGGAAACTAAAGGGATGCATGCTGAAAACATTAACTTGTTGAAGGATTTCCCAGAGTCTTTCATATGATTGCATGCACTATAAACCTATAAGATGGAAATATGATTATGACACAGTATTTCCCAAACATATTGCCAAATGTATTAGTCATAGAACCCTTAAAAAAAAAACACAAAAAAAGACAAACACAAATAAAAATCTATTTTTTTGGTGGGCACATAAACTTTTCAGAATACTATAATGGACAGGTAGACTATGGCTAATCAAACCAATATAAAAGCATGACATAAAAATTCATTCTAGCCTTAGAATCAGAAGCAACCAGATTCAAATACCAAGTCCTATACTTACTAGCTGTGTGCGCATTTTTGAATTATTTAACTACTTTAAGCCTCAGTTGTTTAATTAATAAAATAATGGCATTCTCTCATCTGCATATGTGAAGTTTGAGTGAGAAAAATCTATACGAAAATCTTAGTTCAGAGCTTTTGCCCTACCCTGTATATTTAACTTCATTAGTCATGGGGTCCTGACCATCAATTTTTTAAAATGTAGTTTTTTTCCTTTGCAGTCATATTGCTTTTAGCGGCATTGCTATTAGAAAGCTAAGGTGATTTTGCTTTTTTAAAAAGAAAATTAGTAATTTTCAAAAAAGTAAAATCTGTTCATTTCTGTCTCTTGCCACTAGATGGTAGAAGAAGCTGAGTTGATAGTTCAGAAAGCATCTGGTCGTAGAGAAGAAACTGAGATTTGTGAGGCTAAATTGAGAAGCTCTCAGTTAATATAAACATAAGAAGGATTTAGCAGAGATTTTCATACTTGTGAATAAGGCATTTTGTTCCAGACCCAGACCCTGGTGAGAGGAAGTGGTTGAGTGAGATATGGCCTTGACAGATATACCCTGAATCCAGGCACAAAAGCTCCTGGTCAAAATCCTATGCAAATGAAACAATTTCTTGCTTCAGTTCTTATTAATTGAAAAGCTATTAGCCGATAGCACACTTCAAATAATCTTGGGTATTTAAGCCAGAAGTTGAAAAAAGGAAAAAGGAAATGGTAGGCGTAAGGCCTACCGCAGTATCTCACAATTCAAGAATGCTCTCCCGAGCTAGCCCACCATGGATTAATGGGTTCCCACCAAGGCTTTGGAAAGATAAGACAGTGGAATGACATCCATGTCTCCTATTTCTCTCATCTGTATAATAATTACAACAACAATAATCACGAATTTTCTCTAAGAAATATCAGGTTGTTTTATATATTAAAGGCATAATAATTTTTTTAATGAGAAGTATTTGTAATAATCCTAAATAAGTGTCACTGGTGATTATTTGTAGCAGCAGATATTCTTAAATAATTAAGTCAGTTACACACAGAAGTTCTTCTCAAGGCTAAGATTTCACTACTTCCAAGACTTGCTATAACAATTAGAAATAATCCACGTAAAACTCACAGAGGCTGCCCATCAGTAAAGGGTACCTATTGTTACTATTGTTAATGATGCTGCTATTATTGGTGCCCTAAAATAACTCCTACACCCCACCCCATTAAAAAATTAGAGTTATAACCTTTTAGTAAGTGTGTTTTCAATTATTTTTATTAAGAAAGATACATAGAAATTATTTCAAATCTCATGCATACATTTATAAGTAAGTGTTGACATTGATTGGGTTATAGAATTTTTAACTTTTTCTCAGCTAATCCAAAAAACTAATAGCATACAGTGGAAAGCAGATGGACTTTAACATCAGACCTACTTGAGTTCAAATTCTGGCTCTTTTGCTCTCTAGATGTGTCCTTTAGTAAATCTACTGACTCCTCCCCTATTGGAAATAATATAGAACTCACAGAATTATGGTATTGATTAGTTGAGATACTACATGGGATGTCTATAGAATGCACTTTGGCACCTAGTAGATGCTCAATAAATGGTAATTATTTTCTATTAAAAAATAGAAGATATATGTGTATGCAAGAGAGAACCTGAGTTTAAGACCAATCAACCATTTGAGCTTCCAATAAAGGTGGTGTTTGTCATATCTTCACACTTGCTGTCCTTGAGAGAATGTCTTTACATTACAAAATAACTGCATCTCAGCTAAGCAAGGGGCATATCGCCCAAAATTATCTGTCAAATGAATGTAAATGTCACCTTGGCTTGTTCAAACAAAGTGCAGCAAATCAGTTGGGGACATGGCCAGGTTTTGAGTGGTCCAAACAAGATTTATTGAAACATAAAGAAATGTACTTTTCCTTTGTGGCTACTAATAGAGGGTGGTGGAACATGTGTAGAATCTTTCAAGATGGCTACTTGGCAAAAAGCATTGATTAAGATACATAATTCTTGATATGTTTATTTTTTTAAATTACTTTAAAAAGTTGAAAAAGCTTTACTTCATAAGTAACAGTTGATATGGAGTAAGCTTTGAGTAATAAAATAGGGATATTTAACAAACTCATTGAACTTATATATTAACCAAGAGTCTAGAAATATTATCAATGCATGAAAATGGAACCAATTTTTCTTCTATGTCTAGCAATGTATTTATAACCATATTCTACTAATTTTAAATGCAGATCAAATCCCACTTCTGTAAACTCTAAGGGATCCTTGTAGCATCATTTGTATGGTATAATTTTATTGTTTTGAAATCAAGTCTAATTAACATGGTGTTCTCTTCAACAAAGAGATTTTGGCTGTATCAAGAGTATCTGTTCATTTATATTTGTTCAATAAAACTGCTAGGTTCTGGGGAGAAGGTATGAGACAGCTACTAGGGTCTAAAACATAATTTCATAATTTTTTTTTCTTTGTGTTTATATCTACTCACCACACTTTCTGTATAGAGGCTGTTTTAAGAGAAATAATAAATAATAATAAAATGTAGTCTTTACTGAATTTCTAAATATGTGCTGACACTATTCTAAATGCTTCATGTGTATTGAGTCATTCTACTGAACCATGTCATAAGGCAGGTTTTCTTATTATTCCCAATATGGACATTAAAAAAAGCTAGAAAAACTTTTCGAAGGTCACACAGTTAGTCTTTGATCTAGGATATGAGTCCAGCTAGTCTGACATCAGAACCGTCACTCTGAGTGTTAGATTACTCATCAGCAAGTGAGACTCAGACAGTTTTAAAACTAAAGGGGGCAGAAGAAATAATCAAACCCAAGATTTTCAACCTGCAACAGACCCATTAGAAGATGTGAAATCAATTTACTTGGTAATTTTAGAACAGAATAAAAGAACAGAATAAATAATATGAGAGTACATCACAGGTAGAAACCTTTGCTTCAGCTTAGTGTGGGTGTGTACTGGCTTACAGTGAAAAATATATTTCTTATTATGGTCAAGGTCAAGAAAGTGAGGAAGCCACTGATCTGGTCCAACTTCCCCATATCAAAAAATGTGGTGTTGGGAAGAAAACTTTTGGTCCAGAGAAGTTAAATGATTCCCTTAAAACACATTCGTCAGAAATGGCAGAGCCTGAAATGGAAAACTTTACAGTATTAACTACTGTTATTTTCTCTGCTCTGCCTCTGTTGTGTCTGCCATTGCTACCAATTAAGTTACTTAAAACAGTGGTTCTCCAAGTTGAGTGTGTCTCAGAATCACACAAAAGCCCAGCCCCATCCTACTTTACCAAGCTCGGGCTCTGTATTTTTATTACTTCTCTGGTGGCTTTGTTACACACTGACTTTGGAGAACTGCTGCCTTGAACTTCATATTGCCACAGCATTTATTCAACGATTCTCATATATGTCACCAGAGTTCTGCTTAACACCACGAGAAACAATGAAAGAAGTTAGAGAGCTTCTCTCCTTATAAGGAACTTCAGTTCTATTAGGAAAATCAAGATGTGCATGAATCATTTAGTGAATCATATAACTAAGAGAGTTTACTTAACCTTACTTAATAAGTAAAATGGTATTTCAAGAGGCAACTTTTAAGTTCCTCTATAGTCATACACAAAGGAAACATTATCATATATAAGGTTAAATAATGCTTATTTAAGAGAGAATATTTGATGAGAAAGTGTGGTCGAGAAAGTTGAATTGATTTCCCCCAACACACAGAGGAATTGTCAGGGTCCAGCTGGTGGATCTGAGCCCAAAGCAGCACTCCCAGGATGTATTCCCCCAGGCAGCTGACTCACCACAATCACTCTGAAGGCAGATGATCTGTTCCTTTTTTATTGGCAGAACATTGAGGGTATTAGAGCTTGTGGCCAATTTCAAGGTTGCAGGTAGGTTCATTTAAAATGCATTCAAAAGACTCTTACCCAAGTCCCTTTACCTATAACACTAGTGGAGAGCATCCTCCCCCAGACCCACCTTAAGGGCCTTAGCCACAGGGCACATAGAAGTCATGGGTCTCTTGTAAAAATCAGCTTGAAAGTGTTGTAGTTGCACTTCAGAACCGGTGCTCTAGCAATAGCTTTGTTTTTCTCTCTTCGTATTATATGTCAAGGAATTTAATAAGTTGTTTTTTTGGTGGTTTATTTTCTCAGAAAATAATAAAACATTTCTATTACCAGCTTTTAATGATAAGCAAGCAATTATAAACAGCATTTCTAAATATAGGCTTTTCCCATTATGAACAATTAAAACAGAGTAGCCATTAGCCATTCAACATATTTACAGGAATTTGAAAAAGGAGCCCTTATCTTATTATTCGTTAACTCTGATATCACTTATGTATTTGTGCGACAGTGATGAGATAGTTTTATAAAATAGAATTTGAAGGATCCATGTCTGAAAGACCAGTCTACAGCGAAGCCATACTCTGGTAGCTCTTACCTGAGCTGCTGGACAGTGTGGGCTCCCTGTTAGATGTGTGGCATTTGGGAAATCACTAAGCCTCTCTGAACCCTAGTTGCCACATTTGTATATTTAAGATAATAATAAACCTATTTAGGGCAGTTATTAAGGTTAAGGAGATTTTTGTTTGTCAACTTGAATTTCTCTATCCAGGCTTAGCACCCACTGCCCCCACCAGATTCCTGCAGCCACCTCCACCTTCCCTGCCTGTTTCTCTAGTCTCCAGTTCCCCTTCTATTCCATTCTCATCCCCACTTTGTAGCATGATCACTGGGGATAGAATTAGCAACATGTGATAAAGAAATAGGAGCTTGGGGGGGGGGTCAGCACACAGTTGGTTCAATGAGTTGTCAGTATGTGGAGCTTTCAAAAAGTCAATGTAATTTTCGGCTAATGGAATTGTCATTTCAAGAACAAAGAAGATAATTCTGTACTGTTCCAGAGTGTGGCATTAGGATCTGAGAAGCATATTTCAGAGAGAATGGCAGCAAATTGGAGTGTTTCCAGAGAGGGACAAATAGGCTGGTGAGGCGATTAAAACCATGTCAAATGGGAACATCAAAGGCCCTAGTGAGGTCCTTAGAGAACAGACTCAGCTCAGGGGACATGGTGGCATTGGCTTCAGAGTGTTCACAAGAAGCAACTACAAGTATTCTATATATTTTCTGTAAGCACCATGACCTCTAGAGTAAACAGTGAGGAGACAGGGTTCCTGTAGTATTTATTTTTGTTGTTGTCTTTTAATAAAGCTGCCCAAAGACAGAATGGCCTGCCTCATAAGGTATTGAGTTTCCTGTCCCCAAAGGTATTTAAACAAAGGCTGGACACTACTCAGTGAGATATTGTAGAGATGATTCAGATATGAAATAAGACATTGGACAAGTGTTTTTAACCTTTTTGAAGTCATGAGCCCCTTTGAAAAATCGACAAATACCATGAGTCCGTGTCCCAGAAAAACAAAACAAAACAAAACAATATATCCTTGTGAGTATATGCCCGCAAGAATTTTGTATGAAATGTCATGGATGATATGGATCACTTAAAGCCCATCTACAGACTCCTTAAGAACCGCAGACTGAAGGTAAAGAACTTTTGGGTGGAATCAATTTCAAGCTCCCTGGCATCTCTGAGAACCTACGATTGTCCTTTCTCTACCTCATAGTTTCTGCAGGGATCAGGAATGCTTGTCTTTCTCAAGAAATCTTTTGAAGGTGTCAGAAAAAAATATGAGGCCTCTCGATCCAGGGTGCCAGTGAGGCTCAGCCGATTCCACAGCAGCTCTCAGATGCAGAGGCCCTCAGGCTCCTCCAGGCCAGAGGGACTGCGGGTGCCCTTGCTTCCCGAGAGTGCGCTCAGCGCAGAGCTGCTGCTGCTGATCCCATTGCTCCCAGCGTTTCCGATGTGTACTCCTAAGGCAATTAGCTGTGTTTATTAGCATCGTAAGCTTTTACCAGCTATGCAAGCCAAGCGCTATTATCTTGCCTCTCTGAATTCGGTTTTAACTGTCATAAGATTGTTTTCTTCATGGCAAATGGAAGCTGCATCCTAGCAAAAAACAAAACACAACAACAAAAACTGACTTCAAATTACCCCATCAACTTGCTAAAATGATGGTGCGTTTTCTGTAGGATTCAGGCGCAAGGGTTTCCAATTACGTGGCTAGACCATTCATGGAAATGCCAGTCATAAACTGTGCACCGGATATTTATTCTTTCATCAGGATCACAGAAGTGCACTTGAATGGGACTCTTCTTTGCTCTGTACCGTTGAGATATTGATAGGTTCAGAGTTGCTGGGTTTGAAATTTTAAGAATAGCCAGCTCATAACATTTCACTTTCTGCTCCCAGGGCAGGCTGAGTTGCTTATAAATCAGGCTGCAAATGTGATGAATTGGATGTCTCCAACTCAATTAGCTTAATGTGGGTAGGAGGATTTCCAGGTTTTGTAGCCTGTCTTACTAATCCTCTCAGCAGACTGTTATATAAAATGTGGCTGTGTATTCATGCCTGAGACTCAGAGAAATAGGGTTGGTATTTTTCATTTTAGCATCTAATGTCATGCTGCATTTCGTAGCTTTGATTTGGATCCGAAGCCACCGAGTGATGGTTCTTAACGTGATTTATATTGTTGCAGGCCTTACCTTGTTATCTTTCTGCCTTCTGACTAAGTTAAGAAAGTGGCCTAAGAGAATTGCGGTTGTCACTGGGTGATTTAATTGGGGGGACATTTCTTAGCAGTTTAAGAAAAACTGCAGAAGCTGGAGCTCTTCCTCTGTCAAATAAATGATCGGATGAGATGGGCCCCAGCAAAGCAGATCCTGACAGTTTCAAGAGTGTTCAACACACTCCTCATAATTTGGTAGTGAAATTTGTTGGAGGAATTGATTGCAGTGGGTTTGCATTTTGTTTTCTAAGGAGAATGTATTAAGACTATGAATAATGCTTATTTTAAAGAAAATATCTTAGATTTAAATACATTTTTATGGCTAGGAATATTGACATCTCTATATTGCCTATCGGCTAGCATGTATTAGCTGAGTTACTACCCTTTGTATTTTCTTCTTTCCCTCTCTTCTCCTTCAGTCTCTGTCAACCCCAGCTCCATTCTTGCTCATTAGTTGTTAAGAACAAGGACTTTGAAATGATGTACACATGGTTCCTTCCAAGTACTTCCACAACTTGCTGTACATGACCTTGGGAAAATCATTGGTCTCCCTAGGCTTTGCTTTTTTACCTATTACATGATAATATCAGTAACCACTTTATGGGGCTGAAATGAGAATTTAGTGAGATTAAGCACAATGCTGCTGTGCTCATGGTAAATTAAGGTTAAGGGTAGTCATTAAACATTGTTTTAGTACCTACTTTAGGACAGGCACTGTAATAGGTGCCACACAATGGGTAGAATGATGAATGGGACATAATCCATCTGCTTTGTATTGATATATGATATTTTATGTTTGACAGGATGTTCTCACATGTCTCTCCTCATTATCACATCAACCCTGTGAAACAGGTGACCAATAATTATTACACCTTTCAGAGAACGAAACTGAGACCACACGAGGGTAGGTAATTTGCCTAATCCAAATTCTTTTGCAAATTCATATTATAAGCATATTGTGCATTTATTATATTCTGCCCTGTGCAAACCCCTATAAAGTCAAAGAAAAATGAGAAACAGTCCTTTTTCTAAAGGAGCTCAAAGTCAAGTGCAGAAGGAAAACAAATAAATAAGGTAAATAATGGGAAAACACACAAGACAGAGTCACCAGTAGCCTTTTCCCTCCCTCAGATTCTCTCAAAACTGATGTTTTTAAGGCACTGCCTTCTGACAGTTGAATTTACTTTGCCCACAATATTCTCTATGCTCCTAGAAGTTCTTGGTAAAAACTGACATTCTTTACTCAGAAATCTGAGAACAGACAGAAGTCCCCATGCAGAAAAGCTGCAGAAAGCCAGACACACTACAAAAGGTACAACAGTGTTCCACGGAGAAGTCTTTGTGGCTTTAAGGAGAAATGCCTTTTGCCTTCGGAAATGCCACCTGGCCTCTTGCCCCTATGTAAGAAGGAGCAGCAGTGATCCTAAAGTCCTTTCTTGCCTTGGCTCAGGAAAGAGCTTGCCTTTGGACCCAGAGACAAAGGCAGAGAGCCCCAAAACATCTGATTGTTTCTTGTCATACTGGAGCAGAATTTAAAACAGGCCAGACCCCCTCGGACTTTGGCCACAGCCCACTCTCTACAGACTGTTCCCTGTTAGGTTGTTTGGAAACTGGCTTCCCATCATCCAAGGGCCTAGTTTGAGGGCATTTATGATTTCCTTAAATTTGAGAAACAGCAATAATCCTTAGGCCTTTATTCTAGCTTTGCTGAGAAATGCAGATAGTAGACTTGCAGGCTTTGGGGCATGCAGAACTAATTTTGAACCTCAGCTCTGTCTTTTGCTGGGGGCATGACCTTGAGCATATCACAAAATGATTCTGAGTCTCAAAAAATTCATCTGACCTCAAAGGGTTGCTTGAGGATTAAAATAGTTTTTCTCAAATTTTACCTAATTATAAAAACCATCCTTTAAAAAAATCTATGTATCGGGCCCATTTAGGCTTAACTGAATCAGAATGTCCAGGCAGGGGCTGAGAGCCTGCGTGCGCATATCTCAGATGGTTTTTATCTTTAGGCAGGTTTGGGAAACACTGAGAAATGGTGTATAAAGAGCGAGCACAGTAGCCTGGCACTAGGGAGGTACCAGGAGCACTCCTCAGTGGTTCCTTTATTTACCATTGAGGATGTTATTGATGTTAGCATTTATATAAGCAATGGGCTGTTTGGGTCCTAACATTATTGCCGATTAGCATACTACTTGGCACTTTAGTTATTGTCAATCTAAGTTATTAAACCACACAATGAAGATTTCTTTGAAACTTACTAAGTACTCAACTAAGTACTGATATTATGCCAGATGCTATAGGAGAGACAAACTATATATAAATCCTGATATAATCTGAAGTATAAATGCCATTATTAATTTTAAATAGTTCCTGAAGGAGGTATTCATTCAATCTGGAGTCCAAAGAAAAGATACTATTTGGAATGACTTAAGGATAAGCAAACTTTTCAAAGTTGTGTTCATTTTTTATTCATGCATTTATTCATTTCATTCAATTATTCCTTCGTTAGATTGAAGGGAGAAGAGTATTTTAGCTTTAAAAATATTTAAAAAGTTAAATTTAGGAAAAAAAATACTTTTTTTACCCTTGATATCAAAGAACGATTAACTGGAGGTTATAATCTCCTCTTAACACACTATCATTTTCCTGGCACACCCATCACACCCATTTGATGGATTATTATGATCTACAAGGAGGCCTTCTGAGAAACAGACCTATTTTTTCCCCCCTGGAGGACAGTTAGTACTTACTCAGCCATTGAATTCTAAACATTGGGGAAGGAAATGTTCCATATAAGAAACTTGCCTGATAATTTAGGTTTGTTCTTTAAACTGTTACAAATTACCAGTTTCTATGGGAAACTTTCTAAATGAATCACTTGGCTCTTCTAGTCTGACAGATTACCAAAATCTAATCTTCTTTTATTGTTCCATTGTCAATATTATGGACATAATTTATTGCACTTTCATAATAATTTAGTCAATGTTAATAAAAGTCCTAATATGTAGGGCTCTAGAGAACAAAGGGTGAGTAAAACATGCCTTCCTACAATGAGTGGCTGTCAAATGTCACAACTAACTGTTAATAACATAATTAACTAGCATTTTAAAAGTACTCATATGTGCCAGATTATATATTAGGTACATATGAAAACTATTCCTCATAACAATGATATGAAGTTAGTACTATTTATTCCCATTTTACAGGTAAGAAAACAGAGCCTCAGGCTCTATGACTTGTTTTTTTATTTTATTGTTGTGAATATCACAGATGTCGTCCACGTCCCCCTCCCTTTGTGCCCTTCCACCCAGCTCCAACCCCATCCCAGGCCTTCACCTGTCTATTTTTTGTGTCTTTGTGCTATGCATAGACGCTTATAAGTTCTTTGATTTAGCCAATACAACCAGTTTAATAGCATAGCTATGTGGCTTTGTCCAGTTTTGTTTTGAGTCCTTGTATTTGTTTAGTGTAATTTGGAGCCAAATCCTCGGGAATTCTGGTTCTTTCATTTATTGCTAGCATGATTGGGCAAGATACTTATTTCTGAACTTATTTTCACTTTTATAAAATGCAGTTAATATGATCTTGAGAATTCTTGGGTATTAAATTAGATAACACATTTAACAATAAGTCTAACTTGGTATGTGGCACATGGTAGTTCCACATCAAATGTTAGCTTTTCCTTTCCAGTTTTGTCTGACTCACAAGCAGCATTTCTTTGCCCTTCCAGGATGGCAGCTTTCCCTTATTCTAATTTCCTGTTTCTAATTAGAACAAATGAGCTCTGGTTAAATTCTCATTGTTTTTAAAGTTTCGCTTTTATCTTTGACAATCTGCACTTTTACCAAAAGGTACCCCTAGAAGTGAATTTGTTTATTTGTGTTGCTTAGAATTTGGCATCCTTCTTCCAGTATGAGTATCTATGTTTTTCCTTAATTTTGAAAATTTCCAACCAGAGTCTTCCAGTATTGCCCCTTCCCCATTCTTTCTACTGTCTCCTCCTCAGTAGATGCAAGTTGGGCTTCTCATTCTCCCCTCCGTATCACAATCTTTTTTATATGTGTTCCATCCCATTTTCTTTCTGGTTTGTATTCTGCATAATTTTCAATTCACCAATTCCCTTTTCAGCTATGAAGGCCTGCTATTCAATTTCCCCACTATTTTGTCATTTTAAAACAGGTTTTTGTACTTTCTCCCAAATTAGTCAATATTATTTTCAAATTCTTTGTACGCTAATCTTTCCATTTATTGTGTGTGATGACTCGCCTACCTGGTAGAGCATTTTCTCACGTAGTTTATAATTTATTATTGTGAGTTCAACTCTGACAGAAGCTGTTTTATGCGTGGTAAGTACGCCTGCCACGAGTTGGGAAAATATCACTAGAGAACGGTTGCGTGAGCACTCTGGAGGTTTCACTTGTCCAGAACCACATGTTTTTTTACATTAATTTTTCAACTTAGCAGAGTCTCATACCACACGGGAACTGTAAGTTTGGAATACATATTCACATGAAGACCTGGCTTGGGGATTCAAATTCCCTTAAAAGACTTTTTTATGTGAAGTGGAGACCATCTCCCTTGCTGCTTCCTTAAAGCAAGGTCAAATATTTTTTTAAATCTCTTTATCTCAGTAGCAGCTTTACCAGAATTTAGACTTTATGGAAGAGTCACAGTTTTAAACCTGTGCCACATCTCCTACCCCCCAGTGGGCATCGAAACACCAATCTCAACTCTTGTGGTATATATGGTCCATATACAATAGAGTTGCCTTCTAAGCTGATAACTCTGGCTGCAAGTTTCTGCTACATTTCTGACACTTGGGGCTTTCCAATTCTTATGTTTGAGCTCCTCTTTCTACATTTTATCCAGAATTTCTACACATTAAGAGGGTGAGTCATGTTGAGCAAGTGCATATAGGTGTGTATGTCTACTTTCAATAAAAATAAACTTTCACCGGCCAGACGTGATGGCTCAGTGGTTGAGCATTGACCTATGAGCCAGGAGGTCATGGTCTGATTCCCCGTCAAGGCACATGCCCAAGTTACAGGCTCCATCCCCAGTAAGGAGCATGCAGGAGACAGGCGATCAATGGCTCTCATCATTGTTCCTGTCTCTCTCCCTCTCCCTTCCTCTCTCTGAAATCAATAAAAACATACTAAAAAATAAATAAAAATTCATTGAACACCACTTTATATTAGGCACCCATGAAGGCACTAAAGATAACAATGGTGAATGAAACAGAAGTCCTGTCTTCATGAGGTTTAATTGTAGTGGGAGTAGACAGACAATTAATAAATATGTGTATTATATAACACCAGATTGTGGTAAATACTATGGGGGGGAAAAGCAGAATAAGAAAATGATGATTTGGGGAAGTGATTAATGGGGAGGATGACAGCGAGGACTATTTTAGATAGAAGGGGGAGGGAAGATATTTCTATTAAGATGAACCTGAGAAAAGACTTAAAAAAATAACAAATCTAGGTATGCATATAATAAGGAGTATCCCAATGAAAGTCAACAGATAGTGCAAAGGCCCTGAAGCTAGACCATGCTTACTGTATTTAAGGAGCGGTCAAAAGGGCAGTATGGCACACTGAACAGAAGAACTGTGGTAGGAAGTGAGATCAGAGAGATATTGTGGAAGTTAAAGTAAATAAGGCTAGAAGCTCTTATATGTGTCTTATAAACCAAAGTAAGGACTTGTGGTTTCGTTCAGAATGAGGTAAGAAAGCAATGCAGGGCTTTTGAGCAGGAGAGTAAAATGTGATTTATATTCTGAAATGTATCTTGTTGGCTGCTCTATAGAGAACTGACTATCCTAAGTCTATACAGTATTACAGAAACCAAATAGTGTCACCTTGTTTGCTAAGCATGAACTACTATAGAAAAAGAATTACCCAATATAGTTTCATTTTTATAGATCTGAGATGGTTTCTATAAGCCAAGCTGAAATTTCTAGCCAAGTACGAAAACACCTTCACCTTCTCCCAACCACATCATAAGAGTTTTATTGGAAGCAGTGGTACATGGGGACATAGTTGTTTTTTAATATAAATTGTTTGAATTGAGAACAGGGTTAGTGCACATTATAAATGCAGTCATTACCTTAAACTAATTCATCCCACTTCTTAGGATACATTTTAAGGAGAGTGGCTTCTTTTGAAGTCGTCTTTTCTTGATAGAAAATTATCAGACTCCTAGAGTACATAGTATGAGACTCTCTTTACCTGGAATTAAAAGAACCACAGGAAAGCCAAGATCTAATTATCTCTAAGGATATCCTATATTTATAGTGCTGGATATCTGTATATGTATATTATATAAAATGTCATATGTAAAGAAATGTCGGAGAGGCATTCTAGCAGCATTCTACACCCAATATTACTCTTTGTTAGCATCCAGTTCTTCAACTCTGCAAAACCGGGAGCTCG
The DNA here is from genome assembly GCF_054644295.1 of Miniopterus natalensis. Classification (NCBI taxonomy): domain Eukaryota; kingdom Metazoa; phylum Chordata; class Mammalia; order Chiroptera; family Miniopteridae; genus Miniopterus; species Miniopterus natalensis. The sequence continues at coordinate 31,397,664 of NC_142091.1, forward strand.
ATTTTGTCAGTATATCCAGAAGTGATCAAGATCAAAATATCAACTGCTGTTAACCAAATGAATAAGATTTTTAACCTCATGGTACACATCACTTCTTTTCAGAGCCTTTCTGGATTCCACACATTTGAATTAGTGACCCTCCTGGTGCTTCCTTAGCACCCTGCATTTATTCCTCTCTTAGCACCGACCACACTGCATTCTAACTGCTAGTTTACAGCTCCTCAGATTATTTCCCTCATCAGACCACGAGCTATGTGAGGGCAGGGACCGGGTTTGATGGATTTCTGTATCTGTGAGAGTGCTATACCTGACATATAAGGAGGCTTAATGTATAATTGTTGAATGTATGAGTGACTAGAAACCTGATGCCCACCAATTAATCTACAGTGAGGGATAAATCTGCCAAGTGGGCAGAAAACTTTATTGGCAATTCCGCCAGTCTTTCCAGTAGAAATGTCAACTTAGGAAGCCAAATTAGAATAAGAAAAGATTATGGAATGAATAAATAATTAAAGCAAGAGAAGTGCAATGACCTTAACCACTGATCCCTTTAAACCACGGTTCCCCATACAGCCATCTCCGCTAAGGACAGACTGGCCGAGGCAGCGGAGGGATAATTGTCGGTCATCGGCTTGCGTAGCATCTCCTCTTGGCAGTTTTTGAGGTTGCAATAAATTCTTATTATTTTTTCTTTCAGATTTCAGATATATCAACATCATTTACCTTATATAAGTAATCACAATTTTTTTGGTTTTAAATAACATAAACTTATTATTACTTTACAGTTTAGGGTATTCGGGGTTTACAGCGGGCCTCACTGGGCTAAAATCAAGGTGTGTGCAGGGCTCAGTGCCGTCCGAAGTCTCTTGGAGAAAACCAGTTTCCTCACCTTTTTCAGCTTCTAGAGGACACCTGCATTCCCTGGCTTATGGTCCTTTTCTCCATCCTTAAAACTCAAAGCACAGCGTCCTTAAATTTCTCTCTGACTCGGCTTCTGCCCAAACATAGCCCTTTCTGACTTTTTTAAGGACCCTGTGATAACACTGGACCTGCCTTGGCCAAGCCAGGATACTCTCTGCATCTCAGGGTCCTTAATTTAATCTGCCTGCAAAGTTATTTTTGCCATGTTAAGTAATACATTCACTCCAGGGATTAGAACATCTATGGGGGAACTTTATTCTGCCTACCACACCTTTTACCAGTCTTTTTTTCTTTTTAGAAAGTTAGGACAATATGTAAAATACACTGTTCTCTACATATTATATTACAAATATACCCAGGACATTGCTTGTTCCCCAAATCTCAACAACAGTTACAAGCTATATTCTAAGGTGCTGAAAATAACTCACATTTTTATTACTATTGCTACTAATAAATAATGATAATAACAGTAGTAATAATAATGATAATAAACTACCATCTTTATTGCTGAACATGAGGCAGTTACCTAGAAACATTTTATTCCTTTTAGTACCTACAATAATCCCACAAGGCACATGTGAGCTTCCTTATTTTGCAAATAAGAAATATGAAGTTGAGAAAAATGTAAACACTTGCTCAAAGCTATTTAACCAATAGCTGATGGAGCTGGAATCCAAACTTAGTGTCTCCTTCAAAACCTGCAGTGATTTTTTACTAGGTTTGTAGTCTTAGATATGCTGCTTAACCTTGCTAAATCTCAGATTTCCTAGTGACAAAACGGAAATAGTATCAACCACACAGGAATTTTGTGAAGACAATTGAAATGTTACCTGCAAATGCTTGACACAGAGACTGGTATATAGTACCTGTTAACTAAATGTTATTTTTTATTTAAAAACTAAAATTTAAATTTTATTCCCTACATTATAATACTCTATACCAAGTTTGGTGGGTCATTTACCACTGCTTCATTGCTCCTTAATACTCATTATGTGAAATAAATAGGATATGAATTTAATATAATCATTTCATCACAGTCAAAGCTGAGGCACAGAAAGATTAAGTGTCATATGGGAATATACCAACAGAGCCAGTTCTCCTGAATCCAAGTGCAGTGTTCCAACCCATTGCAAGTTTGACTTATTTGACCTAAAAAAATATGAAATTGACTGGCAAACATACTACCCATAATACTTCATGACAATGAAAAAAGTTTGTTATGTATGTTCGTATGCAGGAGTGTGGCAGGGGAGGGTTATATTTGGGCTCATTTGTAAATGGGTGATTCAACCAGTCTAAGAACCATCAAATTTTAGAATCAACCCACGGATGTTGATGCTAAAGCATGGAGTCAGCACACTGAGTGACTTTTTTTTTTTAAGGTAAATCTCTTCAAAGTGTCAGCCTCCATTATCTATCTTTGATCTTAGCAGAAAGGCCCAGAAGGATTCCGTTATCTACACATGATCCTTTGGGTCATCACTTACATTTCTGACAAGAACTAGTGCTCCATGAAGATTTCAGTGTTAAAAATGTCTTTTTTAAAAAGTGGATTTAAATTCCTGGAAAACTTATTACACAATTTCTTACTGCACCTTGTAATCAACTTTGGGTTTTAAGGAGGAGGAGGGGAAATACCCTTCAGATGAAAAAGAATGTTGGCAATTAGGTCAGCACTATCTCAGACTTTATCTTTGAAGTGAGGCTTAAGTTGTATCTTTGATAAATAAGTAATAAGGTTTCACACACTGGATTAAAATATCTAGTTGTGACAGTATTTGATAATAAAAGGGATGTTATTAATAATTGAGAATTAATAATACCCAGAATGGCTCCTAATAAGCCAAACATTTAGATGTTAGGTAGGATGCCGCATTGTGAATTCGAATACTCATGTCTGTTACTTCCCTGATGGAAGTTAGAATCTAGGTATTTAAAACTTTCTAACGTTTTACACAGGAAGAGAATAGTGGAAAGGCCAGTGGCCTCTGTGATAAGCCAACTTGAGTTTGAAACTTGGGCTCTACCTAATCTCTCTGAGCTTCAGTTTTCTTATCGGTAAAATTTGGCATCATTCTGCTACTTCATGGGGTTACTAAATAAGATACCATTTAATAAAATGAAAGAGGCCTGGAATAGGGTCTGGTACATAGTGAGTGCTGAGCAAGTGGTAGCAGCAATTTTATTTTATTTTTTATTTTAAATATGTGTTTATTGATTTCAGAGAGAGGAAGGGAGAGGGAGAGGGAGAGATAGAAACATCAATGATGAGAGAGCCATTGATCGGCTGCCTCCTGCACACCCCCGACTGGGGATGAGCCTGCAACCCAGGCATGTGCCCTGACCGGGTGTAGAATGGGGATCTCCTGGATCCTAGGCTAATGCTCAACCACTGAGCCACGCCAGCTGAGTGGTAGTTGCTACTTTTGTTATTATTTTCAACAATAATATTAATGCCACATAAATGCATAGTGGCCGCATTATGGAATGTCTGTGAAACTAAGAAGGAATAAACATTCAGAAGCCCTGGAATTTAAAGACACCTTGCAAACCTAAGTTATGATGATAAGAATGATGCAGTTATGCTTACGGAATAATATTTCAATTTCTTCATTGAGGTCTATTTCGCAAATATGTCCGGGTGTTTATTAAAGCTCTAAGATAAATGCATACACTGTTGAACTGGCTGCATCAGACTCTTCTTAAGGACCATCTATCACTGTAACTTACCAGGCAGTCTAGCCCTGGAGCTGAAACACGTGGCAAAGACAGATTGCATGGTTGGAGATGAAGGTGATTTGGCCACAGAGGTCTCTCATCTCATCTGTTGTCATGAAAATATCCGTGACACGCTGAGGGAAGCCAAGAGACTCGGTGCTCAGAGCATGCAGGCAGGCTGCCCTCCCAGTGGAGGGCCTGGGCATCCCCCGGAGCAGGCTGTCTCAGGGAAGGGAAGGCTTCACTCCGACGTGCAATTCACCTGCTTCGAACACTTTTCACCCCTTTGTTCCACTCTTTACTCACCAGGCTTCCCCAAAACTGTAATTCAGGGACCTTTATTATTCATCTACTCTGCCATATCCATTATTAGACATTTTGCACATAATAACTCATTGAATCCGAGACAACCCTACAAAATATTATTGTGTATTCAGACATGAACGAAGTGGTTTCCTTCTCTTGGAGCTGTTCTCTCCCCACGGAGACTCCTGCAAAAGGCCTCTGACCTAGGAAATCGTGGTACGTCTGGCCCTCACTTTTCCAACCTGCTGCCCCCCTGCTCTGCGCCACCAACACCTGCTCCTATGCTGTAAGTCACTGTGGGTATGGCCTTGCACACCGGTGCTGGCTCTTCGAGTCACTGTTGGAATCACTACTTCTAGGAAGAGTTTGAGAATGAACAATAGGAGAATCTCATCAGTTCCACTTGACAAGCGTCGGTTCTTATCAGTTCTCTGCCTTTTTCTTTCCTAATTTTTCCAATTAGGCGCTTATCCCTCCCCTCCTTCCCCACAGAAGATTCCTCTTGAGATGCGAGTGATGATACATTTATTTTAGCACCTGGTTTTCTTTGAGTTTGGGTGTTTGTTCTCCTTTTATGCCCTTTATTTACTTATCTTTATTGTTGAAAGGTTTACAGGTATCCCTTTTTCTCCCCATTGACCCCCTCCACCCTGCAGCTCCCACCCAGGCCTTCACCACACTATTGTCTGTGTCCATGGCTTATGCATATAGGCATATAAATTCTTGGTTAATCTCTTTCCCCCCACCTCCCCCGTCTTCCCTGAGATTCTCAGTCTGCTCCACACTTCTGTGTCTCTGGATCTATTTTGTTCATCAGTTTGTTAATTCACCTACCTCTATGTTTTACATTTTTTTAAAAGTGTGCTCCTTAGAGGGCTGGATAACATCTAGGCTTATAATAAAGTAAATACTCCTAGAAAATAATCAGAGAATTTTAAGATGAGGAAACTGCAAGGTGAGGCAGACCACCTGGGTTCATAACATGGGGTTGGGGGGAAGAGGCAGAATCTGAAATCAAAAGTCTCCTGGGCATCAGTATGTTTAAAACTTAAAAAGGAGTCTTATACCCTTATTTTAATGGTCTTTCACTATATCATATATTTCCCCTTAGCAAATTACTTGTATGGCATCTTGATCAGGCAATTGCATCCTTGAAGATAATTTTGGAACTCAAATGTAATCAAGAGGACAATAGTCCAATTTTTATTATTACAGCTAAAAACCCTTACATTCACATTGCACTGAAAGTTTACAAACACCTGACTATTTCTCACAACATCTCCATGAGGTAAGAGAAACATTTTTATCCCAATTTGATAAACAGGGTATTGAAAACAAAAGTAAATGCAAAACAGAGAAAGAATCTTATAATGAAAATAATTAACACCTTTTCCCCCCATTACTCAGTTTTAACTGTTATCAACTCTGTTCAGTTTCTCCTGCTTGCTCCCTAACCACGGGTATTTTACCCCTTCTTCTGTAATCCTTTCAGAATATAGCTAATAAATAAATGACTGTTTTTTATATATTTTGAATGTTTTATAATTAAGTGCTTATTTTTAATTTGGAGATTTTTATTTTTCATATTGTAGTAGTTAGGTGGCAAGAAGTATGAGCACTGGAAACATTGTGTCCATGTCCCAGGATTACTAGCTTTCATTTGAGAACCTACTGTGAGGCAAACAATACAGAAATTGGGTTCAGGGAGGTGGGGTGGATGCACTTGCCAAAAATCACGTTGTCTGAACTCAGATGAACTGAATTAAACAGATAATCAACACCATCATCAATTAAATGAGAATTACTATAGGGTCTTTTAGAATATATTTGTAAATTGCTATGCATAATAATATCATCTGGCTCAGCTAATAAGGGCTTTTTAGTGGCTTCAGGGCAAGTTTCTGCCTGCTGGAGAAGCTGGTTAGCGTAAGTGTTCCCTCCATTCGCACTGTTCTGTGTTGGGGTTCATTAGCTTTTCAACTTTATCTGGTTTTCAGATCCCAATGTACTGTGGACCTTGAATCTCACTAAAGTGTGTGGGAATTGAGACTTTCAACAGTTCTTACTTAGTTATCCCCATTTCAAATGAATAGGGCTGCTTCCTTGCTGCTCCGAGGCCGTAAATGCAGGCGCCCGAACCTGCCTTAGACAAGGTGCGCGTGGGCGGCTCAAGCTACCCACACTCCTTGGCCAGAGTGGAGGGAGTGGGAAGACGGGCCCACGCTCTGAAAAGACAGTGACACACTTCCTTATAGCCACATCCCCGGATGTGATCAATTTTTGTTCTTGTCTAATGTTTCCATTGATTCTCTAAGCAATCCAATTTTGTAGCGATATTTTTTTTCTTTAATTTAGCCAGAGCCATGTGTTTGTGTGCTCTTTTTACTTTGCAACCCAACGACACTGGCTAAAACCTCATCTGTGTGTGAATAGTCTCACCTCGTCCAACCACTCCATCAGAAAGAAACTGAGCTCAGAGCAGAGTGCTTTTCCTCCAGGAAATGTCCTGTTTGGTTCCTTCTCATACTTCAGGCTTCTACTCAAAAATCACCTCCATAAAGAGATTTCTTAGACTCTACCTAATAATCCCCATCCAAATCACTTTATCACATAGCCGTGTTTATTTTATTTCCTTTGTGACAATCTGATTTTATTTTATTTTTATCTGTGTCTTGTGCCTTTCCTCCCGATTGTAATCTCCTTGAGTTAAAGGACCTTGCCTCTCTGATTCACCTCTGTATCCCTAGAAATAGTGACAATGCTTGGCACATAATAGATCACCAGTAATTATTTTAAGTAAATTAACACATGAATGAATGAGTGAATGAATAATCTTACCCACGATCACCAGCTATCGAGAGGCAGAGACTAGATTTAGATGAAGAAACCTGACTTTAGTGTCTACACTCAGCATGTGTGAGCAGTTTAAAAGCAAGTAGTTAATGTGTGTGTGCACATGCGGATGCATGAGAGGGAGGGAGGGAAGAAGGGAAGGAAAGAGAGAGGGAGAGAGAAAGGGAGGGAAAATATTAAAGAAAACAGAAGTATCTGCTTTGATCAGCTAACCTGGAAAATGTTTGTATTTAATGCCAACCCAAGGCTCTTAGGTAAAGTAAAACTGTTCATCTTTGCTTTCTGTTTGACCAGTCAAGCATTTTTATCTAAGGTAGTCATTAAGGTGGGGAGTATCTTTTACTGTAGTGTAGCAGTTTTGGTAAGCAGTATTGTCATGAGTCTGTAGATTGCACAGAGCCTCCCACTTGCAATACATAATACAGGCCTTGTGTTTTAGCACTTCTGTGGAATAAAGGTCATCAGATTCAGTTGTGAAAAGCATGGCATTTCTGAGTCCCTGGGCGAAGTTGAACTACTAAATGATCACTAGTCTTAATGTTGACTAAGTGGCTATTCAACATAAAATCTGCTATTAACAGGGAATTATGTGAAGCACAAACAGCCCTGTGAGGCAGACATCATTACCCCATTTTACAGATAAGGAAACTGAGTTTCAAAGAGTGTAAGTAAATTCCTAAGTAGGGTCAGGGAGCTGGTGTGCAACATCAGGTTTAAGGCTTCCAATTCCAAATTCTTAAGCATTCACCTGTGGAAACCCTTGAAAAAGAGCATTATTTATATTTAAACAAATTACTAAGGATTAATCAATAAGTAAGAAGCAGTATCTGTGGTGGAAGCCACCTGAGTAGGAATTACAAAATATAGGTTCCAGGTATAGCTTTGATATTATGTGTCTATGTGACCAAAAGCAATTCATCCTGTGGTGTATTGGAAAGTGCCTTGTATCTGTCCCTCACATACCTGCCTCTGACCTCAGCTTCACCATTTCCTTTCTCTATGACCTGTATTAATCACTTTATTTCTAACTGCTTCAGTTCCATAACTGTAGGATGAAGAAAATAATACCTGACACTGAAGGATTAAGAAAGATCATATGTAAGAGTGCATTTAGAAAACTCTAGGATGCTTGACAAATGCCAAGGATTAAGATTTTTAGATAATGACTGGCTCAGCACTCAATATCATTTTTAAAAGCAGGGCTTTCTTTTGGTACAAGAGGTTATTGCTTTGTTTTTTTCTGTCATTTACCCTTTTATTTTGTTTTGCTTTGATTTTTGTTTTTGACCAATAGCTTTAACACATTATTTAGGTGATTAACTATTGTTACTGATACTGTGTGTCTGACTCTTTATCAGAGCTTTAGAATGTTGTGGCTTTTTGTTTATTGATGTCTCAGAAGATGTGTTTCATTAGGGTGGGGATTGTGGTTTATTCATTTGCCGTCCCTGAACCCACACATCATACCCGGCACTCAATCAGCCCCTTAACATTGGGTGGACTGAATTAATGAATGCTTATTAAATAGCCTCTTTGGATCTCAGCAATGTAAGAATTTTTGAAAATGTAACCCAAATCCAGGAAATGTTCAACATAATGCCAAGGCTTTGCATAACCTATTTATTGTTGTCACTAGTTATCTCTTAGTTTTAGTGCCAGAAGACACACCAAGTGGATAGCTAGAAAGTTAGTATCCCTGTTCCCACCCCACTGAACAGGTCTACCTTGAGAAGCAATCTGTGGGAAGCTGTCATGTAGAAAATGACTGTCTTTTCACGTGTGGTTTGTAGTCATTTATTTTCTTACCATGAGTGCCTCCGTCCTGTCCTTTGTGTGTCTTGCATTTTGATTGCCAGTTGGTTATGAGCCGTAGCCCCTTCCTTGAGACCTGTGTGGCTGCCTGCTGTCACATCAAAGTAATGTGGGCCATGACAGACCTGAACAGAACTGACACTCAGTGGAGGTGTGATGGCATTTGAGTGTCACTGATAAGAGATGATTAGTTACTTTAATTTCCATGGAGGTTGACATATTTCATTATGCAAAATAATAAACAAGTTTTATATGAATTCTGAGGTTTCCAAATTCATGATATGAGGATTCTAATTAGTTTTATATGAGCCCTGCAGAGGGCAAATGAGCTTATAATTTTGCTTGACTTAAAATTTCAGAGATTTCCTTAGGGGCCTTCTTTGGCGATAGTAATATGCTCTCAGGAAAGTCTAATGGCATTCTGGATTTATAACTCCTCAGTCCCTATGTCTCCTAGAAAAAACACTGTCTTCCTGATTGGACAGTGGGACAGATACTTAGATTTATGTATTTCAGGTAGAGCCTCAACTCTAAATCTGTAGAGGCGACAGGGTACAGTTGTAATAACAGGAATCCAGGATTTGGGAGAGCACAGAACCAGCCCCAGCTCTGCTACTTATTAGCTGTGTTACTGCAAGCAAGTCACTTAATGTCTTAAGAACTCTCAAGTTTCATATTTTAAAAAAATGAATATCGTAATTCCTCTGAAATCCCATAGCAATTTTTTTGTATCTCTCCTATGGGAAGAGAAAGGAAAAGATACTAATATTAATTGGGTATCTTCTATATGCAAACCTTGTACTAAACACTTTCATATTTGTTGTTTAAGCTACATGGCAAAGTTAAATGTCATTACGTATTTGTTTAACTAGTGAGGCCACGGGGGACCAGAGCTTAAGTACTACCAAAGATCAGAGAACTGGTCAGATAATAAAGGGAAAATTCAAACCTAAATTCTTACTACCCATTAATCTATATCTCTACACTGTACTTTTCTGACTCTGAAGTATTTTTCTTACTACCTCACAGTAAGTAAGACCTTTCCCTCATTCAAAAATTCTCCGTACCTAGGTACTGCTTTGGACATTGGAGATACAATGTGAGGCTAATTATTAGGTCACAGCTCTCATGGAACTTCCATTTTTTTCCCAGTGGACTGTGCATCATTTGAGAACAAAATAAGATAACACAAATGCAAGGGTCTTGGAAAGCATAAAATACTAAGTAAACTTTGGGGTAAGGATCTGGAACTGAAGATCAGGGGTAGTTTTCTCCTAGACTGACTTTGTGTATTTTTCAGTAAGAAGCCCTTCACTTTTCCTCTAATGTGATAATACAGTGTCTTAATAATAATAAAAGTGTTCATCAGAAAAAGCACCAGTCCAAAGTGAATCTTGCCTCCATTACAGAAGGTTATAAAGAATCCAGATTCAGTGCTATGAGACATGCATGGCCTAAAAGTTGGGATTGTTATGGCCGCTGATTATCAAGGTAAAGGCTACTTAATCATGATCCATCCTCTTAGCAGGCACAAAACGCAACAACCAACAGCAATGGTTAGAAACTCACCACTCTGACTCAAGTGCTCTGTCTCTCTTACAACTTACAGAACACACACCAAGCCATATGTATAACAGCACACATCGAAGAATGTTAACAGCCATTGTTTACCAGTGTTTTCTGATCCCCTTGCAAAGCAGGCTTCTTTCCAGGCTATTAAGAAAACATGAAACTGGATGAAAAGGTAACGAACCTTTGGTTCAGGATGTTAGTATGTTCTGAACTTCAGTGCTATTATGTAGGCAGCCAGGAAGTTTTAGTGAACCCATGTCCTGTGAGCAACCAGAATATTCTCACCACCTCCTCAAAGACACTCAGCTCAGATTAGCCTAGCACAGCTTAGATGCCTGGTGGTACTTGAGAAAGCAGAGAATATAATGACCTTCTTGGGCCTCAGTCCTAGATTCTTACCAGAGCCCCACCTGCAGACTCAGCCCTGCTCTGGACCTTGGAAGCCACCATGACCTAGAAGAAATGAAGAGCACTAATTCTTCGGCTCAGAGGAGTCATCAGGTCATTCTTGTTCCCCTGATACTATGCCTGTTCATCGCCCTTCGCTCATTCTTTAAACTCACATGATCATCACCTACTGCGCACCACATCTGCCTGAGTGAGGAAGGCCCGGTCCATGACTGCAGAGCTTGGAGAACAGTGGGGAGGCCACATAAGTAAAGAAGTCATTCTGTCCAGTGTGAGAGTGGTTGGCGTCCATATAGTGATACACACAAAATTATGGGAACACAGAGAAGGAGAACTTCACCCACAATGAAGGTAGACAGAGAGTCTTCTCAAAACACATGATAACTAAGCTGATAGTCATTCTTTCGCTTATTCAGTTAAGGCTTATTGAGCATCTAGCAGCCACTATTCAAGGAACTAATGACACAGCAGTAAAATGAATAAAATACAGTCCTTTTTCTTCGGGATAGGGGGGAGAAATACTAAATACTGTATGTTTGAAGGTGATTTTGAGTGCTGGGAAGGAAAATAAAGCAGAAGGGGGTGACTGTTCTTTGTGCCCTGAGCGGGGTGGCACATTTATGTCAAGGTGGTCACATCAGGCTTCCCTGACTCTGATGTAATATTTTGAGCAGAGACCTGGAGAAAATGAGAAAGCAAATCAAGATAACTAGATACAGGAGTCCAAAAGGACCTTGAGGCAGCAACCATTGTGCCAGAGGAATAGCAAAAGTGACTTGGGGGGAGAGTTGCAGGAAATTAGGTCATAAATGGCCTGGGGGAGGATTACATAAGCCCTTGAAGGACAGGATGGGACTCTGAAGGGAAAGCTTTTGGGGGATTTTTGAACAAAGCAATGACACAGTTGGGTTGGTTTTAAAGAGGTGTGTACATGTGTGTAAGTGTGTGTGTGTGTGTGTTTCAATGGTTGTAAGAACAGAGAAAAGTGATGAGAGAGAAAATGTGTGGTGCTGAATAATTTGGGAATTAGTCTCAGGGAAATACAAAGCCACTCAAGGGTTTTATAAGGAGAAATGACTGGAAATGCATGAAATTGAAGGCAGGGACACTCCTTTGGAAACTGTTGCAGCAAGTTACACTTGACCTTCAAATATATTCTGGATGGCTCGGCCGGGCATGGCTCAGTGGTTGTGCATCCACCTAGGATCCAGGAGATCGCGGTTTGATTCTGGGTCAAGGCATGTGCCCGGGTTTCAGGCTCAATCCCCAGTCGGGGGAGTGCAGGAGGCAGCCGATCAATGACTCTCATCATTGATGTTTCTCTCTCTGTCCCTTTCCTTCCTCTCTCTGAAATCAATAAAATATGGATTTTAAAAAAACAATCCTCCCCTGAGGACATTTTAAATATATTCTGGATAACCCTGGATAAGCCGTCCAACACTCAGATCCTGTGACTCTGTATGGCTCCTGCTTCTTCCAGTCCCAGCTGTGTTCTGCTACCCACTAGCCAGTGTAAGTGCACCTGTGGCCAGTCCCTGGCTGGAGTCACCACTTCTGTCTCCTGGGACTTTGTTCTCTCAGATCACCTCCTTAGGCTGCAACCCACTGCCTGATATAGTTCTGACCCTCAACTCTTTCCCATCTCCCTGGGTCAGTTTCTAAGCACAGAGTCCCCTCTCCTGGGGCTGACCCTGTGTCTGGAGTCTTAGGCCTTCCTGATATGGACAGTCTCTGAGCAACCACTCTAGAAGGAGAAAGTCTTAGATTTTAGTATTTTCTTTTCACGTCAAAAGCATGTCATAGACAAAAGTAGTCTTTTTTTTTAAATTACAGTTTATATTTAATATTATTTTATATTAGTTTCAGGTATACAGCATAGTGATTAGACAATCATACATTTTACAAAGTGTTCCCCCTGATATCTCCAGTACCCATCTGGCACTGTACATAGTTATTATAATATTATTGACTGCATTCCCTAGGCTATACTTTACATCCCCATGAATATTTTGTAACTACCAGTTTTTACTTCTCAGTCCCTTCACCTTTTACACCCAGTCTCCCAATCCCCCTCCACTCTGGCAACCATCAGTCTGTTCTCTGTGTCTGAGTCTTTTTCTGTTTTGTTTGTTCATTTATTTTGCTATTCAGATTTCACATATAAGTGAAATCATATGGTATTTGTTTTTCTCTGCCTGACTTACTTCACTGAGTATAATACCTTCTAGGCCCATCCATGCTGTTTCAAATGGTAAGATTTCATTCTTTTTGATGGCTGAGTAATATTCCATTGTGTATAGATACCACCACTTTTTTATCCACTTGTCTATGGATGGGCACTTGGGTTGCTTCCATAGCTTGGCTAGACAAAGGCAGTTTCATCTTCATCTATCTCACTGCCCCATCCAGAGAGGTTTTCACCTTCTTCCTCCCCTTGCCCCAGTCACCAGGTGCATAGTTGTCCTGGCTGAAGAACATGGGCCACATGGTGTTTCCACCTAAGAGTTAGGAAGCGCATATGTCATCTTCTGCTTTCCCCTCCCCTTACACAGGAAGCATTTCCCTTTTGCAGAGGGACCCTGCAAAGAAACTGAGGGCAGAGTGTATACAAAAGTTGTCAGTTTTCAATGATGGCTGTTCAAGAATCTCACCTCTGTCAACTGAATCAATTCATGAATCTAACCACATAAGGCGCTGACAAGGTTTTTAAAAACCTCATTAGTTCTGTTCCTGGACAAGATGCTCACTTTAGCCAAAATGATCCTTTTGGGTATGCTCCTGACAAAGTGAATGAAGAGATGTAAAACATCTTTAGGGTTTTCTTGACGCTTGCATTTTTTGGAATTTCTGTCATGGCCTAGCCATTGTTCTAAGCACTTTCTATACATTATCAGAGGCCCAATTTATAGTTGAAAACCTCACCGTATCCTACGTGGACCTATGTAATCTTGCTCCCCAGTTCAACTCTGAGCTAGGCGAGTGGTAATGCAGGGATCTGAACCAAGTCTGATTGACTCCAGCGCTCATTCACTGTTTACCTAGAGTTAAACACCTTTGGGGGCCCAGTCTTCTGCCTATCACAGTATCCAAGGACCCAACCAATGTTTGCTACATAAAAACACCCCCCAAAATAGAAGCCATTATTATGACTCAGACAGTGGTTGGATAGAGAGGATGGGGAAGGAGTAGATGAGGAGGCAGTTGATGGGTGAGTAGGGAGAAAAATTGCCAAACATACCAATTTTAAAACCCACCACCACTTCCATTTAGAGAAGCAGAGACTGCACATTGTTTTTGCTCTGCTTAGCAAAACTAATTTCACTGCTTGGTAATGGCAAATTACTTTTATGCAGATAGTAAAATACATCAAAGTCGGAGCCTCATCCAAAGGCAGAGATTCACAAGGAGACAGTAGTAATCAATTGGATGATCTTCGAATCTGACCTGAGTAATCCACCATCACATTATGTCCCTAAGCTGCTGGACATTGTAGATAGGGAAATAAATGTGACTGAAAATCAAGCCTTCTCATTCCCTTTTATCTCTTATTGTCAGTCATTTTCTTACATGCTTCCTTCCCATATACAATGACCTTTTCATTTTAAGACAATGGAAAACGAACCCCCTTGTCATAAACATCAGGAGTGCCAAGATTAGACCATGACACAATTCTATAAGCATGTTTTAAGGAACTTAGTATCCCCTGGGAATACCATATACAGAGCATCCCCCCAAAAATATACACACAATTTAATAGATGATAGGTCAATTTTTAAAATGAAATGTATTTTAATAAACACTGCCTTTATAATTATTCAAAGTATGTGTGTACATTTTGGGGGGCACTCTATATAATCCTTTGGTCTGATGGTTGAAAATACCTATTGGAACTTAAATGAGAAACCATAAGACACTCCAGTTAAGTCAGTAGTCAACACCCTAAGGTTCCCAGGTCCACTACATTTCTTGAGTCCACTGAAGGTGAAGGTGGCCTGATGATGTTGATGGTGATGGTAGTGACGATGATGATGATGATGATGATGACAAAAACAACACTAACGTTTACTGAATAGAATAGGCATTGAGCTAAGCATTTTACACGCATTATCTTACTCCTCACAACAATTTTGTGAATTAGGTACTATTCATTTCCTCACTGTACAGCTGAGGAAGTTGAGGCTTAGAGTGGTTAAATACCTTATGCCAGAGACATTAAACGGTAGAACCTGTATTCAAATCTACCTACTAAAAAGCTGGGTCCTTACCCATGCTGCTTTCAATATTTCAGAAAGCCTAATCCAATAGAACATTGACTCTACAGTACAAAATCTGTGTTTTCTAAGTACAGAACTAGTTTCTTCGCTTTGGGCTGGAGTTATTTCACCCATTCTGCTAACAATGATTTGCTCAGCTGATTAGAAGTTGTCATGATGGTTCCAAATATACCTGAATGTAGTTTTAAAAAAAGAATCAAATTATCATTGATTATGTGGTTGGCTAGGTAGACAATTTTCTCAGTATATGGGAATCTATGGGGTTAAATAATAAATGGAAACCTTTTGTTGATATGAGAAGAGTCGGTGCCTGTGTTCTGAAATGTAATATATTCCAGCCTGAAAATTCTTAAGTTTATATCTCTGGTGTGTGAAATTAAATCAACACGCTATTTTATAAATTCTGTTGGGCCATAACTTTTTACTTCACATTTACTTAAAATGTCTCTTGAAAAGTCTCCAGAACACCACAAGCCTCCTCTTCTTTAGCAACCATCTCTACAATAAGAAAAAGAAACCAGCAAACATTCTTGCCATAGGAGATAAAATGAAAAGATTTAAATGTGAATGTGGATCTTGGAAAAGAAGCTTAGTCAACCAGCAGGCCATAGAGCCAGGAAAAGTGAATTAGGTGGAAAACCTGTTTGACATTGGCAGTGTGAATTTTAGAGAGGATTATAGTAAGAAAAACATTTCTGTAATTTCTAAGAACCATGGAACTCGACTGCAAGTGAGAACTGGAAATATGTTTAAACTTTGAGGGAGACATTACAGGCCATGAGCCATTACCACTTGCCTTGGCCACCAGAAATAGTTCATAGAGAAATTCTCAAATATAGTAGCTTTATGGCAACTGATTTAGAGCTACAATTGATACTTGATTATAACAAGTAAGGTATGGTCATACAATTATATACTCCTTTTCTCTATTATGTTGGACCAGGTCTTCATCTTGTTAGTACCTGATGCTAGCTCCAGACTTCCCCTGACATTGGCAGTGTGCCCTGACATTCCATCTTTTCCCACCCTTTTGATTTTCTATTTAGAAGTAACTCTGGCATCCTACCCTTGCTGATCTCTCTTTGATCACTCCTTTCGCAATTGGGAAATAATTACCTTTGTACGTCATTCAAAGTATTTCAGTCATTATTCATTCACTTATGCATCAACAAACATTTCTGACTGTTTACTCCAGCACTGTAATGTGTCTGTATCCCAAGGAATAAGCAAGGGAGCCAAATACATATGTAACAGAGATGAGAAAGGCATTGACAGTATCCCTAAGTAACAAATGAGAAAAGAAAGGCTCCAAAGCTTTCAATCACTGTCCTATCAGGACTTATCATTGGCCAACCCCGCCTTGAAATTTAGCCACAGACCACCACAGGTGCTGGGTGCGTAATTGCTGAGTATACCTGCAGTCTTCCTGAAGGGTTGATATGAGTTAGAGGTTATATTCTCAGCAAGAACTTCTGACCTAGAGATGGCAAAATGGTTCTCCTCGTTTATTATTGTGTGTATGTCCTGGACTGAAAAAGCAGAAAAGGTAAGAATATAAATTATGTAACTTTACCACTGAGGTGATTCAGGGCGGCAGAAGATATATCTTTATTGATCAGAGCGCAGGACTGAAGCAGCCCTGCTTGGCTTCACACCGTAGCTTTACCACTAACTTTTATACCACTCAAGTAAGTGTTTTCATTTCTTTGAGCCTCAGTTTTGCAATATGCAAAATGAAGATAAGTAACAGAACCAATCTCTGAGAGTTGGTGAGTATTAAATGAGTACACATGCACACACACACACACACACACACACCCCATTTAGGTCTAGTAGAATGAATGATGTTAGCTGTTATCCCTACTCTCCAGAACTCTAGAAGAAAGGATGTCAGAAGGAGAGAACTAGACACCATTTGGTAATATTGGGCTTTGACCTACCCACAAGTACATGTGTTTCCTGTTCCTTTGAAACAATTCTTACATTTTTCCAAAGTACCTTCGATCTGGTCTTTAAACCCATGCTTCTTTAGGTCTGTTCTCTATTCATTTTGCCTGTTCTTGACCAACAGAAAATTGCAATTCTGCTTGTTTTCTGTCAGGATATCAATAGCTTATTTCTAGGGACCAAAAATTAATCTCCATCGAAAGTCATCAAGAGCTATGATTAAACAGATGCTAGGAGGTTATTAAACCAGGACTCAGTTCTCTTGAGGTTCTCACTTAAGAATATTACTCAATCATCGCTGACTGCTGCCCAGCTCGTGGTCATTTTACAATAACGGAATTTAGAATATGTACATCTCAGCTCTTCTCCTGATCCCCAGCAACCATCCTCCTGTTTTGAGGGAAATTGTAAAATTATATCTCCAACTTCATATGAGCACTTTCTACTTATAGAACTTGAAATCATGTGGCAGATTATGTCTTTAGCACTTTACTAATCTAATATGACTTAATCCTCATAACAAGCTATGAGATGAGACAGCTACTATTACCTCTTCCATTTTATAGATGAGAATATTGTGGGCACAAGAACTTGCCCATTACCACAGAGCTAGTAAATCATAGAGCTTGAACCTATTCTCTCTGACTTAACAGCTCATGTTCTTATTAACTACTGAACATCCTGCTTTCCCAAGATTTGTTAAAGATTTTTTTATACTCAATAGAATTCCTTCAAAGAATTCTGAAGATAGTTTCAATTTTCTCATCTTTCCTTCGATTCTTTTTCTCTTCTTACTCTTGCACTTTAACACCCTCTTCTTCCTCAGGCAAAAATAACACCAATATATGATCATAAATGTTGTGTTATAAGGAGAAGATAATCTGAATACGGATGATTATGAAGGGTTTCATAAAGGAAGTAAATTTCGAGCTGAGAATTAAAGGCCAAGTTGCAATCAGAGTCATGGAAAAGTCCATGCAAAATATTCAAGAAAGGAAAAAAACAGTATGAATAGAAGCATCATATTTGCATTGGTGAGGAAGGGCAGAGCCAGCATTTTGGTTTGGTTGAAATAAAAGGTGACTGAAGGAAAGTATTAGGAACTAGACATTGGATAATAAAGTGAGAATAAGTTGACAAAAGCTTGGTATATCAGTGTCAGGGGCTTGTACTGCACTCTATAGGTTACAGGGAGCCACAGCATATTTTTAAGCATCGACATTACACTACCAGAGAATTGCCCTTAAAAAAATGGTCCTCTGGGCCTACCTGGTTTGTCTCAGTGGTTAGAGTGTCGGCCCACAGACTGGAGGGTCTGGGGATTGATCCAGGCCAGGGGCATGTACCTTGGTTGCTGGCTTGATCTTTGGCCCAGGTTGGGACTTGTGTGGGAGGCAACCAACTGATGAGTCTCTCTCACATCAATGTTCCTCTCTCTCTCTCTCTCTCTCCCCCTCTTCCACTCCCCACCCACTCTGTCTGGAAGGCAATGGAAAAAAATATCTTCGGTTGAGGATTAGAAAAAAAAAGGTCTTCTGGCAGCATAAGATGAATGAGAAGGAAAGGAAATTGGAGGCAAAGTGGCAGTTTGGCTACTGTTGTCAAATTTGTTGCCTGCCAAAACCAAACTGAAGGATGACAGTCGCATTCATACAGACCAAGGATGTAACCTGGGGATATACGATTCACGTTTCAATAGCTGGAAATTCACCCCTTTCTCCATTCTCAGAAAGTGCAGGTAGGGATGCAATGAGCCGGAATCCTATTATTGTTACCGGGGAGACAAGGAGGAGACCTCGGTTCTTGTCTTCTTGAAGGAAAGATTTCAATCAAGAGACAAAATATAGGAAAGCAAGAACTCATTGGCCGCAGCAAACATATAGTTAGGACAGTGAAACAAGGAAGGGCATAGAAGGGGCAACATGAGAGCCCAGGCTGGGCTGCTTGGGCTCACTGGGAAGTAGAGAAGGGGAGAGAGAGAGAACGAGAAAGGTTCAGGAACCTTGGAGACAGGTTCAGGGTAAGCCCAGGACGCGCTGCTACTGCCATTGATCCCCTTTTGCAAGTCTCATGGGGTCCCCTTGGAGGCAAGAAGAGGGGAGGAGGTGGTGCTGGGGTGCTCCCCTGGTGGGGAGTGAGCACTGGCTCCTTTTTCCTGAGCATATTTATCTCTCTCTTGCAGGTGGGAATCTTAGGGGAGGTCTCAGGAGAGTGTCCCAATAGAATATTCATCAGCTTTCTGGGTGTGCTCTTTCAGGGTCCTGGCTTCCACTGATTGTTGGTGCCAGGGCAGAAAGTCTTTAGTCAATGTAGCTGGTCCTGAGGCAGCCACGGTGCCACTTGTATGGTTTTGCTGCTTTTCTGGGTCTGGAGTTAAAATACAACTGAGGCCTAGATGTTATCATTAGGGCGGGGCACTCAAGGGGTTTGGCTCAGGGAGCCCAAACCACATGACCAGTGATATGCTAGGGGTGGATAGATAACCCTGGGACAAAGTACTGTTTTCCCAGTTTTGCCCCTTGCTAGACATCCTGGGCTTCCTGCCCCGGTGAGTTTCTGTACCCTAATTTCTGTACCTGGCCCATCTAACAAACCATTTACTGTCAAGTGTCCTTGGTTTAGGGAAGATAGCATTTACTAGGTGGCTGCAAATTGCTTTTTAACAATCTGTCTCAGTTTCCCTGTTCCACTTGTCCTGGCATTTTCCTAGCTTCTTAGTATGCTATAACATTACTATGGAGTTAGACTTAGATTTTTTTCCTAATTAATTTTCAACTATATTATGTTCAAATTTTGCTTTTATTAACAGTAATAAATTTCTCAAAATCCAGCTCATTACTCTATGCATTGTACAAGAACATCAAAGCCTTATGTCAAAACACCATGGTTAAAAGCCGCTGGTGTTCATTAGGGTCATGGTAGTAGGGGGAAAAATGAAGAGGAGATGGATATGAGAAAAATTATAGAAATAGAATTAAAAAGACCTGGAAGCTTCTTACATTTGGAACAAAGAAAAAGAGGTTTTAGAAAAGATTTCAAGGATTAAACCAGGGTAACTATATGGATGATGGTGCCAATGAGAAGTTAGGAAAACAAAAATGAAAGGTTTGGGAGGAAAACTGTTGAGTCCAGTTATGACAAAAGATAAATTAAGTTAATCAGACATGAAATGCATCTATTATTCTTATAAAAAAGAAAAAGTGTGGCAAGTGTACAGTGAGAATTTAAATAAGCTTATACTATTTCACCCTAAGCCTATGTTTCCTTTACTGGAAGAAGGGAATGACGTTTTTAGTGGGATATACTTAAGAAGCGCATTTTAAACAAGAGTAGTGGATGGATTAAGAAAAAAGTAGGTGGTAATACTCGAAGGGCACAGAGTATACAAATAATGTTGCCTATGTCGAAAATATGGACTAATCATTATTATCATTGGGAACATAAATAATGAGGGCTTAGGCCAGAGACAGATAATACCTAACAAAGGAGAGAAACACTGTGGTGGCATTTGCTTTATAGTATCATAAATTTTAAAATGCCTGTATCCTCTAAGTCTCAAAGATCAAGCAGTATAGGATGGATCCGTAGTGTAGAAAGAGGCAAAACGACTGATTTGAGCCCTCTCTGGAGTTTCGTAGACATATCACTTTGGATGAAGTCATTCAATATTTCTGAGCCTTGTGAACTGCTATTATCACTGAACACCTGAGCAATTATGGTGGGCCAGGTCTCATCTTCACATGTTCCAGGTAATACACCTTACATGGGTACTCTTGAAGAAGAGAAGACATGTCTTTATCTCCTAGATAATATTTAATTTGGGGGTTATTAAACATGCATTTAGATGTAAAATTATAGATCTTTTTGCACCTCAGGTGAGCTACAATATTTGTTACATTCACCAACCTTGCAAGAGATCAGTCACTCATCACTTCATCGCCTTCAGTAAGAATCGGCTTCACCATTGTCCAGCCCCCTTAAGCTACTGAACAGGGAAAGGCCTCTTTCACATAGTCACCACTCCTTTGCATTCCAGCTCACTTTCTGATTCAGAGTGTAGACAAAAAGGGGCCACATGCTAACCTGACTAGCTCAGGGAATGCCTGTAGGCAGCCTTGCAAACTCAGAGACTTAAAGTAACCACAAAAGGTGATCTGAAATTGAAACTTTTTAAACTAAAAAGCAGTTGGTGGCAGGCAGTCACGTCTTAGGCTGACATCTTCCCTGACAAAGATCAATCTTTACTGTAATGGAGTCTGTCTATTGTCTTGTTGCATCTATGATAACATATTGTTGGAATGTCAAAGTAATTTTCCTTTTTCCAGACCCCTCAAAGCACAAGCACCACTCTTTGGAGACCACGAATCCCCTCACTGTTACTGAGTTACTTGTTGACCATTAACTATCTTACACTCATCTAAGTAAAAGAAGTGTGTGTCCATCATTTTACTTTTTATCCAATCCCAGGGGTCATATGCCCCCCCCCCCCCCCGCCCTTTGCCTTCTCCCACCTCTCTAATCTATCACCAATGGATTTCATGTAACCCACTTAACGTCTCCTCTTTTGATTGTAATGTATAAAACAAAGTGCCAAACTGCCATTCTCCGGAGCATTGTTTCAATCTGTTAAGATTTTGCTCCCCAGAACAGGTCGACAGTTTGGCTCAAATAAATTCACAAAAATTCTTCACAGGTTTGAATGTTTTCTTAGGTAAACAAGAGACAATGAGATGATGATGAGAAAGTGATGCAAGATATCTTTCAAGTGTCCTTGACTCTGGAATGTGAAGGGTGCTGGTCACACACAGAGGAGCAGTTAAAATGGGAATCCATCTGCCTATGGGCCAGGGAAAGGGATCCTTCTGTTGGGCAAGTCACAGCCTGGAAAACCTACCCCCATAACAGATAAAAGGCTAACGTTGTTCCGTTGGCACAGCTCTCAGGCAACATCCTGGCTTTGACCACAGTCATCAACCCAGGCTTTCCCAACTCCAGCCAGGTCTGGAGGCCACCTCCTCACCATTCCCTCTTCACCTGTAATCACCTCCCCATGCAGGGACTCTCCTCATCAAGTCACTGGGTGCTTAGCTTCGTGGGGCCTCCTTCTTTATTTTCTTTTCAATTCCTTTATCATGGTGAAACTCTTTTGCAGAGCTTCCCTTTGTTCCTGGATTTTAACTTTCAACAGCTTGTCTTGTAATTCAAATAACTAGACTCTGGTTCTACTTGGCTTTTCCCTTTTATTTTCTTGGATGAGTGGCAATGTTGGAAGTTCTTTTTAAGAATATTAGGAAAAGAGGCCACAAATATTAAAGATAGTATTTCTCGATACTACAGATTTAGAAATAACTCTTAACCCTGTCACTCAAATTCATTTCTAATTTGGTGTAATCCTGACTCTCCAGCCATACTCTACACCAACCCCTTTTTTCCAGTGAAATGGAATTATCTTTCCAGACTATATTAGGTGCATTTTGCTTCCATGCTTGTTTACTTGGAATGTGTTTCCACTTTCCCCAAATGGATAAATGTCTTTTATCCCAGCCTGTTAAAATCCTCCCATCTATTTCTCAATGTCATTTTAATGGCACCTCCTTGATGAAGCTTTTCCTCATGTTTCAAGCTGTGCCCTTCACTGAATCACCATGGTTTATCTTGACTCTCCTCTAGCCCAGTCTCATTATAGTTATCTGTGTATTTCTCGTCACATTCTTACTAGTTTTTAAACTCCATAAGGGCTGGGGCAGTATCTTATTATATCTAATAGATCTTATATATTATCTTTCACAATATCTCTAATTAGAAAAATTTGAATGGAAAAAGAAAATACCTAAAGCATTAGGCCATGCTGAAGTGAGTAAGCTTTATATTATTTTTAAAATGTGTTAACAAAAATACATATAACTTTTTTCACCTGACAACTGCCAGCTGTATACACAGACATTCTCCATCACTATATTATTGATGGGATTGTGATGCCAATAATATTAATTATTGTGCAAATATAATCACAATGACTAAATTGTATCAAGCTTTTTTTTTCTGCCAGACACTGTTCTATTTAAAAATAAATAATAATTTTATAAGCAGTGAGTATGTGTTTTACCTTGAATTATTAGATGAGTTTTATTCCCATAAGAACCTATCTATTTTAGAACCAAGTAAACTAATGATAACTTTCAGGCAAATTCAGAATCTGAAAAGGAAGATTAAATTACTAGTGCACTAATCATTAGTGTACTTTCCCAATGTCTATGTTTTTTTTGTTTGTTTGTTTGTGGCCTAACCAGCTAGGTAGATGAAGTCAGCTAGATATTTCTTCTGAAAACAAAAAATTTCTATATAATTTTCCATATTAAGCTCACTCCCAATTTAGTGGAGTAGTTTTCTTATGATTATTTTTCATGGCCTTCTCAGGTAAGATTAAGAAAATTCTATATCTTCCTTATATAGGGCCTTATTAATTGTACTACATCATCAATTAAGCAGGAGGAACATTGCATCACTATGTGCCTATTGAGAATGGAGTCTCACATATCTTTGTATGTCCAGTGTTTAAATTAGTGCCTGCCACATAACAGGTACCAAATAATTATTGAGTGAGCTAATGGATGAATAGATAAATGTTTCTGTATTTTATTTAGAAATGCTTGATTTTTTAAGCCAATGACAATGAGCTTCTTTAGTGAGAGAGATTTTTCCATTACTCCAAGGACACTATCTTGCCTTATCTCAAAGGATTTTTCACCTTCTGTTATGCCTTTTGGAATTAAGATTGTTATCTTAGGCAACTTTGTACACTTATTTTCAATAGATGGAATTCATTTTGCTACTCACATAGACATATAAATAATTAACACAGCAACTCACACCCCCTTGAAATTTGGGGACTTAATCTTGTTATACTCCTAGGAAGGACCTATCAAAAAGCAGATACAGCAAGATCATTTGGCCTAGGCATCAAGCTTGAAGAGACCTCCAATTTTCGACAATTTGTTCAGAGGGGAAAAATGGAACATTGTGCGTTGCTTTCAACCAATCGTAACATTATCTAATGAAACACAGTCTTCAAACTCTCAGCTCTTCTGGATGTCTCTAGAAGATCTATTCAGGAAACATTTGTGCCATTCAATACCTTATTGAGATCTATTTTGTATATAAGAATAGAGAAGCTATGGAAAGGAGAGTGGTATTATTCTGATCTCCTGTTCTATATTGCTTGGGCCCCTTATAGTTAGAATGGGTCACATGACTAGTCTGGCCAACAGATTGTGGGAAAACTGACATAAGTCATACTCAGGCCAAAGTGTTATCAGTGCATTTTCCCTCCAGTGTGCTCCGTTCTTGACACAGAGATTAAGGAGACCTCATGTTTCAGATGATGTAGCTACAAAATGTAGAGCCTGTTAGCCTAGGTCCCTAAATGACTATGCAGAGCAGAGTGTCCTGCTGATCCGCAGTGATATAGCGTGAGTGAGGAGTACCCTTAGCTTTAGTATGCTGCGGAGATTTCAAGGTCACTGTATTTTTACAACAAGCCTAACCTGCCTGACTAATAGAGGGAGAGAGTATGAGAATTAATAATTAAGTACCTACTATGTGCCTGTACTGTACTAGGACCTTCATATGGTCTGTTCTTTTTATTACTTTATTTCTCACAGAACCTATGAGGTAACTACTATAATATCAACTTTATTAATGAGTAAATTCAGTCTCCGAGATTTGATAACCTCATTGGTAGTAAAAGGCCAAAGGTCTGTGAATAAATTTCTGTTGGAAGCTCAGTCCTGTTTCAGTGACATCATGTTGACTTTCATTAGCATGTGCTTGTTTACTTTTAAGGCCAATAAATTTTTTTTAGGAAGCACAATTGGTGCTATGATGCTACAGACTATAAAGTCTCTTTCTTACTAAGGAGGGAGTCAGGGCAGCAGGGTATGGTTTGAGTACAGGGTGTAACCTAAAATGGGGAACAAATACCCTGAAGGCATTAGCAAGGGACAAATCAGTCGTCCTAACTAAGTTTCTTTGGGTGTAGAAACTGCTGTAATAAGAATCTAGCCAAATTATCAAAATTAGGCTTAAAGGTACTAAGGCCAGAGCCAAAGGCAGTTCAAGGGTAAGGATACCAGAGGGCACCAGGAATAGAGGCAAAGTGAGATGGACATCTGTGTTCACAACTGACTGCTCCCACTCTGCTGTTCTGCCTCTTCCATCTTAAATCAGAGATATTACAGACTTGCCTTCTGACAACCGTACATATTGGCTACTTATTCAAGAAAAATTAATATTGATTAAGTAAGTGACCACATGCCAGAGTAAGCCATTTTGGAATGAATTAAGCATATTTGTGTCCTGATGCATATTCAATTACCATCCTTTAGAGTTATTTGGGTCTTTCTTACAAATTATTGCATATGACTCACTTTGGCTTCATAGGAATTATGCTATTTAGTCTCATTATTAGGTATTGTTCATTCTTGCTAATGGCGAAAATGAAAAATAGAAATATTATGGATTCAAAATCTATCAAATTAAGTACCACAGAGAGAGGGTAAATAGGGATGTGTTTATCAGTTCATTGCATATAGGAGGCTCTTTTAGCTGAATTATAAACAACCGATCAAATCCTTTACAGTGTATAATGATCTCTGGACGCAGAGTCATAATACCTGGGTTGAAATTCTGGCTTCATATAAGCTGTACAATCAGATTACTTAACTGAGCCACATATTTCTCCTCTATACATTGAGTATAGATTAAATTTGGTTTTTATGAGAATTTGGTTGTCATGGGAACGGTAAAGTAGAATACGTATAAAAGCACATGTGATCCGATGTGTGACAGATACACAGTAAAGTGTAAGAGACTCAGGTTTTCCTTTTAAATACATGGAATGGCCCAGCCGAGTGTGGCTCAGTGGTTGAGCCTTGACCTAGGATCCAGGCAATCGGGGTTCGATTCCCGGTCGGGGCACATGCCCGGGTTGCGGGCTTGATCAATGACTCTCTCATCATTGATGTTTCTATCTCTCTCTCTCCCTCTCCTTTCCTCTCTCTGAAATCAATAAAGATATATTTAATTTGAAATAAATAAATAAATAAATAAATAAATAAATAAATAAATAAATAAATAAATGGAATGTATGACCCCAGTAGATTGTTCAAGTTTAAAACATCAGTGACTCCTGTTGACTCTTCTAATAAACAGGTATGGGCATAGCTTAGATGTGTCAAAAAGAGCCACCTGTTTCAAAGAATCTCCAAAAGGGGAGGGTTACCTTGGTGAAATCATCAAGCTCCAGGGTCAGGCTTTTGTTTTTCAAGCTGAAAACCTATTTTGGCAGCGTCCCAGAGTCAATCCAGCTCACGGGTACAGATTCATATTAGCAAAGCTCAGAAGGCACTAATGGAGATGAATAGATACTTATTGGAGCTTATTAATTTTAATGAGAAAGTTCCTAAGCTGACTTAATGTTCATATAATCTAACCAGTTTTTTATCCCTTAGTACAGAAATTATAAATGTGGGGGTGGGGATGGGGGTGAGGATGGGGGTGAGAGGGAGGATGATAACCCTGAGCTTACCTGTGTCCAAGAAAGCTAGGTTATGCTGGGACAGACAGCCACAAAAATCTCAATGCCTGCAAATACCAGGGCATATTTATCTCTCAAACTCATGTTCAGCAATAATGGGTAGTGGGATATTTGGCTTCATGCATCCTCACTCAAGAACCTAGGATGACAGAAGCTCCACTTCATGGAGCTGCTTCAGCAAGGGGGAAGGAATGAGAAAGGATCTTGCACTGGCTTTAAGAATCTCCCATCAAGAAATGACACAGATTTATAGATATAGAGAACAAGATGATGGTTGCCAAAGGGAGGGGGCGGGCTATGGAAATAAACTATGTAAAAAAGAAATGACACATTTCATTGGCAAAAGTAAATCAATTGCTTTACCTAAGTTTGAGGAGGTGAAGAGCAATCATCCCATGTACCCCAAAGCAGAGGGGAACTTGATATGGGTGAGTACACTTGGTAAAGGAGGTAGTTAGATCACAGGGGGTTTCATTGTGAGCTCTGAAAGTTTAACACCCTCATGCCTGCTGTCCTAGCCACATAAAGGCGTAACTGCCAGATGCCTACCCCACACCGTCATAAGTTCTCTTGGCAAGGCCTTTCTCCTGGAATAAATTCGGATGTGCACTGCCAAACTTCGCCTTGGTGAGTCTTTCTTGCCTCCTCACTAGCTGGCCAACTCCCCCTTTTCATAGATATATTTTTTATTTATACCCATTAATTCACTCAATTAGATGACATTCAGGTCTTGCTGACATGGGAGCCCTCCAATCTTGCTCAGATAACTTACATATACAGCTCTATTAAGTGTTGATTTTATAAGTTAATTCTGAGGATAATTTATTTTCATCATTTCAGGGCTATCTAACTGCTCTTTTTCATCTTCCCCTCCCATAATGTACTACTGACAGTCAAAAAAGTTTTCAGATAGCTTCATAATGATGCATCTGTTTCAGATGATTGGAAGCTAGTTAAGAATATTTGGGGAGCAACAGGTCCTCTTCTTACTTAACATCTGCTTTCCCATCCTTTTAATTATGTCAGAATGACTGTAATTCCAGCCTCCTTCGTTGTCCAAAGTGCGTTGCATTCTTCTCAGAGAGACTACATATAAATGGGGTTTAATTGTAACTGAACCTTCACATCTCAATCCCACACTTTAAAGTTTCCCTTAATGAATAATGACCTGTAGATCAGCAAAAACTCCTATGTTTGTACCCACATCCCATTAGTCCAAAGAATTTATTGACTTGAACATTTTCTGTCTGCATGAGTTTATG
Source organism: Miniopterus natalensis (assembly GCF_054644295.1). Classification (NCBI taxonomy): domain Eukaryota; kingdom Metazoa; phylum Chordata; class Mammalia; order Chiroptera; family Miniopteridae; genus Miniopterus; species Miniopterus natalensis. The sequence goes on from NC_142091.1 coordinate 31,425,332, forward strand.
ATCTATTCTGCCCCAAACTTTGAACAGTTCTGCATTTGACAATTTTAGTTAACTTTTTTCTCTTCTGCTAAAATGTTTTAGCAAATAGTTCCCTCAAGTCAGAAGATTTATTCATGTATTTAATTTCATGTAACATCATTTTTTTCATTCTATTCTTCATTCTTTCATACATTCAGCAGACTTTAAAATACCTACTATGTTCAAAACCATAAGCTTTGGGAAGCAAGATGAAGACTAAGATGATACTGCCCTCAAAGGACTTCATTTGTAAGGAGAGACAGAAAGACATTGGCCCGAATGATTAGAAGTAATGAATAAAAGCAAGCAGGGGAAGGATGTTTCATGTATGTTGAAGGTCGGAAGCAGCCAGTTTCCAGGGTGTAGGATACATAAGCGTCCTGTTCTTTCAAGGTTGCAAAGCACTTTCTCACAGGTAGATGGTCTCATGTAGACCTTTCAGTAGTTCTCTGGGAGGTAGTGTTACCCCTTTTACAGATGAGCTAATATAGGTTTATGGAAGTTAAGAGACTTGCTCAAAGTTTCATTATTATTAACTGACATAATCCACATTTTCTAAAATGTTCTCATACTCTAGGCTTAGTTTGAATCCTGTGCTTACAGCATGTTTGATCACGGAGCCCCAACTGGTCCTTTCGCCTGGACATTTTGCCACTCCAAGTTATAGGGATACCAAAGTGTTCCGATCTGGTAAAAGTTCATTTCATGAGGCTACATTTTAGGAATTAAAGTACACAATAGAAACCCACACTTGTTTGGTGGTTGCTACTTTTAAACATTGTCATTTGGGTTACATAAGTGATTATTCTTTTGTTTATCTTTTAAAGAATAGGATTTTATTTTGTTTACAATTGTGTTTCCAGAAGAATAGGTGGTTTTTATTATCTGCATAAGTGTATTTCTCCACATTTCATCGCTCAGATTGTAGACTAAAATTGGAAGAAAGCTAGAAATGGATTTTTTAAATAAGTAAAAGTAAAGTAAAATAAAAATATAATGTGATAAAAGAGAAAAATTGGCTTAAGTTAAAAAGACTGAGGTAAAGATACCAGAGAAGAAGTCTCCTGGATACCCACATAAAACTTCAGGGGCAGAGTCTCAGTGAGTTTGCTGAAGTCTCTGTCTTATCCTGAGCTTGGTAGGGACAATTCAATAAACATGTTTTGAAGGCTTATGTTACTCCATGCTGAGTTAGACAAGGAAGTTACAATGAGACATGCTCCTGGTTCTGCAAGATCTTACAGTTTCACTGGGGAAAAACAGAAAAACAAACAATTGTGATTCAATAGAGAAGATATTTGAACTATATGGGGTTTTGTGAGCACAAAGCACGGACCTGGAGATGGGGTGCTGGGAGGGTAGACCAAGGTTTAAGAATAGATTGGGGAACAATGAGAGAAGGCTCTCATAGAAAGCCGGTTCTGAATTAAGAGCTAAAGATTAACCAGGGGTTTGCCAGCAAAAAGCAGAGCAAAAGACAGTGTGGATAAAAATGATGTTCACTACCATCAATTAGGTAATTCTATGCATAGCACGATTGATGGCCTTTAACAAAAATCACCTCATGTGATTCTCTCCCTTACTCTCTGAGATACGTACTATTTGCAAAAGCAAGACAAGAGAGAAGCTTGTGCAGTTTGGCTCAGATGGTCAGAGAGCTCTGAGTAAGAAGCCTCTGGGTGCAAGAGGACCCCACAGAATACAAATAATGATGCAGAATTTAAAAATAATTGGGAGTGAGGTAGCAAAAACATGATAGAGGAGTTTAAAAATAATTGAAACTAAGGAAATAATAGGGGGAAAAAAGATAATTAGAAGCGCCCGAAATAGTAAAAATCCAAATGACTGTCAAAATATTCGTAACAAACACTACTTGTTGTGTTAGCTACATTCCAAGTCTTGTTTTATGTGCTTTAATACATTATCTTTCTTTTAATCCTCAAAACAATCCTGTGAGGGAAGTCCTATTATCCCTATTTATGTATGAGGATACTGCTGAGCCAGAGGGGTTAGGTAAATATTTTAGTCCCACACTATCACACAGATATTCTGACTCCAGAGCTCGGGCACTTAATCGCTATTCCTTTTGAACCTCAGTGATGGGTTAACACAGTCTATAGATTTTTTTGGTAATATTGTCTTAGTTATATTTTCCTAACACTAGACCCTATTTTCTTTCTTTTTTTAAAATATATTTTTATTGATTTCAGAGAAAGAAAGGGAGAGGGAGAGGGAGAGAAACATAGATGAGAGAGAAGCATGGATCGGCTGCCTCCTGCACAACCCTGACTGGGGATCGAGCCCGCAACGCGGGCATGTGCCCTGCCCGGGAACTAAACCATAACCTCCTGGTTCACAGGATGACGCTCAGCCAACTGAGCCACACCGGCCGGGCTAGACCCTCTTTTCTATGAAGGCTTTAGAGCCAGTCCTGCTTTTCTTATTTGATTTGGGAAGCATATTTTCCTCGAAGCAAAGATGGCTAAATTCATCCACTGCCTTTTTCACTTTCAACTCTCAGGATGTAAACAGCTTTATCCCCACAAAACATGGGGATTTGTCACAGCTTCATATATACTGACAGCTTTCGCCAGCTGTAGAGCAAAAGTCACTACTCTTTTGCTTTTGTTGATGAGACAAACAGCATAATAATAGCTCAAGGGTCATGTTTAGAGAAAACAACTTAAAGGCTTCTTTAAAAAAAAAATCAAAACCACAGATCTTCATATAGCTATGAAGTTGCTAAGGAATGTAATGAAGGCTCATTTAAAATCATTTTCATTCTGTGCAGTGTGTCCATGAAATAATATAGTATACGATGGGAAGAGTGGAAGCAAAACCATCTCTTAAGAGTCTGAGCTCTCATGAAATATACATATTTAAGAAACAAGGGAAATGAAGCTCTGGGAACCTAGCAGAGAAATGAGTAAAGGAGGGTGCATTAGAACAGAAAACTGCTATGCTTTGTCCCTTAAGTGTCAATAGACTTGCTTCTCCCTCAAGATAAATAACTGTTTCTCTTTATGGCAATTATGGCACAAAACTTTCATTTGATTATATTTTGTAGTAGGTTGAGAGGTTATAATGTGGAGGCAGTGAAACTGCGCCTGCCCTTCCATTATATTGAAGTCCCACATTGGCATCAATTAAAAATGTCTTTTCTACCACTTCTCTTTGGTTAACATGTTTCCTCTGTGTTCCCTTTGTCTATGTTCCACTTTTTTTACAATGACATATAGCTCCTGTTTAAGCCTGGTGTGAATTTGTAAGACATCATATTTCAGAAAAATGTAAGGACCAATAATTCATCTAGAATGGGAGTCTCTTATAGAAACTATATCGTCTTCAGGTTTTATTACCAGGACATGGTCGGCCATCAAAACATTTAAGGAATGGGAGGATTAATTGATTGTAAAAAATATGATTGGTTAAATTGGTTGTATATAAAAAAGAGTGAGATAGAATAAGGGGAAGAGAAAGTCCACATTAGGAAGGATAAGTCAGAGAGATCCTTACAGTCACTGTCTGAGGCCTCATTTAGGCACCTTTTAACTCACACTTGAGAGAAATAGTTAGTGCTAATTAAGGGTATTCATCGAGTTTTGCTAGTGGTTGAACAACTTAATGAAAATTAAAAGAAATATTTTTCAAGAACAATCTCAAGCTTGGTTGTATTCCTAAAATATTGACGAAGGGCCAGAGCACATGGTGGTAATGGGTGTTTGATTTAGTGATGCTTGGGGCATAGAATCATATCAGACATTATTGAAGATACTTTTTCCTCTCTTAAGAGAAAACTTAACTGATTTTCCAGCAATATTGTCCCTTTATGTTCCATAGTTCTGATTTCTTAGAAGTACAATAAATAGCAGTGATACCCCAGGATGCAAAGAGTTCAACACCTATGTGTATTGAAGCTCTTTATTTGAATGTGCCAAGGCACCTAAACCAGTTATTCAGATTTTATTATTAAGCAAAAGATGCCTTATACAAACCACCTTTTATAAGTTAAACAGTGAAGTTTTGGAATCAAAATGATCTGAGTTCAAATTTAGCCTAGACTTTTACTAGCTGACAGGTCTTTGTTCCTTTTGAATTTTTTGCATTGAGAAAAGAATGCATTATATAATTTTCATTTGGGGAAACTATTCCTTCTAGTTAGGACACTAACCCTGGTTCTATAAGATTTAGAGTAGGTCATTTAACTGCTCTAAATGGCTTTCTTAGATTATTAAAATTAGATTAACTGTCTTCCAAGTCAGAAGTTCCTCTCTTAGGGATTTATCCTAAAGTCAACTGTGCAGTGATTCCTGCATAAAGGTGTTCACATGCATTGTTGTTTACAATAGAAAAGACCCGGATACCTCACAATAGGACATTGGTTGAATTATAGTATAGCCATACATTAGAATTATAGGCTATCAATAAATACATTAATATATTTTAAGTAATATTTATTGTCACAGGGAGGAAAAGCAGGTTAAAAGAAAAATGTATAGCATGATTTTATTTTTTAAAACTAAATATGGGCGGAAAAATAATTGTTTATTGTATGTTATGTTCCAAATACTATTATATTTCACATATACCCTATCATTTCATTTATATAATAACTCTAACAGGTGTTGTTATATTATTGTCTCTCTCTATATGTGTGTGTGTGTGTGTGTGTGTGTGTGTGTGTGTATAGATTACACATAAGGATTCCTGTCTATGGATTTGCACTGCAATCCCTAGAGATTCTGCAGTACTTTTGAAGCACTGGGATGTTAAGTAACTTGCCCAAAGACAGTCAGTGGCTTCAGTACTTGAACCTGATTCCATATCCTTTATCACTCTGGTATTCTTTATCAATGCCTCCTAAAAAGCCCATAAAAATGCACAGTACAATATTAACAGTGGCCCTTTATTAACCTTTCTTCTTGAGCACACGGAGCTTAGAGATGGAACATTACTCAGGAGCACGGGCTCTGGATCCCGTCTCTGTCATTCACTAGCTGTGTGACTTTGACATTTCCTCAGCTCTTCTGGGCCTCAGTTTCCACATCTGTAATACAGGATTAATCATGATTTATAGTTTCTATGAGGATTAAAAAAGTTAATACGTGTAAAATACTTGCAATGGTGCCTGGGACAGGAAAACTATTTTCTAAATGTTAACTGATACTAAACCTGCCACGGGGCTGAGAAAAGGTAGCACGAGCATTTGAAACCTGGTTTAGCTGCCGTGTGTACTTTCATTTCTACCGCGATTGTCCCGGGCCAGTGCTCCTCCCCAGCCCGCAGCAGTCTCATCCCCCAAGATCGCAGGTGAGTCCACTCGCCTTTGTGTTCTCCCCTGGAGGGCTAGAGGGTGTTGTTTGATAGGCTCTCGCGTGGAAAAAAACAAACCAAACCAAACTGCTTTATGCGTTTGCGCTGTGATCCCTGGAGATCCTGCAGCACTTTCCTCTGAGTTATTTAGAGCTTACTCATCCCAGGGATACTGTTCTCAGTGGTTTTGTTGGGGAGTTTCCATCACTTAGAAGGAAAGACAAAAAATGTATTGGTCACTACCAACTATGATCCTCTTCAGACTATAATTAAAAGCCTACATTATTTTTACATTGGACTTCTTTGTTTTATTCATCACACGTTTATTAAATGTCTACTAGGGTTCTAGGGTCTGTGTGCTAATGCTCCCAGTTCTCTGCCCAAAGATGACTTCATCAGTTACCTGCTCTGCGTAAGAAAGTACCTGAAATCTTAGTAGCTGGAAGCAATGTAACTCATGCTTTTTGTCTCATGGTTTCTGTGGCCGAGAATTTAGATAGAACACAGCAAGGATGACATGTCTGTGCTCCATATGTCTGGAGTCTCGGCTGGGAGACTCACAGGACCTGGAGGCTCACTCACTCAAATGTTCGGTAGTAGATTTCGGCTGTCTGCTGACTCCTTACCTGGGGGTATAACCCGACCTCAGAAACTGCATAGTATCACTTTTACTTTGTTTTTCTTTAATAAGGTTAACAGGCCTGTAAACTAAAATTCTTTACCCATGTTACTTGTTGCCAGTGCCCAGTATAGTTGAATGCCAAGACTTTTCAGTGTTTATGGATAATTCCCAACTCTTTAACTTATTGGAGTTTGGGTTTTGTTCTCCATAAAATGGGAATGGTGACAATTACTATAGCATGGATAATAACTATATTTAAATAATAATTAAAAGAGAAAAAAAACACCAAAATCCTTTTCATTAAAAAAATGCAATGGATTTTATATGTTTACTTTCTATTACCAGTTTTAAGGCCTTTCCAGAAACCTGTATTCTCGAGAAATAATTTCCATATGTTGCCATATCATAGTCTGCATACAATTTATTTGGGGAGATCTTAGAGTCAGATAGATGTGGGTTTGAACTCCTGCTGTTTAGTAGCTACAATTTTGGACAAGTTTCCTAACCCCTCTGAACTACAGGGCACTCTTCTATAAAATAAGAATTATCTGTTCTGAAAGCTTAGGTAATATGAACTGGTCAATAATTTTAGTTCTTGAAATTTGAAGCAAAGGACACACAAAGAATGGCATGGCTGATGTAATTAGCAGATGTGACACTGGAGGTGACTTGTGGAATAGCAGTGCAGGAACAGACGCAATCTGACTTAAACAGAGCCGCTGCTAGCTCATGAGGCAGCTTTTTGCAAAATGGAAAATAAATATGACCTCATCTTGGAGATCACAGCGCCATGCCAAGGCACACAGCTTGGGGACCAGAAAGTGGGCTGGATTTCAGTCCTCACTTATACCCAGGTGGGCTGCTTGTGCACAAAATAGATTGGACAACCACATACTGTTGTCCAGGACCTTCCTGTGTCATAATAATGTCATGATAGTTTTGTGTGTGTATGTGGTAGAGGTTCTTATAACCAGAGTTCAATGCAGAAATGTGCTGTAAATGCACTCCTTAAAAAAAAGATTCTAATTTGTAGTATTTGCTGACTTCCACGGTATAAAAACCGTGGCTGATTTCAGGTTACCAACATTTTAACAACTAACTCTCAAAAATTGCCTCACTCACCTGTAGGAGCCAGGTCCAGCATACCCCTTTAGCAAAGTGTGAAATTCAAGCAGGAAACTAGCTCTGAGACCTCCTACTTTCCCTTAGACAAGAAGTATCCTATGAGCAAGCAGCTTCCATGGTAAAACAGAAGGGCTTTCAGAGTTATGGGCAGTTTCAGAGGGATGCCTTTGCCCCTCAAGATTATCTGCATTTGACTGGGAAAGAATATTAACGCTCCTTCCCAACTTTTACTGAGACCTTATGAAAGACAAGTAGAAACATTTTAGAACATCATATTTCAGAAAAGAAACATGTGCTATAATCATTTTTTAAAAAATGAGATGCACTTCTACAAGATGCTCTGGAAGGAGAGGAGACAGGGGATGATGTCACATGTCTTGTATTGGAGAGAAGCCAGGATAGACCAGCCAGGAAAAATATAACCTCTTGGTTACAACTTGTTAGAACTCAACATGCCCTATCAGCTCGTACTTTTATTTTTTAGTCACATCCAGCAGACTTTATGATTACAGCAAATGTCATATTTCATTTGTCATCATAAATGAAGGTTAAACTACACTCAAAGACTTGGCTGTTCAGTCATTTTTATCATTATTTCTGTTTTTGTTTTTGAACCCTACCACCAAGGAGGTAGAAGAATTTAGATAAAGGCATTTTTCAATATGGGAAAGTTCTTAGTCAGCTAGTATGACCTCCCTTTGATTCAATTATATACACTTGAACTCAACAAATATAAACAGGAAATGGTCCCAACCCTCAATAAGATTTTGGTTTAAAAGTTGAACTCAGACAATTTAATATAACAATAACAACAAAAATTATTGCTGCTACTGGTAGTAGTTGCAGCTCATAAAAGACTCAAGTTTGTATTCAGAATCTGTTACCTATTGGCGATGTAAACTCGGACAAATTACTTGATTCCTCCAAATCTATTGTCTCATCTATAGGCTGAGTGTAAAAGGAATATATGTCAAGTTCTCAGTACCCTTTGTGATACAGAGTAGAAGTAAAATGAATGGTATCTACAGTTATTAACAATGTCATCATGGAAGTATTGTTGTGAAGATTAAATTAAATAACATCCTTTTAAGAGGATTCAAGAACTATCTATTGAAATCTTATTGTGTGTTGGGTGCACCTGTAAACAAGGCCATATTCACTGCAACAGTGAAGGAACCTGTATGTGTTGATCCGTTTCTCTCCCCCAGTGGCACTCCTTAGAGTAAGGCAAGGGCTGTAATACAACAATGACAAAATCTATGGGGAGTCAGAGCAAGAGGAAATCCCATTTGATCTAGAGGATCAGAAATTGTACCCTTGAAACCTATATAATTTTATTAACCAATGCTATCCAAAATAAATTTAATAAAATTTTTAAAACCATAAAAATAAATTAATGATTACAAAAATAATTTATAAATAAATTAACCTTAACTTTAAAAAAATGGGGTTTTAAGACAGGTGATATTGAGAGGAACACTGAAGAATGAAAGAGGAGGTAGTCATAGTCTTACCCCAAGTGGGAGCTACCAATTGCACAAAAGCATGGCCATCACCATGGGATATCATAAATATCAGGATGAACTACTTCTACCACTTCTTGCAGAGACACAGGTGAAAGTTTATAGCTCACCAATAGTGGATCAGGTAAAAGAGTTTTACCGAGACATATAGATCAACATTTTAATCAAATTTTGGAAAAAGAATTGCTTTTAAGGTATAAACATTGGGGATGTTTGGAGGAGCAACTGATTTAGAAAACTAATTCCATGTTTCCAGGTAATAACAGATTTCTTCTTTTACTATGACTTATAGTATTTAGTACCATTTTTTCAAAAGGTAAAGGAAACAGGGTAACTGCTATTTTTCAGAGAGTTTCTTTTGCAACATATTTTCAAAAGTATATCTATTTGGATATGCTTTTTAATTTCAATTACACCTGGAAAAAAATAGTATTAGACCCCTTCCAATAGAGCTAATCTTCACTTTTCTCTGCTCCTGTGATATTACCTGGTAAGAGTGATACGTCACAGTTCTCTACGTCTTACCTATTTATTGTGCAGTTTCTGTAAATGATGTCAAGTACTCTGCTCGGGTGGTCTGCTTTTCTCAGGCACAATGTCTTATAACAGAAGGGACAACTTGTACTTTCCTCCAGAAAGCTTTGTGCTCATTCATGGAATGCTCTCTTCATATTAAGAGAGAGAAATGCTGTTGGATCCACTCAGGCTATTTGTGAGTCAGTCTTTAGTGGCCTTTTTTACAACCCTAATGGACAAAAATGAGCCAAAACCATGTCCTTTAAGAATTACCCCTTTCATTAAAGAGAGTCAGACCAGTATTGCAGAACAAGCCCTGGACTGGAAGGCAGAAGGTAAATCTTTTTTCCTCTTTTTAATGTATCTTTATTGATTTCAGAGAGAGGAAGGGAGAAGAGGAGAGAGAGAGAAACATCAATGATGAGAGAGTCATTGATCGGCTGCCTCCTGCATGCCCCCTCCTGGGGATCAAGCCTGCAACCCAGGCATGTGCCCTGACCGGGAATCGAACCCTGATCACCTGGATCCCAGGTCGACGCTCAGCCGCTGAGCCACACCCAGCAGGGCCAGAAGGTAAATCTTAAAGCTTTAGTTCTGTCAAAAATTAGTTGTATAAATTTTAGTCAACTCATATGACAACTCTGGATTCCATCTCCCCATTTATAAGGTAAAGAGGTTAGACTACATAAACTAAGGACCTTCCAGCCTTGGCCCTCCTGTCGCTCTAAGTCTGGGACCCCTGACTTCCTCAGGACACTTGACAAGTTGCAAAGTTAAGTCTTGAGTTGGAGGAATGAAGTTTTGTGATACCTGATTGGATATTCCTAATGATAAAGATTCTAATTTGTGAGAAAATCCAATGCTGATCTCTGTAGTTAGCAAAAACTTGAGGTTAAATACTAGTGGGAAAGTATCAGGAATCCTTTTTTTCAGTTGCTAGTACAGTCATACTCTCATTCACCTGACCTTGATCAAATATCTCCCAAATACCCTGTCAACACCTATTTTTCTGAGTGCTATTGAGCTGAGTATCTGACACTTAAACTACTTAGAAGCACAAAAATGGAAGGTGCTAAGCATGTCCCATCTTTGTTCAAACAGTTCACATATTAATGGCTTCTGAATTGTTTACCTGGCTGTCCCTTCTTAGAACCTTTAGTTACTTAACTATTTTCCACAGAGTAAAGTCCAAAATCATTACTATCAAAAGCCCTTGCCAATCTGCTTTCTTCCAAGTTGCACACATGCCTTTTCCACCATCGCTCTGCACACACTCCGGCCCTCCTGAATTTCCGTTACTAGCCAGTCTGCAGGTAGTTGGTTGTGCACATACATCCTTCTGCAGCGCAGCATGGTCCTTACCAGTTATGCAAATGGATGTCTTACCTCTAAGCGTTGCCCAGGCAGCCCCTTTGCTGGAATGCCATTTTTTGCTTTCTGTTCCAGCAAAGTTTTACTTAGCCACCACTCTTAATTTATTGAAGTCTTCCCTAACCCTAAATTTCTCCCCAAGCATTTCCCTTACTGAATGGCAATTATAATTTTACATAATTGCCTTCCTTATTAGGCTGTGAACTCCTAGACAACAGGAAAAATGGCTAATTTTTGCCCTTCACATGGCTGATACAGGGATGATTCTTGTGAGCATTTTGGGGAATAAATCGACCAATTAACTACACTTGACCCACACTGCTTCTTTGAAACCCTCCTTGATTTACCCTCACCAATCCCCATTCTCCTCACTTCCCTGTATTTCCATCTCACTCTTATTTGTATGGATTTGGGTTAGCCTATGTTTGCTAACTGCCTGGCTTTACATATTTCATTTCATTCATTTTCATCAGACCATATTTTCTATGTACTTTGTCTTTTCAGCTCTGTTTATGTGGCTGTCTAATAGAGCTGTACATATTTCAATAGGAATGTTATTTCTTCATACTTTTTGTATTCATATTATCTGTTTTGTCTATAATTAGATAGGAAGAGACATTAAAAATAATTTGCTACAGCAACTTAACAGAAGAACTGGATAAACACTTAATGATGGTGATGTTCATTCACTACAATAAATAGAATGAAAATGAAGCAATTCCACCACTGTGCAGTGTAAATCTCCGCTGCAAAGATTTGCTGCCCCTGAAGTAGCTCCCGCACAACGTCTTACTTTTATTCTGAGGCTTTAAAGGTTTAAATGATTTCCTGAATTTTAACTTTAATTCCAAGGCCACACAAGTAAGTCACTGGGCTTTGCTGTGCCATCCGTCTAATGTTTTAAAGATAGGGATGGGTTGTCCCTGATCTCAGGTTGAATCCCTGGGTTTAAAGGAATTTCTGTGGCATCCTGTATAAATGATTTATGGCCAGCCGTCTCTGTTCCTTCAGTGTATTCTTCCTCAAACTCACCCTGGAAATTCTTGCCAGATTAATCTTCCTAAGCCTATTCTTCATCATCTCACTCTACCAGGATAAAAACATTCAATGTGAAATCCATTGAAGTGTGACAAATATATATAGTTAGACCATGGCATGGTAAATATTAAATGGATACATTCAGGAAACATTTAATGATTCCATACTTGTCCCAGAATGTGCTAATTACTGGGGTATAGATTGGTTTGCTCTCTGCCTATGTGTTTGGGGAGGCTCACAAAGGAAATGTTTTATCAGCTAAAACTTGAAGGTGAACTAGGAATTCACTTCACCACTTGATTCAAATGTCTTAGTAATTCCTTACATGTATGAATGAATCTCCCTCTCTCTCTTCTAGATCAAAACAGAAGAGTTCTGATAGGCAGAATGGCAAGAATTAAAAGTTTAAAGCAAAGTGGAATAACAAAGGAGAATCTAGAACTTGTTCTAACATATGAAACTTTTATGTTGTATATGTTCTAAATGTTGCAGCACCTGTTGGTAAATTTTATTTTTTTAAACATAAGTAAATTTGGGAAATGTAGCACTTTAAAGAAAGGGCTAACCTGCTAGAACATGGCTTAATTTAATCCCAGTGATGAGCAAAATGGAAAGTGTTGGAAAGGCCCTCATCTTAAACGCTAACAGCAGTCCTGGCTGCAGTGGGCGGAAGGGAGTTAAAAGCAAAGACAGAGGAATGTGGTAATTGGAGCCTTCGATTCTCGTGTTAAATTAGGGCAGCATAGTAGGTGTGTGGGAGCTCGGGTGTGTCAGGGGACACACTCAGGGAGGACTATTCTTGTTCTTTGCTTGGCTGAGTTTAAGCAGAAGGGCTAGACAGAGAGTGGGAAAATAAACATCCCTCCCTTCCTTTGGGAAATTCACAACTAGCCAACAAGAACCAATTAACACACATGGAAGTCAAGGGACCATTTTATAGTGATTCAGCCTACTTAATCACATGTTCACTAAACCCCAAATTGTCCACTCAACCCAAAGGCACCCCCAATTTCCTCCATAGGTTAATTGCATTCTGTGTTATAAAATGTAAAATAGTAGAGGAAGAGAGTAAAATAAGACCTATTTAGAAGCTGAATCTTAAAATGTTAATACCATGGATTGTACACTTTTTATATACTTAATGCTAGAAAAAGCCTCCAAACAGATATTATCTTTAATTTTAATGTTTCTAGCATTTCTATCCAACTAACTTTCAAACAATGTAATATTGAAAAAATAGTACAATGAAAGCCCATCTTTTCTAGATTCAACAATTGTTAGCAGTATGCCAAATATGAATTATCTTTCTATTTATCAAATTATCAATCTATTAATCTATTACCCTAATCTAAGCAAATAACTAGATTTGTTTTCACAGAACCATTTAAAAGTAATTTTTAGATATAGTGACTTCAATATTCCTGTTATATAACCATAAAAGCATTACTACAGAGAGGACAACTAACAATTACTTCCTAATACTATTTAATACCCAGTTCATATTCAAGTTCCCCAACTATTCTCTCAAATTGTTTACAGTATTTTTTTTCAAACTAGGATCCAATCATGTTTCATGCCTCATATTCTGATCTTATAACTTTAGTATGTTTTCATCTAAATGTCTCCTCAACTTTTTTGTATGGCACTGAACTAATCCATCCCCCCTACCAGCCTCCAAGTAGCTTCCTCTTTATATCCTTAGAGGACTTGTGTTCACTGGATTCCAGGTGCTTCTGAAGGATGGCTGTTCTGTAGTTTGGCTGTAATTTTGCTGTGGCTGTGGGAGGGTGTGGGTGCCACATTGACCTACACAGTCGTGACCCGCAGCCCTAAAAGGTTTGTTTTCTTAACAATATTTATGCTTATTTGCTTCGTTCTACACTGTACACCAAATGGCATCAAAATCGCAACACTAATAATACAGATAAATGTAAAACTACTGAATAAGACGTAGGGGTTTTTTGCCACCTACTTTTTCCTTAGAATAACACCCCAAATAAGATGAACTATATTCAAAAGTCACTGGAAAAGATTATTTTCTCTTTCAGGTGAATTACCTATTGGATACACAGCTAGGGTATTTCAGTCTGAATGCATTGCTACAATTTATTGTTTTGTTTCTCTTAAATTTTATTTATTTTTAATATTTATATGAGTAAAAAGTAAAACTATATTAAAAGGTACAGAGAGAAAAGAGGCATTAGTTCCATTTTTTGGTCTCTCCCATTCCCCTATAGGTACAGTCATATATAATTCATTGTCCAGGTAGGATTATTTTGAAAAGAAAGGGAATTGCTTAAAATAATTAAAATTTCTAATTTTTAAAATACTTATAGCCCAGCCTGGCGTGGCTCAGCGGTTGAGCGTCGACCTAGGATCCAGGTGATCGGGGTTCGATTCCTGGTCAGGGCACATGCCCAGGGTGTGGGCTCGATCAATGACTCTCTCATCATAGATGTTTCTATCTCTCTCTCTCCCTCTCTTTTCCTCTCTCTGAAATCAATAAAGATATATTTTTTTAAAAAAAAAATTATTGAAAATACATATATGTAAACTAAAACCTAATTTTGTCATATCAGAAAACTAGTAAAATAGTTACACAGTAAAGCAATTCTTAAGTTTTTAAGAATATATGAAAGTCTTTATATATTAAAAATAACATATATACATGTGTAATAAAACAAGTTTAAAAATAAAAGGGTCTAATCCTGGACAAAATGCTTTCCATGGAAGACTCATATAGTTACCCATTTTTATTATTTCCTGTTTACCATTTAGTACTTATAGAGGTGTGATTGTGGGGTAGAGCCCTAAAAATGAGATTTCTGGATTAGAGGGAAGTAACATATATGATTTTGTTAAATATTATCAAATGCATTGTCATGGGGGTGGTAATACTTCATGCTTCCATTAGCTATATATAAGAATCTCTACTGTTTCTTGCCCACTGAGTGTGTTATCAAACTTTGGAATTCTTGTCAATCCAATAGTAAGAAAAAATATCTCTACGGAGTTTTGTTTCTCTTTTGAGTGTTGTTGAGCATCATTTCATATGTCTGAGGGCTATTTGTCTTTCTTTTTGGGTGTAGTCTGTACATGTCTTCTGCCCACTGCTTTCTTAGGCCTTTGGTATTTTTTCTCCCAGTTTCCTGTAGGCTCTTCCTATATTAAAATGATTAGAGCTTTGTGTCTGTGATGTAAATATACTTTTGCAGTTCATTATTTATATTTTGAAAAAATATATGTTTTTATTGCTCATATATATAAAACTTCTATATTTTTATAATGCTCATGGATTTTGAGTTATGTTTTCTGATCCATTGGCGTTTATTCTAGTGTATGGTGTGAGAAACTGACAATTTTATCTTTTTTTCAAATGACTATTCAATTGTCTCAATATTATTTATTTAAAAAATCACCTTATTGTCACTGATTTAAGATGCCATTTTATCATGTATTAAATTCAATATATATATTTCAGTTTTTTCCTCAACTTTTAAAAATTTTGTATGAGTAATGTAAAAATATCATAAGGTTTTATTACAAATAATAATAGTCTCTCCCTCCTCTTTTTAAAATAAAACATATGAGAGAATCAAAGCTCAGAAGAGATAAATGGTTAACCCAAGGTCAATTTACTGAAAAAAATGTTAGAGCCAGGATTTATCTTGTGTTGATATGATTTAAATAAACTTCTAAGCAGAATATTTGTTTCCGTTGAATAAGTCTACCTGGTATAGATACTTATGTCAGCGGGACATTGTAAATAAGTGGTGGTGTTTGGTAGTTGTAAACTACAAGAATTAAGGATGCAGAGTAGTTTTTGTAGCACAAAATGATTATTTTGTTAAAAGTCTTCGGACTCATTCCCTAATATATAGGTTATCCTATAGTCTGATTCCAGAAGTTCTTCAATAACTTTTTACTTCACAGATGTGGGAGTTTACATGCATGCATAGTAGTAGAATATAAAGATAGCAAACTCTGAGCTGATTTGAGACATAATGGAGATGGGGGATGGAGGCAGGCAGAAGCAGAAAATCCTTATCATTTTCTCTTACACGGACAATGTCTGTGGAGGGGTAAAGCCTCTGTTATGAGTGCATTCTTTTATACATATGAAGATGACCCACGAATAAATAGATACAAGGCAAATAAATGTTGTTTCCTTAGTGTTGAGCAGTTTAAAACAAAAAACAAAAACCCACTGGCAGAAGCCATCTGGTCCTGGCAGCTTTCCCGGTTAAACACTTTTAATTGCTTCTGTGATCTTGGAGGGCTGGCATGCCATGGTTTCCGGGGGTTTGGGAGAATTGACCTTTATGAAGTAATCACAGGTTGTTGTACAAAGAACTCTGAGTAGGGGAGCAGGCGGCGGGTCCTGCTGTGGAGCCTTGGTAATGAGGGTGGGTCAAATGTGCGATGGGCTTCCACTGGGCCAGATTCGCTGAAATATTCCACATCGAGGGCCTTCCAACAGCCAACAGTATTCCACCTGGAATGTTCTATAAACTTTGGCAGTGAATCATAAATCTAGCATGGTCCGTAAGTGAGATCTGTTTGTTTATTGTTAGAATCACTCTCGTGAGCCGAGGTCTCTTTTCCGTACATCATCTTGAGGTTTTTGCTACCTTGTTTGGAGAAGACATTTCCTGATATAGCACTGATTGGTATATATTTTCCCACCATCCGTATCTATTTATGTTGAATTTTGAGAACAAATTTAGTTCAAGTCCCCTGTAGGCTCATTCTCTCATTTTAAATTAATATCATGATTAACAGTGAACATATATTAAACAATTACCACGTGCTAGGCACTATGAAAAACACATTTTACATCTTCATTTAGTCTTCACAGCACTGGTAATTAGGCAGGCTTATAATTTTTGTTCTACAGATGAAAAAGTTAAAGCTTCTATTTAGTGAAAAAATTTACTGAAGATCAAACAGAGAGTAAATGACAGAACCACTGAAGTCAGGTCTATGTGATGCCAAAGCCCATGCTCTTAACTATTACAGAGGAAGAGATTGAAATGCAAGGACATTAGTTCCAGCAAAGCCAAGGTTAGAACCCATGTCCACTGTCTCCCGAACTCCTCCACTGAGAAGCTATTAATAACTAGGGGAGAAGCCTACACCCTTGACTTAATGTACCCAGAATCATTTATTGTCTCCTCTCTACCCTATAGTGGTTTTTCCCACCTCTGTTGTAGCAGTTATCATTCTGTCTATTATTTTCTGTTGACATGTTTGTCTACCTGACAATAATATGCAGAACTTGAGAACAGGGCCCTGTATTATTTATTTGTGTCTTCAGAGCACACAGCATAACCTGTAAGACAGAGAAGGCTCTCAGTAAATGTTTGTTGAATAAGCGAATTCAGTCCCTAATGCAGGTTGGCTCCATATCTCACAGTAGGAAGTTCATGGCAAGGGCAAGAGTTTTTGAGCACCCTAGAGTAAAATCACATTGCAACTTGACATAGTTGATGTATGTTGTTATATGCATAACTGCTAAGTCATTCGCTAAAGGTGAGCTTCAGTTTATGCCTGAAGTGGAGGGCAAGGGGACACGGGATTGCATGCACTGTTCTCTCATTGTCTTTCTGAATCTACTAAAGAGGTGGGTATAACAGGTTGATCAAATCTGGCATTGTGGTCCTGGCAACCATTTATTACAGTTAAGGAAGAATATTGAAAAATAATAACATTCAGTATCACTAAAAACTATATTATCAGAAACACAAACTGTATTAGACACCCACGGGTATGTTCCAAATTGGGCATTCTCTCCCAGGTGCAACATGTGCCCCCCTCCCTCCCTCCCCCCCTCCCTCCACTCCTCTGTTCCTCTCTTTCTTTCTTTCTTTCTCTCCCTCCATTCCTTTCTTTCACCCAATATTCACTGAACACGTGTATGATAGACTCTGAAGATCTGAAGATGAATTGGGTTTAATCCCTCCCCTGGGCAAACTCATAATCAAGTTGGGTCTCATAATCAGGTAATTAAAGAACAGCCAGCCAAGTAGAAGGTCAGTCCCATATATAGAGAAATAATAATCCATCAATATCACTTTCCCCTCCACCCATTTTTGCCCCAAGTGGTGCTGAGCCGAAAGCACTGTCTGCAGATTATTGGCCTCCAGACAATAAGAGTGCTGAGGGCGGACCCCTCAGCCCAGAGGACTCAGACGTGATCAACCTGCAGGAGGCCTCTTCTGGAGCCATCATCTCCTTTCTCCTTTCTCCCTCCTCCTCTTCAAACTTCTGTGATATTTCTGGTGAGAATGGACCCTACCCTGACCCCTTGTTCCTGGCCTATCTTTATTCAGAGCCACTGTGTTCTCAGAGTATGCATTCAGTGAGGAAGACTGTAATAAGCACACCTCTGCCCGAGGGAGAAACTGGAGTAAGAGAGAGGAGAATGCTACACTGGGAAGGGGGAGAACAAGGTCAGTAATCTGGCTCTGCTCTTGGTGGTGACCTTGGATAAGACCTGAACCCCTCTGAGGCATTTCCAAGGCAAGGGGGCTGGCTCAGCGATTCCTTTTTTTCTTTGTCTCTTTTGACGTTCCATTTCTTTGAAAGTTGCTTTGTAACCAATGCAAGTAAATTTGGACTCTGTGCCCCAATCTAAGTGTCTGACAGTTCCAAGAATTAGCTCTTATATTGCTGAAATTTGGTACAGCTCAATGTTCTTTCTTTGTAGCAATAAGGTCAAGTTTATGATTTTTATGCACGGCCTACTGAACTCTTTGCAGGTTCTCTGGCCTTCCCTAAAATATAAGGGTCAGTTGTTAAGGAAGCCACTAACAGTTCTGCTCAGCTGAAGTCTAATTAAAGTTAGACACTTTATTGGATTTTTGTATTTCCAATCCTTATGGGTAATGATGTAGTATCTTCCAGTTCAGCATTAAAAAAAAAAAAAAAAAAAAGTGAAAGATATTACACAGTTAAGTAATTCATAATCATCTTTTTATTTTTGTGGAACCATTGGCATCCTTCTAAATACTTGTAAATGTTTGCCTTAAGTATAGAAAAGTGATTAATCATGACTTTATAGCCTTGTATAAAAAGAATGACTGCATTAGCTTGTTAACATAGTGTCATTTCACAATTGTTGGACAAGTAGTGCCTTGGGGAGACTGGGTAATGTGTTTTTGCTTTCTAGAAAATTAGATTTATATACATGTTTAAAAACACAGTGGTTGCTGTATTTATTGATTAATCTCAGCTCTTTTATATGTTTATTTGCACTATTAAATAGAAAAAAGTTTTTAAAAAGTTATTTATAGTCCTGAAATAGAATGTCTGAGAATAGCAGAGATAGAGGATGCCTTGCATTCACTTCCAGGAAGATTGTAAGTGGGTTAATTTGTGGTTGGAGAGTTCCTGGCTGCCTGTGAGCCATTTTGATAAATGGAACTTCTCCCCTTTGATAAGTAAGAAGGTTTTGTAGAAAAAAATGCTGCAGTTATGAATTGTAGATCATAGAAACTTAGAGTTAATAAAGACTTGTGGGATCATTTAGTTCCACCTCTTCATTTTACTGATGAGAAAACTGAGGCCTAGAGAAATTAAACATCTATTCAACATTGGTGGTAATTAGCAGGATTAGTCCAAGGAACTGGATCGTCCTGATTATCTTTCTAGTGTCTTTTTCTATTGTCTGCATGGATTTCTCTAGGGCTACAGAGATTCATTTATTCATTTATGTACCCAAACATTTAATGAATGGTTATTATGTGGCAAGTGTTGTGACAGGTACTGGAAACCCAGTAATAAATAAAATATGGTTGCTTCTCTCTAAGAACTCATTGTTCCATCTATCAGAGTAAAACTACAAACTGGTACCCTTCTCTAAAGAGAGCATTTCATGATGGATTGAGTCAATAGACTTGCTCTCAAGCCCCGTCAGTTAACTTTCAGCCTTATGTTCTTCACTCCTTAAATTACTTCTTAAATTCTCACCCAGAGCATAGTCTGCACTTTTTATCAAGGCTTCCATGAAGTCCTGACAATATTGAGCCCATTATATTTGATCAATTTCTTTGTAATTTTTGGACTGCTGCCTATATACTATTGATTTTCAAGTTAATTAACTTTTCCTCATTTATGGCCATTTATTTAAAATTATCTAAAAGCATAACTTAAATTAAAGATTTTTAAAAGCACTTATACTTCACATAATATTCCTGCAGTTAATATAGTCATGGCATGTACATGTAGAAAAGGCATGGCGGAGAGGCAAACACAAGGCCATGAAGACAGATTGACCTGGATTGAAGTTCTATGTCCTTTCCTTGCTACATGTGTGGCATTGACCAATTTATTTTAAATTCCAAGTTTCCATTTTTCAGGCATAAAATGGTGGTCATCATATCTGCTTTGAAATTGTCTTAGGATGCTAAAATGAGCACATATATAGTGCTATCATAGTTAGGGCCTGAATAAAAATGTGTCCAACAAATAAGAGATGTAACAAGTAACCGTTGGGGATTAAAAATCAATGTTGTTATAATTTTGCTATTTTTTTTATGTTCTCAACAGTGCAGTTTTAGTGAACTGAAAGGGTTTGCAACCTTGCAGAATTAGAGCTTAAGGAAATTTCCAGAGGTCATCCTATCTACTTCTCTGTCTTTGGGTACAACTGGTTACAAACTGCTACTCATATGTGGAAGCTATTTCCTGAAAAATTGTCCAGAGAGTTTCTCTTTGGGCAGTTGGATAAAATAACTTCTTCACTTATAATATATATGAATTTAAGCAAATTACTTTACCTAATCAGCTTCACGTTCTTCATGTATATGGGATAATAGCTTCCCAAGGGCGAGAACCTCACCTTTCTTATTACCCACTGTACCATCAGCACTAGAAAAGTGGCTAGCACATAATACATAATCAACAAAACCGAATGAATGAATGAATGAATGAATGAATGAATGAATGAATGAATGAATGAAAAGTAAATGAATTAGGCTATTGTGAAACTTACTTATATGGAAAATTACTGACCCAAAGTAATTTGTAAATGTTGGATATAAATAATGTTTAAAAAGATATAATACATGGATATATTTGTCAAGTGAATTTAATGATTTTTTTCTAATAGAAAAACTAAAGTTCAGGGTATCCTTGAGAGATCAAATTTGAGTCTAACAGAGCAATATATGATATCAGAGCTAACTATGTGTATGTATAGTATAAATTTTGAGTCTTCATTCTTGGAATGCTTTTCAGCATATCCTCCAAGTATGATTGGTCATTTGTTCGTTTATTTGTTCACTTTATGAAGTTAATATTATCCAGATGTCAAAACTGACAAGCACCAAAATGGTCTATTCTCATTAATAAGTAAAAATAAATAGATACTAAATAAAAAGCATTGTGCAAAATTTAATACCAATTGAAGAATCACTTATGAAGATTAAGTAAGGTTTAATTTCTAGAAGGCAAAGATAGTTTAATTAGTGGGGCATATACACCATGGAATACTACGCCAGGTAGAGAAAGACAAACATCACATGATCTCACTTATATGTGGAATCTAACGAACTTAATAAACTGATGAACAGAATAGATTCAGTGACATGGAAGCAGGGATCAGACTGATGAATCTCAGAGGGATGGAGGAGGGCAGGTGGGTGGAGGGGGAGAGAGTAACCAAAGAATTTATATGCATATACGCACAACCCAAGGACACGGACAATGGTGGGGAGAGGGACTGTGGAGGGGGAGGGAACCGGGCGAATGGGTCATTGAGGAGAAAAAGGGACATCTGTAATATTTTAAACAAAAACAAACAAACAAAAAAGAAATCTATTTCTCTAAAACATAACCTCCAAAGATCAAAGAAATAAAAAGCATCATTCTAAAATGTTAAAGGAATTTGATAAAATTCAACACTGATTCCTGACAAAAGCTCTTAGAAAACAAAAAAGACTACATATTTAACACTGTAAATAATAACTAACCCAAACTAACAATCTCTGTCATACTTAATGTTGAAAGACTAAAAGACTCTCCATTAAAGCTGGGGAAAAAGAAGGTTAGCTGTTCATAATATTATGCTTTAGCATTATTTAAAAGTCTGACATTAGAAATATAACATGAAACAGAATGAGATAGATCAAAGAGAAGATTAATTCCTTTTCTTTTGCCAAAACTCAAGAGATGAGCCTGATATAAGACAAGTACTAAAAAAATCAACTCCATCCTTAGTTATTTCAACAGAGAAAATATAGTTTTAAATATTTCATTTGCAATGGTAGCAAAAAGCACAACATACCTTGGAATAACTCTAGCACTATCTATGCAGGATATAGATAAAACAAAACTACAAAATTTTACCAGGTGATGCCAAAGGTTATTTGAGTAAAAGACAAGATAATCATATTCCTGCATATTAAATTTGAAATTTAAAAAATATATTTTCCATCATAGAGCAAATAATAAAATATTTGAAACTAACAAAAGGATAATATGTTTGATTAGAATAATAAATGGATAAAGTAATGCTATTTGTCAAAAGGTAGACCAGTGAATGGGCTATTTGTTCTACTATATTAATAAACATTGTGAAGCTGCAACAGTTATAAAATGGTACAATGCTAGTGCGTGAGCTGGCTGACAGGCCAATTCAATAGGATGACTAATTGTGAAACAGAGCTTAGAATATACTATAATGTCCTATATGATGAAAAAGCAATAAAAATGAGAGAGAATATAAATTATTCAAAAATTGGTGTTCAGAAAATTGATAAATTGCTTAAAAATTAAGGTAGCACCATTTCACGTTAGGAAAAAAAGCAGTTAAGAGAAAAGGCTCTAGGGGCTGCCAGAGATCGAACACTAGCTACACGTGTGGTTTACTAGAAGTGTGACCTTGGAGAAGCAAATCAATCTCTCTGAACTCCAGTTTCTTCATGTATAAAACAGGGACAGTAATAGGGGTTGACTAATAACTATTAATATAAGTAGTAGGCATAAGGTGGGTATGAGGATTATATAGGAGATCATTCATATAGAAAATTTATATATAGTCTTTATTCATTAAACTAAAATTATTTATATCATCAAGCACCAATTACAGATGTTTAAACAGGCTAATGTAAATATAAAGCCTTTTTAAAAGTCTGTAATTAACATCTTAGTCTTGAGAAGGGCTTCATAATCATAAATGCAATCACAGAATTCACGAAGAAAGAAAGAAATAGGTTGACTACATGCAAACTTTAAAATGCTATGTCTAATACAGTAAAAAATCAAAGTCACAAACAAAACAGTTGTGCTTCAACTATAATGAACTTATATGAATCGATATAAAAATCATAAATATTAAGATAAATTCAAGTAAATTCTTAAAATATTCTCAATCTATATTTAAAATAATGTAAATATAAGTGTAATGGGCATCCAGTTAGGAAAAGATTATGGCAACACTCCAGGTGACAAAAATTTGGAAGACGATCACTCCAGGATACTGCTGGACAAGATTTATGTCATGTAACGTTTCGGAAGACAATTTGGCAACACTTAATAGAAGTATTAAAAAGGTTTTCACCATCTTCGTTTTATTCTAAGAATTCATCCTAGAGAAATTATCAGAAAAGCAAACATTTTTGTGTACTTGTTTTAAAATAGCACTATTTATAACAGTTGGTGCATCCATGAGATGGAATGCCTTGGAGATAGAATAAATCATGTCTTTGAAGCATATTGAATTGTGGTCTGATTTTTCACAATGGCTAAAACATTACACAAATTATAATCAGTAACCACAACAGTATCTACATTTATTGCTAAGTCTGTATCTATATGTGCACTTATATACAAAAGGCAACATACCAATTTTCTAACATTTAGGTAGATAACATTATTACAGGTAAATTTTGCATTTAATTTATGTTGTGTGTTTTCAAATTTTCTACAATAATTAGTAGCAGCTCCTGTAGAATCTGAAAAAATAAGACAAATAGTTGACATACGATTGCATTTTTTCTCTTTACTCAAGGCATTTTATCTCTTTACTCAAGTTTAGCAAATTTTATTCCATTAATCGAGTTTTTATTCACTGAACAAGTTTGTCTCTATATTTTACAAGGCAATGCTTCACATGTGAGGTAACAACTTGTATTGAGATTTTTTGTGTTTAGTCTATTTGGCATAGATTTAAGTAATACATTTAACCTTTGGAAAATTAATACTAGACTTTCTCTTTAGTTTTTTTTTTTTTAAACTTTGGAGTGATCAACAAAACTGAGGTTATGAAATTGCTCTCAGGAACAGCTGGAAACATCACTCAGCGTTGTATGCTGTTTAATGCTCAGTGCCCTTTCACAAGGAACTAAGAGAAATATGAGTCTTGGCATATGTTATTTTCTGCATGAAAGCTTACCGGAATCCCTGGTGTATTTCAGCTGCAGGAGTGATAGGCAATAGCATTTTATCGTCTCTCCCATGAAGTTTGTCATTTGATTACATTCAGTTTAGCGCTTTATTATAAACTGTCTTTGTAACTTCTCCTTGTTATGAACTCACAAGGCATTTTATCTCTTTACTCAAATTTAGCACATTTTATTCCATTTATCAAGTTTTTATTCACTGAACAAGTTTTATCTTGTAGTATCATCCTACCTCTCCTACCAGATGGTAAACTCCTTCAAGTTGGGAAATACGTCTTACTTACTTCTCTATCTCCTGCACCTAGACCAGGCAGCTCATGAAGCTAACATTTTGTTACATGAATGAATGAATGCATGATAACTATTTAATATATTGTCTTCTAGTTGCTTTAGATTATGTTTTCTCTCCCAGCAAGATTGGAAGTCTCAGGAGGGCAATGCCTAGTTGTCACATAGTATTTTTTTAAATATGTTTTTTTTATTTTTAGAGAAAGAGGAACAGAGAGGGATAGAAAGGTAGAAACATCAATGAGAGAGAAACATTGACACGGATTGGCTGTCCGCCTGCACGCCCCCTTCTGGGGATGGAGCCGGCAACCCTGGCATGTGCCCTGACCTGGAATGGAACTGGTGACCTCTTGGTTCATGGGTCGGCGCTCAATCACGGAGCCACACCGGCTGGGCTCACATAGTATTTTTGCACCAAATCTCTGCTATAAACTCAGGAGTACTGCCCACTTAAATTGGTTATCCTGTTGTTTGCAAAATATATTTGGATGAAATTATCTGAGCACAAGTATTGGTTAACCTAACCCAAGAACAAGGGTTTATTTAAATATTTTGCTTTTGTTTTTAGGCTTCTTATAATGATAACAAGTGGTTGTTACTTAAAACCACATTACTTCCACTTCCCATTTCCAAATATTTGAAAAGTACCTACAATGTGCAAGCATCCTTCCAGCTAATGAATAAAAAAAGGCAAAAGTTCCTGCCTTCATAGAGCTTGTATTCTAATGAGGGTCTTGGAAGAAGAAAAAAACTAAGTGAAGTATGATGATAGGTGCTGATATATGCAATGTTGAAAAATAAAAAGAGAACAACCAAAATAAAAGGCTTTATTAAAAAGTGTCACTTTAGTTAAGACACGAAGAAGGAGAGGAAGTGATCACATGAATATCTGGGCCTGAGATTCTAGGCAGAGTTCAGAGCAAGGCAAGAGACCTGAGCGGAGAGTGTACTTGGTGTAGTTAAAGTACAGGGACCAAAGCAGCTACCTGTTAGATCTTCACCAAAAAATGTAAAATTAGTTCCTGAGTTTGCAGTTGTGATGAGGTATGAACTGCATGTAAAGCTCTTAGCACAATGCCTTGCACATAACAGATAATAAACATTATTTATTATCATTATGTGAATTATATGAGAATAGGCTCTTAGAACATTGCTAGAAAAAAAAAAAAGCATCACAAATTGATGATATTGTTTTAGGGTAAAAACTGGAAGGCTCTTCTAGCACATATCTGGGTCAAGCCTACCGGATTCTAACGCATTATTTCCTTGTACAGCTACTTGCTAATATTCTTATTTCTGGTGGATAACTACTTATTCATGTTTCTAAATAAACTTACTTAAACTGTGGTCCATGGAGCTTCAGTGAGTGAGCCGAGAGAGTTTGGGTTTGTTCTACGCAAATGCCTGCGATACCTGGCAGCAGGTTGGTTGGCAGGCTTTTCGTATAACGTTGCAATACTGAGAAGGCCCTCCCGCTCAGAACTCAGTGTTCCCTTCTCCCCTGGCGAGGGGCATGGTCGTTCTCAGACATTAGGTCTTGCAGACATCCTCAACATGAGCCAAGTTTCTTAATGGATGTGCTGGAAAGAGCTCGGTGTTACTGAATCAAGAATGTAATGTGAGCTGTGCGGACAGGAAACAAATTGATCATGTTGGCCCCCATTCCTGAACCTGAAGCGGTCCATCCCCATCAGGGAAGACTTTCCAACACGATGCAGTTAAATTCCCAAATGTTCCTGTGTGTGGAGTCCTAACTTAGATTTGCTGTTAAGCCCTTGAATATATTTTCAAATGCTCAGTGGAAAGGGGGATGAGATTCTAGTATGTGTTATTGCATGCATAACCCATGGTGATATTTTCTTTTTCTTTCCTCTCCTAATTGGGGCAGGGGAAACACCTCTGATTTTCTTGCATTTGGGCAATAAAGGGAGCACAGAGCATTCCTGGGATCTCTTAGAATAGTTTGCCAAAGATTGCTGAGATGAGTAGTTTCGAGTATAGACTTCGAAAACTTTGTTTCCTAAGCAACAGCAGAAAATAGAGTAAAAATCAATTTCTGAAATCAAAATTAAGTACCATGGTTAAGTCTGTTTCTACACCTAATCCAAACTAAGTAAAATGGAAAGGAAAAATAGAATTAATTAGATGTTCTTAAATTCTTTATTGATCCCCTTGTGATGCAGGCCAGATAGAAGCATATACCCAAAATGCACTGTTAATAATTGCTGTTACTAACTGTTAAATGGTGTCAAAAATGGACAGGTGTGAAATTTCATTAGGAAAATTGCTATAGGTGAGAGGGAAGAGAAGAACAGTAATTAGCTAGAGATAGCATAAAAAAGAAAATATTTTTTTGCCAAATTGTCCTACTTTCTGTTTTTCTTCATTATTTTATATTTCTTTTTGAATGAAGTCATTTCGTCTCTTTTAACCCCTCCTTTTTAAGAAAACCAAATATATTCAAGTTTTAGATGCTGTGTCCTTTTATGTTTTTAACAGCTTTGTTGAAATATAATTGACATTCAATGAACCACACATATTTAGAGTGTGTAATTTGATAGATTTTGACATATGTCAACACCTATAGATCCATCACCACAAAAAAACAATGACTACATCTATCATTCACTGAAGTTTCCTTGTGCTCTTTTGTAAACCTTCTCTCCTCTTACCTTATCACCAGTCTACAACTGATATGCTTTCTGTTGCTATAGATTTATTTATATTTTGTAGCATTTTATATAAATGGAGTCATATGGTATTTGGTCTTATTTTGTCTGGCTTATTAGTGTCGGCCTGAATATTTTGGGATTTATTCACCCTTTTGCAGATATCAGTAGCTTATTTATTTTAATTGCTGAGTCGTAGAATGAATATTACTCAATTTGTATATCTATTCATCTGTTGATGGGCAATTGTTTTTTTTTCCCCAGGTTTTTTTCTCTATTATAAATAAAACTGTTATGAAATTTATGTATAAACATTGAATGAACATATGCTTCCGTTTCTCTTGGGTAAGTGCCTAGGGGTGGAATTGCTGGATATGGTTTAACTTTTTAAGAAACTGCCAGAATTTTCCAAAGTGGTTGCATTATTTTATATTCCCAAACTGATTGCTGTATTGTACATTTACATACTTTTTAAACACTGGCTGGACATTTTCATGAGTTCAGTTGGTAGTAGGAACGTACCTATTCCCTCAAGGTGGGCAACCATCCCCACCATGAGGACAGCTCCCAAATGTGTGCTGCTAGTGATTGTCTTCCTCTGAAGTGTCAGCCCTTCAGTCCTCACTGATACTTAGCTAGTCATCTAGTAGATTAGTACTTTCATGAGACTATGCAGCTGGGGCACTGGATCAGGTGTCCTAGGTCCTTCCGAATTTGTCTTGGGAGACCCAGAGTAGAATTACTTCCTGACATGATCTAGACCTTCATGAATAAAAACATCCTTAACTCTCTTCAACTCCTCTAAGACAGAAAGGAACTTGCACAGAGACTTCACCAAATATTTCATGAAAGACATCAAGGGAAATAAGCACAAAGAATAAAGAGAGGGGTTTTTATCCCCAATTCAGCTAGCATGCTCACAGGAACTGCTAACATATGACAGGTATCCTGCCTCCACTGGTGGCTGGGACTCTCCTAATTTTTTTTTAAATGAGTATTTTAATTTATTTCATCCTAGTTTGGAAGCAAATGGTCATCTAAATGAGAACAACCAGTGGCTATTTATTCAGAGCTGACCTATAGCAAGGGAGTCAGCCACCATCACTTGCACTTGGCAGAATCTCAAAGGCAAGATACAGAGTGGGAAAGCTTTATAGTATCCAAAAGCGAAGGAAGGCTTCAGATGTGCCTGTTTGGAGGCTGTAGCATGGGGAAGCTGTGGTGCAGGCAGGCTAATTAGAAGCAGGACATCCTATGTGATTGGTTAGGGGGTGTATGTTTTTTCCTTAAAATTTTTATTTTTGTTTTTAAATTACTGCTGGAGTATGGTATTATATTAGTTTCGAGTGTACAACCCTGTGATTAGACATTTATATAACTTACAAAGTGATTACCCTGGTAAATCTAGTACTTTCTTTAATTCTCTTGCCCAGGAGAGGCCAAGCTGTGAACCGAGACTGGCTGCAGCTAGTGCAGGGCCTGAGGCCACCTAGCGAGAGGGCATGCGGAGGCCAGGTGCTGCTTGTTTGAGAGATTTTAGGAAAGCCTGAAGCATGAGCCCAGAGAGGCCATTTGCATGGGAAAGCCACTGGAACAGGCTTGGGTGATCCTGCAAGTTGGGTGGGGTGGGGTCTCAGGGAATCATCAGGGCAGGGCTGGCAGAGTTGACCAGGTTGATGGAGACTCAGACATGGTGCCCACCTGCTGTGCGGGAGGGTTCAACAGAAGAACAGTGGCCTCTGCCAGCACTTCTGTCTGATTGAAAGCTGCCCCTCCAGCTCTCACCCTGATGCCAGACAATTCAGTTGCTCCCTCATGTCCCCGGCATCTTTCAAGCCGCTGTCCCAGCACTGGTGCTCAGAGCCAGTGATTCCAAGTAAGTCCTTATGTGGACCTTTTAAGAGGACTGCCTGGGACTTCAGCAGCCTCCGTCTCACTCAGCCAGAATCTCAACTGGTTTTCAGAGCCTGAAGTTATAGGGACTTCTTTTCTGGGCACTGGAATCCTGGGCTGGGGTTCTGGTGTGGGGCTGGAACGCTGGCTCCTCAGGGGAGACCTCAGCAGCCAAGACATCCCTCCCAATTTTTAACCAGCACACGTGGGTGTGGGACCAGCCCGTTCAGCATCGCCGCCCCTCCTACCCATCTCCCACATGGCCTCTTCTTTAAATTCTTAGTTGTAGTATTTCTGTTCAACTAGATTTCAGGTGGTTCTGAATAATGGTTCTTCTGTAGTTGAGTTGTTATTCTGATGTGGCTGTGGAAAGTTCTGAGCACCACGTTCACCCACACTGCCATCTTGACTAGAAGCCTCCTAATTTTGAATCAGACATTGGCTGAACTTCAGAATTATGCCGCTTAGTTGATTGACTTCCAGAAAGTTACTTAATTTCTCTGAGCCTGCTTATATGTAGCTTGGAGCCACCTCATAGAATTCTTTGAAGATTAAATAAGATAAGTAGTTAAGTGTCTGCTTCATATTAAAACCTTGATAAATGTTAGCTTTGATAAGTGTATTAACCACATGAAACATAATATCCATAATAAAAGCCTTAAATATCTGTATGTAAGTTGGCTGCAACAGTCTTTTGACCCCTGTCACTCCATTGAGCCTATTATCGATTTTGCTGGTTCTCACCTCCCTCCTAGCATACAGCATTTCTACCCAGCCTAAATCCGCTGGAAATTCGTTATAATCACTTCCATCGCATAGACTCTCAACATTCGTGTCCTTCTTAAAACTTTGTTCATTACTTTCACAGAATTCACAGTTCAGTAAGGAAACTGTATTCGGTAGATAACTGTAAATGTCAAAATGCTCAAGGACTTGGTCTTTGAGCTTTTACACTATCTTAGCCAGTTATCATGACTCTCAAATCAGAATTTATATTCTGATACCTTATTTGACAGGCTAGACTTGTATATCCTGCAGGTGACTTGATATCTGCACTCAGATGCCTAAACGATATCTCAGAGTTAACATGTCCAAAACCTAACTTTTTATTTTTCCTGAAATGCTTGCTCTGGCCACAACCTTTATCTCATCCAGTGGTAAGTTCAGCATTCTCATTATTTGGGCCAACAGCTTTGGAGTCCTCCTTGCCTCCTCTCACACCTCACAGCCACTAGCTTCAAAATATGTCCAGAATCTGACCACCGTTTCATGGTTTTTTGTGGGGATTTTTTGCCATGTGCATTAGTTTTGTCCAAGCTACCATTACCTTTAAACTTAATAATTGCAATAGTTTTTAGCTGTTCTCTCTGCTTTCAGTCTTGACCTCCTATAGTCAAAATTTTCAAGACAGCAACAAGAATGATCTTATTAAAACATTAGTCATATCATGTAACGACTCTGAGATTGCATCCTACCTCATTCAAAGCAAAAGCCAAAGAGCCCACAACAGCTTATGAGGCCTGCAGGATCTACTTTCTATATCCCCCCTTGACTCACCTTTCTGCCCCTCTGCCCTCATTGTGTGCCATCGCTCTCCTCACTGTGCTTCAGCCACACTGACCTCCTTACTGTCATCAATCAAGCCGGCCACAGTCCCTTCTCAAGGCCTTCACATAGAATATTCTTTCCTCAGACACCCTCCTGTCTTATTCCCATTTCCTAACAATCTTTACTCAAAAGTTACTTTTAAGTGGGGTTTATCTTAATCAACCTTGAAAAAATTAACCACTTATAACACTTTTTTATTCTATTTATCTGTTTTATATTTTCCTTTAACATGTATCAATATTTGATGGACCACATATGCAATCAACATACGTAGTCCACTATTATCTTTCTTATGATCTCTCACTTACACTAAAATGTGAGCTTCATAGGTTAGGGATTGTCATCTGTTTAGTTTATTATTTTTTCCCATTGCTTAGAAAACATGGCTGGTACATAGTTCAAATAAGTGTTGAACAAATGAATGAATGGGGGGGGCGTGTTCTTTAATCATCACATTGCTTACCAGACATACATACTCCCATCTTCTCCAGGCCTATCACAACTTGAACATTTCTAAATGTTGACACACCATCACTGCTTTTAGTTTTTATATGGATGTGGAAATCCTCAAGGAACAGATTAAACCCCCTAGAATACACTGAAGTAAAAAATATAAGATTATTTGCAACAATACTTCCTTTTTTTTTTTTTTTTAAATCATCAACTTTAGAAGGGTTTACAAAGAAAATTTAGAACCCTCACATGGAAACTACTGACCATGAGAAAGAATCAGCAGGTTTAATAAATCATAGAATTAAATCTCTAAGAAATTTATTAGTGAAAGTTTCAGATGGAGACTATAAAACAAGAATACTTAAAATTAAAATGAGACAAAGGGAGAAATAGAAAGTCAAATGTAGGAAGGGGAAGCTCTAAAGCAGGTTTTTCCCTTGTCTTAGAGGTATCTCCAAGTCTCCTGGGCTTAGATCCTCAGCTGCTTTCACTCCAAGTTCTCAGCCTATAAAGCACCTGTCACATTTTATAGATTCTATCTCCTCAGTTACTCCTTTCATTCATGCATTTTGTAAGTCCCTTTAGAGCACTTACTATGCACCAGGCACTTTGTTAGGCACAGGGGATTCAATGGTGAAAAGACCAGCACAGTTCCTGCTCTCATGGATTGTCCCATAAAGAAAGTACATGTACTTGATAGGTGATTGTTGGTGTGATAGATGTTGTGAAGAGCAATGTGCTGTGCTAAGGGAGTGAGTCAGGGATCTAAATCTGGTCTCGGATGTCAAGAAAGAATGTTTCTTATATTGCTCCTTGCATTTTTTCCTACCACCATCACCCTAATTAAGACACACACACACACACACACACACACACACACACACCCGTCTCTACTATCTCCATCATTCTCCAGCTCTGACCATATGTATGTTACTTATTTTTTGTGGATAATGAGCCTTATTTTTGTTTATTC
This sequence comes from Miniopterus natalensis, assembly GCF_054644295.1. NCBI lineage: Eukaryota > Metazoa > Chordata > Mammalia > Chiroptera > Miniopteridae > Miniopterus > Miniopterus natalensis. The sequence goes on from NC_142091.1 coordinate 31,457,146, forward strand.
TGGTGGTAAGTTCTCTTTTAAATGAAATTTATTCCAAAGGGGAGTCAAATTAAATTTAAAAATAACCTAAATGAACAACAAAGAGGTAGTATGTCAATATGACAGAAGTGGCTAAGGTTAGATAAATACTGAGATAAAGCATTAGAGTACCTTAGTGGGCAAAACCTTTGTGTATCTTAAAGACAAAATACTTTCATTTCAGATGCTTAAGTTAAAATAGCTGATAGAGGAGGCACCTACCAAGTCATCTCCTTCCCTTTTCTCTCTATTCAGCTATGAGGGACACTATTACAATTTCTTTTAAACCGTATATATTCTTTCAGATGAAGAGAGGTTGCAATTAATATCAGGAATATTTTCGGTAACACTATCTGCAATTGACATTTGCACTGAGGCTTTCAACAGCTGTTGTTTCTGTTTTGTGTAGGTGGCAGGATGGAAAATGAATAGTTTGTATATTTTCATTGATAGGTCACATTTTTAAGGAAATAAAGGAGGGAGTTTATTTATTTACTTATCAATATGGTTTTATTTATTCTATCTTGTAAAAGATCTCCTGTATGCATCTGTGGGAGAGGAAGAATTACAAAGTGAAAAAACTGACAGCTGGTAGATCACAAATCAACAAGTCTCATTGATTTACCTTTGAAACATTGTTTTTCAAAACACTTCCAGCCTTTCTTACAATGACTTCCATTTATCTTTTTTAGTATAAAAATGAGTTATGAGGTAAAAATACAAATAGAAGGTAATAATAAATGCGTAATGGGTGCTTTCTTTTCTTCTCCCAGGAGTACGAAGCAGTTTAATTCAAGTGATGTGCTCATTCATTTGTTCATTCATTCAGCAAATAACTATAATATTATCCAAATATTGTCATTAAGTGCCTGCCATGTCCAAAGGACTACATAGATCTCTGAGGATGCAAAAAATAAATAAGGCATGTGAATTTTCTTGGATTGTCGTTTAGAGGGAAACATTTAAGTTCAAAGTGATCACAAATATATGTAATAGAACTAAACCTGAGATATGTACAGAGTACAATAGGAGACATTCATTTTAGTCCAGTAGAACAAATTGGCTCTGTCTAAAGGGATCAGGAAAGGATTCATAGAGAATTACTGAGCCAAGTCTCAAAAAATGTTCAAAGGTTTCTCACGTGTAGAATGACAAGGAGCTTGAAGTGAAGTGGAAGGCCAGGGCTGCGGGGAGAGGAAACAGCACGTGCAAAGGGACTGGTACACAGGGTGTGTCGGGGAAACAGCACTTTTGTAAAGATTCAGAAGGTGATGTGGCGAGACTACAACTTCATGAAAAAATGGCCATTGGATTTAAAAGTTCATTGCTTTGCAGATCAATTCTTGGGTCACAAGGTCATGAACTAATAGATTAGTTTAAGAGGGGTTTAGAAATTGATTATATAGCTCAACACTCAGAAATAAGATAACTGGTTAAAATGAAAATAAAACTAAGAGTATTGACTCCCAAATGAACACCCCACCTCTAAGGCTGGAAATAATTTTGTTGTTGAGATAGCTAGGGTACTGGACAAACTGAATTATAATTGATAAGAAAGTTCCCACACCAAAGGGCTCAGGTTAGATGAGTGGTGTTTAAATATTTGTATTTGTGGCATGCTTTGGCAAGGCAGGTACATTTGAAGAAACTGAATCATCTATTACAAAATTACTCTACTACCCACCTGTTAGCACTGTGTAGCTCTTTCAAGAAAAGTATATTTACTGCATTTTCAATTTATTTTTTTACTCTCAAGTCAAAGTTCTTGCATGTTCCATCAGATATCTGTTTTTTCTTGACTTCTGGTTTCTTCTTCTACTTTCCTCCTTACCTATATCCATTCAGCCCTGCATTCCTTTTGATAGCGATTGCCTTATCAATCCATATAGCCTCAATTGTGGCAAACTTTAATTGTAAGAATGTGGGCAAATCACAGCATGTGGATCCAGAATTACTAGAAGTTCAGGATCTATTCGAGTTTTCCTTATTATTATTATTTTTAAATATATCTTTATTGATTTCAGAGAGAGGAAAGGAGAGGGAGAGAGAGAGATAGAAACATCAGTGATGAGAGAGTCATTGATCGGCTGCCTCCTGCACGCCCCCGACTGGGGATCGAGCCTGCAACCCGGGCATGTGCCCTGACCGGGAATCGAACCCCGATCTCCTGGATCCTAGGTCGATGCTCAACCACTGAGCCACACTTGGCCAGGCTAGTTTTCCTTATTTGGAAAGATTTTTTTTTTTTTTACAATGAAGAGAGGCTCTGAGAAGATTCTCAAAAAATTAAAAATATTCAGAAAGCTTAAGAAAATATTAATTTGCCTCAGAAAAAAGTCATGTTTGAAGCTAAAAGTCTTTAAATTAATGAATGATATATATATATATAGGTTATCTTCACTAATGGACTAGAAAAGAGGAAAAGACTGAAAAGAGAAGGTAGACATCCTAACAGTAAGGATGATTGACAGAAGAACTTATATGCATATATGCATAACCCATGGACACAAACAATAGTGCAGTAAAGCCCTGAGGAGGGGACAGGGTTGGGATGGAGGAGGGGAGTCAGTGGGAGGGGGGGAAGGGCAATATCTGTAATTCTTTCAACAATAAAGATAAATTTAAAAAGTAAATAAGCCCTGCCGGCATGTCTCAGAGGTTGAGCATTGACCTAGAATCCGGGAAATCACAGTTTGATTCCCCGTCAGGGCACATGCCCAGGCTATGGGCTCGATCCCCAGCAGGGGGCGTGCAGGAGGCAGCCAATCAATGACTCTCTCATCATTGATGTTTCTCTCTATCTTTCTATCCCTCTCCCTTTGTGAAATCAATAAAAATATATATTTTTAAAAAAGTAAATAAAATTTTCCTAAAAAAGAAAGCGTTCTCTGCTTCTTCATAATAAATAGTAAGCACACATTTCTTTTCTGACTCAACTGCTATACTTTTTGCCATCTCTGGAGATTAGAGGGAGAATACAAATAAAAACACCATGTTTATGACATCCACAATGTATGCCAGGTACAGGTCTAAATAGTTTAAGTGTATTATCACATTTGATGCTCATAATCAGCACAATGGTTTCCATTATTACCCCATTTTATACACTTGGCATCACTTGTCCAGGGTCTCAGATGTGGTGGTGGTCTATCTTCCTGCTAACTTTTGGTAATTTTTATATGAGTCTTTTGAACAGCATTTTAATTAGGTGACCTCTTGGAATCTCTCTTTTATTTTATTTTATTTTTATTATTGTTGACACTATTACAAATGTCCCTTAATTTCTCCCACCTTTGCCATCCTAGATCCAGCCCACGCCCCCACACCACCCCCGGCCTTCACCACATTGTCGTCTTGCATGAAACATTTTCATAATATGTCTTACGAGTATCACTGTTAGACATGCTTATCAAACACTGAAACCTCCTGTGCAGGCCAATGAAATTCCCCAGTTTGTTGCTGGGTTAATGCCACTTTGACGTGTTCGAGTTTGCATAAAATGATGGCTGGTCAGTGAGTTCCTGAGCTGACTGTGTATCCCAGGGGCACATGAGACTGAACAAGGCCCTTCGGATAAGAATGTGAGGCTTGGATGCTCAGACAGAGCAAGATAGTTGACCTTAGGATCACCCTAGGACGAGAAATTAAACTGAAATCCCTGCATATAACTGAAAAATTAAAAGCTTTCTCATTTAATGAAAGGGCTTCTAAAATACTTCATTTATTATACCAGGGAAACAGTAAGAAAGCATGTCTCTGTTATGACTGGAAAAGGAAAACAAGATGTAAATGTAAGCCTTTCGTGTGGGAGGGATAACACTAAACCAAATATTGACCATGAAATGGCTTCTGGACTAGCAACACCTCTGGGCAACTAGCATATGCACAAAATGAGCCTGTACAACAGCTGCACAGCTAAGGTCCCCGGGACTCCCACAGGAAGTGGTCTTACTAAAGAAGATCTTAGAATAAAAATGTACAACGACATACAGAAACTATCCACCATGAGTGGAATCAACAGGACTGGACTTCCAAAAAATCAGGTAATGAGAGTGTCAGATAAAGACTACAAGTGAAATGTTTTAAATTTAAAAATATAATAGCAGGAGGACTGAAAATCTTAATAAAAGAATAACACACCATGATAAAAGACTCGGTGGTTTTAAAATATACATATACATACATACATATATACACACATATACATATATATATGAGAGAGAAAACCTCTAGAAATGAAAAAATATGTAATTATTCAAAATTAATCCTTTGTAGATAAGCAAAACAGATTAAAACTTAAAATAAAAATAGTAATTGGATCTGAGGATGTAACTATGAAAACAGCACAACACAGAAGAACAAAAGAACAATGAAGCAATAAGATAGGTAAATTGAAATGGTTCAGGAAAACTATAACAGGACTTTAAAGGAGACAATAGAGAAAAAGAAGAATATTAGAAAAGATAATGACTGAGTTTTTTGTAATTCATCAGATTAAAGAATGACAATGGGTTCCAAGCAGAATTTCAGAAAAAATATTGTATTGAAACTGCCCTTAAACAAAGATTAATAAGACTTCAAACTAACCTAGAAAAGAGACATTCCTTACAATGTAGCAATTTGATTGACAGCAGACATCTTGTCATAAAAAATAGATACCAGAAGACAGTGTGAGATATCTTCAAAGGGCTGAGGGAAAATAATTGTCAATCTAGAAATCTCTGTTTACTTATGCTCTCCTTCAAACTCCAAGGTGACTGCAGACAGTTCAGGAAAAATATAAAAAGATTGAGTATGTTTAACCATCACAGACTTTTGCAGAAATAACTATTAAAATACATATTTTGATAAGAAGGAAATTTAGGTGGGTTAGGCTGCTAAAAATAATGATGAGAAAATAAACTGATAACATATGGAGTTATTATGAGTGATCTTTAATTGTAAAAATAAATAAATAATGGTGATAATAATAATGACTGATTTGGTGAGGAATGGAATGAAACTACTACAAGATATAATTATAGCTGGTGTGGGATATACAGTACAATACATAGTACAAAAATACTATAAAATAATAACAGGAGCCTGGCCCGGTGTGGCTCAGCAGTTAAGCATCGACCTATATAATCCAGATCGAGGTTCGATTCCCGGTCAGGGCACATGCCCGGGTTGCGGGCTCGATCCCCAGTGGGGGGCGTGCAGGAGGCAGCCCATCAATGACTCTCATCACTGATGTTTCTCTCTCCCTCTCCCTCTCCCTCTCCCTCTCCCTTCCTCTCTCTGAAGTCAATAAAGATATATTAAAAGAAATAATAATGATAAAAACAGAAATTATTGGGCATACATGTACAACTTTATAAAAATTTACTTGAAAAGTTAGATCAAATGAAAAGGATAATTAGTCCTTCTAATATCAATATTTATTATAAAGCACAGTAATCAGGAAAATGTAGCATTGGCACAGGTAAACAAAAATAGAACAGAAACAAAAGAGCACAGAACAATTATATACATACTCATGTGATCTAGACATATGACTTAGGGGCATTACAGGTCAGAAATTAAAAGGAATAACATTTTTATATGCCAGCAGAAAGAAAGGAAAAAAAGAAGGAAGGGAGGAAGGGAGGAAGGGAGGGAGGAAGGGAGGGAAGAAGGGAGGCAGGGAGAAAGGGAGGGGAGGAGGGAGGAAACAGCTGCCATAGATATGGGGGAAACAGATTCTTATCTCACAACATGATTTTTTTAATTGAAAATCTGTAAAAAGAAAAATATTAAATTGTTCAGGATAAAATACAAGATAATATATTTATCAACTTGGAATAGAGAAAAAATTCTTAAGATACAGAAATGTACATACATATAGGAACATTTTGATAAATTTCAGTACATTTAACTTTTTGTGAGTACTCTGTATAATCACACACAATGACTAAAAGACAAGTCAGAAGTTGGGACCGGCTATTTTTAGTGTATGTAATAAATACAGAATTAGTGTCCAGAATATATAAAATATTTTTATAAATCGATAAGAAAAATATAACCTAATTTTTACTCCTATTTATTTAATTTTTAATTTTTTCTTAATTAAACTGATTGGGGTGACATTGGTTAATACGATTATATTATCGTATTTCCCCCCCATTATAATAGCCATCTTTATTTGTAAAAATCCAGATATAAAATGTATTCTTTCGGTCTTCCCATGATTTCCTTTTCTACAACAACAGAAAGGCACATAAAACCTTCCCCGCTGTCATTCCCACAGATGGGCATTTGTCCAGCAGTGCTCCCCTCGCCCCAACTACAGCTACACGCTTCACCCCAGACGTGTTGCTTCCCCCACACGCTCGGTGCTTTCCTAGCAGGATGGGCTCCGATCCCAGGACGCAGTACACAAGGGGGTGGGGTGTGGCCCGGGGCCTCGTGGGCCTCCTCCACGCAGCCTCCAGGGCTTGGCCTGATGGTGAGTTTGCTGACTTGGTCGTACACAGAGATGAGAGAGCAAGGCAAGGCGCAGAACCAGCAGGCAGGCGGGAGAGACACATCCTCAGGGACCCCCATTCCAGGGCAGTAGGAAAGGAAGGCAGCAGGGGCCGTGTCTTTGAAGAGGCCAGCTATTAAGATGTTATTCTCCATGCCCTGCTGGAAGACTGAGCTCCTCCTGGCCTTGCAGGTGATCAGGGCGGCCCCCGGCACCACCCCCACACTGACGAAGAAGGCTGCGTGGCAGGTGAACTCCACGATTTTCCTCTGTTCCTAGGACACTGCTGCCCCAAGTGTCCATTTCCAGGATACATGATCTGTATATTGCATCGTGTGCCCACCACCCAAAGTCAAATCATCTTCTATCACCATGTATTTGGCCCCCTTTACCCTTTACTAGCCCCACCTCCCTTCACTCTGTGTCTGTGGGTTTCAGTTTCATAGTCCACATATGAGTGAAATTATATGGTTCTTAGCTTTTTCTGACTGGCTTATTTCGCTTAACATAAAACTCTCAAGGCCCATCCATGTTGTTGCAAATGGCAGTATTTCATCTTTACGGCTGAGTAGTATTCCATTGTGTATATGCACCACATCTTCTTATCCAGTCATCTATCAAAGGACACTTCCAACCTAATTTTTAAATGGGCAAAAGTTATGAACAGAAGGAAGTTAAAATAGCCTGTAAACATTGGAAAAGATGCAAAACCTCACCAGTAATCAAGAAAATGCACATCAAAACTCCAAGGACCTACATAGTATGCATTATGTTTGGGAAAATTTAATAAGTCTGATTATGTGTTGTCTAGAATGTAAGACTCTTAGAAACTACTAATAATGTAAACTGGAGAGAAATTTGTTAAAGAAGTTCAAGATGGATACATCCTGTGATATGTAAATTACATTAAAAATATTTTTATTGATTTGTAGAGAGAGAGGAAGGGAGAGGCAGAGAGAGAGAAAAAAATCAATGTGAGAGCACAACACGGATAGGTTGCCTCCTGCATGCTCCCTACCAGGGATGGAGCCCCACAAACCAAGCCAGCAAACCGGTATGTGTCTTGGCTGGGAATGGAACCCAATCAACTGAGCCACACCGGCCAGGGGTAGACAATTACATTTTGAAGTAGCTACTCTAATGCCGTACTTGCTGAAAGAGAGGTACAAGAATGTTTATTGAACATTATTTTGAGACAAATTTGAGGTGGGGTGAGGTGAAGGGACTTTGACTATATTATGAAGAGTTTATTTCTTTAAAATTAATCTGAATTGAATCTGGCAAAATGTCAACATTTATTGAATCTGGATGGAAGTTATGTGGGTGGTAAGTGCTATAGAACTTTCTCACATCTTTGGATGCCTAAGGATATCATGATTAAACATTTAAAAGAAAGGACATGTGAGATAGTCAAACATCAATTAGTTTTGATTTTGAGAGCAGAAAAGAAGAGGTAGGTTTAACCTATTATAGAGTCATGGGGTTATATTTGTAGTGACTCAAACATTTTGTTCACACTCGTCCATAACTGGTTGACTCTTTGGGGTAGAAATAGATCTGTCTGCAAATGGGTCAGTTTGCATACATTGATTTTAATGTATACACGTAAAGTTATACTGACCATTTTTCTATCACCCATGCAGAAAAAACATGCAGAGAGATTTAGCTATTCTTTTGCTTTTTATATACATTCACACTAATTATTGCACTTCTTATAGATAATATTTATTATTAGACTTATAGACTATAGAAATGAAAAAATAGTGTCTTTTTTTCCCGAGCCCCCACATAATTTTCATGTATCTGTTATAATGCCATTCTGCATTAAAATGTATTTCTTTATACAACTGAACCCGCAACTATATAGGAGAGATTGTATCTTATTTATTTGGGGGTTCCCAGTGTTTGACATAAAGTAAAAAACCAGCACATATTTGCGGAGAAGTACTGCTGCTTACCTTTTCAATCATACAAGCAATATCATGAATATATTCAAGTTGTAGAAGACTCAAATAATACATGGAGCGAAAAGTATAGAGCAAAATGTGTTTTCTTATCTCCCTTTCCCACTACTCTCTACAGCAATATCTTAGTATTTCTGTGAATTGAAGTTAAATATTATGTTTATATTTTTTAGTAATAAATTCTATGTGCTCTACTGTATATCCGACACCTGCTGTTTAATAATAGACTAATATCAGATGTTAACCAAAGGACTATCAGGTATGCGTATCAGATATGCAAACAAATCAAACAACTATTTGAATGTTTACTAGTTTTGTACATTAGCTTATTTATGTCTCAAACATGCATTTTCTTTAGTGTATATTAAACCCCTAGCCTAGAAAGCTTTTCAAGATAGCAGATATTAGTTTCCAGGATTTAATGTTTAGTCTGTTTATATAATTATCTATGACATACCTAGATGATTTTTAAAAGAAAGTCATTCGTGGGGTAGGCAGGATGCGTAGTTGTATCATACTTAGTAGCTTGATTTAAACATTGCATTTATCTCGAGAATTCAGAGGAGGCTCACACAGTGTGTGTGCTGAGGCATGAACCCAAAGCTGCTTAAAAGGATTAATGTTGCATCTCAAACTCAGCTGTACTGCTGGGCTCCTGTCATGTGAGAGGTATTAAAAATGGAATTACAAAGGAAACGGTCTGTCCAGGTAGTGATGATATACAGATGGAAAGCATCTGAAAAACTGGTTTTTCTTATGCAGCATAACTGCAGAAGTTGTTTATCTCAATCAGGAGAGCGATGGTTAGAGACCATTAGGATTTACGATAGGCGACTGCGACCCTCTTTGTAGCAGGCACATCCATGCAGAAACCCGGGGAAAGGGGTTGTATAACTTCGGCAACGGCATCGTTTCATTCAATGGCACCCATCTTTCAAGAGACTTTTACAGCTGAAAATTTGTGGGTACGCTTCTAGGGATTCTTCTAGTCTGTAAAGTTTGTGGCTTTCCCTTTGTCATAGACACATTCAGCAAATAGATTTTGAATATCTACATTGTGGTAAGCATTTGCAGAACATAAACATGGACCCTGACTACAGATCTCCTACGCCACAAGGCCTTTTCTATCTCCACCTGCCTATGCTAGGAACAGTAGTTATTATCGCTATTTTTAAGTTAATCTTAGCTGGCAGGCCAATTTCTTTTCTTCAGAACTCCATCCTGTAAAAGTTTATAAAGGCTCTGGGTCAGGTGTCTGAAAAAGGTCATTAAAGTTTCAATATAAAAGTAAAACCAACCAGCAAAACGCTCAAACATCAAAGAGTTCTCCAAGCCCCAGTTTTAGTGACCTAGGAAATCTTAACTTATGAAGAAAGGGCAAAAATTATTTTATGATCTGGCAGCTCCATCAGAGTAAATTAACATTCTTTGATTTCCCCCTTTAATATCAGTGGTTTAAAAGCTCAGCATTTTTTTTTCTCACCTCTTTCTTGTCCGATTCCATTTTAAAATGTTAAAAACAGAATTTATTTTTACTCATTAATTTAGGGAGAATTTCTCCCCGTCTCCGTTTCATCTACTTTATTCTGTTAACTAAATAGTCTTTCAACTACAACGTGGCTTAGACAAACTTTTATTCAGAAATAATGAATGCCTTGAGCATCATGACAATATTAGGGTAAGTTGTGTTCCTGCTGAGTGGCTCTTTGAAAACTAAGCAGGAATTATCATTTATTTATTTGTTGGATTTCTGTGGCACTTTTCCTCCATAGAGTATAGGGTGTGATGTGGAGGACTTTGCACAGAGGTTGTCTAAGAGTGTCAAAAGGAAAGGAAAGGAAAGTGGAGTTTGTAGAAGTGAAAGCACAGAGCAACAGAAACAGCTGATGGCCAGACCAAACCCTAGGTGGCCTCTAAGCATGATGCATAAAGTAGAAGGACCTGGGGTGCCCCCAGGGTGCCACTGTTGGATTTTCAGAACACTGAGTCATTTTACCAGAGTCTGTGCCCCTGGGGAGCACCAGACAATTCTGTGCAATACTTATGAAGAGGCATAATCAGAATTATAGACTCACAGGGCAGGGGGGCCTTAAAAATAATCTGCCCAATTCTCTTAATCTACAGATTTGGCAAATTAAACTCAGAACAAGGAATCAAGTTAGGAGCAGGGCCAGAGTTATAACCCAGATCATTCTTTCATTCAACAAGCGTACATCGAATGCATTGTGCTAAGCATTTTTCTGGGCACCAGGGTTATCTTAGTGATGAACAGGGACATGCATATATGGCTACCATTATCCTATCCCATGCTGCCTACTATCCAATTGCCAAGAAAGATATCCAATATATCTTATCAAACAGCATTCTGTTGACGGAAGACTCAACCTCTTTGTGCCTAAACCTCAAGGGATGTATAGTGAGAGAAGGGGGTTCTATTCCAATTATTTGTAAGTGTGTTGACATTCTTTGGACACGTCTGTCAGATCAGCTGGAAAACATTTACTGAATTGAGTCTTGTTTGTATGTCACTGGAAGGTAGATTTTTCCAGTTACTTTTTTTTCTCTAGTATTCTGGGTAAAGGCTTAAATGCTCTCTCATTGGACAAAACACATATCCCTTAAACTTGACTTTACCTTTTAAATGGCTCACAGTCGAAACCCTAATACGATCATTGAAATGGAAAGCACCTAGTGGTAGTATCAAACATGAAAATTCTTCAAAGGAGCACAGTTTAGGAGCTGCCATAAATCATAAATTTACCTTCCCAAAAGTGAAATTGCGGTTCTCCATGTAACACTGGCCATCACTGCAAGAGGAGGAAAGGGCTGTAAAAAAAAGAGTAGGTGCCTGGCCAGCATGGCTCAGCAGTCGAGCACCGACCTAGCATCCAGGAGATAGGGGTTCGATTCTCGGTCAGGGCACATGCTGGGGTTGTGGGCTCATCCCCAGTCAGAGGCGTGCAGGAGGCAGCCGATCAATGACTCTCATCATTGATGTTTCTATCTCTCTCTCTCTCCCTCTCCCTTCCTCTCTGAAATCAATAAAGATATATTTTAAAAAAAGAAAGTGTAGATTGCCTTATTTTAGTTTAAAGGTAAACTGCAGCGCCTCCCCATTCCTTAGTCCCTGTGCTGAAAACCTGTGTCCATAAAAGAGGCCCCAGTTGGCTCAGAGGTGGAACCAAATGAGTTTGAAAACTTCGAGACCTTTCCCCAGGCCCTGGAGAGCACACTCATCCGGCTCGCTCTGTCCTGCCAGGGACGGTTTCCAAAAAATAAAGTGTGACCCTTGCAAGCGGTGGGTAAGGCTGGCTTATGGGCAGAGCAGACTTTCCTGGGGCCAAGTGGACTTGGGGGGGGTCGGGGGAGGACCCCTCCCCTTCCCGCCACCCCCGCAGCCCGGCGCTCTGAGGCCCGCAGCAGGCTGGGCTCCGGGGACACCTGTGCGTGCGCGGCGGCTCCGGCCCTGCCCCCGCGCCCGCGGCGCCCGCATTGGCCGCTCCACCTGGCGGCTGGCTGCGCGGCTGGTTTCCGCGGCCGCGGCCCCAGCACGCGCCGTCGGGACAGAGGGAAGCCGAGCCCGAGCCCGAGCCCGAGCCCGAGCGGGGGGCGGCGCCCCGTCCTGCAGACACACTTGGGGTGCGGGGGGGACGGCGCCCCGGAGCCGCGGGCGGGGACTTCGCGGGCGTGGAGGCGGCGCCGCCTCGCGCGGACCCCCTGCCGGCAGGACGCGGACCTACCTGCGGGCGGGCCGAGGGGACCCCCCTCCTCCCCCCCGCTCACCAGCATGAGAGGCACCGAGGCGGCCGCAGCCCGCGAGTGACGCCCGGCCGCGCTCGCCGCCCAGCCCCGGCGGGACTGGCGCAGCCTCCCGCGCTTGCCGCCGGCCTCGCTATGTTCGCCTCCATCTGGTACGCCAAGAAGCTGGGGCGCAGGTTCGTGCACAACGCCAGGAAGGCGAGGTCCGAGAAGGTAGGCGCGGAGCGGGGTGGAGGGCGCCGGGGGTTGCCGGCCGCGCGCTCCGGGCGCAGCCCTCGTGGGCTTGGGCAGGAGCCCCTGCCGCGCAGGGACGGCTGACCCCGGAGCCCCGCTGCCTTGGAGGGGGCGCTAGGGGCCAAGGAGCACCCGTGGCTACTCCTAGGGTTTGGTGGCATCGTCAGTGGGGAGAGGGTCTCCGCAGGGGCTCGGTTCAGCTTCGGTGGCCCTGGGCGGAGGCAGTGCGCGGCTGAGGCGTGCGCTGCCCCGGGAGCTCTCTAGCAAACTTGTTGCTGGACTGACTGCGTTATCTTCATGACTACAGTCCTGGCTTCTGAAGGGGGCCTGATAAATCCCCGAGTGTGCCTCCCGTACTTGCCTCCCGGTCCGTGTCCTAGGAGCACATATCTGGGGGCTCTAAGGGACATCGACCAGATTCCACAGGGGTGCTTGGTATTTTTTTCAAATCAACAAAGCCATTTAGAAAGTGCATACAATGAGCAAGAATTGTATTCCTAGTCAGATAGTCATGGCCATTTAAAGAATGGCTTTGGATGTCTTTTGTTCAGCAGGACTAATTGTTTCAAGAAAACCTCTGTGTAGATTTACCCCATTAGTTATCATGCCCTAAGAAATTAAAATAGCCTGTAGCTCCGAAGGTGCATTATAAGCTCAAATCTCTGATGTGTCCTATGGTTTTGGAGCACTGGTCAAACTGTCTCATTTAGGTAATCTGTGTCCAATGTGATAGGTTTGGGGGAAATTTCCAAAGGTAACAAAATTTGGGAAGATGGAGATTTTTTCAGATGACTCCAAGGATGTAACCTTTGGTCCCGTGTTCTTTCTGTCTGATCCAGGGATGGCTTTTTCTGGCCTGGGGCACAATCCTCCCTCTCGACTGGGAGGCTTCCTTCACTTTAACTTGCTATTTCTTTCTTCAGAGTAGGAACGTTGATAACATAACCAAGAATCCAGTGATACACTAAGATACAATTGTTTGCGGTGTGAAAAGAGAAAACACTATCGGAGCTCTGACCTAAAGGTGGTGGCCTTTTAGAATGTCCAGATCCGAAGATTGTAGAATGATGGCAAACTCGTTATTTAGAGGCATTTGATGGGGGAGTGGGAGGCAGGGGTGGGTAGAACTGATCCCTTCTCTGTTCTGTATCACAGGCAAAAAGACTGCAAACCCAACTGTCATGTACTAGCACCCTTTATATTGAACAATTGGGTTTGGGGGGGTTGTTTTGTTTTTTGCTTCTCAAGTAATTTTTAAGGGAAGAGACTCGTAAATAGATTTTTTATTGGAACAAATATTCTGAAAAAGTGCCTTCTTCCTATGAAAATTGTAGGTTGTATGGATGAGAGGACTGTCAGGGACCACAAATGGCTCTGGAAGCCACAGGGAGAGATAATGCCTTATGCCAAATTAGTATGCAAAGAAAAGTTGAATGTCCCAGTGACACCGAATTCAGGCTGGGGCCTGAATGTGGAAAATGGGAGCTCTATAAAATTCAGAGTATAGAACGTGAAAGAACGTAGATCTAATGAAGTAACACAGGCTTCTATTTCTTAAGTGTGGGAGGGAGCTAGGAGGGGGACTGTGATACCTCCCTTTCATTTCTGCGTCGGCTAATGAGTAGAAAAGAAGAGACCAAATGTGGGGTTCGGGGTTTAAAATTCTTTATCTTAGTATGGAAATCAACACTAGAGAACTGAAGTTTTGCTCTCTCGATTGATAAAGACCAAATGAAAATGTATTATTTCTAATGCCCTTGTCCTTGCCAGGGGAGTTCAAGGAGTTAATTTTGAATACCAGGTGATGACAACTAACAAGAAAAGGGGTGTGTGTTTTTTCCTCATGAAATGTGTATTCAGATTCTTGAAATAAATTAAAAGGTGTGCTGCCTTAAATGATGAAGGCCCTCAGTTGATGCTTTGTGAATGGAAATAGTTGATTTATCCTGTGTACCTAATTTTATTGCATGGCTTATTTGAGCCAACTATTGTGGATTGCTGTTTGTACAAGGAGCTTAGTAATGCACTTTAACTGAGAAGACAGTTAAGAACTGAAACTGCAAGCTCAGAAAATGTATATAAAGTGTTACTATAACATCAGAGATCATACAATTGCAAACATGGAGGGAGATGCAAAGTGTTGGCTATAGGTTGTCATCTTTATTGTAAAATGAAGAAAGATGAATAAAATAAGATTATTATTGAGTTTTATTTAGAAAATGACTAGTGCACTTAAATGTGAAAGAACTGGTGACAGAGTCAGAGTATATTTTAGCTCTGGGGGGGTATAAATCTGCATCCTAGTCAGTGATTGTGATTTTGTTTCAGTACCCTCTGTAAATTTCGGCTTCCTTTTGCAATAGGTAGCATAGTTTATTTCCTCCTATGCTAATAAAACAACCTGCACCCATAATGGTCCATCAGTTCTATTTTAGCATTCAGATAGGGTCTGGGAAGTATATTCCTCAAGGCTGGGGTTAATTGAAAAGCTAATTGGGAATGTGAAAACCTAAATGCCATCTCTAAACATGCAGTGTGCCTTATTCATGGTTGCCTGGTCTACTGTTTACTTCATCTAATGCCAACAGAATTAAATAGAAGCATGGGGTGTGATAATAGTCACAAAAATAATATTAACAGTAGTCCCTATTCACACACATTATGCATCACTTGCTTTATGCATAGAGTTTTATTTAATCTTCACTGCAATTCTATGACGTAGAAATTTTTTTCTTAAGTCCCAGAGAGAAGAGTAGCTAGTTCAAGGTCACAGAATTTGAAGTATCAGTGTTGGGATTTGAACCCATTCTGAAAATGACTCCTTAAGTCTCTAGGGCTCTCTTCTCTCCCCCTATCATTCACTGGTCTTGTGTTAACAAGGTTCATCATTCCTTCTTATCTTGTCCCCCTCTTTTGATAATAAAAGTCCAAAGTCATGAGGTTTACAAAATCAAAGTTACTGATCCTGTAACTCAACCCCCTTATTTCAGATAAGACTGTGTCTAAACTATCTTGAATAGACAGTTGTCTGTCCTTTTATTAAAGACTGCACTCGTTGGCCTTTTCCTTTGGATTAGTGTAGAAAGCTATCATCTTGGCACCTATTATTTTTTTTAAATAGCTGATAATTGTCATATCATCATGACCTAAGCATTGGCATTTGTATTCATTGTTTATCTTGTGGAAAATAAAGATGTCTCTGATCAAAAAGGACCTCAGTGCTTGTCAATTGTAGATGCACTTGCTCCCTTTTTGCGTGAGTCAAAGATATTAGGTGATTCACATTGTCCTTTTTCTAAAACAGAAAAGCAAAAGGCTCTTTGTTATTCTTCCATTAAAAAGACAGTTTGCCTACCAACAAGGCCTATGAACATAATTATTTTAAATGTGATCATATGAGTCAAGATTGCCTGGCTGGACTAGAACATCTTCATTCAAATTATTTTTCTTTCTTTTTTATTTGACCCTGTGTAATTAATTCAAAAGTTAGCATCTTCCTATTATGCTTTTATGTCACAGTTCAACTAAAATTGCGTCATTTAGTCAATCTCAAGATTGTATTACTCTAAAAGAGCATCTGAAAAAGGCTTAAGATAAATTGAAATGCAATTTCTGGTGGCAAGAGCATAAAGATATTGTGAACCCCCCCTTTTCCATCAGCGTTGCTTCTTTCATTTGTTTTTTGTATTTATTCTCTTATTTTTATTTATCTTTTAAGCATGCATCATGAAAAGTGAATGTATGATACATTTTTAAAAAACTGGCATCGATATCCAACATCTAATAACACAACTGTGGATGAACTTGGCAGTGATAGATAACCTATGAGTGATGTAACTGAACCCAACTACCTTGACATTAGGCTACATGCACCTTAAAAAATTTTTTGAGAACCAACACATTGGTTCTACCCTCCTCCCATCTGAACCAAACATATTAATTTAACGTAAACTAGAGTGAAGGACAATTTAGTAATGCATTTGCTGGCAGTATAGCCAGTGAGAGAATGATGTCCTGGGTAATCCTGATATAACATAAAGTACATCTGACTTCAGGTGAAGTCTTAGAGGAAGGGAATTAAATCAGTCCTGCTCTTGGCTATCCAGGCTAAAGCCAATCATTTGGCTACTCTAGGTCTCAGTTCTTCTTCTTCGTCAAATGGATTTAACACCTCTATGTAGAACTCCAAAGTCCTTAGGATGCAGTTCAACATGGTCTGCAAGACCCATCAAGATATGGCCTCTGCTTTCCTCTCTGCCCTCACACCTTGTCCTTCTTCCATGGATACTTTAAATCCATTCCGAACTACTTTCAAATCCTTGAACATGCCATGCTTTTTTCAGCTTTTAGGATTTTGCTTATCCTGTTTGGCTGACAGTCAAACCTCAGGCTAGTTTTACCACTTACTAATTGCACTCTAAATTTAGGTAACATCACTGTCACTAGGAAACCTGCCCTGGCCCCTGCCCTACAAGCCCAGGATCAGTCTCCATTGGCTCCCATCGCAGTTGTACATATGTTGAAATCATCTTCTGTTTCTCTGTATTCCTAGTTAGGATGGCTTCTCTGAAAAAAGGACTGTTCAGTCTTGCTCACTTGGACCTAAAAGACTTCCTGAAACATGGTTTTCTCTCATACCTTATTTCATTGACTCTAGGTTGTCATCGGTTACAAGATGCACCATTATTTTCATGTATTACTAAGGAAAAAAAGATTCTCAATAGAACTATAATATGTCATCATTTGCAAGACACATCTTGATTTTAGAGATGTTAAAATGTGAAAAAAGTATATTTTTAGAGTCAATGAAGTATGACATAGTTGAAAGAATGAATAATGAATGGGTTTATTTTAAAGATAAAATGAGTTAATATAAATAAATAAAGGGTTTAAAAGTTACACACTTGCTATCAAATTATTTTTATCCCTGTGCAAATCAATTTATTAGTTGGTATAGGGGAATATAGAGATAATCCTAAAATATATCACACATTTATCCTGTGCTGATCAGACTCAACTGGCATTATATGACCTATTCTAGACTTACAAAAGTAAATTAATGGAAAATGAAATTGAAAGTTATAGAAGAATCAGATTAAAAGCAATAATCAGGAGCCATTTAGATTGCAGAAGAGGGAGTTTATGAAGCCTACTGGCCTCTCACTATCTATTTATGTGTCTGAACAGCAACAACAATAATTAACTTTCATTGAATTCTTTCTATGAACCAAGAACTGTGCTAATACAAGGTTCTAGTGAGACTATTATGATCAGTTTTTAGGGCAAAAACACACCAACAGTAGGTACCTGGGATTAGACACCATGTCTGACTCTAGAACTCTTAACCAATAAATAATAAATACTCTGGTGTATATGCTTGTATACTCACACGTACATACAGAGTACTCTATATTATTTAATACGATGTACTGTATATTATACCATATGCGTGATGTATGTTTACAATGAGTTTGATATCAAGTTTGCTTTTCTCTATGAAAGATAAATTTAAAAAGTGAATTTAAATGTGAAATCTGAAATTCAGCTTAGGGCTACGAAGAAACATCTTGATGTTAAAGACTCTTCACTCCTCAGTGAGTGACGGACTTTTCCTTTGTCTCTTCTTGCCTCGTGGCTTAGTGAAGAGTAGCCTGACCGTGTAGAGGGATGGAGAGAGTGTGCTCTCAGGTTCCTTTCTCAGAGCCGTCTGAGTCTCTAAGAGCTCGTTGGTCGTGAGCAGCAGCATGACTCAGCGCCAGTGTCTGTCTAGCTGTGGTGACACAGAGGACAGGTGTTTGTCCACACTGCATGCAGCCCTGCAGTTCTTCCCTGTCACTTGGCAGGTGAATCACACAGCAAAATGGACAGTAAGTAGCACCTGTTCTGAGGTTCCCATCCTGCTGTCCACCCTGGCAGAGAACAAGGCACAGCTGTTAGCAGGACAGGGAGAGAGACGGAGGGAGAGGACAGGATCAGAGAAATGGCCAAAATAAAGGGGGGGGGGGGGGAGCAAGCTGGAGAGGAAGACAGCAGTTCACAAAACCACTGTAGAGTTGTTAGTAATAGTAATGCTTATTTATTGAGAAGTTTACTTAAGCTCTATGGCATGCACTTTACATGTATCATTTCCTTTAATCCTCACTACAAACTTCTAAGTTAATCTGTCATTAGACCTCATTTTATAGATGAAAAAACTGAGGTATAAGATCTGACGGAATTTGCATAAGTCATAGAGCCAGCATTCAGAGACAGTTCTGGCCAAATCCAGAGACTGTCACCCTAACCACTCAGACCATGTGCTCTTAAACTTTTCATGGGTTGGGTGAGCTAGTGATGTAGAAAACAGACCAACACAACAGCCATTTCTTCATCTGACTGTCCTCATCTCTGTTGAGTAATGGTGTGGCTGGAAATAAGACCCTATTTCTCTTTGGGGATCCTCCAGGAATCAGATGTCCAGGTAATCTACTTTCAGTCCAGTTTATAGAACTTTAGTTGCAAAACGATTTTTTTTTTATCTTCAGTATACCTGTAGAAGAGTCTTCCTTTACTTGGCATTTTATTCTATGGTAGTATATTGAGTGATAAAGATGGAAAGGGAAACTCTTCCATCCAGCAAGATTAGCTCAACCATGATGTTCTTTGTAAAGATAAATTTGATAATCAGATAATGTACACACCTCATTTCCACATGTATTATATTTACGGGTTTAATTGAGAAACCACCTCACTTGAGATAAGACCTTGTAATATTTGCTAAGAATTCCATCAGAGGTAGTCTTATTTCTTTAAATAAATTATTAAATTGTCAATTAAATTTTCAAATCCCTCTGAATTCTGTCCCATTCAGTCAGCACATAGCAAGCCCTAAATAAATCCAGGTTGAATGACTGACTTGGATGGAGGACTCTGAGCCGTGTAGGAATAAAGACTGGAGCAGGGGTCTGTGGGCCTATGTGTTAACTGGCTCTGTTTGTTGCAACAAGCCTGCCACCTTGGCTAAATCTCCTAATCTCTCTGGGCCTGAGTTCTTCATATGCAGTCAAAATCCTTCTGTTTTAACAGTCTCTGATTCCAGTTCTGTTTCACTACAAGACTGCGGAAAGATTTGATCTCTGTCATCCTTGTGTTCTTGGCACCGAGCACAATGCTCAGAACTAAGAAAATCTGAGAACATTTATGTCAAACGAATGTATACAAAAGGCCTGGAATGTCTTTAAGCATTAGTAAGAAGAATATAGTGGCGAATCCATCTACTTTCAGATTGGGAGCAGGATAAGAGACATTCAGGGCTTTTCTTTCTTCACTGCCCTTTTCCTTTGAAGAAAGAGGGGCTAGGAGGCATTTTCTAGCAGTGGAGTTGGAAGCTCCGGTTCTCATTCTTCCCCCTCTCCACGGCACTAACAATGAAGTGAAACAAACAGCAGCCATCAGACTGCCAGAGTGCTCTTCAGCCACCATGATAACACATCAAACTGTAACATTTTCCTGCTGTCCTGTACTATATGCCAAACGATAACACGCTTAGGCTTGTGCATGAGTGTTTATTTCTTAAGCCTTCACCTGAAAGTTCTAGTTAAGTATAGAATCCTCAGCCCATCTCCTGTGGACTAAATTTTGCCCCCCCCCGCCACCGACATTCATGTATTGGAGCCCTAGCCCCCAACTGTATGTGGAGATATGGAAACAGGCCATTTAGGAGATACTAAGGTTAAAAGATATCACAGGGGTGAGTTTCTAATTTGATAAGATTGGGGGCCTTATAAGGGAGAGAGCTCTGCTTTCTCTCAGCCATGTGAAGAGGGGTTATTAAAATTGGTAATACAGCCTGGCCGGGCGTGGCTCAGTGGTTGAGCGTCGACCTAGGATCCAGGCGATCGGGGTTCGATTCCCAGTCAGGGCACATGCCCGGGTTGCGGGCTCCATCCCCAGTCGGGGGTGTGCAGGAGGCAGCCGATCAATGACTCTCTCATCATTGATGTTTCTCTCTCTCTCCCTCTCCTTGCCTCTCTCTGAAATCAATAAAGATATATTTAAAAATAATAATAATAATAATAAAATCGGTAATATAAGAAGAAAAGAGGGAAGTAAAAGGTGAAGGGAAGGAGTGAGCTGTTTTTGGAGGATCATGCTGCTTGTCTTCATAGTCGGTGGCCTAATCCAGAGAGGGGTGAATGCTAACTATTCACTCAGCAAACTTGATAAAATAAGAAAATGAAATGAAACTCAAAAAATACTATTCTTCCCTTCCACGTCTATTTGTTACCCTAGGTCACTCTGATTTATAAACAGAATTGGTTTGCTTTGCATACCTTCCACTCCATAGTTGCTCCGTATTGACTGTGGGGGAGTCTGTGCTATGAGGAGCGCCTCTGACTTTTACAAGATTTACAGCTGCTTTGATGAAATGAACACTGTCCGAGGCGGGAAGCCTGTGTCCATGGTCTTCACTCCCCCAGCAGCATCACCCTGCTTCATTTAACAGGAGAAACTGCGGTGACTGCCTAGCACCGGCTGAACACCGACGAGCTGTGGGCGAGGAAGAGGTTGTTTTTGGAGTTAGGGGAGTTAGAGGAGGGTGGTCGTACTTGGAAAGGTTTGAGAGAATAAGAAAAATATTTTTATTTCTCCTTTTCTGAACATCATTTTGACCTAGGACTTATTTTCCTTTGTTTTCTAAGCTCCTTGGATAAGTTCTTTGTCACCTTCATTGACCCCTTTCCTGCTTACATTCTGAAAATCCCCTTGTTGGCACACCCACGAGCAATGGAAGACTATAGACTAGAGTTTAAATTGGACTCAGTATCTTGGATGGATGATATTGAGTCCAATTGGTTGGATGACTTTGAGCAAATAACTGTATCTCCCCAATTATTCATGTTCTCATATATTAAAAATGGTGAGAACCATCCCTGAATATTTTGGATCCAATTAAAAGCTGCAGGTACCTTATCTGGTCCATTGTAAAACAAAACATTTCCTCCCTTCCTCCCTCCCTTCTTCACTCCTCCCTCCCTCCCACTCCTTTTGTACTCTGCATAGTTCCAGAAAGGATGCTAAGCAACTTTTGCAAACTTCTTCATTAATGATTCTTCTTGCTCTACTACTCCCTTGGGCTTCAAAATGGACTTGCCCTGCCATTCTGGTCTTACAGAGAGAGGAGTTGTGCAAGTTTATCTCTGCCTCTGGTTAGAAAAGAAAAAATTACTGAGGAGATCTTAAGTTAAAATTGTCCCTTTGCTGACTTTGAAGGAATGCTAGGTTTCGATTTCCTTTAAAATAAATAAATCTTAGGTCATCTTATGAAAAGTCCTCCAGCCTGAATCCACCACCTTTCCCACACCTCACCTCTCTCAAACACACTGTGCGATTTTTACGAGAGAGTGATTCTCTACATTTGGGGAACGTCAGTCAAGGCACATTAGGTCCCGTTTGAAGTGAAGTGCTTTGTGCTGAGTGACTCAAGGCGTTTATCTCCCACCTGGGGAATGCTCACATCACCTTTGTAGCTTTATTTAGGTCCTAGGGGGAAAAAAAAGGGGGGGGGGAGAAGAACAGCTCCATGCAACGTTACATTCAATTTTAGAACCAAAAAGAGCCTTCCTTTCATAAATGATAAGAGGAACTTATTAAGTCCTTACTATGGGCAAGTCACTATTCTAAGACTTTTACTTGTGCTAATTCAGCTAATCTTCACAATGATCCTATGGGATAAATAATATTCACATTTTTACGGGCAAGGCATAGAAAGAGCAATTAATGTGCCCAGAGACACACACAATTAGCATGTTCTAAAGCCAGGATTTGAACCCAGGCAACCGGGAAATGAGCCCATATTCTTAACCACAGCGTGGCATTATTTTCCACACCTTTCAAGATGAGCAAACATGAGGTTTGGGAAGTTTCTTGCCCAGTGTCAATTGTTGGCAGCCAGACTTAGGGGATTTGAACTCAGATCTTTCAAATACCAGTCAATCCATCCTGGCAGGAACCTTAGTGGCTCCACACACCATTGAGATGGATGTCCTTGCATTTATTTCCCATGATCGAATCTCAAGTTGCTGCAAGCACTACTCTTGCTGTCTGAGATGAGCAGCAGCTGACAAGTTCCTTCTATTTCACAAAAAGTATTATTGGCTATATTCATATTTTGAATGGTGGTATTAAAAACCTATGATAATATTTTCAGTAAATAATTGATACAAATTCACCATGACTTCTGAGCCCTGCTTCCATTAAAAACAAAACAAAAGAGATCAACCAAAGAACATATATACATATATGCATCACCCATGGACACAGAGAGTAGTATGGGAAAGGCCTGGGGTGGGGCAGAGGGCTGGATGGAAGTGGGTGAAGGGACGGTGGAAATGGGGGACATCTGTAATACTGTCAACAATTAAAAAAAAACAGCAACAACAAAAATCACCCAACAGGATGACACTGGGAAAACAATTCCACACCAGTGGTTGCATTAATTGCTACTTTGAACGTTCCTGCTGTGAATTGAATGGAGCCACTTTGGATCTATTTCTTAGAAATAACCATCTTTATTACTTCTACTCTAGGACGCACACTTTTGAGATTTTTAGAGGCAAATATCTTCACTAATCTGTTTGTTTCTGTTTCATTCCGTAAGCAATCCTTTTCATTGCTATCACCATTTTTAATGTTCTCAGATGTAATTTATGGAGGGTTTGGGACGTTATAGGACATTTTCTTCTCTTAGCATATAACTGTCTGTTAACTCCCCAGGTGTAACATTTTGAACATCACATTTAATTCAAATATGATCCATTGTTTTATTAAAATTGTTTTTCCCCCTTTCATGTCTCTAGAATATTCAAGTGCTTTATGGAAATGTTTTATGTGATACACAAGTAAGAATTTCTTTCAGTATCGGTAATTTCTTCAGTATTTTGAGAAAAACTGGATGAAGTGAGGCAGAATGAAGTGGTGCTTGTTGGCAGTTATAACTACACTATGCCTTTTATAAAAAAAAATTTATAAACACATTTCAGATTAATATATGCTTTTGGTCTTGTAGTTTCTTAAAATTCACCTATATGATTGTCCTGTACAGTTTCAAAGTCATATTTTTTCCATGTTTCAGGTTAACTACACTCTGGCTCTGGGAAAATAAACTTCAAGCAAATGAGTTATCTGTGGCCTTTTAAGTCTATCAACAATTCCATAATTATTTAGCCCTTGGCATTGAACAAAGACTTACTTGTGCACAACTACTAACAATACTATTCTGAAATCTATGCAGGGTGCAGGAATGATCAAACCATGGTTCCTGTGCTGGGAAAGTTCAGGGATAGGTTAGGAAAAACCAAACAAAACATGTACATAAAATGAAAGTAAATTCTTAGATGTACTTTAGCAGTATAACACACACTTTTCTTCCTTCTGCCTTGCCAGGCCCTCTATGCTACTTTGCTGAATCTTAGCATCCTAGACCTGTGGGATCGTACCTGATTGCAAGCCACCTGGCATATCTCTCAGAGTGCCACTCTCCAAGATTAGAATAAAGCACACCTGGTATGGTAATGCTCTTCAGTAGCTCATGTGCACATGCATAATGCCCTTCTAAGAAAAAAACAACACCTTAAATTAAAGAAACTTTTCTTATTTTTAAACTTTATTTATATATTGATTTTTAGAGAGAGAAAGGGAGAGATAGATAGAGAGAAACATCAGTTTGTTGTTCCACTTATTTATGCATTCACTGGTTGATTCTTGTATATGCCCTGACCAGGGATCGAACCCACAACCTTGATGTATTAGGATGACACTCTAACCAAGTGAGCTACCCGGCCAGGGCCTCTTTTGATTTTTAATACTTCTTTTATGATGTATTGAAACTGAAAAGTGGAGTATTTAAGAACATGATTTCTGAATCCAGGCTTCTTGGGTTCAAATCCCAGCTCCGCCACTTTCTAGCTGTGGGACTTTGAGCAAGTTACTTAAACTTTCTGTGCTTCAGTTTCCTCATATATAAAGTGAAAATAATAGTACCTCTCTCACAGAGTTGTTATGAGGACTGAGTGAGGAATTATTTGTGATATAACAGGCATTATCTAAGTGCTTTTCATAAACACAGTGGGGGGGGGGGTCATTTAAAGGAAAGAGATTGTTGGGTGAGTGCAGTTCTGTGGAAACTCTCACATGAATGGCCAGTTCTTTCATCTCATATTCTGATGCTAATTTTGAGTTACACTGGGTCTACTTTGAATTGCTTCATAATCACGTGCTTCACATCAGCATGGATGGATGAGGGAAACTCTGCCCCAATACAACAACCTGATCTTTACTGGGCAGTGCTTTTGGAAGCTGACTCTTATCTGGAGCCCTGATTTAAGCAGTTGATTTCACCAGAGATGCTAGGATTACTGCCATTAGGCTGCTGAGTCATTAATTTGAAAAACATCTATCCAGGAGAGTCTGCCTTGATATCTACCCAAGAGAACATCCTCTGAGGAGGTTGGGCAAGGGCCTCTAATTAGTATAACGAACTTCTGTCTTCCCAAAGCACCGGCTCTGCTTTTGGAAGGGAATCAATATCCATCATCACTATTTGTTGCTCAGTGTTATAGATGCTTCCCTATGTTTCTGTGCGCTTAGGGAGCACAGAAATGTCCAAGAGATGTGAGAACATTCAAATACCAGAAGATGGCTTACTTTTGCATTTCTAATTACCATTCTATATTCTAGAATGTCTATTGCTTCTTTTTCCATATATTACCTATTTATAATTTATACAGTTTTATCACTGGTTAAGCAAATAGCTTGTCTTTATGAAATAAAACTATCTTCTTAAAAGAAACTAGACATTAACTTCGAGCAAGTGGCAGAAAGAAAATCTCAATGAGTTGTAAATTTATTTATTTGTTAGGTGACTTAAAATAAGCTAGGAAGCTGTGATGTAATGGCGAACACGGCCAGTTTGGTACTCAAGGATTGCTGTGTAGTGGGTGGAGCAAACAATCATTAAAATTGAATATAGTCTGTTTTTATTGTGATTAAATATACATAGCATAAAATTTACCATTTTAAGCACTGTTAAGCTTACAATTAGTGGCATTAAGTACACTTACAATGTTCACTTATCCCAAACAGAAACTCTATACCCATGTGAGTATAGATAGCCTTTTTTTAATCCTAGCCCTAGGATATTTTTTCCATTGCTTTTCAGAGAGAGTGAAAGGGAGAGAGAGAAACGTCAATGTGAGAGAGACACATCGATTAGTAGCCTCCGGCATGTGCCCACACAAGGGCTGGGGATTGAGCCTGCAACTGGATTATGTGCCCTTGGCCAGAATTGAACCCTGGACCTTCAGTCCGTGGACAGATGCTCTAACCACTGAGCAAAACCATCTAGGGCAGTATATATAGTCTTAATGTAAAAGCTTTCAGATTTTCCACATTTGACCTTCCTAAAAAATCTTCTAATTAATTTACAGTAGTTCCATCTACCTGTTCAATGTTTCAGAAGTATTTACAAATTGCTGAATTTCCATTACTTATTAAAAAGGCTTTAAAACATTCAAAGTAATGATGTTAAGCATTTTGTTGCAGGTAATGCAATTTAATTTTAGCTGAGTACCTTTAGCTTTGCTAAGATTAGTGATTAAATATTTAGCTGTGTAGTAAATTAGCAATGGCACGTGATCATTGGAAAGTGGGTACTCCATTTACTGCAGCATAAATGTTTTACAAGGTATTGTAATGTAACTACTAAATTAATAATGACAATTTAGGTTTCAGCTAATTAAACTCTTCCTTAGCATTTATAAATTGGAGGGTCTGAAGTAAAACAACTTTGACAGTGATAACTGTTGTGATGGGTAAGCTGCACCAACCAAGGATAAAATTGTGAAAATGGATGTGTGTAACTAGTTATAAAGATAAAAAGTCAGTTTCCAATTGTTTTCTTTGTTAATTTAGATGGCACAATCTAAACCAGAATCAAATATGCATTGAAGAGAGAGACCTATAGTCAACTTTATACTCTTATTCAGTGAAAGAATTTTTAATGAGAATTGACACTATTAAAATAGCAAATAGCCGATCAAATAAATTTTAAAGAGCATCATAAATGTGCCCAGACTGAGCTAGGCAATTGAAATGGCAAAATCAAGTACAGAGAACCCAGCTCACAGTCATAGATTATTACGACTAGAAGCTGTTATACTAAAATCAAATAATAATAGTAGATTATAATGGGTAATATATAATAGAGTCTTTCTGCAGATGAAGAAATTGAGGCCCTGAAATATTTGGCTGCATATATCTAATATTTGTTTTCCTAATGTTAGCTCAATCATAACCTAGATCTTTATTTTGATATAATGAAAACTACTTGTAGGAAAATGTGAAAACATGTGAAAGGAGATACAACTGTGTTTAGTTACTCAGTCTTTAGTTTAATTGGGAAAACACTGTGGCTTGGTTGAGGGAGCAGCAGCTTTAGAGTCCAAAAGACCTACACTCAAATCAGCTTTGCCTTTTGCCAGCCTGTGCAATTACTAACCTCTCCGAGGCTCAGTTTTTACATCTGTAAAATAGGGATAAAGTGGGAAATCACTACCATAGCAGTGTTGTAGACAGTAAGTGTTCAAAAGTCAATTAATTTATTCCCTCAAAGAAACATAATTGGAATTCCTAATTTATTCTCAGTTAGCAATAAAAACATAAAAATAAAATAGACATAATTTACCCAAGTATCCTCCCCATATTTTCTGAAGAGGTCAGGCTAGTGAGGAGAGAGCTATGAAAAAACTACCATATGGCATGTCAATTCAAATATGTTCATTGGAGTTGTGCAATGATAGGAGCACTGTAGACCGAACTTGATTTGGAGGCATACAGGGAGAAGTAGAGAGAAAGGATGGCGCCGGGGGGGCCTCAGAGAGGGGATGATGCTTGGGAGGAATCTAACAGGATGAGAAGGAGTTTGCCAATAGACAGGGTGAGAAAGGTCATTCTGAGCAGAGAAAACAGCTTGAGCAAAGCACAGATTCCTCAAAAAGCATGGCCTTTTCATGAAACAGCGGCAGCTTCATCATGGCCCGAGCATCGAGGTCACACAGGGGAATGGGGAGAAGTGACTTTGGAAAGGTCAGAAGGGGCCAAATGTGAAAGGCTTGGTTTGCCACCTAAGAAGTTTGCATTATTTGATGAGAGATGGAGCAACAGGGTCACTGATGGATTTTAAGGAGGGAGGGAGGGAGAGAGAGGGAAGGAGAGAAAGCTTGACCTGCTCAGATTCAGGTTTTAGGAAAACTGATTGGTGGCAGTATGAAGAATAAAATAGAGATGAGCAAAAGTAGAGGCAAGGAGACACTTCAGGAAACTTTTACAGTGTTCTCAAAAGTTAGTGTACCACGGTCACCTGGAGGTCTTGTTTAAACACAAGTTGCTGAGCTCTACTCTCAGAGTTTTGCAGTCAGGTCTAGAATGAGGAACACGGATTTGTATTCTTAATGAGTTTCCAGGAGCGCCTCCTTTTGGACCCCATTTTGAGAATCATGGCCATTAAAATGGTCAGGACTTGTACTGAAGGGATGAATGAAAGCCCATTGTAAGAGCCTCATTGATTAGAAGCACCCTTACGATACATTTTTGGCTGCTGAGATTTTGCTTGGACAGTATGACTGAGCCTGAGACATTTGCTAATGCTGGAGGGTGCTAAGTGAAATAAAGTGCTCCAACTGTCCTCTGCTGGGGATCAGAGCAGGTCAAGGTGACCTGTAGCCCGCAATGAATGTTAATGCAGGAAAGGGCCTTGGGAATTTCCTTACTCAAATTCCTTTGTTGTTGTTAAATGAAGAAATCAGTTCAGCCCTGGCTGAGTAGCTCAGTTAGTTAGAGCAGTGTCCTGATAACCAAGGTTGTGTGTTCGATCCCTGGTCAGGGTACATATAAAAATCAACCAATGAATGCATAAATAAGTGGAACTACAATTCAGTGTTTCTCTTTCTCTCTCTCTCTTTCTCTTCTTCTCTCTAAAATCCATCAATCAATTAAAAAAATTAAAAAAAAGAAGTCAATTCAGATTGCCGAGAAGAAAGAGCCTTGCCCCAGTCACAGGGCCGGTTATCCAAGAGGTTGTTTTGTCACATAGTAAGGATCTGTTAAGAAGAACTTTGCTTTGTGATCTGCCCATATTCCCTGTGCTTTTGGCAATATTATGGTCAAAGGGAAGCAAACCTGACTGCTTTTTAGTTGTTTCACCATTTCAGTTTTTTTAAAGTAAGCATATACTTTCCTAAGAAGGTTTACGTGATCACTGTCTTTGGGTTGGACAAGTTTTTTCTCCTGTTTTTTGTTCATTTGGTGCATGTGTTTGTTTTTAGGCCGAACATGATCTCTCTAATTACTTTTCATTGTAACCAAGGTTTCTTTCTCTTCTAAGTCCCATTGTTGTTCTGGTGAAATGGGCTTCCTCTGCTGAGTGTAGGAAAAAGGTTTTAATTGACATAATTAACTCTGGGGCGGTTACCTTGGATTTGAAGGAGGCAGTTGATTCTTCCAGAATGTGAGGGTATTGCCTGATAGAGCCAAGCATGCTGTGTGTAATAATGAAGGTGGTTTGGGAAGAATTTTGTGCTCTTAATTAGGAGCAAGATGAGGTAGCCTTCTGTCGGCAGGAGGCTAGGGACTCAGGCCTGTAACTGCAATGAGTATAATGGGATTACTTCACGCTCGAAACATTGCTCTCACTAAAGGGGGCACAGAGCCTTCCCTACAAACCTGCGCTCCTGTGGGGTGGGAGGTGTTGTAGTAGGATGTTTGGAAGAGAGAGATGATTGTGTAATTTGAAAGATTTTGTTTGTGTGTGTGTGTGTGTGTGTCCATAGTAGAAAAGAGGCGCATAAAAATATTTGCGGCTCTCAAATATTGTACTTATAATGGAAGGGTTTATGAGGGTTGTCTTGTATATGAGACGGTATGTTCAGGATGCCCTAAATGATGTCTGGAATAAATATATTGTACTTCTGTAAGCACTTGGTGTAATTGCCTAATATTGCAGCTCATAAATGTGTACTACAGTAAAATATTATTCCATTAGTAGTGTAAATTTCTCCCAGGTATAGGAATAGATATTGAACAGATATTATTAAATGCAATAAGTGTTTTGAAAGCATATATAGAACTTTCAATGCATTTTAATTCCAAAGTAAGACCTGGTTTGAATTAATTAAGCACCAGGGACCTTGTGTGAGCCACCAAATTAAGTAATCTCTGTCTCTCTGTTTCCTCCTTTTCTCTCTTTTTTTTTATCATGCATTCACAGATTTTTAAATACCTGTTCACCAAGTAATGTGTACTGCACTATTAGTACACCAGGACTCATAAAACTGAACTTTTGCCTTTAAAGAGTTTACATTTGAATGAAAGAGCCAGGCTAGTTACTATTCAGTCACAAGCAGTTTGTATTTTCAAGCAAAAACTAGTTGTTTTAGATACACCAAAGAAGGAACAAATAATTCCAGGCTGGAAATAGAGAACACTTCATGGAGAATATTGAAAATGAACTGGTCAGAAAGAATATGGATTTTGTTTTTTGTGTGCGTGTGTGTTTTTTGGTATCTTTATTGTTGAAAGTATTACAGATGTCCCCTTTTTCCCCCATTGATCCCCTCCACCCCTCATCCACACCACCCTCAGGCCTTTGCCACACCAGTGTCCGTGTCCATAGGTTATGCATATAAGCATATAAGTTATTCGATTAATCTCTCCCCACCCACTCCCCACCTTCCCTCTCAGATTCCTCAGTCTGTTCCATGTTTCTATGTCATTGGATCTATTTTGGTTATCAGTCTGTTCCATGTTTTTATGTCATTGGATCTATTTTGTTCATTATATTCCACATATGAGTGAAATCATGTGATATTTGTCTTTCTCTGACTGGCTTATTTCGCTTAGCATAATACTCTCCAGTTCCATCCATGCTGTCCCAAAGGGTATGGGATCCTTCTTTTTTAGAGCTGCATAGTATTCCGTGGTGTAGATGTCCCACAGCTTTTTTATCCACTCATCTACTGATGGGCACTTGGGCTGTTTCCAGATCTTACATACTGTAAATTGTGCTGCTATGAACATAGGGGTGCATATATTCTTTCTGATTGTTTCAGGATTCTTAGGATATATTCCTAGAAGTGGGATCACTGGGTCAAATGGCAGATTCATTTTTAATTTCTTTTTTTTTTTTTTTAAACATATCTTTATTGATTTCAGAGAGAGAAAAAGGGGGGGAGAGAGAGAGATAGAAACATCAATGATGACAGTCATTGATCGGCTACCTAGCCCACAACCCAGGCATGTGCCCTGATCGGGAATTGAACCCTGATCTCCTGGATCCTAGGTCGATACTAAACCGCTGAGCCATGCCCTGCCAGGCCATTTTTAATTTCTTGAGGAAACTCTATACTGTTTTCCATAGTGGCTGCACTAGTCTGCATTCCCACCAGCAGTGTACTAGAGTTCCCCTTTCTCCACACCCTAGCCAGCATGTGTCATTTGTTGATTTGTTGATGGTGCCATTCTGACGTGTGAAGTGACACCTCATTGTGGTTTTAATTTGCATCTCTCTGATAATTACCATCATTGAGCATTTTTTCGTATGTCTCTTGGCCATCTGTATGACTTCTTTGGAGAAGTTTCAATTTAGGTCCTTTGCCCATTTTTTAATTGGATTGTCTTCCTTTTGTTAAGTTGTATGAGTTCCTTATATATTTTGGATATTAACCTTTTATCAGATGTGTCATTGGCAAATATGTTCTTCCATACAGTGGGCTCCCTTCTCATTTTGTTGATGGTTTCTTTTGCTGTGCAGAAGCTTTTTATTTTGATGTAGTTCCATTTGTTTATTGTTTTTTATTTGTTTCTCTTGCCCTAGGAGATGTATTGGCTAACATATTGCTATGAGAGATGTCTTGAGATTTTGTTGCCTACATTTTCTTCTAGGATTTTTGTGGTTTAATGTCTTACATTTAAGTCTTTTATCTATTTTGAGTTTATTTTTGTGTATGGTGTAAGTTAGTGGTCTAGTTTCATTTTTTTGCATGTACCTGTCCAATTTTCCCAGCACCATTTGTCGAAGAGACTGTCTTCACTCTGTTGTATGTTCTTGCCTCCTTTGTCAAATATTAATTGAGAGTAATGGCTTGGGTTGACTTCTGGGTTCTCTGTTCTGTTCCACTGATCTACATGTCTGTTCTTGTGTTGCTACCAGGCTGTTTTGGTTACAGTGGCTTTGTAGTATAACTTGAGGACTGAACTGAAGAATATGGATTTTTTAATAAGCAGAGGTGGATAGGACAGTATTCCAGGGTGAAAAAAACAAAACAAAACAAAACAAAACAAAAAAACAAAAAAAGCAAAAGTACAAGAACATTTTAGGGAAATGAGACATATTTATTCTGACTGGTAAGTAGCGCATACGGAGAAAGCACTAAGTTACACCGGGAAAAGAAGAGCTAGGCCAGATTGGGGAAAGCTTGCATATTGGTAAGGAGCTGGAATCTAATTCCATGCAGAGAAGGTAGACGTCATATAACTAGTTCAAAGCCACTTGGACAAGACAATACCGTCTAATAATGGTAAAAGCACAGGCTCCACCGGGGTTTTAAACTTAGGCTTTCTTTCAATGTTTAAGTTTGAGGAAGTTATTAATGTCCTGTGCCTCAGTATTCTCATCTCTAAAGATAATGAAGCCTTCATGCTATTGTTAAGAACTGACTGAAATGGTGTGCAAAGCTCTCAATATAGCATCTAGCTATTATTCTAGCCAGTATTTCTTTTTTTTTTTTTATCTTCCTTTACTTTGTCACTTAAGTTAAAAGAACTTGAAGCCCCTCTGTGTTCATAGGACTAGACTAGAAAATAACAGACATTTTATTCAGGTTCTTTTGAGTGTTACTATGTGGTAGGACATATGGAAAACACATGTAACACAAAGATGAGTGAGAGCCCAACATGTAAATAAGGAATTCTACCACCATATGGTCATGCTATAATGCAAACTCTTTATAAGTTCTTTTGGAGCATGAGCCAGTCAATACACTCTAAGAGATTATAGTCAGAGTACATTCACATTGTCTTATGATACAGTTACAAGGAACTTGGACATAGAGTTTACCCCTTAATATATTAATGGGTAATAAGGAACTCATATTGTATGAAAACCAATCAAGGGTATAAGTCAGGACTGAGTAATACCCTACGTGTATATTTGGGATGAAGCCTAGGGAAATAGGAAGTCCATCCCCCGGTGATATGGAATAAAAAAAGAGAAAAAAATTCAGTTGTGTGAGTTTCATCCAGGAAGGCTTCCTGGAGAAGGTGGGATTGTAATGCTGTTTAAAAGCCTGAAAAATAATACACTGACAGATAGGTGGGAAAAGGCATGTTAGGACCTTATGAAATCTGGCACCGTTTTGAAGAAGCCAGAGACAAATGAAACGGTGAGGAGAGGCTATGAGTCTGTATCCTAAAGAAGACCTAGAAAGGTAAGGTGTGCAGAGGAGATGGGCGTGGATAGGTCTGGGATGTGCAGGGGGCACCTTAATGAAAGGCTTTAGACACAGAGAAGGTATTACAGCACCTAGATTTTCAAACTGACCTGGAAGGCAACAAATATTTGTCCTGGAGAGGAAGGGAAATAGTGCTGATTACAGAGTAACTATGGTAAGGAAAAGGCTGTGATCGTTTGGAGGAAGAGAAAGACTTGAGTACCAGGGAAAAAGGCAAGGATATAGCATACATTGAGCACTTACTATGTACCAGGCAGGATGCTAGATACTCTCTCATTTCATGCTCACATTAATTCTGTAATGTAAATATACCTGGGTGGGAAAAAGTAAGTTTACAGTTGTGAGTGCACAAAACACAGAGTTTATTTTCATATTAGTATTCATTAATTATTGTGTTATTTTCCATACAAACAACTGTAAACCTACTTTTGCCCACCCTTATATTTATCTCTATTTTATAGGTGGAAAAACTGAGGTTCAGATGAAACAACTCTATCAAGATCACACAGTCAGAAAATGAGAATTAACAAACCCAAACAAAATATTCCCAAGCAAAAAGTTTAAATTCAGTGTTTCAACTAAACCCCACCATATTCTTCATCCCCCCATTCATTTAGCAATCACTTACTGTGGGCAGGACCCCGCATCACTGTTTGCATTCTTGCTCTGCACTTACTAGCTGTCTAATCTTGGAAAAGCCACTTTTCCGTGACTATTTTCTGAACTGTGAAATAAGCTTTTGTGAGGAATAAAATGCTGTAATACTTCACAGAGATGCCAGCTTTACACAAAGAGTCCCCTTAATCAGTGTTGGTTGAATCCAAATATATATATTTCAATAATAACCAGGTAATTACAATCTATTCCCCCAAGAAAACACAAGGATCAACATTTGGCATAATTTTGTTTCTTTTAGTTTTTTCTGTTTATGTGCAACACTATAATGATGGTAAAGATGATGGTGATGATAACAGTATTAGTAATAATGGCAGCAACTTTTTATTGAGCACATACTCTATGTCAGGATCTGTTAAAATAATGTTTTATATCATTTTATTTAATCCTCAGCAAAAGTGTATGAGTTAGAACTATTTCTCAACCTATTTTATGTATGTGGACACTCAGGCTTCAAAAGGTTAAGTGACTTTGCTAAGATTGCACAGCCAATAAATGTTGGATCAGGTCCTTAAATCCCAAGATGTCTTACATGATCTTATCATCAGGACATACTGCCTTCCTATTTAACAGAATGTGTTTTTTGAATCAGAGTTGTCAGTAATTCAGGCACCCATGCTCCCTGTTAGTCTGAATTAGTGAACTTTCACTCTAATTCATGCTCTTTGCAGTTGGTTACTGCTGATATAAATGTCCTTACTTAAAGGAGGCAGTTTCATTCTCTCCCTTAAGTGGAAAAAGCAAAGTTTTGCTGCATATCCACAGACAGCCCACAGCACTGATTTACTTGGACAGAAAATGTGAGATTCAATTTCTTCTTGGTTGGGAAACATTTTTCTTAACAGCACTGAATGTTAGTCTTTCTCTCTCGTTCGCTAAGCTATCCAGGAGTAATGATCATGGTGTTGATTTTGACATGTTTCTTGAACATGCTAAAATAGAACAAAGAAGACTGAGATGAGATCAAGAAAGAAGGAATATTGGTGTCAAGACTGGGGCAGAAGGGGATGCATGCACCTTTTGATATTTTAGGTTCTGCACACTTATTTATAATTTGAGAATCAAAGGGAAAAGGGAAAGAAATGGGAGGGGGTCAACCATTCGTTTGCAGGAACCTAGAATAGTAATTAAAATTGTTAGAGAGTGAAGAAGGAAAAACAAAAACAAAAGTAACAGCTACTATTTATTGATGTTTGATGGTACGTGGGTGGGGCTCTGAGCAAAGCAGTCAACATGTTATTAACTCATTGATCATCTCAACATATGTATAAAGTAGGTACTGTGATTACTGCTTTAGACATGAGAAACTGAATTTTGGAGCAAGGAAATAACCTGAGAAAGTCACACAACCAGTGGAGCCAGAATGAAGCGCATTTTCTGTCTGGCCCTACTGTTTGGCACAGTTACTGTCATCTTGACCAGCAGAAAGAGTGACTGAAACCTCAGGGTCCTGAGGCAGCTCAAATGTCTGCCTGGTCCTGGCCACACCTGTTCCAAATCCCTACCTAGAGATTGTGGATTCTAATTTGCAGACCCAGCACAGTATGCATTCATTGATGGTGAAAGAACTTGGCCTTTGGAACTGAGTGGTTGTTTCACCTGGCTGTGAGATTTTCAGCAAGACACTTTCCTGATGCTCATTGTCTTCATCTATAAAATGGGAAGATATAATATGGAGATTATATAAGATAAATGCAAATTTTACACAATGCCTTGTACTTTATTAGTGTTCATAACAATATGTAAAATATAATAATATTAATAATTTTCTGGTTTTAGCACAATGCCTGGTTCCAAGAGGGTGGTATCTGTAGGTTTTACATCGTGACTTCGGGAAAATTAACAGACATTCATAGTTCTACCCAAAAAGACAGGCCATCAGTCCTTTCTTGTAATAATCACTTTTCCAAGACAAGTTCTAGTGTGCGGCAAAGCTATAGTAAAGCTTCTTAGAATAACATCTTTATTAAATAAAAGCTGTACGCCTTTAGGGGGATAGTAGTGCACATTGTATAATCCTCAGCTTTGCATATGGAAATTTAGCCACCAGATTTTGCAAAAGAAATTCAGAGGCACCTTAAAGTGTAGGATGACCTTCACATTTTCATAAAATAAATGATTAATGTGGGGACCATTAATTCCACCCATACTCGATTCCCCAAACAGCTTTATCCATCCTGAAAGAGGCCTTTCACATTTCAAGGATAAATGATACATATTTTTAATACAATTATGAACAATCGGGTATGTAATTTATGTTTGTTATGCATAATAAAATACATAATTAAACATCACTTCATAATTAATCAAGGCATTAAACCCCGGAAGTGTCAAGAAGCTACTCTGCAGCAGCTTCCTGAGTCGGGGAGATTATTTATAAATAGTCTCACAATCTTAGGACTGTTTTCATTCCTGTTTCATTTTCTCCAAGTGTCATTGGATAGGTCGGTCTTGATTAAATACTGCATTTGGATATGTGCTTTAAGCAGAGCAATCCAAGGCCACACATCTAAGCTGTTCAATACAATCTAAGGAGCCAAATGTTTAGCTCACATATAATGCTTTTCCCTTTTCAAAATGATCAAATAGAATGGATTTTACCTCAGATGTCAATAAATTAGTACAGGTTTGTGCCTCAGACGATTTGTGCATCAAAACCCAATAATGGATAAAATAGGGAATAAGCCATTTCTTTTATGGCTGTGCAGCAATGGTAAAAATGGAAATTTCAGATTCACGTATCTTCCTTGCTGCTCTTGTCAGGTGTGAAGAACAAGTTGTTAAACAGGATGTACTGAATACTTAATTAATGATGCTGATTACAGTAAAATAATAAGAGGAAATACTTTCCAGGTCCATGTGATGCACATTAACTTACATACTTATGTAATCTTCCCCATAGTCCTATAAGCTAAGTATTGTTATTCTTGTAATACAGATGAGGAAACTGAGGCAGGGAAGTTAGGTAATCTGTTATGTCCATCGTAGCAAGATCTGTCTTAGAGATGGAAAAAAAAAAGGGAGAAAACAACGAGCAGATTAGGAATTTTAGATGATTGTTTTCTGCACGTGTAAGAGATGGGTGTTCTCTTGCAGCTGGCCGGGGTTTGCCATTGACTTTAGTGTTGATGCCGTGATAAAGAGACACGCGTGTAATAGGTGTCCCAGACCATTGAACTTGAAGGTCCCCAGCAGGCGCCCAGCTGGTTTCCTCCTGGAAGAGTCAGGATGTCTGAGCTGACGATTGCACTGAAGGCCAGACCCTTCTGCATCACCATACCTGTCAGGGTGAAAGAGGGATGAGCGCGGAGGAAAGGCTCACCGAGCTGCCCTCGTCAGAGATAATCATACTCCGTATTTTCAGGCGATGCCCCATTTGATAGCTGGTGTCGGCAGGTATTGACTGAGTGTGTTCTGAAAGCCGGTGGCTGAGCCCTGCAGGGAGTTCACTGGGTGTGGAGGCTCCTCGCGCCGCACGGGCGATCCGGGAGCGGCGGTGTGCCTGGGCCTGTCCATCTCGTCCTGTGAACGCTTCCTGGCCTCGGGGGTGAGGGTGACAGTGAGGGCACACTGCATTTCCACATCTCTTCGCTGTCTGTCCTTGTGCCCAAAAGTGCTCTGCCTCCTTGCCTTAATCCCACAGGGCTGCCTGACCTCCTTCAAATATGAACTCTGCTCTTAAAACTCTTCTGCTGTTTATGCTTTTTCCCCTGGGAGGCTCTTCACTCTTCCTGAGACCTGTGTTTAGTATCACTGTGGACCTGGTAGTTCATTTACCTTGTGTTCTCTGCTGTGCTCCTTACCTATCTGCAGACTCAGGGGCAGGCATGATAGTTACAGATAAGAAGAGAAGGCCTGGAGGACCCTGCATGGAAACGGCGAGCCAGAGCTGAGGCATCTGAGAGTGGGAAGCGGATCCAGGTACTGAGGCAGTGACCTCTGAGCCTGACAAGGTCACTCATTCATCATGACTCAGTGTCAGAAACTGTCAGGTAGTGGAGACGGGAAGGCTTATTTCTAGACTGCAAAGCACCTAGACAAGGAGGAATCTTAGACAGAGGAGTGTGAGTGCCAGGAAGTTGATGTCATGGGTTCTCCTGTCACCCCACATGGTGGGCTATGCTTCTGGAACAGGGCTCCTGTCCTTGGAACAGAGACCACTAAGGTAGGCCAACACAAAGGCCTGTCCTGGGAACTGGAGTGTAGGAGCATGAGGGAAAGCTAAAGCTTATAACCCTGGGCCTTTCTGGGGGCAGGTGCTTCAGCTGAGCAAACTCAGAGCAGTCCGTTTGAAAGGATAGATGATGCTTAGCTCCCTCGCATGGGGCCCAAGGCCATTTAAAACACTCTTTGCTTTATATCTCTATTGAGCTGAGACCTATCTTTTTTTTTCCTTAACTTTGTCACTTAATAGCTGTGTGACCTTGAGCAAGTCTCTGAACTTCACCAGCCTGGGTTGCTTCATTTAAAATGAAAATTAGCCCGGCCGGGCGTGGCTCAGCCGTTGAGCGTCTACCTGGGATCCAGGCGATCAGGGTTTGATTCCCGGTCAGGGCACATGATGACTCTCTCATCATTGATGTTTCTGTCTCTCTCTCTCCCTCTCCTTTCCTCTCTCTGAAATCAATATATATATATATATGTAAAACAACAACTTATTTTAAAAATAAATAAATACAATGAAAATTAATAATTACTTCCCTAGGTTATTCTCAGAGTTAAATCAACATTTAATTCATTATACAGTGTCTCATGTACAGTAAGGTTTCAATTAATGGTGATATCAGCAGTAGCAGCACTATTGCTATTAATATTATTACTGCCTATTACAAGATAGGCTTTAGCTGAGTCCAGCTGTAGAGCATTAAAGATTACAGATGCAGGAGCAGAAATTCCCATACTCCTCTGTTATGGCACTTACATCTCAACTTCCTATCAATGCTATGGAATGTCCCCCTCTCTGTCTTATTAGATCATAAGCCAAAGTACATAACATCTGACACAATCAGAGTATGAGGAACAAAAGAAAGACTCAGCCAGAAAAAAAGCCCAAAAATCGGTCTTATGAAATAAAACCAATTTGTTCATTTTCATTTACCGAAATTTCTAAACTTAAGTAAAGGAAATATTAAAAAACAACTGTGGTATAATAGTGATACTTGAAATGTGATACTATGACGCTGCTGACACTGAGTTCAGAGCTATTGAGCATGGTCTTAGGGTCTCTGTACCCCTCACCAAATGAAAACAGATTTCATTCTGTTAAATAAACTATTGAACCTTAGTCCCATCATCCATCCACCTTTATTTATTTCTTCCACACTAATCTGACTGAGTAAGACAAAAACACATTTAAGATGTTTTCTGAATTGTTTTAATGGTAAGTGAGTCATTGTCTCTCATTATAATGAATTGAATCAGTGTGTGACTAACATGTATGTATGTATGTGGTCAATTTTATTGTAAATGTTCCTGTCCATTCTTGGTAGATTTCTAGCTTTAGTAAACATAAGTAAGAAGGCGTCTGCCTACCTTGTTATTTTCTGAAAAGATAATATATGTCCACAGAGCCTGCAGATTTGTATTCATAAACATCAGTATATAAAGAGCTGTTGTGTCAGGAACACTGAAAATATGATAAATATTAATTTCCAGACTGGTATTTTGTCAAGGATTTTTAGAATCAGCATTTCATGATTTTGCTTTTCCCCTTGGAGTTTTCTAAATGATAGAAATAAAAGTTGGTGATTTTTAACAGGGTCTTGTTTTCATTTTTTTGAGATCTGCCAATATTTTATTTTTCTACATGGTGCAATGCTACCGTTGATCATTAAAGAGTTGTGCTTCCTGCCTTTTCACTACAGAGCTCTGGTTTTCACAGGCGTGTGGAGCAAGGGCATGTGTTTTTACTTGATTTTTATAAATCAGTAATCAGTTTTTAAAGCACAAAAATGTAAGAAAATGGCATTTTATAAGTAAAATAACAGGCAACAGCACTCTAAGAACTTTAGTATGCTGTACAAATCTCTGAAAAGAAAAAAAGCCTTAAAGTTGAAGTGTTTGAAAAAATGATTGTTCACCTAGTGGAGTCATTGATTGATGTTTCTGTCTTGTTTGGACTGAGCTGCCAAAAGATTCATCTAAATTGACTGGTTCAGTCATGAGGCTCTAGCTTCTCATTAAAACCCCTTCTCTTGGTTTGTGGAGATTTTAAAATGGAACTTGAAATGCTCATGAGGAGTGTGGTTGAAGCCAGCAGCTCCATAGAGTGAGTCCTGGGTTTGAATCCCCTATCTGCCACCCTTAACCAGCTGTGTGACTTGGGTTGAGTTGCTTAGCCTCTCTGAGCTTGCTTTCTCCATCTGTGATACAGAGATAACGATACCTGCACCACAGGCTTATTGTGAGGATGAACAGAAGCAGCATGTGAAAGTGCTTAGCCATCTGGGCTCAGGAAATGATCAGCTGTTCTTGCCTGGGAGGTTCTAGTCCAGCCTTGGCCACTCACACACTGCATGATGTTTTTCTAGTCCCAGCTTTCTGTCCTGTAAAAGGATGACATTACATCGAACAAGTTACTATGAGTTCTATAAAGTCACAATTCTAATTTTCTTGTCAAGGAAGGAGACACTGGAAGCTGCTTATATGGCCCATGCTCTGTCTTTGCCTCCAGACTTCCTAGAGAGGGGAGGGAGCAGGTGTAGCACATCTGCAATATGCAAATGCTCCATTTTCTAAAAAACAGGGGAAAATATGATTGCACTAAAACCAAATTCAGCATGTTTATCATGAACGGTTCAGAAAGCAGTTTGGGGTCATGGCTGCACTGCTGGCACTGACAAGGAGAGACTTGGGTTGGGATCCCTCCTTGCTCACTAAGCGGCACGGGGGAAGCAATCGGCTCCTATACGCTTTATTTTCCTTATCTTTAAAGTGGAACATGGATGGCTAATTCGCTGTCGAGATTAAATGTGGCCCACGGAGAAAATAGAATGTGCCATGACTGACACGCACCATCTGCACTTAAGGAATGTTACTTTTCTTATTTATCATCCTGTTTACTTCCCTGTAACTGGGCCTCATGATTTCTCTGCCAACAATTCTGCCCTTACACTATAAAAAGGCTTCAGCCGAGGAGCCACAGAAAAGGGTGAGATCCTGCGCTTGCTACTGAGCTTGCTACTGATGAGGGCAAGGTGATGCTGCCAGGTAAATCCTGTGGAGGAGAGAGAAGCGCTGGCATGGAGAGCCTCTCGCAGCCCTGTGATGAACTGGGTTCCTTCTGATCACCCAATGGCTCTTGTGCACCCTGGCTAATGCTCAGGGCCCCCTGAGAAGAATAGAGGGGCACCCAGGGAAGGACCATGCAGTTAGCATAAAAGAGAAAGGCTTTGGGGAGGGCGGTGTTGGGAATTCAATATTGCTGGGACATAATGTGCAAGGAAAGGATAGAAGCAGTTGAAACGGACAGAAAACAAAGGGCCAGATCAGGAAAGGCCTTACAAATGGTGAGTCATGGGAGGATTTTAAACGCCAGACGTGATCAGATTCACAGCAAGAGCCTTCTGTCAGCAGTGTGGAGGCTGAATTGAAGGAAGGTGAGACTGTAGACTTCCGATCGGTGCCAGGGCCTTACTCAAGACATCTACTGAGAAATAACAGGGCCCGGAACTAACATAGCAGCGCAGGGGAAAGCTCATTTGCAATGTTGGAATTGACAGACTAGATAACTGTCTGGAAATAAGAGGTGAAAC
Organism: Miniopterus natalensis; assembly: GCF_054644295.1. Taxonomy (NCBI): domain Eukaryota; kingdom Metazoa; phylum Chordata; class Mammalia; order Chiroptera; family Miniopteridae; genus Miniopterus; species Miniopterus natalensis. The sequence continues at coordinate 31,498,577 of NC_142091.1, forward strand.
AGAGCCGGCATCCAGGTGACCCTCGGGGTTCCAGCTTGACCCGTTCGGTGAGGGCTGCCTCTGAGACCCCAGATGCCCTTGCTTCCACGGCACTCCTCCTTGTCCACCGTGGTGGGAAGGGGTCACTTCTTCTTCTTTTTGTAATCCTCAACCAAGGACATGCATTTATATATTTGCTTATTTTTTTATTTATTATTGATTTGAGAAAGAAAGGAAGGGAGAGAGAGAGAGAGAAACATCAATCAGTTGCCTCTTGTACGTGCCCTGACCTGGGATCGAACTCACAACCTGGGTATGTGCTGGGTATGTGCCCTGACTGGGAATTGAACCTGCCACCTTTTGGTGCATAGGATGACGCTCCAACCAACTCAGCCACACCTGCCAGGGGAAGAAGTCACCTCTTTTCTAACAATCCAATTGCATTCTTACTTATACAATACTTATTACGTGCCTTGAATTATAATTATTTGTGTTTATAGCCATTTTTTGCCATTAATTTTAAAATCACCAGGATGAAGATTTTGTTTAGTGCATCCCTGAATCCCCAGGAACGGCTGGCTTGTTGTCTTATATATGTGACGGGTGTCACGTCACTAGACAGATATATTTGGCCTATGTTCCATGTCTTCTTAGAGGCCACGGGTTAAATTGCTTTTGAAGGCATTGGTCTTAGGAACGAGTCCTGGGGAACGCCAGCTAGGCCCCAACGAGTGATTCATATTAACCACTTTCTGACCTTTTTCCTTCTCTTAATTGGTTAATCGCTCTGGATCCCTAGACCATCTTTTCCAAGCTTAGTGGCACCCATATGAGGAATTCACAAATATTCTATTTGGAATAAATGAAAGCTATTGTCTTTTCCTGGTTCTTCACAGATTCCTACGCCCTTGACGGAGATTAGGCTAATCTAATTGGATCTGTTTGGCTTGAAGAGGTGCTGGATGTAGGACAGCACCCACATGTCTTCAAGGCTCCTGCCAGTGATTCTGTGATCCTGTTGTACAGACCTCTGGTTTGGGAAGAGCAGATTTACAGGAGTGACAGAATGTAGAGAAAAGGACACTTCTGGACGACAACACAGGCAGCCTGAGCTCGGGCTGCAGCTCTGCCGCAGGCTCTCTGTGCAGCGCTGAGAAAGTCACGGCCCCTTTGGGGCTTCAGTGTCCTCGCCTGTAAAATGAGAGTGTTAGACGAGGGCTTCCAATAAAGCCCCACAGTATCCAAAAACTGTTCAATGCTTTAAGGTGAACTGGACAAACCTAGTGATATCTCCAAGACCAGCTTTCTTATTAAAGAATTCCCTATCTTATCAGAGTGGGGCAGGAAGCAAAGCAAGCCTGGGTAGCCCAGGATTTCGAAGGTGAAGGAAAAACAAAATAAAAACCACCAGACCTGAGTCCAGAGGTTTATGGGAAGCAGGCCAGTTGAACAGGCGAAGCACAGGATCCAAAGTGTGTGGCCTTGGAGAGCAGGTGGTCATCTAAACAGTCAGATGGCAAGAGGGATGGGGGGCAGGGTGGTCACAGCAGGTAGGCAGAGAAAGACAAAGAAGGGACCCTGGAGCATGCGAAGTCCAAATCAGGGACGTCTGTCAGGGATTAGTAGGGTCCTGGCCACCTGCCTGGGTTCACGAGCAGGGCAGGGATTAAAAGGGAGAAAGGGGAGGGTGATAAACAGGAGCAAGACGGAGTTCCAGGTTCGATGAGCCTGACATATTAGGCAGGTCTCCAAAAGCGAGATTCAGGCAGAAGAGAGCAAGACAGAAGGCCCGTTCTCAGAACTGGGCCACCAGGTGGGGGCTGAGCTGCAGAAGCCGAGTTGTAAGAACTGGGACAAAAGGTCAGAGCTGGACTAATAGAAGGAAGGTTAATGCTGAGGCTTCACATTTCAGATTTCGAGACACTGCGAAGTGTCTTCTAATGCACAGCTTTTAGGAAGCAGTGTTTTCTCCTACATTTCAGCTGCCCACTTTCTACAACCGAGAGGCAGCCCCCTTTCCCTCTCCCACCCTCTCCTTGCCCTTCACTCTCTCCATCCTCATGCTTCAGGTTTACTAAGTTCAGAGTATTAAGGAATAAAGAATGCTCTCCAGCAGGACAGGTAGAAACAGGAAAATGTAAAATCACAGCACAGTGTCATAAATGCAGCAGACAGGTATGTGCAAGGTAGCGAGGATGCTGAGGAGGAAGAAGCCAGTTCCATCCAGAGGAGAGCAGGGAAATGCCCCAGAGGAAGTGCCCTTGGAACAGAGCCTTGAAGGGCGGGTGGCACTTTGTCAGGTGGCGAGGCGGGGCCCGGGCAGACTGGGCAGAGAGGACTGTGTCTGTGTGCAGGTATGGGGGCAAGCAAGGAATGGATATGTTCAGGGAATAAGGGGTTAAGTGTGGTGATAGCTAGGAGGGGGGGGGAGTTGTCAGAGATCAGTGAGGGAAGGAATTAGGGCATTTTCAGACAGCAAGTGACACTAGAGTTGATGATAAGGAAGATAACACTCTTGGCAGAAAAGAGGGGAAGATGGAGTATGAAAAGGTGGGAACAGTGAGACCAAGAAGGATGCCATTGCTCATGGTCCTGGCAAGAGATGACAGGGATGGGACCAAGGCTGTGTCAGTGAAATTGAGCAGAAGCATTAGATTTAAGAGAGAGAAGCAAGAGATCCACAAAGCTGCAAATGAACTAAGTCAGAGGCCATTGCCATGGGTCAGGGGCAGACAACTCGGAGACAGGGATTGAGTCTGTAAGTGTCGCTCTCTTAGAGAGGACTCCTCTGGATGCTTGCCCAATACCACCCTCACCACATTCCCAGTCTCCCTCCCTGCCTTTTTTTCTTTCCTTTTAGTTCTTTCTAATATCTATCATACCACGTATTTTATTTATCCTGTTTTATTATCTATTTCTTCCCATAGAATGTAGCTCTCTGAGGGCAAAGGTTTTTTCTTTTAAGAACGCTGTTCTACCCCTATGCTCTTAGCACTTAGAACAGTAGACAGTACATATTGAATGAATGAAATCAAGGCACAAGCAGCCACAGACTGAAACTGACAGCAAGAAAAAACAATCATAGAATATTCGATACTAAAGGGACCTTAGAGACCAGACTCACCCCTTCATTTTAGCAGAAAACAGAGGTGATTCACCCAAGGTCACACACAGAGCACATCCAGCAGAGATAATAGGAAGTGAGGGGTCTGAGTCCGGGGGGCCCGGCCTCCAAGGTGCTCACTGACACGCAGGAACGGAAAAGGGGTGAAGGTGCAATGGCTTGGCTGTTGAAAAGGCACTGCAGCTACAGCTCATTCCTGATAAATCATTTCATTTTCTTCTGTAACTGAAACACACTGAAACAATTATTTCTTTCATCCATCGTGTCTTTTGCCTGTCCCTATTTGTAAATCCAACCCTCCCCCACCCTCATTGTTACAAGAATAAAGGATCCTCTGAACTGGGGCATCATGTATCAACACAGTGTCTTTCCCATAATATAATGGTGTTTCTGTTTCCTTCCTTTGTCTTTTTGATTCCTCAAGAAGCATCAACACACAGGAAACACCAAGCCATTGGTCTGTAAAATGTGAATGACAATATTTGGTTATTTTTCATATCTAGAAACATTAGAAGATTCTAAAAGGTAGGAGGAGTTGCAAATGATAGGAACATTTAGATCACCACTTTATTTCTCAGCAATGCCTGTTCATTTGCCCATTCTTCCCTTACTTCATTCATTTCTTCTCTTGTTCAGCATATATTTCCTAACACCCGCTAGCGGTGGAGGTTGGGTTGCTGGGAGTACAAAGCTAAATGAAGGGGTTTACAGCCTGGTAAGAGAGACAGGAAAAAATGCAAAGACAAAAGTTTCAATTATTTAATAAATATGTATCTGGTTTGCATTCTACTGATTTATGTTTAAATAATTTAACAAGTATTTACCCAATAACTCCTATGTATATAGACACTGTGTTAGGCAGTGTGTACCCAACAGGAAATAAGAGAAACACAAGGCCCTGTCTTAATAGAGATTACATGCTAGTTGAGGAAACAAACATTCAATGACTGCAGTGTGTGCTGCCGCAGAAAAGTATGGGGTGCCAGCCTTGCTAGGCATAACAGGGAAGCTTCTTCAAAAAGGTGATACTTGAGTTGAACTCTGAAGTCTGAATAAAAATAAACTAGGTAAGGAGAGGTGGAGATGAAGAGGAGGAGTCTAGGTATGAAGGCCCTGGGCCAAGAAAAGCATGTCTCATTAAAATATTAAACGAAGACCCTTGGATGCCAGCAGCAGAGGAGAGCAAGACTAGAGCAGTGGAAAGTCAATAAAGACTATAAATGCAAGGAAGTAATGAGAAAATTTGGTATTTGGAGAATGAATGGGAGTGAGGCAAAGTCAGTGGAATGGGAAAAAAAAATGAAGATCACAAGAGAGATGTAGATATGTTACAATAAAAATTCAGAAGGCTAAGATTATTTCCTTCTGAGAATGTTGAAGAAGTATTAATTGAAGAGGTGACTTTGGACCTGCGGACATGTAGGAATGGGGCTGCACGAATTTTCAAGGGCGTTTTCAATAGGATGCCAACATAAAAGGTGAATGAGATGTGAAAGCGTAGGTGATGTACAGAGAACAGCAAGCTGACAATTCTGGCTGGAGCATAGACAGACATCTGAATTACATGTGTGGGAAATAGATTATAATGTAGAAGTGAGGGCAGAAGGGCTTGGGTATTGTGCTATTTCAATTATGTTAAACAAACAGGAGTCATTGAAAGATTCTGAGCCCGCAAGAGCATACTCAGATCTGTTTTCATGGAGATTAATGACATAGCAAAGTATAGGAGGGATTGGAAAAGAATAGAGGTTGGAGGGAATGAGAACAGTTGAGAGTGTGGCACAAAAGACTTGGCTGGAGCCAGCCGGAGCCTGCATGCGGGTGGTGGCGGTGAGAATGGACAGGATGCAAAGATATTACGGAGGTAAAATAAACAGGACTAGGCTGCTGATTCGATGCCGGGGAACATGAAAAGAGGTTTAAATACTTCATGGCATTGTCAATGCTTCATTTTATTTGTTCTTTGGTACACATATTTGAGGTAGGTTATAAATCTGGTGCTCTGGAATGCAGACTGATAACCACATGATATCTTGCCCACATGCCATGAATAACTGTGTAGCCCTTTTTGGGTGGCTACCAAATGGACTGGGTTTTAAGTGTTAACCTACTAAGGATTATTTCCATGTCCTATTAGCAGTCAACTGAACCATCTGTTCCCACCAACAGAGGATATCTTATGGAAAATGAATTTGACAATGGTGAAATGTTAGATGTTTAAAAAACCCAGACTTAGAACATAATTTTATAGCATTGTATATTCTAGAAAAAAATAACAAAGATAGTTGAGGTAGGAAGGACTTTCTCCTGTTCTTTTATATAAAGCTTATGCTAAGATACATAAGATATACAATGACTTCTAAGACTTTATTCTTTATTGCCAACATTTTTAAGTAAAAGATTCATTGTGAAATGACTTAAATGGGAAGACAGTGCCACTAGTGAGAAAAACCCTTGACTTGGTAGACAAAACACAGAATTTGACTTTATCTTTGCTGTTTATTAGTGATATAATCTATGTTTCCCTTAATATCTTAACCTTAGATTTCCCTCCTGTAAAATGAAGATACTGCCTCCAGCCTTACCTAAAGCAGACAGGTGTGTGATGACCAAGTGAGTTGATGACCAAATAATATCATAATATCATCAGACCTAAAAGGTCCTGGATCATAAAAATCCAAACTGTCGTCAAACCTGATCTGTGAACCTCTAAACGTACATCGTTGGCCAGCAGGGCGCTGGTGTCCCATGAGGTAATAAAGGCTCATAGATAACAAAAGCTTCATCACAAAGTTGAGAGTTCTTCATTAGAATTCTAAAACAATTGGTGATGCTTTGTTTTATGTCACCAAAAGGGTGCTACATCGGCCTGTGTAGCAATGGTTTTAGAGTGTAGTCCCTGGACTAGCAGCATCAGCAAAACTAGGAACTTGTTACAATGCCAATGCTCAGGCCTTACCCTAGGGTGGCACCCTAGCATTTTGTGATTTAAGTCCCTCTAGGAAATTCTGATGAATGCTAATGTTCGAGAACCACTGACACAGGGGGAAACCTGGGCTTTGGCGTCAAAGCTGGAGTCAAATACTAGCTCTGACCTTTCATCACACAGTGATCTTGAACTTATTCTTTGGAAATTACTGCCCTGGGTTTCCCCATGGTGGTAGAAGATTAAGAGTGGTAATACAGATATATTTTACTCCTCTTAAAATACTAGCATACTAGCTAGGCTGACATATTTTGTTAGTTCTCCTGCCTACATAAAGCGTTTCTCCCAGCCAGCTCCCCCCTCCCCCGTCTCCCTTCCACAATTTTTTGAAAAATTTCTTTGGATGGAAATCATTTTCAAAGAGTTGAGTTTTTGCTTAAGCTGTTTGACCACAGAGAGGAATGGCTATCTGAAAACTCTGACATACTAGGAAAAAACCAGGCCAGATTGTATTTTTCACAATACAAACGTAACGTTCAAAGCATACGGGCTACTCCTTAGAAAACTGCAACCTGTGTTATGAAAATTCACTAAGTGTCTAAACCTTATGAAAGGGCCTCTGCTTCACACATATCAAACATGCAAATGAAAGATAGCTGCTACGGAGATGACTTGGTTCTCTTCAAAAGTGTATCTACAGCTAGAATATAGTAATTAAGTTATTTAGGGTCATCACCCAAAATGACTCTGCTGCTAAGCACAACATTTAGGGCATGAGACCAGGTCTGGGTCCAGTATAGTTTTTTTCTCTAGCTAAATATGAGATCCATCAATATTTACATTGGGTACTAGTATATTAACAGCACCAAAGAAGTCCTTAATGGAGCCCTTAGACAATAAGCCAGGAGAGATCTATCCATTCAGTGTCTGTGTGCAGCATGCCTACAGACTCTCGGCTAAGCACTGGGCAAACAGAAGTGAGCAAAACGCTACAGTTCTTGCCCTCACTGAAGGAACAGCATGGGGGGAGAAGGGCATTGAACAAATGAGCACAAAAGTAGGTACAGAATTATAAATTGTAATAAGTTCCACGGTGGAAAAAAATACAGGGTGTTTCGAGAAGATGTAGGTAAGAGGATCTGCGAGGCTCTGCCCTTGGAGTTTACAGCCTTGTTTAATGTGCTTTACATCTCCTGTGCTCCAAGTTCTTTATTGCTGCTCATAGGACAGAATGACCAGAGTTTTACCTGCCAAGTAACTTTCTTGCTGTCTGGCCTTAGGAAAATTACTTAATCTTACTAAGGTTCAGTTTTTTTTCAACCATAAAATGGAACATAAATGCCAGGCTGGTAGGACTATTATGAGGACTGAATGAATAAATAAACAGAACTGTGTGTGCTTGGCACATGGTACGTATTGAATATTAACCGTGTCAGCCAAGAGGAGGCCTGGGAGAAGGCAGAGGAGGAAATGGGGAGGAGCAGGGGGATGAGATGGTGACCATGGTGATGATGTAGTATCTGGGCGAGGGGCAAAGTTAGTAATTTGATATTCTTACTCTTCTTACTCAGGCCATTATTTGTTCCGTAAGAGAAGATATGTACATAAGGACTGTAGTCAAAATATTAGAGAAAATCCTTAAACACACACACACAAAAATGTCTAAAATCTGCTTTCTATTCTATTTTTTTGACTGTGTGCTAACAGAGTCCAGAAAATTTTAACCAAAAAGGGTGAGGGGAAAATGCTCCATTTCAAATCTTAGTCTACTTTTTATGATAAAAGCAGTGGTGATACTCAAATTTGTAAGATAACAATCCATCTAGGATTTGAGAGAAGGGCTTTCCTGTTGGAGTAGACACAGAAGCACTAGGACACATGTCAGAAAGCCAAACTCACCAACGCTGAGGTCCTGAAACTTAAGGAGGAGAGCAGGAAAGTGGAGGAAACACTAGGCTTAAGTCGGCAGTCCTTGCTCCCAGTCCTGGCTCTACGTATCCAATGAACAGTTTGATCTGGTCGGTCCTCATGAGACTCTGTTCCTTCTTTTGTAAAATAGGCATGGAACTCAACATATTTAGTCAATAAATTTCATGTTTCCTTTATGAAATATACCTACTCCAGGTAGACCTAATGTATCGCTAAGGGAAGTGAGCATTGAATGAGATGATATATATGAATGAGTTTTGAAAATTTAAAAGCACAAGACAAATCTAAAATTATTGATATTATTATTATTGCCTTATATTTTTACTTATAAATCTTCAGTTTCCCCAAAACCATTTATAACCCCCTTAAGTACGGGGAGGAGGCTATATTTGTCTTAGTATCTCCCAAATAGGAGGCTAGAGCAGAATTTCCCAGCACATGTTGACTGAGCTGTAGAAGATCATCCACATTGGAAGAAATTAGAACAGGTGCTCAGGCAGGTGCAGGACCACGACCTTTCCAGTGGGTGAGACAGTAACACAAGGCTAAGTAGCTTCCACAGACAAGCACAGAGCCAAGTTAGTGGGCCAGACTTGTCTAGCAAAGGCTTCAGGTTGGCCGATGAGGCCAACGTGGAAACAAAGTCAAGCACCTTTGGACAATGGCAGGATCACAAAACAGCATAGGAATTTCCCACATGCTTATACACACTCAGTTTATTCTACACACTCGGAATAAACCGAGTGTGTGTAAGCAGACAGGACAGAAATATCATTATGGCTCCTGTCCTCCAGGCGCCCGCCATCTAGTGGAGGAGGGGAGAAACTTGCGTCGAGTGCAGTTTGAGATGCTCTGAAGTGTAAGGATCTGCAGAGGGCTGTGAGATCAAAAAGGAGCCCCCTGGGGGCACCAGGGAAGGCTCTTCAGGAGGGGGCAGGCTTGAGGATAGAAGGGTGAGCGCCGGCAGGGCACTGAATGGGGAAGGGAGGAAAGGGACCCCAGGCATTGTCAGCCCCCATTTTCACGTGGTGCCTAAGGAAGGCTCAGGTTCCTGTTAAAGCTAAGAGATGTGTCCCCTCGTGAGGGACATAATTAAGATCTCAATTAATTAATTTGTTAGTGATTCCTCCCTTTTAATGTGCGCCAGCCCTAATTTATTCTTTATCAGTTATATGCGTATTAAAAGGCGAAAATGTGAAGCTGTCACTGAGAAAGTGTCACAGAGTTCTGAAAACGAATTCACTGTAGGAGTCTAAATAAACAGAAAATAAAAATCAGCTCTTTAAGCTGCTTTTTTATTAGGAGTGTTTGGAGTCAGCAGTAGTTCTGGGTGTAGGACACACATTGTGCCTCATCCATTGGGCTGACCCAGAAAATTGCAGCTGATGTTACAGCATTGATGGCATGGACTCTTCTTCTGCACAATAAAAATAGTGTAAGCCCACTGCCAACCTGTTCCTCACTGGGGCGTCAATGAGGTTTGTGTGTCACTTTGTTTGATTTACCTTTGTTCTGCCCTAAAATATCTGAGAATATCAGCTGTACTGGACTGCTTAACACATTCTTAAAGATATGAAAAGAGGATTTTATTAACAAGGAAAGGTATTTGCATATATATATATATATATGTACATATTATATATATATGTGTGTGTGTATATATATATACATATACACATACATATACATACATGTGTGTGTGTATATATATATATATATATATATATATATATATATATATATATATAAAAAAAGATTTGGGGCCTTAAAAGTTCATATTGTTATTGGGTACCCAGTGTGAGGAACGAAAGTGAAAAAGGAATAGCACTCCTCCTGGCCTGTAGGTCATCACTAATCCTTCAATAGCTTATTTCCAAAGCACCCTAGATTGCAAGCATGAGCACCACCCTCTTTCTTTATAGCACCACTTGTGTCTGTCTTCTCTTTCTCCTGTTCCTTGACATTTCCTCCCCTGGTTTTCTCCTTGTTCTCCCAGGATGTGATTCTACCCACTTACTTTCTTTTCCAGCGTTCAAACTTTACACTTATCCATCACACCCTCCCCGTGTGATCCGATAAATACATTACAGTTACCTCTGCACAGTAACTTCCCTTCCAATTCTTGTTATATGTGTATCACCTGGCTAAAAGAAATAACCGTGGCGAAAGTACAAGGAAACCTTTCAGATTGGAGGGCCATCTTAGGGAAGAGTATCACTTGGATTCCCAAAGTGTATTTTTTCCTTAGATAGAATTCATTATTATAAAAATAAAGCAGTGTGAAGAAAGAGTTCACATATAATTGATTTTTACATCAAAGCAAATTATAGTTCATTTGTCTTAAATGAAAACAGAAGCATTGTTAATTTCCATGGACCAACAAAAGCATTTTCTCCTAAACTAGACCAGTAGTTATCACAACTTGTGAAATCCAGTAATAAGCCTGAGTCTTTAAAAGCAGAGGAGAAATTGAAAACATCAGCATGACATTAGTGGCTTGGTTAAATATACTTTGTCATGGTTAAAAGGTAGTGTTTGAGGTGGGATAGGCTAACTACTGTAGCAAACAACTGTGACTTAATGCAACAAGGGCCTGTAGCTGTCACATCAGTGCGCAAGGCAGGTGATAGGGCTCTGGACCAGAGAGCCCTGCTCCCTCCACCTTTGTCCCTGCCACTTTCATCACTTAACCATCAAGATGGTCAAATCATAGAAAAAGAGGGCTTGGAGAACTATATAAGAGGTTTCATGACCATGCCTGGCCATGGCCCACATCTTTGCTCACGTTCCGCTGGGCAGAACACAGTCCTCGGTGCCAATCTAACTGCAAACAAGGCTGGGGAAGGCCATCGTCTTGTGGGTCCAGGGGAAGAGGGAACAATTTGGTGAACACATAGCAGTGTCTAATGGAGTTTTGTAATTTATAATGAAGTGATTATTTTATAACTACTCTATATAATTCCCACGCCTTTGTCCTGTTTCAATGTTTAATCTCTCTCAAGAAGCTTTAAATAAACAGAGGCAGCAAATATAATAGTGGAAAGCAAGGACTTGGAGTTACAATCACCCCAGTTTGAATTTTCCTTCACCTTTCTCTAGCATTTTGCCTTCTTTGAGCTCTTTTTACCTTACTCTTGAATTTTCTCATTTATCAGTGAGAATTAAGGCACCTGACAAGAAGGATGCCGTGATGATAGAATGGGATCATGTATACAGCAGAGGAAGCAGTAAATGATGACTTATTATTATTTGTATGATTGGTAAACACAATGTGAAGGATGTTAATACAAATGACATTTACAAATAAACCTCTTCCAGTTTCTTACATTGAGGATATTGTCCTTCACTCAAGCACTTTTTTGCTCCCAAACGCTTAAACTGTTTTCAGAAAAGGTTTTCTGCAGTCCCAGAATAAAAGGATTGGGGAGAAGAGGAACATCCCTGGCTGTGCTAGCCCTCAGGACTGGAGAGCTTTTTCATTTCATGGGGGTGGGGGCCAATAGCCGCCCAGTCTGCTGGAATGCCATGTTCATCTGCCCAATGGCATTAAGGATGACTCACCAGAGGACTTGTTTTCGCCAACTCTCTCATCTCATCCGTGCTGGGGAGGAGGCCCAGTTGTGACTCTTAGGCAGAATGGCTTACGGAGGTTTTTCGCTCCCTAATTTCTGTGAAGTGTGCTTTCTCCTTGATGTATGCACATAAATCACAGACATTTGCAAAAGAAGTAAAATTTTAAGTCTAGGGCTCAAGTGAATTTATCACAATTAAGTGGAAGGGTTCTCCGTCATTGCCCATGCAGGAAAGCAATTGTGTTGTCTGTGACAGAATGTTTTTATTATGTTAAGAAAAACAAACAAACAAAAACAGTACAGTGCTACCATTTATTTATTTATTGTAAAGCTTCTCTAAAAAGATATAGTTAAGGACTTTTGTTGTTAGTGTTTCTCATTTTTTCAATGAAAACCAACAATGAAGACATTTAGCTCATGTAAACCTAGTATAGTACTTTGAATTTATAGATTATCCTCAAAGTCGTTGCTGGGAACTCTTGTTTATTTATTGGAAAAATGAAACTATAAGTAAAATCATTTATTCTGGTTTACAAGTGGAAATATTAAAGCAATAAGTGAATAAATTATGTCACTAACATCATGTGTTAAAATGCCAGTGGCCAAAAAACCCCCTCAAGTTTCTTAATTTCTAGGTCCAAATACTCATATTAGAACCATCTGTCTTTCATTAGCCCTCTTATTGTTTGTTGCCCGTAATGATTCTGTAAACATTATAGGAAAAGAACATGTAAAGATTATGTAGCCCACTGCCCTTGGGCAGCTAAGTGATCAAACAATTCAAAACAAGGATTTTTGTTTCTGGTTATAAGTTGGATTAGGTTATTTGGAACATCTCTCCTTCTGAAAACAACTAAAAAGATTAGATATAATATACTAAAAAACAAACAAAATTTCTTAAAAGTACCAGGCAACTAACAAGACAGTAACGATTTATCAAGCACAAACCTAAATCAAGGCCGAACCAGAGGGTTGATATTGCACTAAAGCCACTTCTGCCCTGATGGCTTTGGCTGAACCAAGTGAACTTAAACTTTGCAACTGACCAATGAAGATTTCAGATTGGAATTGTAAGATATAAATTATAAAATACTTATCCTTACTGTTTACATTAATTAAAGACAAGCTAAGTAAATAGTATAGGAAACTATAAAAATTGTCCTTGCAGATTTCAAAAAAAAAAATTAAAGAGCATTTCAATAAAATAAACAGAACTGAAATTAAAGACAAAGCTGAGAAGTCTAATTGCAGATTGGTCAAAACTGAAGAAACAACAATTGAGCTAGGTGATGGTTCAGAAGAAACAATCTAAAATGCAGAGAGACAAAAAGATGGGAACTATGAAAAGCTAAGAGACCTTGAAGATAGGTCAGGAGGACTGGGAGGTGTCTACAAGGAGTCGCAGAAGGAGAGGATGCACAGAATGTGACAGAAGCAACATTTAGAAAGACAAATGTCCACTACATTTCTGGAATTGATAAAATGCACAAATACACAGACTCAAGTAGCTTTACGAATCCCAAACAGATATTTTTAAAGTCTACACCCCCATAATGCATGATGAAAATGCAGAACACCAAAGACAAACGGATATCTTCATAATAGCCGGGAGGAGGAGCATTGTATATCCAAACATACGCTGAAAAAATAACTTACATCCTGGAATTTTGTCTTTAAAAAAATGAAGGCTAAATAAAAGCATTTCCAGAAAACAAAACCTGAAAGAGTTTGTCACCAGCAGACCCTCATTACAGAACTTCCTAAAAAAACTCCTCCACAGCAGAAGGGCAGTGATCCAAGATGGAAAATCTGAGCTTCTAAAAGAAGAGCAGACACAATGCTGTATATATATGAACTAATCTAAATGAGCATGCATCTTATAAAATAATAATGTTTCATGGGATTAAAATATAAGACAAAGTCAAAATACAAACCATAATATATACCATAATAATATGTATATATTAATAGTATACTCATGGGAGAGTAAAAGTATTGACTAGGTGTATACTTTAAGGTAAGTATGCTGGGAAACGAAATATGTCAGTCATTACATTAAATGTTAATGAAACTACTGCTCCAGGAAACCAGACAGCTGAATCTCACAATATAATGCTAAGAGGAATAGGCAAGTCACTAAATAATACTTTTGTGTGATTCTGTTTCTGTGTAGTTCAAAATAGGAAAAACAATCCATTTTGTCAAAGGATGCAGGGTGGTAAATGTGTAAAGAAAATAATTATTATAAAAGTCAGGGTAATGGTTACTCATAAGCAGTCAGAAAGGGAAGTATTTGGGAGTGGCACTTTGTAATTCTTTTAAACTGTACATATATGTTTTATGTGCTTTTTCTACACATACGTTTCATATACATGTATCTTCCAATAGGAATGTTTCTAGCCCGGCCGGGCGTGGCTCAGCGGTTGAGCATCGACCTAGGATCCAGGCGATCGGGGTTCGATTCCCTGTCAGGGCACATGCCCGGGTTGCGGGCTCGATCAATGACTCTCTCACCATTGATGTTTCTATCTCTCTCTCTCCCTCTCCTTTCCTTTCTCTGAAGTCAATAAAGATATATTAAAAAAAAAAAAATGTTTCTAAAAGATAAGCAAGGGAATATCTAAATGATTTTGTTTGCATCTTTACTAAGTAAGCGTTTCCTTGTGTTTTGTGATATTTTTTTAGAGCAGACTCCCAGGATGGAGATCCATAGGTCAAAGATATTTAATATTTCTTTTTTTTTTAATATATCTTTTTACTGATATCAGAGAGAAGAAGGAAGAGGGAGAGAGAGATATAGAAACATCAATGATGAGAGAGTCACTGATAGGCTGCCTCCTGCACGCCCCGGGCGTGTGCCCTGACTGGAAATCAAACCTCGACCTCCTGGAGTAAAGATCAATGCTCAACCACTGAGCCACACCAGCTGTGCAAGATATTTAGTATTTCTAGCACCCTTAATAACAAGGATTCAAAGCCCACCCTGCCTGATTTCTAGGTTGTTTTCTTGCAGAGTACACATTATATCCTACATATTTTTAAGTTGTTTACCAAAAAAATATTGTCACTTTATATTGCCTCCAGGAATGCATGAGTACTGAAATCTATTTGCACCAACACTGACAGTCACTTAAAATATAAATTTTCAAGTTAACTTAATAGGCAATTGCTTTGTATATTGTCAAGTGTATTTATGCTATGTTAAAAATAGTTTTTCATCACAAGGGAGCATATTAGAGGATTAAAAATGTGGCCTCTAGACCCAGGCTGTTCAAATCAATGTCCCAGCACTGCCAACGATAGCTGTGTAAACCTGGGCAAGATATTGTACCTGATTCTCAGTTTCCTCATCTGTAATTAGAGTACAATTACAGATCTGATCCCAGAGGGCTGTTGAAGGGATTAAATGTAAACTGCCTAAAACAATGCCTGACACATAGTAAATATTCAATATTTGTTTGCAAATACTTTAGTACTCCAAGAATAGACCCAAACGGATTTGACCTTAGCACCAATTACATACTTTGTAACTTCGTACTTATAATCAGTAAAATAGGATGTGGCCAACCCGAAAGACAAATGCTAACCAGGACGGCTGACGGATCTCCTTGATGTCCATCCACCCCAAGGAGTCTAGTGGTTAGTGCTGACCGAGGGGGAAGAGCTGCCACAGTGGGAAGGTCAAGGCTGCTGGCACCGCCCGTGTGCATCAGTCAGGAGTTTCTCAGCTGCATGCCCGAGGGGCAATGGCCTTTGTAGTCCGGTAGCCTGCAGGCTGCCCGCTGGCAGAGGAGAATCGAGCCTCTAAGTGCTGGGACCAGGGCCACAGGCCCAAGGGAGGCAGGTTCACCGGAGCTCCCACTCATGGAAGACATCGAGGACCTTTAGCACTTACCAGTGTACCGGTCACTGGGAGACAAACCCGCTCACCCTTGGTTCTTCACACCCACCCTGTTGGGTAAATACCCAACCCCAATGTTAGAGGTAGGGAGGCTGAGATTCAGACGGGGTTCGGCTAAATGGATCTGTTTCATTTCCAGAAATATCCTGGGATTCCCGTGAAATGAAAGAGCTACTTAGGTGGCACTTAAGATTCTCTCTGTCTTCCTTTACCAGGCGCAGCCTAGAACCCACGTCGAACAAAATTCTAGCACACTGAGCTGTAAGCGGCGAACGGCTGCTTTGACTGCTTTTTTTTGTGTGTGTGTTTTTTTAAGCATTAATAGGAAATCCCAAGGTAAATTTAAATTGGGCTTTGGGGAAGAAACAATTCAAGGAAGAACAATGAGCATTTAGTTTTGTTTGCCTTCCATGAAAAGGTCTCAGAATACAAATCAGCTGCCGTCTCAACAGTAAGTGCTCAGGACGCATTCAGACAGATTCGCCTCTCTGCTGGCCTTCCACCCTTGGTATGCCTGGGAGTTTATTGCTTGGCAATTATGCTTGAATTCACTGGTTGTTAGATTATAGTGAGAGATCTAGTGCTTGATATTAGTTCAGATGGAATGTAAACATGGATTTTTGAAAAAGAAATATAAAAGCTATTTGCTAGAGCCTGGATTTTAGGTAAAAATAAAACTAGGCTGCCTCGAAGGGCATTCTGCTTCATTCCATCCCTCCGCCAAATAGGTAACCATTGTCGTTGGTTTCTTAGGTGTCCTTTCAGAGAATGTCTTTATAATCCAATCAAATATTTCAGTTTTGCTCCTTTTTCCATGAAAGGCTACTTCATTTATACATACTTGTCTGCACTTTATTTTTTTCGTTTAATCATACATACATCCTTAAGTTCTTCCCCTATCCATATCAGCACTTGTTTTTAGAGGTTTCCACTGTATGGATATAGCATAATTTATTTATCTGGTACTCAATTAATGTCAACTAAGCCTAGTGACATTAGTGATCACTGAATATGTGTGGATTCTTAAATTCCTAGCTTGGTGTGCAGTGAGGATGGGAATATGTGTCTGGGTTACAGCCAGTGAGGTCAAGGTAGAAATACTGTAAGTCATTTCCAGGCCTGACCCTTACAAGTATTCTCTACAACCCTCTAATACTCTCTTCTCTTGTAAAAACCCATCAGAAATCCCGTGTTCCAGATGGTACAGTTAAGATAAAGGAGGGCAGTCCCACTGCTGTTTGTGCTGTGGCTGAGCAATAAACTGTCATTGTGTTAGGTCCCTGAGATGTTGTGGTTAGTACAGCATCATCTATTGTTTCCTGAATAATACAAACCTCCCCCTTCACATGTACACAAATAAATTTATGAAATAAATCCCCCAAGGTGGAATTTCAGCGTTAGCTTTAACTTCTCACAATCTCTGAGACTAGGTTTTCATCAGACCCTCTAATTAATCCCAGGGTGTCTGATCTCTAGCCCTCCCCTCACCGTCAGCAGGGCCCTAGTTTAGCCCCTTCCTGTTTACCACCTGGTGGCCCCCTTCTTGCTAATCTTGAGCTCTCTTAACGGCCCATACACACTGCTGCCAGACTAATCTTTCTCTTTCTCTGTTCTCAAAACTCATACAATTTTTCCTGACCCTCTAAAAAATCTTTTAACAGTTTCTAACTGCCTAAGGGACCAGTTCTATGTCTTCTAGCCTGGCATTCAAGCCGGCCCACACTAAAATATAGAAGAAGGTTACCCAGTACAGTGTCTGGCACACGGCAGGTACTCAGTAAACGGTGGTAGCTATTTTATATTGGATAGTATTAAACTAAGAATGTTTAACTTTCACAGCTGAAAGTCTTTCTGTAAGTAAGGTTTGACTGAGCCAAAAACTGCTAGCCGAAAGATGGGTCTTGGGACATGGAGTCTAAACCACCAGCAGCGTGGCCAGGTAGGAGGGACAGCATGGCCACCGACCCAGAGTTTTGCAGTGTTTTATACATCAGGCAGGAAGAAGGGAGAACAAAGAAGTAGTCTGAAAAAATCTGCATGAGCTATAGCTAAAGGGGTGGAGGAAGGTGACGGGGCCAGCTCTGAGAGAGCCGAGTCTCAATATAGAAATGTGCACTCGCCTGGCCCATGTGGCTCAGTTGGCTGAAACTCATCCCATGCACCAAGAGGTCGCCTGTTCAACCCCTGGTCAGGGTACATGCCTGAGGTGTGGGCTTGGTCCCCATGCAGGAGGCAGCTGGTTGATGTTTCTCTCTCATTGGTGTGTCTTTCTCTCTCTCCCTCTCACTTCCACTCTCTTAAAAAAAAAAAAAAATCAATAAAAAAAAAAAAACACATAAAAAAAATGTGCACTCCTGTGGATTAGCTAGGGCAGCAGTCCAGAAAGCCCCCGTGTAAACAAGGGGATGGGGAAGGACTTCTGGAGTCCAACAGGCAGAACAGAAGTGGGAGAAATTTTTTGTTAGCTGGTCAGCATCCGTGAACAGACAAACAATTTTGTCTCTTTCTCTCTCCAGCCACTGTAAATTAATTTAGAACATCTCAGAATTTTTTTTCTAATCAATTATCTACAGCAAAACAGTACCTTGTGTAGCTGGCATTCAATAAATAATTGCTGGCTGGTAGACTCTGTTAGGGAGAATTCATGATTCAATAAGTTACGGTACCATAGGATTCCTTGATATTTTTCTCCAACAGCTTGGTTTAAAGGTTAATCTTTCTTAGTGTGTTGATTAATCAGAGAATTGGGTGGCAAGACTACAGAAAAGCAGTTCAGAAAATTCTCGGTTAAACATCTAGGGAAACATTCCTTTGTAGCCGGGACGGATTATGCAATGGTACATATGGCATCCTCGGATGATTGTACCACTTAAGGCAATATTAAAAACAATGTATCACACTGAATATTCATACTGAGCATCTATACCTAAATGATGCTAACTCATAATCAAGTGGAAATAGCCGTTTTTAGCATTTTTGAATCATAATGTTCTAAGACTTAATTATTGGCATGTTGTCATCTCACGAATTTGAAGCGAGCCCATACATTATCTTAAGCGCTTAAAAATATTCACAGGTTGAATGAGATGTTGCTTCAAGAGCTAGATGAAGATTTGAAGTGGAAATTTATTTCTGTTGACAAAGACTAGATGTTTATCTATTCAAGAAAGAGACAGGTATTTTAAAATGTTGGTTATCTTTCACATTGATTTAACTGATTTAACTGAAGAAAATGTGTGAAATTATTCTGAGGAATAAACCCAGTTGTCTTGGAAACTCTGAAGAGATAAAAAATGAAAACAAGATGTTGTCATGCTTAAACTGTAAGGGCTATGAATATAAATCAACTCTCAGTTTCTTTAAATCCTGTTCCAGTGGGAACAAAACTCATCACTAAAGACCAAAGAAATATTAAGGGCTTGAGGAATATAAAAAAATACATATCATGCAAGTAATATATTTTTATTTATATTTCATGTATAAAAAAACTTAAATCCAGCATTTTCTTATTGATTTGGGACAGATTTTTTTTTTTTTTTAGATGTTCAGTGGAAGAACAGGAATAAAATAAAAACGTCGATCTCTCACCCTTGCTCACTCTCTCTTGCTTTCTAGTAATTTCACGTTGGTTTATGCTTTACAAACTGTGCAAAGTACCCAAGTCCTGAAAGTCATTTAACATTTAAACAGGTTACAAACTTTAAGTGACAGAAGGAAAGAATACCCAACGGAATACTGTTTGCATTGTGCTTTGCTATGGAAACCTCAAACATATTAGCAGGCTCTCAGCAGATCAATCCTCCCAGCGTCATTAGCTGCAGAGATGCCCACCGCGCTCGCTAATACTCTGTAGGCAATAATGTGTAAGTAGGGGAGCTAATATGTTTTTTCTCAAAGGCTTTTTAAAGAAGCAACAACCGAGTCTATGAGAAAGCTGTGGAAATTAAAGCACATCCTTGAGATGCAGACAAAGTCTAAACTAAATATTTAAAGGAGAAAAGTGGACTCCTTGACAGTCTAAGGGTGGCATCCAGGAATTGTGATATAGTTAGTATAAAGAGGGATACACCTTTAAGAAAACGCAAGAATGGTTTTATTATGATTATTAATAACGTCTTCAGTAACAGAAACGCACGCTTTCTTCGTATTTCTATTCCCAATCCCTCACATCCACTTTTTATTTTGTGACTACTTTTCGCTCTTCTCTTTTCCTTTATCTCCCATCATATACTCCTCTGTTGTGAGATTTTCTTTTCTGCTTTTTCTAGTAGCCAGAAATGGTTCTTCTAATCCATGACATCTTTGGAAGCACAGGGTGCTGAAATAATTACAAAGTACACATTTTAAATTTAAATAAATGAGGTAGCTATAAATTAAAAAGAAATAACTACCTTCATTCCCATTACAGACCTTCTAGGCAAATAGCTCTTCAAATCACCCTCTCTCCCTAAGCCATCAACACAGAGAGAGAGAGAGAGAGAGAGAGAGAGAGAGAGAGAGAGAGAGAGAGAGAGAGAGAGAGAGAAACAAACCAAGAACTGTTGAGAGGGATTTGTTATTAAACCACACTTTTAGTTTCCTCCCTGCAGGCAACTTGGAAAATTGCAAGAGATGGAAGAGATGTTTCTTGTTTGAGTGGGTGCTTTGGTATTGATGGTTTTTAAAGATTTAGTTTAGGATCTGTAGCCTCTTAGTTACTAATGACATGGCCATCCAAACTATATTTATGGTACTTCTCTCCCAGGCCCTGTTCCTATTGGGATTCTGTATCTCTGTAGGATAAATTGAGTATATGTTTGTCAGCCAGGCTGTTTTTCATTATCTGGCCCCAGCGCATGTTTGCATTTACGATGTGGTGTTTGACCAGGGCGGGAGAAAAAAGTGTAACATGGGTGGACCAACAGGCAAAAAAGTAGGGTGTGAAAGTCAGCTCCTTCTGGTTCACAGCTGTTTCTAGTTGAGAGTTGGGAGTTAGGAGTATCTGGTTCTAAATCTCTAAGATAGGATCAAATACAGACCTGTAAGCTGTAAGAGCTGTGCAAATCACAAATCTGTGTTTCAGTCTTTCTTACCTGAAAGGGCTGAATGGTAAAGGAATATAACATAAAAGGTCCGAAATACTCCAGGTGAATTTGGGAAAGTGAGAATCGGAAGATTTTTTTCCTGGTTGTAATAATAGCAGTAAGGGATTGCTGAAGGGGGCGGCAACTCCCCCTTGAGTTCTCGGCAACTCAAGAAACAAATGAGACATTTTTGCTGGAAGAGGAGAGAGCACTTCACCACTAAAGATGATTACTCTGGAGCTGGCTCCGGAGAGCAGGTGTGCGGGCTCTGTAATGGGGCCCGTGGCAAGGCTCCAGCCACGCCGTCAGCCAGCCTTTACGACTGCTGGGCCTTCATCAGCAGAAGAGCAGACCCCGAAGAAGTATGACTGCTTTTAGGTAATACAGATCCCTTGGTCCTAGGAGTAAGTTAAAATAAACAAGGTAAAGATGCTTGAAGTATAGACAAGGCAATGGGACGTTGTAGATATTAGAGAATCTGGCATACAAATCTAACTCTGACCTTTGATCTTCATGGCATCTGTGGACTTCTTGGGACAGGAATAGGGTTTTTTATTTATATTTTGAATGTCCCACCACACCTAGTAGAGGGCCTGCCATGTCTTAGACATGGTTCTTTGTCCAAGTGGCTAGTCAATAAAGCAAAACATTGATCCGTATCTGGCTATTTTTTTTCTTATGGTAATGGTGTGTGTGTGGGGGGGGGGTTGGGAGTGACGGTTGCAGTATTTTTTTTCGCTATAACCAATTTATTTCTTGATGTTATTAATTTAGGAAACATTGGTAATAACATCATATCAGTTTCAGGTATACAACATTATAATTCATTATCTGTGTATACACTATGGCGTGCTCACCACCGTCCATCACATACATTTGATCTCCTTTGCTCATTTTGCCCTTGCCCACTCCCTTCCCCTCTGGTGACCAACAATCTGTTTTCTGTAGCTATGAGTGTGCTTTTGTTTTGTTTGTTTGTTTGTTCTTGCTGTTTTATACTTTACATATGAGTGAAATCACATGGTTTTTGTGCTTTTCCATCTGACTTGTTTCACTTAGCATGATACCCTCAAAGTCCATCCATTTTGTCCCAAATGGCACCATTTCATCTTTTTTATGGCTGAATACTAGTCCATTGTGTGTGTGCATGTGCGTGTGTGTGTGTGCGTACGCACCATATCTCCTTTATCCATTTTCTGTTCATGGACACTTAGGCTGTTTCCATATTTTGGCTGTTGTAAATAATGTTGCAATGAACATAGGAGTGAATGCATCTTTTCTAACTAGTGTTTTTATATTATTTGGATAAATACCCAAAAGAGGAATTGCTGGATCATGTGGTAATGCTATTCTTAATTTTTTGAGGAGCCTCAAAACAGTGTATGAGGGTGATTTTTTCTCCACATTTTGACCAACACTTACTATTTATCATATTTTTTTTATAAAAGCCATCCATTCTAACAGTTGTGAGAAAATATCTCATTGTGGTTTTGATTTGCATTTCTCTAATAATTAGTGATGTTGAAAATCTTTTTATATGCCTGCTGGCCATTTGTATGCCCTCTTTGGAAAAATGTCTATTCAGATCCACTGTCTATATTGTATAATCAGGTTGTTTGGTTTTTTGATATTGAGTTGTATGAATTATTTACATATTTTAGATGTTAACCTCTTATCGGAAATATAATTTGAAAATACCTCCTCCCATTTGGTTGATTGCCTTTGGTTTTGTTGATGGTTTCCTATTTTGTGCAGAAGCATTTTAGCGATGTAATCCCACTTGCCTATTTTTGTATTTGTATCCTTTGCCGTTGGAGTCAAATCGACAAAAACATCATTCAGATGGAAACTTAGCATCTATGTTCTCTTCTACATATTTTATGGATGCAGGTCTTATATTCAAGTATTTAATATACTTTCAGTTATTTTGTGTGTGTGGTGTAAGACAGTGATCTAATTTTATTCTCTCGTATGTGGCTGTCCACTTTTTTGTTGAACTTTTTATACTTTTGGTGTAAATTTAAAGTATCTCAAGATTGGGATTTTATGCACTGCTTGAAATATTTAAACAATCTAAAAATAAATAAAAAGCCTTAGCATCATACCAGGTCAGACTCTGTTAGAGTCAATACTTATACTATCTATAAATTTACAAATAATACCTTTTATTTCTTATATTATACACACTTGTCAATATTTTGATGTTTTTCATATTGAATGGATACAGAAAATGTACTCTTTTGAGAATACACTTGATTTTATGTTGACAATAAATTTTAGACTAAGAAGGAATCTCCTGAATTCTTGGATAGATTGAAAGTTACTAAAGTATGGTCAGAATTAAGGTGCTTCTAATGAGATTTTAATTATGGTTCTGGTAATTTTGTTTTTGATGCACATACTGGTGATGCTCATTCAGAAACATAATTCTTGTGTTTGGAAACTTTCCCATATTATTATTATGTTAAATGCTTTGTAAGTTAATGGAGGTTTGCAGGCAAAGATGTTCATTAGGTTCATAGTTAACATAGCAAAATGATTCATTTTTAAAAAATACCTAGTGAAGTTTAGAGCTTGAGAAAATAAGCATGACACTCTCCAAAAGCTCATTTACTGATTTTCAATTTTAACCCTCATCTGCAGAAATTAATTATCTTAAATGCCAACAGTATTTAAAATAAAAGAGCCTATAGAAATGGAAGTGTCTAAGTCAAATGGAAAGAATCACCTTGCATTTTAAGCATGTATATGTTTGTAATTTGGTTGAATTCTTAAGTTAAAAAAAAACACTATAGAAAACATTCCAGACTCAAATTGTGCGTGTACGGATGTGCATTAGAAAAAACAAGTGAAAAGAGAAAATGGAAATGAAAAAAATCATCAAGAAAGAGATTAATAATACAGAACCAGAAATGGAATTAGTACAATAGGTTTTAACTGGGAAGGAAATTCCGGAAAGGTAGTGGTGATGTGATCATTGATAACATTTGTTTCCTTTTATACTTTTTTCCTATATTTTAATATTATGTTTTCATTGTTTAAATAATTAAAATTTTAAAACTCTGTACTAGAGCTGTCATTTATAATGTTAAATTGATCCTGTATTAGGTCTGTTAGATTTGTTACATTTATGTAAATCATGTTCAGTACCTAAACTTGCAATGCAACGAGTTCAACAATAACAGACCAAATAGCATAATCTTAAGAGAACAAAGGCTATTTACTCACTGAAATACCTGTACTAAGCTCTTACCTGACAAGCAATTACTTGTATTAGGTTGCTTAAGGCCACCTAACTTCTCTATATCTCCGATGACTTGAATGTTTGCTGGCTGGTTTGATATTTTTCAGTCTTAGAAGTTGATTGTTGCTTAGTCGACTGCATTCCACTTAATCATGATAAATGAAATTATCATCTGGATATATTTGTTCCATTTAATCATATTCTTATGAGAACAGTTATCTGAATAATAAAATAGATGGACTGTGCAATGTAATTACCTTCATGTAAGAAATCCAACGAAATTATAGCTGTAAGGCAGAGACAGCAACCACACCTGCCTCCTGTGGCAGTTGGGAGGGTTAAATGAGTCAGTGCATGTGTGTGATTAGAGCTGTGTGCCACATAGTAAGCATTCAACCTGTGTTGTTTTTTCTTACATTGTTGAGCTTATATTATTACTCTCCTTTTTACCTAGCCTGGGCACCGATTCTCAAGTTGGATTGGTGATTATAGTGTTTGAACTGATAAAGATGTTTTGAGGATAATTTAATCACATATTCATAGTGATTTGGCTTCCCTACAAAGAAGAACTAGAAATTTGAGGTTTCGTTATAGAAATATATTTGAGCAAACCTGTGAGTGTTCATATGGGATGGCATAAAGTTAGAGGCAGTGTGGTAAGTGCAGAAACCATCAGGATGGTTTGGCGTCCTAACTCTTATTACCTGGCTTGGCGCTGAACAATTGCTTACAAAATAATTACAATATAAAAGCCGTTTATCGATTTTCAACTTTTAGGGGTAACCTGTAACAAAATATAGAAAGTATTGTTATGGTTGAATGACAAAATATAAATATCAACAATTATGAAAAAATAGAAATAAAAGTTTAGCTGACAGAAGAGAGGATGTTGAAGGAAGTATAGTGGCTAATATAATATTGACATCTGACAAAGCATGGAGTTGAGAGAGCCTATTGAAAAGTGACAAAATAACAGATTTGTAAGAAGTTATTTGCAGTTACAGTGATATCCGATAAAAGGATGGAAATGGTATTACAAATATCAAACATCTAAAGAGAAAATGGGAGTAGGAAATTAGTATTAGTGACTTGAATCCTCATTTTTCATATAAGGAAGTCAACAGATATTAAAATTGACACATCAAAAATTAGAGGTATATTCATATTCTATAGTAGTTCAGAAATAACTTATAAAAAAATTTAAAGTGAAAAGAGCTTAAATTCCAAGAAGAGTATCAGGAGTCAAAAAGAATGACTTAGTATGAAAGATTCTAAGTTTTCTAGACAGCTTGTATGGAAATATAAATACATGTATTTGCATGCATTACTCTAAAAAAATAAAAATAAATGTAAACTAACCCCTAAATTAGTTAAAGCAACATGCTGCTCTGATTTAATTGCTTATTA
The DNA here is from genome assembly GCF_054644295.1 of Miniopterus natalensis. Lineage (NCBI taxonomy): Eukaryota > Metazoa > Chordata > Mammalia > Chiroptera > Miniopteridae > Miniopterus > Miniopterus natalensis. The sequence goes on from NC_142091.1 coordinate 31,523,722, forward strand.
CCTCCTCTGTTTTATCTCTGCCACAATTAACTCTTTGGGGGTAGGTACTGAATTTCTTGGGGGTTACTCATGGAGTCAAAGATATGGGTTGCTCAATAAGAATAATAAATGCATTGTGATTGACTGAGCTTTTATATCAACTTCCTTAATAGAAAACACAAATTTATGGGGGTATATAGGTCTGTTTATTGTTCATTTAACAAGGTCATGATTGTGGACTCTCCGTAAACTTAAAGGCACAAAATTCTTTCAGTCTGATAATTATACATACAAAGTTCATTATTTAATCAACATTATTTGAGTGTCTGTTATGTGCCTGGCCTTGGAGATACAATGGTTACTCCAGCAGAGTTCTCATTCTTTTAACCTACTGGTTCCCCCAACAGGTGCCTTATACCTTCTGCGTACTATTTGGTTGACTGATGTGACAGAACTCTAAATATCTGCAGAAAGAAGAAACTTTTAGAATGTTCCCATTTAGATACTATCAAAGAGTTCACAAACCCTGGAGAAAGCTCCAGTTTTCAAAAGAGAAACAAGTTGAATGGAAATGTGTCACGTAATAAAGATGTCTAAGGCCTGAGCTTGAAGAATGAAAAAAGCCCTCACCCTTGTTTGTAGCGCTGAGACAATATTCACTTGTGGCTGTGACCTGTGGCAGTGTCGGGGAGTCATCACAAGCGTGAGCACCTTTGACTTTTAAAACCCTATGGAGAGGCCAAATACTTTTTGTTTTTTAGATGACTTAGGGATCTAAATGAGGGTTGTGTGTTTGTGAATTGGCACCAGTGTATGTGTGGGAGGATGCATGTTACAGGAATGATTGGGGAAGGCAACGATCGGGATGGGTTATGGTAATTTTACGGTCACATGCAAATTGGGAGTTGTATCCATGAATAGTTTTTCTTTAAATATACTTGATTTTATATCCTGTCATTTCCCTTTCCAAGAGCCTCCAAATATACATTTCAGTTCCTCTATCTAATCCCTGCACCTGGCACAATGGAAACAGATGGAAGAATCCAAAGTCTTAATTAAAGCTGCCTTTGAATGTATAACAAATTTCTGTTTTGAAGTCTTATGAATTAGAAACACTGTACCCGCATTCTGCCACCTTGTGGCTTCAGGAGTCATTGCAAGACATAAGGAGTTCAAAATCGGTTCCCAGTCCCTTAAATCTTTCACTGGGGCTATGCGTATTAGGTTTTATGAACAGACATTTTATTTAAAGGGATTATCCAGCGCTCTTGAAAATGTATTTAGGACTTCGTTTTATAATATTTTTTTGTAATATAGATACACCATGACATTGGCTGTAATTCTTTAGCCCGTCAAAATAATGGTTTTCAAACTGCAATTTTAAGTATCATGGAACCTTAGAACTGTAATGGATCATAGAGATGATACAATCCAGTATTAAAATCCCTTTTATTATCTTTCTAACAGGAAGGACTACGGTCTCAGCTTGGCTATCTCTAGAGCAGCTCACTTAATTTTGCAAAGCTGAGGGTCCTAACTACCTTTGATAATACAGGGTATCCCCCCAAAACGTATGCATACTTTTTTCTGATAGCTCAATTGATGTTCCTTTCTTTTCAGATTTAACCCATTGGAATGAATAATTATTCAAAGTGTGTATACATTTTTTGGGACACCCTATATTTGTCCAAAGAGGTACAAATTCATCTACTGCTGCTTGCATACAACTCATATTTTCCCATGTAAACTACACACAAATTTATAAAGGATATTCTTTCAACTGCATTTTCCAAATCTATTTGGCCAGCACCAAGTACATAATAGGCACTTAATAAATAATATCCCTACTTAATTTCCCATATTCAATTTTTTAAGATATACACTTGTAGATTATTAGATTGTAAGGGAACTGTATGCCCAGTGACAATAGCTTATCTAATATTCTTCCAGTTTTTCACATTTGCTGCTGTCCTTTTGTTTATTGCAACTAAGAGTCACTGAGTACATCCTATGCTACATGCTGGAGATGCAAAATTAAAAAGACATAGTAAGTGCTCTTAATTTTTAAAAATCTGTATGGAAGACCTATGGGGAAAGATCAGATAAAAGGCAGGGAAGCAAATTAGACGCCATAGTCCTAGTGTCATATGGTATACAACTCAGGCAGTAGAGTAGCATCTGGATATGGGAAATATTTAGGAGGTACAGCCACAGTATATGGTGTCAACCATATGGAATTAGTGGTCAGAAAGAGATATGGATATTGTGTGTGTGCGTGTGTGTGTGTGTGTGTGTGTGTGTGTGTTTAAAGCCATTAGACTTTTTTCAGGTGATGTATGACACTTAGGGCACTGATGTAACTGTGCTAAATCTCTCAGATAAACCCAGGTTGGTTTTTAAAGGCAGTCGGCAATGATAAAATCTGTAGGATGAATTCTCTCACCTCTAGCCAAGCGCAGGGCCTACAGTAGGTGACCGGCCCTACCTTGAGTGCGTAGAGGAAGACCGAAAAGCTTTATAACACTTTATCACGTAATGTCTCATTTGAAGGGAGCTTCTTGATTACTTTTGCTTCAGTCCAATTTTCAAGTGATGACCAAATCTCGGGTCATTTTATCCTCAGCAATAAGGACAGAATTAGGGAGGCAGCTGGAAAAGGATTTTCTTTAGCAGATACTGGCCTGATACCTCCTTGCTCATCTCTAAGAGGGGCCTGATGAGAGCTGTCTGGTGGTCTTACCAGGACTGAGAAGGGACTAGTCTGCGGTGGGAGAACTGGCATCTTTATAGACATTTACACAGTGAGAGAGAGCTTGATTAAGGAGGGTTCAGCTCATTGCTAGCAGAAAAGCTGATTTGTGGGAGACATTTGTTCTGCCCCATATCAGGACCGCTTCTAGCTAACCATGTTAGAGTGGATATTTCTTGTCTTTTTGTCTGCCCGCCATTCATTCTGTTCTTCCTTCTTGCACTCCATTTTCTCCTGAGGAATTGCCTCTCTCCCAGTGAGGGCAATTTTGATGTGACAGTAAGTCAGGAGATGGACCCCATACTCCAGAAGCTGAAGGAACCCCAGAGGACATAACCTGCCTGTTCTTCCAGGCGCTTCTTTCACAGGATGCAGATAGGGGATCTAGACTCTGTTGGAGTTTAATTGTTCCTGTACCAGTTGCCCTTTCGATATAGCTTTTCTTTTATCTTATGAGCTTTATCATATTTTTCTAATAAATTTTCTTTCTTATTATGTTTGTCAAAACTTTTTTATAACCAAAAAAAAAAAATGATACTTTGGTTCATTAGCATTTTAGAAGAAGGAAAATAGTGTTTATTGAGTTTTATCAGCTGTCAGACACTCTGTAAGATGTCATGAAGTATAAATTTATCTTAATATTAATGGACTGAATTACCTTAATACATCTTCTAATATTAAACCTAATTTCCAGTTCTGAAATAAAGTCAACTTGGTCATGATGAATTTATATATTGCAATATAAACTTATGTACTGCTAGATTCAGTATGGTCAGGCTCTGATATGGTTATTTGCGTCTAGGATTACAGTGAGACTGCCTAATTTTAGTACCTATCAGTCTCAAAATTGAGTGGCTGAGTGTATCTCTTTTCCTTCTTCTGTAAAAGAGTTCCCATAAATTTGAAATTTTTCACCTATTGATTGATAGATAGAACTTACCTGCAAAACTATGTGAGCCTAGAGTTCTCCTCATAGGCATATTTAAACTTTTATTCTCTATCTATAATAGTTATGAGATTACTCAGGCTTTCTATGTCTGTTTGAGCCAGATTTAATAAATTATGATTTCCAAGGAATTTGGCTATTCCTTTAAGATTTTCAAATTTATTGGGGAAAAGTTTTTCAAAGTAATATTTTATTATCCTTTTATATTTGCTGCTGTATCTTAGAACTACTCTGTTCTTTACTATGGTGAGTCTAGGTGTTGTTTCTTTTAATAAATCTCATTATTAAAAGTTTAACGTGCTGCCGAAATCAGTGGGTTGTATATTTCAACTTTGAAAAAATTCATATCCAACCTTTTTTAGAATAATATCTTTCTCCCTCTTTTTCCATGTTGAAACTCTCATTTTAAGTGTGCTGGCAAGATGCTTTGATGGTCATACAGGTTTTGATCTACACAAAAGGCCCAGGGGAGGGAAGAAATAAGGCCTGGATGTCAGTCCAAGCTCCCCTTGCATACTTGGGTGCCTACGGGTCTGTATTTGTCCAACTGTGCTACTGCTTCTCTGATTTTTCTCAGAAGTGTTTTGCAGGCTACCTGTGTTTCTATATGCTGGACCATTTTGTTCTCCACTTTCTGAACTTCTTTTTTATTTTTCATCTTTTTATACTCTATGATGTCTTCCAGGGGAATTTCCCTAAACTATTTTTCATTTCCTAATTCTCTATTCAGTCATGTCTAATCTGTTGTTTATTCTTTAAAGATTTATTTTAAATGGATTTTTTTCATTTCTGGAAATGTTATTTAGTTATTTGTTGGAATCTCTTGCTATTTTTAATAGTCTTATTATTATTATTCATTTATTTATTTTTAAAATATGTCTTTATTGATTTCAGAGAGAGGAAGGGAGAGGAGAGAGAGATGGAAACATCAATGATGAGAGAGTCATTGATCGGCTGCCTCCTGTACGCCCCGAGTGGGGGTCAAGCCCGCAACCCAGGCATGTGCCCTGACCGGGACTCGAACCCCGACCTTCTGGATCATACATAGGTCGATGCTCAACCGCTGAACCATGCTGGCCGGGCTAGTCTTTTATTTTTATTTTTATTTATTTTATTTTATTTTTTTTGTTTTTTGTTTTTTTTTTTTTTTTAAGTTTTATTATTGTTTAAAATATTACAGATGTCCCTTTTTCTCCCCAATGACCCGTTCCACCCCGTTCCTTCCCCCTCCCCAGTCCCTCTCCCCACCATTGTCCATGTCCTTGGGTTGTGCATATATGCATATAAATTCTTTGGTTACTCTCTCCCCCTCCCCCCACCCACCCTCCTCCATCCCTCTGACCTTCATCCGTCTCATCTATGCTTCCATGTCATTGAATCTATTCTGTTCATCAGTTTATTAAGTTCTTTAGATTCCACGTATAAGCGAGATCATGTGATATTTGTCTTTCTCTCTACCTGGCCTATTTCACTTAGCATAATTTTCTCCAGGTCCTTCCATACTGTCCCAAAGGGTACGAGATTCTTCTTCTTTACAGCTGCGTAGTATTCCATGGTGTAGATGTCCCACAGCTTTTTTATCCACTCATCTACTGATGGGCACTTGGGCTGTTTCCAGATCTTAGCTATTGTAAACTGTGCTGCTATGAACATCGGGGTACATATATCCTTTCTGATGAATGTTTCAGGATTCTTAGGATACATTCCTAGGAACGGAATCACTGGGTCGAACGGCAGCTCCATTTTTAATTTTTTGAGGAACCTCCATACTGTTTTCTATAGTGGCTGCCCCAGTCTGCATTCCCACCATCAGTGTACTAGGGCTCCCCTTTCCCCACACCCTCGCCGGCACATGTTGTTTGTTGATTTGTTGATGGAGCCATTCTGACAGGTGTGAAGTGATACCTCATTGTGGTTTTAATTTGCATCTCTCTGATGATTAGCGACGTCGAGCATTTTCTCATGTGTCTCTTGGCCATCCGTATGTCCTCTTTGGAGAAGTGTCTATTTAAGTCCTTCGCCCATTTCTTAATTGGGTTGTTTGTCTTCCTCTTGCTGAGTGCTATGAGTTCTTTGTACACTTTGGAAATTAGCCCCTTACCAGATGCATCCTTGGCAAATATGTTTTCCCAGACCGTGGGGTTCCTTTGTATTTTGAGGCTGTTTTCTTTTGCTGTGCAGAAGCTTTTTAGTTTGATGTAGTCCCATATGTTTATTTTTTCTTTTGTTTCTCTTGCCCTAGGAGATGTATCAGTGAAAAGTCCACTATGTGGGATGTCTGTTACTTTACTGCCTATGTTTTCTTCCAGGATTTTTATGGTTTCGTGACTTACATTTAAGTCTTTTATCCATTTTGAGCTTATTTTTGTGTATGGTGAAATTTGGTGGTCTAGTTTCATTCTTTTGCATGTATCTGTCCAATTTTCCCAGCACCACTTATTGAAGAGACTGTCCTTACTCCATTGGATGCTCTTGCCTCCTTTGTCAAATATTAACTGACCATAATGGCGTGGGTCTATTTCTGGGGTCTCTGTTCTGTTCCATTGGTCTATAAGCCTGTTGTTGTACCAATACCAGGCCGTTTTGATTACAGTGGCTTTGTAATATAGTTTGAAGTCTGGTAATGTGATCCCTCCCACTCCGTCCTTTTTTCTCAAGATGGCTGCAGCTATTCGGGGTCTTTTTTGGTTCCATATAAATTTTTGAAATGTTTGTTCTAGGTCTGTGAAATATGTTGTTGGTATTTTCATAGGAATTGCATTAGATTTATAAATTGCTTTGGGTAGTATGGACATTTTAATGATATTAATTCTCCCAATCCATGAGCATGGTATCTTCTTCCACTTGTTTAAATCTTCCTCTATTTCTTTTTTCAGTGTCACGTAGTTTTCTGAGTACAGGTCTTTTACATCCTTGGTTAAGTTTATTCCTAGGTATCTCATTTTTTCAGTTGCAATGGTAAATGGTATTGCTTTTTTAGTTTCTCTCTCTGAAAGTTCATTGTTGGTGTATAACAATGCCATTGATTTCCGGATGTTGATTTTGTATCCAGCTACCCTGCCAAATTCGTTTATCAAATCTAGTAGTACTTTGATGGAGTCTTTAGGGTTTTCTATGTACAGTATCATGTCATCTGCAAATAATGACAGTTTTACTTCCTCCTTTCCAATTTGGATACCTTTTATGTTTTCCTCCTGTCTGATGGCTATGGCAAGGACTTCCAGAACTACGTTGAATAAGAGTGGTGAAAGTGGACATCCCTGTCTTGTTCCGGTTTTTAATGGAAATGGTTTAAGTTTTTGCCCATTGAGTATGATGTTGGCTGTAGGTCTGTCGTATATGGCCTTTATTATGTTGAGGTATGATCCCTCTATTCCCACTTTGCTGAGAGTTTCTATCAGAAATGGGTGCTGGATTTTGTCGAATGCTTTTTCTGCGTCTATAGATATGATCATATGATTTTTGTCCTTCATTTTGTTTATGTGATGTATCACATTTATTGATTTGTGGATGTTGTACCAGCCTTGCATCCCTGGAATAAATCCCACTTGGTCATGATGTATGATCTTTTTAATGTATTGCTGGATCCGGTTTGCTAGTATTTTAGTGAGGATTTTAGCATCTATGTTCATCAGGGATATTGGCCTGTAATGTTCTTTCTTTGTAGTATCTTTATCTGGTTTTGGGATTAGGGTGATGCTGGCCTCATAAAAAGAATTTGGGAGTTTTCCCTCCTCTTGAATTTTCTGGAATAGTTTGAATAGAATAGGTGTTAATTCTTCTTTGAATGTTTGGTAAAACTCACCTGTAAATCCATCTGGTCCAGGACTTTTGTTTGCTGGGAGTTTTTTGATTACTGCTTCAATTTCATTAGTTGTTATCGGCCTATTCAGGTTTTCTGCCTCTTCTTGATTCAGCTTTGGAAGGCTGTATGCTTCTAGGAATTTGTCCATTTCCCCTATGTTGTCCAATTTGTTGGCATACAGTTGCTCATAATATTTTCTTACAATCCTTTGTATTTCTGTTGGGTCAGTTGTTATATCGCCTCTTTCATTTCTGATTTTATTTATTTGGGTCCTCTCTCTTTGTTTCTTAGTGAGTCTGGCTAAAGGTGCATCAATCTTATTCACTTTTTCAAAGAACCAGCTCTTGGTTTCATTGATTTTTCGTATTGTTTCTTTAGTCTCTATGTCATTAATCTCTGCTCTGATTTTTATTATTTCCTTCCTTCTACTTCCTTGGGGCTTTTCTTGCTGTTCTCGTTCTAGTTCTTTTAGTTGTTGTGTTAGATGGTTCATTAGATCTTTTTCTTGTTTCTTGAGATAGGCCTGTAATGCTATGAATTTTCCTCTCAAGACTGCTTTCGCCATGTCCCATAGGTTTTGAGTTGTTGTCTGTTCATTTTCGTTACTTTTCATGAAGTGTTTGATTTCTTCCTTGATCTCCTTGGTAACCCATTCATTGTTTAATAACATGCTATTTAGCCTCCATGTATTTGAATATTTTTGAATTTTTTTATAGTGGTTGATTTCTAGTTTCATGGCATTGTGATCCGAGAAGATGCTTGATATGATTTCAATCTTCTTATATTTGTGGAGACTTGCCTTGTGCCCTAACATGTGGTCTATTTTTGAGAATGTTCCATGTGCACTTCAGAAGAATGTGTATTCTGCTGCTTTGGGATAAAATGTTCTATAAATGTCAATTAAATCCATTAGGTCTAGTGATTCATTTAAGGTCTGCGTTTCCCTGTTGACTTTTAGTCTTGATGATCTGTCCAATGCTGACAGTGGGGTGTTAGAATCCCCCACTATGATTGTGTTGCTGTCAATCTCCCCTTTGAAGTCCCCCAAGAAATTTTTTATATATTTAGGTGCTCCTGTATTGAGTGCATAAATGTTCATAAGGGTTATTTCCTCCTGTTGGATTGATCCCTTTAGTAATATGTAGTGACCGACCATCTTTGTCTCTCATTATGGTCTTTATTTTGAAGTCTGTTTTGTCAGAAATAAGAATTGCTACTCCAGCTTTCTTTTCCTTTCCATTTGCATGGAATATTTTACTCCACCCCTTCACTTTTAGCCTGTGTGAGTCTTTTGCTCTCAGGTGGGTCTCTTGTAGACAGCATATATTTGGGTCCTGTTTTCTTATCCATTTAGCTACCCTTTGTCTTTGGATTGGCCCATTTATTCCATTTACATTTAAAGTTACTATTGATATCAACTTATTTAATGCCATTTTCCCCCTTTATGCTGATGTACCTTTCTCTCACTATTCCTTCTTTTTCTTAAAGCAGTCCTTTTAGCATTTCTTGCAGTGCTGGTTTGGTGGTACTGAACTCTTTTAGTCTTTTTTTTGTCTGGGAAGCTCTTTATTCCACCTTCAAATTTAAATGATAGCCTTGCTGGATAAAGCAATCTTGGTTGCATGTTCTTGCTCTTCATTACTTGCAGAACTTCGTGCCACTCCCTTCTGGCCTGAAGAGTCTCTGTTGAGAAATCCGCTGTCAGCCTTATGGGAGTTCCCTTGTAGGTCACTGCTTGTCTCTCTCTTGCAGCCCTTAATATTTTCTCTTTGTCCTTGACATTTGCCATTTTAATTATGATGTGTCTTGGAGTGGGTCTCTTTGGGTCCCTCGTTTGGAACCCTCTGTGCTTCCTGAACTTGTGTGGCTTTCTCCTTCACTAGCCTAGGGAAGTTTTCTATAATTATTTCTTCCACCAAGTTCTCTATCCCTTGCTCTTTCCTCCCCCTCTGGCACTCCTATAATGCGAATGTTGTTTCGCTTTATGTTGTTCCAAAGTTCCCTTGGACTGTCCTCATGCTTTGTAAGTGTTTTTTCTTTTTGCTGCTCTGATTGTGTGATTTTCTCTACTTTGTCTTCTAAGTCACTTATTCTATCCTCTGCTTCATTGAGCCTGCTTATAATTCCTTCCAGTGCATTCTTGATATCAGATACAGCATTCTTTATCTCTGTCTGAGTTGTATTTATGGTATGTATCTTTTTTTTCATGTTTTCACTAAAGTTCTCGATCTTATCATCTATAGTCTTCTTAAGTTCCTTGAACATCTTCATCATCAATACTCTGAACTCTGTTTCTGATAACTTGCTCAACTTCATCTCATCAGTGTCTTTTTCTGGCGATGTTTCCTTTTCTTTAATTTAGGGGTTGTTTCTTTGTCTCCCCATTTTGGTAGGTCTTAGTGCTTATATCTATATATTAGATATATTTGCTGTGTCCCAGTCTTGTGGCATGGGATTTTGTCTTGTGGGTCCAGTGGAGCCCAGAGGTGTATGTTGTTGTTAATACTGGTGAAAATTTAGAAAATAATAATAAACTAAAATATAAAAAATAGAGAAGCTACTGGGAGATAACAGAAGCAGAGAAAAGATTCTGAAAGAAGGGCCAGCACAAAATTAAGGGAAAGAATAGGAATAGGATAATAGTTGAAAATGAGAAAACAAAAATACAATAAAGAGAATAAGAGAAACTAACAATTGGATAGGAAAACTGAAGGGGGCAAAGTGAAAGAATGAAAGAAAAGTAGAAAAAGAAAGAAGAAAAAGAAGAAAAAAGTTATGCCAATGGATTGAGAGGAGAGAGATAAAGCCCAGGCAGGCAGGGAGTCTGGTAAGAGATTTGGAGGAAACTATAGAGGAAAGCAGTAAACTTGGTTATAATGATAAAGCCCCAGTCGTTAAGTGGGGATATCAAGAAAGTCTTGATAGTAGAAGCAAGGATAAAACAAAACAAAGCAAATAACTAAAACAAAACCAAAAACAAGCTAAGCAAGACAAAATTATTTTATAAAAAAAAAAAAAAATTAGTTAAAAAAATGTTTTAAAAAAAAATTTTTTAAAAATTTAAAAAGAAAAAAAAAGATTTTTATAAAATTTAAAAAAGAAGAAAAAACAAATTTTCTCTCCCCTTTCTCTTCTTCCTAAGGAAAAAAGAGAAAAAATAAACCCACAAACAACAAACAAACAAAAAAACCCCAAACCAAAAAAAAAAACCAAACCAAAACCAAACCAAACAAAAATACAGCAGAGAAAAAGGTAGTCAATCAGGTGCGTTTCTTCTGGGCAACTTATGTTGTCTGAGGGTCACTGTTTTTTGTGATTTCAGTTTTCCTGGGAGGTACTTGTGTATCACCCAATGTGAGGAGCCATCTAGGTTTGGCTCTGGTGTCCTTAGGTAGATGGCTGATCTGAGGCTCTCCTTGGGCCACCTCCTCTTGTCAGTTATTTTGCAACCTTGTAGTTGCCTGGTCTTGCTCCAGAGTCTTCTGTAGAGTCTTTGGGGTACAGGGTGGCTAGTGTAGTCCAGGGTATCACTCCCCTTAGAGGTGTCGCTGTCAGGTGCTCACTCTGCGGGCATTAGTCTCTGCTCCACAGCCAGCTCCTCAGTCCCTACCCTGTCCTCTGATTCTAGTCCCCCAGGCTCTGGCCTGCTGCAGCTTCAGATTGATTTCAGCCTGTTGCCTCTTCTGTCTGGGCCGTTTCAGCAGCCAGGGCCCAGTGGGTCCGATTAAAAACACATTCTGGTGGGCCCTTTGCCTGCCCAGCCCCCAGCAGGGTTTTCAGCATTTCCTCCAGTTCCCAAACAACAGTCCCTGAGAGTCTTATTCTTGTACAGTCCTCCTATGAGCTGCTCTCCCTTCCCACTCAGGACTGTGCCCTGCGGGTGTGTCTGGGGCTTCAGTGAACGGGACCCGCCCCTTTCCTGTTGGGGGCGGTGCTCCCGGCTGCAGGAGAGGCCAGTGGGCTCAGCCCCTCTCTGCTCAGCTCTGGCTGGCTGGTCTCTCCAGGCCCGCCCCTCAGACCGTCTACTGCGCAGACCCCAATGGCAGCCTCCGCTGGTCTGTCCGTGCAGAGCAGCGGGAAGGTGGGAGCCAGTTCCAAGATCAAACTCGCAAAAGCACAAAGCAACACACAGGCCGAGCGTCCGCCCTGCAAGGTCCCGCCGCCCTTGCTCCAAGGCCCCCAGCGGGAGGGGACCCAAAGTCAGCTCCACGCAGCTCCCCACACCGCTGGTCTGAGCAAAGCTGGAGTGGCTTCACGGGCCACCACGGGGCCCCTCAGGGCCGGTCACAGATCCCACCCTCCCGGCACCGGGAGCTCAGGGCAGGAGCGCTCCTCCCCTTCCCCGCGCCACGCAGATTCAGCGCTTTCTGGGGCTCAACACAGTGCCCCACAGGGAGGCAGAGGGTCCCCGTGTGCAGGTGCTCAGCGCAGTCCTCTGGTCCCTCACCACTTGGGTGCCACAGGCCTTAGGACAGCCTTTCCTATGGTCGGCACCCCCAGCACCAGACTCCGGTCGCAGCCGCCCCTAGAGGCTTTGTTTCCCAGGAAGGCGCTGTCTCCTCCCGGACTCCCCGCTCCCCTGGGCCCCTCTGCCCTGTGCGCGGGGCGCTCCTTCCCCTCTCTGCTCCGGGTGTGGGGTCCCCGCTTTTGGATGCCGTCCGCGGGGCTTTGCGGCCTCCAAGCCTTCAGGCTCAGAGCCCAGCACAGGCTTCAGGGGGCCTCCCCCTTCCACGGGCCCCCTCTCTCACCGGACTCCGTGATGGTTCCTCAGTGCTCCCCACTCACACTTCGTCCACTCAGGTATGTTTCTCTGTTTTTTTTCAAGTTGGTTATGTAGGATTTTAGGAGGAAATCAAATCTGTGGCTGGAGCAGGGGCGCTGCTGCTTCTCACAGGGCCCCCATCTTCCCTCTCCCCCCTAGTCTTTTATTATTAATGCATACCTTTGATTTTCTTTTTTATGTCTTCGAACATATTAAAACAGTTATTGTATAATATTTATCTTGTAATTTAAAGTGTATTTTACTCTGTTGTTTTCTTGTGCTATCAATAAATAGTATATTATTTTAAACCTATAGTATCACAGTATGCCACTTTATAATACTAATGTATATGTCTACAAATAAAAATATTTCTACATAATTACCTGGAAAGTTATCAGTAAATCTTTAATATTATTCAGCATTTATTTATATTCAAATGTCTCATATTGTTTGAAAATGTCATTTACAGTTAGTTGGTTTGTTCAAGTCCGGATCCAAACAAGATACACATCTTGCCTTTTTGTTTGTTTCTTTTTGTTTTTACTTTTAAATAGCCTTTAATCTACAATGGTCCCCTTGTTTTTTATTTTAATTCCCCCAGATCATTAAAAATTAAGTTGTTTGCTTTATAGAATTGCTTCCTTTTAGTGTATACAATTATGGTTTCTTTGTTCTTCATATTTTGTATAAAATAGATAGAAAAGCTGCACTGCACTTGGATTCAATTTCTTTAGCATGGATATTTCATAGGTAGTACTGTGGACTTTATATTGCATAAATCAAAAAGCACACATATCTGGTCATCATAATTTTCGTGATGTTGAGCTGGATTACTGATGCAGGTGTTATCAGCTTCACCCTCCCAGTGTGAAGTTCATTAACGTTTTCACCTAATGTTTTACCATCTATTGGTGATTGTTACCTTCAGTTTTTTTTCAACAGAGGTTGCCAACTGGCAATTTCTTAATGCTATCATTTTCTCTACATGTATTATATGGAAATTTCCTGAAAATAATTTTTTTCCCTCACAAACTAAGGCTATTAGCTGTCTTTGAACTTAAGTTTGTACAGAGAGAGAGAATAAATGTTTAATACTTGTATTTTAATTACCAATGATGAGAATAAATGGCTTCTACCCTGGTGCCTCTAGTGCTGGCCAATGAGTTTTGTTCTATTTTGTTTTAGGTTTGTGTCCTTTATAATGGGATGCTTCAAGTTGTTTTTATAAGATGGGGGACTATAAATAGAAAATAAATAATCAAGAATACTGACTAAGTCACTACATTTTGGATTAGTATTTCTTGGGGTCATGAAAAGTTGTTGGACATGCCATTTTCTAAGATGTAAGCAAATATCTTCTTATTGACACAAGCATAGTTCTTAACTTGATGAGCATTCAAAATTAAATTTCCCAGTGTTTTAAATTCTATAATATCCTTAGCGTTGTCATTCTTTTTTTTTCTTTAAGGTCAGTGTGATCCTACATTTCAATAGTGATTTTCCTATTTTTTAAAAATATTTTATCTCCCCACTCCCACCTTCATCCATAGAATTTGAGTTGAGATAAATAACAAACCTATTCCTAATTGTCTTTATTCTGGAGAGGATTAATAGAATAACAAAGCAGTCAAATTGTAATTTGCTTTTTTTAAATCATGCTAATAAGAATTAGAGAGAGAGAATTAAAGCTTATAGAAGTGCATTCCTTAGCCTCCAAAGGAAAGATTGATGATACTTTAAACAAATTTAGAATTGATACCTTGTGAAAACATTCATTAATATGGCTATTTCTCTTCTTGACCTTATATTTTATCAATATCTTATTAGGTGGAGAAAATGGAGACATCAACATAGTACGAAAAGCTTATTTAAAAGGCAAATGGGTCAGGCTTGTATGAAATAGCAATTATGAAAATAATCACAAACAAGTCACTGAGTAAGATTTAATTAATTAGGTTACACCCAAAGAAAGGCTCTGCATTAATATATTTAACAACCAAGAAAGGCCCATTTTGATCACAAACCATGTATCATCATCTATAATAAATATGAGTAATGCAGTGGAAATGTAAATACATTTATATAAATGAGAAGCCAGGGGAGAAATGTATTTTAGGTAGCAAGGACCTGGCCTCAATAATTATTAGTATTAAAATATAGGTAGCTAAGACTATAATTTTTTTTAAAAATTACATTAGTTTTTTCAATGGTGACCTGTAGTTTAACATTAAACAGATGAAGTCATATGACAACATTTAATATTCAATTTACAGACAGAAAAATTAAGTACATTAAAAAAACCATAATTTTAAATGTTTTGTTGAAAAAGCCTGCTTGTATATTTGCATAAAACAAAAGAAAATGTAAGAAAATAAATGTGAAATGTCTACTGTAAGATGAGATTAACACAGCCTGTCCTGTTAGTAAACTGAGAAGCATTGTCACTTTGTAAGATCTATAAATACTGTTTTCAAAGAACCAATTGGTAAAGAAAAGCAGCCTAATAATTATTGCAGTCATTCACTGATTGATTCATTCATTCAACAAACATATGTCAAATATCATGTGCCAGATATAGTTCTGAGTGCTAAGAAAAAAAACGGTTAATAAGGCAAGGACACTTCATTGAAGGAGCTCAGAGTCACTTTGGAGAATTATGCACAGAAACAGTTAACAGTAGTCCACTATGAAAAATGTTATGATGGAAATAAGGACACTGTTCTGTGGGTGGGTAACTTGCAAAGAATGGGGATTCTTTTGTTTGGGTAAAATGAAAAGAGCTTTTCCAAGGAGGTAGCTTAGATTTGGGTGTTGAGGTTGAATATTAGTCCACCAACTGGAAATTTAGAATCACAATTTAAAAAATCAAGCACATTGGTGAAGAAAGAAAATTATGAAACAGCATGTGGTGTTCAGGGGTGATGCATAGTTCTGTGTGACTGGATTAGAGTGTAAGTGAGAGAGAATGGCAAATGAGACTCCATGCACGGTTGGGTGCAGATGGAGAAGACTAGGTGCCATGGAAAGAAGCTTTTGCTTATAAACTGCAGTGTGTTTAGGTGTCCAGCAAAGGTTTCAATGTAGTTTAACTCACTTACCGGTTCTGTGGTTTATGAGGGATAAAATGTGGAGGGATTGTAGGCAGAAAGGTGAGTTTGGAGGGTATTATTAGAGTTGATGGCACATGAACCAAGAGAGTGGTAGTCAGAATGCCCAAAAAGGGGATAATTTCAAAAGTTCTTGAACACAGAATCAGTTACACGAGAGGAGCAGTTGAGCATCATAAGTTATAGAGAAGAGTAGTGAAGAATTATTCTGAAGTAGCTAAACTGGGTACATTACAATGGCATTGAATCAAAGAGAACAGTTGAAATAGGTTTTAGGGAAAAGTTCCCTGACCTTGGTTTTGGGCCTCCGTGTATATTTACATAAAACAAAATTATCTACTATAAGATGAGATTAACACACCCTGTCCTGTTATCAGACTGAGCATCACTGGCACTTTGTAAGTTCTATAAATGCTGAGGTTTAGGGGGCTGAAGAACCTCCAGGAGCAACTGTGACACATAGAGGTCTACAGATCTCCTTCCCCCCCATAAAGTAAATAATTTTAAAGGGAAGCATCAAGCTACCCATTTGGAATTTAATTCAGCTTGGTGGACTTTCATTAAAGCAAAAGGTTAGTTTTCTGCCTATGAAAAAAAAAGCAGGTAAAACCTACGAAAATGGAACAAATGTGTTCATCTAAAACATCAAAAGGCGCAAAGGACCTTTGATATAAATTTTAACAATGCAGATATGAGAAAGCCATCATCCTCGTGTTTTCATTTTTGATCCATATTGTAAGATGAGACCCAGAGTTACTTTGATCTTGATTGATAGACATTTAATGGAAAGCATTTAATGGAAAACAAATTTTGTTCAAACTATAGAAAGAGGGTGCTGTAAGAAATGTTGGCGATTTAGGGATTTTAAGGACATTTAAACATAATCAACAACCACTAGGAAACAAATTTTAAACATAAGATTTTTAATTTATTGATAGTGTGGTAATGCAACTATCATTTATTTCCTTACAGTATTTGTCAAGCAAGTTTTCTCCCCTCCATTTATTATGTCAGAATTTTTCTTTTCAAGCCCCTTAAAAGGCATTTTTTCCCCTTTTTCTTAATTGGCAAAAACAAAGTCAGAAAAATTAAGTAACATTGTTGAGAACATCAAAGAGTCAGCAAGCCAGAATGTGAACATTGGTCTTTCATGAGTCTCCTTCACAAGTGATAAAGGTATTACTTTGAGGTCTCAGTTTCTCCTTTCCTCTCTCCCTCTCTCTCTCTCTCTCTCTCTTCCCTTGGACTATTTTTCAAAAGTATCCACCCAAGTGGAATCTGTAGTTATTCGCTAAGGTCATTTGTTGCTCAAATGTGCCAGGAACTCTGTGGTTTCATCTTTGCTATATTTTTGAGCATCCAGGAAGATTACTGATTATTTCCTAAAAGGCCAAAATGTCTCTCTCAATCAATAAGCATTCAGTAAGTGACTGTGAATGACTAAGTGCTATCAAAAGTACTGATCGGAAACTTAGTTGGAGAGTAGTGAACTGAATCCTGTAGGTGAATGACAGTAACAGCAGGAGTCACTCAGCATTAAGTTTGCCTTTAGTGAAGCCAATAGAAGCTGAACAGAGGAAAGGCTACATGTTAGTAACAAACATATTCCCAAGATGCATCACTAACAGAACTTGATTCGTGCATTGGTAACTTTCTAGAGAACCATGTATTTATAACACTATTAAAAAGAATAGCCTCAAATCAAAAGCATGAAGTGTGGTTTGACTAGGAGCATCTGGAAAGAATCAATCCCTTTGCCTATGAAGTTTCAGAGCAACCACAAATTGGAGCAATGCAAGGATAGTTCATGGGAAGTTAAAGCTGTAATTTCCACAATTTTGAATCTGCTGTAGGGGGGAAAAACACTGAAAGCTAATTGACACATTCAGTTTTTATTTATCAAATACAAATTTTATGTGTTATCAAATAATCACACCTTTTTATAAGGGAATGGACCCTTTCAGGAGTTCCAATTTAAGCGTTTTTTGCTGTGTATAATTAGAATCTGCATATGTAGTCCAGCATTATCAAGTTGTGAAATGTAAAGCAACGAGGAAATAAAGGTACATTATTATTAGGCTATGAATTTGCTAACATACTTCAGATACTTTCTGAACTTTTAAAATTCTAATCGGACTGAATCCAATCATTATCAAATGATTCTTCAATGACCTTTTCACAATATGAATCTAAATGTAAGTCATTAATTTTCCCCTTTTTGCTATGTCTTCATTTACATGTTATTAGATTAATTTAAATGTAACTATACACAAATTACCTCTTAAAATCCTTGATGGTAAGTCTCAAAGGTCTGCCACCTCACAAGAAGACAGAAAAATATAGATTTTCTTATAGCATTATAAAATAAAGAAATTTTAGAATACTATGATTTCTCAAAGAAAACTTCTTTTTTCCCATGAGGTAAGGTTTCTTTTTAATGATGTAACATTAGAGACTAGCTTAGAAGAAATGAACCATAAATCTTTCTCATAAATCATTCAGGAGAGATTCTTTTCTCATATAAATTTAGAGTACATTTACAAAAATTTTCTACATAAGAATAGAGAATTTTAATAGAGGCTATCAGGACTTTTATATTAGATAAACAATTGAGTTCACCATAAGAAATACAGGAGTAAAAATTATTAATTGATCTTAGTAGTATAACAATTTTCACCAACAGAATAGGCAAAGTTTATATGCTGCTATAAAATATTTTGAATGCTCTGTGTAAAAGATTTGAATGCTCTGTGTGTGTATGTGTATGTGTACACATATATATATATTTGTCTAGAAGGAATTTTTCATTTAGAAATAATAAAACAGCACCATATTATAAAATGTAACATGATGTTTTTTGTTTGTTTGTTTGTTTTTGTTTTTAGTGATGTAAACCAAGGTCTGAAAGAGACCAGTAGAAATGAATTAGCCACAGTTTACTAGCCTCCTTAGATTGAAAGCCATAGACTTTGGTCCTTTAGATATAAGTGGGCAAATGGATTTGTAAAACAGCCAAAATGGAAAGTGTGAAGATTGACAGAGTGTGCAGTGGGCACATTTCTCCATCAGCAGCCTTCCATAAAATAGACCCCAAAGTACTCTCCTCCCCCTACCTGCCCACACTTGTGATCAAAGCTGCCCTCATTAGCACTTACTAGCAATGTCAGAGTCCAACATTCTGCTTTGGGTTTTGGTTCCTTCATTCTAGCCCAGGAGCCTACTGCCTGTAATTTGAATTCACCAATAATTCCTTGAACACCTAGAATGCAACTACAATGTAGAGACCAAATACCTGATAAAGATGCAGACATCACTTTCCAGAAACACACTCTTGGGGAAGAGGGTGGATACATATGTTATTAATGCTAATTTAAAAGACTTCTGCCATTTGTTTATCAAATTGCTACAAAGGAGAAGGAATTGTTTTCCAGGCCCCTGCTGTGTGCCACGTTTTACCTTCATCATCACACCCAATTCTCTGAACAGTTCTGTGCGGATAAGGGATTTCAGAACAATCTGGTTAGCCACTTGTCTGCCAGAACTTAGACTCAAGTCTACCTGTCTGTCTGACTCCAAAATTCCTACTATTACCTTGATGCTTCCTGTATTTCCAATGGGGGAGGGGACTAGGGAGGTTCCTCCAAGAGGGTGATTTATAAAGTTGTTATTGCATAGCTGATTTTTTCTCTTTAAATGAATACGAAGTTTTCATAAAGAGTCTAAGTACCTAGTAATGTTGAAAAAATACATCCCCACCATATGTCACTCTTACGTAGGTGAGAGGCAGCTAGATCTGTGAAACTTAAATATCAAAGTCAGGGAATGGATTGTGCATATTAGGCAGCTGGGACATGTGGAAGGGGAAGTGCATTTTGTCCAGGAAGGGGGACTTTCCCCTTCCCTGTAAAAGTGTGCGTTCTCCTGTTGAGGAGGGGAGGTAAAACTTTGTCTTTTCAACATTATCATATTTCTATTGTTCATTTGAAATTTTGTGTATTGTGCTTTCCTGAAACTCACTCCTATGTGAGATCTAAAGAGCAAAATAAACTGATGAACAAAATAGATCCAGAGACATAGGAACGTGGAACAGACTGACGATTCTCAGAGCTTGGAAGGTAGGGGTGAGTGAGTCGGTGTGAAGAGATTAACCAAAGAATGTATATGCATATATGCATAACTCATGAACGCACACAACAGTGTGGTGAAGGCCTGGGGTGGGGTAGGGGGGTGAGGGGTAGAAGGGGTCAATGGGGGAAAAATGAGGACATCTGTAATACTTGCAACAATAAAGATAAATTTTAAAAAATCAAACTGGCCCTATCGTTTACCAGCTGAAGGACCTAGAGCACATTAGCTTCTCTGAATTTCAGTTCCCTCAGAAGAAAGATGAGGGGATCAAGTTTGCCTCACATGTTGTTAAGATCAAATGTACCTGCGTGTACCTGAAACATGCTAAATGTGGAATACATGCTCCATCTCCTTTCTCAGATAGTTTGGAGTGTCTGGTCCTGACCTTTCTCAGTGCAGGGTTATATACAACCGTTCCACCCAGCATTCATTATGTGATGTTATACAATTTGGAAAAGGCATGTTTCTAATGCTTCAACCATGTATTTGGCATAAAGCTCTTTATTGCCTTGGCTAAGCGCCTGATTGAATAGAGAGCCAACTTGTTTCAAGGGCCAATTTTCATTAGAATAGTTAAAGTAAATGAAGCTGTTCTTTGTGTGTATGTATTTTTAATCCCATGGGAAAAGGCCATGGATGACGTTAGACAAGTTACTTAGCCTCTCTAAGTATCAGTTGCCTTATATGAGAAAGACAATGACCATATCTGCCTCAAATGTCATGAAAACTAACAAATGAGATATTTTAGAGGCATAAGAAATATGAAAATTCTCCTCCCCTTTTTATTGAGGTAATTGACAATTTGTGGTAATTTGTACTTCTTTTAAGTTTTATTTTTATTGTTGACATTATTACAGTTGTCCTTTATTTTCTCCCCACTTCCTCCCTCCACCCAGCCTCCACCCCACCCTAGGCCTTCACTACACTACTCTCTGTGTCTTTGGGCTATGCACATATGCAAATAAGTTTTTTGGTTAATCTCTTCCTATCCCCTACACCTCTCTCACCTCTAAGATCTGTCAGTCTGTTCCACGCATCCATGCTTCTGGACCTATTTTGTTCATTAGCTTAGTTAGTTTATTACATTCCACATATAAGTGAGATCATGTGATATTTGTCTTTCTCAGATTGGCTTATTTCACTTAGTATAATAATCTCCAGGTCCCTCCATGCTGTCACAAAGGGTAAGAGGTCTTTCTTTTTCATAGCTGCATATTCCATGGTGTAAATATCCCACAGCTTTTTTACCCACTCATCTACTGATGGGCACTTGGGCTGTTTCTACATCTTAGCTATTGCAAATAATGCTATGAACATAGGAGTGCATATATTCTTTCTGATTTGTACATCTTATGATAGACACAATAGCACAGTAGTTTAAAAAGTGAATTTTAAAGCATATCAAACCTAAGTTTCCACCTAATTCTCCTGCATAGTGCCTAGGATCACTTCTCTGGCTCTCTCTCTCTCTCTCTCTCTCTCCCCCTCCCCCATTACTACGTTAGAATAGTAGCACCTAAACTCACAGGTGTAATTATTTAACTAAACATAGCTAAGTTTATATATTAAACATCTGCCATATTATAGTGTAAAAGTGTAATTTTGGGTGGGGGAATAAAGTTGAAGATTTCAAATACTCTTCTTGGGTAATGGGAGTGATAAATGATTTAATGACAAGTTGAAATCATCATATATAGAAAGGTGTCCATATGTAGGGACCTAATTCACTTCAGTTTCAGTGAGCAATGTTTGAATACCTAGTGGTTATCTGGCACTATACTGAACTCCGGAGATTTTGAAAAAAATTGGTAAATTGGTTATAGATTATATACAGAATATATATATATTTTTTTATCTCTCACCTATTAAACATTTACTGCATTTCAAGCACATGAAATGAAAATAATACTAAACTTTTATAGAATGTTCATTATTAAGCTTCATTATGAAATTCTGTACTAAACTTTTTATGCATTAGTTTATTTAATCTTATATCACTCCCAATGAGGTTTACCTTATTTTCACATTAATAGATGAGAAAACAGTTTTAAAAGATAAATAACTTATCTAGGGTTATACTGCAACTAGCAAACAGAAGCAGAATCTAAATCTTGAATTCCTAATCTCTACATTAGACAGGAATGTTAACACCAAATGCATGTTTTTTCTTTATAAATTATACCATTTCTCTGGAGTGAATAATTGCCTTAAGTAGAATTTGTTATTTATTTGCTACAGTGGGTTGTTTTTTAGTGACCCTTGATCTTGTAACCTCAAGACATTATTTTAGAAGAGTGTTTACATAAAGAGTCATGAAGATTAGGCAAACAGAATACATTCTTATTAGTCGTAATTATAAGGTGAAAAAATTATGAAAAGTTGGAAAAGGAACTCATGACATGCTGAGCAAAAGGCTAATACAAGGTATTTTGGAAAAGCAAATTGAACAAATTATTGTAATGTGTATTACTGGTCCTAAATATAATTAAGCAGACCTTCTATCCCATTGAAAATAAGAGCTGACAATGATGACGTTGGGCACTTTTACAGTTTAGGGTTGTTTTCAAAGTTACTAGCTGTAGGGGCTGTAAAAATGCAATAAAAGAATGAAACAGCGTTGAAGAGTTTAGATATAAGAAGTAAATTACCTGTCAGTGTGTGAGATCTTGTCTTTTCTATTTGTGTGAATCAAGAAAAGTAGACACAGGGTAAATATATAAAGATATATGTACATTTACTGCTGGCTGTAATCTGAGCTTTTTAGAGTAGCGATAAATACACAATTCAAGGAACATATAATACATAGACAGAGATTATGAACAATCGTCCTGTGTTTAGAATGGAGCTCAGGGAACTTCAGTACATGGGCCAAGTCTGGTCTACTGCTAGTTTTCATAAATAAAGTTTTATTGGAACACAACCATGCCATTCCTCTAGTTACTACTGTCTATGGCTGCTTTCATGCTACACAATGCCAGAGTTGACCACAGAGACCGTATGACTTTCAAATCCTGAAATATTTACCATCTGGCCCTTTACACAAAAATTTTGCTGACATCTGACTTAAAAGATTATCTAAATTTTGCTGTTTTCAGATGAAGTAGATAAATCAGCATAAAACAAACACAAAGCATACAATGTTTTCTTAAAATAAAAACTGGATCTTTTTAAAGTAGTTGTCATAAAACCTCATTTTATAAACCTATTAATTTGGAGAAAGTGATTATTTCTCCAATGCTTTCCTGGAATTTTCCTTACATATCTTATGCCATAAGAAGTTTTAAATATATCCACTCTCTGTCAACAAATATTTTTGAGTAGATTCTTAGTACTAGCACTGAACTTGGTACTGGGAATACAAGGTGTGTTAGATATAGCCCATACCCTTAAAGAATTCCCAGTGTTTGGAGAGTTTATACTAAATCTTTTTATTTAAGTTCAGTTTCTTATAGGTATCATATAGTTGGCTTTGCCCCATTATCCATTCCATCAATCTCTGCCTTTTAGTCAGCGAGTTTAGACTATTTACACTTGATGTAATTATTATTACGCTAGAGCTTTCATCTGCTAGCTTGCTATTTGCTTTCTGTTTTTACTTTCTGTTCCTTCTTCCATTTTTTCCTTTCTCCTGTTGTGTTTTGGATTGATATTGATCATGAAGTAAATAGGTGGGTTTTTGTTTTTGTTTTTTAATGTTCATCCTGCTTGGGGTTTGTTGAGCTTTGTAGACCTGTGGGTTTATAGTTAAATTTGGAAAATTATTGGTCACTATTTCTTCAAATAGTTTTACTTCCCTGACCCACGTTTTGGGACTCCATTTGCACATATATTAGTGTACTTGATATTATTCAATATTTGTTCCTTTTTTAGTCTTTTTAAATCTCTGTGTTTCATTCTGAATAATTCTTATCATTATCTGCTCACATTTACCGGTTGTCATCTTCTGTGGCACCTTAACCTATGATTACTCTCGTCCGGTGTATTTTCCCTTCAGGTGTATATTTTTATCTCCATATAGTCTGTTTCTTGTCTCATCTTCCCCATCCTGCTCACGGTGTTCTCCACTTTCTTAAGCATATGGAACATGTTTTTACGTTAGCTTTTTGAACATTCTTATCTGCTCTTTTCATGATCTCTATAATTTCTAGCACTGTTTCTATTATTTTTTTAATCCTGATTACGACTCATATTTTCTTGGTTTTTTGCATGTAATTTTTTTTTTTGGAAGCTAGATACTATATACTTAATATTGTTCGTTGCTGTGGTTGCTGTATTCTATTAGAATATAGGACTTTCTCTGGCACAACTGCTAACTTACACGAAATCACTGTAATGCTTTTCAGGCTTGCTCTTAATCTTTTAGCAGGTAAGGCATCCCTAAATCTAGGATTAATTAGGGTTAATTTAGCTCTGTAACTAAGGCAGTGTCTTTCTTATTCCTCTACCTACAGCCCAAATAATATGAGGCTTCTCTCCTCTGGCTGGTGGAAATGTGAAATATTCCCAGTTGTTTAGTCTATTATTTTCCCTAGCCTCATGGAGCCTCAACCTGTGCATGCCTAGGTAATTAGACACCCACAGAATCAGAATCGGTGGGGTGAGGTGGGTTCTGGTTAGATCGTTGGATCTCTGTCTCTGTCTCTCTCTCTCTCTCTATCGTATTCTGCCTGCAAATTCTACCTGTGTCAGCCACCTAAACTCCAATTTCTGTCTTCTCAATGTATTAAAGAAACTTGGCTCCATTTGGGTTCCATATTTCTTGTTGTCTCCTAGAAACTGCCTTCAGGCAGTAAGCTGGAGCAATTGTCAAAGTCACCTCATTTATCTTCTTGCTCTCAGAAATCACAGGGATCTCTATTACCAAATAACTGAAAATAGTTGGGTCATATATTTTTTTCTGGTTTTCTAATTACAATATTTATGGTTAGAGGGTAATTTCCCTAGTGACCACTTTTTCATGAGTAGGAGTGGAAGTCACAATTATTGTAAATGAATTGTGAGATATAATAGATAATTGTACAATATTCACTTAGGCTTCCAGAGGCATGAACTACTAATTACCCAGAGAGGTTGGGGAAGAATTTATAAGTAAGATGTGACATGTAAGTGAGGTTTGAAAGTATAGATGAGAAATTTGGCCCTTGACCCTGATTGATTGATTTTTATTTAGCCATCTTTATTTCCCATTCATTTCATTGATTACTGCAAGTCCTTACTCTTCAAGCCTTCTATCAAAATAATCATACCTTATTCTTAAGAATTGTTCTTCCCTAAAATATTGATATATTTGGTTTATAAGGCATTTTTTTCCTTCACTGTCTCACTTTTCCTTAATAAGTTATCTTCCCTCTTTCCTCGTGTCGAAAGTTCACCTTTTTACTTGCAGTGTTGATTCCATCCCATCAGTGGGTTTTGGGAGACAGGGAAAAATTATGTATTTCAGAATTAGAATGGATAATATCCTTAGGTTACCAATTATATTTTCATTGAATATGAGTTTCAAAACCTCAATTATTTTTCCTTAGTCTTAAGAATGAACTCATCAAATATAGCAGGAAATTTACTGTACAATATAAATTGCCAACATTTTATGAACCAAATGCACAAATTTAAAGCCACCAAATGTTTATATGAAGGAATCAGAATAGGTTTAATGATCTCGATTGGTGTGGGAAGCCTTAGGAAGCCCTAATAACCCTAAGAAGAAAGAATGCCATTTTATTCCTCTTTCAAATTTAGGGAAGGCTAGAGAAATTAGAGTAGAAGGCAAAAGTGTAATAAGCATACTTTTATTATCTCTAAGAAGAGTTGTTTGTAAGGGTACTTGGTGATTTCATGCTTTTTCCTCAGTTCCACATATTTTCCCAAAGTCATTGAACTTTCATTTAAAAAATAAATTTCAGATATCATAGACAATAATTTTCTGGCAGCTTAACCTTTACTACTAGTGGTAATGAGTTTGTATAGAAATGTATCACCTTTTTCTGATATTCAGGGCACCTGTGATGAAGTTTAAGTCAACAAATTCCTCAATGATTCTACAGTAGACTAAAAGTGGTAACACATCTAGTAGGGACAGAGTGTAAAGACCCAGTCCTTGAGTCTGCATCATTGAGGTTTACTAAGCAATGTGGCACCGCCAGGGGGTTAACAGATCAGAGCAATGCATGTTCATTCACTTCTCAGTTTTAGCATTGTTTTAGAATATGTATTTTGGGGGAAAAGTAATGTTCAAAAAAAGAAGAATATTTTTAAAGGTATGTTCACCCTAGGCACTTGCTTTATCTGATCTTCAGTTTTGAAGTATATAGATAGAAATGAGATTTAGGGAATAATAATACACAGATTATGGGTTGTTCTTAGGATCAAATGAGTTACTGTGTAATGAGAGGCAAGCCAGTTGCTTTGTATATAGGTGCCCAGGAAGTGACAATTTTTTGTGTGTGTTTTAAAAATACTGGACATCAATCATCCAGTTGTGAAAATGAGTATGTCCTATTTGTCCACAGCACATTTGCTGACACTGTGTCTCACCTCTTTGCTTGTGTCCTCACAGCCATTAATGTGCTGTAGCCTGATAATAGCAAAGTCAGTCCTTGCTCTTGGGTGGTTGGTAGAGTTACTTTTCCAAACAGCCTAGAGAGAAGTTACCGCTTCAGAGTTATCACAGGCTCCCTGGAGCTTAATTTTAGAGGTGTTAGACTTGAGAACAGGGACTCATTTTCATCTCCTTAGTATCTTGCACACAAAAAAGGAAATGAAGGCGTGAAAATTGGTTTTGTATACCAATGAAAAGAAAAGTTTATTACCAGTTCCATCTCCAAAAAAGAAAAACTGGGGCTTGCTGTTTGTTGAAGATAGAAGGTATAAGAACAGGCTCCCTTACTGAGCTCAGCAGCATCTGATAGTGCCTCAGACAATGCCAAGTCTTAATGGGGACTGAATTTAATAAAATTCCACAGTCAGCTTTTATCAAAGCCACTGCAAAGGAGACCTCTGCAGAAATGATCCAGAAAGAATGTGGTGTGTGTGTGTGTGTGTGTGTGTGTGTGTGTGTGTGTGTGTGTGTGTGTTTAAATAAAGGATTTAAATGATGGGTGAAATGTTGAATACCTGCTGAATGAACAATGAAATACTATATGCAACAGTTCTTTGTAGACTGGAAAGCACTATGCAAATATGAGCTTTCTTTGCTAATATTGTAATAGTAATATCTAGAATTATTTTTATTTGTTATCGTTTCCAAGTCTATAGATAAACCATGCTCTGACTTCTTTGGCTTGGCCAACTGTTCCCATCATTAAAATAATGCTTGAGGCCTGGCCAGGCGTGGCTCAGCGGTTGAGCGTCGACCTAGGATCCAGACAATCAGGGTTCGATTCCCGGTCAGGGCACATGCCCGGGTTGTGGGCTAGGCAGTCAATCAATGACTCTCTTACCATTGATGTTTCTATCTCTCTCTCTCCCTCTCTTTTCCTCTCTCTGAAATCAGTAAAGATATATTTTTAAAAAATAAATAAATAAAATAATGCTTGTGTACATTGAGAAGTTTGGGAAAAGACCTGATGTGTTTTGTTTAATGCCTTGATTTTTAAAAACCTGATTTTCAGAGTTTTCATTTGTCTTGATTAAGAAATATTTTTTCTTACTTTTACTAATAACCATTTGAAAAATAACGGCTAGATTAAAAGAAAAAAGATGCTTCCATATAGTAGGCCTTTGTTGTTACTATATTAAATTTGATTTCCTGTTTCTATGTTATTAACATTTATTCACGTACTTCTCATTTGCTCCCTTTACTTTAGCAGTACTATTCATTCATTCATTCAATAAGTAATTCCCTAGCACCTGCTGTATGTACTAGATAGACCCCGAGGACGCAACGGTGAGTCCTGCCACCATGCTTAGACATGAAGCCCGTAAGCACCTGACCAATACAAAATTAAACCCCAACAGGCGCTCTGAAGGAGAGGAACTTGCTGTAGTGAGAACATGTAACAGACCATCTGACCTTGTCAGGGAGGCCCAGGAAGGCTTTCCTACAGCATGGAAAACACACACTGGGCTTAGGGTCTAAACACCTGTGTGCCTTTTGATGAATTGTTTTGGAGCCTCATGCTCTCTGTTGTAAAATAGGAACATGAATGTTTATCTCACATGCTTGATATGTGGACTAAATGTACAATAGGCATTGTCTGCTCCTGCCCTTGTGCCTCTGCAGTCCATTCTCTAGGCATAGGCGGAGTGCTCTTTTAAAAAAGGAACCTAGCCCAGCTGGCACAGGTGAGCTGTTGAGCATCAACCTTTGATCCAGGAGACAGAGGTTCGATTCCAGTCAGGACACATGCCCTGGTTTCGGGCTCGATCCTCAGCAGAGGGCGTGCAGGAGGCAGCCAATCAATGACTCTCTCATCATTGATGTTTCTATCTCCCTCTCCCTCTCCCTTCTCTCTGAAATCAATAAAAATATATTTTTTAAGAAAATAAAAAAGGCATTTAGATTTGCTCACAGCCCCTTGGTGGCCTTCTCACAATCTCAGAAAAAGTCTAAAATCTTTCAGTGGTCCATGAGGCACCAAATGAGTTAGCTCTTGCTCACCTCTCTTCTTTTTCACCTCATTCTCTGTCTTGCTCACCCATTTCTAGTATAGCTTTTTATAGTATTTATTTATTTATTTATTTATTTATTTATTTATTTATTTTTATTATTATTATTTTTACTATTCCTTAACCCCAGCAAGCCAAGCTGGTTTCCACCCAATGGCCCTTATTCATTCTGTATTTGCTCTTCTCTCCCTAGGATGTCCCCTCCAAATATTCACTTGACTCACTATCTCATTTCTTTTAGGCTTTTTGCTGAAATGTCATCTCTTCAGAACTACTTTTTTTTTCATCTCTTTATCTAAATTATCCCTTCCCACCCACATTTCCTACTCTGGTGTTGTCTGCTTCCTCTTTCCTTTTCCCTGCTTTGAGCTTTCTTCATAGCACTTTTTGATAACATTAATTGTTATAAGAAAATCACAATAATAGTATTTACTACTACTAATATTTACTATTTGTCATGATTTCTACTAAAGACTTTATACCTGTTAACTTATTAAATGTTCTATATAACCCAAAGAGATAGAGAATTACTATTAATCACATTTTACAAGTGAGGGAATGAGACAGAGCAGTTATGCAACTTACCTAAGTCCACACAGCCATAGCCAATTGGTGAGTTAAGAATTCAGGGCCAGACAGTGTTTATTTTAAATGTCGTGCTCTTGACAATTATGCTCTGCTGTCTGTCAGCTTGAGGGTATGCCATTAAGGGAGAACTTAAATATTTTGCTAGAATGGTTCATGAAACTAAAGAAGACCTGTTTACTCACTAGGTTATTGATTTATTACAAAATATATTAAAGAATACAAGTCAATGGCCAGATGAAGAGATAATGTAGAGTGAGATCCCAAATGAAAGAACTTCTGACTTAATGTAGTTTGGGACCCTACAAGGTAGCATGTGAAAGCATTCTAGTCCCCCAGTCTAGATTCTCTCCAAAAAGGACCAAGCTTTGCTTTAAGGTCTTTATGGAGTTTTTGTTCTGTAACCATAAGGAAGTCACCGGCCATTGACAATTGATTCAACCATAAGTCCCTCAGCCCTCCCTGGACTGGGTGGAACTGAAATTTCCTGTTGTTAACCAGCCCCTCATCCTTGGGTGGGGGTCTAAAAGTCACCTCATTAACATAACAAGAGACACCATTGTTGCTCTCATAACTTTGGAAATTCTGAGGTGTTTGGGAGTTGTGAGTCAGGAACTGTGGATGAAGATCTAATGTACCTGAGAAACATATTTTGGTCATCTGAATGACCAAATAGTGTGTATTTCTTATCACATCACTCATTTCCATAAGACATTACATTGCACAGGACAGAATTTGTGCTTGTTATATAGTAGATGCCCCCCAAATTATTTGTTAAAAGGAGAAAAAGAAAGTAAAGCCCCATTTGAATCAAATTGATGTAGTAAGCCCAATGGTATAATCACCAGCTTCCGTGAAGTCAGTGGGAGAGCTTTCCAGAAGAATCCAGAACCTTTTAGCTGATGGTAGGTGCTGCTGGCTCCTGGAGGTGACTCTGGGTTGCACAGGTGGGTGACATGACAGGATGTGGTAAACCTGGGGACTGACGGTTGGTTCTGAGGTCTGGAACTCAATTCTCTGCTCCTCGTCTTCTAAAGACTAGTTCTAAGGTGTCAGTGAGAGCAGTTTTCTAGAGTTTTTTCATTTTAACCTTTAAAAGATGGCATTTAAAAGACAGCCTCATACAAACTCCATATATTTTCCAGGATCAACTGTACAAATAATGGTTTCTTTCCTTTTGCCTGTAAAAAAAGAACGTATATGGTTAGGTTTCTGAGTATTTAATAAGAAATCTTTCTGCATATATAACATCTTTCTCATCCTGAAAACAAGTTATTTGTTCAGGAAGAAATTGCTTTGAGGAAAAAAGTGCATTTCCTTCTCAAAAATAGGGAAATAAAGGTAAACATAGGAGGAGAAAAGAAGACCAGTATGCAAGCAAGTATGACTTGAGTTTTAGTTTATTAATGTAATGTAATTGCTTAAAAGGTGGTAAATAAACAATGTGATATACCTATAATGCACCAGGTACGTAATTTTTAATGCAAAAATTTGGCTACTAAAATCTTCCACTTTGATACATCTTTCATACACTGGATTTTATTTGGTGTTATACTATTTTACTCAGATACTAAAGAAAAAAATATGTACATTTAAATACTTTATTGAGGAACAGTAATTGAATCAGAACTTTCATTAATTCAGGAATGTATTGAGAACTCACATTATACTAGATGCTAAGAATATAACAGCAAATAAGGGGGACACAGCCTCTGACCCTGGAAGTTATATTTTAGCATTTAGTTGGTTACCATGGTGATAAGTGCTACAAAGAAGAAGTGTGAGGAGCACATCGGGGATGTCTGACCCGTCAGGGAGGTTAAATATGAGAGCTGGAGGATTAGTGGGAGCTGGTTAGGTCAGCAGAGGGTGAGGTTAGGGGAGGAAGCCGTACACACAGAGAAATGGGCCTCTGCAGGCCCTGGGAGGTGGCAGGCGCAGGGCCAGCCTGGAGGGAAAGCAGGGAGCCAGGGAAGCAGGGAAATGGAAGCAGAAACATACGTGTGCCACCCTGAGGGCTCCAGCAAGCCTCTGCCACTTCATTCCAAGAGCAGTGACTGCCATTTGAAAGTTATTAAGCAGATTGTGTTTCATAAAACTGTAGCTGCCGTGCAGAGATTGATTTGGAATAAAAGCGAGCCCCATGATCTGGAAAGAAAGGAATATAGTGCCTCATAGAGGAGGCCTTTCATCTGGACTAGAAACCATTGCATAGGCCAAGAAGCGGAGACAGCAGGTTGCTTTCTGGTTTGTGCAGCTGGGGGACAGCCCTGTGCTGCTCGCTGAGAGAAGAAACACCGGGGGAGACCAGGTTTGGGGGGGGAATGTGAGTTCGGTTTGGGGTGTTTGAAGTGTGAGATATTGCTAAGGCTTTCAAACCGTCTTGCTAAGTAAATTCTAAAGCGACCCGTTGAATTTAGGTCTGGAAGTCTCCCATCGCCTTAAAGCGAGTAGTGGGAAAGTCTGGAGGGAACTGAGAGGCAAGCGTGGGGTGACGGAATGGGGAGAGTAATTGTTTTTGAGAAGTTTGGTTCTAAATAAATGGAGGGAAACTTAATCATATCTGGAGAGATGGTTGCTTTTAAAAAATGGAAAAGAGATTGGAGCGCATTTAAAGGCCCTTGCAAAGATTGTTATTGTAACAGAACTGGGGGGTTCCTAAGCAAGGAGGAGGAACCATGCCTGTCGTAAGGAAGAGGGCTGGGTCCAGGGATAGGAGACAGGAGGAAAACTCTTCTGCGTTTTCCCTTTGGTCATCCCTGAAATGAAATACACATATTGGAGAACCTACCGTCTGCCAGTCGTTTTATTAACCCTTTGCCTTTCTCTTTCATAAAGTTCCACATAATGTGTCCTAATGAACAGTTGCCAAGTGGAATATTACCTCTTCCTAGCATTTCAGGGAAGATCTGAAGTACTGTTACCACAGAGTTATTTTAAAGACATTAAAAATCTTAATGCCTTGGTCTATGCCAACCAGGGGAACCAGCAGGTCTGTGTGCTGTGAATGACTCTTGCTCCCACCGGAACCCTCCTGTGGCTCCCCCTAAACCGGAAGTCCATGGGAAATGGGATTCTGGGAAATGTAGTTCAGCCTAGCCAAGTGGCTGCATTACCAAATCACCCAACAACTTCATTGCTTTACTTGGTTTCACTCTGTGGTTTATTTTTCTGTCTTTTTCCCCTTTCATACATGAAGTCACTTCAGTACAGTATGCCACACACTTTGCCAGGTACCTGATACCCATCACCTCATTTAATTGTCACTGTTGCCCCGTGAAGGCTAGAACAGCAATTTTCAACCTTTTTCATTCCATGGCAAACATAAACTAATTACTAAAATTCTGCAGCATGCCAAAAAATATATTTTTTGTGGATCTGACCAAAAAAAAAATAATAGACATGTTTTTGATTCATTTATACCAGATGGCTGTTGTGATATTTTTATTTGACAATCTAAGGGAGAAGAGGTCAGTGCCCTGACTAAATAGTCAGGTATTGCATGTTTTAAGAATTCTTGAGGCACACTGGTTGAAAATTGCTGGAGTAGGGAGCTCCCTGTCTTTTTAAAGGTCCCAGATCTAGAGGATGGCAGAGCTGTAATTGAAATCAAGGACTTCTAGTTTGCTGCTTTTTAAACTAGTGGAAGGAAAACACATGTCTTCATATTACAGGGGGGGAAAGGTCTTTCTTTAGTTTTTTGGAACCCTCACCTCCAGCTTTCTCAGATGGCATTGCCTCATTTGTTTCGAAAGATTCTGCGAATCAATACATCTTTCCAAAGGTAATGTTCATAGGATGACGTTATGAAACTTATCTGCCTCAAGCAATTTGTTTGATAAAACTTCATCTGACTTCAGCAATCCTAATATTTCATCCCTAAAAAAGGTCCTACCCAAGAACTGTCTTTATTGAGAACTATGACTGTATTTTAATTACTATATAAACTTACGTATGGAGCACAGTGGGGCCCTTCTATTCCTCCCCCATCGTAACAGTCTGTTCTAATTAGTGTTTCAAAGTAAATCTGCTGAGGCAAGACCCTTTTAAGTCTTCACCTCATGCCAAGAATTAGAAATACCATTTTCCTAGGATTACTGGCAAATTAATATTCCTGCTGACTACTAATTTATTAAAATTACAATTCTTTAGAAGGACAAGAAAGGTATAAATACTGGTGAGTTCCCACTCTGTTCCAAATTCTCGCTTAGAACATGTCAATAAGTCAAATGTTATATACATTACAGTCCCGTGAAGTATGCACCATTAACATTTTTAAGTTTAAAATAAATAAAATTCAGAGAGGTCAGCTATATTGTCACGATAGATGGGTTCCATCTATTATTTGTTTATTTTCATATACTGTATGTAAGCGTGTATGAATGTATACCCTTCTTATTTAAGAAAGATTTTGTTTTATAAATTTGATATATTACAGCACAGTAAAATAAAAATAAAATTAAGAGCTGTAAGCAAAAATGTATTATAATATGGGTTTAAATAGATTATGTCATCTACGGCATTATAGGTAAGAATATATTCCATGGGGGTTCTCTCTATTTGCTAAAAGTAAATAAGAAGTCTTTGAGAAGCCAGTAAAAAGGAAAAAATGATAATGTTTATTATTCACAATAATATTGTAAGATTTGAAACAAACTTTTTTTTCTAGAGAAACATGATTTTTCCTAGAACTGAAAGCAGAGAGGTATTTCCTGTTGTCCTCACAAAAAGAACTCTATATAATGGAGTTCACAGAGCCCTCAAAACTCTCTTTGTATTGAAAAGAAAGTGAGATGAGACTAGGAAAACATTGATTTGGTCCAGATATATTGCTCACTGATGGTCTTGATTAGCTTATAGGTAGATTTTTTTAGAACACCTAGAAGACCAATTAATGGGCAACTTATTCAGTAGTTTGTAAATGTAATTTTGTTTAATCCAATTTTGATAAGTATGAACTGGAACTGAGTGAGAGATTTATACCTGAAGTACAGGTATTTTGTATGGTTGGTTAAAAGCAGAGCCATGTTCCTTAGGAAGCAGCCACACTAGGGATAATGATGCGGGAAGCATTTGCTGAAGGCTGTATGCTAGGCTCTGTGTCAGGTGTTCTTCATGCATCATCTTGAATTATTTACCTTACTATGTACAGTGCTTGGCACATGATACAAACAATGCAACTGATAACAACAGTGACAGCAACACATGATATTTGTTGAGCAATACTATGTGTCACATACTTTCCATAATGTTTTCATCTGTATTATCTGCTTTGTCCCATACAGCAAGCCTTTCAGTATTGTTATTTCTATTATTGTTATTGTAATTTCAGATGAAGATACTGCATCTTAGAAAGATATGATTGTTTACCCAAGGTCACACAGTGTCAGAATGGGCATTCTAACGCAGGTGTTTCTGTCCCCAGAGTTTCATGAACTCTATACAGTCTGTATCAGGTAGGAATGATGCAGGCTGCAAGCAGCGATGTACCTAATGGTGACAAACAATAAGAGGTTATTTTTCTCATATCTCTAACTTATCAAGGAGGTAAGTTGCCATTATATCAGAGTTGACATCTCCACAAACTTTGCCTTCTTCTCATTGTCATAAGATGGCCTTTACTTCTTTGGGCATCATGTATTGTCTCCACACAGAATATGGGAATGGGCCACAAAGGCACGAAGAATATCCTATCGGTCGCGGCCATAGACGCTTCTGCAGATATCCTTTTCACCCCACCCATAGACTTCTGCATTCAGCTCATTGGTGCAAATTCAATGATATAGTCACCCTTTCTAGAAAGAAAAGCTAGAAATACAAATGTGTATCTTTTCTAGACTGTATAGTGAAGGCAGTCAAGGGAGAAGGTAAAGAATGGATGTTAGCCAGTCTAAAATCTCTTTCACATACTACTTCCCTTTGAGTTCATTCAGTTCTTATTCATCTAGAGGGTAAACCAGGCACCAATGGACAGAAGTAACTGGGTGGGAGCTGTTGGTGTAATACAGATTGCAAGTAGAACTGTTCAGCAGTGGCATGCCCATTTGACAATTCCAAGTGTTTGGTACTTTGTGGACATGTATCAGTAAAAATGTGTTACGTATCTTAATATTCTCAAGACTGGGACATATCTAAAAGGTCATCCAATCTACCCCCCTCCTCCATCTCCCCAATGAATATATTTCTTAAGGAGTACCCCAACCAGTGACACCCCCCCCCCCATCCTCTACCTGTGCATAGCTAGGTGGGACCTCAATATGATTTAAAACTGATTAACTGCCCAGGCCATTGTGACTCAGTCAGTTGAGTGTCGTCCCCTGCACCAGAAGGCTGCTGGTTCTATTTCCTGTCCAGGTACATGCCTAGGTTGTGGGTTCGATCCCCAGTAGGGGGCATGCAGGAGGCAGCTGATTGATGTTTCTCTCTCAGATGTTTCTCTCTTTTTCCCGCCCTCTCTCTAAAATCAATAAAAATCAATAAGTAAAATGAAACTGATTAATAGTCAACTATTAGGGAGGTGATTGGCTCCTTCTTTGAGAAGGTGTTTTAATTAGTGGCCTTTTTTAGCCCTAACATAAACCACAAAATAACCATTTGTTATAATTATTTCTATCAGTAGTCTCTGTGATGATTTAATGAAATGATTATCTTAGAGCATATTGAATGTTAGAAATCTTGAAAGACATCTCAAAACACAACAATCTTATTTTATAAAGACACCGGGATCTATATTATCAATCACAGAACCAAAATGAAAACTCTGGTCTCCTTACTGGATTTAGTAAAATAAATGGAAAGAGCACTTGACTTGTTTTCATTGTTGAGTTCAGATCCCAACTTTATCGCATACTGGCTGTGTGACCTTGAGCAAGTTAATTTCTCAAGACTTCTGCTTATCCCTTCATTGGTTTCAGCTAACTTCAACAAACATTCACTGAGCACCAGTCAGTAAGAGAAAACATGCAAAAATGATTAAGACATCAGCCTTAATATGGAGGAGATTACAGGTTGGGGGGAGGGAATACATTTTTTTTTTAAAGTGAAATACTTTAGAATACAGGAATAAATGTGAGTGCGACATAGAAAGAATCTGTCAGATCCATTTGCAAGAATTGAAGAAGGCTTTTCAGAACAGGATATGACTGAGCTGAGAACCTTGAAGGAAGAAATGTTGGAATTCACTTTGGTAATTTGTTTCAGGATCAATATCCCAAGCTGAGAAATTATATATAAAAACATATGAGTTTCTACTTATAAAAAGGAAATAATATAGATCTCTGATAACTTCAGTGATAAAAAGAAACATCTTAAGAAATGTCTGTTTCTTATCTACTTCTTAACTTATTGCCTTTTCCTCTATACCAAAGGTCAACAAACTTTTTCTATAAAGGTTCAGATAGGAAATATTTTTTATTTTGTAGGCCAGACTGTCTTTGATACAACTACTCAACTCTGCTGTTGCAGAAAAAAACAGTCAGTGACAATAAACAAATGGTGTGGCTATGTTCCAATAAATCTTTATTTGCAAAAGCAGGAAATGAGCAGGATTTGGCCAACAAGTGGCAGTTTGCCACCTGTTGCTCTACACCACGAAGCTAACAGGTAATCTTTCTCTATTGGCTCTGTGAGTGAGCCTCTTATCACAAAATACCAGAGAAGGACCATGAAACCTAAGTGGGGAAAACAACAGAAATATAGATTGTGACACCATCTTCACTTTAACCCTGTGATTCTCACTTATAGGAGATAAGAGTCTTCATGTGACTCTCTCTCTTGGGACATTACACAATCATGATCAGTCCAAAATTTTTTTAAAGAAGATTTTTATTACAATTCTGTGGCCTGCTCCAAAAATCTAAGAGGATAGAAAATGATTAATAGTTTAGGAGCTTAGAAATAGGGTCAATAGCCTAAAAAGCTTAAACATCACAACTTTTATAATAATCAGGCTTGAAAGTGCTTTATTAAGACTTAGTGTTCACTCATGTACGGAATAGTTCTTTATTCCAAAATGTAATTTCCACTTTCTGCATGTATACTGGTTTCAAAATTTCGAAATCTAGGTTTCACATACAATTTGTTGCAGTAATTTTCCAAGGTCAGCATAAAAATTGTTCCTGCTGGTCCACATTTGGAAAGATAATCTATTGGGAAACAAATGACCTGGCCAACATTTCTTTTCCTCTCCTTTTCCTTAATTGCATGAGGTTGCATTTGCAGCACCCCCTTCAAGGCACTTTCTAATGCAATTGGACATTTCAGCCAAAGTGATCTCTCCTTAGGGATTCGAATATATATGTATGGCATTAGGATTGCTTTGCAAAAGATTGAAAAGTAATATGATGAGGCTTGAGTCTTTTTTTTTCCACTTTGACTTTTATTAAGTTTGCAAGATTGGTATATCATATAGTTCCAAATATACAGAATTTTTATATGCTCTTTAATCCAAACAAAAGGCATTATACTCATCCTAATCGTCCAGGAACTGGAAGGAATAATGAACAGAAATGAAAAATACAGGAAAATGTAATATTGCCTTTCAGCCCTCCTGTCATTTTAGCTCTAGAACTTTGCTAACCTGGGTACCTCTGTTCTTCGGGCAGGCGACCTCAGGTGGACAGGAATCATTGGGAATGGCTGGGGAGGACTTTAGACAGAGATAAGTCACTGTGATTACATTAGAAGAAGGAAATTTTTTTTTTTCCAGGCAGGAGAAAGTTTGACATCGATGAACCTGTTCCCTTTAATAGGTGGAAAAGACAAGTTTGTCAGTGATTGCATTTCACTTGGCATTCTACCATCTCCAAAAAGAAAAACACATAAGAGCCCTTAGCTAGTTTTACTTTCTGTAGTTTCTTTCTGTTAGGAGAGGTGGAAGTTTAAGAGTAATCATGATAAGAGTAATCATGATAGATAATATGTCTTGAGTATTTAGAACATACCAGGCACGACTCTAAAAGCTTTGCCTGTATGAACTCATTGAATCTTTTGAAAAGGTCTCAAAGTAGGTGCTATTATCTCTCCAATTTTAGGAATGAACAAAGATGGGTACAAATGATTTATGTAGTAAACTAGGGTCACATAGGTAATAAGCAGTGGAGGCAAGCTGAGGACTCGGAAAGTCTGGCTCCAGCATCCACTGGCTCTGCCCCTTTGTTACAGCATCTCCATGTTCAAAGAGGTTTCAAACTAGACTCTGTGTTAGTGTCTGTTTCTTAGGTTGATGTTGCTGTAGACTATGTTTTCTTTCTTCTCTGGCCTTGATGGAGAAGCCTTTGATAAGCTGTACTCTTCAGAATATAAAGTAGGGATCTTTGAATTCGTTCCTCATGCTCCATGAGTGTGGGCATATTGGGTAGCAGGCGACCTTTCCTTTCTTTTCTCTAAGAGGCGATAACTAGACGACACTAAGAGTGATCATTACACTGATTTCTCACCAGCAATGTAAACGGTTGGTGCTAAATACTTCTTGTGGATGGAATGATATTTCAAGACATAGTTTTTCATTGATAAATATCTGTCTTTATTCAGGAAAAAAATCTAAATTGTTGGCTGTTTTAAGTGAATTTAATTAGGTGAACCAGAAGAATGACGACAGTACTACCCTTGCCTTATATTATTTTTAAACATTTTTACAGTTTCCCAAGTGTTATAACCTGTACCAATCATCCTAAGAATTAGATAGTAATTACTAGTTCCAGTTTGTTGAGTCACAGTGACATTAGATTTAAAAGCACGTTCTGCCCCTTCCCCATTGAACGCTCTCAGTACATTGCACTGCTCCTCCAAACACTCTGGTGCTCTTTACACATCTGATTTTCCACTGGGCTTCAAGCCCTGGGAAGACAGGGCAGCCTGCTTCCCTTCACTGCTTCCCCAGTCCCTGACACAGTTCCTGGCAGAGGAGATATTTAACAACTCTATGTTCAAACAGTAAGTAAGAGGTGAGGCCAGTGATCTGGTTTTCATGAAAACAGCTCCAGGAGCACAACCCAGGGCTTTTCCTCAGGTTGGAAGTATTAAAATGTTGTAATAAATACAATAAGCTTGAAACCTTCTTTCCGCATTGGCTCTGGGCAAGAATGAAATGTGTAAGCATTTGTTCATCCTAACACTTTGCCCCAGCCCTTTCTTCTCTTCCTGGTGAACTCCTATCAATCCTTCAAATCCCCCAGTGAGTTACCATCTCTGCAAAGCTTTCTGTTCTCCAGACAGTGTGCTCTCTTCCTGAGCTTCCACATGACTTTCCACTCACCTTCCTCATGGTTTCGTTACACTGTATTTTCATTATTTTGTGTTAAGTTCGCCTCCCTCAGGAGATTAAAAGGTGCGGCAGGACAGGGCATCGAGTCTGCGCTGGTTCCTGGCATGCTGCATGTTAGCCAGAAGGGAGCCGAAGCATGAAATCCTACCTGAATGAGTACAAATTCTAACGCACAGGGTAGACCATGGTTAAGCTTTGCGTGTGGCTTTTTTATTGACATGTGGCATTGTCAGCAATGGTGCCACGTCCTGTTTTATTATTTTAAACCAAGTAAATATAGTTAGAGTGGGTGCTCTCAAATTCTTTCTTTCTTTTTCATCTGAATACGGGTTAAGTTTTAGAAGTAAGATATTTAGTGTTTGTTTAAAAGCAATTATAAACATAATTACATCTCTCGTTTGGGGTCATGTATTATGCTGAGTGTGTTACATACACTTTCACATTACTTTGCTTCATGTTCACAGCCTTTATTATAAATCTAAGTAAGTATTTTTTTAGCCCAAGGCAGATGTGAGAGAACTTCACCTTGGACTAAATGATTAACATGCTGTTGACCATTTCAAAAAGCAGGTACTCAAAAGACAGCCCATTAAGTATGTCCTTAACCTCCCACCCTGCCTGTTTCACAAGTGCTTAAACATCTAACACCCATATTCTCTAAAAGAGTGGAAATAAATAACAGTTGTTAAAAAATAAGCCCAGCTTCAAACCATAGCTCCTTCCAGCAGGGTCCCTAGATCACACTTATGCTGTGTTGTTACTAATTGTAAAATGAGATGGGCATCCCATCTGGCTGTGGTAGAACTGGAGGAAAAAGTGGATAGAATTTGCGTTCTTCCCTGATTGAAATCTGGAGAGTGATCATTGGTGATGGATACTCAGGAAACTGCCTCAGAGTCCAGCAGTTTGCTTAGTTTGCCCCAACTAATGGACCAGCCCATCATGGGTGTGCCTGGCCTCTGGCCCAGAGATGCCAGAGGAAGGTTCAGGATGGGACGTCTGTATGGGTTAGCATTTGGGAGAATAGAAGTGAACTAAATAACTAAAAGATACACATAAGTCCAGGTCTTTGGACTCCAAATGTCACATCTGCTTCACTAAAATGTTTCTTCCTTCAAAATCATGGCATGTTACTTGTAAAAAATTACCCCTGTGATATGGTGCTTTACTCTAGTGGATGTAAACAGGTTCGTGTGGCAATCGTGAGCTGTTATTGATGAGGAGCGCAGAGATCCTGTGTCTGTGTGACTCCAGCCTCTGCCTGATTGATACTCCACCCCCACCACCCAAAGGCGAGCACAGGCCACATGCAAGTGGCTTCTTATTTCACCCCTTACCTCGAGCAGGTGGGCTCAGCCAGGGCTCAGGAGTCTTGAGGTAGAGTCACCCTTGGGCACAGTTATCCTGTCAAGCAGTGGTTCTTATAAGCTTTCCTGCATAGGACTTACGAAAGACATTTTTAAAGCCCACACAAAAAAGCAGATCCCTGGGTGCTTCCCCAGAATAATTAAATCCCCCTTTCTGGAGAGGTGGGTGGAGAAAATGCATTTGTTGTATTTTTTACAAGTTTTCTAACTGATTCTTATGTGCAGAAAAGGTTGAGACCCACTTGGCTAACCAGAACTGAATACCTACAAAAAAGAGATGTGCTTGTTTGTTTATTTATTTATATTTATTTATTTGTTATTGACACTATTGCAGGTGTCCTCCATTTTCCTCCTCTTTGCCCCCCCTCCACCCCACCCCACCCCCAGCCTTCACCACCTTGTTTCTGTGTCCATGAGCTATGCATATATGCATATATGTTCTTTGGTTAATCTCTTCCAGTCCTCCACACCCTTTTTCCCTCTGAGATCTGTGTGTGTTTGATGTATCCATGCTTCTGATCCCATGTCATTCTTCAGTTTATTTTGTTCATTAGATTCCACATGTAAGTGAGATCATATGACGTTTGTCTTTCTCTGGCATATTTCACTTAGCATTATTTATTTGTTTATTACCTCTCCTCTCTCACCACTTTTCTCTCCTCCACCATCATCATTATCTTATGCTAGGCACCTGTGATGCAATCAGGTTTTTATATATCTCTCAAGAGCTAACAAGTATTCAAGACTCGTACTGTGATATCCACTTTATAAAGAGGAGACTGAAACTCAGAGAAGTTAGGAATGATCTCACAGCTGCTGTACAATGAAGTGAAGACCCCAAAGCCTGAACTCTGCTATGTACCCTCCTTACCAGCTGTCTGCTCCCTGAATTTGGACACCTGACTTAGTAGTTGCAGAATTTCCCTTAGCCCTCCTGGCTTGCTGAAAAATGTTTGCTAATTGGAGATGCTCTTCTTTTATCTATTCGTCAGGACAGGATGCACTGTCACTCCAGCCAGCTTTCCGTCAATCATGCAGATCCCACTGTCATCTTCCCAAGCATTCCCTGTCTCCCATCTCCCTCAAGCAGCTATAATACTTTCCACCTCATTCTAAGAGGGGTCCCTTTGCTACTACCTCTCTCTACACCTTTGATTTTTTTTCCTGCATCTTTCAGTCTTGCACCTACCTCCTAATATATGCCAATCACCCAAAAGTCACCTCATGACCAGGGATCAGTGATTTTGTTTCCCTGGAGGAAACAGGAAGAGTCACAGACGTCAGGGCCGAGGATACCTGTTTAAGTCCCTCTTCCATTTACTAGCTGAATGATCTTGTGATGTTACTTAATTTCTCTGAGCCTGTGTCTTTGTTGGTAAGATGGGTCTTTAAAACGGATCATAATACCTGCTCTTCTAGAGATATAGGTGTATGTTTTCTGGCGCATGACCATATTCATAGTAGGCTCGAGGTAAGTATTTATTTCTTATTTATCTCCTTTCTACCTCTTACGTCCAGATCTAAGTAATGATAACTAACAACCACAACACATGTAACTGAGGTATTGCAAAGCCACTAACATTTCTCTCTCAATCCATTTATTTCCCCAGAGGATGTTTGAATTTAATATAAATATAGAGTGCTTGCAGACCTAGGCTTTATGTGTCTGCCCCATGGAAGGCTGTTTCTCTCCTGAGGCAGTGTGGACAATGGAGCTCTGGGAGATTAAGGCAACTGGTGGGATTTTTGTGTTAAAAGCAATTTTAGGTTGCTGGCTGAGAAATACTGCTAGTGTGCCTGCATTCTCTGATAGTGCCTTCGTTTGTTAGTACCGATGAGCAATAAACCAGACTCTCCCGAGAGATACCTCATTATTTTCTTTACTTTTCCTCTGTAACCATATTTCTGACTGTCTTGCTGGGGGGCTTTCTGTAATTGGGTTCAAGTAGCTCAGTAAACATACTAGTCCCTATGCACACACAAACTAATCTCTAAGTAACCTGTGTGGCTCTTAGATAAATGTGTGGTCAAGAGATTTACTGATAACTGAAGAAATGAAGTTCCCCATAATTATTTTTCTATACTTCATTCTCTGGAGAGCAAACGCTAAACTACTCACGTGCTGATAAAATTTAGCTTCTAATCTTCAGCTCTAAGAAGCACATATACTGACAATGCCATCTGCGTAAAAACAAGACTCTTTTCTAAAGGAGATTGTTTTAAGGAGGCCGCCTTCCTTGGGGAGATGCTGGAACTCCGGCGCCCAGAGTTCAGTTCTGCTTCCTGAGGGGTGATTGATAGAGACACTGAGCAAAAGACACTGCACTAGAACCCAGACTCATTCTCAAAGTGGAAGATCTGTGCATCATCGCATCACATGGAGGTGGCTGAGATGATGGCATAAGACATGTGCAGTCAACTGAAAGCAGGAGAGATCATCTTTTGACATTCCTTGCCCTGGGATTTTCTTAAAAATAAAAAGACAGGCCCGGCCAGGCGTGGCTCAGCAGTTGAACATCGACCTATGATCCTGGAGATCTCGGTTCGATTCCCTGTCAGGGCACAAGCCTGGGTTTTGGGCTTGATCCCCAGGAGGGCACGTGAGGGAGGCAGCCGATCAATGACTCTCTCATCATTGATGTTTCTCTCTCTCTCTCCCTCTCCCTCTCCCTGAAATCAGTAAAGATATATTTAAAAAAAAAAAAAGACAGAGAAACAAAAATCAACATTCATTTATCGAATCTCCACTGTGTCTACTACAGAGGATCAAAACCACAAGGAATAAAGCTTTCAAGGTCTCGGCTTAAACTATGAAGTGGAAATGAGGAGCAAGGCCCACTCAGAAAGTTATGGTGAGGCTGTAACAAAATAATGGTTCTAATTCATAGTGCCTGGCACATTGATCCTTTGTAAATGCAGGTTTCTTTTATGCTATTGCCCTTGCTTTTATTTTATTTTATTTTTAAAATGCATCATTATTGATTCCAGAGAGGAAGGGAGAGGGAGAGAAAGAGAGAAACATCAATGATGAGAGTCATTGATCGGCCGCCTCCTGCACGCCCCCGACTGGGGATCGAGCCCTCAACCCAGGCATGTGCCCTGACCTGGAATCGAACCCCGATCGCCTGGATCCTAGGTCAATGCTCAACCGCTGAGTCACGCCCAGCCAGGCTTATTCTTGCTTTTAATACAGTTCTAACATGTTTTATCATCTAATTGATCATTGTATAACCTTCCCTCCCCTCAGCCTGATTGACATATGGAAAGAAATCTGGGGAATTTAGTGACCACTGAAATGGTGCTATG
The DNA here is from genome assembly GCF_054644295.1 of Miniopterus natalensis. NCBI lineage: Eukaryota > Metazoa > Chordata > Mammalia > Chiroptera > Miniopteridae > Miniopterus > Miniopterus natalensis. Next base: position 31,567,327 of record NC_142091.1, read on the forward strand.
ATATAGAGGGAAAAAGAAATGCTAAAACCTGCTGTAATATGTGAAGATGCATACTCAAGATGTCATAGCAACTTTTAGATATTTATCATAAGGGAAAATAGGCCAGTATAGTCTGTATAAGCCAGTAAACAATGCTGTAATCTAATCCATTACAATAGTAGATGTTTGTAATGAATGATCTGAGCAAAGTCACATTAATTATTAACTAATAAAATAACTACTGTAATATATGTGGGACTGTGATAGCGGTCATATATAGATGTATATCATATTTAATTCTCACACGAGCACTTCAGTGTGTGTACTATTAACACTTTATATATAAGGAAACTGAGGATCAAAGTTGTTAAGGAAATGGTTCAGGACTTCAAATAGTCACTAGGAAAATTTTAAACTATCTGGAAAATGCATTTATTGGAAACTTATCTCCTTTTTTTTTTTTTTGATATCCCAGAATAAGAGTTGCAAAATATTAAGTCAAATGTTTGAACCAATGTATCTAAAAATCTTCAGGGAAGAATGACCAGGTTGCTTTCTCAGATTGGAGGTCATCAAGGAAATAAGGCTCAGACTGGTAAGCTGAGTAGGTAAAGAAGAGAAAGGGCATGTCAGATAGGCTAACCTTCATGGACAGGTGCACCACGGTGGAAATATAAGATTCATGGGTGGGGAGGGGGGGCTTTGATCTATACAAATTTCATACCTGGCTCAAACCCTGTTTCTTAAAAAATGATTCATATATGAATGAATGACTGTTCCTCTTATTTAAATTTTGGTACCAAGATGCATGCTGGGTGTTGTGGTACATCAGCAGACCTATGTATTTAGCAAGTTGTTCTTTTGACTTTATATTGTCATATTTCCAAGTATCCTAATAAAATTTACTTCTTTTTACCTCTCTGTCTTCTATCTTGAGGAGCTCCAATGTGGATTTTGCACCTGATGCTGGCTAAATTGCCAGCTTTTAATGAAACCTATGGTCACTGTGCTATAATGATATTTTATGAAATACTGTTTCTTCCTTAATATTTGTGTGATGGAGAGAAAGTCCCTTCTGTTTCTAAGGTCTTATGTCTGCTGTGGCTTCTGTCAAGTAAGCCCTTTTGTGAGTCAGTGAACTGGGGAACTTGCCCATAAACCTCAGAGGCTTAGGCAATAAAAGATATATTGGTTTTAAGACCATTATCAGAGATGGGAAACCTGGTCAAAGATATCAAATTGTCCAGTCACACCAATTTTTTTCTCTTACTCTATAAAATCTACTGAGAATGATATTTATTGATGTAAAAATATCAACAATATATTGAACATAAAAATAGATTAAAAACAGTAAGCATAGTATGATGCTACTTTTGGAGAGAGAAAAAACTGTGTAGAAAAAGTCTGTGAAGGTAGTACCAAACTCTTAAAAATTGTTATCTATAAAAAAGAGACTGTGGGTTATTTTTTTCTCCTTGCTTATCTGAATTTTCTAATTTTTCTACAATGAATGCAATAGTTACAATAATAGTAGCAATGTTCGCCATTTTTTTACGTGCTCACTATAGTTAACTGACCATGGTCTCTGCTCTGAGGTCAGACCATGTGGGTATGGATCTTGGGCTCCCCTTTTTTTAGCTGTGTTAATAAATAGGCTGGGTATCTCACATGTATTGTCTCATAGCATCTCTCTGGGGCAGATGCTGCTATTAGGCCCAATTTTATACATAAGAAAACTTAAGCTTATAGACTTCAGTATACTTGCTCATGTTCACATAAAAAAAAGGTGCACATTTAAAACAGTAGAATAAAGATGAAAAAATGTATCCTGATAAAGTATGTCAATCATGTTAACTATAGTGAAATCTCACAAATGGGTTTTTATCAAAATCACAAAAAGTTTAATGCTATATGTGTGTGTGTGTGTGTGTATCATACTTATATGAATATGTAGGGTGTGTGTGTGTGTGTGTGTGTATGTGTGTGGGGGGGATTAGAATGCTTGTTTTCCCTTGGATTAAGTTTGACAATTGAGACGTGTGAGGATAAGGGCAATAATATTCAATCTGTAGATACTCAGGCTTGTCTTCTCCTCCCATCTTGTTGTAGTCATCCATGCTCTGCGTCTGCTCAGCTCAGAAAAGCTGCATCGCCATGGGCTTGCTTCAGGGTGGAAAGACTGGCTCTCTTCCCAGGCTTGGCTCTTGACGAACCATGTTGGTTATTTAATGTGGTTGCTGACTCGGGGCTTAGCACTAGAGAGGATGGCCCACCAGCGGGAGGGGCCTTATGTGAGCCAAGAGAATGGATCAAAAATTAGAAGCCAGGAGAGGAAGTTGGTCCAAATGACTATTATGGGGCTCAGTGGTCTCGGTAAGAGGGCTCTAGAAGGCCAAACCCTGAGCGTAAGGGAGCAAACTTTACGAGCTGCCGGTCGCTGCCTGGAGAGGCACTCTCCTTTGTGACAAGAAGGCATGGGGTTAGGTAAGGGCTGAAAGTGGCTGGGAGGAGCTGAATTGAATCAGACACAAAAGACTGTGGATCTACAGTAGAAGACGGTGGAACAGGTAGAGATAGAGCTAAAGAAATCAAACGGTTCTTCAAGAGGCTTTAAGAGCCATCTTCCAGTTGATACAGCCTTTAATCAGAGGAATCATTTTCTTTGATCTTACTTTTTAATGAATCCCAATCTTTATGTTGTATAATGTTGAATTACCAGATAGGCAAACGAAGGATGTGCTTCGAGAACTAGCAAAGCTTGGGCACCAAAAATTGATAAAAGGCCCTATTGGTAAACACACCCAGACTTTTGCAATTAGAAAAAAAAATTAGAAAGAAGCATTTTAATTGCAACACAAATATGAAATATGTTGATTAAAAGTAAAGTTTTATTTTTTATTATATTGGTGGGGCTAGTAATCTTTTCAGTGCTCGAGGTTGTTAAATGTCTTAATCCAGCCCTGTCCTTGCAATAGGCTTCTTCATAGTTGTTATTCCCTCCTCCTTCCCTTTCTCCCTCTTCATCACCACCTTCTCCACACAGAACCTGGAGCCTGATCCTTCCCCGAGTATCAGGCACGATCCTAAGTGCAGCCCAAGCATTTCCTCATTTAATGCTCAAAACAACTCTAACATGGGATGACTGAGGTTCAGAGACCTGTCTGAGAAACCACAGCTGTTAGATGGTGAAGCTCAGATTTAAATTCATTTCTCCCATCTGACCATTATATACAAAGGTCATCTAGTGAATGACATAGGGAGTTAAAGATGGCACCAAACTCCAGGTTTAAAGGGTTTGAAATGGTTAAAAAACCATTTCAAATGTTACTACCCAGTATAGTGACCAGCGGTGGTAGAAGCTCCTTTGTATTATTTTTGAAGCTGTGATAAAATTGCTGTCCACCTTTCCCCCTCCCTCCCTTCTGTGTTACCCTCTCTTCCTTGCTTGTCTTTGTGATTTATTCTTTCATTTTTCATAGTCGAGGACTTGACTTAAAATATAAGGCTGGCACCAGTTTGAAATAATAAGGAAATATATATTTGGGACTGTAAAATTTAGCCATTTGCATTTTGGAATGCATTTGTGTGTTGGGGGGGGGGTAGCTATAAACATTTCAGATTTTCAGATTGGAAATTAATTTAACACATTCTGATTTTATTTGCCAAGTTGATCAAGAGTGGAACAGATTTTACTTTCACATGTACCAGCATTCTCAGTTGAAATGTCACCTCCTCAGAAAAGCTGTCCCTAAAATCTCTCTTAAATACTCTCATAGCTTCTGAACTTCTCCTTTATCACTCCTACCAAAGTTGTTTAATATTTGGGTATTGTGGGGATATGCCAACCTGCAGAGCATGTGGAAGATCCCAAATCTTGGCAGATCCTATAGTTTGGTAACAGAAACATCTGGATATCACCTAATTCTCTGACCTCACCCCACCTCCAACACACTTAGCTCTGTTTCTCTGAACCCTACCATTCTTAAAAGTGTCATTGTGTTTGTAATCATAATATCTTCAGGCACTTTTAAGCTTTGAATGATTTGTCTAAAACCTCATATGGGTAGAATAAGGTAATTCCCAGTATGTGTAATATTATGAGGATTAGAGATCTAAACACTTAGGCTCATAGAACTGACTTTCACATAATTGGAATGTAAAGCTAGGCATTATGGATGTTAATGTTAAGATAACAGTGGTATCATTTCTGTTTAAAGACAGATCCATTTTATTGTGAATGTTGTACTTATGTGAGTTTCTTCGTTCTCAATTAAAGAACTTGGCTTTAAGAAAAAAGTGCAAATAGCCTTTTACTTTCCTGTAACTTAATTGTACATGTTAACTGCCAAAGTTATTAGGAACCAGAAGCGATTGCTTTAGATTACTTTTGAAAAGAGGACAGCTCCTTTCTGGACCAGTAGAAGAATACAGCAGCGATAAGCAATGTCACAAAGAACAAACTGTCAACCGAATGCCAATTGAGTCGTGGACCGAACTAATGGTTGACACAGCTTTAGATTATAAGAGAACATACTTTAGTCAGAGCCTAATTTAAGTCAAAAGGGATTGTGTTTTCACTAGTTGGGGAACTATTTGGAATGCAGATGCTTAACAGCACAATTCAACTTCCAGAAACACTTGGTGCTGTTTTCAAAAGACCTTTTCTTGGACCAAGACACCAAAGAAGTGTTAGTTCTTTCCATTTATCCTTGTAGAATATTTATGTATAGCAACAGGGATTTTGCATGTGAACAGTCAATAAGCAATGGATAGGGAAAGCCAGGAGGATGTCTGAGAAGTAGGGTAGGAATGCAAGGGATACATGTCAGTGATATTCAGGTGTGCAAAACTTCTACTCGGCTTCTCATCTGGGCTCTATTGAGTCTCATCAAGAGCCTGCACCGCAGCTGTATAATTGGGACTTGCTGTTGGATTCCCCTTCTGGGAGGATTTGTCTTACTGTCCTTAATTCCTTCTTTTCTACCTTGGAGGAAACTGATTTCTATCTTGAATGGTTGAGTGCTTCCTGGAGCTGAAAGGGCGCCTGCCTGCCATGGAGCAGTAACCATATTGACTAGTCATTTGCTCCAGGTGGAATGGGGTGCTGTTTCTGATGTGCCTAACTGCAAAAGGCCACCTAGAAGATTGGATGTAAGCAGGCAGTAAGTTTCCCTGCTGCCCTTCAGACTGGCTACACAGTACCTGCATAAAGAGGACAAGGGAAGTCTTCAATAGGAAATTGTAAAAGGAAGGAGAAATATCCAATAATTGATGCTATGCTTTTCTTTACTAGATTGTTTAGAAAATTGCTTACAAAGTGATGTACATTCTTGCTACACAAATTTCACCAGAAGAATATATTCCAAGAATGAAATAAATGTCCTTTCTGCAAAAAAGAAAATATTTTATTGTTTACTGCATGCTAATAAATTTTCAAGGGCTGAATTCTCCCAAACATATTTTCAGTGTTAGTACATAGGTTCTAAGCAGGGTGTCTTGGGACCAACATCAGTTCTGCAGAACCCAACCCACAAATAATTCGCATATCATGTCTGCTTTGTTGGCTTATGAGTGAGATCTAGAATAAAGATTTTCTCAAAAGGTCTCACAGTAGGCACTTTGGCATTTGGGTTTAGAATGCCACATTTCTTTTAGCCCAGCAGGCCTAAGTAAATATTCACTGTCAGGTGGCAAAGAACTCCACCCAAGGTTCACAGTTTGTTCTTTGTGACTTTGTTGATCTCTGCTATATCCTTCTACTGGTCCAGAAAGGAGCTGGCCTCTTGTCAAAGGTAATCTAAAGAAATCGCTTCCTGTTGTTAATAACTTCTGCTTGGACGTCTCATCACCAACACGGGTGTTATATCATTATAGTTTGAGTTGTTTTCCCAAAGCTCCCAGCTTCATCAGAGTTTAACATTTAAAGTATTTACATCAACCAAAGGAAGGTAGCAGACTCATCACTTTAATTCACATTTTTTTTTTTTTTTGAGGAAAGTGGAGTAGGAAACGTCAGAATTTGGAATCAGACTGACCTGGATTTGAATTATGACTTTGCCACTTAATAGCTGCATGACTTCAGGCAGTTACTTAACTTCTCTACACCTCAGTTTTTTCATCTATAAATGGGAATAATAACATTTGCCTTTCAGGGCAGTTGAAAGAATTAGCTCTATTCTGTGTATTTATTGGCATATTCATAGCAGATAATCAATAAATGGTAACAGCAGTGGCTATGATTAAAGCTGTTCTACAGCTAGAAGAAATAGATTTACGTAAACTCAAACCTCTTTCTTGTGGCTGCAAGAAACTGCAGATGCTCCTGGACTTGCATGAGGAAATATAATTAAGACAAAACTTTATTTTTATTTCAGCCATTCAAGTTTAAGAAGAATTTCTTCCAGATCTCTCAAAATCCTTATTAATTCTTTCCTTAGGATCATAAGTAGGAACAGAGAAGGGGAATAAAAATTATTTTGCTAACACCAAACTTAAATCCTTAAATTCTAGGTTCGCTAAATGTTTCTCCTCTTTTACTCTTTTTTAATGGCAAAGGAAGTGACAAGATGTCATGTGATCATCCTCAGAAAAAAGTGCTGTGTGAGAAAACAGGGTGAGATAGTTGAAAGATTTTAGACAACACTGAGCTTTGAATTCTGGATCCAACAATATCACTTATCAGCTGTCTAACCCTAGACACATTATTTTACAACCATGATCTTCAGTTTTTCCCCTGGCTTACCTACCATTTGGGGCTATTTCAAGGATTAAGAGAAATCAAGGATATAACAATATTTTCAAAAACCAAAGTCTAACATAAAAATGAGATGCTATTTTGCACAGGTTTTCTTTTTTTATAGTTGGAATATTTTTTTTATTTTTTATTTATTTGTATTAATTTTATTGGGGTGACATCGGTTAATAAGACTGTATAGGTTTCAAGTGTACATTTCTCTGATACATGATCTGTATATTGTATTGTGTGCTCACCACTCAGAGTCTGTAAAGGAGACCAGTTTTATGGTGACGGAAGATGATTTGCCCAGGTTTTCATTCAGAGGCTCCAGTGTTGTATGAACCTTGATTTTATTCCTGTTTTCACTTCTTACCAATGCTATCACCATGGGAAAATTATAGCATTTTCTAAGCCAATATTTGTATCTGAAATTGGTGTCTCAGTGTTTTATCATATGGGGTTATTAGGATCAAATAAAGTACTTATGCTCAGGACACACTGTAAGCACTTAAGAAATGCTAAATATGTTGCTAGTGTTGATGTTATTGAGCACCTGGCCTAGGGGGAGAATGCCATGCTCACAAATAGGAGTTAGGACGATAAGTGTAGGACCAATATGGAATTCTGACGTTCAGTGGGAATCAGCTGGCCTTTGCTGAGTGTCTGTATATGGGCACTGTAGAATATTTTGATGTCAGCATCTGCAATTTATAATTGGAGTGGGAAGGGCGATAACAATGAGAATGATGATAAAGGGGATGACAGATAAAGCTCGTTGTGCATTAGTAAGTGCCAGGCATTGTACTAAGTACCTTACAGGAGTTTATTCATGTTGTTCTCACATCAATTCTATGAGGTAGGGACCATCTCCATCCTTATCTATAAAGAAAAATGGAGACACAGAGAGATGAGTAAACTCAGAAGTCTAATTCTAAGGCTCATGCCTCATCTGTTACAAGTGGCAGAAAATAAGTGCATAAATGTTGTACAAAGCTTTATCACATTATGCAAAAATATTTTTTAAGATGTTCCACATAAGGGAGAAATTCATCAGACTTCAAGTATGTGTGCAGCAATTAAGATGTTCTGAGCCCTTAGGTGAGTACAGTGAAGAGCTATTTAGGGAGGGAGAAGGTGCCTGTGTTGGCCTTTGAGTGAGCGATGGAGGTGGAAGGGGTATAAGAGTCTGATTTCAGAGGCCATGCTTCTAACCACTAGCCTCTATTTGACAAGCTCTTATTGGAAGAATGTAAAATTGAGAAAATAAGCCAAAAAATTCACCATGCCATGTTTTTTAGCCACCTTGCTATATGTTAAAAATGATGATGAACCTAAATGTTTATAATAATAATATATTACATCTATATTCCTGTAGTCATTTAGGAGGCAGTGTGATTAAACCTGAAGATGTTGACAGGGCATCACTCCTCAGCTCTGCCTGTCTCTCAGCAACCACTGAATGTGGTTCCATAGACTCTCGTCCACTCCCTTAATTTTACAAATGGGATCATTAAAACTTAGCAAGTTAAAGTAACTTCTCCAAGATGAAAGCTAGCCGGTGGCAGAGCTAGAGCTAGAGCACTTTTCCTAAAGCCACGTCCCATGTTTTCCAAGTTTAATTCAACAAGATTTTACTGAACAATAAGAATTATATTGCTGGGCAATGGCAAGGAGGGTATGAGTTTACAAATAAAAGATGTCTTTTGCTCTTGAGAAGTTTATAATCTAGTAGGAAAGACAGACATGCCCACATATAATTATAAAACTCACCATAATAGGACATGTTCAGCAGCAGGGACATCTCTCACATTGTTCCTGCATGTCTCCCTGTATGTCACTCAATATATTGGTTTATTCAAGGAATTCTTCCCTGCCAACCTGCTACCCTGTCTACAGTTCACTACTTTATCGCTAACACAGTTCCTGGTACAGGATTGGCAGTCAATAAATACTTATTGAATGAAATGAAAAGCACAGAAGCAAAATAATGTAGAATCACAGAGGAGATGATTAATTAATTGTGAATTTGAAATGTACAGGCCAAAGCAAAGCCAGTTAGGTGAAACTTTACTAAAATGTCAAGTCTCTGAGGAGAGGAGCTCATTCAGCTGGAAGAGGGCCTGTTTCTATTAATCTATACCCCTGCCTTTAGACCAGTCCACAGAATCTGGCTTTTTTGTTGTTGTTGCTGTTCAAAATTTTAATCCAGAAGTATCTGTAACCTTTTGATAAATTTTAAAAATATCTATTACAAGTCATTCATCAGAAAAAATAAGCACATGTAAAACTTAGAGCAAAAAAAAGACTAATTCCAGACCATGGTTCTCTCTCAAATTCTGGGTGTGACAACTCCAAAAGGCCAAGTAGATTGCCTCAAGGGGACCTCAGTGGTGTGTGCCAGACTATCCCCCAGTCAGAGGAAGGTCCATTTATATTTGCTCCAGTTTGATTTTGTGCATAACATCATTCAACCCAACTTTATGTTTTATCTTTTTTGAGAGATTTACTTACTCATTTTGTGACTGTTCCTCCCTCCTTTCCTTTCTTAATTTCGTTTTCCCTCTTTTCCTCTTTTACTTCTTTCTTTCCTTCCTTCCTTCCTTCCTTCCTTCCTTCCTTCCTTCCTTCCTTCCTTCCTTCCTTCCTTCCTTCCTTCCTTCCTTCCTTCCTTCCTTCCTCCCTCCCTCCCTCCCTCCCTCCCTCCCTCCCTCCCTCCCTCCCTTCCTTCCCCCCCATCCTACTTTTCTTTTCCCTTCAGTTATGAGTCAATACCATAATACTATTTTTGCACAATTCATTATTTGTGAATATCTTCTTTGTGAAACTCAGAACAGGGGATGACATGTGCCTCTGCCCTCTTACAGCCCCATGCTCCCTCACACTATCTTGTCTGCTCCTGGCAACCAGGGAAGAGTCAATTGAGCATCTAGTATCAGGGGAGTGGGGAGACTGGCACTTAGAAACAACACACCCAGGATGTTACACATATTAGGTTCCTAAGATTCTGATTAAGAGACAAACACCCCCTCCCCCCGTTTAAATCAGTATACTTTAAATATTTAAATTAACTCTCAAGCTAGTTAAGGTTTGGACAAGAGCATATTGTTCTATGCACTAAACTCAGTATTTAGTGCTAAAGTTCCTGTATTAACTAAAGAAGGTAAAAGACAAAGGTATAAAATGTAACTATAAACTACAAAATATGTTAATGGATTCACATTACAAAATATGTAATTTGTGACTTTAATAACAAAGTATGGGGGAAAGTAAAAGTGTTGAGTATATAATTAAAATTAAATTGTTTTCAGCTTATTAGCTTAAACTAGTTTGCTATAACTATAAGGTGTTTTGAGTAAGCCCTATGGTAACCACAGAGAAAACATCTATATAAGATACACAAAAGAAAGTGAGAAGAAATCAGATCATGCCAGTACAAAAAAAAAAAAAAAAAATCAAAGAAACACAGATGAACATAGCAAGTGAAGATAAGAGGCATAAGAAGCTATAAAACAGACAAAACAATTAACAAAATGACAATAGTAAGTCCTTTCCTATCAATAATTTATTTAAATGTAAATGGGCTAAACCCTATAATCAAAAGACATAGAGAGGCTCAATGAGTATAAAAACAAGATTGATTATATGCAATTTATAAGAAGATCACTTTAGATTTAAGGACACAAGGCTGAAAGTAAAAGGATGAAAAAAGATATTCCATGCAAATGGTAACCAAAAGATAGCAGAGGTGACCATACCTACATCAGACAAATGCACTAAGTCAAAAACTGTCAAGAGAGACAAAGAAAGACATTATATAATGATAAAAGGGTCAATTTTCTAAGAAAATAGAACAATTATAAATATATATGCACCCAACATAGAACATCCAAATATATGAAGCAAACATTGACAGAACTAAAGGGAGAAATAAATAACAACACAGTAATAATAGAGGATTTCAACGCCTGACTTTCAATAATGGATAGAACATCCAGACAGAAGATCAATAAGGAAAGGTAGGAGCTGAACAACACTCCTGTTCAACTGATGTAAAGGACCTAACACCTACAGGGTGGGGCAAAAGTAGGTTTACAGTTGTTTGTATAGAAAAATAATACAATCATTAATAAATCGTAATACAAGAATAAACTGTGTTTTACATACAACTGTCAACCTACCTTTTCCCCACCCTGTATATAGGGAGCTGTTCCACCCAATAGCAGCAGGAGACACATTCTTCTCAAGTGCACAAGGAACATTTGATAGGATTGATCACATGTTAGGTCACAAAACAAATCTTAACAAACTTCAGAAAATTTAAATTAAAGTATATTCCAACCACAATGGAATGAAGCTAAATAACAACGGCAGAAGGAAAATTGGAAAATTCACAAATATATGGAAGTTTAACAACATATTGTTGAACAATCAATGGCTTAAAGTAGAAAGCAAATGGGAAATTAAAAAATACCTTGAGACTAATGAAAACAAAACCACAGCATACCAAAAGTGATGGGATGCATGAAAAAAATATATACTAAGAAAGTTTGTAGTGATAAATGCATACATTAAAAAGAAAAAATCTAAATAAACAATCAAATTTATACCTCAAGGGAAGAGAGAGAAGGTTTATAGTGATAAATGCCTACATTAAAAAAAAAAAAAAAAGATTTGCCTGGCCAGGTGTGGCTCAGCGTTTGACCATTGACCTAGGATTCAGGAGATTGTAGTTCGATTCCTGGTCAGGGCACATGCCGGGTTTCGGGCTCGATCCCTAGTGAGGGGCGTGCAGGAGGCAGCCGATCAATGACTCTCATCATTGATGTTTCTCTCTCTCTCCCCCTCTCCCTTCCTCTCTCTGAAATCAGTAAAGACATATTGAAGAAAAAAAGATTTAAAGTAAACAACCTAACTTTATACTTCAAAGAACTAGAAAAATAAGAACAAGCTAAACCCAAAGTTAACGGAAAGAAGGCGATAATTAGGATTGAAACAAAAATAAATGAAGCAGAGAATAAAAAACAAAAGAAAAAAATCAACAAAACTAGGAGCTGTTTTTTTAAAAAGATAAAATTGACACTCCTTTACCTACATTACCTGATTTAAAAAAACAGAAAAGACTCAAATAAATAAAAACAGAACTGTAAGTGATGTTACAATTGATACCAAAGAAATGAAAAAGATTGGGACTAATATGAACAATTATACACTAACAAACTGGATAACCTAAAAGAAATAAACTCCTAGAAGCTTACAACCTATGAAGACTGAATCATGAAAAATATAAAATCTAAACAGACCCATAACTAGTAGGGAAATTAAATCAATCATGAAAAGCCTCTCAACCGAACAGAGCCCAGGACCAGATGAATTCACCGGTGAAATCTACTAAACATTTAAGGAAGAATTAATACCAATTATCCTCAAACTCTTCTAAAAAATTAAAGAGGTGGGAACACTTCCAGACGTATGAGGCCACATTACTGTGATACCAAAGCCAGAAAAAGATACCACAAGAAAATAAAACTTCAGGCCAATATTTCTGATAAATAAATGCAAAAATTCTATACAAAATACCAGCAAACTCTGAATTCAACAGCACATTAAAAGAATCACACAATGACCAGGTGTGATTTATCGCTGAGAATCAAAGATGCTTCAACATAAAAAAAAAAAAAAAAAAGAAAAATCAATGAGATATACCACGTTAATAGAAAAGGGTAAAAATCACATGATTATCGCAGCAGATGTAGAAAACCATTGAGAAATTTTCACATTCTTTCATGATATAAGCACTTAAACTAGGAATAAGAGGGAATCACTTCAACATAATAAGGGCCTTATATGAAAAGCCCACAGCTAACATCATACTCAATGGTGAAAACAGAAAGCTTTTATGTCTAAGATCAGGAACAAGATACGGGTGCCCACTCTTACCACTGTTACTCAGCATGGTACTGAAAGTCCTAACCAGAGAACTAGGCAGCAACAACAAAAACAACAAAAACAAATAAAAGGTTTAAAATCAGATAGAAGTAAAACCCTATCTGCTCACAGGTAACATGATTTTATATATAGAAAATACTAAAGAATATACACACAACTTTAGAACTAATAAGCAAATTCAGCAATGTTGTAGGACACAATGTCAATATACAAAAATGAGTTTGTTTATGTACACTAACAATGAACAATTTGACTAGGGAATTGAGAAAACAATCTTATTTACAATAGCGTCAAAAAAAAAAACAAACAAAAAGAGGGATACACTTAACCAAAACAGTGGAAGACTTTTACACTAAAGTCTCCAAAACATTGATGAAAGAAATAAAAGACACAAATGTTCATAGATCAGGAGACATTTTAAAAATATCCATACTTCCTATGGTCCTAAAGCAATCACAGATTCATCATAATCCCTGTAAATATTCCAGTAGCATTCTTTACAGAAATAGAAAAATCCTAAAATTTATGTGGAAACATAAATGACCCTGAATAGATCAAAACAAACTCAGGAAAGAAGTACAAAGTTCACACCTGTTAGTACGATCATTATAAAAAATAACAAAAAGAAAAAGCAAAACCAGAAAATAAATGTTGGTGAGAATGTAGAATAATTGGAACCCTGGTACACTGTGGATGGGATCGTAAAATGACTTAGCTGCTGTGGAAAATGTAGAGGTTCCTCAAAAAATTAAAAATAAAACTGTCATATGATCCAGCAATCCCACTGCTGTTTATTCAAAAAAATTGAAATTAGGATCTGGAAGAGATAGTTGCACTCCTGTGATCACTGAAGCATTATTCACAATAGCACAGAGGTGAAAACAGCCTAGATATCCATTGACAGGTGAGTGGATAAAGAAAATGTGGATATACAAACAATGGCATATTATTCAGCCATCAAGAGGAAGAAATCCTGTTATATGCTACACCATGGATGAACCTTGAGGACATGATGCTAAATGAAATAAGCCAGTCCCAGAAGGTCAAATACTGCCAATATAATATTATTTATATTACATGAGGTATAAAGTAGTGAATTCATAGAGGCAAGAAGTAAATGGTTTTGCCAGGGCCTGGGAAGAGGGGAAATGAGGAGATACTGTTCAAAAGGAATAGAATTTTAGTACTTGATCAAAATGCTCTGGAGATTTGCTGTACAGCATTGTGCTTATGGTTAACAATACTGTACTGTACATTTAAACTTTGTTAAGAGGGTAGATCTATATTATGTATTTTTAACCACAATTTTTAAAAAATATAAATAAGGTACTTTGTATTGATTTTGAGAGAGAGAGGAAGGGAGAGGGAGAGAAACATCGATGTGAGAGGGAAACATCTATTGCCTGCCTCCTCCAAATCCCCGAGGGGGGATCCAGCCCACAACTCAGCATGTGTCCTGACCAGGAATGGAACCAGCAACCTTTCAGCGCATGGGACAACATCCAACCTACTGAGGGAGCCACTGCAGCCAGGGCTAATTTTTTTTTAACTTTCCAATTTGGTTAATGGGGAGGAAAAGGAAGTGTCACCTTGTCTTTCTGTTCTCTAATAGACCCTTTTAATATCCTGGGAACTCACTGTGCCTCTGGATTCTATCTTTTTAAGAGAGTCGAGACTCTGGTGGTTGGAGGTTGGGATTCTCTCCCTGCTTCCCATGGACTGGCTTTTGACTGGGGAGCCACTCCCCCTTTTGCACTCTCCAGCTATCAAAGGAGAACAACTTGAAAACACTTGAGAGAAAATCACAGCTGCCAGGAAGTATAGCTTTTATGAATGAATATCTTACTAAAATAAACAAAAGCCATTTCCATTTCTTAGTATTATAGGACCACTATCAAATTTCTTCCCCAAGATGAGTTAATGCATACCACTTACACCACTCAGCCACACTGAATGTTTCACTTAAATGATGACCTTAAGAGCACACTGCTATTTTGTATTTAAATTCAAAAATGCTTATTTGTTCATTTTGCACTGAAAGGGAGAACACAGACCAGAATACCAATGTTGGTATAACCACTGAAAGACAATTTTATCTTCTTTCTTGCTGGATTTATGTTAATAAATACTAAACGCTCACTTTGTGCTTATTTCAGAGGATGCAGATACAAAACAGAGCCCTTTCCCTTCCCTAATGGGTATTTACTTACATTCTGTGTGAGGAGAATGGTACAAAACATGTAATAGTGTAATTCTTCTTTTTTATCTCCCAATCTTGTTTTTTCACTGTTGACACTATTACAGATGTCCTCCATTACCTGCCCCTTTGCCCCCTCTACCCAGCCCCAGCCCCAACCCCATCTCAGGCCTTCCCCACACTATTGTCTGTATCCTGGGGTTATGCATATGTGCATATATGTTGTTTGGTTAATCTCTTCCCATCCCCTGCACTCCCCTCCCCTCTAAGATCTGTCAGTCTGTTCCGTGTATCCATGCCTCTGGACCTATTTTGTTTGTCAAGTTTATTTTGTTCATTAGCTTTCACATATAAATGAGATCATGTGATATTTGCATTTCTCTAACTGGCTTATTTCGCTTAGCATAATAATCTCCAGGTCCACACAAGCTACCAAAAGGTTAAGAGATCCTTTTTTACAGCCTGATAGTATTCCATGGTGTATATGTCCCATAACTTTTTTATCCACTCATCTGCTGATGGGCACTTGGGCTGTTTCCAGATCTTAGCTACTGTAAATAACACTGCCTTGAACAGAGGGGTGTTCGGGGTTCTTAGGATATATTCCCAGAAGTGGGATCACTGGGTCAAACGTCACTGTGGAAAACAGTATGGCTTTTCCTCAAAAAATTAAAAATGGAACTGCAGTTTGTAATTCTTATTTTAAATACAACCATCTAAGTGTTGAAATAGAAAAGCACAGGTGCTAAGTGAGTGTTTAGTGGGAGTATGACATGATCTGTTCTGGAAGAGGGGTGGTACTCAGTGTCCGGGAAATGCTGTCTTGGAAAGGTGACATTTGAGCTGAGCTCTGGAAGGCAGAGAGGACTCCAGAATTTCTGAATAGAAGAGTCTTTGGGATGGCAATCTCATGGGAAGGAAGGTCTGAGAAACTTGTTTTGGAGCTATGTTGCATAGTAAGCCCACTCTTCTTGATTGTATTGTTTATTTCCTTGGGATAGCTTTTGGGACGCTGCTCCTTGATACACCTTACAGGAGGGCGAATAGGACTGACTTATGTGAAGGTATGGACAAGGGACGAAAGCATGTGCCATGGCCACAAGGTAGTCAAGGCCTGTGTGGTTGGAGGGCGGATGGAGCAAGGGGGTAAGGCACAGATGACACTGTGAAAGCAGCAGAGGCTAGGTCACACAGGACATGATTAAGGATCATGCAAGCCCATTTAAAGATTTGCTGTCTAAGGGGATAAAGATCCTCAGAGAATGAAGTTTTATTGACAGGTATTAAGCAGGGTAGGACCTGATCTCATTCACATTCTAGAAGAAGTTACTCTGGCCACTATGTGAGAATGAATTGGAACAGGGGTGGAGGCCAGAGACCAGATAGGAAGCTGTTTCACCACTTCTACAGAGAAATGACGGTAGCTTCTTTGACAAGAGCAGTTGTCATGGTGACTGAGAGAAATAGACAGCTGGGAAAGGTATTTACATACACAAGTATACAAATACTGCAGAATGCAACTGAATATGCCAGGGGCATCTGGAAAGCTTCAGAGAAGCGACATTAGTGTAATCTTGAAGGATGAGAATGAATTTCTTGTAGCAGTGTAGTCAATTGCTAAAAAATGTAAAATAAAAAATTATAAATGATTATTACCTTTTTAGTAGTGTTCTCAGAATCTTAAGAAATGTCACATAACTTATATTCTTATTTCTGCAGTAGTATTTCTGTGATAGAATACAATAAATCTGCATTTCCTGAAAACCATTTTATAATTCAGCCTTACATTACTTCAGATTAATCCCCTCTTCTCAACACCCACCCAAATCCAAGTATATTAGTGAGAATTTGGGGCATTGTTAAGCTATTTTTTTTTACTTCCTATTAAATTCTATGTCCAAGTTAAATCTCTATAGCAATTAGGCATGCATCCTTCTTCACTGTTAATTCCTTCTTGCTTTGCCTCCTAAGATTTATTATAAATTGGTTTAACTATTTAGGAAATAAATTCAGTGCCTGAATTAGTACTTTAATGTTCTTGTTTCTCTTTTATTTTGAAAAGTAAATGTGATTGGATCTTGAGATTGACTAGGCTGAAGGCTATTAGGTGTACAAGAATATTAATTTGTTAGCTTTTATAACATCTCTAGTCTTTGCAGTCACAGAAATAAACTATATGCAATTTTCAAATCAAGATAAATTGTATCTAATACTTTATATCATTTTGTGATTATTTAACACATTACTTATGGATGCTAAAGGGCTTGTGCTATCCAGCCATCTTTTAGCAAGCACTACTTAGCCTTTCTTTCATAATTAATATTTTCATTTCCCATATGCAGAAAGAGCCTGAGGAAGTTTTATCTGGAAAAAAATGTCTGTGTAATGTTTTAATGTGGTGCAATTTATTTAGTAAGTCATCGTTGCTATTTAATTTTAAACAAATCAAGCCAGGATATTCATTTTAAGCTTCTGCTTTAAAACCAGCGGTTGCTCTATGGAAACAGTAAGAGGTCAAAGAGAGGTCAGTAAGATATATCTCATCTAGCCATTGCCCTGTGCGCCATCTGCCAATGTTAAATCACAGTGATAAGTAGGCTGTGTACTTGGGCACCACTAATTCTTATTTGGCCAGAGTTTCATGTCATCTCATGGTCATTACAATTGTCCAATTACAGTTGATCAGATTGAATTATCTTTAATTAGTAGGTCTGTCTCATAGTACAATGGGTTAGTTGGACATATTTATCTGTTTAAGTGGTCTGCCTTCAGACTTGGAAAGCCATATGTCATGTTGGAAAGAAAAAAAGTGATGGGTGGGGAGAAAGGAGGCTGGAATTATTTTACATGTCTTACAGTGAAAGAATAATTTCAATATAGTCATATAATGAGTTTAATGGAAGTTTGCTATGGTCTTTAAGATCCTTCAAGGAAGGTAATATTCTTTATGCAACATATTTATCAATATAGGAATGACATGTTGAGGTTATTAAAATAGGAATTCTGTTGTCTTTATGTTGAGAAGAAATAGCTCATTAAAAATAACCCATTCAGCCCTGGCTGGTGGCTCAGCTGGTTGAAGCACCGTCTCATACACCAAAAGGTGGTGCGTTCAATTTCCATTCAGGGCACATACCTAGATTGTGGATTCCATCCCTGGTTGGGACACATATCGGAGGCAACCAATCAATGTTTCTCTCTCACATTAATATTTCTCTCTCTCTCTTGCTCTCTCTAAAAATTGATTTTAAAGACGCATATCCTCAAGTGAAAATTTAAAAACAAACACCCATTCATAAGAGATTTAGGTCCCAATGAGGATTTATAATATCCTTGAACAGTGCCCAGACAAGAAGTTTTCTGCTTTGTTGCAAGCTGCATAGGCCATTACAAAACTACAATGGGTTCACACGGACTTACTCCTGTGCAGACTGATTCTTATACTTGAGATGTAAATTGGCGAGAACATGTATTCCTTGAAGATGCCAATGGGCCTTTGAGCAATGACAGCTGCCTGTAAAACTAGAGAAGCAACTATGGTTAGATAATATTGGAGAGAGCCAAACTCATCACTTCCTGAAATTCACATTTGGGGGTGATGGTATTGCCCTATCACATCAAGTTCTACTGTATAACCATGCGTCGTGCTGATACCAGACAGATTTGAAGTTCTCTAGGGCTTTATTTAACCCAGAAGTTATTTCAAGCATTATCCATTGACCCAGCCTACAAAATGAGAGAGAGAGCGGGAGAGAGAGGAGATGATTTTTTTTTCCCTTTTCCCCACTGAGTGTTACATGATGTTCTACTTGCCTCAGTTTTACTGTTTTTAAGTATTGATCTTGACTCCTTGATTTTCTTTCAGGAAGAAAGCCCATTAACGCCACCATATTTCTTCTTAAATAGTTTAAGTCTTCATATTTTTTTGTCAAATTTCTTTAACACTTCAAAACCAGGACTGAAGCTAATTGTAGTGGAAGAGCTAATGTTTCCAGAGCATTTCTTAATTAAATATTGTTTTCCAAAAATGTTGGTCATCTCCTTCATTCCTCTACTCTTTCATTCTATTTATACATCCACTCAACCCTCCATATATCCACCCAAAAAGTGTATTTATAAGCCTGCTATGTGCTAGGTAGTCAATGTGCTAGGTGCTTGGGGGAAAAAATAGTCAGTAATGAACCAGGACCTGCTTTTCAAACTTATTTATGTGGGTGATGATTATTTAGCAAAGATGTTTTGGATGCCTACTGTTCCAGGCAAGGTACTAATGGCAACTTGTTGTATAGAATTTAGAAAAGAACCCTTAAGTGGAGAAACACAGAAAGAGAAGACTCTGCTTCTTTCATTCAGGATATTTATATATAACAATGATTTATCTAGCGGATCCCAGTGTTGAAATGTAGAATATGTTATAATGCTGGCCTTTGAAATAATAACCTTGTTAACTTAGTCAGAAATGAAGTCTATACTACCCTGGCCCCTGATCAATCCACAGAGATGGTAGATCTAACAGTATCTGATGGTCTGTAGATAAAATTACTATATCATGGTATTATATCATTGTATTTTGGTGCTTCATGGATGGCAACTTGCTTCCCAATCAAACCAAAATTATTTCATTAGGGATGTGTGATAAGGATAGACATTTATGTTACAAATGGGGAAAGTTTCAAACAGAATAAAAACTCTAAGTGCCTTTTCCTTTACTGAAAACATTATGGATGACTTCTGCAATTAATAAAATTTTAAAACAATCGTGTCCTCTCTGGAAGGAAATTTCTTTAAATTGGATAGATTTTACTTATTTTTCAGTGAAAGAATTTGAAAATTCTGTGTTTGGAAACCAAAGTACTGGATGGCAGAGTTGAATGTGTCTTTCACTTTAAAATGCAGACTCTCTCTGTGGTGAATGTATTTGTTGTGGTAAAGTATTTGAAAGGAAATCCTCAGAATAATTTGGGGCAAGGAAAAACACTGTGTTAAAATAAGCCAACCGATCAGTTTCAAACTTTGAAAATTGCTTTATTAGGAATCAGAAGGGATTAATAATCATTCATAGCATAAAGAATTTATGCTTAAATTACAATGTATAATCATTATCTAAAACACATCAAACTTCCAAATCGTAAAGAACTCTAGTATCATGCTGTAACCTCAGTGATTTTTCTAGATGAATTGGGCTTCTTTAGAGTTAATATTGATGTTCCTTTATTTAGTTACCTCCTGGTTTGGTCTGTCTTGGCAAATATCTCTCTAGATAAGTGATTCCTGTAAATGTTGGAAATTCCTTGACAGGTTAACTTCCCCATCATTTTAAATTGCTCAAGCTATATTGTTTCAGCTTAGATGCATTCTCTCCGGAAACAAGGGTCCTGCTGGTCTGATAAGAAGCGCTCTTTCCTGAGGTCTGTATTTTGCGTGGGGACCAGCCAGGAGAGGGAAAAGCCAGAATGCCAAATTGCAGAGAGTATTCTTTCCTGTGGGGCTTCATCCAAAAAGGGCTTGTAACACAGTGTACAGTCTTGTAGCCCAGCTGTGTGGAGCATTGATTGCTTCTGCCTAGAGCAGGGATACTGTCAAGTTGCTCTGTGAGTTGAGTCATCTATTGACAAAGAGCTACCAGCCCGCAGATAATGCTGTGCGGAGCTGCTCTCGCGGCTCCCACTGCTCCCACGATGCGCTGCTTATAGCAGCTGGCAGAGGCTGAGGGATCCACGCGCGAGAGAAGCAGACTTTTACAACTGCCTGGAAGAGAGGGGTGTGAGGGAGGAAACGGTGCTGTGCAGAGCTGGCCAAGGAGAGAGTGGGCACCGTGCACTATGAGCGCATACCTCACCAGGCAGCACAGCTGCAGGGGGCCCGATGGCACCGAGGCCGGCAGGGGCGCGCCCACGCTCCCCAGGGATGCCCACTGCGCCTGTGGCTGGCAGAGGGGCCCGCAGGGGCTCGGGTACAATGCTCAGACCATGCCCTCTTCAGGACCCGGGGGCCCAGCTCCACACAGGACCAAGCTGGTCACCTTGTGGGACAGTGTGCGGAAAAGTCCCCACAAGACGAGCACCAAGGGCAAAGGGACTTGTGGGGAGCACTGTGCCTGCCCCCATGGTTGGTTCAGCCCAGCACAGGTGAGCTTTTTCCTTATGACTTTCCCTTGAGTATGAAAAGAAACTGAGAGCCAGGGGTGTGAGGTTAGGATGGTTTGGAAACTTGGCTGAGTCCTCCCTGGCTGCTGGGGATGTGTGTTTGGAAAATGGTAGTCCAAGGAAATGTGTCATTTTCACAGGTTTTGTGGGCTCACACCTCGGGGCAGCTTGTGAAACTCCCGGGATGCTGTGCTTAGTTTCTTTTAGTGACTTTTCCCCAAGTTCAACTTTTCTACCCCTCAGATGATTTTACTGTTCTGCATCCTAATCTTTTAGCTGCACTTTTACTTTTAATCACTGTTAACTTTTCTGTTCTGCCTAGCCTAGGTTTTTGTTTGTTTGTTTGTATTTATTTTAAGGAAGAGAAAAAGAACTTTGATCAGATACTTTCTGTCTCTTTGAAGTTAAAAGAACATAGATTTCTTCAGTTATGGGAAGTAATGATTTGAAGCATACCATTCTAATTTTATTCTTGTAATGCTGTATACATATTTAGTAATAGAGAAGAAATGTTGTTTATATGAAATAATTTGTTTTACAAGCAAAAGGAATCACTGATAGCAAGCTACAGGAGGATTATTCTCAGAATAAAATAATGAAACACTTCATTTATTATAGAGAAGCAATAGGTAATTTATATTAAAAAACTCTCTCTCCTAGAATACATTTCTGAAGCAGATATGCAGGTTCCCTTAATTTGATTCCCAGCTTATTCTTGCCCCAAACTACTAGCATTTTACCAGAAATTAAATTGGCCCATTTTTTTCCTGCTTCCATCCAGAGAGGAAAAACAACTTTCTTTAAATGCTATAAAATATAAATAAAATGCACCTGTGATCATTGTCGTAAGTGCAGAACAATGGCTGTTTTTAAATATTTGTTGAAAAGAGAAAAGCTGTGTTTGCAGAAAAAAATCCTTTCTTGATTTTAATATGCTTTTAGCATAATTGAGAACTGAATATTGATCATGAGTGAAACATTATGATCTGAGAGGTGTAAAGAACATTCGAATTTTAGTGTTAATTTTATAAAGAGTACATCTAAGAATACCATATATCATTAGATCTTAATGTTATAGTTCCATACACTTGGCCAAATATATGGCTTTTGTTACATTAACATCATGCATCTTAGCATGCATTCTGATTTAAATCAAGGATATATTGTCATTTTAGTATTAAATTCAGTTTGAAGTGGAACTTGACACTCAGAAATCATTTAATTTTTAAAGTTAGTATCAATCTCAAACTGAATAAACAGTCTTGACAATTTTGAAGTCTCTATATAGTCTTTAACAAATACACTTGTTTAAGCGTCTTTAACCTATATCTCGGTATTGACTGCATTCTCAAGGCTTCCAGAGGCAAAGCACACAAACTCACATCTAGTTAATGGTTTTTGTAAAGAGTAGAAAAAGCAAACTTGCTTTAGAGTAAAATAAGCAAGCTTGCTTTATTGTTATAATTTTGTATCCAATATGTAATAAAATTTTATGTCATAAATGATAATTTCCCAACCCAAAATCTCTAATACGACATTGTAATAACCATTCTCAAGAACTCTTGGTACATATTTCATCCACCAAGGGAAACTTTTCTCTTCCTTGGTTTTTAACAAAGTCAGCCTCCTACTTGCCTTAAATTTATAGCTATTTAATGCTTTAAAGGATTGAAATAGACTCTCTGCACTGAAAATTAAAGATCCAGTGACATATGAGAAGGCAGTAAATTGAAGCACCCATTTCCCATTATTCTTTTGCATACACATTTCCATACACTTTCTCTTTTACTCATATGTGCTTTATTATTGGCTAGGAAAAACAGTGGTCCTTAAATATTAGAGCTGTAATACTATATCTTTTAGGGTTTTCGATGTTGTGACACTATCACCTGATCCTTTCACTCTTTTGCCATCTCAGTCCCATATAGGTGTTGAGATAGATTGATCAGTTTCTCTCTTTATCCCACTCTTGTACACTTTCAAATATATTATGTTGAATAGTTTTTAATTTATCTATATATACATATGGTGATTTTAATATATATGTAAATATTTCTATAATACCTAACTACTTGCATTGCATATATTAACATTTTTATGTATGCATAAGTATGTATACAAATATATATACATCACTGTGTATACATGCATGTATACACACACACATAAAATATAAAGTTCTATATTCTTTTTATCTAGAATATACTAGCTTATTTTTTACAAAGAATGTTTTATTCTCTCTGTATAAGTTATATTTCCTTTACTACTGATAGGTACTCAAAAATGCTGATATACATACATATGTATATATGTTGGTATCATTCACATATGCATCTTTAGAATACTATATTTAATATTTAAAATATACAGATGTGAATATGCACTATATGCCCATGTATAACTATCACAAAATAAGATTGTATATGTTTTTATGAATATGTGTCCATTAAAATTAAGTCTGTTCTGAGAATTTTGTTATACTATTTTTACCCCTTAAATTAACTAGCGGTATTGTGTAAAATATTGTAAAACAAAGGCTTGGGTAATGATACTAAACATTAGGATCCTTGATAGAGCAGCAAGAAGGAGAGTGTGTTTTAGAACATCCACATGTGGTACAGAACGTGCCTGAGGGCTGTGAAGTGTCTGGGAGCTGGGATCCTGCCCTCGGAGATATTTGCTGTATTACGTGGAAATCAGCAGTGTGATTTCCGGCTGCTATAATAGAGGGCCGTGGTAATGACTTGACTTCCTCCCAAGGCTCTTTGCCAAACTCCTGTTATTTGGGGTGCTGTGTACTAACAGGACTCTGTCATTATGTTCTTTCTCAGCAGGACTAAAAAACAGCTCTGTCCCTTCTCAAATCAGTTTTCATTCCATTTGGATCTGTAGAATTGATATAACCATAATAATAGGTAAGAAAATGGAAAATTATAGAGTCCAGAAATGAGTTCTAGAATGCACATCTAGGATAATAGTGTTGGCCTTGGGAAAAAACCATGTCCATCATTGCTTATGTGGCATTTCTCCCCAATGCAGGCTGATCTGAGGAGGCAACACACAACAGTAGCCTGGAGACTAGACATCTGTGCATTTGTTCTTCATTCATTCTTTAATTCATTCATTCTTTATTTATTCAACTATCATTTCCTGAGTGCCCACTCTGTGCCACTCGGTCAGGCCTTGTGGATATAACAGTAAACAAACTAGATACTATTCTACCTTGTGGAGTTTATGGCCTTTAATGGTGTATAATATTTAGCAAATATATCATTATATACACAGAATTATATTATCATAAATCACACTTTGGAAATGAAACAAATTTCCATGAAGTCCTACAGATTCCATCGTAAATGTATATTAGGACACAGAGGAACCACAGGGAAGTGAGAGAGCAAAATACTTTTTCTTTGGGGGAAAAAGCAAAGATACCACATCTCTTTAGGCTGAGATTTTCTGTTTTGTAAAATGAGGATTAAAATAGCACCTAACTGATGGGACTGTGGTGAAGAATAATTAACGTAACACATGTGAAGTACGTAGCACAGTGCTTACATATAGGACAGACTCAATAAATATTTGTGGAATGAATATAAGTCCCCCAAATGTTGACTACTATTAAGCTACTCCTTAATTCATTGTACCTGATTTTCTGGGAACAGAAGAGAGGTGAGTCTGTGAAGACTTCCTAGAGGTAGTGAATGAAACTTAGGCTGAATCGAATTGAATATTGAAAAAAAAATGTGATTATTACGTGGGCAAAGAGAAATATGCTTTGGGGATAAAAATAACAAAAACAAACACATTTAACACCCTGGTGCCTGTGTGGGATTGCCCCTGGTTCTGCGCACCCATGGAGAGGTCCAGCAGGCTTGCTGGTCCTTGGTGAGGATTCCATGGGGTCAGCAGCAAGAGTCCCCACAGGATTCGAGTGTCTGCTCTGCCACTCTATGTGTTTGGCTCCAGGGTCATTAAACGCTTCTGGGCTTCAGATTCTCTGTTTCTAAGAAAACTGGTTTTCTCTAAATGAACCTCCCTATCTCTGCCAATACTAAGTATCTGGTGACTCTGTCAACTGACACCCATTAATTAATGGGAAGCACTTTGGAAAGGATGTATGCTTTAGAGTTAGATAATCCTAAATTTGAACTTGCTAGCTCCATGTGACCTCATTGTTTAACTTCTTTAAGGCTCATTTGTGGCCTCTCTAAAACTTAGGATGATAAAATCATATTGTAGGAAAATATAACAAGAATTGAAAATGCCTAAAGTCCAACATGTTACATAGAACACAGAAAATTTTCAGTTAAAAAAAGGTATTTATGATTACAAGTAATATCCAGATTATCCATAAAAGTAATTATTATTATTGTAGTCTTTTATTTGAGCTTCTAGTTTGTCCCCTGAATTTTCTGATGTCTTACTTATAATGATGAAGATTAGGCTAGGCAACTGTCCAGAAACATTTGGCACAGGACCACATGATGATGGGGTGACATATTGTCCTTCAGGGTTCTCGGAGATTTACAATGGTGCACACTAGAACAAAATCACATAAGACAGAATTGTACTGATGAAGTAGCATTCCCATAAACGTGTATTCAGAGGTAAGTGGTGTTAGATTTTCTCAGTAGTATGCTGCTAGAACAATTGCATTTGAAGTATTTAGCCAAAATCTGTAAATCTCCCCTAATCATACCTTTGAAGCTCCTCTAGAAATAGCAGTTTGCAGCAACTTGAGTGCAGAGGGCTTTTTTTGTCCAAGAAGTAGGGTTGCCCTAGGCTGAAATTTCAAGCTCAGCTTATGCCCAGCCAGAAAGATCTGACAAGCTTGTTTTAACTCTGTGGCTGCCTCTACTGATTCCTACGATAAAGAAAGCCCCTTACCAAGAAGGAATAATAAGAAGTTTTAGCCTCTGGAAGACACCAGCAGCCCTCGGGCAAGTGAAACAGTAAAGAATAAGAGGTATTACAGAAGGAATTCAAGCATTCCATGGGCAAACCTGAAGCCACTTGGTCAACACTCCTGGCAGCCCTGCTTCTGGATGCTGACGTCAGCAAAGCATAAATGTAGACGGTGGAAAAGCAAAGAGCAGAGATGACAATATTTATGGAATACTCACAGTATCCACCATGTGTGAAGCGCTGGGCTAGGGGCTTTCTTTACATTAGTCATTTCTTTGCATTCTCCCAGCAACACTAAAGGAGTGGTCATGTAATCCCCATTTTACAGATATGGAAACTGAGGTTAAGAGTAACTTGCTCATGATGGCACAACTGGTTAGGGCAGAACTAGTTTCAAATAGTAGGTCTGTCTGACCCCCTTAAGCTTTCTACCAATCTTACAGAAAAGCCTGTTTGAGGAAATCTGAGAGGCAGAATTTCCCGGGGGACCTCTTTAATTCTCTAATTTTTATAAGGGATTGGAGTTTTTACATGATTGGTACCCTCTAGCTGAATCTTAGATTTTCTCATTCTACTTCATTTTGTGGTCTCAGGAACCCTGAGTTGGTTGGGCCCCTAAAGAACCCTTTTCTCTCTGATCAAGGTTAAGAGCTGTGCTGACCTGAACCAGTTGGAGTTGATCCCCAGCACTGACACCAGAGTAAGATGCTTGCTTCTAGAAAGACCTCATAGTCCATGGTTATTTGCAAAGTGGATTCAATTTTGCAAAAACTTTTTTAAAAAATGTATTAAATGTATTAGAGTGATATTTGCTAATAAAATTATGTAAGTTTTAAGTGTACAATTCTATAATATATCACTTGTATATTATTTTGTCTGTTTACTACCCAAAGTCAAATTTTCGATCTTTTGAAAAATTTATGGTGACGAACTAGGAACCATGTACTATCGCCTTAGTATAAATACAAAATAAAAGTGCATGTAGTCACTTTCTGTCTTTTAAGTCAGAGCATCTTGCGTTACTGAATGTTGGTGAATCACATACAGATAGCCTGCCTACCTGTATCTGTCATGCCAAGAATCAACTGTCTCATTAATACCACCGCCTCCATTGTCTGTCCTCTGCCCTTTTCTGATCGTTTCATCTGTTACAAATGTAGCCTCACCTGAGTTTATTCTCCTTTATTCTCTACTCTGTCCTGTTCTTTGAATTTCCCAAAGGCATATAATGTTTTATAATTATATCAGAGCTCTATGGGAATTTAGAGATCATCTAGTATATTTTCCAAAGTAGAACCTGAAGCCTAGAAAAGTTAAAAGACTTGCTCAAGGTCATTCAGTTTGCGGCAGAATTGATCCAAGTCTTTGAGCTCAGAACTGAGTTCTCTTTTTACTGTTTCAGGCTGCACTTCTCTTAGGCTTTATGCGCTCCTCTTCATGAAGGGTAATTACTGACAGAAATTATTAAGCTTGCAATTTGTTGATAATGTGGGGTCGGACACTATACAAAAAGTTATATAAACTAATTTTTACTATCTCATAATTCAGACCAACAGTCCCCAAGGAGATAAGGAGAGAGAAGAGCCACTAAAAATTATTTTAGAAATGCATGGAGGTATTTATGTGTGGTTAATTATTGGGAGGTAATACTGGCATTTAGGAGAAGGACAGGGATGGGATGCTAAATGGCATTATAATGTGAAAAGCAGTCTTGCACAACAAAGAACTGTCCCATGTACTTCACAATTGTTAACATCCCACTGGATATTCATGAAGATGTTTTTACCTTTATGATTTTCTAAGCCTTCAAAATCAAATTCAGTTTTACCAACAAATACAAAGTATTTTCTGAAAGGATTTAATAATCATAAATATTCTAAGAATGCAATTCATGTGCAAATCAAGGAGTCATTGTACTTTGTTCTGTTAGGAATTTTATCAAGAGTTGATTCCTGTTTTGGAAAATCCCATCCTCATAGCAATGCTGCTGCTTTTGGTATTGGTGTCACTGATACACCTCTCCTGTATCGGCCTACATTTGTATATGTCACCTGCAAAAATATATATAGTTGAAGAGACTTGAGAATCCTTTTAATAGACCTACACCCAAAGATTTTAAATTAGTAAAAACATGAAATATGAAGATCCCCACCAAATTTCATTAATAAAAGATTGTTCTAAAAATAATTCATTTGATTGCCATACCATATATTAATTTTCAAAATATTTTGTCCCACAATAGCTCATCTATTTTGTGAAAATTATCTGAAATTATTTATTTTAGAGTTTTCTGTTGTTTTCAATATTACTCTAATATTGTCTCAATGGTCATCTACTCTCAATGTCCCTATAAGCCCTTAGTTTGCTAGAATTTTTGTTTGTTTGTTTGTATCCACCCCCCATTCCGTGTTTTGTTTTCCAAAGAATAAATTTCCAAGATCTTTTGAAGTACTAGAAATTAAATGTATACCTTTACATGAAGAGGAATTCCAAACAGGGGTAAAGATAGATAGGCTAGAAATAGAGATGATAGATAGATGATAGATAGATAAACTTTCTCACTGGTCTGTCCTATATTAAATGGAATTATTTTTATGCTAAAGTTATAAATGAGGGCCAGTTTGTTTGTGAAAATATGACATTTTTATATTCTCTATTAACATTTTTTAACTATTGGTAATATTGTTAGGTTATCTATATTTCAACTAATGTTATTTATTTTGATCTCTTATCACATATAAGTGATCTGTTATCACTGCTAACAACAATTTTCAATCTAGGATTCATTACGTATCTGCTCTTTCACTTTTCCTCTGCTTCTTGTAAGAAAGGGTAAGCGGTCTCTTTATTCCATTGAAATCTAACTGTATTCATTATAAGTATATATAAGCATTTGACTGCTTCATGACATTGTCTAGTATAGTTGGGCTCACATATTGCCATATTCAAAACATTATAGTATAATTTCTTTGTATTTCTCCTTTTACTTGAGTCAGGGCATCTTATAAAAACTTATAAGGCAGTTGTGTTATCTATGAGTTTCACTTAGATGGAGAAAGGAGGTTATTAAAAAACATTTATTATAAAATGGAAAGGTTGAGTCTGCTAGAATTGAGAACCCCTGGTTTAGATCTTTGATATTGTTATGTGCATTACTGTGTGTGTATGTTTACCTTGCCTTCCGGCCAACTAGA
This sequence comes from Miniopterus natalensis, assembly GCF_054644295.1. NCBI lineage: Eukaryota > Metazoa > Chordata > Mammalia > Chiroptera > Miniopteridae > Miniopterus > Miniopterus natalensis. The sequence continues at coordinate 31,596,433 of NC_142091.1, forward strand.
TCAGAAGCCAGAAAATGATAACCGGCAGGTCAAATCCAAGCTGATAGCAATTTTTGGATAGCCATGAGCTAAAAATGTGTGTTTTTAAAATATTTTTAATAGTTGAAGAAAATAATAAGAAAAATATTTCATGACATTTGAAAATTATATGAATTTTAATTATACTGTCTATCAGTAAAGTTTTATTAGAACATAACCATGCTTATTTGTTTACTAATTGTGCTGCAGTGGCAACTTTTGAGCTGCAATGGTCAAGTTGAGTAGTTGCCATACAGACTGTCGAGCCAGAAAGTCCTAAAATATTTACTGTCTGGCCCTTATTGAAAAAGTTTGCCAACCTCTGCCCTAGACTATCAGCCTTCCATTTCTTTTTGATGGAATGTCCCATTCTGCCTAACAAATCCTATCCATTTTCTAAAGACCTAGTTCAAACATGTACTCCTCTGTAATCCTTTGCAGTCCATTTTAGCTCATAAAACTTCTGTTTAACATGGTGTCCTGCACAATTAGCACATTACCTTGCATTGTAGTTAGTTGTTTCCTGCTCAGTCTCCTGATTAGAGACTGGGATTCCTCATATGCCCATCGTAGAACTTAACTCACGGTAGCCATCTGTTCAATCACCTCTTTGTGACAATTCTTATAGTATTATTATTAAGTTATATATGTAGACCCAGACTTGTCAGCTGCATCTGTAGCTGTGAAGTAGAAAGACTGTGTCTGCTTTATACTTATGTCTATCTGCTTCACTAGCTAAATTTCATTAGAGCATGACCTGTTTATCTGCCCTTGTTTCCCCAGTACCCAGTGTGTAGCAGGTCAGTAAGTTGTTCTTGACTTCTGAATGAATGTTAGCACAGGGCCTTGTATGTAAAGGTATTAATCAGTTTTGAATTAGATTTATAATTATTACTATTACTAATTATGCAAGCACCTTAAGATCAAGGGGAACATCGTCTATCCTTACAGTAGCTTAATTTAATAACAAACAGATTGTAACAAAAAGTTAACGTAGATTTCTCATTTTATTTGTCTTGTTTTGAGTTTTACTGAAATTCTTATTCTGTTCTCCGGTGCTGTGAAAATGTTTGAATCACTGTTCATAAATTGGTTCTGCATTCAAATGGGTCATGATGTTCAGTGATGAGAAGGACAACACTGCACTTTGAGAGGACAACAAGGAAAAAAATTCTGATTCTACAGTTTCTTTGTCTAATTTAGAAGTCACTTGTTCTCTAGGCGGTTGAGATGATGTCATGAAGTATTACTTTATAATTAGTTTCTGCACAACCTGTTGTAGACTGCATGACGTTTCTTTCCCATCACTTTTACTATTAGATATAAGTGCTCAGAGCACAGTAGTTGGCACCATCATCTTAAGAATCTATAACTGAACATATTTGCACTTTATTCTGAAAGGCTGTGCTTTTTAGTTAGTGGTCAACATTGATTGTGATAATTTTTTCAGTAAGTACTTTAAAAATGAACTAAAGAAAGGCTCATGGACACAGACAACAGTAAGTATGGTGATTTCCAGAGGGAAGGGGGGTGAAGGGAAATAAAAAGTAGAGGGGTGATAAATAATGATGGAAGGAGACGTGACTTGGCGTGGTAAACACACTTTACAATATACAAATGCTGTATTGTATAATTGGATACCTGAAACCTGTATAATTTTATTACCATGTCACCCCAAGAAGTTCAATAAAAAATAAAACTAAATTAAACAATAAAATAAAACTATATAAATAAATTTTAGATTTATAATACTTTTTAGAATAATTAGCATGTATATCTTCTTCTGAACGACTGGCAAGATCATCTTACAAAACAGCTTTTTGATTCTTTTTGTACCCCAGTCATTCATTTCTCTGACCTATTTTATTTGTTCTCTATCACACATATTATTGCACTTAATTCAATGATTTAGTTTTTTACTCTATTTTTTAGAACAGTTTTAGGTTCACACAAAAATTAAGTAAAAAAATACTTGCAATGTTTTTTAATTTTCTGTTTTCAACTTTAAGGTTTTTTTAAAATAAAAACTAAATAGGTAATCATAAATTCTTTTCATTTAAAGGTGAGCATTTATACTATTTAAAATAATTTTATGATTTGTTTTTGATGGGGAAATAATACAAGGTTATAGTAAAAATATTGTAAGCTAATGATACATTTGAGAAATTCAGAACACCTAAATTCCACCTAGAGCTAACCAGTTAATAATTTGATATCTTTTTAGTTTCAGTTAAATATGTAATATTTTGTAGTAATGCATGTTCACAGATGTACCTAAATATGAAGTATTGTTTATATGCATCTCTTAGAAGTTAAGAATATAAAACTGCATTGCTATTTATTTATTTATTTATTTATGTTTTTAAAAATATGTCTTTGTTGACTTCAGAGAGAGGAAGGGAGAGGAAGAGAGAGAGATAGAAGCATCAATGATGAGTCGTTGATTGGCTGCTTCCTGCACGCCCCCTACTGGAGATAGAGCCTGAAACCCAGGCATGTGCCCTGACTGGGAATCGAACCGCCATCTCCTGGATCATAGGTCCAACCTCAACCGCTGAGCCACACTGGCCAGACAAACTGTACCGCTTTTTAAAATTAACATCATGTTGTGAACATTTTCCTGAGTTGACAGAATTTTTAATGACTGCCGAATATTCCTGTTTCTATCAAAATTCAAATTGTTGGGCATTTAGGTCATCTTATTTTATTAGTAGTAATATAAACAATGCTGAAGTAAGCATGGGTGTACATGAACTTTTGACCACATTTCTCATGAGGATATATTTTCAAAAAAGGATTCACTGAGTCAAGGGTATGAATTTTTTTAAGCCTTATAGTATTTATCTAGTCATTCAGTCAATTTTTATTCAACAATTAATTATTGAGCAGTTCCCACATGCCAAAACACTGTGTTAATCAATGGGGATATAATGGGAAACAAAAGAGATTGATTCCGGCCCTGTAGAGCTTAGAGTTCATTGCCAAATTGCTTCTAAGAAGACTTTACAAATTTATAGTCCTCCCATTCCAGGAATTTATGAACATGTTTTTTCTCTTATACTCATGATGATTTTATCTTATAAAAAATATATATATATATAAATCTTGTAAGCTAAGAAGTGCATGCAGTTTTTCTTTTAATTTGTTTTTGTTTGTTAATGGGGATGAGTATTTTTCATGTGATTGTAATCAATGGTGACACTATTGTGTCATCTTTATCGTACGTAAGACAATTACAATACCCAGTTGGCAGTTTAATACATGCTTAGTTTGTTGATTGGATAATGGTAGGTTGGGAAGAAAGAAGGAAAAAAAGATATAAAAGTGACTAATGCCTATTTAAAAGTCCTGGTGAAAGAAATTTTCACCTCTGCTATTCAACAGGGCAGGTCCTAACCCTCTTCTCAAGTGAGCCTGTCTCTCCTGTCACTGTAACTGCTTTCTTTTGTATCTATTCTCTTTAAGAAAAAGAGCTGAATGCTTTTCCGTTTACACTGACGTAGGTGAGCAAGACTGAATTGAGTGACAGATAAAATGATAATTAGCACAACAGACAGAATTAGACAGGCCATCTGACTGTGTCTATAGAGAGTTTGCTGAGGAGTGCAATATGGGCTTTGAATTGACAGCGAGGGAATTAAAGAAGAAAAGTGATCTCACTGATCAGATGGCAAAGGGAAATATTCTGGAAATCTCTCTGTTGCATAGTATGTTTATATATAAATACAAATTTTATGAAATTTGTTTATAGACCTATCAAGGATGAGTTTGGATCCACATGTCTTAAAATGCAGGCAATCTCTCCCTAAAGGTCAAAATCATAATACCTTGGAGTGAGTGTATGAAATTTTATCCCTTAAAAACATACTATTGTTACAGTGCTGACGCCAATATTTAGAATTAAACATATACAGGCAATAACTCTATGGATGCCTCTTATGAAAGCTGGGTACCCTCTGGCTGTTCCAAAAAAAACAGAAGCAAATCTGTCACTAATGTGAGGGCAGCTATTTTTTAATATAGGAGGAAACATCGTTTTCAAAGGAACAAATGGAAAAAAGACAGTTAGATTTAGAATTATAAGTAAATTGAGGACAGATACTCTTTTGAGTTTATGAAAGAGCCCAGCAAAATTAGGAGTTTCTGGTAGGCTTATAATTATTATTTTCCCAATCATTGACTAAAAAACAGATGAGTAACAATTCACATTATGAGCCCCATCCTTACTGTACAGTTTACTCAGAGCCTTCAGACTCTTCTTTATTACTTTTCCTCTTCCCTACCCTCCACTGCTCTCAAACCTGTTTTATAATTCACTCAATTTACCATGCTAGAAATCCAGAAATCATCATCATCTCATCACCTTTCTACTCCCAGAGCCCTGGCTAATTAAATGATGACTAGTTGATAAAGAATTATATCTCAGAGTGTCTCAAATATTTTCCCTTTTTACATCCCCACTCTTAGCGCTTGAGTATAGACGCGCATTATCCTTCACATTAGCTATTTGCGATAGCGAGTAACCTCCCAAGTGCCTTCTATACAATCTGGGTGTTTTTGTTACCAAATTTATCTTCACACTCAGTTCTGTTTGTGTCACTCACTGATGTAAATGAATCAACAACCTGAAGTCACTTTAAAGTAGTGCTTCACTTTAAGTGTAATCTGACTTCTGGAGAAGGCAGCTATGTCTGGAAATGTTAATGGATGGCCTATGTTGGATTACACATGTTAAGACATCATTTATTTTTTATTATAAAATTTTTCAAAACCCTTAGAGTTTTATATCTCCTGAGGGCAGGTAAAATATGTGGAGCATTTCTTAAATATGTGTGATGGTGAAATCCCTTTTTCATGGATACATATTTACCAGTATCTCATGAAACACAATTTGCCAAAAACTAGTTTACAAAGTAAAACTTGATTCCCTAGCAGAACACTCAAACTTGTCTTAGATTTGGCCCCAGCCTGCATTTCCAACCCCATCTCCAGCCGCTCCTACTGTATTCTGGTCACACTCAATCATTCCTTGTTCCCCCGATTTCCTGAAGCCACCATGCAGTCTCCTGTCAAAACTTTAAATATATATATATATATTGATTGATTGTTTGATTTTAGAGAGAGAAAGGAAAGGGGAGAGAGAAAGAGAAAAACACCAATTTGTTGTTGCACTTATTTATGCACTCATGGGTTGATTCTTATATGTTCCCTGACCAGGGATCAAACCCACAACCTTGGCATATCAAGACAGTGCTCTAACCAACTGGAGATACCTGGCCAAGGCAATGTCAAATCTTTTTTTAATGCCTCCCTCTCTCTATCATGACTCTCCCTGTCCCTGTGTTTGATAAAATCTTATTTATCATTCAAGGATCCTCTCAAATGTCATCTTTGTTAAGCCTTCCTTTCTGTGTGCTATCACAGAATATTGCACATACACCTGCTTTTCATTTAGTATCGTGACGGCTCACCTGTCTGCTTCCTCCACCATGTTGGAAGCTTTGAGAGAACACAAACCATGCCTTATTTATTTCTGTATCTTTAGTGCTAGGATAGGACCTGACATATTTTATGGATGATTGAAAGAATGATATCTTTAAAAATTGGTAGGGAGGGGGTAGTGTTCTGTTAGGCAAAACATAATGAAGAAATACTTCTTTTGATGATAATTGTGATTAGGTCCCTAGATTCCATGTTTTGTCTCTTTGAACACCCAGATAACCTTTCTGGTAAGTATCCAGAGGGAATTGGGACCAAGAAACTGACTCAGACTGGGTAAAATGTATATGACAACAAATTATGCAAAAATCATTTATTTCAGTGAAAAATTTAATTGTTCAATGAATTAAAACACCCATGTCCATACAACCTATTTGTTTATTCAATCAAAAAAATTTATTGATGATCTATTATATACCAAGCCTTTTTCTAGAAACTTGAAAATAAATATAGGAATAAATACAAGAAGCAAGATTTGAAGCTTACATTCCAGTTGAGAAATACATAAAATTAATACATAAACAAATAAGGTTATTTCAGATGGTGACATACTGTTAAAAAATAAACTAGGGCCATGTGTTATGGAGTATAAGTTGGTGGAAGGGGGGCTACTCAGGATAAGAAAGTAAAGGGAAGGCCTTAGCAAGGAGGAGACAATTGAGTTGATATTTGAAAAAAGGAGACAACCTTATGGCAATTTTTACGTGATGTCACAAATAAAAGAATAGCATGTTCAAGGACCTAGGGTAGGAACAAGTGTAATATGTTCCTGCAACAGTACAAGGCTAGTGTGGGGGAGAGAGAGGAAGGATAGGAAAGGCGGTTGGAGTGTTAGGTAAGGCCAGGTCATGTAGACTTTGGAAACCATGGGAATAAGTCTGAATTTTATTCAAAGTTCATCATGAAGCAATTGGATTTCTTACAATAAGGATATGACACAGTGAGAATGAGTGATGGGGAGGGGATAATGGAAGGAGGGAACCAAGTTAGAATACTATATAACAGTACTTCCAAGAAAGAGATGGTGATAGCTGGACTCAGGTAGCAGCAATGGTATTGGAGATCCACTCTTTGGATTGAGGATATATTTTTTATATAGAGCAAAAAGTTGGATTAACCAGTGTGGGTTTCTTTGAGGCAGAATATTACAAAATAAGGCAGTTAAGAAAAATAAAAGAAATCCAGGGTCATTTCCAAGTATTAGACTTCTCTCTTTAGAGTCAGAGCATCTTCAGAATTTATTAATTATTTGAACTCAAATGTTCAGGCTCCTTTCCACCTAGTAAGTTCCTAGATTGGTAAACAAAGCTTGTTCTCCAACTTTTTTCGTTTTCTTTGTTTTTCTTCTTGACCTATAACATCCTCTCAAACTTCTGATTGATACCCTTTTCATTAGAGAGAGTAATATACTTACCTTGCTGGCTGGGTGTTCTTTCTTTCCTTTACTGTTACTTTGCATGGCTGAGTTTTCATCTTATAAGGGCAATCATAATTTACCTCACTTTTGAGTTGGAAATTTGGAGAGTATCTTAATAAAGTCCAGATGCTGACCACAAGGCAACAGATCATGCCCCACCAAATGTCCAATGTTGATCTTCCACTTCCTCTTCAGCTCTGGCTTTGATTCCTCCCCCTAATACTTTAATGAGGAGGTTATTTGTAGTATCTCATTTAAATACATTGAGTGATGAACATCCTTTATCTAAGAAAGTCTCCAGATAACAAGAGCTTAGATGGGATCCTAAGAAGAAATAAAGTGATCATTTGACTATTGAAAAGTATTTTGATTCTTTAGAAAATACAGTTCAAGCACGTGATCTCCCTCTCTCTCCCTACATTTCTTGCTTTTCAGTTGGACTGTGAAATCATGAGAATACCCCTGGACCACCATTTATTAGGTTCATTAGAAATTGCCCTAAATATGTATAAGAGATGGTACAGGAATTTGAAACCTTTTGAAATGGAATCCTGTCTCATTCTTCACAATTTAGTTTCAAGTAACGAAATAACACTACAGGTATATGTCCATTACTGATTCTGGATTTTTCATTTTAAGAGTTAATACCAATTATTTTGCTGATAAAATTCTAAGAAGATTTTTGGAGAACAAACAAACAAATCTATTTTTCTAAGAGTATTTTTCCTTTAATCTGCAGTCTGACTTAAAGGCAGTAATGAGTTTTATTTTGGAGAATAAACTTTAGCCACAGGGAACAGATATTTCAGTTGTTCATTCTAGACAAGTTGACTAAATTGATGTAAAAATTGATAAATCATATTTTGTAGTATCTGAAAGTGTTCTTTTTCATGAGATGCCTGTAGCTAGCGTGGCAGCAGCTTGGTATAATGTCCATTATCCCATCGCTAAAATTACTGTATTGTAGACTCTGTTCTGTCGTTGCCCTTGACAGAGTACATGAACAATCTTCTAAACAGGTTCTTGTTTCAGATCAGTCTGTAACTCTATATTGCAAGGTCCCTAATTTAATTCATACCTCAGCAAAAATCACAGTGTCAGGTGATGTTCAATGATCTGTCTCTTCCAACTTGAACTCATGCTTGAATTTCACAACTCAAAGGAGAGAGAGTGTACTGCAGTGGAAAGATACAGAACTGGAAATTGAGAAACCTGGGTTCCAGTAGCCTGGCCACTCTCAACTCCTTGAATCACCCTAGCAAAGTCTCAGAATCTTAGTGTCTTCCTATCAACTGTAGGAAGTTAAACTAGATGAAAAGTATGATTAATATGTTTCACTGTGTCAACTCTGATTGATTCATGATGATTATATGGACCATTGTGCCGAGAATGGTGAGGCTACATCAGGGCCCCTTAGAAAAAAATATATGGTGAAAATTAGCACAATTATTCATGAATAAGAAAAAAAATGGGAGCAGCCTAGATCTATAGTTTCTTTTATAAGCCTGGTATTCAATGATGCCACATGCTTCATGTGAATTACATAATTATAATAAATTATAATAATAGCTACAATTTGTGAAGCATTTTTTTATATACCATTATTTTGATTTAACCTTAAAATGTCATGGGGAGGCAGGTCATCTTATTCCTATTTTATAGAGGAACAAATGGACTTTTAGAAGCAAAATGGGTTACCCTAATTCACACCGCTAGCGAGGAACAGATTTATGGTTGGAGCTCAGTTCTCTCTGACCCCAAAGGGTCACTCCCTCCATTGTGCTGTACTAATTCATGTGTAAGCCTGATTTTGTTGATGTTGACTTAATTTCTGAGAGTCTGATAAGCATGGAGTGTGGTCAGAAAACTAAACTTATTTAGGTCACTACATAGCTCAAAAAATAATGATTATGGATGAGGCTTTAGCAAATTTAATAGGTTTATGAATGAAGTAGGGAAAATATAGTTTTCAATATACTTACAGCTCTCCGGGAAGTTCTATTTAATATTTCTTTCTTCTTAAGATTTCATTATTTTGCAATGGGACTAAATGTCTCAAAAACTGGAATGAGAAAAGATTTTTAACTTCTTTTGAAATTTGGGAGACAATTGAAGATGATCGAAGGATAACCCCTACTCCCAAGCTCAGGATCCAGTGTGGCTGCTGCAGGTGTTCTAGTCAAGGGACAGATCTGTCACTTACCTAACACAATAGTAACATCCTGTAAGTCCTCAATAAATAACTGCTGAATGAGTATCATGGTATTGCGTTCCCAAGTTTCATCTGTTATTTCTGCAATAGACAAAAGATGTTCTTCAAAAAGTTAGCTTCGTTTATCTTTTTAAACTTATGCATGATAACTTTAAGATATGCACCCATACTGCTCAGTAGATTAAAAACAGAGTGCTTGCTTAGCACGGTGAACCTGGCCCAGAGTCTGGAGGGCCAGGCGGGCAGCTGTGATTTCCAGTCCTGCTCTCTCTTCACTAGAACTTGCCTCCTATCTGGTTATAGGGTTACATCATTAGGTGAGTCATGTAGTGTATTATCTTTCCTGAGCCCTTTGTTATGCAGGTGCTATTACAAGCATATTCTGTTTCTGGTGTTGGTAACAGTGGTGCAGGGAGGGAGGGAGAAGGTGGTGTTAGACACGAGGCTTGCTCCTGCAGAACATCTATCCATTGCATGATTGGTGAAATTTCGCTAGTCTTTTAGACAATGTTTTTTAAATTATTTGTGATGAGTTCTAGATTGTCCACATAATCCTCTCTTCATTTCGGCAACAGCTGAGCTGAAGAATATCTTTCTTATCGGAACTCTCATTATATGTGGCCTTTTTTCTCCTGGGTCTTTATGCTATTTTAAACTTGTGCTTTCAAAGTAAGATATGTTGGCCTTTTGTCTTATACTTTTTGGATTCTAAGGGAATTTAGAGATCCATAGTGAATCAGTGACTAGTTTACTCTCAAGATTTTACCTGCAGTTGGAACAACCTTTAAATTGGTCTGTAGGCTTCAATGTACTGCATAATCCATCCACTTCAAGCTGCCAGAACCCTTCTAATACCCCCTTCTCGCACCAAATGCCTTGTCATTCTCCTGCTTAAAATCCTTTAATGACACACTGCTTATGGGTTAGTCCAGATTCCTTGGAGTGACAGAGAAGCCCCTATAACCCATTCACTGACCAAATTTAAACCTTAGAATCAGTTTCTCTTCCTTTCTCCTTCCTAAGTATGTCACTCTTCTGAAAACAAATAAAAAAAAAAGTGTCACATTATGAATACACTATGCATTCTCATTTCTAAACTTCCACTCTACCAAGTTTGATAAGGCTCAATAAATACCACCTTTTGGTTCCCATCTTGAGATTAAAACAGGATAAGACAGTGGTGCACGCCCAGCAGGCAGCTGGGAACAGCCGTTGGTGCTAAGCTTGTCTTACAGTGAAGGGAGAATGCAGAGTTTATGCAGGCTGAGCTGGCTCCCAAGAGGAAGGAGTGAGCCCAGGATGCTCAGTTTCTTTTTGCAAACTTACCTAGCTTAAAGCTTCCTTTTCCTGGGGATGGTAAAGGAGATGCAGAGGATTACACTGGCAAAGCCTCTCCGTTCAAAACCATGAGTGAAGAATAATCTACCTCCCAGCTGTTATTCTGAACCTGGGAAATCATTTCCTCCCTTGTCTTTCTGCAGAATTCTGGCCACCCCTGTACAGCCAGGCTTAGTGATACTGCTTTTCTTAATAAATAAATAAATATATAAATGTAAATATAAATATAAATGTTTTTTATTGATTTCAGAGAGAGGAAGAGAGACTGGGAGAGAGATAGAAACAACAATGATGAAAGAAAATCATTGACTGGCTGCCTCCTGCACGCCCCCTACTGGGAATTGAGCCCACAGCCCAGGCATGTGCGGCTGACCGGGAATCTAACCATGACCTCCAGGTTCATGGGTCGATGCTCAACCACCGAGTCACACCGGTCGGGCAGTCACATTGCTTTTTGTCTATAGCTTTTCTTGGTCTACTTATTCCCTGCCTTCCCCTCGATCCCCAAACAATTTAACCATGTTGTTTTCTAATACTCTCCATATTCATATGATGTCAACTTAATAAAATGATTAACTACTCTGTGAGATCCTCAAGGGCAGGAGCAGTGTTATGCTTCACTAATACCTAAGAATGAGTTTCAAACCTTTGGGCATTTAATAAATAAAGGAGGTTTCCAAAATACTTAATTAAAGGAAACTAAGTGGAGATAACTTACTTCAATGGCTACCCACTAGGTGCTAGGAACTGGGCTGGAAATTTATCCCCAATAACTCACCTAACCTGAACAACATCCTGAGAAACTAAATATATTATTCCCATTTTACAGATGAAGAGAGAGGTTCACAAGTAATTTTCCTGAATAGCCAGCTGTGGGTCTAGTATTCAAACTCAAGTTGGCCTATTATTCTTAGATGAACCCTTGCACCACTCCTGGTCTTTGGATCATTGTAGACTCACCTTGTTTTTCAAAATATAAATCAAACAGATAAAGGTTATTATGTGAAGAGAAAAACTTACGCTCAGATGTTTTTTAGCCTTGTTTAATAAGATTTTTGTAGATAAGGGGATTATAAGTTTAGAAGCTGGCATTTTAATATTGACTTTTCAATGTTTCCAATGAAGGGATCATATGTCCCAGGTCATTTAGAATATATAACGTAAATTATACGACACAGGAATGAGTAGCCCAGAGTTAGACTCAAGTTAGCTGTCCATCAAGATGTTTAATTTTAAGATTTGTCCATTGTCATTTAGTCTAATTTGGGATTATCCTTTCTTTTTTCCCCCCTCACTTTATTCATTTTGTGTTATTTTGAGCATAACTGTTTACCATGTAGCTGATTGGATTTGTTTCTTTAATCTGGTATATCTGATTACACCCACTGACTTCCAATCATTTTAGTCAATGTTTAGTTGTATGTGATCAAATCTACTTCATCTTCAAAATACTTGGAGTAAATTATGAAGAATTATGTGATTTCCCTAGATCATTTACCGAGCTGGTTGCTAACAGTTTTTTTTTTAATGATGAAACAATATTAACTGACACATACTGAATGCTGTGTGCCAAGTATCCTGCTAAGTGCTATATGCGCACTTAGAAATCTTCAAGAGAATTGTGTGGGTTAGTCACTTGCCTTCCCCAATTTTAGATGAGACAACAAAACCTCAGAGAGCTTAAGCAACTTACCCATGGCAACAGTGAGTGAGAGGCAGCGTTAGAATTCAAACCTTGGCTGACTCACTCTCAAACCTTGCATTTTTACCACTGTGTTACCAAAAGCATAATTCACATTTTCTGGAAGCTGAGCATTGTCTTTGGAAAGAGACAAAACTGAATTTAATTCTGTCTCTACAAATGACAATCTTTGAGACCCTAGATATATGTTACTCAGTCTCTCCACCATTTCCTTTACTTGCCTGTTCAATGAGCTCCATGCCTATATCATGGAGATGCTTTATTATTAAAAGATCTAGTAAAAATGAGAAAGGAAAACATAAAAGTAGAAGAAAATACTAGTACATAAAGAGCTTAGTGTTGTACCTGGTACTTGGTGGTTGTTGAATAATCGCTAAATCCCTTTTTCTTTCCCTCACACAGGAAAATAATCACTCCTTATGTTTCCAAAGCTTTTTCACACCTTTTATTTGAGCCCCAAGATCTCTGTGATGACAGGAATTATAATTCCTATTTTAAAATAGAGAAAAGAAAGGCTCAGAAATGTCAAAAGGCTCAGTTTTAATGATATATACTATGTAAGGAGCAGAGCAAGGACTTCCCATTTCTCCCCCCTTTTATTACACAATATTTGCCTCTTAGAAAAACAAGTGAAGGTATAAAAGAGAGGATGTCAATGGAATTTTAAAAGTCTCTCTATGAAAAAATATTTTGCAAAGCATAGTTGCTCAATCTTTTATCCCTCCTTTCCCCGAGAGGCAAAAATGTAGAAATAACCCTGTCAGGAAAGAAGAGTGGGATCCATTAGGAAGATCATCTCTTAGCTCAGTGGAGGCCCTGAACTGAGTTGACATTTAATTTCATTTGGTCATTTCAGTGCTATAGATACTCAGCCTTTAGTGACACCTGTTCTGTCATAGGCTAGAAGCTGCACTAAATAGGACCAGAAGGAGTAAACTTTGTTGTAAAGAGTGAGCTAACTGTAAATGACAAGCAGCAAGCCCCCTTCTGAAGTGTGTTGCTATGTCACAGACCCGGTTACCACTTCCTGCTGGGCCCCCAGGAAAGGGCACCTTGAAAAAGACTGACTTTCTTTGATCATCACACAGTTCCCTAAAATTCTTAAAACACAGAGGCCAGGAGTAGAAATGGCTGGTGCAGCCTGCTCACACTCCTGCAGTTGGCGTTGAGGCTCTGGAACTGTTCCCCCGCTGCTCACTCTCCAGGCCAGGCCACCCTGCTTAGGGGGACCATCTCCCACGTCTGACTAAGATCCTCTGCCTTCTCCTCTGCGCTCCAGGAAGTTGGAGGGTGATATTAAAAGGTTGCTTGTGGGCCTGGGTCTTGGAGTAAAGGCTCACTTATTTAGAAGAATAACTTGTTTCTGGCTCTGTATCTGGACTAGAAAGGTTACTCTTTTTACTCATAGGAAGAGTGTGAGTCACATCACATTCCCCCATGGCCTGGGATGCAGAACCCTTTTTTTTTTTTTTTTTTGGCCATAGTACAAAATATTTAATCACAATTACTATTTTTGATCCCCGCTATTAGTGCTATAACATTTTTTTTCCTGTATTGAAAAACACAGGTCAATAAAGACCAAGGTTTAATGGATTCTCACAATTTCCTCAATTCCCTTGCAATAGATCGGGCCAATATTATTTAATTCCAAGTCTAGAGCTTTACCATAAAAGTAGCATTACCCAATAATTGTACTTTTGTCTCCCATTTTTGAAAGTAAAGCTCTTTTGTTACATTTGAAAGAACTTAAAATGAGAAAGCTAAGGATTAACTTTTTAATTAGATATAATGATTAGAAACTCTTTATCACAGCAGTTTCCCTTTCATTATAAAAGGAAAGCTGGAGGTACCCCTGAGGAGCAAGGGGTCCCAGCCCCACACCAGGCCTCCCAGCTCAGGGTTTCAGAGCCAGGAAGAGAAGTCCCATGACTTCTGGCTGTAAAAACCAGCAAGGATTGTGGCTGAGGGTCATGGAGGCTGCTGGCCCCAGGCAGATCCTCTTAAAAGGCCGGTGCACAGACTTACTCGAACTCACTCCCTCTGAGCTCTGGCGCTGGGGCAGCACTTTGAAAGGAACAAGGAACTTATGGGGAGGGACTGAACTGTCTGGCATCAGGAGGAAATTTTGCAGGCAATAAAGGAGAGTTAAGAAATATTCAAACTGATGAAAAGCAAGGACTTTCAACCAAGATTGCTCAAACCAGCAAAGCTGTCATTTAGAATGAACGGATAGATAAAGAGCTTCCCAGACAAGAAAAGACTAAAGGAGTTCATCACCCCCAAACCAGTACTACATGAAATGTTCAAGGGTCTTCTAGAAGAAGAAGAGAAGGGAAATATTAACAGTCAAGTGTCAAGAAATACATATCTATAAAAAAATTACAAGGAAAACTGAGTCTCTGTTCAATTAGTGTTGATTGACATTTTTTAAATGAACTTATTCTGAGTAAAAGGACATCAGAAAGCATATGACATGATTAGGGCCTTGCTTTTCTCCTTTCTTATGGGGAAAGATTGCTAATTTAAAAAGAATTAGAAAACCCACAAAACATTATATTTCTGTGCATGAGTAATATTTAAGTCTCAGTACATTATAAAACAAAATATCACAAAGGCTTCACCTCACTATAAATGTTTGTGATCCCCATGTTTACTAACCTTTGATCATGTCAACAATTCAACAAAATCAAATTTGCGGGACTTATTTTTATGAAATTCATTATTTTTGTTTATGGTGCTGCCTTTCAACTTTAGAAGAGTTTACATGTCACTGTCTTGACTTCATAGTATAATTTTAAGTGATTTAGTTTGTTTAATTTGGATTTTTGCTATTCATAATTAACCTTTTATATATAATTTCATTTTGGGGTGAATAGGCCGGGATCTCATGAGCATTGAGGATAAATGCTTTTGATGACTCTGAGACTTGGATTTATCTTGTTCTAGCCCAGAACCACCTAATTCTTGCAAGTGAATCTTAGCCAAACTCCCTGCATCTGCAGTACTTACCTCTCTGTTTTTTTAAAAAAATAACTATAATTTTTTTCCATAATAAATACTCTATCTTCATAGCTTTTTACTGCCTAATGTGTCAAACAGAAATTTATCACCTTTACCTTGATAAATTTAGGCCTTCTATACTTCCTCCTTCCTGAGAGCATTAATAATATTAATGATAATGACAATAATATTGATGATAACCAACATTTATTATTATTTATTGAATACTCTTTTGTGTTCTAAGAAATCTTAGGTATAAATAATTTATTAAATCCTTGAAATAACCCTAAGGGATTGATGACATTATTATGAATTATTATCATTCACTATTTACAGGGGAAGAAACTGAGACTTGGTAAGGTTAACTAATGTCCTCAAATTTACACAGTAAATAATTGATGATGTAGACACTCAGACCCATTCATCTTCCCTAGCAAGAGTTTTTATTAATTGTTGTTGTTCCACTGTTTACAAGCTTTATTAGAATCAAGGACTGTCTCTCTGCCCTTTCTGTAGTGTTTTTTAAAATCCAAACTCCATTCCTTTGTTTTTTTACCTAGTAATTGTCCCTTGCCTGCTCTAGCCAGGCTCAGCTCTTACTGACTCTCACCTGATCCCAAGCATCTCATCACATAAACTGGGAACCTCAAAGTCATTATTAATGTGGCTTTCTTCATCCATGTGAAATAGACAAGGATGTGTGTGAGTGTGTATGTGTGTGTGTGTGAGAGAGAGAGAGAGAGACAGAGACAGAGAGAAACAGAGGGACAGACAGAGAGAGAGATGAAAGGAGGGAGGTGGAGGTACGGAGAGAGTAAAAGAGAGGAAACAATAGGGAAGGGAAGAGAGACAGAAATGGAGAGAGACTTTTGCAAACACTGACTAAAACTTGCAGTGTTGATTAGAGGAAGGAGAAATTAGGACAAACTCCCAGGGAACTTTACTTTAGGGCCATTTCTATATCTTAAACAGCTGAGACGAGAAGTGAATCTGTGAAAATTCTATAGTGTTAACAGAGCAAAAGAATATTCCTAAGAACAATGCTTTAACCCTGGCCATAAATATCTAACTTTATAATTATAGGTGTATTTCAATCAGTCTGGGTCCCAGTTTCCTGTCTGTAAAATGGGCACAACCATCCCAGCCTCTTAGAATTGTTGTAAGAATTAAATGAGACACTTATAAAATTATGAAAATGCAATGGAAATTTGATTCTTGAGGTGCTTATGAACTAGTGATATTATAAACATCTGACATATAGACAGTGCTTAGTAATACACAGAAATAGAAATATGTCCCTGTAAGGAAGAGAGATAATAGCTAACAATTATTTATTAGGTGCTTATTTTTTTCTGGCCACATTAGCTGACTCATTTAATCCTCACAACAACTATGTGACATAAATATTATCAAATCCATTTTACAGATGAGGAAACTGAGGCCTAGAATAGAGTAAGCTGATCAAGGTCATGCAGTTAAAAATCAGTCTAGCTAGTATTCTAGCCCAGGAAATCTAACTCTAAATCTTGTGCTCTTAACTATTCTTTCTGCCTCTGTATAGAGATGGGAAAACATAGGTGTTATTTGCAGAGGAGAGGTACTTCAGTCCCCAGTCCGTTGCTGCCTAGTAAGGAGAATCTATCATCACAAAGCCCATCAGCATGGCTCTGCTCCCCTCCATGGCTGCAGAGCAGCTCTTTGTCAAGTTTACCTCTTAAAAGTGTGCTCTGTCTTCACTCAGCTCCTTGTTATTGGCCATGAAGGCACTTAAGTCATGCAAATATTTTTGTTTGGAAAAAAACAACAATTGAGTAACTGTGCTGTATAGATCTTATGTTTCAAAACCTAGGTGAATAGAAGTGCATTAGGAATGCCATTTAAAAGAATTTCTATTTCCAATTGAGATTTTTCTACTTAGCCATGCTCAGGCAGCGCTGTAATAGAAGATAATTTTAATCAACTATCCTCAGAAGTTCTTTCATGTTCTGGTTAACAATTCTGTGATGCCTTCATTAAGATCAGATTATCTTAACCTGTCATGTGATTACTTTTCTCCAGAACCACAAAGCTAAGAATACCATCAAAGCAAATTCACTCAGAAGAGCTATTGATTTTTTTTCCCCTCTTTCATTCCTATTACAACAGGAGAAGCTCTAACTACCATTCTCCTAATTTTAATAGGCTGTGAGTTTTCAAAAGCATCTGAGGGAGGCATCATTGGAAGCTACCATGAGGCCCTGAGCATTTCAGACCTTGCAGTAGAGCTAAGTGCATATTACTGTTGCGTAGATGCAATGAGAAGCTTGGAAAGGAAGGAGATAAAGTAATATGAAGAAGTTAAAACAATGGTAATGGCAGTAAAATGATATATGTCGATAAGAATAAGTGAGGGTGATAAAACCTAGGATCAAGTTCTAGACGAATCTACCATTTATGAATAGAGTGATTTGTGTGCCTATCATTTAACCACCCAGTGTATCTCTTACCTCCATTTAGAAATGGGAGTGCCTAGGATCCAGGCAATCAGGGTTCGATTCCCGGTCAGGGCATATGCCCGGGTTGCGGGCTCAATCAATGACTCTCTCATCATTGATGTTTCTATCTCTCTCCCCCTCCTTTCCTCTCTCTGAAATCAATAAAGATATGTTAAAAAAAATAGAAATGGGAGTACCAATTCTGGCTATGCACACTTCATATGATTTTTGCAATAACTGAACTCATTCATTTGTTCAACAAATATTTCTTCAGCACAGATCTTCTGTTAAGCAGTATGTGTGTACAGCATACAATGATAAACAACTCTTCTCTATTCATAATGGGAAGTAAAACGGGGAGTTCAACAATAATCCAAAAGCTTTTCATAGCTTTCTCTATGAAAAGCTGTGACAAAGAGTCCTCATCAAGGTCATGGTTCTTGATTGAATTTGATTCTGTACCCACCCCCCCTTTCAGGATTCATTTCACGATGTCTAGGGACCTATTTGGTTGTCACCACTGGGGGAAGGGAGCATTACAGGCATCTCGTGAGTAGAGAACAGCGTGCTGCTAAGCCCCCTACAATGCACAGTGAAGTCAGATTTGAAGGACAGTAGGAGAGAGTTCTGGAGAAGTGGGAGAAGATTTAAGGCAGAGTAACTAGCATTTGCATAGGAACCGACGTGAGAATAAGCGTCATCATATCCTAAGTATTGGGAGCAGGCCTGTGAAGTGGGGCACAGATGCCATTGGAGACAGGCAGGGTTAGACCAGCCAGGCCCAGGGGGTCATGATGAAGTGGATATCTGGGCTGACATGAAGGCATGTGACTTGAGCAACTGAGTGGAGGGAGCTGAGGTTTACTGGATAGGAAATGAAAGGGAAGCAAATTCGAGGGGGGAGGAAAGAGGATTGGAACTCACAATTTGAAGGTGGTAAGTCTGAGATGTCTGTGAGATGCCTGAATGGAGATGACTAGCAGGCGGAAGGATGCGCAGTTCAGGAGAGAAATCTGGGTAAAGAATAGAAATGAGGGAGCCATTGTCATACAAATATTTAAATGAAGGAACACAGAGACAGTAAAAAATAAAAGAGGGGAGAATTCCTAGTTGTGAAAGTGCTTTCTCGACTGAAATGTGCTCTATAAACACAAGAAATTCCCATTATCAACTGTCAAGTACAATCCTTTCCATACCCATCTATTTATTAACAAACCTTTGCTGTCTCTCATTATATGCTAGGCAATGTGCTAGGGCCTGGGGATAAACCGATAAATAAGAATGACACCTGCTCTCACAACGAATCAAGAAAGCAAGTGGGAGAGAGATATATTAAATTCTCACCACTGTCCTATAAATGAGTTCACGTATGTTCCTGCTGTCAGGAGAGTTCAGCGGAGAAGGGCTGAAGGCTCTTGAAGGGAAAGAACGTGGGGGAGACAGACTTGATCTGTCTCAAAGTTCTATCCCAGTTAGCACCAGCCTTAACTCTGGCCTGAGGTTTCACATGCTGTGATCCAGTGTTCAGTACAACTATGTTCAAACAAGCCCCGGTGTCCTGCCTGCTTCAGGCAGCTTCTCTCTGATCTCTTACTTTCTCACCCATATAGTAATGGATTTAGGATTCCGAAGACTCTGCGGGGTGAATGGAATGTGCCACAATGACTTGCATCCCTTAATCAAAAGGGGGGTATGACTGACTGCTTGATTGACTATAGAGCACAATTCTCTATTGTATGGATTTAGGCATAGTACAGGTCATTTCTGCCCTCTAGAACACTGCTGCCTACAGTAGTGTTGATAACATCTAGTTTATTACCCAGTGTCCTTTTGTTCTTTTATGTCCAGTTTTTTTAATAGTTGTGTATTTTTTGTTGTATCTAACCTAAAGTCACAAAGATTTTCTCCTGTTTTCTTTTAGAAGTTTTGTTTAGGTTTTACATTTAGATCTATAATCTATTTTGAGTTGATATGTAGTGAGAAGTGTACATCAAAATTTGTCATTTTACGTATGGATATCCAATTGGTCCTATGCCATTTGTTGAAAAGATTACTTTTCTCCATTGAATTACCATTGAACCTTTATTAAAAATCAGTTGTCTATTAACGTCAGTTGATTTCTGGATTCCCTATTCAGTTCCGTTGATATATTTATCTATCTTTATGCCAGGGCCACAGTGTTTTGATTAATTTAGCTTTATAATGAGTCTAGAAAACAATATTTTTTCTCCAATTTCATTTTTTTTCAATGTTGTTTTGGCTATGCTATATTCTTTGAATTTCTATTATTTTGGAATCAGCTTATCAGTTTTTCCAAAACAAATAAGCAAACAAACAACCAAATAACTTCATTTGGTTTTTTTATTGCTATTGCATTGCTTTGACTTTATAAGTAAATTTTCAGGACATGACATCTTAACAATAGTAAGTCTTTTTACACAGGAACGTGGTACGTTTCTCACTATGTCTTTAATTTCAATGTTTTAATTGCATTTTTCAACACACATGGCTTGCATATCTTTTATAAAGTTTATCCCTAAGTGTTTTATATGTTTTTATTATATTGCAAATGATATTATTTTTATTTCAAATTCCATTTATTTATTGCTAATATAGAGAAATACAATTGGTTTCATGTCTTGAAAACCTTGATAAATTCATTCATAAATTCTAAAATTTGCTTTAGGTTCCATGTGATTTTCTACATAGACAATTATGTCAAATGTAAAGAAATACACTTTTACTTTTTAATTTCTTTATTTCTTCTTTCTCTCCTTCCTTCCTTCCTTCCTCCCTTCCTTCCTTCCTTCCTTCCTTCCTTCCTTCCTCCCTCCCTCCCTCCCTTCCTTCCTTCCTTCCTTCCTTCCTTCCTTCCTTCCTTCCTTCCTTCCTTCCTTCCTTCCTTCCTTCCTTCCTTCCTTCCTTCCTTCCTTCCTTCCTCTCTTCCTCTCTTCCTCTCTTCCTCTCTTCCTCTCTTCCTCTCCCTCTCTCTCTCTCTCTCTTTCTCTCTCTCTTTCTCTCTCTCTCTCTCTCTCTCTCTTTCTCTCTTTCTTTCTTTCCTTGTTGCACTGTTTAGAATCTGCCAGACAATGCTGAATAGAAATGGTGAGAAGGGACATCCTTATCTTGTCATGAACATTTTTTTTTAACCAAAAATGGATATTGGATTTTAAAAAATGTTTCTGTGCCTATTGAGATTATCATATAGTCAGCTAGTTATTTTTTCTTTAAAAAAATGTATAATATAATGAATTACATTGGGTCATTTTCAAATGCTATAGCTATTTGGTCATGATTCATTATGCTTTATGTATGTATTGTTGTATTCAATTTACTAAAATTTTATTTGAATTTTTGAATATATATTCATGAGGGCATATGGTTATTTGCTTTTCTTATAATATCTTCATCTGGTTTATTACCAGGGTAATTCTGACTTCAAAAAAACAAGTTGGAAACTATTCTTTTCTCTTCAGTTCTCTGAAAGAGTTTGTGTATAATTATTATTATTTCTTCTTTAAATGTTTGGTAGAATTCATCTGTGATGTGATCTGGGCCTGAAGTTTCTTGGTGGTTTTTAAATGCAAATTCAATATACTTATTAGATATATAGTGTGGCTATTTAGGGCATTTATTTTTCTTGAGTGAGTCTTGGTAGTTGCTATCTCTCAAAGAATTTATCCCTTTCATTAAGTTGTTTAAATTATTGGCATAAAGTTGTTTATAAGATTTTCCTATTAGTCCATTTGTGGCTGCAAGATCTGTAGTGATGTTACCTCTCTCATTCCTGATTTTGATAATTTATTTCTTCTCTTTTTTTTCATTAGTCTTGCTAGCGGGTTATCAATTTTATTGATAATCTTGAGAAACTAGCTGTTAGTTTAATTTTACCTATCTTCTATAAACTATAATTGTGAATTTCTCTATTTCTCTTTATTGCTTTGGTGTCTCAAGAAAACTAACTCTATGTCCTCAGTTCAACAAGTTCACTAGGGTCCAGCTGGATTCCGCCTCTTGGCAATGTGGCCTGGACATTTAAGTTTGTAAATGAGGCAATCATAAGGACTTCCTTTGTTTGTTTCCTGTCTCTCAGAGTTTATTGTTCTTTGTTTTCTAACATCCATTCTTGAAATTCATCATTTCATGTACTTTGTTCAGTTTTTTATTTGTTTCGGATAAGAGTGTAACTTTAAGCCCTGTTACTCCATTTTTACTAGAAGTGTAATTGTCAGGAAGTTATATTAAACCAGTCACCAGGAGAAAGCATTCAAAGGCAGACCTATATGGCAGTACTACCATACACAAAGTGCTTTTAGACATCCTGAGGTTTGTAATAATCTCGAGCAGGGTGATATTTTTAGATATGACAGACATATAGCCTAGTGCCTGAGTGTTTAACAGAAAAATGATAGCCATTACGTATCAGGTATTGTGCTAACGGGAAAAAAATATGAACGTTATACTTTGTGGGCAGGGACAAATGCACGTTGAGTGGTAATTGGAAAGAAACAGAAGACTGAAATTATATTTATCTTTGCAGTTCCTCTTTTTAAGCACAGTGCTTAGTGCATAGTAGAGCTCAATAAATCTTATTAAACACTGAGCCAAAATGAATTAAGTGAAATATTTGATCAGATGAGATTCATTGTGGGTCCCACTTGAATATGAAGGCAGTAGATTTTAGAACTTATAAAAGTGACTGGGAATGAGTGCAACCATATGTACTTAATAAAGACTGCATAATTATTTGACTAAGTAAGGTGACCTAAATTATCGAGCCACCTAAAACCTACAAAAATATGTTAAATGTACCTATTTTAAAGAGTGGGGATAAATATATGGAATTTGCCACCTCATGAGGTTTATTTTAAGAATAGTTTCACTGAATTTGTGCACACTGATGCTCTAAGAGTTGGTTAAAGCTAAATTTGGTTAGCATCAGGAATAGGAAGTTACTGACTTTTTACTCAAGAGTATTCTTGGCTTTAGTATAAATCCAAGTATTAAGCTTTCTTGGTGTCGTGTTCCTTCCAAACCAACCAGTAATGACCTCTACTTTCCTACTCTGTGCGTACAGCCTATCTTTTTTTCCTCAGGAATGTCCCCTACCTATCTGTGCATGTCCAAATTTTACCCACACTTCAAGCTCTAGCCAAGTGCTAAATCTTCCATGAGGCTGCCCTAATTTTCCCAGTAGGTGTATTTTTCTATTTTATTGTTTTGTGAACAGTCTATACCAACTATCTATGGAACTTACCCTTTTTAAACTTGTCTTTTTATTATTCATGCCCAGATATCATCTCTTCAATTAGACTTTAAACTCCTTAAAGACATAATCAACATCTGATATATCCATTCACCTATAGTACAATCAAGTAGTATAGCATATGGAAGATGCTTGAGAGGTTTGTTGGATCAATGAATAAATGAATGCATGCATGATTCCAAGGGCAATTTTTTTTAATACTCACCCAAGGTTATGTTTTTACTTATTTATTTTTTTCAGAGAGAGAAGAAAGAAGAGAGAGAGGGAGAGGAGGAAAGAGAGTGAGAGAGAGAAACATACATAAAGAGAGAAACATCAGTCGATTGCCTCCCTTACATGCCCCCCCTGGGAATCGAACCCCCAACTTTTTGGCATACGGGATGATGCTCCAACCAACTGAGCCACCTGACCAGGGTCAAAGGACAATTTTTATGTAGAGTTTCTACATGCAGAGACTGGATTCTTGACTCTCTTCCCAAGGAATAAGGAAAGGAGGATCTTAGCAGGACCTGATGAGCAAGAGCTAGAAGCAGCCCAAGGCATGATGGAGTCCGAGGAGGTTGGGGTTTAGGGTATTAGTGAACATTTACTCAAAGAATTTTCAAAAGGATGGCCGAAATTGTGGAGGATAACAGAAAACAACTTTTTATTTTCCTGTTGTTTGCTGAGAAATACAGCACATTTACTAGTGAAGGGATATTTTCTGGAAGTTGTGGACTGGCTGGCTGACAGTGCATGAGAGAGAAGCATGTGGCTGGGGCAGATGGAGAGTGTAAGGGCAGGAATGAAGGCAGAGGAGGGACTGTGGGTGTGAGCTGAACAGAAGAACATCATGAATGAGAAAAAGAAAAAGTTCGTTCAAGTGATATTGAAAAACAAACTGTCTAATGGCAATAGCCTTCTGGTGTGTACTCATGAAATATTATGGAAAAACAATCTCCTTACACATTAGCCCAGGTAGAAATTTTGAAAGATCGATTATACTTGCAATTTCTTCTGTTCAAAATTGAAAATAATTGTGATGAGAGGGACTTTGCTGGTATCATCAGCCTTGAAAGCTTTCATACCACAAGGTCATTAGTAGGAACTAATCCACCATCACCAAGGTACAAATGCAGAAAAACTAGGTAACCCAAATCATGCAGATCCTCTAAAAATAATACAGCAAAAATTCTTCATTTATGTTATCAAACTATTTTCTACAAATTGTACCCTTTTTTATACTCCTTGGATTTTCTAGGTCAATTCAATTTATTTATTCATTATACTGTGTATTGCTCTCAGTTTACCCCTTATCTCTTGAAATGCTTGATTAAATATCCCCATTGTTGGCTATTTAACTAGTCTGGAGAGTATAGATTCCTTTGGAATTTACAAGGGCTCAGCATGTTACAAAACTACATTACCCCCACCTCAACCATCCCACAGAGATTGTAAGGGGCTAATGGATTCTCACCTCACTTTGTGGGCTCCTGACTTAAGTGGAGAAATACCCAGAATATGTTGCTGTATTCTGTTATTCAGATTTTATTTCGTGTTTATACTAGGTTTTTGTTGTTAAAATATGCAAGCAATTTTTTTGGAATTAACATGTTCCCATTATGTTCAGGCCGACTCAAGTCCAAAGAATATTTAAATGCTTGATTCTCCTGGTATTATTTACTTAAATTCTACCTAGAACAAGAAATAAAGGTGACTTTTATCTAATACATAAGTCACCAGAAAGGTCTTCTAATTACTCTTAAATTTTAAGATAAAAAATGGAGTGCATTTTATACTCAAGAGCATTCTGGTTACTCTTTAGAGAAGCTTCCAGGTACAAACTCTGTTGGTAACAAAATCAGTAACGCTCTCTGGATGAAAAATATATCACATCTAGATCTTAACTAAACTGAGAGGAGTGTTGGACATATTCCATGACGCTGTAAGAATGCATGCATATAATTATGTTTCTCACACAGCAGACAAGCATAGACACCTGCATATGTACATATATGTGTGCATGTAACACACTGCCTTCAATTTTACTACTTTGCACAAGCTACTCAAATTCTACCTCTGTGACCTGCCACCCAAATCTTCTGGTGGAAATATTTTTTCACATCTCTCTCCCTCCCACTTCTCTCCCCCCACACACTTATGGTATGTGCAGCTTCGCCAGACCCGTGTAAAGACAGGGGAACACTGACGGGATTGCTTTTCACAAGTGTGGGAACAAAAATCCTTCCCAATGAAAACATCTGTCTCTGTTCAAGTCATGCCCAGTTATCCCCCAAAAGAAATGTTCTGATTAACATTTTTTTTAAGTCTTAAGATAGCAGTTTGTGTAGCAGAGCTAATTAAGAAGTTTATGTAACAGATCTGCAGGGTTTTTCCGTCTTCAACCGGGTTCTTTGAGCTCAGTTTGAGTGTTACTAGCTTTCACCATGCAACGGCCAAGTGCTTCCCGGGCTGAAAATTATCAGCTTTTGTGGGATACTATTGCTTCCTTAAAACAATGCGAACAAGCCATGCAACATGCATTTATTCCGGTAAGGAAAATTTTCTTTTCATTTTCCTAGGGATTTAAAAATTGTTCTTTTTTCTTTTTTTTTCTTTTATGGCTTTAGATAAATGGCATTCAGTCTATGCATTTAAAGATTTGGTATCATTTCTATAGTTCTTGTTTAGGATAAATATGTGTCTGTTTTTTTGTTCTGTATGAAATCTGATTTCTTAATATGGTCTAACATTGATCAGTAAAATAGGGTAAGCAGTGGCCAAGCAAATTTATCCCACTGAAGTTAGTAGTTTCTAATAGCATCTATTAAAGAAAGAGCACAAGATTTACCTTTCTCATCTTAAAATTTAAAACAGCTCTCAGTGTATATTGTCTGGTTGGTTCCTTTAAAACTACTTAGAATGACTTGACTCTTTCACAGATCAAGAAGCCAAAAGTTAGCTCTTATATATTTCAGTTCTTTACTTATCCAGGTAAAATCTACCATTAAACCTCTCTTAAAATATGTGATTATTCCCTTAGTAAAGTAGTGAGGCACTATGTAGAGATTTGTAAAAATGGCTGATAGAAGTGTATGGATATATAAAGTGAATGAATAAGTCAGTGTTGTTATGTTTTATATTGCAGAAATAGTGTTTGTGCTTATAATTATCCAACCAGCGGAACCAAGCTGGGTACATTTGATAGGCTGAGATGAGGTAAATGAGACTTGGAAGAAGGGTATTAAAATATTTAATTTTTAATTATCACTATTTTGAAGGATTAAGATAATCTATTAGGAATAAGAGAGAGAATAGTATTAAAAAGTAATCTCAGATAAAAGTTATTTGGAATTCATCAAGAAAAGCAGTATTTTCTGATATAGAAACAGAAGAGATGTGCTTCTGTTGATAGTTAGAATAAATCTTTAAAGTTCAAGTTATTCTCAAATGACTCAAGTTAGATGCCATTATATTTTTCTCTGTAACTTGGAATCACCTAAATGTTTCAAAGACTGTGCTACATTTAAAGTTCTTCTCACTGAATACTATTTTCTAGTTGGATATCTGTACATTGATCTTGATTATTAACATCATTAAACATATCATTTTTGCAAGGACTTTAAAAAAAATAATAGTGGGAACCTCTCTAAATAAGATTAAGTTATGATTTTACATTGAACCGAAATCTGATATGTATAATTTGCTTCTCATATCTTTATTAAACTCTTCTTCCTTTATTTTATCAAGGCGAGTATGATACTTCTTGGGAAGCTCAAGTACCTCCTCCTTCATGGAGCTTTCTCTGTCCAGACAGAGTTATTTTCTCACTTCTCGGTACTTCGTGTGCACCTTTGATTTATCACTTAACAACTTTATTGTAAATATTTTTTCTTCTCTGTTTCTTTAGTTATACGGTAACATTTTTTGGAGTGAAGGAGAAAAGGAAAGTAAGTTAGAGAAAGGAACTAACACTTATTTGTTTGTTTCTTATTTTCCTGTCTTAAACTCCTTGAATGTAGGATGCATCTGTTCCCAGGGCCTAGCACACTGCCTGGCACCAAAAAGAATGCTTGGTGAGCATGTGAGGAATGAATGAAATCAACTAAAGAGAGACTTCAGTTCCAGCATTTCCAGTTAACATGGCTGTTTTCATCACTAGCTTTGTCTATTCTGACCTCATAAAGTCATTTCTATTTAGTTCCACCTGGAGAAAACAATAATCCTCTCCTCGAGCATTGTATGGGGTGATGGTGGGAGGAGAAATGAGTTAATGCAGGGATTAGACCTGATGGGAAAAATAGCCTTGGATTCAGTTCCCATAGTCCACGGGCTACTCTTTCATCCATTTTATTGTCTGTTCCCTATTTCCCCTACAGGACACAAACACAAAGATACATTCAAATTTATCCACATTTGCTTCATTTTGACAGCTCTAAATCTTTTCCGGAAGATATTAGAAATTTGCCAGTCTCTCGAATCTTTTCAAATTTCTTCCAGTTCTTGCGTTAAAGGTATCATTATATCATCAAAATTGTATGAAGATTGATTTTAGAAAACATAGTCATTATTAACAATGTTACTATCAATTTGAGGATAATTCTGTTTAAATTGAGCCTTGATTTATTTCTTTGTCTGAATATATAATTTAGATCTCAGAAACGGAGTCCATTTATTCTGTTATGCACTTTTTAACCCAGTGATAGATATTTCATAAACACATATATTTACGCACATATTCCCATACACGTACATGGATATATGGCATTTTGGCCTAATAATACCCTTATTTAGGATATCTGAATAAGTCTTAAAAATACATACTGTTACCATGCTGTATTAAGCATAATAAGGAAATGACAAACTATACTGACTCAGTCAATTGCTTTATTTAAAATAAACCTAGTTCTCTTTTAAGATGCTTGGAAATGAATTACATGCAGAAAGTATAGAAACACACTGATGTAGCTAATCTTAGGAACACTGACCTGAAAACTTCACAAGTAGGTAAATGCTGTCAATGCATCTCCTGTGAGTGTGGATTCCTAACACATTAGAATGCAGATGCCCCTTGATGATCTAGACCATTTCTCCCTCACACAATAGGCTACAGATCACAGAAGCCTAGTTGTCGCAGTTCTATGAACTACTAATACATCTGACTTAAAATCTCAACTATCGTGTGATATCCCCATACAACCATTTCACCTTGGAGAGAAGAAATTTAAAGCAGCCCCTAACTGGGTAGTATTCTCCCCAAATGGTCTACAGAATGAAGGAAGCCAAACTGTGAAGTTTCAAAGTTTTAGATTTTGATTTCACATAACATATCATGCCCTATAGTGATGAGATTGAGATCAAATTTGGATCTCAATCAGTTTGGTCTACTTGACCAAAGAGCCTTGGGTATAAAATAGCAACACAGAATTTCCCATAGTCTTAGCATAAGTGCGAACCAACACAAGCTTCTAAGTGTTTATTGAGTGAAATAACGATTAGAAAACAGCTCTCCCATGAAGTTCTGTAAATTGATTCCATCATTGGAGCTATAAGAGCATTTTTTCTATACAATATATTTAGATATCAGGCAAATCAAATATTTTTGGTGTTTTACCATGTGAGTTGATATGCTAATACTAGTTCTATAATTAGTAATTATTTTCATAGAGACTGGGCTGTGTTTCCATTCACTTAACTCACATTTTATTGAGCCCCTACTATGCTCCAGGAACTATACTAGTCCCAGGATAAAGGACCTGAAGGTGTGCTTTCAATTTCTTTGTGACGCCATCACTTTGAAAGAGAGACTGCATTCCCCGTGCCCAGCGGTGCCCCCCATCTCTTGCCGCAATGTACAAACTTGGTTTTCCTTACGCTGCTAGCCATTGTGTTTGGATTTGGTCTGACGGGAATGTCATGGAGCTTGCCAAACATTGGGAGAGATGTGATGACTAAATCAGGAGAACTCCTGGAATCCTGCCACAAAGAATTTCCAAATGAACACATAAATCACTCCAACACCAGATACAAAGTGTTGAGTGCCTTAAGTGAGCAGATCACCTGGGCCCACTGGGACTTCAAGGCGAAGTTCCACCCTTTAAGAGGTAACTCAGTCGCTTCCAAAAGTCTTCCATCACACCTTGCAAGCAGGCGATTTGCCTTCTCCCTCAGTATTTCAACCTTGATTAACACTCTGAAGAAAAATAAGTGTAGGGAACCTACTTACATACCACTTTAATCTACACATTCTTATTGAATTATCTCAGTACCCATATGAAATGGTCCCAATAGGATTATCTTCATGTTAGAGGTTCAGTGGAGTCAGGTACCTTGTTTAAAATCACGTAGGTAGTACCACCAAGAGAGAAGCCAGGCCCCTGGCCCTAATTTCACCTGCCTTCACACTCTCCATGATTCTCTGCCCCATTGCTCTTGTAATATTTTTCTGCTTTGTATTACAAGCATTTAGGTGTTGTTTTTTTCTCATTTGCACAAGACATTGTACAGTCCTTTCAGGGCTTCGTCTTCCTACTTTCTGCACCCCAAGTACAGTGCCTTAAATATCATGTTTCCTAAATAAATCTGTATGGGCTGATTAATACTTAAAATGTCAGAACTGAGACAGAAATGAGATAATGAAGACATAATCTTTCCTGTCTCAAATACATCCTTAAAACCTGTCGCCTTGGTTCTAGCCCAACTGCCTCTAGTCTCTAGATGTGGAGCTTGAACCATCGTAACCTTAGGTCAGCTCTAAATAGAAATTGCTCAGCGATGAGATTCAGTTCTAGTTCATGGTGTTCCAAGTGTGTTTGTCCTTTCTGGATTCTAAATATTACTTGACTCATCCTCTTCATTCATGTTGAATTCATTTCTCTATTTCATTCCTCTTGGCTTTCCTTCTCATTTCTGTCTAGTAATACCCCAGTTTTTAGTCAGTTTCCTTCGGAAGAATGTGAACAAAGCTATTAATGGAATTTCTATGACTAAAGGAATAAAGATGACACAATCTATAGAGATGTTCAACCTAATAGGGGAAAAATAACTATACCAGAGGCGACCTGGATAATTGCAACAGCCTGGAACTGCATGAGCATTTGCAGATTTCTGGTAAAATGGAATGGAATTGTCACTTTTGTTTTTGAACAAAAGGCAAGAGCTTGTTGTCTTTTTATCTCCCTCGCTTGTGCAGTTTGCATTTTCTTTGACTGCTGGTCTTGTGATTCCTGGGCATAGGCATCTGGAGTCTGTGAAAAATTAACACCAGGTGCAGGATGCCTTCCTTTTATTCCAGTATTGCTCATTGTAAAATGTTTGTGTTGACTCATCAAAGTGGGGTATTAGCAGAGATATATGTTACTGTACAATAGACTAAAGCCCATTCTCTGTCACTCCCATTTTTTCTCACCCACTCCGGAAATTGCAAAAGTAGTACCCAAACATTTTTGTTACAGAATAGAAAAATAGACAGTTGTTCAGAGTTAATAATAGCAGTTCTCCTCCATGTAGCAAAGCAAAATTAAAACACGCTCGCACACACCCACACACACACATACACACACACCAATCTCTCAAAAACCTTTAATGAGCTAATTCTGGATATGCTATATTCTTTTAAGCTTTATTTTGATATTTCTGTTAAGCAGCAACGTGCCTAAGGACAATGGAGTTTCTAATTTTAATCTTGTGTAGAGACCAATAACCACTGGACAAATGTTTTTACTATTGCTGCTGCTACTGAGACAACTACTGCGCCACTACTGCTACCTGCCTTCCTGATACTATTCTATCTTCTTAAAATTTTCAAATAGTGTCAACTAGATCCTTTCTCAATGCTACTTTGCTAGGTAGCAAGGTGGGTTTTAATATCCTTATGTTATTTATAAAAATAAATTGAATGCAAAGAGTTGAAGTGACCAGGATCAGAAGTGATTAAGTAGTAAAGTATAATCTAGTAAGATTAGAGTCTCAGTCTAGTGCACTTTTGCTCTGATTCAGAGCTTTGGTTACTTGAAACACTTAGACCTGAATCCTTGTTCTACCACTTGCCATCTTGGACAAATTGCTAAATTTCTCCAAGCCTTAGTTTCATCCTCTGCAACATTATATATAAAGTATATAAAGTTGTTTATATAGTATATAAAGTTGTTTAGGGTTATTTTGCAGTTTAAAGAAGATACTGATAGTTAAACCCTTGGGACAATGACTAGATAAAGTGCTTATTAATTTTGCTAATTTTTAATATTCTAAAAGGTATCTTTTTATAAATTGCAGTTTTTATATAAGATCTCATTTGCTTATCAAAGAAGCACATGATGTTGATGGAATAATAATTTATAATCTCCATCTATACATGAACAGGAAGTTTCAGAGAGGTTACATTAATTGGCTAAGATCATCTTATACCTGAGGAGAAATGTCTTAAAGCCAATCAGATGACCCAAATCTTAACCTCTTTCTATCACTATGGTTATTATACTTAAAATCAGGTTAGTGCTAAAATCAGGAATCATCTAGTCTTTATGGGTAGCTGGATATAACCTTAGAAATAATAAAGAGTTAAGTGACCTGACCAAATTCTATAAGGGCACAGCCAACCCTAGAAGCCTCATCTGCTGACTCCAAGCGCAGAGCTGGGAAGTGCTCATCCTATGACATGAAAGCATGAAGTGCAACTGTTTTTGTCCAGTTAGTGAGGTCAAGGAGGGGTCATGAGATGTAAGGTTGCAAACATTATATTCATAAGGAAGTTATCATCTTCTTTCCAGTTGGTTTAGGAAATCCTTTATAAAACAAGTAAAGGACCCAGTGTGCCCGAGTCTACAATTCCGATGGACAAAGTGTCTGAGACAACAGAGAAGAGTCAGCCTGGGACCATCATTTGTCCTCCAACTGGGGAAGAGTCCCCGTGCACCAAAAAGCACCTCCTCCCTGCCATCTTTCTCTTCCTTTCACTCTTCTCTCTTACTATTTTCCTGTCTCCTCGAGCCCCCAGCAACAGATAATATTCCTCTCTCCTTGCTCCGACACGCATAGCAGTAGCATTATCCCAGGCCCACCCAGAGGCACACTGGCAAGCAGGGCCCTTGCCCTGCAGAATAACTGAGGCTAAGAAAACCATTGGGAGACTGAGAAACCAAGAGGAGCATACACACTGCCGCTCCGGGGAGCTAGAGCTGCTGTGGGGCTAGGAACTGGCTGGCATTTTGGGCCCAGAAACTTCTAGGCTCTAGAATAAAGAGTTCATCACCTAGTCAGTGACAACATACAAACACATCTGCAGAATATACCCCTTGGCACCAGCAAATGCTAGTAATGTTGGGCCAACATCTAATTTTCTAGTTCCCATTCACTCCTCCTTTTTATTTATTCTTTCTCCATGTTTTTTCTTATTGAAAATAATTCCAAATAGAACATTAATTTTGAAGGAAAATGGATAGAATAGAGATTGACAGACCTATAGGCATTATCAGAATTTAAAATAGGGGAAATGGAACTAAAATGTGGTTTACTCGGTTTCTCCTGCCCACGTGCCACCTTTTCGGGGCAGTTCTTAGAACATCTTCCAGACCCAACATTGATGTGAGTGCATTGTAGATTCATAATGGTTAAAAAGTAAACTGAACTCACAGCTCTTCTTGGTCTCTCTTCCTAACATGTCCTCTCATATGAAGGTACCATTCTAGATATGAAATGTTTCAAGACTTTCTCCATGGCTTAGCCTGTTATGTTTTAAGCTTGGAGTGTATGATCTGGGATTAAATTATGGTTGGTAGAGGGGAAAAAATGAAAGCTGAGTATAGATGTTAGAAATTTTTTTCTCTGGAGATAAGGCTTATGGAACATGGAGAAAGGCAAGATTAAAGAAAAAGCTTAATGACAATTCCTTGTTTTATTTCACATAATTTTGACTCCTTAATATAGCAGATAACTTTTTGCCACTAATCACATGGTCTTGAGCCCATAAAATTAACTGATTCGTAAGCAGAGCAAAATATAGACTATAAACATAGAACAAGAAGCTCATAAATGGAATTTAGGTGCCTTTTCTCAGACATATAGAACCTCATCTGTCAGCCAGTTAATAAGAAGCCACTGTATATGTCATTGTTTTTTGTTTATTTGTTTTTTTCCAATTTTACTTTTGTCTTATTTATGCAGGTCTTCCTGAAACTCATGTCTTCTAACTTTCTGTATCTGAATGATAACAACAGGGATCATTGCTTTCCAGAAGGAAGAATTGTGTGGCATCCCTGACTGCTTTCTTTCTACTATTTCCCAGCAGGGAAAAACTTATGAGTGAAATCAGATCCTTGATGTGACATAGGTTCTTAGAGGTCATCTGTTTCACTGTTTACTCGTCAGATATAGAAATGAGTGTAGATGCTCAGTGACTTGGCTTCCACCCTGTTACTGAACTCACTGGATCAAAAACTGAGATTTCCTGATTCCCACTCCAGTCATCTTTATCTCAAGGACATAATCCCTCAACTGGATTTCAATTACTTTCAGGGAGATGGACTGCCTGGATTTTAATAGCCATGCAGTCAGTTCTTGAGATGTCAGGTTGATTCCATTATATGTAACTGAAACATGATTTTTATATTAAAAATAAGTGGTTATGGAGTAAAATATTAAAACCACATAAAGTTTTAAGATAAAACATGAGACTTCAAATAAATGTCTAGTTTTGAATTTTTTTTTGTGATATGTCTTCACATTCATCTGAAATGTTTGAAAAATGCTTAGGATGCCATAGTGCTTTTTTTCATGATTATTGAGTCCTTAGCTGTTCACCAAATCCTATGCTTCCTCCTACCTCTCCACCTTCTGAAATGTACAGAGGGAGAGTAGGTTAGTGAAGGGAGCTAATGGCACACAGGAGGGTGGTACCACACAAATATGTATTTGTTGTTTTTTAAAAGAGTGAGCGTTTCCTCTACTAGTTATTAGTCTAGTGACCTTGGGCAGCTTGTGATACAGATTCATGCCTCATTTTACTTATCTGTATTATGAGCATAATTATAGCATGTAATTCATAGGCTTGTGATGACGATTAGAAACAAGTGAGCGTAAAGGGCCAGCATATGGTGTGCATAGGAGAGTATGTCTGCTTATAACTTTCCTCAGTTTTCATGGTGTGGTTTAGAATCCATGGTCTGCAGGGCTCCAGTTGCCAACATGTCAAGCAAACCAGGCAGTGTGTTAGAAGAGCGAGTCACCAGAGGGCAGCGTGCAAATTACCCCTTCTACCCATTTGACCTAATCTGTCCCTCATGTTCTCTCAGGGATTCTGTCTCTTAATGCTGTGGCTTTTGTACCACATGTTTAAAAACCTAGTAGCAGCCTGACCAGGCGTGGCTCAGCGGTTGAGCATCAACCTAGGGTCTACGAGATCAGGGTTCAATTCCCTGTCAGGGCACATGCAGGATTGTGGGCTCAAAGCCCAGTTGGGGGCATGCAGGAGGCAGCTGATCAATGAGGACTCTCTCATCATTGATGTTTCTATCTCTCTCTCTCCTTCCCTTCCTTTTTCTGAAATCAATAAAAATATATTTATAAACAAACAAACAAACATACCTAGTAGCAAACATCTTTTGAGTATATTGTATTCCAAGCACTGTTAGGAGTGTAGGTGGGGTGGCTGGTGAGCAAATGAAGTAAGATGAGGGGTCTTCCCTCAAAACAATTACATTTTCAGCAAGAAGATACAAATATCACACATAAACCACTTAGGCATCAACATGTGTAAGAACAGAAAGAAACATTCATTAAGAATGTCAAGGCTTAGTGCTTTCACATAACATCTGTTCTTTAATATTTATAATTCATTGTGAACTGAAGTAGTGTAAAGAACAAGGCTTTAAGTCTTAGCTGGTTTGGCACAGTGATTGGAGTGGTGGCCCGAGGACTTAAGGGTCTCAGGTTCGATCGCAGTCAAGGTCATGTACCTGGGTTGCAGGTTCAATCCCCAGCTTGGTTGGGGTGCATGTGGAGGCAACCAATCAATGTGTCTCTCACATTGATGTTTTTCTCTCTCTTTCTTCCTCTTTGTAAAGCAATGGGGGGAAAAATATCCTCAGGTGAGGATTAAAAAAAAATTCAGAATAATGCTTTTAGAGGGCAGGATAGATAGATTGAGACTTGCAGTGAGGATTAAGGAAGCTTTCATGGAGTTCCTGGGACTTGAGACTGTCATTGCAGGATGCATAGAAGTTGGTTAGGTAGATGGGAGAGGGGACCATGATTGATTCAGGATGTGGGGAAAGAAGAAATATAAACAGTGACCTTATGGAAGGCATGTAAGGTGTATGCTGGGACGTATGAGAGCACTGGACTGATGGAAGGAAAGGAGAAGAGAGAAGGAAACTAAATAGCAACTATTTATTGATCACCCCCTGTTTGCAAAGCCCTGCTCCGTGTGCTACAGAATAAATCTGCCCCACCTTCATCTGATGAACCAGGTTATTGACAGGTTGCTCAGAATTGTGGTACCTATGTCTGGGAAATACAGCTGTGCTGTTAAGATAATAGCCCTTACCAAAGAGCTTAGCAAAAAGGAACAGATGGTTTCCACATGGATCTTTCCAGGAATAGCACCACATGAAGTGAATCAGTGAGTTAAGTAGGTACGGTTATTGTGGCATGGGGCACATTGACTAAATCACATCTGAGACTGGAGCTAATGACTCCATTTTCTGTGTAATCTTCAGAGGGCACTTGCACAAATAAAGCTGTTAAGTTAGTAAAAGCTCAGTGGGAAGCAGTGGGATTTATGGCATCATGGAATAATGGGGGAAAACAAAGAACTTAGAATTGGCAGATCTGGATTTGAATCCCAGCACTGCTTCTTTCTAGCTGTCTGACTTTGGGAAATTCACTGAATCCCTCTGAGCCTCTGCTTACTTACCTACAGACAAGGGGAAATTCCACAGGTCTCTCTGGGTTTCTGTGAGGAGTAAACAAAGAAAACACAGGTTAAAAACTTACCATATTTTCTGGCACTCTGTGGGTCCTTGCTCAATCAATACTAGTTCCCTTTCCTCTCACTGTAAGAATTAAATGATCTAAAGTGTGTGGACACAATTTATAAATTATAAAGCATGTTATTGATGGTCAATCTAATATAATTATCCATTTGAGTTTCAATGATGATGGATATTCAACTGGAGACCTAGTCTTGGTGAGTCTTTATTCAGCCTTTCATACTAAGTTCAAAGAGGTATGTGGAGAGGGTACAAGATAGAGGTCTGAAGAGTCTTCATAACTAACAGTTCGAGCAATTTTTGTCTCATGTTTCAAGTGGGATTGATTCTAGAGAAAACATATAAAGTAAAGAAACCTCTCTGCTTCCAGGTCTCCAATTTCTGTGCCTCATTCTCCAGACTGCCCCATCTTTTCTGCACTGGGGATAAATAGGTGCCCAACTCAGCCTCCTGAGGTCCTCAGGATATCATCTATTTTCTGCAAAATATTACACCACCTTGTATTTTAAAGGAGTCTCAAGCAGACATGTTAACATTTGAATCCAAAGGAAAGAGATACTAATGGTGGGTTTTCAAAGATCAGTGAGAGAATCTGTATTGACCAGAGCAGACTTTTGGGTACTTGTAAAATCTTAGTAGGGAGCAGAAGTAACTGTTTTACAGTTGTTAAAAGTTACCCACGTTGGAATCAGACTGACAGGTTTGACGCTTGGCCTTGCTATTACCAGCCAGATAACCTTGGGCAAGATACTTAATATCTTTGAGCCTCAGTTTCTTATAAAGTCAGGATAATATATTTATTATTGAGTTCAGGTAAGCAGAGTTGGATCAGCTTCAAGGCAACTTGAATCTGCCATTCTCTCTTCCTATTTTCTGAGCTAAACTGGGTAAGCTAGGCAGGTGATCATCCATGCATTTTGTTAGGCGTTGGGGAGAGAGACCAAGGTCTTAGATTCCTCCAAAATTGCTCCCTTGAGACATTCTGCCATAGCCATTAACCTGCATTTAAGCCTTGGCTAGCCAAGCCTTGGGCACTCACACTGTTCACTCACTCGCCCATTGTTATTGCCTCAGTTTCCTGACCTGTGACATGGGTGCCCTATATCACTGCAGGGTAAGGGCAAAACAGGTGACAAGTCAGAACCCTTGGTACTACTATTGGTGGTGACTCAGAGCTATTCTGAATGGAACTACACCTATGTGGGTGGTCTTGTGGAGATGGAACATGAAAGGAAGAAAATTCAGGAAAGCAAAAAATAACCACAGTAATAAATAAAATAGCCTTACCTCTATAGAGCATCTCTCTTTCACTTCGCATGTGCTATTTCTTTAGCTAACTTCTTGGGAAATAGGTTAACTGGAAAAATAGCATTGTCCCATTTTTTCAAGTTGTGGTTTGCAAGAGATTAAGGGACCTAGAAACCCTCTGAGAATCGGGGAATTGAATCTGAGTCAGTATGGTGAGAAATTTATCTTCAGACTGTGAGAGACTAACTTTCAGGGCATAAAATAACTGCATTTTCAGCCTAGTATCTTGGAAAAACTCAGGAGAGGGAATCTGGAGATGTGGGTGGTTACCAGCATGGGCCTTGGGGCTAGAAAGGCGTGGACTTGAGACCTGGTTGTGGTGCCTGAGATTTGTGACCTTAGGCAAGTGACTAATCCATTTTGACCCTCCACCCTCCCACACACTTTTTTCCTTTCTCTTTTTCTTTAAAAAATAAAGAAAACAATAATATTTTCCTTAGAACGTTTTGAAAATTAAATGCATTGATGCATCTTCCGCATTTATCACAGCCCCTGGGACATAATAATCATTCAATAAATACTTAATGTTTTATTAATGTTATTATTATTATTATTATTATACTGTATTTAGTTTTGATACTAAATAAATGTGATATCTGGGGCATGTCACTTCCTTTCTGTCTGTCCATTTTATGTTTGTAAAATGAAAAGGTAGACTTAAACGACCGTTAAGGTCCCAGCTTCAAAGTTTTATGATTCTAGAATGTATTCTTTGTATTTTGTTTCCCTTCTCTCACACAACCACCAATATGTCTTTAATCAGTCATTTCTTAAAAATGTTCTTTGAAGCTTACTAAAAAACATCCTGACTCAGCCAGCCTGGGCGTGCCTGTGCCATCAGCCTTCTCCTGGATCACGCCTCCTGCAGGCCTGCTCACGTGATGTACTGGGGCCCAGTAACCGAGCCAGTGAGGAGGGGAGGGTTCGGGCACTAGCCTGGGTCAAGGGGGATAGATCTAACCTGAGCTGGTTCCTGAGTTGTTGGTGAGAGTTCTGGTAAAGTCTGATTCCACTGTGAGTGGCAGTAGAGCATGACTGTCAATAGCCTGGGCTCTGAGTCTGATTGTTTGGGTTTGAACAAGTCTGTTTCTTTATCACGTGTATGACTTTGGAAAGTTACTTAACCTGTTTCCTTGCCTGTAAATTGAGAATAGCAGTACCTGTCTCATTGGTTATATGTGGATTAAATAAGTTAATTGTTGTAAATAATCCTATATATGTATTTGTTCTTACTGTTGTCCATACCAGTGTTAATATATCAGGAAATTTAGGGGTGACTGGGTCATGGTATCATGAGATTCTAGGTAGTGATGATTCTCAGCCAGGTAATTGCAGATTCCAGGTAAATCCTTCAAGAAGGAGTAGGACCCTGCTAACCCCTAGGGATGTGAGGCTCCAGCCCAACATTTTGGGAAAGGAGAGGGAAGAAAGGGTTTCAGTCCCAGCAGAGAACTAGAGTGCAAGTCAGGAAATCCAGAGTGAAGTCCCCCTCTCAACCACATGACATTTTTTATTTCCAGAATGGGCCAACATGATGGAGGGTTAGGGAGAAAAATCTAATAGGAAATAAAGTTATTCTGAGTTCAGTCTTTAGCATACCATTTAGTACTTAGCATTAAATATCTCATTTCAGATCTAATTGAGAATGTGGGTAGTAACCCCAAAGTTCTATTTTTCCTAGTTAGGATCAGGGCATTATCTGAGGGAGGCTCATTCTGATGGCAGCCTGCTGTGTGATTGTGAAGCTAAAATACTGCTAATGTGGTATCTCATAGCTGTTCATCTAAGTTATCTAAGATTTACCATGAGGTTCTGGGATCTCAATTCTCTTAGTGAAATCATATACAAAATGGACTCATTTTAAAACTTCCAGTGGGTTCCATTTTGTTTCAAGTTGTCATGCCATACCATAAACAAAAGTCATGAATAGGGCCTGTGTCACTTCCTGCCCACTGAGGAGACTGTCCTTTAAGGCTGAGAGGATAAGCTGAAGACGCTCATCCCCAAAAGCCTCTCCATTTTCTTCTTGCCATATTTCACCTC
This sequence comes from Miniopterus natalensis, assembly GCF_054644295.1. Classification (NCBI taxonomy): domain Eukaryota; kingdom Metazoa; phylum Chordata; class Mammalia; order Chiroptera; family Miniopteridae; genus Miniopterus; species Miniopterus natalensis. Next base: position 31,635,675 of record NC_142091.1, read on the forward strand.
CTTTTTAACTTGGCCTTGACAGTCACTTGCCTTCTACTTGCATGTTCCAGGTCAGCTGAAATTCCTGCTCACTTCCTAGCACCATCAGTGTTACTAGTATTATTGTTCAGTCCTTGCTGTATCTAAGTCACTTCACTATGTGGGCTTCTCTCCTCTTCTGTTTTGCTTCTTAAAAGTTTAGGCATCGACCTGGGTTTAGTCTTTTGACATTTCTACTACCTAGCTTACCAATTGTTAGACCCAAGCTTCCCAGAGTGTGTCCTTAGATGGACTGCACCTCCCTTAGCAGTACCTTGCTGGAAGATGCTTCCTCACTGTAGCTGGCCTGGTGACTACTTGGCCATTTATGTCAGAGGCATTTCCCAGATCTGGCACTTAACAAATATCAAGAAGTAACTACATCAGTCAGAATCAATAAACTCTTTGAAAATTTGCATTCATTATGTCAGTCTTTATTAGTTACATTCTCTCGGTAGCAAGCAACGGAAGTTTGCTCTTTTCTTAGCGTAAGCAAAGTTATTGATGTAATATAAAAATATTTGGCTATCTCATGAAATCCAAGGACAGGTAGGTGGTAGAATTCATGAATAACTTGATCTCATAATTTAAATTTTATTAGTAGTCTCTATGCTTGCTTCTTGCTTCTCTGTGATTACCTCTATTTTTCCCTCTTGCTGTAAACTGACTTTCTCCAAATGAAAAAAAAAATGTAAAATATAAGACAAACCACTTACTTCTTACAGTTTGGGTAACCAAAGTTAGATTAATTTTCTTAAGTCTCAAGTCTTAGTTTGCCTAGATTTACATAAAGTCAAGCCTTAAAACTTCTGATTGGAAAGGGTTTTTTTTTTTCATATTTGTTGCAAATCTTTTTCCAGTTAATGGAAATAAGCACATTGAAGGGGGATGCTGGAATTTGCTAAGTTAGCAGTTTGATTTAGGGGTTCAATTAAAGAGGATATCTAATATGGAGAGAAGGTGTGGGGATGGTAGGTCAAGGTGAAGTGTAGAGATACAGCTTAAGTAGAACCATCAAAGTAACGGGGGAATTGGTTTTAAGATACAGAAACTAAACTACATCAAACTAGGCATGGACTCACAAGATTTCAAAAGTGAGAGAAGAAACAGCAGTCAGGCTAAGCCAAGGGAAGATCTGAAATTACAAACTGGTGGGAAGAGCACACTCCTGGGCCATACTTGGAATTCTATTGCGCTCTGTGTTATTACCACTCGATTTTTATTCTGTGCCATGGGCTACCTAAAAGATTCCAGGAAGCTCCTGTGAAAATGGCCTGAGGAGAACAGTGAGGGTCCTGGAGCAGAGCAATGGGGGGTCTTCAGAGAGCCTGGCTTAGCGGCTCGGTGAGATAGTGTGTTATTCAGAATAGCCCACCATGGCATCTCCTTGTCGCACGCACCAGGAGCTGCCAATGTCACATGTATGTGATGTACATGAATTCATACAATTTACACATCCTGTATGTTCATGCATTTTTAGTGACTTTTATAGATGTAGTATTAATTGTGGCTTCTAGAACTTGTTATCATTGAGAAGGAGCAAAGAGCTTTCCACATAACATAGATTGTGCTTCAAGATTCACAGAGTCCACATCCTGGGGTTATGAGATTATTATTATTTTATAAAAGCTTGATAGTTAAGTAATAATGACTGGTTAAAGAAGTAAGATAGTGGATATTGGAAAAGTAGTTCTAGTCTTAGTGTTATTGGTAACCAGAAATTTTGGGGTTTTCTTAGAAATGTTCTCTAAGCTTACAAAGAGATATTACATTCTTCCGTACCCTCATCTATACTTTATGGATACATTTATTCGATAATCCCTAAATACTGAGTTCCTTCTCTGTACCCACGTGCTGTGAAGAATTCTAGGGAAGCATACAATCCTTGTTATTTTCTAAACATACAGCCTGATTGGAAAGAACAGATTTACATACATAAAATGGAAAATAAAAGCATAAACATACAAAAGTGATGAATGTCACTGTATGGGAAATGGGCTTGCATATAAAATTTATTCCAAGACAAATTAATACAATCTATAAAACGAAAAGCAAAAGTAAGATTGGTTGACAGCCCTAAAACAAATCAATACATATTTATTGATCATACTGTTGCTGATGAATGTGGGGTTCTTGAGGTGTCATGAAGAAAAGCATTTCCAGGGACCCACAAGAGAAAATAAGATCTTGTAGCAAGGTTCATTTGGGAAGCGAAATTTTAAAAGTTCCCCAATGTCCCATCTCTGTCTATTTTGCCGTGGAAAGTGGGGCCAGAAATAGTCAGTGTCCAGAGATCCTGTGCCATATGAAAGCTTAGCTCAGTCTAGCATTTGGCTGGCTTAGCTGGTGTTCCTAGCTGCAGTCTGTTGCTTTGCTGCTGTAAATAAGAATATAGCCCGGCCGGGCGTGGCTCAGCGGTTGAGCGTCGACCTAGAATCCAAGAGATCGCCGTTAGATTCCCGGTCAGGGCACATGCCCGGGTTGCGGCTCGATCCCCAGTCGGGGGTGTGCAGGAAACAGCCGATCAATGACTCTCATCATTGATGTTTCTGTCTCTCCCTCTCTTCTTTCCTCTCTCTGAAATCAATAAAGATATATTAAAAAAATATATATATATATGCATATCCGTATACATGGGCAAGCAATGTGTATTTAATAAATGGTAATTCGCAAGATCTAATCGATCCTCTTTAGTGCAATTATAGCCACTAACAGAGCATTGAGATCTCTCTCTGGGGTATAAACAGTTCACAAACCATCCAATGATATATCCTCACAGTTGTCCAACTTTAGGGAAACTTATTAATAATAATATTTAACAGTGATTCTGAAATTTAAGTTTACAAACACATTCAAATATATCACTTCATTTATTCTTGAAACAAACTTTTCAGAAGGCGATTATTTCTATTTCCATTCTACAGAGAGGAAAAATGAGGCAAAAGGGGTTAAGGGACTTTCCCCAGATCACACCACAAGGAAATTTCTGAGCCCTCAAATCACATAATTAGGAAGTTGATAAAACAAACTTGAACCCAGTTCTTCTAATTCTAAATCCTTTGCTCTTCTCCCCACACCACATGCCTCTTGAAAAGCACTGTTTTTTTGTCGAGCCCTGTGGAAACTATCTCCAAGTCCCCCATTTACCCACAAGGTTCTTGCTAATAGGAGTTAACAAACCAGGAACATCTAGTTGACTCAATATATAGACTTGTAGACCAGGGTCATATTCTCAATGCCCGGTGTTTTTAATTAAAACATGGAATTTTGTTTTGTGAAATCTGCTGGATTACCATTTGTCTTATCATTTGATTAGGATTCCATAGGTACAGATTGACATTAAAAAGCTGTTAACTCTGTTAATTCCAGAGGGCACATCTAATGAAATGTCCTAAAAGTTGAGTACTTGCCAAAACCACTGTGTTGTATAGAACAGCTCTCAGTTAATCATGATGAAGGTATTCCCTCTATCTAAATGAAATCTGCAATTTGGGAAAGAGATTCCTTTCAGGGTGAAGGGAAAATGGCTGTGGAAATTCTAGAAACTAGAAAATAAAGATAAGTCTACTCCATATTCATGAAGTCAGATTGGTTGATGCAAATACAGATTGAAATCTCCTATTTTTTAATGACTCGGCTTGTAGCCCTCCTATATCATGTTTTACACAGATTCCTACTCAACTTTAAGGCAAATGACTGCAGTTTGTACAATTAAAAAAAAAGTTTAGCATATTCAATAAGATTTTCTGTCATCTTTGACTGTTTTAATTTTCTATCTAAAGATTTTTAAGGTATATGATCAGAGATGTATAAATAACAAAGAAAATATATGATGACAGCATGCATAATAGGTAAACATGTATATCACTAAGTGAACCCTACTATTTTACATTGAATACAACATACTTTGAAAAGGCAGTTTAAAGAGAAGGGTTGTAAATGTTGGTTTAGGTTTAATTTTGCTTCTTAGAGTGGGAAATCAAATTTACTTAGCACAGCCATTTAAAAAAGAAATGTTACCCACTTTAACTCTCACCCAATTTATTAGAAATCTTTGCCTCATAAGCATCACCAATCCTCATCTGTTACATTGCCAGATAAAATTTAAGAGGAAATGAGTATAAGTTCTATTGCTTACTTCATTTCGTTATGTGGTAAATGTAGCAAACAAATTTTTGGAGGGTGTTAGAAACTTGGAGCCATTTCATTTTTCCTCCCAGCACCTGACACAGTGCCTGGAAGAGTCTTCAAGAACTGCTGCTGAGTTCTTTGTTAAATCAATTACAGATCCTCAGAATAGCTTACTTTTTACTTAAAATCTTTCTACTTCTCTTTTTCAGGCCAGTCCTGCTCCTATAATTGTCAACACAGATACTTTGGACACGATTCCCTATGTAAGTAGCATTTTTATTAAGACTTTAAAAACTATTGTAGAACTTAATCAGCTCAATTTGGATTTTAATGCATATTCAGTTTTATCCAATCCAGATAATTTTATGGAATGGTGTGTAGAATGAGTTTTGTGAGTTTTCTTTGACATTTGCTAAATCTCAGCTTAGTCATACAAATATTTTTCTCTTTCATTCATTGTTTTGTAAAGCACAGGGCCTGTCATGAGAAAAACATAGCTGATTGTGTTAAAATAATGTTAGTTTCCTAAGATGGTTCACTGAAAAGAGATTGAGTTGCTTATAGAAGAGATGAACAAATGTTTTTGGATCTCTTAGTAAACGAATACTCAAAATCTGTTTCTGTTACCGAGCCTAGAACATAAGTGTCAATAAATATTTGGTGGTTTTTGCTGGGCTTCTAACAAGAACTGAGACAAAAGTTTTGTGAGAGTGACGGCTGTCTATATATAATAAAATGTATGGTTTTATAAAAGCATGGAATATCAGATAATAGGATCAGTCAAATCAGTAGAGCCTGGGATTCTGTACCTGAAATATAACCACTATTATGGCCAAAATTCTTGACAACCAAGTCTGACTGGGCAAGGGAGGTTGGAGAGGCAACAGGCCATAATACATGGGAGTGGTTGACGTTATGGAGGTTCAACAAAGCTTTGTGAGTGACGCTTAGCTGGTAGGTAGAGAATAGTGATTTGGGAAGAGGGAACAAGTACAGATCCATGCAAACAGAAAGTTTGAAGCAAGGAGAAGGGCTTCAAGGATAATGGATAGAAGGACAAACAGATGTATGAACTTTGGTTAAATAAGTAAAGCATGTGACACACTTAGAAGAATACCTGGTACAAAGTAAGTGCTTGGTAAACACCAGCTAGTCTCAGTCTTAGAACTCAACTTCACATGCCCGCAAAGGCCAAGCAAACAGATCCAGATCCAGACCCACACTAATGGAGCAGTGGGGCAAGGAGAGCACATGGCCTTCCAAGTAGGTTGGTCCCGGTGGAGGGGGGCAAGTGTTGTCAGACCATGCAGTGTTTCAATAGAAGCTGGAACTTTGAATTTTTGTATAAAAGTCTGCAATTCTTAAATACAGTGTGCCAAACAAAGTGCAGTTTCTAGTGCAGAGGCTGCCCTTCAGGAGCTGTCTGCCTTGAAGGAACTGGAGGAGCTGAGCAGGCCTTGCTAGCCAGGACTCAGCCACAGGGGAGCAGAATTCTAGAACTGGAGTACACAGTGGGGACTTGATTACAGGAACAAATGACTAAAACTGGGACACAGGGTCAGGACAAGAATAACAGCAAACTTGACTTAATGCTGAGTCACCTGAACTACTGAACTAGGGCTTCTTAAATCTCCCTGAATGAGTTGTTCCGCGGCAGACCGGACATGGGGTTAAGCTTACTGGTAAGAATCAAGTGGCCCAGCTGTGGAAAGTAAAGGACTCTGTCCGAAGGAAGCAAAACAATGCGTTAAGGACACAGTGTATTCAGTAGTCTGTCTCTCACTCTTTCTACCTTCTTTTATTTATTAAACATTTATATTGAGTTTTCTGTATACCTGACATTGTTTTAAGCACAAATATTAACTCATTTAATCCTAGTAATAACCCTATGATAGAGGTACTATTAATTTCTCCATTTTATAGATGAACAAACTGAGTCATAAAGAATTTAAGTAACTTTCTCAAGGTTGCACAGTAAGAGGCAGAGCCAAGAACGGCCTAGATAGCCTAGTTGTTGCTTTTGAGATATTACTTAATGCTGGCAATGCTCCTTTCCTCCTACCCGCTCTTGTTTTTTGTCGTTCAAATTGGGAATAAATTCTGCTTTCTTACTCCTTTGCTACATGTAACTTTGGGTGAAAGACCTCTTGCCACAGAGGCTTCAGTACCCTTGGGACAGACACCCATGTGTAAATTAAGGAATCCAATACCTTTACTATAGTCAATCTCTTTACTATATCCATTGGCAAAGCAAATGAGCAGGGCCTTGAAGAAGTAGTCATGGAGCACAGAAACTTGGTTTTCTAAGTAGGGCTGCTTTCTTGTGGTAGGTCTATAGTATGTCAAAGCCTTCTATTAAGGTTTTGGTGGCTTCACTGCCAGATGCCCTCCTGCACAAATAATTTATCAATGGAAACTAAGGATTTTGTACAGACATGCCCAATTGATATCCCAACTAATTAGCTAAGGAGATCAACCACATAAAATAAGGTAATCAAACTGCTCCCCTTCTCCTAAATATCAACTTTGTATCTGACTCTGAGTTCTTTGAAGGGCTTTTTCCCCCTGCCTACCCCTGTATTATGTTTAATGCAGCCCTCGTTGAGCCTTCTTAAGAGTTAGAATCTTTATAGAGTTTTGCTGAGCATCACACTATGTGTTGCAGTGTGTTCTTGGGTAATTCAGTAATCTTTCTGGACCTAAATTAATGTGTAAAACAGGAATTATACTTCAGAGGTGGTTGGTTGTGAGAATAATGAGATTATGTATGTGAAATGATGCTTTGTTAACTTTGAGTTGCCAGGGATTTATTTATTTTTCATTTCATTTGATAAACACTTATGAAGTAACACATGCTAGACCCCAAGAGAATGGTAAATAGGAATATCTTCCCCCATATCAGAGAAACACAAATACATTATCTACTAAAAATGGCAGATTTAAGACACAGACATTAATGGAAATATGCTTTGGGTCTCAGCACCAGCCCAACTCTCCCCCTTGTTCCTGGCTCACTGGATAACCTTGAACAGATCACTGTTCCTTTTACAGTCTATTTTCTCATTCCCCAGTGTTCTATACTTTGTTTTCCTCTTTTATTTCTCATGTTCTAGTTGTTCGCATAATTTCAGCTCTATTTAATGAAAAAATGATCTTAGAATTCCCCAGAGCATTTCAATCATGTTGCATAAGAACATTTCCTTCCTTAAAAACATTACCTAAATGACAGATTTTTACTTATATATTAGTGTCCTCCTCGAAAATAATTTTATTACAAGTAAATGTATTAATTTTGCCAATCAGCCAATTAGATTTTAGAAATATATTGTCCTTGTGGAAATGATTCCTTGGCATACATGCAAACAGCAATTGAATAACTAGAGGAAATCTGTGGTCAAAGGAAATTTTTAAATAAATGTCTAAAAATAGTACGACAGATATTTAAAGAGACTTCTGCTTTTTTTTTTGCTTTTTTTAGGAGGGTAAGTTAAAGGATATTAGAGCGTTTAAAGTGTCTGCCATTAACAGAAGGGTTACTGAGGTTCTTACAAGAGTTTCAAATAAGCTCAACCTCATCATATGATGTCATGATATGTTAGGGTTGGGTAGGACCTTATATGTGCCACAGCCAGCATCTCATGCAAAGCAGGAATCCCCTATATGAAGATGTTTTCATTATGAGTGGGACAGTGCTACCAGAGTTTGTCATGTTCATTATGATGGCTGAAGCCCAGAACACAAGTGCTCAAGGGAAAGCAAGGAGTAAAAGTAAAGTTTCCATTTCAGAACTCTCTAGTTTCCATTTTTTACTCAATCTTTTTCTTTTTCTCCATTATACATTGAATAGTATTTTACGCAAGGCACTAAAACTAGTGAGTAGAGCTTGCGTGTGATTCTTTTTTTTTTTAATTATCTTTATTTTTGAAAGTATTACAAATGTCCCCTTCTCCTCACTCCCATTGATCCCCCCCACCCCACATCCACCCCACCCCCAGGCCTTCCCCATACCAATGTCTGTGTCCGTGGGTTATGCTTATAAACATATAAGTTCTGATTAATCTCTCCCCATCCACTCACCTACCCCCACCTTCCCTTGAGATCCTTCAGTCTGCTCCATGCTTCTACGTCTCTGGATCTGTTTGGTTCATTATTTTGTTCATTACATTCCACATGTGAGTGAGATCATGTGGTGCTTGTCTTTCTCTGACTGGTTTCCTTTGCTCAGCATAAGCCAGCCCATGCTGTCCCGAAGGGAAAGCGATCCTTCTTTTTTACAGCTGCTGACGGCTGACTTAGTGGGAAGGAGCATGCTACCCTCTGGCACTCCGCAACCTGCAACCGGCACGGAAGCCTCTCCTGACATACTTCTTCCCTTCAGCCAACCTTTGGAGTTCTTTACTGAATGCCACCTAAACAAATCCCATCCTTCCAGCTTTGGAAAAATAAAATTAATTACAGGGATTCTAGAATTTCTTTTCTTTCCATCCATCTCTAGCTTTCATTTCATAATGATTATATTTTAATCTGTGTTCTGGAAATAGACTGTGGAAAGCGTGGAAAACATAAGAATCATGAGTTTTAAATCTTGTTAAGTATCCCCAGCCTGTTTGCTGAGTGGTTAGAGCATCGGCCCTCAGACTGAAGGACGGTGGGTTTGATCCCAGCCAAGGGCACTGGCCTCAGCTGCAGGCTCCATCCCTGCCCCGGGGCACCCGCAGGAGGCAACCAAACAAATCTGGTTGATGTTTCTCTCTCTCTCTCCCTTCCACTCTCTCTAAAGCAAAGGAAAAAAATATCCTGGGTTGAGGATTTTTAAAAAATCTTGTTTTGTTAAGTAAGTTGGAGTTCAAGGAATGCAAACCTCTCCTTTTCAAATACAGGTATTCTCGCTCAACTAGTAAATGGTAGAACTTGGCCTACCATTTACTGTTACTCCATGTAACAGTCCATTTTTGGTGTGTAACCAAAAACCACAAATCAGTGGCATATTACAATAAGCATTTATTTCTCTCATAAGTGTTTGCTAGTTGGCCTGGTCAGCTGCTTCAGTCTGTAGAGACCAGTTTGGCTGGGGCATCTCTGCTTCACATATTTCAGTATGGGACTCAGAGTGTGTTTTTTTCGTTATCATGGCAGAAGCACAAGAGGACAAGCCCAGGACATAAACGTAGCTAAAGCCTCTGCTCACATCACACCCACTAATACCCCACCAGCCACTCAAGTCATATCACCAACCTCAATGTATAGGAAAGAAGGAATATTTGCTAAACAAGCTAATTTGCCATACCAAATCCTCAAATAAAAAGGCCACAAATCTGTATATGTCCCCTTTTAAGAAAAAAACAAACAAACAAAAACACAAAAAACAGGTACAGCAGAAGGAATCTTACACTTTAAAAATATTAGTTGGCCAATAATAAACAGTGAAAGTCTCAAAGGGTTCAACTAATATGGGGGTTGGTGTCTAACGGATTAAGGATGTCGAAAAGGAAATAATGAGAAGTAAAATAGACATCTAGCAAGTACTTGACTTGCCTGTGAGACACTGTTGTCTGAAACCTTGTTTCCAGAAGTAGAAATAATGGAGACAAGGGAATTTGTTCTGGAAATTCCAGGACTGTGGTTTGGAAAACCTCCTAAGGAAGTAAGGAAGAGAGAGGAGAGGAGAAGAGAGAAAAGAAGGAAGAGTTAGGTTACAAAAGATATGAGAGGGTCCTTCTTAGGGGTATTATGCTAAGTGAAAGAAGTCAGTCAGAGAAAGAGAAATAGCATATGATTTCACTGATATGTAGAATCTAAAGAATAAAATCAATAAACAAAATAGAAACAGACTCATAGATACAGAGAACAGATGGACAGTTGGCAGAGGGGAGGGGCTTGGGAAGATGGGTGAAAAATGTGAAGGGATTGAGTATAAATTGGTAGTTACTGATAGTCACAGGGATTATAAAGTACAGCATAGGGAATATAGTCAATAATATTGTAATACCTATGTGTGGTGCCAGGTGGGTACCGGAAATATTGGAGGGAACACTTTGTAAAGTATATGATTGCCTAACCACTATGCTGTACACCTGAAACTAATACAGAATAATATTGAATGTAAACTGTAATTGAAAAATAAAATTTAAATTTAAAAAATGAGCAGGTTCTTAGTAGTATCACCCATTATATTTGCTAAGAAGATCATTTATGTAAAAGAAGAAAATCATATCTTTATAATAGTATCAGAGAGATTTTTTTTTGTAGCAAGTTTTAAATGTTAAGTCATTGGATGCGGACACAGCTATGATTCTGGGGCAGAGAACAAGAGAGTGGCCCAAAGGTAGTAAAATGGCCCAAGGAAAGACTGACCATATGCGTGAAGGTTGGTGAGAAAAGAGGGAAATGAGAGAAAACAAAGGATGGCATGAGTTCAGGGACATAGAGAAGCCCTGAGGTTCTTTTGGGAGCCAAAGAATGGGTTTAAGACAAGAGGTGTTGTTAAGCAGGATTTAAATAGCATTTCTGATTGATTCCAGCAGCAGGAAGCTGAGGGCAAGAGTTCCCTGAGGTGGAAGTTGCTATGTTACAGAAGCGAGATGAGGTAGACAGTTAGGCATTAATTTCTTTGAGTAACTTAGTGCAGCAGCAGACCCTAGCGATTTAGGCTACTGTTCACTTTTATTGGCTAGTTTTCCAGAATGATTCATGAAGGGAGAAGAGACAAAAATATGTTTGTTTCTTTGAACCATTCTATCAATGATTAATAACGACAAGATATTTTGAAAGAATTTGCTGGATTTAGTACATTTATCCTTCAGCAAACAAGTTTGTTTCATTTTTGTAGTTTTTTCCCAGGAACACCATTAAAACTACATTGTTGATGCTTTTATCTGTTGGGAATGTACTATAATCTGGAAATAAAAAACGCTTCCTTGTCAGAAAACAGCTTAATTTTGGCTTAACTATGCCCATGAGGCAATAGGAATTTAGCAATAGAGGCAGAGTTATCAATATTTGTTCCCGAGTCAAACCTAGCAAACCTAAATCCAGTCCTCAGCTGCCACAATCAGCAGATTCCTTATGCTTCCACTTGTTACTTTGCTCTAAAAGGCAAAAGATGAAACATAATAGTGCTTCTCAAGTATTAATGTATATGAAAATTATCTGGATATCTTCTTAAAATGCAGATTCTGATTTAGGGATGGGGCCTGCCAGGTTGCATTTCTAATAAGCTACAGGTGAGGCCCATGCTCCATTGTATACCACACTTTGAGTAACAAGAGAGTGTAATGAGAAAGACTAGTCTCTGAATTCAAGAACACTAGATTCTAAGCCCACCTCTGCCAGTAATTACTTGAGCAAGTTTTGGTTAAATCAAATTATCTATCTAAACATCTGTTTTATTATTTGTGAAATGGGGGTAATGATATTTGACTCACCTGAGTTGTTAGGAGTGCTCTCCCTAGTATGCAGGAGGTGTTTAATAAATGTTCATCATAAGACTGGGGGAGGGGTGTGCCTTTAATAAAATAAAACATTCTTTTGACTTAATTTTGAACTGCTGAACCAAGAATGCAGAAGCCATAGCAAGCTCAGAGATAGGGCAAATAGCATTTATGTAAGTCCACAGGCCTACCTGCGTCTAGATCTTTGCTTCTGGAAGTGTGGCCCATTGACTAGCAGCTTCATTATTACTTGGTTAAAGTAGCCACTTATTCCAAGGAGTTTAGACTGGCAGAGCAGGTTTAAGAACAAAGGGAAACAATTCAGAAAAAAAAATATTTGTATAGTTTCTCTATAGCATTGTTACTCAAAATGCTGTCAGGTCCCACCAGGGAGATTATTAGAATTGCAAAATCTCCAACTCTATCCCAGATCTACAGCATCAGAATCTCTGAGGGTGGGACCAAGGAATCTGTGTTTGAGAAGCACTGTTATGTTCCATCTTTTGCCTTTTAGAGCAAAGTAACAAATGGAGGCATAAGGAATCTGCTGATTGTGACAGCTGAGGAATGGATTTAGATTGGCTAGGTTTGACTCTGGAACAAATATTGTTCCAGAGGGAAGCTAGTGGGAACCCACAGAAGCTTCTGGATGCTGGACTGAAGTGGGGGTGCAGCGAAGGGTAAGAAATACTGAATACAGGAAGGATGAAATAGAACTATAGGGATTCACTAAAGTACAATGGTAACACATTCAGTATTAACCTGAGCCAGCATTTAATTCTAGAGTTGTTATTGTTGCCACTGTTATTGTTTAAATCATGGAGACACTCTTAAAAACATTGCCTTTCATAGTCTGGTGGAGTCTACTGGGTGACGCACAGTGGCAGCTCATGCTGCTGAAGCACCCCTTGCCTACCTGTGCCTGGCTCAGTCCTACGCATCCCCAAAGGTTCAGCTTGAATGCCGCTTCTCCTGGGAGGCTGAGGCTAGGCACGGTGCTCCTGTTGGTGCTTCCACTTCAACTTTTCCTCTTCCATAGAAGTTCCCACACTGCATTATTTCTTTAATGGCTGATGTTTCTTCCTAGAGTATAAACTTTATAAGCACAGGAAAAAGAAAAAAAAATTGCTCCATCTTTCCCACCCTGTTACTTCTATAACCCAGCATATTTTTGCTGGGCTGGGTGGCTAAATGAATGAAGGGTGAATGATTGAGGATGTGAAGAAACCTGGTTAAGGTAACATGCTATAAGGGACCATCCCTTTTCAGGAATCAAGGAAAAGTAGAATGTTAGGCAGCTCTTAAGGAATAAGTAAGATGCTTCCAGGCAGAGTAGGGGAAAGGCATTCCAGGAAGAGGGAGCTCTGTGTGCAAAGGCCAGAGGTGGAAGCGCATGTGTTCTGAGATCTGAGTGCCTGATGCAGAGAGCAGTAGCGTGAGGTTGGAAAGGCAGGGTTGAGTCTGCTTGTGAAGGCCTTGTTTGCTTGATATGGGATTTGGACTTTATCCTGTGCGCACTGCCAGTAGTATCATCTTCTCATACATTTGGGAATTTATAGACTTTTTTTTTTACCACTAGGATCTTTTTTTGTGACTGCTGTGTAGTAGGTACCCTAAATACAGGGTGTCCCAAAAACACGTATATGCACTTTAACAGCTGACAGATGTAGATTCTATTACATTTTAAGAATCAAATGTATTCTGTCTTTGTAATTATTCAAAGTGCGTATAGGTTTTTGGAACACCCTGTACGTGTTGAATAAATAAAGCCAAGAAACAATAGTGATCACTTTACGACAATGGACTACAAGCTTTTCTCGAGGCTTCTCTGTACTTTATCTCTTTGCCTTTGTTCATTCTGTTCCATTAGCCCAGACTGTCTTTTTCTCCATACCCATCATTTTAAGATTTCATTAAACTGCCACTTCTATCAGGACTCACTCATCAATCATTCTAGGCAAAATTAATGTCTCCTTCCTCCTTGATTCCATAGTATTTAACTTACAGGAGGTTGCCTGCTTTAGGCTCTTTTGATTCCATCATTTCCTAGCTGGGTAACCTTGGAAAACTAACTTCTCTGACCCTTTTCCCTCATCTGTAAGTAAAGAGAGTAATAACTGTCTTCCATCATGTATTAATTAGTATATATGTTCAGTTACATGTAACAGAGACCAAAATGAGAGTGCTTTTGCAAGATAAAAATGTATTTCTCTCACATGTAACAATAGTCCATGTGTTTTGTCCAGAAATGGAATGTCTGCTCAGCTCCACAAAGTCTTAAAGGGGCACAAGAACCTTATCTTCCTGCTCTTCTGCCTTTGAATGTTGCCCTAGGGGGGACGGCGCCATGATGCCATGCCAAAGAGTAGATTAGGACAGAGAGATGATCGTGGTTCTTCCCTTTAAAATACTATTTTCGCTTATATCCCCAGAGTTAGAACTTAGGCACAAAGCCACACCTAGCTGCAACAGGAGACACGCATGTAGTCTTTATTCTGGACTACCCTGGGCCCAGATAGAAATGTGGGATCCCATCACTGTGGAAGGAAAGGATAATGATTATTGGGGGACAGCCAGCTGTCTCTGCCACACAGCATGCACAGCAGTGTTCTTCAGTGTGGAACTTTCTCCCAGGGGATGCTGAAGCTGATTGGAAGCTTTTTCTTTTTCTTTTCTCATCATTTCTAATTTCAACATTCGGATTTGTTTCATAAAAACATAACATATTATTACAGTTATACAAGTATACAATTGCTCGACAGATTAGCACATATGGGGAATGCATGCTCACAAACATTTTACAGATAAAAACGCTGAATAAAAAACTATAGAGGTCACTGGTTGGAAGCAGTAGAGATCATGTTTAGATACTGATTGACTCATAAATAAATGTTCAACAAATGATGGTAGTTAATGTGCAAAATCTGTACTTACCACATTCTTTCTTGTTTAGTAACAGTTCTTATTACCCTATATCAGCCTCAAAAGAGCTGTGTTTAACTTACCTTTAAAATCCAAGGAGCATCTAGCTCATATCCATGCACACAGAAGGGATTCAGTTTGTTATTGTTATAGTCAGCTGAATTAGTCCAGTTTAGCTGTTTTGCTGAAGAGTAGGTTTTTATATGAAAAGGTAATTTTTCAGGTAAAATCTGTGTGTTTTAGTTTGATCCACATGACCACATGGGTTGAGGCACACGCTTCTACCCAAGGGTGGAGGCTCGATTTATTGACTTAATTTGCAGAATGTAACATGCTCATACATAACTACTCTTTTAAAAGTATGATGCTTTTAAAGTGCTGTTTCTTTCTCACATATGTTTATGAGAGAAAATGTAAGCAGTCATGTATGATAAAGGAGATCATGGTTAGCTGGGTGAGATCAACTATAAGAAAGAGAAAGGAAGAAGAATGGTTGAGTAAAATGTAAAATCGGTAAAGGAAATGAGAGTAGAGTAATGAAGAGAAATGACTTAAAACCTTTATATTGTCTTCCCTCAGTTTTAAGAGTATTACAATTGTAATGAAGCTAATAACCCTGCTTCGAACTTAACAAAAAAAGGCAGAAATACTAAAACATCATTTTCCTAAGGTCTCGGGAATTTTATGGGATACTCAGAGTATTTTATAATATCTTGTTAAATTTTGTTGAGCTTTTAAATTGACTTTTTACACTGATATTTTTTAGGAACCAATTCTTGGGGGATGACTATAGCTACATATTCTCTGGGAAATTGGACAGACATCTTGTTTCTTTTGTGACTTTTCCAATACAAACCCTTCCTTTGGTCCCCACACATCACTGTTTGAACTCACTCAAAGCCTCTTTCCATTGCTGTTCATCGTCTTTTAGGTCATTGCCCGGATTCAGGCTCTGTTTTAAAAAACTCTCTTTCTCTAAGTGGCTAATTGTCTTTCTTTTTGGGAAGTCTGTGATATTGGCTGTCGAATTTACTTTGGCTTTGTTGTTTGGAAGGCATACATTTATATCCTTATGGGTTCACCTACTAGTCCTATAACACTGGGAACATTAGTTACAAATTTTGCACCTCAGTTTTTTCTCCTATGAAATGGGATAAAATCACCTACCTCGTGGGTCCATTTGTTAAATGCTGTAGCGAATATGAAGCACTTAATATAGATTCTGGAATAGAGTTGTCAATTAGTTCTGATCTCTGATTTTTTTAGTAGAAGGAATCCATTTTTAAATAATTGACATTTTGAGCAACAAGAAGAAAAAAATCTTGAGGATTTGTTTTTCAAAAGACCAACTTATTGAATCTATGTCATTAACAATAGGATCAAAGACAAAGAAGCTTTGTCCCACATTCATTCCTGCTGGGAGCACTCTACCATGTGGCTTTCAATGGTCAGTTTCCCCCAGTGTCTTCCCTTTTCTCAATGCATCATACCTCAGACTTAAGTTATTCTCCAGACTTATCACTTAGAAGTTCCAGGTTGGTGTGGATATTTGAATAAGAAGATAAGCTTTTATGAGCTTTTCCTTTGGTGAAAAGCATAATTGCCGCTTCATGGGCAGCAATAATGACAATGTGATTTGATTACACTGATTTCCACAAAATGCTCCAAATGGTGTTTTGCCCAAAGGTGTTTTATTTTGGAAACCCAGGAGCATGAAACTCTAAGAATGGCAATCTAATGAGGTGTTACTTGAAGGAAAAGTAGTCAGGAAATAACAAAACCCACAGATCAAACAGTATGCAAAGAAAAGCAAATAAACAATAGCCCATCATAATCAGTATTTCTTTAAAGACAATCTCAGAGAATTGTTAGTAATTTTTTGTGTGCTTTTTAAAAATATGTCTTTATTGATTTCAGAGAGAGGAAGGGAGAGGGAGAGAGAGAGAAACATCAATGATGAGAGAGTCATTGATCGGGTGCCTCCTGCACGCCCCGTACTGGGGATCGAGCCCACAACCCAGCATGTGCCCTGACTCGGAATTGAACCTTGATCTCCTGGATCCTAGGTCGATGCTCAACCGCTAAGCCATGCCTGCCAGGCTTGTTTGTACTTTTTAAAAACACATTGCTAATACTTACACTGATCCCCTGAAGCAGTTGTTCTCAACCTTAGCTGCACATTTTATCTCTTTGTGTGCTTTAAACAATACTGCTGTCTGGACTTCCTAATGGGCCTCACTGTAGCCTGGGCATAGACATTGGGATGTTTAAAAACTCCCCAGGTGATTCTTTTATGCAACCAAGGTTGAGAACAACTGACTTAGAGATATAAAATGCAAAGACGTTGATCTATATGAATTGGAAGTATAAAATTAGATGTTGGCACTTACATTGCTTATTATTTTGAGGGGAAGACACAGTAACCATAGTTTGGGCTCTGTTATAAATCATCAAGAATGTTAAAGCATTGGTGGCTCTCTCTCTCTCACTCCTCTCCCCCGCCCCACTCTCTCTTGCTCTCTCTCCCCTAAGCTTCAGGGCCCTCCTTTTGCTATAACTTGTTTCCTGAGCCCACTTCTTCTCTGGCTCACTCCTTCCACCTCTGTATTAACTTTCTGTTATAATTTGAAAAATAATCATCTAGCCTTCCTAACCCTTTGTGATTCTTGAAAAGCCTTCCAATGAAAATGGTTGGTTTAGTGGCACTAAACTGAACTTGTTCCTGTTAACTTGGTAACAGACACAGCCACTGCTAACAAAGCTGTCTATGCAAGGCACATAACCCCAGGTTCAAACATAATCAAGTTAACAAAATGACCCTTCAAGGGCTATTCTGCTGACACATGTCATCATTTATGAGTTGTAAATTGGGTAATTAAAAAGGGATGCATGGCCTATGCTTGAGCAGGTTGGCCTAAGGGCCCCTGCAAGTCTGAGACAAGAAATTTGCAGGCCAGAATACTGCTTAAAGCTGGTCTGAGTTGACCTTTAGGTAGGTCGTTGTAGTAACCTGGGGCTCAGTGTAATTAGAAACAATCAAATATCTAGGCTCTGCCTAAGTCCTTCAGGAGCTTTCCCTGACATGCAGGGCACTGAGTTTTCCCTTCTCTCAGTGCCGATTGCTCTTAAGAGGTACTCTGGTCAAATTTTATTTAATTCAAGTTTATGTGATCGCAACTTGATTTAATAAATGTCTGCTTTCATAGCAAAATGATCTGGTTTCTTTAAAGTAGACCATGATGTTGGCATGGCCAAAAGCATGGACTTGGTGTCCAGCAGAAATGGCTCTTGAATTTGAACTTGAACAAGTTACTTAAATTTTCCAAGCCTTAGTTTCTTATTTGGTAAAATGGGGAAAACTGGAAATATATCATAGTACTGATAAGAGAATGATCTGAGCAATTTCATACATGGTTGAATAAATTGTAAGAATAAAAATAGCTAATTGTTTTTAATTATATACTATGCACTATTAAGTTTTTTTACATATATTAATGTATGTCATCCCCACAATACCCTGAGAAGTGTATTGGGATCTTCACTTTACAGGTGAGAAACCTTATGCAAAAAAGAGATTCTTAAGTGTCCAAGGTCACACAGTATTTAGCAAGGAGCATGCATTGACCAAAAAAAAGGGGTGGGGGCAAGAGAGAGAGAACCCATGGACATGAACAACAGTGTGGTGATCAAGGGGGCAAGGGTGGTGGGTAGAGGTGGAAGAGGGGATAAATGGTGATGGAAAAAATGAGATAAAATAAAAGAATAGTGTTATGGCCCTGGTTGGGTGGTTCAGTTGGTTGGAGCATCATCCAGTGCACCAAAAGGTCAGGGGTTCGATCCCCAGTCAGGGTGTATATGGGAGGCAAACAATTGATGGATCAATGTTTCTCACATTGATATCTCTCTCCCTCTCTCTCTCTCTCTCTCTCTCTCTCTCTCTCTCTCTCTCCCTCCCTCTCCCTCTCCCTCTCCCTCCCTCCCTCCCTCTCTGAAAATCAGTAAAAATATCTTCAGTGAGGATTAAAAAAAAAAATAGAATAGTTTTATATTACCCTGCCTCTAAGTAGTTGTAATAAAATTTATTTTGCTGAGTTACTTAAGAGACTGAGGAAGACACAAAAGCAGCTAAGGTCAAACACAGCGTTGTTATACACCTCATTAATAAAAGATCAAAGAGCTACAAAGAGAGGAAAGCTGTTCCAGGATGTGGTAAACAGAGGATATTTGTGAGTATACAAAACATTGTTGTGTAAGTTAAAACTCAAGCTGGGAAGAGATCTTCAAAGAGGCATTAGTGCTGTCATTGTATGTAATAAATAATCCCATAGGATGTAAGAATGAATCATTTGGCATATCTTGGGTGAAAGTCCTGAACAACATGCTTTCACGTATATTATTTTATTTACTTCTCAAAATATTCATGAAGGAAGCAATCTTTGTTATAGCTAAGGAAACTGAAAAACGGTTTGAGGTCATGAATTTCATCAATCTTATGTCATCAGTAAGTGGCAAATTGGACTTGAACGAGGTCTTCTGACTTCTCCCAACTAACTGGCTGTCATATGGGTCAGGTCTTTACAGGAATTGCTGGAGCTCAGCTTCCTTGTCATCATCAAATAAGGGAGCTCTCCCTTAAATTTTTAAATTTTTATTTATGATCTCCAAGTTCCACACTGCTGTTAGGTACTGTGATTCATTCGTTTAACAAAAGTTTTTGAGCGCCTACTATGTGTCAGTCTCACTTTAGTTAGTTATTGGGGTCAAAACAATATTACCACTCTTATGGCGCTTGCATTCTAGACAAAGTACACAATAACCGAAAAGGAAGCTATAAAGTAATAAGTGCTCTGAAGAAAACAAAGCAAAGTGATGTGATAGTGGGAGTGGGGAGGTCAGTGGCTTCTTTACAAAGAGGATTTAGAGAAGGCTTCTTGGAGAAAGTGATATTGAACTTGTAACCTGAAGACAAGAAAGAGCCAGACATGCAGAAAACTCAGTATTGCTGTTTCTCTTCTCTATTTCCCCCCTACCTATTCCACAAAGCCTAACTTTAATTTGTATTTTGTCGTTGTTGTTTCTCTTTCTTCCTCTTTCATTCCCTGTCTTGGTGAATAAAATCACCATTAACTCAAGTGTAGAAGCCATGTTACATTCCTAGAAGTCATCCTGACTTCCCCCTGCTTCATATCCCTGCATTACTACTTCTTACGTAGTTTATTTGCTAAGTATCTCTTCTCTGTCCCGACTTCTTCATTGTCAAAGCCTTTAGTCCAGGGCTCTTTACTGCCCAGGATTCCTGCAGTTGCCTCCACACTTGTCTGTTTCTTGCTTTTCCTTCTTCTAGCCGACATAGCTCTCTGAATTATTGTAAAAACCAGTTATAGTCCCATCATTTATCTACCTAAAAACATTTAGTAGTCCTGAATTGCCTCATAAAATCTAAATTCCTTAGTATGATATTTAAGGCTTTTTTCTGGTAGTTGTCATCCCTTCCCCATTCCAGCTCTTACCCACAATATACCTTGTGTTTCCCCTACTCAGAAGTTTTCCTAGTTCCTGAACACGCTGTATTCTGTTGATTTCCATGCACATGCTGATCCTTCTTTGATACCCTGTCTCTAAATGACCAGTTTCCTTTCCTTCAGTAAGTACTTTAAATGTCACATCTTCCTTAAAGCCCTTACATATTTCTGTATTTTAACACTGAGAATTAGGATAAGTGGCATACAAATCCCAAAATAAGAGCAGCAAAATCAGTGGGATAAAATCACTTTATGTCACCTAACTGAAGTTGAAAAGCTAGACAACTATGGTTGACACGGTGCTCTATAGTTTAAGAGACCCACAGGCATTCTGTCTTAACTCTCCTAGCATTCTAGCTCAAGGACCCCTCTTTCTCCATCACCTCTTGGCTCCAAGGCTGCTATAGCTCCAACCATTGCATCACATTTTAGGCATCATGAGGGGACATTAAAAAGAATGTGCTCACTACTTTTAAGGACACTTTCAGGTTATGCACAAGAATCAACTCACTCATTGACTAAAAACAGTCATGTGGCTACACCTGCCTGAGAGAGGCTAGAGTGTTTCCTTGTTTAGCCTGGTGACAGTTTTTAAGAAGAGAATAGTTATTCAGAGGCAGTTAATGGTCTCTACTTCAGTCACTCTTTGTATATTATTATTAGTATTCCTCATGAGGAGGTTTATTCTTTTAGTTTTTCATCTTTTAAGTTCTCATTCTTCTACCCTAACTCACACCTGCTATAGAATAGAAGGCACTCATGTTGTCCTCTATGATCTGGACCTTGCCTTTGTCTCTGCTATTAATTTCCATGACTATCAGTCTTCCTCAGTACCCGTTATACCTAAAGTTTCCCATTCATCTGTTTCACACTTTTGTACAGTTGCATGACTTTTCCTTTAATTGGAATGCTTTACTCCGCTCCTACCCCTGGTCTATGAGCACTCTCCTTACCCCCTCCCTACCCTTCTGGGATTGATCTTATATTCAGTTATTGCTCACTCACATGTATGCCCTCAAGTAGTCCATGACCTCCTTGAACATACTGACTATGGATTATTCATTTCTAAATCTCCAGCACCTCCAACATAACCAGGGAAAAAAATCACAGACGCCTAATGCATTCTTGAATAAATGAATGAACTGTACAACTGAGGTATATATTCAACCATTTATTTCATATTTTTGCAAACATTTATTTATGAACGGTATATCAGGTATCGAGCAGCAAGCTGGATGCTGAAATACAGTAGTGACTAAGATGAACATTGTCCCTCCATCATGGACTTTACATTCTTGATGAGGGAGACAGACAATAAAAAAATAGAATAATTCCAGCTGTGAATGAAATTAATACAAAGGGGGAAGAAAATGAACTACACATAATACTGTGGAGCTCCTAGCAGGATACATTTTAGTTCTTTGTAAACCTATTTAGCTCTTATTTGTGATGCATTCTTCATGAAAACAGGAGATAATGGAGTTTGTTGTATCATGAAAGGTTCATGCCTCTGAGCATGGCTACCACCAAGAGAATCGCTAATGAGCTTCCTTTTAAAGTTCATTTACTTTAAAAATTATAACATGCCAAGCTTTGGATGTGGAGATTAATGTGATTGTTGACATTAATGGCTTAAAACAAATTATCAATTATTGTAGTGAATTAAACCCAATTAAAATTGTGGGATGTTCGTCTCTGTTGATTAGCTAAATGTTTATCATGAGAAACCTTTACTTATTGTTTAAAAAACTTATATTTATTGAGTGCATGTCCAGTACTGGTTGCTGTTTTAAATGCTTCGCATATATACATTAATTAATTTGGTCCTCACATCAACCATTTTAGTTAGATACTAATCTTATCCTCATTTTACAATTTAAAAAAATGACACAAAGAGAAGTTAACTCTTGTAACGTGGCCAAGGTCATGTAGCTGATAAGAGAATGAGCCAACACTCAAAGCTGAGCAAGATCTGTGCTCTGTACCCTTGCTTGTCAAGAGGGGCGTCCTCAGACCAGCAGGACCAGCAGCATTGGGCAGCTGCTAAAAATACAGACTCTCAGACTCAGCCCAGACCTGCGGAATCTGAATTTTAACAAGATCCCCAGGTGATTCAAATGCATATCAAAATTGGAGTGCTCTAAACCACTACTTTATCGTTCCCTAAAGCAGCTCACATTTAGGAATACTCTCATATGCTAAATATTTATTTAGTTCCCTTTACCTCTGGGCCAGTCACATACTTCTGTCTTCCTGTAGCAACAGCAGAGTAACATGTGAAATACTCCAGGCCACATAAGTGCTCCCTGGAGAATATGTACTTTCCATTTCTTTTTTTTTTAATTTTTTTTTTGCTTATTTTTTTATTTATAGTTGACATACAATATTATATTAGTTTCAGGTGTATTCCAGTGATTAGATATCTATATCGCTTACGAAGTAATCACCACAATAAGTCTAGTAACCATCTTTCGCTATAACTAGTTATTCTAATATATTTGCTATACTTTACATGACTTATTTTATAACTGGCAGTTTATACTTCTTAATCCCCTTCACCATTTTTGCCACCCCCTTCCCCCCCTCCATTTTTTATATGTTATATCACAATGAGACATCCACTGTGAGAATCTTGCTACTTGCTGAGATTAAATTAAAATATTAGTCAAAATATTGACACCATTTCCTTCCACTTCCCTGAACCACTTGGGTTATGTGGATTAAGAGAAATGAGGAATCATCTCATCATTAAAACTAGTTACACTATGATAGTGAAAAAATTTGGAAGCAGGAGGTTAGATGTCAAAGCAAAAAGAACATTTTAAATTCACCATTGATTTTCTTTCTCTGTGTTTTCTCTGCTTTATTGCAGGGATATCTGCCAGCGTCATTTTCTTCTTTCTCTGGTTTATAACTTTTCCATTAAAAAGTAATTTGAAAGACAGTATGGCCAGAGAGTTTTATCTTCACTTTTTTTATAGCACTTTATCATTTTCTCTCACAGTTATTTGAGTGCATATCGGGGTATCATTAAAATCCTCAGCACCTACAGGGTGTATGTGATAAACCAGGAATTGTGCCAAATGTTTTTTTCTCCCACTTGGATAATTCATTCGATTCTCACCACAACTTTATAATGGAGATGTGATTGCAATCCTCATTTAAAACATGACGAAACTAAGGCCCAAAAAGTTTAAAAATATACACAAGGCTTACAGCTTGTAAACATTGAAACTGGAGTTGAACCCAGGCAATCTGCTTCCAGAGGCCACCTGCTTTACCATACCTCCCAGCCATGACTTCACTACAAGCAGTGAGTATAGAAATGGCATAAACAATATGCTTTAGTTTTGTTTGTTGTTTTGGATCCTGAAAGAGAGTTGTTTCGTTCCTTGTGTTTCTGACTCATAATTTTGGTCTCACAAAATTATATATCTTTAAATGATAAGTGTTTTTAAACATCTTGTTTTTTAAACAGCCCCCCTTTCTTTGATGCATCACATTGAATGAAGATGTGTGAGCACTGAATTAGAATCGTAGGGAATTCCATTTTGAAGATCACTTGCCAAAACTCTAGGAACTACTTAGAATTCTTTTCACCTGAATTGGCTGGCAGGAGCACATAAAATTAGCAATTCATAGTTAAAAGTAAAACTCTGATTAAAGTCTGGTTCCCTGTAGGTAATAACTAACAATTGGACAGTGGCTAAGAAACAACTGAGTAAGTGCCAATGAGGTTCAAAATGAGTATGTGAAGGGCTAATGTGATGAAAATACTTAGTCCCTAAATCGCTTTCAATCATAATAAGTCTATGCCCAAGGCAATTAAAACAAGCATGATTGGATCTGACTAAACAAGCCATAGAAGAATTCTGGAAAATGTTCCCAAATAGGCACGTTCAGTGGAGGCTAGAGGTGGAGTAAGAGGGTGATAGTCAACAGAGGACATTAAAGGAGCAAGAAAGCCCCTGTATCCGTGAGGCATCAGAGGGTGAGTCAGATACTTAGAGAACAGCAATCATGCAATAGTTTGTCATACTGGTTTTAATTAAAATGAACACAAGATTTTATAGTCTTCCTATATAGCACCATAGATCCAAACCTTTGAGTCCAGATCTTGTGGCATGAGAAGCTATACATTTATTCATCCAACACACATTTTTAAAGCATCAGCTCCGCCTGGCACAGAGCTAGCTGCTGGAAATAATGTGGTATATATAAGAGATGGCTTCCGCCCTTAGGTTTATAGTTTAATAGGAGCAGATTAACTATTGTGATCAAATAACTATAAATTGTTATAGGCACTGTGATAGCAGCAGACAAATGGCTCAATGAGCACAGGAACATGGGACTGTTCAATACCCTTGCATTTTCCATGACCTTCGTGACCTTAGAGGTATCTCCTTCCATGTCTGGCTTCCTTTCTATCCATAACCACTGTACGTCTCTCTTCCTAGGAATCACTCCCTCGAGTCCCATAGACCTTATTTTTCCAGTGATTTCATGATATTTTCTAACCTGCATGCTTTCACACTTGTTCTTCTCTATGCCTGGAATGTTTTTTTCTTTTATCTCCAACTGAAAAAAATTGGTTCATCTTTGGAGCAGAGCTTCCTGTAATGCCACCTCCTCCAAGAAGCCTTTTCCATTCCTTGTTTTAAGTGCACCTCCCTCCATGTTCTAAAACAAACTTTAAATTTGACTCTGTTGTAGCACATATCACATTACATTTGGTTATGTATCTGTAAGTCCCTGAGGCAGTGACTGTTTTTATATTTTTCCCAAGGCTTATCAGGCTGCCTGACATGTATTGGGCTTGCAGAAGGTGACATCTTTTTGGTTTGGTTTTGTTTGGTTTTGATACATAAAATAATAAAAATAAATTGAGTTAAATATTTCTTGAACCTATTTCCTTTTTTGGCCCATGATATAGAGTCAGTTTTTACATATTGTGATATATGTGCTATGGAAGTAGTATTTCTAGTTGATTCTACATTGTCCCATGTGGGATTTAATCGTCACCTGAGGATATGTTTATTAATTTTAGAGAGAAAGGGAGGGGAGGGGAGAGAGAGAGAGAGAGAGACATTAATCAGTTGCCTCCTTTATGCACCCTGACAGGGAATCGAACCTGCAACCTTTTGGTGAATGGGATGAAGCTCCAACCAACTGATCCATGTGGAGTTTAAAATCCTATTTGGCTAGAAAGTCTGTGTTTGACATGCCTTCACACTGCTAGGGATTTATATGACACTTCTATTCCTGAATTAGAATACAGGGTATCAGGCTAGCCCTGTGTTAGTGAATTAACTTTCTTAAAATATTATGCCAGATGTCAAGGGGTGCCTGTTTAAGCTAGCTGAGAGTGCATGAACATTCAGACATGCTAGCAGGCAGCTCCTGAAAGTTGAATTGGAGAATCTGTAATCTGTTGTTCCAAACAAATCAAAACCAATAAATAAAAATTAAATCAATATTATCCTTTGTAACTTAATAGCACAAAAATAATTCTGTTAAGGGGCTTTAAAAAAGGTCAGTATCCTAGTTAGATCAGTTAGAAGTCTAACAAAATTTGAAATAAAAATTGAACAATAGCCCTGACCAAGTAGCTCAGTTGGTTAGAGCGTCATTCCGATACGCCAAGGTTGTGAGTTCTATCTCTGGTCAGGGCACATACAAGAATCAAGCAATGAATGCATAAATAAGTGGAACAAGAAGTTGATTTTTTTTTTTTTCTCTCTCAAAAAATCAATAAATAAAAATTTAGCAATAAATGGACTATACAAAGACAATGTTTAAGCTCACATACTTATTTAATAAATATGTTTGGAGCACATCTCTATGCAAAAGACTATGAATAATGTATGGGAAGCATAAAGATGAAAATCATAGAAACTTAATTCTCCAAGGAACATATGCTGGGGAAAAACATGGTAGGAAGGAATGTGGACTTTGATGGACCATCACTGTGTATGTCCCATCACAGTGCCACAGAGCTGATGGCAAAGAGCCAGCCAAAGAAGATGACTGCTCTTGAATCAGATTTTAATGGAATGATCAGTGATACAATATCCTGCATAGAAACTAACAGGCCAATTAGGACAATTAAAAATCCTGACAGAAAACCTTCCTGGTGTTGGGAAAAAATTGTCCTCTATATTTCCCAAGAGGAAGACTTAAATTGAGAGGAACAAGACCAATTTCTCTGAACCTGGCTTTCTTTCTCAGTTATTAAATGAAGCTAATGATCCCTGCTTTATAGTTTGTTTGTGTTTGTCATATGTATGTATGTGTCTATGTAGATAAGTAAGAGCATGCATAAAAATCATACCTTAAGCTCTTAAGTGCTACCCATATATTGTTATTAATATTAGTCCATTTATCACAGAAATATTTATGAAGTACCTTTACTATGGGTGAAACCTTATGCAATGTACTGGTGCATCACAGAGAAACTAGATACACAGTCCATGTCTTCAGGGAGGTCTTAGACTTGTAGATGAAGAGATAAGAAAGAAGACAAATGAAACTCAATATAATAACTGGGAAGAGGGAGTAAGAAGTACAGTGTGACACTAGCAAGTGAGTATTTAACATATTTTAGTTCAGGAGTGGCAGATGATTTTGGTAAACTAAACCTTAAAGTATAGGAAGAAGACCCAAGGAAAAGAAGGTTTCAGAAAGGACAATCCATGGGGAAAGGACAATCATGTATAAAGACTCAGAGAAACTAAAAGCTTAGCAAGTCCAGTCAACTGTTTCCAGTTTGGCGGGACAGGAGTAAGGTCTGCAGGATGAGGCGTGGTGGGAAATGAACACAACAGGAGGCAGAGGTGTAGCGCAGTGGTGAGGAACCCTGGCTCACCCGGACTGCTAGGGTTAGAATTCTCACTCTGTGGCCTGGGTGACCTTGAGCAGCGCCTTAATCTCCTCCTCTATGAAATGGTGGCAATGATAGTATCTACCTCATAGGGTTATTTAAGAACTGCATGGGGTAATACATGTAAGGCACGGGTAAAAGTGACTGGTGCATAGTAAAAGTGTATTTCTTAGCACTCATTATTATCGTAATTTGCCCCAGCCTATCCCTAGGAAATGATGTACACAGTTGCACAGCCATCGACCCTTGATTCTGATTTTTTCATTATTTTATTCATGGATTTCCAGCAAAAATGAGGCCGACAATGAAAGAGCAAACAGATTCTTAAGAGTTTAGGAGCTTTGTCAGGCTTGGTCAACCCAAGATCAACTGTCCTCAATGGGGCTGCCTGACTGTTGGCTGGCTGATCCAGTCTTCCTCTGGCATCACCATTATTCCTGGCTAAATACATGCACCTCTCAGGTACCTGGAAATACTCACCCTTAACTTCCTCTAGTCTAGATCAGAGCTCTCTTCTGCATTCTTCTCAAAGTCTTCACAAGCTTTCGGTAACATAAAGCCAAGTATGTCTGGGGAGCACTGAGGAAGGAAGGTAGGACTGGTATTATGTATGGGGGGAAGCCCTCTGTCTTCTATCCTCTGCTTTTTTCTGCCAAAGACCTGGAGGCCCAAACCCTGACCCTTTGTTAGAAAGGTAGGCTTCTGTGAAGATGGGAGGGGACAATTCTTTCACCTGGCCTTTTTTGTGGGCGGCTATTAGAGTGTGTGTCAGAGAAGGGGTAGGAGGGTGAAAGAGAGGACAGGGTTTCTTCTTCCATGTATGATGAAAAGTTTTTAAACTTTTTCTAATTAATGTCCTTAAGAAAGGCCTGTGTATCTCCAAAGCCTGGGGCAGGAGCAGGAAGCTCTGTGGAGAGCTGGCCCTGCCCCACCCATGCATAATAGGGATATCTTAAGAGAAGTTCAATTCCTAAAAAATCTGTTTAGATTTGTGGACCCAGAAAAGCACATTAATTTTAACATGCTATGTTCTATCTCAAGAAATGTTTTATCCAGGACAGCAACATTTCACTCAATTCCATGGTGCTTCTTGGTTTGATCACCACTGAATCCCTCCTCAGTGTTGGCTCAAATGTCCAATTATTATAATGAAACCTGGCATTTTCTGTTGATATCTCATCTTAGTATTAAATTATTCCTAATATGTTCTAATGATGTTTATCTTAGTATTATTTGGGAGCGGAACAATAACAGATACTACAACAGTTTTGCATGTGCAGAAACCCCACCTGCCATGTTGGAGTGTAACAACAGAGAGACGTGCTGTGGGTTCCTTTTGCACAGACGTGATGAGCTTCACAAACTACATCCAAGCATTAAACTCATTAGCATCTTCATTATGCTATGCGTTACCCAAGGATTTTATCACTTTTTGTGTTCATTTGCAATTTCACTAAATTGGTTCTCTGCTCTTAGTATCTATCCCATTAATAGAAATTAGGAAAGATTTTTAATAGTCATTTAATTAGTTTTAAACATATGCCTCTGCATCCATTATTAAGCTCTAGAGTAGATTCCTATAAGTTGATCAGAGTAAGGTAGGTAAAAGCCAGTGTGTGACTTTGAACATGTCCACTGATCTGTCTGGTTTAGCCTCAGGTTCTCAGGCTTTAGGACTAGAATATTGATATCCATCTCCTAAAGCTGTGGTGAGATGAGATTAGATGATATCTATGAAAGATATTTTATAAACTTTAATAGACAAAAGAGATTTGGGGGGTATTATTATTATTGTTAATATCCAAGGAAGAGAAATGTGATATCTAATACACCTTTCTTCTTATCTATGCCTTTCTTACAATAGAATTATAGGTAGATTCTGAATTAAAATTGTGGGTGTAGTAAAACTAAGTAAATAAAAGAGATACTATAGTATCTCTGTGAAATGTCATCACAATGTAGTATATTATAAATACCAGCACTTAAAAATATCTGTAATATATTGCTCCGTTAATATTAACATAGCATCAATATCCTAATATTGTTACCTTTAGTTCTTTAGCCATTTATTTAATATTAACAGAATAACAACTGTAAATACTTAGAAAAATTTTAGAATAATGGATATGATTTTTTTCTATATATTTTAACTATAAAATGAGCCAAATTTATATATTTTTCATTTACTTAGCAAACATTTGCTAAGTTTCTTACATGAGGCAAATGTGGCACTAGTTTCTGGGGATAAGCAAATGTAAAGATATAATGTCCTGCTTTCAAATGATTATGCTAACCCCAACTCCCAGTTCTCTTAAAAGAAAACATTCTCTGATATTCCTTGGAAAAGTTGAAAGGAATTTTCTTGACAATAACAGGATCTGACATGTAACAGAAGCTTAATTAAAATGCAGCCTGTGAGCATCAAATTTGACAGTCATTTTAAGAAAACTTTTGATAAAAAATGGCCTGGAGAAAACTTAAAAAAACTTTGCTCTTCATCGGCTTAAAAAAATAGCATTAATTGAGAGTATTTGCCCCTTAGTATTAAATGTTAATGGTTGTGCAGATACAGGCCTTTGACTTGCTTGTTTATTTCTCATAATCAGAATGTTAAGAGATCGCATGTGACGCTGTTTTAGCTGATACAAATTCTTCATACTGCAGACAGTCAGCATTCTCAAGCCCCTAAACCAATTTCGGGGATGTAACTTTTACGTGCTATTGGGCTTTTATTCCCCTTTCATCAGCAAACCTTCCTAAGTGTGTGATCACTGCACTTGTGTTAGAAGGTTGCTATTATTCCCTGAGTGTACTAACTTAATATTAGCATTGCCCAAGCTATAGTTTTGTTTTATACCTCCCTGTCTTGATTTTTAATTGAGCTTGTTAGCACCACAGCAGAAATTTAGAAACCAATGGAATTAAGTTTTTGCATGTGTTTGATTTGTGAATCCTCTCCTTAGAGTCACTGAGGTATTTAGAAAACCTATGGTAAAAAATAGTAATTATCTCTAGCATTTGTGTGAAGTAAGGAGTGTTAGAGATATTTACTCAGCACTTACTATAAGTCTAGCCTATATATATATATATATATATATATATATATATATACACACACACACACACACACACACCACACACACACACACACACACACACACACACACGGTGGTCTACTTCCTTAAGGAATTTAGTCTAGTAGGAGAGATTAGAGAAGACATAACTCAAGTTTGAGGCAAATGTAATGTTTTTCAGTACAGAGCTTGGTGCCCAGTGAACATCTGTGGAGTGAGTAAATCAGTGGAGTGAATGAGCACATGAATGAGCAAATGAAGAGAGATATTGACTAGGGAGATTATTTTTAGCAGATGTCTCAGGGAAGTTTACAAAGTAAAAGAAAGGCATATGGTAGAGTGGTGGAATTGGGACATGAAGGAAATCCAGTAGAGGAACAATGTGAGGTTCTGCCTAGGGTTTTTGTTTGTTTGTTTCCCTAATTTTTTAGAATATAAATTAATTTTAAATTAATGATTAAAAATAAGAACCTAGTTAACAAAGGAGCAACTTTAAAAGCAATACACTAGAAAGACTGAATGACTACCAAAAGAAATCCAAACATGAGCTGACCACAGGTCATGCATGTCACAAAAACAAAAGGCTAGCCATAAGTCTAAGTATTCTGTCTAGGACCATGTCTATAACTTTGGGTAGAAAGATAGTGCTTAGCAATCTTAAGGATTTCCCACCACCCTCATTGAAGGTAAATTCATTGAAGGGTGAGCAAACATTTGCCTAGAGAGAAAAGAAAATAGCTTAGTGATCCTGGGCAGTGTATATTTCTTTTTCCCTAATAATTTGTTATGATTTAAATGAATACTTATAGTGTTCCAAGAACTATACTGTCTAAAAAAAGAAACTTAAATTTTTCATTATTTCTATTTGCAGATGATGTAAAACTCAAAAATATGTACTTAGTGATTTTTCCAAAATTATGACTTTAGGAAATATCAAAACTGAAATTTAAAATGTCTTTTCAAATCCTCAACTCCAAGCTTTTCTACCTTAGGTTGTCTCTCAGTCTTCATTGAAAAAGTACAAAGGATTTAGTTGCAGAACCTTGAATTCACGTTCTGGATCTGCCAATTCTTAATATTGTGACAATAACCAAGACAACTAAACACAGAGCCCATTCAGGAAACTATTATAATAGACCAGGAAGGAGGATATTTATGTGTGAGTAGGATATTACCAATAAAAGTAGAGAAATTGGACTAAAATTAAGAAATTCTCTGAAGATAGAATCAGCATGTTGGCAACCAACGCAACATATTATCTTCATATTTATAGTATCAATTATGTAGTCTGATTTTCCTGAAGTATGGTCTTTGGAACACTGGCTCTGGAAGAAACTGCATAGAAATTAAGGTAGCAGCTGCTGCTATAACAAACCCTAAGATTTTAGGGACTTAATGCAATTGAAATATACTTTTCTCTTACTTAAACGTCTAGTGAAAGGTTTCTCAACATTGACACTATTGACATTTTGTACTAGATAGGTCCTTGTTGTGTGGGGGTTATTCTGTACGTTATAAAACAATAGCAGCCTTCCTGGCCTCTGCCCATTAATACCAGTACAATCCCCTCCTTAACTGTGATAACCAAAAATGTTTACAAGCATTAAGAAATGTCTCTTAAGAGGCAAAAATCACTGGTCTAATACACACACACACACACACACAAACATACATATATATATATATATATATATATATATATATATATATATATTTTTTTTTTTTTTTTTTTTTCTTCTGGTCACTGAGAACTTACTTCCACACAATGATACAAAAACCTAGGCTTCTTCACCTTGAGAGTCTGTCATTGTCCTCTCTACCAGCTGATAGAGAAGTAAAAGATCATGGAGAAGAAATGCCCATTTCTTAAAAACCTTGTTTCAGGAAGTTACATGATTTTCCTGCAAATCCCATTGGCATAAATGAGTCATATGGCCATACCTAGATGCCAGAGGAGCCAGGATATACACTCTTTAGCTGGCAGCTGCTTCCCAGGTTCCACTTTCTACTCCGGGAAAGAAAGCACAACTTTGTTGGACAGCTAGCCATCTCACCATAGTCTGAATTAAAAGAAATTTCCCTGGTCTCATGTGCTTGGAAAGTCTTTAGATCAGTTTCTGAACAGTCCAGCATGAAATGCATCTGTTCAACTCTGTTTAACTCAACCTGCCTCAAATGATTTTGACCATAGAATATCTTTTTCCATGCTTTTTTATTTTCTTACTTTTCCTATCTTCTCTGCCCCTTTATTTCTGATTTATTTCAGAGATATGAGAATCTCAGCCAGAGAATGGCAAGAAGAAGCTTATATATGTGATCGACAGAATTCAATGACCAGTTAGTTTTAAGAGACATTCTGCCTCGTCCTATTGATTGATTTGTTATAAGCTAAAGAGAATCGGGTTTTTAAAAATAATTGGACTTCTTTCTATCATTAACTCATTCTTTTGGGAGCTGAATGTGAGCTAACCACTCATATACATGCTGTCTCCTTCAGTTGTTACTATACTTTCATGCAGAAGACCATAGCTACTTTATTATAAGTTATTTATGTAGTAGAAAACCATAACATTATCACCATATTTAAGCTTCTTAATACCGAATCACCCCAGTCAATGTAACATTCTCTTTGCTGCTAACAACCCATAGTATACTCACTATAAAATCTCTCCACTGATCGCCAGCATCCACCTATTGTCTCCTTCAGGCTTCCAATGACCCATCTTCTTGAATTCTCCTTTCCTATGTCTACACTTTTTAACATATATCATAGCTTTCCTTATTCGTAATTCCTTTTCTTCACTTTTCTTCATCCCTAAATTAGACAAGCTTTTTCTTTATATCTTTCTGTTTTTTACTCATTCCAACCCATATCCATTGCAAAGATTTGGATAACCCATTAGATAAACAAAATCCTCACATATAAAGCAAAACTATTAGAGATACAGATTCCTATTACAGTGTGTTAGGCACAGTGTTGATCCCATTACCTCTGCAAGTATGTGTTACTTTTGCACTTGTAACTAAGATTACTAATCAGCTCCTTAAAATAGAAGGATTATCCTAGATTTCCTGGGTGGGGCCAATATAATTACAAGGTCCCTTAAAATCAGAAGAGGAAGTCAGATAAATTTGAAGCGTGAGGAGGACTGGCC
Organism: Miniopterus natalensis; assembly: GCF_054644295.1. Classification (NCBI taxonomy): domain Eukaryota; kingdom Metazoa; phylum Chordata; class Mammalia; order Chiroptera; family Miniopteridae; genus Miniopterus; species Miniopterus natalensis. The sequence goes on from NC_142091.1 coordinate 31,668,807, forward strand.
TGTCATTGCTTCATGAAGAGGTAGGAGGCCACAGGAAAGGATGAGTTCAATCAATAAGCCTGGACCCCAAGCTTCAGATGAGAAACTCAACCCTGGCTGATACTTGGATTTCGCCCAGTGAGACTCTGAGTAAAGAAGCCAATTATGCCATGTTAGACTTCTGACCTAGAGAGATGTGATATAAATAAATGGCTATTGTTCTGAGCTACTAAATGTATGGTAGTTTGCTGTACAGGAACAGAACACTGAAACATAGCAAACAGGTCAGCTATTCCCTTTCCAAAAGTACAATACCTGGAATTCCTTTAAACAATGTACAATCATCAACCATTCAAATTATGAGTTGATTCAAAGGTATTGCCCAGTACACCATTCTTCTGGACTATTTTTACACTAAAAATGAGGTTAGCCTATTCATGACAATGATGATATGTCCTTTCTTTTCCTCCCAAATTATGCCTCTCATAAACTCCCTTCCTCAGAAACTTCCTCTGTTGGTATCATTAAGCTTACTGTGCTTACTAGTAACATTACCAGCATCTGGTTCTTTCCTCCTTCAAGGGCACGTAGACTACATCTCCTCGCCCCTCTGATGTTAGGCAGGGTTTTGTGATTCATTCTCACCAATGTACTATGAACTGAAGCAGGAAAAAGCCCCTTGGTGGCCTTCAGCTTTTAGGTAACAGCCTGGAGAGGTCTCAACTCGTAGAAGATTTGTGTAAGAAATAAACATTTGTAGTATTAAGACACCAAGGTTTAGGGGTTAATTTTGTTTAAGAGTGTAACCTAAGCTATTCTGACTAATCCAGGTAGGAAGAGGGATAAATTCCACTCAGTGACAATATTTTACTAAATTTCTGAATTATTCTTAATCATATAGAAGTCAATAATGATAGTACACCTACAACCATGTGGAAATTTTCTTACTTAGCTCGTGTTGAAATGAAAATTCAAAATATGATTTTTGAAAAGCAAAAATAAGTTCTGACATGGTTTGGACTTGCTTAGACTAAAACGGACACACGCTTAATTCCCCCAGCAAAATTTCTACTGTGATTCATAGTCTTTTTCCTGTGATTTCCTTTGAAGTTGCTTTCTTCTTTTGAAGTTCACCTTGAAGAACTGAGCAACTCTAAGACAGTCATTATATCTTCACCATGACATGACTAATAGCTTCTGCCATAGGTGACAGTTCTTTGTGATCTTTAATTTCTCTTTCTGGTCTTTTTTTTTTTTTTTTTTAATATATCTTTATTGATTTCAGAGAAAGGAAGGAAAAGAGGGAGAGAGAGAGAGAGATAGAAACATCAATGTTGAGAGTCATTGATTGGTTGCCTCCTGCACGCCCCCTGCTGGGGATCAAGCACACAACCTGGGCATGTGCCCTGACCAGGAATTGAACCTTGATCTCCTGGATCTTAGGTAGATGCGCAACTGCTGAGCCATACCTGTCTGGGCTCTTTCTAGTCTTCTTTAAGATTTGCATTGAAATGTATCTTCTTCAAATGGATATGCTTTTACCTATCCAGACTTAATCACATTCATAATATATGATAACTCATTTCAGTAGATTACCTAAGTACCTGAAAGGGTAGCCACTCTTAAGATAGAACTGAGATGATTTTCTCTAACAGTTGAGCTGGAAAATGCCCAGACAGTTGGTAATCTGCTCAGCAAGGGCGATGAGGAGGAGTGTTATAAATTAAGTGCACTAGTTATGGTTTTCTTATGATATGAAAACTAGCTAAGCTTTAATTTTCAATCTGAGATTTAATAGGCACATACTTTTAAAAAGCTGGCCTGGGAATGCAATCTGGGTAAACTTAATTTTATCTAATTTGCAACATTATTTTTCCAAATTGAGCTTTGAGGGCATAAAAGTATTGATCTACAAAGTCTCCAGTGAAGTGAGGTTGGGCTTTTGGAGGATATGTGTATTAGAAAAATATGACAAGACCCCAGTTTGGGATCTGAATTGACAGCTCAACTTTCATGTTCGTATTTGTAATATATCACCTTCCTATGTACCAATTGTACTAAGTTTGCGCTTTTTAAATTACTATTTTATTTTTTTAGGGATAAGAAAGAATAAGTGAGATAATAGTCCATTGGGTCACTTGCCCTTTGTGGATGTGATCAGTGTAGCCAAATATATGAAGAACAAATGAAGGGGCAGTTGTTGTAAAATATAAAGCTATATTCTTTTTGGCGTAACCCTTCTTTAAAGCTAGTGGAATAATAACCACAATAGATCCCAAACTTTAATGAGCACAGGAATCACCTAAGGATCTTGTTCAAATATACATTCTTATTCAGACAGTCTGGGATAGTTATGGAAATTTTGCATTTTTAATAAGTTCTGTGATTGTGCTGATGTCACTAATCCATACTTCGAACCATTCTTCGAGTAACTTACCTCTGAAGCATTCATTCAATGAACAATTTATTAAGTTCTCAATATGAGCTAGGCCTTTTAGGTTCAAAGATAGTGTATTTTGTTGCTCTTAAGGAACTCCCATTCTAGCAAAGTCAGGCTTATACACAGATGACCAATAAAGATGAGAAAAGTAATGTAATTGAGATGACTATAAAGGCTATGGAAGGTCAGATAAGGGGTGATTAATTCTTCTTGTATTCTGACAAGGGGCTGAGGGGTTGGAATGGAAGACTTCTGACCCGACGCTCAAGGACTAGTTATTCTTTCATTGTGAGGATTTATGTTCTGTGGAACAAGGCCTAGGGAACCAGTACTGTTTGAGCAGCCCCTGCTACAAGTAAAGAATAATAACACTGGCCCACAGCCCAACAGCAACTTTCAAATGGGAACTACTCACCTTTCCCTACCAAAAAAAAAAAAAAGTGAAATCAAGTATAGTAGTTAAATTCAATCAAATGACCAGTTAGAAATGAGCCATTAACCACTTATTTTCAAGTCAGTTTAAGGAAATTCTATTGCTTATTTGATAGTTTTTAAATGAGTTTTAGGTAGACAAATCCTTTGGATCTACTGCCACCACCTCCTTAAAAAATGTTTGCAAAGGTAGATTGACCTTTCAGTTACTGATTTTCAACTGGTGTGTCATGGCACACTGGTGTGCTGCAAGATTTTTTTTTTTTTTAATACTCACCTGTAGATATTTTTCCCATTGCTTTCCAGAGAGAGTGGGGAAAAAAGGAGGGGAGGGGAAAGACAGAAAAAAACATTGATGTGAAAGAGAAACATTGATTGGTTGCCTCCCACACAAGGCCCTGGTCCCTGGTTGGGATCGAGCCTGCAACTTAGGTACGTGCCCTAGACCAGGAATTAAACCCAAGACCCTTGGGTCCAAGGGCCAACACTCTAACCACTGAGCCAAACAGGCCAGGGTAAGAATTTTTAAAACATGTAATACTTGATTATTTAGTCAGGGCACTGACCTCTTTTCCCTTAGATTGTCGAATAAAAATTAAAAAAAAAAAATAGCCAATACAACAATAGCCATCCGGAGTGAATGCGTCAAAATTATACCTTTTTTTTTTTTTTATCAGATCAGTAAAATATATAATATATAATATGGTGTGCCGCAGAATTTTAGTAATTAGTTTATGTGTGCCATGAGATGAAAAAGGTTGAAAATCACTTCTTTAAGTTAATGAAGCTTCCACATTCATTCATTTGCATAGCCCTTTCTAAGACCCTACGAGGGATCTTTGCAATCTTGTTTTTGTAATTGTGTTATATTTCTTAAAAACAAGTTCCCCACATTGTATAAGATTCAGATTCCACAAAATCTCCATCCACTCCTGAAAGCACACCTTCTACTGTAAGAATTATTGTACTTTTAGTGTTTGTTTTGAGGACGATGATTCTGGCACCTCTATAATTGGTAAATGATGTTTAATCAATTTTCATACACTTGAGTCTGCAGATAATAAAAAACCCAAAGGAAGAAACTCTCCAGAGGTGATCAACATTATCTCTTAACTTATGAATATTCCATGTGCTCATTTTCTCCAGACAGATGACTTCATTTGAAAGTAATAGAAAAACACAGAACAGCCTGCATGAAGTAAACAGTGCTTAGTGTAGATGGATCATAACGATACCAGCATTTTGGCATAACTTTGTGTGCAATGCGCGGAGTCCTTCCAGCTTTCTCTGGAGGATTTAAACACATCCATCCACATTCCTTCATAGTAGAATGGAAGCAGAATATATATGCTGTCTGGAATTGTTGAAGCCACCTACTCTACTTAATTTTGATAAAGTATGTCATATATCTGCAACAAACACATTTCTGAATATAATTAGTCTGTTTATTTTCTTCTTTAACAAAAGGGATATTCCACAGTGAAATCTGATTTTTATAGCCTAAGTTTCTTGGAGGTAATAAAAGTGGACAAAATATTTTTAGACATGGTTGCAATCCAAAGGAAAGTCTATTTTCTCTTCACTGAAAATTTCCTCTCCTATTATTAATATATTTTAGAATTGTTTTAGCCTAAAGCAGTAGCGAAAATTGGGGAGGTAGGCATGCTTTTATTATGTATACCTGCTGACTTTTATTCCCTTTTTTTACCTTTTTAAAATACAAATAATTCAAAATAATTTTTGAAAGCTTCTCTTGTGCAAGAGAAAGCTTCATTGGTCTTCATCTGGGCCAAGGAAAGAGTAACAAGTAGAATAATACTTAGTTCACTGGGCTGAAGTAGATTCTCATTTGCTTCCATCTTTATGTTATAATGAAAATGCCAGAGAGAAATACTCAAGCAAAACCAGAGGGTTTAATTACACACTGGAGATCTGAGAAGGTTATAGTTATTTTTTTGTAGTTTACTCTGCAATGAGAAGTAACAGATGCCATTCTTTCCAGTTGGTTCTGTTTCTAGAGGGTTTTTTTTTTTTTTGAGAATTTCAAGATTTTTTTAGAAGTGAATTTATTGAGGTGACATTGGTGGATAACATTATATAGATTTCAAGTGCTCAGTCATCATCTATATATTGTATTGGGTGTTCACCACAAGACTCATCTGCTTCCATCGCCACGTATCCACCCTTTAACGTTTTCTACCCCTCTCACCACCCCCTCCGTTCCCTCCAATAATCACCATAGTGCTATCTGTGTCTATGAGTTTGTTTTTATTGTTTGTTGTTTGTTTTACTTAATCCCTTCACCTTTTCTCTGAGGCCCACAACCCTTTCCCCCTCTGACAGCTGTCATTCTGTTCTCAGTTTGTTTGTTTATTTTGTTCATTAGATTGCACATATACGTGAAAGTGTATAATACTTGTCTTTCTCTCACTGACTTATTTCACTTAGCATGATAATCTCTGGGTCCATCCATGTTGTCACAAAAGGTAAGATTTCCTTGTTTTTAATGGCCAAATAGTATTTCATTGTGTAAAATGCACCACAGCTTTTTTATCCGCTCCTCTATTGATGGGCACTTGGGCTGCTTCCAAATCTTAGGTATTGTAAATAATGTTGCAATGAACATAGAGGTGCATAGATTCTTTTGAATCAGTGCTTCAAGTTTCTTCCGATAAATTCCCAGAAATGGAATTGGTGAGTCATAAGACAGGGAGTTCCATTTTTAGTTTTTGAGATTCCTCCATACTGCTTTCAACAGTGGCTGCACCAATCTGCATTCCCACCAACAGTGCATGAGGGTTCCTTTTTCTCTACATTCTCGCCAACACTTTTTTGTTGCTTTATTGATGATAGACATTCTGAAGGGGTAAGGTGATATCTCACTGTGGTTTTAATTTGCATCTCTCTGATGATTAGTGACCTTGAACATCTTTGCATATATCTCTTGGCCAACAGTATGTCCTCTTTGGAGAAGTGTCTGTTCAGGTCCTTTGCCTATTTTATTTATTTATTTTTAAATATATCTTTATTGATTTCAGAGATAGGAAAGGAGAGGGAGAGAGAGAGATAGAAACATCAATGATGAGAGGGTCATTGATCAGCTGCCTCCTGCACGCACCCGTCTAGGGATCAAGCCCTCAACCCGGGCATGTGCCCTGACCAGGAATCTAACCCAGACCACCTGGATCCTAGGTTGACACTCAACCGCTGAGCCATGCCCAGCCAGGCTCCTTTGCCTATTTTAAATTAGATTGTTTGGTTTATTGAGGAGTTGAGTTTTATAAGTTCTTTGTAAATTTTGGATATAACCCCTTATCAGATATATCGTTGGCAAATATGTTCTCCCATTCAGTGGGTTATCTTTTCATTTTATTGATGATTTCCTTTGCTGTGCAAAAACATTTTAGTTTGATGTAGTCCCATTTGTTTATTTTTCTTTTGTTTTCCTTGCCCAAGGAGCTACCAGAAGAAATATTGCTACCAGAAATGTCTGAGATTTTACTGCCTATGGTATCTTCTAGGATTTTTATGGTTTCAAGTCTAATGTTTAAGTCTTTAATCCATTTTGAGTTTATTCTTGTGTGTGGTGTAAGAAGGTGGTCTAAGTTTCATATTTTTGCACGTATTTGTCCAGTATTCCCATTATTTATTGAATAGATTGTCTTTAGCCCATTGTAAGTTTTTGCCTCCTTTGTCAAATATCAATTAGCCATAAAGATGTGGGTATATTTCTGGGCTTTCTCTTCTGTTCCATTGATCTACATGTCCATTTTTATGACAATACCATGTTGTTTTGATTACTTTGGCCTTCTAGTATAGTTGGATCAGGTAACATAATTTTTTCCAACTTTGTTCTTTTTCAAGGTTACTGTGGCTCTTCGGGGTGTTTTGTGATTCCATATACATTTTTGGAATATTTGTTCTAGTTCTGTGAAATACGCCATTGGTATCTTGATAGAAATTGCACTGAATCTATAGATTGCTTTGGATAGTATGTACATTTTAATGATGTTAATTCTTCCTTTCCATGAACAAGGTATGAGGTATTGGTATTTTCTTTAATTTCTTTCTTCAGTGTCTTAATATTTTCCAAGTACAGGCCTTTTACATCCTTGGTTAAATTTATTTCTAGGTTGTTGTTTTTTTGATGCAATTGTAAAGGAGATTGTTTTCTTAGTTTCCCTTCTGATAATTCATTATTGGTATATAAAATGCCACCAATTTCTAAATATGAAATTTGTATCATGCTACTTTACTGAATTTATTTATCAGTTATAGTAGTTCTTTGGTGGAATATTTAGGGTTCTCTCTATATAGTATCACGTCATCTGCAAATAATTACAGTTTTACCTCTTCCTTTCCAATTTGGTTGCTTTTTTTCTTCTTTTTCTATGATTGCTGTGGCTAAGATTTCCAGTAATATGTTGAATAAAAGTGGTGAAAGCAGAGATGCCTGCCTTGTTCCTGATCTTAAGGGAAATGCTTTTAGATTTTGCTCACTGAGTATGAAGTTGGCTGTGAGTTTGTGATATATGACCTTTATTACATTGAGGTGTGTTCACTCCATTCCCACTTTGCTGAGAGATTTTATCTAAATCAGTTTTGGGTTTTATCAAATGCTTTTCCTGATACAATCATGTGATTTTTATTCTTCATTTTGTTATGTGGAATATTGCATTTATCAGTTTACGAATATTGTACCAAACTTGCCTCCCCAGAATAAATCCCACTTAATCATGGAGTATGATCTTTTTAATGTAATGCTGGTTCCAGTACCAAATGTTCTCCTTCTGAATTCTTCCCAAAGTTTGATGCCTGGAGTATTGTCTTAATTTATAATTCTCTAAGGATGTCTGTTTGACTAGATTCCATTAATGATGTTGTCAGATAGATGCCTCTTTGAACCAGTGCCCTATACCATGGGCTTTAATACATTGTTGTTAATGAACCCACCAACAGAAGTTTGGTTACTTACAGAAGGACCTAAGCACGTTCATTGTCAGCCACTTAAGAATTAGATATAAAAATCACTCTTTAATGACATAAAATTATTATTTTAAAGCAAACATGTCAATAAAGTAATGTGGAACCAATTCTGATTTAATATGAGAATATTTTCTTCTTTCCCCAAATATTTTCTGAAGAGTAGATGTCACCTAAATAGCAATGTCTATTACATTTGACATGATTAGTAGTGTTTATATTGGGGCCCTCTGGGATGTCAATACAGTTTCACATATAAGAAATGCTTTTTAAATTGTCTTTTTCCCCCCAGTTTATTCTGAACAAAGATAATATATCTCCTTATACAGAAAGCCCACATGGTCTTTATATGTGTGTCCTTAACTTTATTCAGGAAGTGTTTTAGATCTTGTTCTTGCTTGGCAATCCCCTAAATTATCCTACCACTGTATGAAGGATAGATTTTAAAAGTTGTGCAGAACAGTGCCATATTTATAATATTCATCCACTCCTGAGAACTTAAAATATTTTCTCATTGTAACATACTTCCTTTTTTTAACCTGGGAATAGGAAATATATGTCCCCTCTTCCCTGTCTTCTGGATCGTATCATTTTTCTCCTTGTAAAGTACAAATAAAAAGGATTCCAAAAGTTCTTGAACTCAGGCCCTCATGTCTATCAACTGTATCTTAATGGCACAGTTTGGACTAACCTAACTTTCTGTGTCCTTTTATATCATCATTTATGTTCTAGCATATCCACACAGTATTGTTGGCCTAGTTGATAATAGTAGTCCAGAGAAATCCCAAGATGTTACTCTATACTTTTGTTTCTCTATGATCAGCATTTTTTTTTTCTTAACTGTCAATAGCAGATTTAACAGAAGGGCTTATGCACAAATTACAGTTTGTTCTTGAGTTGGCTGCTAGAATGTGAAACTGAACTAAATGTCCAGAGTTCTTCTCTCCACTATCACACTTTCTACCCACTTTATAGAGTCAAGTTACAGGCTGTATTCAGTTGTCAATAATAATTTATTAACTGTTTCAGGATCCCTGCAAAAAAGTATTTAATGTAAGCTACTTTTTCTAACCAAGGCCTTTATTTTAAAAAGTGCAATGAATAGCGTGATGAAGCATTTCAGAAAGTTCTAACTTTGGGTCTTTGTAACAGTTTATTAGCCACCAGGCTTTTCTAGTTTCCATGTGAATGGCCCTTTAATTTTGAGGAAGTTTAGCCAAAGTTCTTCTTTAAGAAAAGGAATTTTTTTTAATGCAGTTTCTTGAAAGACTAATAACCCATCTTGTCCAAGAGAAGACCAGGTAGTTGCTATTATGTTCTACTAACGTGTAAGTGTCTAAAATTTACAACCCTGAATTACTTCAGAAACATTTTGTGCCTGATCTGCATGGTTTGCATTGGCTTCTGGATCCCAATTCAACTGTGTAACAATATGGTACATTAAATCAGATTCCATTTAGAAATTACAAATTTAACCTTTGCAACAATTTCTGGTTATGGCAAACTCCCTGTAGTCTAGGGAGTGCATCAGATGCTCTCACTGTGGCATTCTCTTGGTCTTTTTGTTAATATAGGCCTCTAGAGTATGATCCCCTCTCCTCCATTCACCATTTCATTGCCTATTCATCCTTTGAGACCATTTTAGCATTACTACCCTTGCAAAACCTTTTTCTACATACCTCCTTTACTCCAGTCAGGGCTATGTGCATCCTCTGTGGACTCCCTCAGCACTGTCTTTCCACCTTTATAATAACACTTACTGTGCTGCCTGTCTTTCACCCTAGTCTCCAAGATTCTCAAAAGTCATTTAAGCAGTAAGACATTAGCATTGACCATTCATTGGTCCTAACATTGGCACTGACCCCTTTTGAACCTACAGTGTTCAACATTCTCAGAACCCAGTGAGAACCCAAGACATATACGAATGCATGGATGAGTGAATGAGTGATGTAGTGTGTAATGGACTTCACTGTACACTTACTATTCCGTGTTCAACTTTGAACCTGGTGAAACAGATAATTCAGTGACACTTCAAAAATCTTTCAAGAAGGTCACTGTGGATGGTTTTTGCTGGCATATTCAAAGTCTTGTTACAGACCACTCTTTCTTTCCGCCTAGTAATCACTGTTTTTTGGCTCAGTGGGCTGCTCCTTTAAGGGTGTATAAGCAACTTTTTGCCAACACTTTCTTGCTGGAGGAGTCGGAGGAGCAGAAGGGAATATTTAAGGAGAGCTGTGGCTTCAGGGTTGCAATTTTAAAGCCCGTTTTTATAAGAAATCAGTCTTGTTTTAAGTTTTTACTCCAATATTAACTCAGTAGGAAAACATTTTCTTGCAAAGCTTGTGAAAATAAGTTTAAGTTCTCAGGTTTTCAAAAAGAGTTCTGAATCAGGAATAAAAAATTTAAACAATCACCCCAACTCTATCATTTGTTCATTGAATGTGGTCACGGTACTTAACCTCTCTAAACCTCAGTCTTTTCATATTTAAAATGGGTATAAAACCATTGCTATCTCATAGTAAATAATGTATGTGAGAACACCTTGAGATACTATTATTAAACAATGATTCACTGACATGGACAACAGTGTGGTGGTTGCCGGGGGCAGGGGGAGTGTGAGTAGATATGGAAGAGGGTATAAGGGGGGCATGTAAATGGTAATGGAAAAATTAAATTTAATTTTAAAAATGTATCTGTAATTGAGGGGCTGAAAAATTCTAAATTGTTAAATTCCTAAAATTCAGATTTGAGGTGAACAAGCATATTGATTATTCAAATATTTTCTCATGTATATATTCCCACATAAAATTGTCCACATAAAGCATATAACTGCTTTATTTTTAAGTCTAAGTGGCTCCTTCAAGATCCCTGAAGCTTTTTCCTGCTCTAATAACTAAATCCTTGATCCAAAACGTTGTTCTCATCAGACCGCTTGCATATTTGGATACTGGCAAGTTTATAGGAATCTGCATTTAAAATGAATTAGAATGTTAGCTAGAAACCAACAGTGATTGTATCCTATGGGAAAGCGGAAAGCTGTGGGCATTCTGCAGATTCTAGGCAGTAGTGGTTACATTTTAGTCTTTCTAAAAATCTCTTCTAAAGAATACTTGCCACTTTACCAAAGCAATTTGCCTTATGTTGAGTACTTACTGTTTTTTAATCCTGTGTTTAAGGCAATCATATATGTTACAAAGGGAAAATCCCTATGATATCAATTAATCTCTTGAAGTAGCCTGAAGACCTTTAGCATAAACCCTCCAGGAAGATGCACTTCATTGCCTTTAAGAGACAAGAGATGTAAAGCAGTAATCTTTCTTCTCTTTTTTTCCTTTTTTTTAACCTGCTTTAATGCTCATATGAGCAGATTCTGCTGATGACAATACCAGGCATACTTACCACCAAGGGAAAAATTCCCTTAAAACTTTAAATCCTTTTTCTAGACATAGGACTAGATGGGTTCTCATTGATGTAAAATGTATTTTCTCTTTTGGTTTTAAAATGCCCAAATTCCATAGCAGCAATTGGGTGAAATAGTCCTTGGTCAGGTTTGATTTATAGCTCAAACAAGAGGGAGGCTTCTTTCATTTTTTTGTGATGCTAAAGATAAAATCTATACAAGTACATTGCTTCTGAATCTTTATAAACCCCTCGATCTCAAAGAAAATTGACAAACAACTCTCAAGAGGCCTTTAAAACCAAATGCGTGCTCCGAAAATAGGAACTGCCTTTTATCTGACTTCTTTGTAAGCCTAGATATCTGGAAAAGTATTATAAAAATAATGAATATAATAAGGATACACCAACTTTGTTCTTACCAATTTTTAGTAAGAAAGAACACTATCATTTTATCACTTGATTTCAGAGGGAAACTTCTACATCTTAAGATTAATTATATATAACGTATACATATGAAGATTAATTTATATATGAAAAGATTAATTTATATATACAAATTAATAAAGTTTATGTTAATAATATTAATATATGAAAGGGAACCTCAAGGGTTACCCTCTCAGCTTCCAGCTGATGCTGTGGCAGAACCCTTAAAAGCCCTGAGAGCTAGGCAGACAAGTGTCCAGAGGTAGAGAGATTTGGAGTATCCAATTCGAAGCCCAGAGCTCCCTGTAGTAACAGCTGTTGTCATGGCCACAAATTCAGTATGCAAAACCCCTTCTAAACTCCACAATCTGGTCTGAGAAGCAGACGTAGAAATTTGAGCTTTAAAATTTTCCTTTAAAAATATATTGTTTATGTTTTAGTCTCTATAGTCTTCTATTTGATCTAAGTTAATTGAATCTAACAGTAGAAAATAGTGTAACTCAAGAAGTCCTCTGTAGGAGTACTGAGCACAACTTAATATATATGTGTGTGTATATATTCATACACATATATGTTGATTTTTATAAAATTTCCTACAAATAATAGCCATTAATCTCCCCACCTATTGTCCCCCACTACCAACACACACACACACAGGTACTCTATTTCTCTCTAGAAAGGTGAAAAGGCAGAATTTAAATGTGCCAATGGCAGACCTAGAAAAAACTTTAAGATAAGTATAGTAAATATTTTTGAGGATTCACTAGGTGCTAAACACTAAACCTTTGTAAAATTTTATCATTCGATCCTTATACAACCCAATGGGATCACTATAATTACTATCCATTTTGTAAATAAGGCCACCAAGCTCAGAGAGGTTAGGTAACTAGCCCAGAGCTCTGTAACTAGAGAATGGGAGAATCTTGATGTGAATCCACACAATCTGACTCCAGAATCTCAGCTCCTAACCACCACACTAAGCTCTTTTATGCCGTCAAGTTGAACCATGTGGAACTGCCATTTTGAAGTCAAAAACAGTGAAACATCAGCAATTCCACATGATTCAATCAGATTCTCTCTCACTTTTAGAATATAATCTACATGTGCAGCATAATGTAGTAGAAACAGCTCTGGGTTCAGAGTCCTAAAGATCTAGATTCACATCAAAACACTTATTTTTACTAGCTGAACACTTCTGAGCAAATCATCTACCATCTCTGAGCTGTTGATTCATCTATGAAATAGAATTATAATATCTGCCCACATAAAATGATTATGTAGAGCAAATGTATGAATGTATGTGAAAATAATATGTAAATTATTAATACTGTTGTTAGCATAACCTGAAAAAAGTTACATATAAACAATTTGAAACTTTACAATCTCCTGCTTGTATCAGCTGGTGAGGTGAGGGGTGGTGAAGGGGGGGATAGAAACAACATTAAGCATTAGCTCCCTGTCATGATCCTAAGGTACTTTGAGAAAGGCGAAATAAAATAAAGCAGCAGAATGCTTTTCCTTAGCATCTGATCCAAAAAGATTGATCTGACCTTTTTTTTTTTTTTTTTTTTTGTAGCAAGCAGCCCAAAAGCTTTTTTCCAGAATCACACAGAACTTAAAAAACTCCTCCATGTGATCTTGATGAAAGAGCAAATGAATTAGCAGGGTGATGGGGCACTGTCTCTCTTTTCCAAAGTTGTCAAGATAGTGACGGACTTTTAAAATCAGATGAAAAGAGATCATAGGAGTTAACAAAGAAGGTGGGGATAGTCACTCAATAAATATTTGTTGGTTGATGGATTGATCTTGAAGGCTGCTGAAAGGGTGACCTATAGTCAGATGAAAAGGGAGACAGCTTATTGTTAGCAAGGCTCAAAGTAAAATGATCAGAGAAATTAAGGCAGTTCACTCCTTTGGAAACTGACAATGGCAAGTGGGACTTTTGAGTACAAAGGGATTTTAAAGATTTATAGCAAATAAGAATGCCTTAACATAAGGTTCAAATGATTTATTTCTTCAATTACTATTTTAGAAATGGCTGCTATGAGCATTTGTTATTATATTATTATGATAGGTGCCAGGCAGAAAAAAAAAAAAAGGTAGTACCTCATCTGAGCAGGAGGACAGTATTTCAGGAAAGATAAAGTTCAGGCTAAGGAGCTGGACCTTGAGAAGACCACTCTGCAGCAGGAGAGTGACTGTGCCACGTATGGCCAGGAAGAGAGATGAGTGATTTAACATTAGACTCTCCTTAATTAAAGCACTCAACATTCCCAATTCTTTCTTCTGCCTTCCTGGCACTCATTTTTCAATTTTGTTCAACAAATTTGTATTGAGAGTATTTTGCTAAGTGAAATAAGCCAGTCGGTAAAAGACAAATACTGTATGATTTCACTTATATGAGAAATCTAAGAAACAAAATAAACTGACAAGACAGGCACGGATACGTGGAACAGGCTGACAGCTGTCGGAGGAGAGGGCAGAGGGGGGCTGGATGAAAGAAGGTGAAGGGATTAGCCTAAGAACATATATGTGTAACCCATAGGCCGTGGCCAGAGGGAAGGGGGCGAGGGTCGGGGAAGATGGGAAAAGGAGAAGGGTGAATGGGGACATTTGTCATAGTGTAAGCAATAAAAATAAAGTAAAAAAAAAATTGCATTGAGCACATACTTCTCACCACTAAGTGATGAGATGGATGAACAAGACAGTCCTAGTTTCATGTTGCTTATGGCTGTGTAACCTCGGAGAATTTATTTAACTTAGAAACTTGGCTTCCTCGATAGTAAAATTAACGTTAAAATGTCTAGCACTCGGGATTATTGTAATTATTAAATCAATTTATGATAGTGCCTGGCATGTAGTAGATTCTTAACAAAAAGCAGTAGCAGCAGCAGTAATAGCAACCATTGTTACTGGCTTTGGGGGGAGAATTGTAGACAACAGTGTGATGAATTTCAAGGACTGACAAGAAAAAGTTTCTGACTTCATGAAAGAGGCAGCCTTTGGCTGACAAGATTGGAAGCTTCCCCCTTCCCCAGATGGAACCTAGTCCATGAGGGCAGGGCCTTTGTTTTTTCACTACTGAATTCCCAGGACTTATCATAGTACCTGGGGCATTCTAGGCATTCCAACATATTTTCTCTAATTAATTAGGATTAAATAAAGACATTTAGGGTAGCATATATGATATTCATAAAGATACCAAAGAAAGGAGGTTCTTCATATAAGTTCAGCACAATTACTTGGCTAGAGTACATTTTAGAAGATAGGAAGCAGAGTCTGTAGCTAGAAAGGAAGGCTGAGGACAGCTAATGGGTGACCCAGAATGTTCCTTAAGGATAAAGAAAAATTGATTAAAGCTACTTGAGCAGCAAAATTACATGATGAAAACATTGCTTTTTAGGAAGATAAATCTCAAAAATATATATAGAAAGAATAGACTGATGTTGAAAAATGATTGAGGCAGAAATGTTTTTAAGAAATTATATCAATGGTCTTAAGCAAGTGATAAGGACTTGAAATAAGATGTTGGGTGTTAATAACAAATGTGAATGATGTAAATGAAAAATAGAATTCCTTTAACAAGCGTATAGAGTGGACTAGAGGAAATGATGGTTATGATTAGGCAAAATAATTATTTCTGTTTTAGACTTATTGAGACTGGGGCGATAGAAGAGCACTTACTTAGAAAATAGAAGTTGGAGGAGATGAAAACTCAGGTAAAGATTGTACAGCAATAGGGGCAGACCTTGGTGAATACTCATATCTGGCAAGAGGGGGAAAATGGTCATAAATACTGTGGACAGGGCAGTAGGAAGGAGACCAATAAAGATATAGACTGTGTTACAGAGGAAAGGGAAGGTTCAAGTGCTAGTCACTCCAGAGTGTCCAATGCTGCATGAAACCCAGGGAGAATCAAGGGGAAGGCCATTGTATTCAAATGTGGGAAAGTGTTTTGTTGCTCCCTAAGAGTTTTTTTCTTACTGTGGTGGAACAGAACCAAGATTGCAGGGGTTTGAGGAGGGAAGTTGAGGATGAAGAATGTATGACGCTGATATTCTGCCAAATACTATAGTTGTATTATACCCAAGGGAAGAGGAAATACTCTTGGCTACCTGCTTATATCATCGTATTTGTAAAGTCTCATCTTGTGGTCAGCACACATTTAGTGTTTCTGTTTCTCTAAGCCTTTAGCCCTGTGATTTGAGCTCTTGATTCTCTTGGACACTTTCCTTGCAGTCAACCAAGTGGTTTGCCTGTGGGGGTGGTGAGGTGAGAGAAGGGCTTGATAAAACAGAAACCTGGTGTAGTCTGATGCCTTTACAACCATCGGTTGATTGTGTTTTTAACATCATTTTCTTCTCTCAAAGAGAGTGTTCAAATTTACAGAATATTTAATCCCAGAGAACAAAGCAGCCTGCCTCAGGCTGGAGCCAAGCGAAAGCCATAAAACCACCTGTTCTTACACCATCCAGTATACGGTGCAAAGCAAGAGAGCAGAGCTGGGGAGAAGTGTGCCATTTCCAAATCAGAGGCAAATCCAGTTCTGCACTTATTAAGTGACTATATTTTTCTTTCATTTCAGAAGCCTTCAATCAAGACAACTTTGCATATATAAAATGACTTTGTCTTTATACATGTAAGGTTGAACCTTAAGCTGTTTGCCTTGATTTCTCTTGACAGAAATAACAAAAAAATATACGTATTACAATTTTACAGGTAAAAAGCTACTTAATTAAAAAACTGGTTTATAATTAAATGAAAGAAGCACACATAGTAATCATTAGCTGTGATCATTTTCCTAGACCCAAAGTTCTGTGTTATAAAGTCTTAATAACAAAGGCAGAGAAAATAAAACCCAAAGAAAATTGTTGAAGAATGGAACAGATTATAAGATACTGACTATTTTTTTGTCTTTTTAGTGGGAGCTATGATTTAGCAGTTCCCTGAGCTCAGAAATTTGATTAATTAAGATTAGAAGTTGTAAATTGAAATCAAGGTTTACTTATATAACACATTTAGTTGAATAATAGGAATAGTGCTCTTACAAAAATTAGAATCTTAGCTGAGAATATCAATAATTATTTTTATAGTTTGGGAGTGTTTATTAAGAGTTAGAAATACTATGATTAGCTTCTTGTAAAACTGCTTATTTTAAACCAGCCTCATTATAACTGAATAATATCATAAAATAACGACATGCATGCCTTAGATTAAAACAGGTGCTTTGCAAAGCTTAAATAGAAAATCTTTTGCTTACCTCTAAGTGTTTAAGTGAACAATATTGACACTTAGACAAATGTGTATAATATATAACAAAAATGGAGTCTAACAGCTTGTAAGTGGCAGAACTGGTATTGGAATTCAGGCCTCTTGGATTCTAGAAACTAAGCTTTTCATTTCTCTGTTACGAATCCTCTTAATGTGAAAAGAGGGCATAATTTTAGGCAGTGGAGATAGCCTGGGAGAAGGGACATTAGTTTGTCACAGGTAGTGAGTGATATACAGCTTAGCTGTGGGCTGCAAGCCACCAGCCTTTGTCCAATGATGCTCTCATCCCAGCCACGCTGGTAGGTTGACTTTAGTTTTCTCATTACTTGATTGTTTTTCATCCATTCAGGAGAGAATTTTAAAGTTAAATGTGATGAAAAGATGGAGATTATAAACATGGGCCTTTTCCAGTTGTTCTTTCTTTTGGATTACAGTAGAGCAAACTCCCGTACTTTTTTTCTCTTTAGAAGAGCAAAAGCAATAAAACCACCTGTTCTTACACTATTTGTTTCCTTTTATTTCCCAAGAAGCTTTGAGATCTTTGAGGATGGTACTGTTTGTTGGTGATGTTCTTGAGTGGAGCCAAAGAGAGCGGGCAATCCTGCCATTTCATTTCCTCCATGACGCGTAACCTCACAGATTAGGAAGAAACATGGTAGACATTCATGGACTTTAGAGAGCTACCAGTTGGTAGGATGATGGGTTGCTGATTGAGATCTTTGGAATAGAAGTTAATAGAAAAATCCATAATGGGCAGGTGTACCTTGATTAAAGTGACAGAAAAAGTAAATATGGTTTAAACAGATAGGAAGAAAACCCTTGATGCCAGAAGGTCAGAGCTGAGAGGCACCTCAGAAATTATCGGTCTGCATAAAAGAATTAAAACATCATGCCCTGCCCAAGGGTACCAGCATATCAAACTACAAAATCAAGACAGGTCTTCTGTCTTGATCAATCAAATCAATGTAGGTCTTCTGACGGTAATCCCAGAGGTCTCTCCAGCAGAGCACTCTGAAGAAGCAGTTAATGCTGTTCCTTGGTGGGCCTGTCTCTCTCCAACCCATTCTGATGAGCACCTGCCCATGAGAACATTCAGTCCATGTCCCATTCTCTATGAAGCTTTTTCGGGCTCCCTCTAGGTGAAATCACATTTTCCCTCCTCTGTGTCATCTCTGCAGTTACCATAGTCTGCAGGCACCTATCACAGCAACCATATCACTTTGTCACGTGTGTCCATTTATTTGTCTCCCTGCTAGTCTGAGACATAGAAGGCAAGAGTTATATCTCACTCACCTTTGTATCTCCAGGGCTCGTCATTCTACCTAACACATGGTAGGTGTTCAATAGATGTTAGATTAATGTTTTAATTGATTATTTTAATTAGAGATTACCAATGCATGCCTGTAAAAAAGATTCCTGTGATGGAGGGATTAATTCAAACCTCATTTCATAGGAAAAGACAACAGTGGGTAAGGGCTGCCTAACTTACTTGAAGGTGGAAAAGAGTTTAATGACAATTCAATTTTTGGAGTTCTCTGGTGACTTGTTTCTAAAGATTTTTCTGGAGACCTGCTATGAATGAGGCATGGTGTCAGAGGCTATAGTGGAGCAAAAGAGTATCGTATAATCTTTGTCCTCATGAGACGGTGATGTAAGGAGAGCAATGCGAGCAGCTTTAGGGAAGTGAGTATCAATAGCAGAGCAACCCCAGTGGTCAAGACTGACCAAGAGCATGTTTAAAAGGAAACGCCAGAGTGATTGGACAGAAGACTGGGAGAAAGTCCAATTACGGTAATATTCTGAGTGAAGGCCACCCTGACCTGATTTGGGAGAGAAAGCTAAGATGATTCCTATCCGCAAGACTGCATATTTTAGATGGGTTCAGAAAAGAAGAGTGTGGGTTAGAAAAGGGTTTTGGTAGATTTTGCAGAGGAAAGAAAGTTTGTTTGCTTATTAAATAATATTTTATATTGTTGAGGAAATTAGCAAGAATACAATATTGGATCAAATGAATCTTGTGGCCCTTGCAGATTGGTAAGCCAGAACTAATTGGAATTTCTCTTAGTGTTAAAGACCTACTATGCACCAGGCAGTTAATAATGTATAATCTCATTTATTCCTCCCAACAATTTCATGAAGAGAATTATGTGGTATGATAGCTAAAATTTATTTATCACTTGAAGATGTGTGCTTAATGTTTCACATAAATTATCTAATTTAATCCTCACAATGACCATATGAGGGAAGTACCATTCTACATATGAGAAAATTAAGGTTTTGAGAGATTAAGGAAATTGCCTACATTTGCATATCTCATGAATATTGGGCTAAGATCAAATCTGTGTCTATTTTTTTCACTCTGAAACCTATATACTTACCTACTGAGCATAAAAGAGCACACACAGAAATATAAGGAGCCTAAAACATCATGACATGTTTGTTGTAAAAGAGCCTCCAATAGGAGAGAAGGATGACTATTGGCCGGATAGTAAGAGGAATACAAACAAGTGTGTGGGTGTGTAGAGTCCACGCACACAGAGTCCATTTGATGGTGGCTGAGGCTCTGTGCAGTAGGGTTCCTGAGAAGAGCTGATCTGAGCTCAGAGGTGAAGATATTAAGCTAGGAATGCTGAAAGGCTTAGATCCTGTAGGAACTGCATCCCCACTGGCAAGCAGAGTCTTCTTCGAGAGCATCAAGTTTTACCCATGCAACAAATCTTTATTGATTCTTTGATTTTTCTATTTCCCCATTCACGTAGTCGCCGTGGGTCTGAGTGCTGGACAGTGTGGCATACGCTGCAGCCGTAGATGGAGCAGAGGGACATGGGCCCTGCCTTGCTCTGGGAGTGGCAAGAGGCCATAGAAACCAGACCCTAGTCCCCATGATCGTCACATTTCTCTCAAAGCCCGACAGCTTTATAGTATACTAAAGCTATGACATTCAGAGTATGCCCAGTATTTTTGCCAAAAGCATCTTGGCCGTAGACATCTTTGCCATAAGCATTTTGCCATATAACTAATGGCCATAAGACAATTTTGCTGTAAAAAAGATAAAATCACAACAAATAAAAGAGGGACATTAAAAAAGATACAGTGAAACATGAAAAAAATGAATAACAAAATTAAAGAAACTTTATTTAAAATGTGTGTTGCTTCATGGCAAAACTACTCAAATAACTAATTTTATTTTGTGGATTTTACCTAAGCATTTTTCTTGTTCTGTGAGAAATGTGGGCTAAACTAAATCTGCACCCTCAAAGAGGGCCTTTGACCTCTCTTCTCCCAAGGTGGTGTGTTTTAAAATGAGAAACGAACTCTGGGACAAATCATGGTCATTTGGAAGAATGCTAAGAATTTTAAGATCACCACCACCATACCTACTTGTCACCCTAAAGACCATTGAAAGAGCTAGCTAAGATTCTGAGATTTATATGTAGAAAAATGGGAGTAGATTCAAGAACTTCCTCAATGGAGAAATGAAACCGAACTGACAACTAGCTTAATCTGCCAAACTTGGTTGAATGATTCCTCAATGGAGAAATGAAACCAACCAACCAAACAAAAAACACCCCAAACTGTCAGCCAGTTATTTTATGGCAAAATTGCCTTACGGCCAATTAATTGTGCCATGAGAATGTTTGCAGCAAAGATGCTACAGTTCAGATACCTAGAACAGATTCAAAGACAAGTCATGTGTATTATATCATAATTACTTATAATAAAGGTATTATTTATCATGTACTATACTATTAAGGAATCAAATCTATATGCAGAAGGTCTTCAAATAATGTTTCATTCAACATCGTTTCGTTTCAACATTGATGAGATGGTATTGACTCCTGTTTGTACCAATCAGCCTATGGTAAAATTGGTTTTGTTATATGTCCTTTTGCTCACTGTCGCAGAATTTCTCAAAAATGTTAAGTGAGGACTTGCTGTATGTAACAAATAGTAAATAGACCTGTATAGATTTGCAGGTGGTGACAGTGGGGCTCTAGTACACCTCTCTGCTTTGTATATTGGACATCACACTTCTATGAGGCGTTAATATGTTTGTGTTTGGTGCCTCTTTGAGAACTGCATGTTTCTTAAGAATAGGAATCATATCTTAACATCTTTATTTTCTCAGTCCCTGTCACACTAAGTAATACATCTTGTAAACTCAATAATTACTCATTGAGTGGAATTGTATTTAGTCTTAAGAAGCTTGATTTTTCTGTTTTAGCACTTGTTACAATATGCGATCTGGGGATATATAAAAATTCATTCATCTCAGATTTTAATATGCTACTAGCTTTAATAAAATTACAAATGTGGCAAAGAACAAAAGAAATAGAGAATTCATTACTTAAGATTCCAATTAAAGAACACTAAAATATAGAATAATTCACATGTGTTATTCATAAAAAAACCATTTTCAGGAGATAAAAATACATCTCAAAATCAAATTATATTCTCATTCAGGCAGGTGGTTACCATAGTACTGAAGGGAGAAAAAAAGGGCAGTGAAATTAACTAGAGGGTGTCAGAGAGGAAAAAATCATGTAAAGCATTCCAAGTTTATAGGATTAAAACTTTAAATACCAAGTTTGAATTTGAGTAGGTCACTCTGTCATCTTCACTTCCCTGTGATGCCAGGAAGGCTGCATGCCCAGAACAGTACAGGACAATGTGTGGCATTAATTTGATTTTCTGGCCACCATAGAAACCTACCAGCTGTCACCACAGAACCATTAGGTTCAAAAATATCATGTATTTGAAGAAAAACAGATTTTTTTCAAAACTGGGAAATTGCATCTACTTTGTTGACCCTCCATGTCTACGAAACTACCAGCCCTTTCACTATTCTAGTCCTAAGGTGGAGAGATGACTGAGTGATGGTCACTGATACAGCTGGAATAACAGAAACCCTCGCCAAGCAGCCACCCAGGCCTCAAACTATCAGGACCATTAAGATTACTAGGGCATTTAAATACCAGGGGAAATATTACTGATCAAGAACAGCAAACAGTTATATTTGGCAGAACTCCTTTCAGGAAGAGAACTTTGTAAATTGAAAGGCATAAATTAATAAACTGATAGGGGGGTAGAGCAAGACCACCAAGTAAGTTCAGACAATAAGTTGTCTGTAAAACCCCCAGAAGATGGTGGAGGTTCTTTTGTTTTGTTGAGAATACAGCAAATTATGGCTATGAGGAGTTACTGTTCATACCTCTTGGTTCTTTACCTCTTAATAAGCAACCACTCTTCTAAATAAATGTGGGGAGAAAATATTCAAAGAATATTGCTTTCGAAAGTTGCTAAATTTTCACGGATGTCTTAAATAGAGGTATTCTTAATTCTTTCTAGCTTATTTTTTCCTCCAAGGTCTTTGCCAAGGAAGGTTGTAGTATGTCTTGCCTTAGGGGTCCTTAGGCAGAACATATAGCATGCTCTCCTAGTGATGAGAGAATGGACACTAGAACCTCTTAAATGTCTTTCCTGAACTCCCACACTGGCTCCTGTGATACCATGTTTTATATGTTCTTCAACTAAAGGCTGAAATGTTGCTTCACTTATGCTAAAAACCTTTCACATCTTTATAATTTACTAAATTCTGTTGTAGTCATAAGATGCTTTCTTTTAAAAGCAAGGTTACACCCAAACCCAGGTGGCACTGTCCCTTCATACGAAGATATCCTGAATTAGGCAAATGAAGTTCCTTTCTTAGGTTGAAAACTAAAGACCCATGAAGTAAATATAAGTCTGCAGTAGTTCATGGAGCTGACCAGAGAACGTCCGTATACTAATTTGGCTATCTATATATAATACTTCTGGGATCTAAAAGTCGGCATGTATGATCATAGAAATGTTAAGCAAAGATTTTTGTAGACCATGACTATGTAACATATGCCACTACAATATATTTGTCTTTTAAGTACCACCTCACAGAACATCTTTCACCCTGAGCCTTTAGATTTTATTATCAGAAGCTTGTTTTCTTCTCTTTGAAGTTTGTTTTTTCCTTTCCGAATAATGTGAAGGCTTCACTCTAGAGAGGCACTGAAGCAAAGGAAAGCTTCCAGGAGCCCTGCCGAGAGAATTAAAATATGTCACATTAATTCAGTTTTCTCTTTCTGCCCTCCCCCTATTAATTCCACAAAGTTATAAAAACAAACAAAACGAATTAATATGAAAACACACACATACAGAGGATTTGAGTTTTATTTTGTATTTTTACACGTAAAAAACAAAAACCTCCATAGAGCAGCTAAAACTTTCTAACCTTATTAAGTCCTCTTCTATGAGTCATTAGGTTGCTGAAGCACAGAAAATCAAATTTGGTTTAGGGCTGTTTAATAAGGTAGTAACACAATAAAATGTGATTCACCAATTAGCTCATGTAATTAGAAAATCAAAAATATGCTCTAAGTGGCTGGTGTACACACATAAATACAGCCTATTGTCATTCTTTGTATTTGCTGATTGTAGCTATAATTAACCTTCAGTTGATGTTACTACATCCCAATTCCCTATAGGAGAGAATTTACAAATAACTGTGTTTTAAAGCAGATGAATGAATGAAGCCCTTAGTTCAGCCAGTCACTCATTCACTCTTTTTTTTTTTTTCTCATTGATTCTTTCTTGCCAGGCTTTCTGTTAGACTATCAAATCCTTGCCTCCATAGAACTCTCAATCGACAAAAATTATGTTTAAATTCTTCTAAAGAAGGGAAAAGTTAACTGAAGTTAGAACTCTACAACAATGATGGTGTTATAGTTAAAAATTAGTCTTTCTTGCTGATTCCTAAATGCTACTGATGTTGCTGAGACACATATAAGAAAAAAGAAACTAGCAATTGGAGAATGTTTTTGCTCAGAAGCTTTACTGGTTCTAAAGGACTCTGTGATAGATAAGAATGGGAATTGAATATTTGTTGGATTATTTTAAAGCAACTCTTTATACATGCTGTATGCACATCTGTTGAAATCTAAGGCATAGGTTATATATTGCCTGGCTATATTTTAAATATATTTCCCTCTCTACGTTCAAATCAATTCCAGGTCTGGTTGAATGGTTAAAACAGTGTCTCCTTAAAAATTTCAACCATATCCTACTTTGCCCTTTTCTTATTGCAACTAAAGTACATGGGCATGGTTACATGGTCTAGGGCTTCCCAATAAATATAACAAGAGGATTATAAGGATGAATTAGCTGAGTTTAAGCCAATAAGGAAAAGTCATTTCTTAACGTAACATGATCATTCTTAATGATATTTTACATTTAAAAAAATGATATGGTTGTGCTACCCTTAAAACTGACTTTTTAAGGTCATATATTAGTATGCATCCATAGAAATTTTAAAATATCTTAGGAAAATGTTTCCCTTATAACCGTAACATTGCTGCTGTGATGGTTTATTCTTTGTAAATTCACAAAGCATATTTTGTATTGTTCTATCTCCCTCAAAGACTGCAAAATTCTAGGGGATGCAGTAAGTTTTGATTTTTTTTAGTAGTCTCATTCATATATTTTAGAATAGCTTGGATTATATTTTATTTGGATACAAACATACAATTGCACATCAAGAAAGTGTAGTTTGTTCATAGCCAGAATGAAACTTAACCCCCAAATGTTATTTAAAATGAAGTTGTCGCCACCTCACTACGTATTTAATCACTCTCTTTCTTTTTTCCTATTTACAGGTCAATGGGACAGAAATTGAATATGAGTTTGAAGAAATTACTTTGGAGAGGGTAAGAAAAATCCAATAATCCAAAGCCCCAACCTTGCTTTCTACATTCTGCATCCTAAGGGGTTGTCTTGTGAAATTACACAATTGTATATCATACCCTGGAAGTTTCCAACAGGGCTCACAATGAGAATATTAATAAAATTCTTTCTGTGGAAGGCCTGGGGACAAACAGACCAAACATCCAGAGTGTTCAGTATATAGAATGCATTGCCAGGATTTGGAGAAATGAATAGAAAGACAGAAATGTTCAGTGAGCTAGCGCAGTATTTCTTCCGTTTGTTTTCATTATTGTTTTGCTATACATTTTAGATACATTACAAAATATTTTATTTATGTGATATTAATATAATCTTTATAACTACCATTACCATACATTTTTAAGTTTAAAAAACAAACAAACAAGTGATGGATTTTAAAAGCACCCCTATAGAGAAAAATGCAGCAACCCTGCAGATCTCTGAAAATATGCTGGAAGGATTTGACAAATTAGGAAAATTCTGTGCAGCGCAACCTGAGTACGTAAAGATAAGAGAAAGGCCAAAGATGACCTACAAGAAAAATGTTTTTACGTGACCAAACAGCATTAACAGGATTCTCATCAAAAAAAGGGGGCTGATAACATACATAAACCTGTGCAACCTTATTAATAAACAAAGAAAGCAATGATACTAAACAGTTTTCATCTACCCAATTGGCAGGAAATTTTAAAGGAAGGTTAATATTTATTGCCATTGAGTGGGTGTGGACATTGGTGCAATCATAAATGAACAACTTGGAAGAATGTATCAAAAGCATTAAAATGGGCAAACTTTCTACCCAGAATTTGTACTTATTGAATTATACAAATACACAAAGGATGTTCATATTGGTGTTTTTTATAATAGTGAAGAAATAAAAAGACAAATGTTTAATAATACATTATTATGTGTCCATATAAATAGAAAAATCATATTAAATTATATTGTAATAGTATTTTTAAATATTTAATTATAAGGATAGAGATGTAAGTAGACTATATTACTAAATATTTTGTTAAATTAAAAATCAAGTTTTACAGTGTTATTTAAAATATAATCCACTAAGCACAAACAAAGGTATACATTTATAAATATATGCATAAAACCTAGAAGGATACACACCAAAATGGTAAAAGGGTTAACTCTTGTTAAGGATTTTGGGGGTGATTTTTTTGCTTCATCTGTTTATTTATATTTATTTCCTAAACTTCCCATAACAAACATATATTACATATATAACAAGAAATAAAAATGAAAGTGCATTTCCTAAGCTACCATTCAAGTATGAATTTACACTCAAGACATACACTTAAATTTATTTATTTATTTTTTATATTTCACTTTCCTGAGTCCGGAAATTTATCATTCTTCCTAATTTTTATTGAGTGTGAGTGGTTTTAAAAGGAAATTTACATTGAAGATTAAGTATTTGACAGATTAGTATTTTAAAGCTTATGTTATGAACTCTGATAAAATTTTAAAGGCATGCTAAATGGAGGAAGCTTATGGAAAATTCGCCCTAATGAGAAAAAAGAACACATTTCCCCTTCTAAATTATTAATCTTCTCTACAGAGCTGGCTATGTAATTTGTGGGGCACAGTACAAAATGAAAATGTGGTACCCTGGTTTAAAAAAAATAGTAAGAATTAAAAGATGGCAACAGCAGAGCATTACACCAAGTGTGGGTGGCTCTGGGGCCTTTCCCCACCCCCTTCCTTCCCAAGGGCATTCTCCACCCCACCCTTAGCACCCCCAACTCCCAAGCCTCTCTTCCTTCTTCCACCTCTCAAGGTCTGTTTCTCTCTCTCTTCTCTTTCTCTCTCTCTCCTCCCCCCCCCCCCCCCAGCCAAGCTCCAAGGGCCCTTCTTTTTCTGTAACTTGTTTACTGACCCCATTTCTTCTATGGCTCACTCCTACCTTTGTGACTTCTAAATACACTTTCTCTTATAGTTTGAAAAGTAAACAAACAAACAAACAAATAAATGCCAAGAGTGAGCCCTTCTATATATAGGGCCCTCTTTGCACAGATTTCAAACTCATTAAACCAACCTTCTCTCTGCCCATACTCCACACATATCATCGTTTTGAAAACCCTTGGTTTTACAGGTAAAAAACGTAATTAGAAGCTAATGTTGGTGTGAGGTACAGCATTCAGGAGGAGTCTGGCAAATGTGTGTTCTAGTCTGGGTTCTGATACTTGCTTCATGACCTAGCGTGTCATCTCACTCCCCCTCTCCCTGCCCTAGGTATTCTGTTATACTCTAAATCTTGTCATTGCCATCCATTGCCTCTCTCTCCCAAAACCTGTGTTAAAAGCATCATCTTCTCTGAACAACACCTCCTTTTCGTATTCACCATTTATTCTAATACCTCCACTCTAAAAACTCTTCAACCTTATCGGGACCTTGAATCATTGATTCCACCATTTCCCTTCAGTTTTCACACTTCATTAAGCCCTCCCTTCCTTCCTAACTTAGTATATATTCCAGTTATTCTTCTCATACACTCAGCATTTTTAATCCTCTCTCTTTTTTGTGTTCATCCAACAAAACCTCATCTATGGTTAATCTACCATCGTGAAACCAACACCGTCCTACTGACTTCATGCCAGCACCTGGGCAATGGAGCCTGGCTACAGAAGCACTCGCTCATCTCACTTTAAAATGATAACTATTGATTTCAGATGGACCCTCAGAATATCCTAGCAATTCTTACACATTTATTTAGAAAAGTTACTTTCTCATTCCCTAGGACAACAATTTCACACCTCATTTGTGCTCCTCAGATCTCTAACACCCCCTCCCTCATCCACAGGCTCACCTGTTGACCTCTTTTTATATGTCCTAGAGAAAATCTAAGCACTTAAATGAAAACCACTTACTTTCCTACCACCAGGTCT
Organism: Miniopterus natalensis; assembly: GCF_054644295.1. Classification (NCBI taxonomy): domain Eukaryota; kingdom Metazoa; phylum Chordata; class Mammalia; order Chiroptera; family Miniopteridae; genus Miniopterus; species Miniopterus natalensis. The sequence goes on from NC_142091.1 coordinate 31,696,386, forward strand.
GCAAGTGTGATCTCCCTGTTACAAGGAAGGAATTTTCCCTGCTCCTTTCCAAGGTCAGCTCTTCACTCATGACCTGGACTCTGTAATTTCTCATCCATTCAAAGACTTTGCCTCTGCAGTTTTCTCCTCTCTCTCCTGCCATATCAGTTTCTCTCTCACTTTTTCTTGGATAAATTTAATACAGACATGATATAATATTTCTCATCTTAAAAAAACAACAACAGTCTCTTGACCAAAGTTCCCCTACTATTACTGCCTTATTTTATTTTGCTTTACATAATAACTAGGAAAATTGTCTATTTTTATTGACTCTACTTTATTACCTCATTTTCTTATTTTAACCTATTTCATGCTTGCATCCCCACAATAGTCCTAACATCACCCCTATCAAAGTCACGCCAGGGTCCATCTTGCAAAATACAAGTATCAGTTCTCAGTTCTGACTGATTTCTCAGCAGCATTTGATGCAGCAGTCATTGCCTCCTTCCTCAAAGGTGTTAATTTCTTGGCTTCTGGAACAAAACACTCCCCTGTTTATTCACCACCTCATGGGTGCTCTTTTTCAGTGTCCTTGCTGGCTCCAACTCTAAATACTGGAGCACTGCAGAAACCCAGTGCACAGACCTCATCTCTCCTCAAACCCTAGGCCATCTCATCCAGACCCAGGGCTTTAAATATCAGCTACCAGCTGGTGATTCCCAAATCTGAAGTCATTACCTCCCCTGCACTCCAAATGTGGACAGCTAACTGTCCAGTTGGCATCTCTGGTATGTTCCCAATAGAATTTATGATTTCCCTGCACTCTCCACCCTCTGGGCCAAAGCTGCTTCTAGCCTAATGTTCCTCCTCTTAACTAATTGGTTCTATCATTTTTCTTATTATTCAAGCCAAAAAAAATCATCTAGGCATCTTGCTTAATTACGCGTTTTCCCTCAGCATCCAGAGCAAGCCCTACTGGTACAACCATAAAAATAGATTTCAAAATCAATCACAACTTGCCACCTGTTCTGCTGAATCCTGCTCCAAACCAATATCATCCCATGTCTGGACTACATTTCCCCTCAAAGTAATCAGAGTAATCTTTTAAAAAATATAAACCAACCTTGGCTTGTTTGACTCAATGGTTTAGACGGTTGGTTGGCCCATAGATCGAAGGGTCTTGGGTTAGATTCCAGGTCAACAGCACGTATCTCAGTTGCAGGCTCCATCCCCAGCCCCAGTTAGGGCCAGTGCAGGAGGCAACCAATCTGTGTGTCTCTCTCACATCAGTATTCCTCTCTCTCTCTCTCTCTCTCTCTCTCTCTCTCTCGTCTCTCCCCTCCATTCTCTCTCTCAAAAAAAAAAAAATCAATGGAAAAATTATCCCTGGGTGAGGATTAACGAATATATATATTTGTTCCACCAGGTCATGTCACTTTCATTCCTAAAGCCCCCCAAGAGGTGATAATTATACTCATCATCACCATCTACACGGCCTTATACAGTGTGACCTCTACGTCTCTCTCCAACATGAAGCTCTCACCACCAACTCCTTGAATATATTCTACTTTAGCCACACTGAATTTCTCATCATTCCTTAAAAAAGCCAAGTTATTCCCACCTATAAGCCTTTTTATCAGCTATTCTATCTGCATGGAAAAATCTCTCCTCGGATCTTTTTATAACTTGGTCTTTTCATTATTTAAAGACCTACTCAAATGTCTCCTCCTCAGAAAAATCTCCATTTGCACCCCATTTAAATTAGTACTAGCATCCCAATCAAGGTAATCCATAGTTTTATCTTTTCATTGCATTTACCAATATCTGAAAGGTATATTATTTATTGATTGATTGTTCACAATGTTAACATCCATTCCCCCCACTAAATATATATTTAAATATATAATCACTTCTATATTCAGCCCGCCTCCAATGGTGTCTGGAATGCACTAAACATTCAGTGAATATTTGGCTCACAAATGGGTTATGCCTGTACCCTAGCCCTGCAAGTACAGTGAAGTAGAGATGCATGGCCTAATTTTGTACCCGAGCCCTATCACTTACTGGTTGAGTTACTTCGAGCTGAATACTTAACCTATCTGCGCCTCAGTTTCCACTTCTGAAAATGAGTCTGAAGACTTTGGAATTACCTCCTAGGACCCTTGCGATGATTAAATGAGTCAATATAAAGATTTGGAACAGCATGCATAGCTGTTCTTAACACTCTCTTTGTGTTAACATGGTAGTTCTCACAAACGTTATTTGTCAGAATCATTGAGGGAGCTTATTAAAAACATAGCTTCCAAGTCTCAGTGAATAATTTACATTAATCTAGCAATAACTTCTTTTATACCAGCTTTTCTTCTTTTTCTTTTCAGTTACTTTGTTAGATGTCAGACATCCAATGATGAAGAAGTTGTGGTCATTGTTATATGCCTTTATAGCTTACACTTTTTCTACATTTAATCTCTAGAACATTTACTTTAGTAACAAACTCATCACACTTATCACATTTTGTAATATCCCTATGAGGTGGATATTTGCTAACTCCCTTTTACATATTAGGACACAGAGGCTTGGAAATTAAATCACTTGTCAAACGTGATAATGTTAGCAATGGATGGAGCTAGGATTCAGCTCCATGCCCACAGACACTAGAATTTAAGCTCATTGCCACTGAGTTAAACTGCCTTCAGAATTAAGTTCAAGTGTCATTTCCTCTATGAAGCTTTCCTTGACTTCCCCTCTTGGGCAAAAAGCCCTTTCATAAATTAACACAAGTAGAAAAGTTCTTACATTAAATGATGAATAAAATCTCTCTTTCTTGATGGAAGGAATTTTGTTATAGTGTTCTTTATATTTCTATGATGACATAAAAAGAAAAGGGAAAGCCACTGGGCAATTCAAGGACAAGTTGACTCCTCCTCTACATGAGCATTGTTCATGGCATTGGCCACTTGGTACCCATGGTGAATCCCACAAATGTTTTATGTACCTTTATTTGTCGAGCCCTTACTGAACAAAGGCACTGGGTGGGTCACAGTCCTTGTTTCATAGCATTTTATAGTCTGATAAGGACACAGAGAAGTAAGTAGGCAGAAAACATAAAGAAGAACAGAATGCTGAGGATTCCTGGCCCAGAATGGAGCACTCCCTGAGGCATTGCGCCTGAGCTGGCTTATGGACCCTGAGAGGGAGCTAGCTGTGGGAAAGGGAGTGGAGGCAAGCGGCCTCTCAGGCAGGAAACAGCATGTGCAAATGTTCAAGGGCCCATGGAAAAGTAACATGTTCAAGGAACTACAAGTAGTTCTGAGTGACTGCACTGCAAGTTATAAGTAGGACTCAGACAGAGAGACCAGCCTAGAGAGATGGAGAGAGCTGAGGACATAGATGCCTTTTATAATAAGCAGAAGGATTTCAGTTTTATCGTGAAGACACGGGAGAGCTTGAGGAGAATTTTAAGCAAAAAAATGACCATCATAGTTGTGTTTCAAAAAGATCACTCTGGCTGTGATATTGGCTATACATTTCATAGAATTCAGGAGATGATGCAGGTAGGCCACTCACAACATGTAATTAATGGCTACGTTCTGCAGTGATGATGTAGGAAAAGATGATTCACAATATGTTAAGAATGTTAGAAGAACAGCTTCTGTTGTTTTGTAGGATGGGAAAATGCCAGGGAGAGCAGAGGAGGCAGAATCCTCGACTATAATCCAACAAAGTCCTTTTATTGACATAATCTGGGCCTCTCAAAGATGGCCAACTGTGATATTTCAAGCCTTTGTAACACCCTGGGCTTTTATGACATTAGCAAAGGTAGCTGAATATAAAATCCATGCCTCTGAGTGATTTATCTACTATCCATGTGTGAAGTTAATAGGCTATGTATCTCTGATATGATTTATATCAAAAGAAGCGAGTTGACCCAGCATGGATAATAGATTCATAATGCCTTCATAACCCTGACCAACATGCATGACTACAATTTAGCAGAGATGTTGAAGAGACTATCTGCCATCTCTTCCCACGCCTGCCCCTTAGCCTCCAAAAAAAGAAAGAACATTTGGAGTGCTTTCCTGACAGCTGCAGAATGTATGGCCATGTGATACTATTTGAATGTTCTGTCTGACAAGTCAAGGATATTCTTTTACAATTAAAGAAAAATAAAAGATCTGAGCCATCTTCACAAATATAAATCATTAACTTCTGTCACTTATTATTTAACCCATGCTAAAACAAACAGATTTAGACAGTAAAGTGACTGATTTATTGTACCCTGCAAATTTCTATAGATGAACCAAGTTTTGCGTATAAGATGGGTAACATGGGATTATGAAAACAGTATTTGTGAACTGCCAAGTAAGAAGTGACTTATTAAAGCTCCCTACCGACGTACTGTTCATATTCACCCAGACATCAAATTAAAGAGAAAGTCATTGGGTGTTTAAATCACTTAAGCCCAATTTGTCTCTCTCACATTATTGAATTTTCATAAAGATGAAAATTTCTAAATTCAAATGGAATTAAGGCCCTGTTACTTCAAATAATGTAGAGGCTTGGGGTTTCTAAATTTGATTTTTTTCTGAGTCTCTTTAGCCATTTTTAATTAATAATAACAAGGATAAAACTCCAGAGTCCCAATGATATTTGATTTGCTTTCAGTTTTTATATAGTCAGCTGTAGCACAATCTCATTCTAGTTTAGTCAAATAATTTTTAAATATAAGTAAGTTTCTTAAATGAATTCCAAATTTTGTGCATACCCAATTATCAGCGTATATTTGAAGTGTTTCAAATATATGCACATGTATATGTATATAAATACATAGATACTATCCAAACATAAGTGTATATTTAGAAATAAACAAAAATTGTATTTAATATGTATGAATTTTGATCAGAGTTTTATTGGCTTGGTGGAAGGTATTATAAATTTATGAAACAAACATAGGTTTTTGTAAGCAGTGGAAAGAACCACAGTTCTTGAACTCAGACCTTATTTTGAATCTAGGATCAGCCACTTCTTGTGTGACCTTAAGCAAGTTGTTTAACCTATTAAAGTGTAAGTTTTCTCCATAATGAATGGAATACTAGTATCTATCTTATAACACTGTTGTGAAAAATAAAAATAATAAACTTAAAAAGAGTTCATGGAACATCATAGATACTCAATATTATTAGTTATTATAAAGTACACACACACACACACACACAGTTATCCAGAACTCTTTTCTTTTTCTTTTTTTTAGCATGTCACTGTTTGTATAACTGCAGGCTATGCTTACAGGGCTAGGTAAAGTGGCAAATGCACATGTCTGCTTTCCGGGGGGGGGGGGGGGGGAGCTATATTTGTCCTAAATGATAAGCTTATTAGGTAATCTCCAAAATGTATACATACCTAATTATCAAGGTATTTTTTTAAGCGTGCTGAGTATATCAATGGAATCTCCCCTTGAGTTTGCAGCCATAGCTTCCTTTAGAATAGCCCAGTGCTACTGTAGCTCTATATTTTCTTCTTTGTTAGTTCACAATAATGTAGTTTCAGGCTAGACAAGCAGTTATAGTGTATTTTGTGTTTAATAGCTCCCGACTATGATATTTGCTTTAGATGCCCTGATACCTCCTTAAAATGCTGTATTCTAATCATCTCCCATTTCCCATCTCTACATATAATATTATGAGCAGCTATTGTTTTGTCTGGACATTAAAACTGGCAGGAAGAACATCTTCCTACTTCTGGGAATCTTCTCTCCCCATTCCAACCATGTGGTTCTGGGAAAGACCATGCGTCACAACACCCATGGTCACAGGGTTGATTGGTCTAGAGCTCCTCATGGGAGTTAATCTGGTGAGCTAGTAGAAACTGACACTGATCCTGAGCCCTGCCTCATATCAGGTGTATCAGAACCTTGGGGGTAGAGCATGGGAAATCTTTATTTTTAAAACGTTTCTTAGTGATTTGATGCACAGTTCAGAGGCTGTCACCTGAGCCAAAATGAGCCAATGGGATTGTTCCTCTTAGAGAACCAGAGAAAACAGATAAGAGAGAGCCGGGCCGGGCGTGGCTCAGTTGCTGAGCGGCGACCTAGGATCCAGGAGATCACTGTTTGATTCCTGGTCAGGGCACAGGCCCAGGCTGCCTGCTCCATCCCCAGTGGGGGGCGTGCAGGAGGCAGCTGATCGATGATGACTGTCACATCATTGATATCTCTCTCTCTCTCTCTCTCTCTCTCCCTCTCCCCCCCTTCCTCTCTCTAAAATCAATAAAGATATTTAAAAAAAAAAAAAAAGGGCAGAGAGAGAGAGAGGGAACTGGAAGCATCCCTTTCCTGTTACAACTGTCCTAAAGACCCAACCAGACACCACTGCCTTCCCAAAGCCTTCACGAGCCTTCCCTGAAATTCTTCTTAGCCAGACCAGTTCAAATCAAGCATTGTAACTCGCCAGCAAGCAAACGTATATCAGTGTATCTTGGTGTTGTATTTTAACTCTGCGGAAGTTGCTCAGTCATGTCCTATGCTCTCAAAATAAATGTTGCCTTGCTTTGGTTCTCTAGCTTTCTAATTCTAATCATGTCTCTCACCACTAAGGTGAGGTCATAAAGCAAAGCTCTCCAGTAGAACAGTGTTAGCAGGTTGCAGTAAACCTTAATATCCCAAAGCTTACACATACCATCTCCTTTAAAGTAACCCATTACTGAGTTCCAACTTCCAGAAATAAAAGAGCAATAAAAAAGAGAGAGAGAGTGGCAAGTAAAGAGTATGGCTAGTGACAGGTCTATGAATTTAGGTCTTTACTGTGTAAAAACCTTTCTTATTTGGGAACCAACAATCTTTGCACGTGTGGAAAGTGCTTTGCAGTGTTAACCGTTGGACTCAGATGTCAGGAAAAAAATCGACTGTTAGAAATATAGTTTGCAGACACTTGGAAGGTCATTAATCTAACTTTTCTTTACTTGTAAGCATCAAAGTCTCAGGATTAAGGAGCGCCTAGTAAACATACCTCAAAGAGCTGATTTAGATGAATCGGCACAAAATGCATTTTGCTGAAACTCAGCTGCTGACTCCAACCTTCTCCATTTTTCTTTATAAGCTCCCAGCTGAGTTCTGTTCTTTCTTTCACCTCACAAACCCTCTATATTAACAAGTGCTCTTTTCCAGTTCACCAGGCTGAGCCTCAGTCCCCCACATCATGTAAACCACTATATATTTTCTTCCGTGAACCTCTTGTTACACTATTACCCATGATTTTCTTTGACATGCCCTCGATTATTACCAGCATAATGGTACTTCTAAAACTAACAGCTTTTAGACAAAATATACAATAAAAAGACTTGCAGAGAAATGATAAAACTCTGTCATTCCCAAGTTGAATGTTCTAGTTGGAGTAAATCCATTTCCATGACTTGTTATCAAAAAATTATGGATGGCCAAGGAAGTTTGGTGAGAAAAGCTCTAATTCAGAGGTCTCCTGAGAGCTCTAGATCATGACGGAGGTACTGCATTGGGAGACTATTGGAACATAAAGACCCAAGGAGCAGTGTGGGATAGGGCCCAGCAATCATACCTGAGCCACTAAATATTAGAGCTTGAGACGTGGTAAGAGCTGGGGATTTTGTTACTTGTAACTGAACAAACCATGACCGATACAGATATGTGTTTCTATAGCTCAGCTGTCCGGCTGACAGAAAATGTAACATCAGTCAGTCTTTGTGCTTTCCTTCCCAACCACTTCAACCCTCTACAGAACTACCCCACAGTTCTGCGTCCCTGCACAGTGACAAGACAACCTACACACTGTTCAGTCATGTTTCCTCCCAAGTAACTGCTGCACATCCGTGGCCCCTCTGAGTCATCCCAATGGAGTGGGGGGTTATTCTCTACCCATTTCATGGTTTCCACACCTTCCACTTGGCTACTGTGCTCAGATTTTAGTTCAGATGGTTACCTTCACCTACATAACCCATGTGCTTTGATAGAAACTAAGGGGACTCTGAACTCCAGGGGGTGGGGACTTGCTGATTTAGACCAGGGAACGCAATCTACTTCCCTTGACCTCCATCGGCAGTGGCCTGCAACCTAATGCAGTCCAATCCGAGTGAATTCCAGGTCCTTAGGGTTCTGAGGCAGGAGCCCACCCCCTTCCATGGGCATGAAGTAGCTTGGGTAGTAGTAGCTTGGAGCCATTTGAGGACCACAGAGGAGTACAGATTTAGAATGAAGTAACCTTTCAGATGGCAGAGTAAATAAATGGGGGAAAGAGCAGCCTTGGCGGTGTCTCGAGACCATGGCTAAGGCTCTCCTGGGGAACTTCTATCAAGGTAACAATGAGTCCCCTTTACTATGTCAGCCGTTTGAACTGGGGCTCATGTTACTCCCAACTGAACAGATCCTAAGGGATGCAACGGGTTATGAGAATCTTTAGGAAACACTTAGGTCTTCATTGTCTCAGACATGCCTCAAAGTCATTCATCTCTGAAGAGTCTTCTCTCTTCTGTCTTATTCTAGCGCAAGAGACTCGCCCCAGCCCACGCCCCATTTGGGAAGCTTCACTCTTATTCCTTCCCTCACCAAGATTCTCTGCCTCTGAAGAAGACCGCCCCCCCCTTTTTCTTCCTCCCTGAACCCTTTCGTTTCATTCTATGGGCTTAGGTTTTAGAAACATAAGCCTCGGCGTCTTTGCAAACTGCTTCTGATTTCAACCCTCCCTCCCGTTCCGGCCCCCTCTGAAGAACACCTGCTTTAATGGGGGGGAGGGAAGGAGAAAGCCCTGGAGAAGAAAACAAAAACAGTTGCATCTCAAAATTGACTTGCATAGTAGGAAAACTGAGTTATTTCCAGCATTTGAGAAATGCTTACAACTAATAGGCTTAAAAGCTTCTATTTTATCCACTTAGCTTGATGAGCTTGATGCGTTTTTAAACTTTCAAATTATCTGTCCTTCGGAGAAAAGGAATGCATGAATTATGAAAATATTCATGGGCATCCGAACCTCTATGATGCATTACCTTGTTTTAAAGTTTTGAAATGTTTGATCTATGTAGATTCAGTATAAATTCAACAGCATCCGTTTTGTCATTGAGGATAATGTCATCTTTCATTTAATTCAGGATCACCGATCTTTTGATCCTAAAATCGTTCTTTACTCCCTTACCGTTTTTGCCTGACAAGCTCTTTCTTACTCAAAACCCAGCTCATAAGTTACCTCCTGTAAGATCTTGGTTAAATTCCCAAGTCTGAATGAGCTTATCTGTTCTCTTCCTTACCTCAGGGCCTTCTCACTGTCATCTGTGTCCATAGCATGTCTATCTTTTAAATCAATTTCAAGGCCCTTGAAGTCCAAAATGTTTCTTGGTTTAATTCTTTCTATATATAACACAGCATTTTACATCTAGCTGATTTTAATTACTGGAAGAAACTAGTAGATCACTAGTAAAATCACTATAAGAATCATTTAGGGTCGGCCGGAGTGGCTCAGTGGTTGAGTATAGACCTATGAGCCAGGAGATACTGGTTCGATTTCCAGTTAGGACGCATGCCTGCGTTTCAGGCTTGATCTCCAGCAGGGGGCGTGCAGGAGGCGGCCAATCGCTGACTGTCTCTCATCATTGATGTTTCTTTCTCTCTCTCCCTCTCCCTCTCCCTTCCTCTCTCTCTGGAAGAAAAAAAAAATCATTTAGTCTATTGACAAGAGACAGAGGTTAAAGATTTTTTTCTTCTTACAGTGTGTGTATATACACATATACACATGCACATGTGTATAAATTTTGTATACATTTATATTGTATATTATATTATACATATACATGTAATGTTTTATGTATATGTGTGTATTTATGTGTTTATAGATAGATAGGATCTTCTTTGTAAGCAGGACACAATGTTCAGTGCTATTTCTCATGCTGGTAGCAGTAGCTGCTATAATAGTAAGTATATCAGTCTCCATCATTTATTAAAGTTTCAGGCTTATAGGTTAATCATTCTATAGTAGTTATTTCATATCATAACAATTAGTCTATTATGTAAGCTTTAGAGCCTCTCTTTTATAGATACACAAACTGTGGTTCAACAACGTTGAGGCATGCATTTATGGTCACAGAACTAATATGTGGCAGAGCTGGCTGATCTGTCTTCAATTACTATGCAGTGCCACCAGTAAGCCTAAAAAATATAGAAGACTTTTTTTGGAGCAACATACGTATTCTCTGACCAGCCACGAAGTATTTAGATTGCCTTTACAGTGAATGCTTTTATCAAAAGGAAATAATATGCCAAATGGCAAAACATCTTAGGTTAGCACTGGAAGGCTAAAATCACCTTCAGGAAAAAGATAGACAATAGGTGGATAGAAATGCATTTCTTTCTTTTCATGATTATTTCTTAAAATTTGAAAAAAAAAGCCAACCTCTCCATTTGCTTGAACTTGACTCAAATCTCAGTAATGTTACTCGGGAGGTGGGGACAACAAAAATGACATTATGTCTCGCATACCTAGCATTCTTCTAATCCAAGGAAAAGAGTCTGTTTCAAGCAGTGTTGCAACTGTATTTTTGAAATTTTCCTCCTGAAAGTAGATCTATGTTTTCTGAAGCTAAAATTGGTGAGGTTGGCTGTTAGATCAATTGTGCATGTAGTATTGTTTCATCTAGTTGATATCATGTATACGTTATAATACAGCCCATATTTTAATATTCACTATTTTCAAAATATTCTTTCAGATATTGTATTTTTCTTACTACCCTGTGAAAGGGGAAAAGAAAACACAGCATTCCTCATTTTGTAAAGAAGAACATGAAGGCTCAGAAAGTCCTGAGTTCCCCAAAGTCACTCAACATGGAGCAAAAAGTCAGGGTGAAATTCACACCTTTAACTCCCAGCCTTGCTCCTTGCCTCTATCTCTTGCTGTTTGGTTTTCGATTTTGTTTTCATTACAAACAAATTCAAATAATTGCCCTATTCAGGTAAAACAAAATGAAAATATCAAAATGTAGTCATTGATTTATTAAACTAAGCTGAAAAAACAAAACCAAAAAAACTCTCTGATACCAACTGAGGTTTTAAATCACCCCCAAATCATTTAAACTTGCTTTTCTTAAAGCAACTCTCATATATGTGAAGGTTGGTGAGAAACATTTCCACAGGCCAAGACTTATCTTCCACCTTCAATGAGAGGGGACCCTTTATAACCCTAAATTTTGAACATTACTGTTTAAAAGGCATTTCTTACATCAATTTTCATTTTCTCCTTCAGTAATTTCTACTGGTCTATTTTCTCCAGTCTAGCAAAGTATTCCAAACTACAAAGCGCAGGAAAATAGAAAGTGTAGGCTTTATGGGTATGTTGGCTGAGATCAAATTATGGCTTTAACACTTAGAAACTTTGTGAATGTGCGCAAATCCCTTCACTGCCTGTGCCTCAGTGTGCCCATCTGTAAAATGGAGGTGATAATAATACCACCCTGAGAGTTGTTGTGAAGACTAAATGAGTTCATAAATATGAAATAAAATACTTAGGACAGTGTGTGGCCCTAATAAGTACTATAGAAGAGTTAGTGACTATCATTAGTTGTCTAAATGCTCTTCATGTGACAGGCCTTGAATTATTTAGAAAAGAAATCAACATCCACTTTCTCCCTGAGCCCTCTCTTCTGCAGAATCACCACTACTCCCCCATGGAGTATTATTATTATTCCCCAAGGGGCCTCCTTCCTCTGGCAATGCTCCTGGTTGTTATTTTCCCTCTTAACATTTTCTCTCATTTTACACATCTGCATTGACTGCCCACAATGGTTCCTGGAATTCCTGTTTTGTCCAGTCATTACTTCGGGGAGATCTACTATCACACAGTGTCGACCAAGCTTGTCATCTCCTTGTTCCGTATAACTATTCCATGACATAAGCCTGAAAAAAAGAAGAGATATTATTTTATACTCACTTGGCAATGCAAACCCAGGCTTTTACATTGTCTGGTTATTATAGTGAACCTTTCTTAGAGGGTGACATTGTATATAAAATATACAAGTGACAAAATATTTTGTGAGGGCTACTTATTGCTGCTTCAAAATTAAAGTCATGTCAGTGTTATTTAACCACCTTCTCTTCCATTATGTTACGTTAGGGACAAACTGTCTTCAGCCTGGGTTGTTTTGACAGAAATTACGGCCCATGCTTTTCGGAGCCGTCTGTCACCTTTGGCATGGCCCACAAGGATGCTCTTAGGCGAACTGACCAAATCCTTTGCCAGTACTCGGCAATGAAGGTGAAATGCAGTCCACATCTCTGCCTGGACAACCTATGCATCTTTCAGACTTGGCTGTTCCTCTGAATAAGAAGGGTGGGGTTTTTTCAAATATATGGGAAAATATCCTGGAAATCCGAACTTTGTTATCGAATTCACTTACTATATTATATTACCTTATGCAATCCTAGTTGTAACAACTCTGAAGTAATTGTTATCACACTATTTGCAAACTGAGGCACTGAGTGATAAAGTGACTTGTCCAAGGTGGCACAACTAGAAGGGGCTAGAGCAGAAGTCTGCTCTGAGACGAGTTCAAATCTAAAATTTCACAAAGAACCATTTGTGCTGTAGTTTCAGTGTCTCTCTTCCTGTTCATCGTCAAGGCTGACTGTGTTGTTTTGCATCACATGTGATTCCCCCTTTGGAAAGCTCGGCATTTGAACAGCTGATGTGAGGATTCTTGCCTCTGGTTTCCAAAGGGATGTTTCTCAACTTGAACCTGGACTCTGCTTATGTTCTCAGTGAGGAAGGAAGAATAATGGCATTAATTGAGAGCATCACTGACAGTGAAATCAGTTACCTTTTAAATCTCAGGGCCATTGAGTTAATGAATTAATCTTCGAAGGCTGTGTATCATCCTTGGAATCCTGAGAAAAGAAATTGAATATTAACCCAGTTCACATCTATGACGCACAATTTATAGCCACATGCAGACCGAACCATATGGTGGAAACATTTTTTCATTCTTTAAGATTATTTATGGTGAGTGCTCCACATACAGCAGATCTTTTAACTGACTTGTGTGTTCAAAATAATAAAACATCGGTAGATAATAACCTTGAGGACAAATGAGTGCTTCCCAAATGTGCTTGAGCTATAAAATGTCTACTGTAATAATGAATATAAGATGAGAGACAGCATTCTAAACATGCCCTCTCTCTCTTTCTCTCTCTCTCACACACTCACACAATTTTGTCATGTCATCTCAAAAAAATGATGCCCTCCAACATTGCTGAAACCTCATTCACAGAAAACTCAGCTTCATTGTGAATACGTGGGGCTAATTTTTTTTAATGGTTAGAAGTACGGTAGTGAGTTCTTAAGAAGTCTACAAAAGGAGATTAAATAACTATACTTAGGCAGTTTCATATGAAGCATGTCAAAGCTGCATAGTTTTGAAACCTCAGGAGAATGTTAGACCACTGAACGTTTATAAGCCACCAATGAACTGCCGGGCCCCAAACCACCACAGATTTTCTGGCTGGCTGGTGAGTTGCCACAGCCTGTACAATTGCAGCCCAAAACATACTGTGTCCTGGAAAATCTGTGATTCTCATCACAGTCTCCCCCTTTGCATGCTCGAGGACCGCAGTCTGGTTAGAATGAGAATATTAAATATTTTGTAGTGTTTTTATTTCCCCTCCCTTCAATTCTGCCATGGCCATGAGCTTCCCTTGGGCAGACCAGAATCTTTAGTAGAAATTCCAAAGGAAAAAATGCAGTGAAACATTTCTAACCCCTGCTTCAGATGCGTTTGGTAAGAGCAATAGACCTTTTAGCTCCCAGCAGTTTTTAAACTGTTGTATTATTGAACCTGAGTGGAAGAACGCTGAATTTTAACAAGTGCCCTTACCCACTTCCCTTGCCACATAGAGTCCTCCAGAGACTTTGCCTTGACCATAGACACAAATTAACTTTTAGCCAACGACCAAGTTCCTGACCCAGTGTTTCCTGCTACATGTTGGCTGGAATTTTCAGTTCTAGCCAATTGTCTTCTGTCATTCTTTTGCCTCATGAGCTCGCTGCTAAAATGTTGCTCATGGTTCTCCCCAAGACTGCCAAATCATATCCTTCACTTCTTTAGAAAGTGGTCCACTACAGAAAAAGAATCGTTTATAAAATTCCATTTCCTTTTAACACAGATGTGATGATAATGGTAATAATAGTTCCTATATATTTGGATGTACTGTTGAGGCCTTCAGTATTTATACACAAACAACTATTTTAGTTTTGTTATCCTTATTTGGAAGAAAGAAAAACAGAAGATTATAGAGGTCAAGCAAGTTGGATTTAAAATTACATTTCTATTAAATGGTGGGGCCAGAATTCAGCCCCAACTATTTTGATTACATCTGTCATGGCCTGTTTCTTGCTATAAAAATAGGTAGATGTTATTAAAACCCTTATGCAAATGAAGAAATTAAGGCTACATAGTTAAGTACTTACCCAGCGTATAGGGTTTATATGAAAAAAAAACACAAAACACAAAAACAAAAAACAGAGAACAATGTTGTAACTGTGTATCTCTAGAGCACTCTTTCTTCTCTAATATTCCTGCATTGGCATCACCATCTGTTTGACCAGAAAGCAACATTTACTATTCACATATAATCATTACTGAGTCATTTTCACCTCTTTAGTCCCTCTCAGGTCCACCTATTTTTTCTCCAGATGCACTACTTACTTTAAGCCACTATCATTTCTTATCCTGATTATAGCAGCCTCCAGAGGAGTCATTATGTCTTGGTCTTAAGTCCCCTTTAGTACATTATCTACCCTGTAACCAGTGTGTTCTTTCTTAAAATAAATCATGACTTTATCCCCATTGACTTTTAGGTAAAACCCAATCTCCTTGGCTTCTAAGCACCCAAGGCCTTACATGGCATACCTCTCACTTAAGCCTCCAGCTCATCTCTTACCATTTCTTTCCTGCATCTGGACTGCAGCCACATGGCATGACTTGGAATTTCCCAAACTCACAGAGCTCTCTTTTTCTCACCTTTTCTTTGTTATGAATGCTCTCCTTCAGTCCCCACTCCCTTTGCCTAACTATGCCTGCTCAAACTTCATTATGAACTTAGGTATTATTTCCTCCTAGGATCCTTCCCTGATACACCCCCTAACTCTTGAGTGCCTCCCTCCTCTATCAGCCATTTCAAAGTTCTCTGTCACACAGAGGACCCTGTCCTAGAACTTATGAGTTGACCTTTTTGTTAGCTGCTGAAAATATTTTTTTTAAATGTTTAAGATATTTTTTTTTAAGTTTCTTTATCTTTATTGTTGAAAATATTACAGCTGTCTCCTTTTTATCCCCATTGAATTGATCCCCTCCACCCTGCATCCTTCCCACCCCCAGGCTTTCCCCATACCAATGCCTGTGTCCATGGGTTATGCCCCAATTTTCTTGTCCTTCATAAAAGAGTACACATATTTAACTAAAAAGAAAAAAATAGAGTGTCCTAGAGATGGAATCAGATGTTGAATTTCTGCTGGCTTAGCAACAATCTTTCAGTTAGACAGGCAATAAATACTTATTGATCACCTACCATGTTATGTTTTATTTTAATCTTAGAGCATATAGTAGTAAACAAAAAAAATTTAAAACTTTACCCTTAGACAACTTATATTCTAGTGGGTGAGACATTAAATAAACTAAATAAGTAAAATGAATATGCTATTAGATGGCAATAAGTGCTTTGGAGAAAAATAGAGCAGATTTATATTGACCTTAATTATCCAAACACATAAAATCCTGGGATGGGAATTGCTACTTCCACTGTATTTTTCATGTGTGACTTGGACCCAACTCCTACCTAAAGCAGAATGCTTGAGATAAAAAGTCCTATAAAGATTTAGCACGTTCAACCTCCTATAGCCAGAACTGCCGTCCTGAGATGATACTGCCACCAGTTTCTTTATTCCTACCTTAAGGAATCATAGGGCTTCAGATATGCCTCCAGAATTGAAAACGTCAAGAATACAAATAGAATATATTCCTTCTTTATTTGCATTGGAATGTTCATTCTGTTCTCTTGAAAACATTAGACTTTTGAATTTCTCTTTACTTTTTAAATTTTATATATAGCTTTCTTTTAAAGATATTCTGGTTGTTTTCTGCTGATAACTCTGATTTCTTTTCCCTATTTCTTATTTAAGACTCACAGGTACTTTTATGCCTTGAAAATTCAAGATTTAAAAAATACTAATTCTTCAGCTGAAATATCATTTCATCCATTTTTTGGCCTAGCAACTTTCAGCCATCCTTCAGGTCTTAGCTTATCACTTCCTCAGAGAGGTTGTCTCTTGCCTTCAAATCCAGATTAGCCAGCTCTTGTTATTATTCCGTTCCATTGTGTTTGTGAATTTATTTGTATTTGCTTATTTCTCTTTTTAACATCTGCCTCTACCATTAAATATTAAACTCTGTGAAAGCAGATACTGTCCTTCTTTTGCTCATCAGTGACTAGAGAGCATTTCCCGCGGTGCCTTGAACATGGTAGGTTCTCAATAAATTAAGAGGTACATTTAAAAATGTTGTTAGTATTGAGTAATTAAAATTCTTACTATTTTTTTAATGTACATTGTTTTGGTGCTGTGTGTATTCATGAATCACTGCCAACCTAGAAGGATAAGAAGAATACAACAGGGAGTCAAATAATTTTATTATGCACCCTGTGTTCTCTCTCCATCAACACCCAGTACACAGCAGGATTCTGCAAGCACAAACTCAAAGCCATAAATATCAGATATCCTGATATCACCTTGGTGAACCGGCTCTGCCCACATCAGTAATTCAGTGAGAAACTGAGTGTTTTCAAAACAGACACTTAACCGAGGCCGTTAAGTATGCCTAAGCTCATGCATAATCTCTCCAGCCATTTAACTAATAGTCTTGACCAAAGCCAAAGCTGGACAGAAGCAGCTTACATCCTGCTTTTGATGCACATAAGCATCTAAAATGCAGAAATGATCAGAAAGTTTCCTGTGAGATATCGTAATTGAAGAAGTAATCCCGATATATGTCAGAAGAATTATCTTCTGTCTTCTTTTTGTTTCTCGATTTCTTTACCCCTCAACCCTGACCTTTCTCCCTACCTTTGCATATGTGGCTCAGTGTGGTCACGTCTGAGTCACTCTCCAAATGCGTGCATAACTCCGCCTCACACCTGCTGTACTACATGTGAACGTAGCTCATCATTATTATCTTAGCGCCCTGGTACTTGACTGAAAGTAGACAATTATCAAATAATAGCTGAATGTATGAAATTTTATGGGGTCCAAGAGAAGGGGGTACCAAACACTTCTGTGCTCAGAGGAAGCGCGTGAGAAGTAGAGCCCGTTTATGCATGTAAGTGTGTGTGCGTGTGTATGTATCTGTATATACGTGTGTTTGTGTTCACAAACACCTACCCAAAGGGTTCTGATCTGCTTTGGGGCGTACCAAGGCATATTTATAGTTAGAACATTGGAACTTTATCATAAGCTTCAGTAGTCGAAGGTGGCTCATGGCCCTCTTCTCTCGCCTTCCTCTTCTCTGCTTCTCTGCTTTGGACGGCTGTTCTTCCATTCCCAAATATACACGGGTAGCCTAAGCTGCCCCTTTCTCTCTGTGTCGAACTGAATCCTTTTCATCTTTCAAAATCAGCTTCACCATTTACCTTCTCCATGATGCCTTTCAAGCCCACGTCAAAGGAGACGTAGCCAGCTCTGGCTACTGTAATCAGGACGCGCATTCTGCCTCATGCACACATGCCCGTTGAGAAAGTGCACGCATGTGCAGGGTTTGCTCATTTCAACATCTGGATTGCACCATCTCGACCTAACGTTCTCTAATATTTTTGTCTCCTGAATGACAACCTACCCTTAGGTCTTCTCTGAGTGGTTTTGTTTCTCAGAACAGGTAGTTTCACTTGAAATCTGAGTTGCTTCACTGAAAGCAAGTTGAAGAGGAAAATCAGTTGGGCCCATTTGCTTCTAAGTTTCCAAGTATATAAATTGTGTGTATTTTATCTTTGTTGGATTTTTTTCTGGTCCATTTTGGAAAAGAGGGGTTTCTTTCTGCTATTAGGACCGTTTAGGCTTAGGCTGAACACAAATGAAGTGTTAAAGAACCAATGACGTATGATTGTTTTGCTGTAGGAGTTGCTTCGGAATGATCATTCTTGTAAAAACATATAGCTACTTCTCTACTTGTACATCTTCAATAAGTTCTGACAGAGTAGAGATTGTCCTGTATAGCAACTATTTTTTTGTGTCCTTGGTAATGCCTAAAATAAATCTCTACCTATTGTAGGAGTGGGTGAAGGTATGATTTTTCTTTTGTTTCCAGGCAGATTAACAATTATTTAACTTGTCTTCCTATGTAGAAAAGAAAATGTTGCAATGATAATTTTAAGACTGTAATAGGTTGATTCATTTTGAAATATTTTATTATTTTTTTAACTTTTGTGTAGAAGATAGCTTCAGATTCACATCCCCCTTTTTAGGTTAATCTAGGCTATTTTGTATGTCAAAAAATCTATACATTAGGTGTTATCTCAAGACTATTTTTTTTTTTTTTTTGGTGTATAATTGGTAAAGCTGAGGAAAGTTTTTGTAAAGTTTTTACAAAACTTTATAAACTAGAAGTTTTGTAAAATCACTAAATACTTAGTATAATACTAAATACTACATTAGCACTTTTCATTAGTACTTGTGAAAGTATTAAATATTTAATACAGTACTAAGTATGATATTCCTACATGTTAGCAATTGTATGAAAGCACTCAGCTTGGAAATGGGGAAAGAATAGGTTTTCTACAAATATAGTCACTTTTTCTAGATATAATTTAGAGGTCACTCACTTTTAAGAAATTTCTTTTGAGGGCTGGGGACAGAGAGAATGTATAAAACTCATATTTTAAGACTCCATAATCAAAATGTGTAGATCTTATTTACTGTAAGCCTTAGAGTTGAGATTAGGATTATCCCCTCAGTTCTTATTTAGCAGAAGTGAAGAGACTAAAAGTATTTGCTGATTGAATGAATTTAGCAGTACGTATTTTACTTGTTAATGAAGAGCAACCATAAACTCCTAGTCCTACTATAGGCCTCCCCACTGGCCATGGCAGTTCTCAGTCCGGACAGCAGGCTGCCTCTGTCTTGCAGCCATTTCTTCCTAATACATCACTGAACAATAAAATTGTATGCAGCGTTCACATTTGAGAAGTATTGAGAAATGTAGCTTAGGTATTTAAATTTGGGGGACATTTTCACAGTTTACCGCATAATTGAAATTGGGCTCATCATAGGAAATTCAGATCATGGGCGAAGGTCTCTCCCAAATGCCCTCCCAGATACCAGAGGTACCTTCCTGCTGCCTCCCCTTAACAGTAAAGAGCCTTAAAGAAATTATTGCACTCTTTGGGCCTGTATCTCCCCCTGAGTAACTAATATAGAGGTTCCGTTAGTCTCTTAGTTCTTTGTAGTTTTGTTATTGTTGTTTTTATCTTTATTGTTGAGAGTATTACAGATGTTGGGACTGAGTCTGTTACACCACATCTAAATACCTTCGCTTCAGTTATTCTGGAAGGAAAAAAAATCTGTGAAAGGAAACCTGTTCAGGTTTCTGAAACACTTTTTTCCTGACCCAGCTGGTGTACTGTTTCACCTCATTTTATCTGCCATAGATTGAATGACTGGTTGGGTTCAGGGTCATTAAGCTAAAATTAAAAGGCTGCTTTTAAGAACACTAATTGACAGCTTAGAAGTCTCTAGCAGAACATGCCACACGAAGGTGAGTTATTTTATAAACTGCATTTTGAACTCTGAAGGTAGAAGTACTTTTAAAACCCACACACGTTTGTTCAACTCTACTGCTGCTGCTTGTTTTTTTACTGTAGGGTTCCTGGTTTTCCAGCTGCACAGCCTGAGTTGATTATATCAATCAAGTTGTATATTGCTGCCTAAATGTCTGATTGATCCAATTAGCCAGACTAAAATTTCTTACCTCGTGGTGCAAGTAAGGGGAGAAATTTTGACTATATTTGAATCAATTCCGATGCAGACTGACAAAATTAACAAGGAATCTGAGAGAGAAAAAGAAAATAAGAACAGTTAGATTTATCCAGTCATACATATATTCTCCACATCTCTCACAGGAAGAATTTTTTTTTGTTATAAGTAAGCCCCTAACTGGTAAAGAGCTGTTTTGGAACCCATAAGTGGTAGCAAGTGTAGACAAATGGTAAAATGTAGAATTGTATGAGAAATCAATAATATAAAAATGTGTTATCACGAAAATGCAGTGAATTGGCGAGAGAAATGTTGTAATAAAATATACATTGACAGCAGTTAGCTCAGCAAAGCAGGTCAGTTTTTTATAAGCAGACATAGGATATAACTAATTAGATTCCTAAGTATATGGATAGCACAAGGCCTTCTTTGATCTGGGTGCCAATTACTGGTCTAACATTGTGTCACACCTTCGTCCCATCTACCCAGCTTCCCATTAGGCAAAGAAGCAGAGGTTAATGTGAACTAGGCCCACGGCTCACAGGATTCATCAGACAAAATGGGAGGAGTTATAGATTTTATGACGGAAATAATGCCAGGATTTAAAGCGTAGTAGAAAAACACAACCAGCCATGCATTTTAGTGGGAAAGTGATATTCTCACAGCAAAATTTACAAGCCCTGCATCCTATTGCTACTTAAATAAACACTCAATACATATCAAGCTAGGAATATGCATTAAAACATCTGTGTATATGCATTAGTTCACTTGCTCTAGGAAACAAAAGCAATTCATCTTCTGAAAAGTGAAGCTATGTAAAGAGAGCAGCTTTATTCTAATGCAGATATCACAAATGAGTTACTACAAAACCAAAATTACTCTTATCAACTAATAAAGGCCACCAGAACCATAAAATAACACATGATTCTATTTCCAGGTGGCAATTGAATTCTATAATTTATATGAAGTCATTAAATTTTTACATCTGCCTTAGTCCTTTAAATGAAAATTCTAATCTGTTTTAAATTTGGCATAAGTATGGTGTTAGACTTAAGTAGTTGTTAAAAGATAATTCTAAAAACACAAAATTGTTTTAAAGGATAGAATATATACGTATATGTATGTGTATGTGTGTGTATATGTGTGTGTGTGTGTGTGTGTATATATATATATATCCCTGTAAATATAAAAAAGCTCCATGTATGCAAATATTTTTAAATAATTAAAATAAGATTAATTAGGAATAATTTGGGATTTATAAAAATAGACCATAGTTTTCTTTCCTATATTATGTGTAGAAATTCTAGAAGACTTAAAAAACTCAAAGAACATAAAGTCTCATATGTATTTTTTTTTTTAGTTTTATGCAACCCAAATTGTTCCTTTTAAAAAACACTGAGAGTGTATCACACTTATTATTTTAAAATTTTAATTTTTTCATTTACCAATGTTGGAGCATTTTATATCATAAAAATGACTAAAATATTAATTCTTATGGTTGTCTAGTATATCATTAAACTTAAGTATGATAACTTACTGAACTGGTTATTTATCATTGGGCATTTAAACTATTTATGATATAACCACAATATAGATACCTCTATGATAAACATTCTTATCCTAAATTGCATAAATATTGATTATTGATTTTGGATAAATTCCTAAAAGTATAATTGTAATTTTGAACAATTTAACATTGACCTTTGATAGATATTTTCAGGTTTCCCACCAAGTGGTGTGTAACACTTGATGTTCCCTCTAGCACCATATGCAAAGGCCTTGCCCCTTACCAACATTCATTCATTCATTCATTCATTCATTCATTCATTCAGTATGTGTTTATTTAGAACCTATCACCTATCATGTGCCCAACGTTGTTAAAAGAATTAAAAATATAAAAGTTAGCTAAACAGACATTTTACTAACTTCTTAAAATATCCAGTTTAGTGAGGGAGTAAGAGACTAAAATAAATGGTAACACCAGTTTATGAAATAGTTATAAATTGTTTTAAGTATTTTAAAGGGAATAAAATAACAGCCTAATTTTTATCTTTACCAATATAATAGTCAAGATTGTTTTTTATTTTAATTGCATTTTATAATTAGTGAGGTTGAACATAGTTTTATAAGCCTACTGATTAAATTGCATTTTTTTCTAATTATCAGGACATGTCCCTTGTTTGTTTTTTAATTACTACATTTATCATTTTATTGAGCTTTTAAGTATTAAAGGTCTCTATATTTTGCCTTTTAAATTTTGTATCAGATGATTTCTGATACATACAAATGGTCAACTTTTAGTATTTACTATAGATTTTCTTTTCTTTAGTATTATGGTTAAAAAGGCCATTCTTTCCTTGAGATCAGTTAGATGTGCTTCTGTATTTTTTTCACTATATTTCTTTTCTACATTCTCCATCAATTTTCTTTTCTTCTCTTGAATTTTCACTCTTTCTTTATTTCTCTCAACATTTTAATTTATTCAGCTCTTTATCAACAGAAAAGGAATCCTTTCTCCCATAGCCACAAGGAATTACCCTAATTCTCCTCACTCCTCACAGCTGCGTTTATCTTGCCGCTGCCATTTCCTTATCTTTTTCTCACTCTTTGAACCACCCTACCATGGTTTCTATACTCCAGTGCTCTATACGTCTACACTTGCTAAGTTTCCAGTGGCCTCCATGCCATTTAATCAAATGGATTCGCAGACACTCAGATGGAAAAGTTAAAACCCAACACTCTGTTTCAACATATAACTTCTCCCTCTTCATTTTAAAAAAAAGAAAATCTAGATTTTTTCCCCCCACTAAAGGTATCACAGTTTCTTCCCATTTAAAGCCATCTTTTTCAGGTAAACACAATATGTTATTTAATAATCATGCTGAATGAATAATCCGTTTCACAGCTGAAACTTTTACCAGGGCTATTTCATGAGTATCAGTGTATCTCCATGTCCATTTGGCTAGACAACCTGAAGGTAGACGAAATTTTACAATCCTCCTTGCAGTGAACTTGTAGCTGGTCTGCGCGCAGTTCCTTGTGCTGTTCTCCTTGTCTGCTGAATGGCGTGGCTGTTTCCCTGTCTCTCCTTGGGGCATCCTGCTGGCATTTGTACCTGCAGCCTGCGGCTGGAGAACCTGTGCTCCATGCTTGAGGCATTGTGAGAGCCCAATGATCCCCTGTGGCATATTTGCTCCCATCTCAGACCTTGCTCACTCTGAAGATCCTCAGCATCATAACTACATCTTCTGATTGATCCTGGCATAGGTTGTTTATCTAGAAATGCTTGCTTGGGGCTTACCTTATTTACCAGCATGGCAGTCTCATGGAAGCCCACTGGTTCTCAGGTGCTTTCCTTAGGGATTCCACCAGAAACATACGGCATCTGGTTATCCCCCTTGCCTTGTGGAAGTCATGAAGAACCAGAAAACTGCGAGTGGGAGGTTGGCTACATAGTATGACAAGTGTTCTCTCCGCTCTACACCCCTCTGCTTCCACATGACCTCTTCCAGCTCTACTGGACTAGAGTCTGTAAGGAGCGCTTCTCCTCAGAGCACCAAAAGGCCAGTAGGACACAACTGCCACTGTTTGGGGATTTCCCCCAAAACCTATGCAATTGTTTCCAGCATGCTTCTGTTCACCCCCACCTCAAGCATATGGGTTTTGACCTAGAGAAAAGACCAAGGTAACACTTATTAGATTTTTTCCCTTCTCTTCTCCATTTTGGTGGAATCTTTGTACTTTCTCTCCCTGTTTGGTAGGATCTTCCCTTGTATTGCACCCCGAGTTCTTGCTTTCTTTAAGGATTTCTTGTTCTGGGCATTATCTTTTCCTGAACTGCTATTGATTTAGCAGACAAGAAGCCTTAGGTCAGCATTTTTTAAGAAAAAAGAAAAAATATATTAGTTTAATAGTTTTTCAAAGAACATTTTATGTCTGTTAATAAACATATTTGTCTGTTACCAGAACTACCAACAGCATTTAACACTGTGTGTCAGTCCCCCATCTTGAAATAATAGCTCTTGTGTTTCTTGATAGTAGCTTCTCTTGGTTTATGTGTCTCTCTCTGGTCAGTCCTTCTTAGTCAACCTTAACAGCTCCTCTTCCATCCAACTTCTAATGCCTGAGCCACTCCAGCCTCAGTGCTGAGTCTTTTTATTCTACACTCCCTCCTTGGGTGATTGCACATGTTCTAATGGCTTTAAACTCATCTATATATATCTTCAGACAAGACATTTCCTTTGTGCTCCAGCCCTGTATACCTAATTGCTTACTCAGTATTTCCACTAGCATGTCTTGCAGGCACTCAAATTCAACATGTCCGAAATTGATCTCATAACCTGATTCTTGAAACTCACCTCTCTCAGAATTCTTTACTTCAAGGCACAGGCCATCCAATTTTATAAGCCAGGGACCTAATGTTTGTACTAATGTCTCTTTCCTTCATTGCCTTATCTATTTTTATCTTCCAGCATCTCTCTAATCTACTCACTTCCTGTATCATCATCGGCAGCAAACTAGTTTAATCTGCCTCACTTTACATTGGGCCCTAGCAGAGGAACCCAAATCAGTCTTGCTGCTTTCTCTTGTTTCCCTATCAACCTTTCCTTCACATTGTTCCATTTAAATCTGTTGCATTACTTAGTCTTGCTATATTTCAGTTTCCTCATCTGTAGAATAGATTTCCTAGGAGGAACAAAAAGAACTTGTCACTATTTATGTACCATTTCTAGACACAATTTAGTTTATTTGGCACATTAAATCTTTCAGAGTAACACTTCCACAGGAGGCTAAATAATCAAAGAGGTCTTTGGTCATGAAAGTCTGGGAAGTCTCTTTAATACAAAGTGTTTAAGGCTGCTCCTTTCGGGCTTATGGAAAAGCTTGGGAAAAGTAAAAAGGAGAGAAATCCTTCACTTAATATTTTTTAAGCACCTACCATCAGCAGAAACCTTTGTTCCACAATAAGGATCTAGAGATGAATAAAAATTATTTACCCCCCTATGAGAGAGATTGAGATAAGCACATTTGACAAATAATTTCTTTCCTCGTGTAATAACTGCTATGATAGAAGTATAAGAATGAAGTTCTGTAGAACCACAATGGAGAGAATCTCACAACTTGAGAGTGAGGGGCATCTTCTTGGAGATAACACATTTGAGGACTTTCCCTAGCCTCCTCTTTTCCATTGTCAGGTGGAAATAACAACTTAAGGAGATTCGTTTAATCAGAGGGCATAGAGGTTATATTTTATGTTGTCTCTCTAGACCATTCTTGGATGATACAGCTTTTCTGGTTAAACATATAGCATCGAGACACAGTAATCACTAGGAGTGGTTAGTCTATTTGGAGAGTGAGTGCCTGAACCATGCCACTTGGATAGGTTTTGTGGCCCTAGCAACACTGTATGTCACCTGAGGTTCATGGTAGAATATCCTTCACCAGGGGGCTGCTGTTGTTGTTTTTTTTGAGGAGAGAGTTCTTTTGAATGATAATTTGCTAAATGCAATATTGTGAAATATCTCTAAAACAGAATTTATTTTTTATCCATGACTCACAAAACATAATGTTGGCAGGTCCTTGCTTACTTTTTAGTGAGTAGAATATATTTTCAATACCATTTTGTGAAACTTGGTTTTATACTAATCAGAGTGCATGCCTCAATTTCAGAAAATAATTTCTCATATATCTGATGATATGATAAGTAAACCTGCTTAGGGAGTACTCACAGTAGTAGCCAGAAAAGATACTAAGATGTAAAAAATAGCCTCTTTATTCACCTAGCTGCCTCGTAGGCCTCTACTTCGGGCAAAAGAAGTGCTGTAGAGATTGGTAAAATCATATATTTTAGAGCCCTGACTACTCTCATTCTTTCTGAATTAGGAGGCCAGCATCCACACTGGGCCCTCTGAACAGCAAGTCACTGCAGAGTTGGATTGAGTGTAAGTAGGGTCCATAATGTACCCCAAATTCAGGAGTTTAGGGCCAAAACTCTTTGAAAGGACCACATTTAAAGGACCTTCTTCTGTAAAAGAGGCCTCATGGCACCATTCAGGGTCCAGCTCTATAAGAACCAGGGTTGATGAGGGATTGCAAGTGATCATGTGCTGTGACTTTAGAATACAACATAGACAGGCTTCAAATTTACTTTTAGCCTAGTGTTTTATGAGAGAACATGTGAGAGAACCTGTAGTATAAGAACATCTTATACCAAGATCTGATAACTCAAGGCAATGTCCCTTCACTGAGTATATAAAATTATTAATATAAACAAGATATAATTTATTACATTCTCATTGTGAAGAGTCTATTCCAGATGCTTTATCTATTTTAACTATTTTTAATCCTAACAACTCTATGACATCAGTACTATTGTACCCATTGCACACGTTCCTAGACTTAGAACCATAATTCTTCCTCTTTTCTTGGGTAGAATAAATCAGTTGCTTTCTCCTCACTAATTAGCACCTGTGTGGGTGCATGCACAGTGTTGTGTTTGGTCTCTGTCTCTCCCACAAGATTATACAATATCTTCCATTTAATTTAGAGTTAATGCTGCCTCATTTTAAGCAATCCATCAAGAACCACTTTGTTCAAAATAACAGTAGTTGATTCATGCTTACAAACACTTTCAAGCACCTAGTATATGCTTAAAAGGAGTCAGCTTCTTCTCATTACAGCCTTGAAACCTTTTCTTTTTTGCCTTAGTATCATAGAAGTTCAAAGTAAAGTATTAGGTGTGCAGTGGATTTAGAGTTGTAAACTCATAAGTCACATGACTCCATTGACAAAATTAGGGACAAAATCTCGATGAGCAGAGGCATCCTGGTTATCAGTTGACTTATGAGTCTGCAGCCTTACAGGGTGTTGCAGGGTCCTCTTCTCAGGTGTTCCCAGTGTACTGAGTGGCCAGTGAGAAAAATATGGGCTCAAGAATTATTATTACCACTGATTAACTAGTTCAGTTTGGATAAATCAACCTCTTTGAAAATGAGGCTAATACACTCTGCTTTGACTATCCTGCAGCATTATTTAAAAATGTAGTGTGGAAATGTCTACAAATGGTCTTTAAAAATAAGCAAGGGGAAGGAATGTGAGAGGCTGGACAAATACAAGTTGTCACATTCACTGCTGCTCTATCATCTACAACAGTTGCTATAAAGAGGAAGGAGAAACTTAATGTTGTTCATATTAGCTACCATTTAATGTGTACCCACTGTTTAAGTGATCTATATATTCACTCCCTGATGCACCATTGACTCTGTAATGAATATATCGTGCCCACTGTATACCAAGTAACCAGGGAAATACAGCTGTGAACGAGAAAGGAACACAATGGCCCTGCAAGGAAGATATTATTATTAACCCCCTTGTAGAGAGGAGGAAACTGGGATTTAAAGAGATTAAGTAGCTTGCATAAGATTATAGCTATAAGTTCTTTTCATCCATAAACATTTTTGGGTTAATGAGGGCTTCATGAAGTCTGGTCTGTCCCTGTTAATTCACCTTGGACATCCAGCATATCACTCATCTCTAGACAAAGAGTAGATGTTCGATAAATATTTGTTAAATAAATAAATGCCTGAATAAGTGAGTAAATGAATGAATTAATAGGAGTTGGGTGAAGTTGAAGAAAGACACAACAAACTAAAGGAATGTTGATAAGGTGGAATTTTCATGTGCATTTATATTTACACATCCCCAGCCAACCACTTACACCACACCATAGCGATCACATGTGAAGCTGGAGTTATTTGGCAAACTAGGCATTGCATAAGGTTGCATGCTATGCTTTTAAATGCAGCTCAAAAAATTTATATTAGCAACCATATAGCATGACTATCTTAATTTCCTTCTTATGCTTTTAGTTCTGTTTTGATGACTCACCATAATAAAAACTTGCTGAGTGAGCACAAACTGCTGAGCCACTGCAAGCCACTCAGTCTGGATTCTCTGATTAATTATTAATAAAAGGAATATATTTTATCATTGTATCCCAAATGGTTTAAGACTCAGTGCCTATCATCCAGCATCCTTACTTACTTCTATTGCAGACCTGTCATGTGAGTTTGTCTAGACCACCATTTAATTTAACTAGGCCTTTCTTTCCTTATCTTTAATGTAGAGATACTGCAACAAACCTTTCTCAGAGTCGTTATGAGGAACTGCTTTAAAAGAATAAATGTCAGATAACTACCTGGATATCTCCAGTCACATAGTCAGATAACTTATATCTTTTTCCCCCTTAGAGTTAAAAGAAATGAATGGATATGCAATTATAAGCAACTTTCTTGAATGGTTGAAGTGCCTAGCCCTACATGATCTGAGAATACTAAGTTTACGCATTTACAAGTTTCATACTAATGTGTGAAAATCTTTTAACAAAGTGAAATTCCTGGACAATGGACAACCTATTATAGTTTACAAATAGGAGACAGATTGTTAAATAAGCCTACAGACATTAGGCACATTTGAGAATTATCTACTTTTTCAAGGAGTAAAAAAGAATCCACCTTAACCAAATACTGAGCAATCTTTGCCTTTGTATTTATTTATTTACTTATTTCTTTACTTTTAATTGATTTTAGAGAAAGAAGAAGGGAGAGAGAGAAAGAGAGAGAGAAACATCAATCTGAAAGAGAAATAGATCGGTTGCTTCCTGTACACGCCAGGACTGGGAATTGAACCTACAACCCAGGAATGTGCCTTGACTTGGAATCTAACCCACAACATTTTGGTGTATGAGATGATGCTCCAATCAACTGAGCCACCCAGCCAGGGCTTGCCTTTGTCTTTAGCTGAATTGAAATTGAAATGAGTTCAGGCATCAAGCCAGTTCTCTTCGTAGCCTTCCTCTTCCAGCCAAAGAAAAACAGTTACGGAAATTATGCTGCATATATCCTACTCACAAAGACAAACAAATGTTCCAGTACAAAGTTAGTAGGAGGCACTTAATACCAGATGAATTCTCTTTTATTTCATTGAACTTGGATTTGTCCATAAATACACCCACACTTTTCAAGACAGTGGGGGTTTTATAGGTTCTAAGTAAGGCCTTGTTAATAAGTGAGTTAATAAAATATTCTCAGCAAAATATAGAAAAATGTATATACTATTCCTGAGCATATTTTAAGAAGTGAAAAGTTAGAGTTTTTTTCTATTAAACTTAATATATATTTTTTTATCTAGGTAAAAAAAATAGAAATAAGGTACATCTTAGGGAAAAAAGCACTTTTTTCTTCTGCATAACTTCTTTAATATTTATTGATTTAATCCCAAGTTTGATAGTCAAGACCAAATACAGTCCTGCTTTATAGTACTTCAGTATTTTTAAATGAATAAATAATTGAAGAAATGAAAGAATGAATAAAGGTTATAGCCTGCCATTGGAAATCTCCTCTTCATCCAGATGTTTCCTGGACACTTTGACTTACAAAATGCAAACTGTCCAGGGCTTCCATGATAACTAGTTATGGAAAAATATTTCACCTGACCCAGCTAGTGTGGCTCAGCAGTTGAGCACATTGAGCTATGATCCAGGAGATCGAGGTTAGATTCCCGGTCAGGGCACATGCCCAGGCTGTGGGCTCAACCCCCATTAGGGGGAGTGCAGGAGGCAGCTGATCCGTGACTCTCTCATCATTAATGTTTTTCCCTCTCTGCCTCTCCCTTCCTCTCTCTAAAATCAATAAAGATTTTATATATATATCTATATATATAGATATAGATATATATATATATAATTTCACCTGTGTAAGCAACTCCACCAGTGCCTTTTAAGGGAAAGCTTGTGTGTCCTGAAGTGGCATTTAAATGGGGTATGCCTAATTATATATTCATAAGATTGTACTTCATTTTATTATGTGTATGTGTGTATGTATTGCATATATATGAATATATCATATATATATAATATGTGAAATTTATAAGTACATATATGAATTCATATATAAACATATGAATTTGGCAGTAGCATCCTAAAACCCTCATCTGCATATGGTCTTATCTGCCCCTACTTTGACATTGTAGTTAAAATCTTTGGTCTCACCTTAGGATGACGGGGCATATACCTATAGGCAGACATACCTCCCGTCCAGCATTAAGTGCAGTATTTGGGTAAAAGGTTTTGTCTTTAAAATGCTGTGCTGTGCTTTGCTACCAGAGACTTGTGCCCTGACCTTCTAAAAGAGCTGCTGTTTTCAACTCAGCTTTCAATTTTTTTCTAAGATTGCCACTTTTGCCATCTGGTAGATGTACCTTCTGGGAGAGAAGGAGCTGCATGCACAAAAACTTTCAAGGAAGCATTATTGCATAATTGGCTTGAGGTCAAAGCCAGTGTTCTGGAAGTTGGTTCATCATTTACTGTGATGTGGCAGATATTAGAGGACTTAATAAACACGTTGTTCTTTTGAAGTGTATGCACCAAGGATTGAAAGTGGCAGAATGTGGCAAGTCATATTGATGCCTCAATGAAAATTATTAACCTGCTTAAAGTACAATGACAGACCAACATTTTTTATCAACTCTACTTACTCTTGGACTTCAGGGTCTAAATATATTTTAGGGAATCAAAGAAGTGAATGGAAAATATCTTTTTGTTGCCTGAATTATAAAAATAAAATTTATTTCTACTGTAAAGTAGAAGAAAGTAAATACCTCATATTTCTGTTACTGCTTCTAAAGGATCAGGAAAGAACCAAAGAGATTTTTTACATTCTAGTTAAGTACCTTCTAAAGAAATATATTCCTCTCTGGTGCACCCCAATTCAGTTTATTTACTTTACCTTTGGTTGTAGCTGTATTAGTCTAGAGTTGATTCTGAGAACTAAATGCTTTATATTGTGTTCTTAAATCCTTAGTCAAATATGAACTCTTTAGAGAAAAATGAGTTAGGCAGGACTTTACTAGATGAGAGAAAACCCTAAGAGGAATGTGAAGTAGATTTCAGTCCTCATTTTCTTCTAAAGTCTGAATGGATTCTGCCTGTGATTAGGGAGTTAAGGGGAAACCATGGAGGTGAATTAGTTTCTTCAGGCTTCTTTTGGGCTATTATTCTAGTGCACCTTTTGATACAGCAGGAGGCTGAATGAATTTTGTTTTTCTTCAGAAGGTAAACTGCTTAGTCTTTTGTAACTGGTAGGAGAATAAATAGAAATAAGCGGATATTTAAATACATTATTTTATGAAATAACTAAGATAAAGCCCATGAAGTGCTTAACATAGTAATGATCAATGAAAATAAAGCTCTCATTCACTTATTTATTCAGCAAATACCTACTACGCATTTACTCTGAGCACATAAGGAAAATTAACATAGCTTCTTTCCCATGCATCCAACGTTTATAATGACATGTGATAACTCTGGCAGCAGAAGCAAGGTCAGTGGACTCTGGGAGCACAAAGGATGCCTATCTAAACCCACTGGTGAGTCCCATAAGCTTCTCAGGACAGATGATGCTTGAGCTGATTTTAGATAAATGCGGGTAGAAGGAATGAAGATGGCAGTGCAATGATTGTTTGGGAGACTATAAATAGGAGTGGAGAAGAAGAATGGAGAACATTGTTTTACATTTTTCAAACCTCTTTTATGTCTAGATTAATATAACACATCTAGATTCTCCTCATTCATGTTTAATCCATTCTACATGTCATTTTAGTGGTAGTAAATGAGGAAAATGAAGCTCTCACACAGGTATATGAATGGAGGAAGGTGAAATGTTTCCATAGCCTTTTCAGGTACTGTGGCTAGCCTTCTTTGATGTTACACCAAAACTTGGCAAATGGTAGGTTTTCTTGTTTTCATCTCCATTTGTTTAGTATAGCATCTGATCTAGCATCTTGCCTTTCAGACAAGAAACTTAGCAAAGTTCAAAATATTTGCTCAAGGTGAAACTGCTAGTTAAGTAACAAGAGGGCTGGGATTAGAACCCAGGTGTCCTGACTCCGTCCAGTTCAGGGAAGCTGGTTTTACTTCCTTCCATGTTTGCCTCATAAGTGGCATTGCAACCTTTCTGGGAGTAGAGGCCACCAAATTTTAGAGGGTGAGTCATGAAGACCTTCATCCAATTGACAAGTGGTCATTTCATAAAAATTAGTTGCATCATGGAATCTAAAACCATGTTAATGAACTTTTTCTACTATGTTACACTAAAATGTGTTTATCTATCTTACACTTTAAAGGAGCTTTTTCTTGCCCTAGCCGGTTTGGCTCAGTGGTTAGAGTGTTGGCCTGCAAACTGAAGGGTACTGGGTTTGATTCCAGCCAAGGGCATGTACTTCGATTGCAGGCTCGACCCCTGGCCCTGGTCGAGGTTCTTGTGGGAGGCAACCAATTGATGTGTCTCTCATCGATGCTTCTCTCCTCCCCCCCCTCCACTCTCCCTGAAAAGCAATGAATAAAAATATCCTCGGGAGAGGATTAAAAAAAGGAACTTTTACTTATGCATGGGTTTGTAATATGTATTGGTTAGTTGAAAAACACTGGTTTACTGAGTTACACAGATAATCCAAAAGTTGACATATTTCATTATGCAATACCAAAACTTCCTATTTGTCAATATTACTAGACATCCCATTAAAAAAGTATTTAAGGCTTGGAAAACTGTTATGCACATGGTGATAAATGCAAGGTATCCAAAATCTAATGGTTGCTTGAAAACTCAAATTTTAAAATTTTCAACAAATACCATTAGTTGTGTGTGTGTGTGTGTGTGTGTGTGTTTTAAATTTATCTTTATTATTGGAAGTATTACAGATGTCCCCCTTTCCCCCTCCCCCACTGATCCTCTCTACCCTTCATTCATCCCTGCTCCTCAGGCCTTCTCCACACTATTGTCTGTTTCCATAGGTCATATGGATATATGCATAGTTTATTAGTTGTTTTTCTGATAAAACAAGCTCATTTCATTCATTTTCAGGTGACCAAATACCAAAGACTGAATAATTGCTTGTATCTCAGTCATTCTTTCAAGTAAAAATGGTATTAAATGAAAATGTTAGTTTAGCTTTCAACTCAAATGATTGCACAAATATATTTTTCTTGAGAAAACATACAGGGTTGGTCAAAAGTAGGTTTACAATTGTTCATATGAAAAATAATACAATAATTAATAAATGATAATGCAAGAATAAACTGTTTTGCATACTCACAACTGTAAATGTACTTTTTCCCCACCCTGTATGCAAATACATAAGTGCTTTAGGCATACCTCTCATTTCATTGCACATAATATTATAACATTGTGAACTCAAAGGTCAAGATTTTATAAAATTAATAATTTTCACTGCTTCATCAAAGATATCAAAGATATTCTTAAGTGAAATAGACTTTTTAAAATGTAAATATGTTTACTGAAGAATTCACTAGTTACCAGTACACTTTGGTGCCACTGCCTTGATTTATGCTAAGGCATCAAGAGTTTTATATTCCATTGCTTTTGTACCATTAGTGCAAAGGTAAACACCATGAAAGAGACAGCATTTTATTATCATAAAAATGCTTTTGATTTTGAAGACACTTTGAGTACTGCTAGTTTATAACCAACCAAAGAGCTATATTATTTCCTTTTTTCAGTTGAAGAAACTACAGGTCAGAAAACTTAAGAGAACTGTTCAGATCACAAGCCAGAAAGTGGTAGAGCTAGGATGTAAACACAGCAGGAATGATTCCAGAGCCTGTTTCTAAATCCATTTCAAGAGAGCGGCACCTAATTGCTGATAGAAAGTGCCCATTTCCATTCCTCTTGGCCTAGTCAAGATTGGTGGGGGCGGGCGTATGTGTTGAAGGCTTACCTCAGAGTCCCAGTTGGTTATTCCCAAGTTACCATTTCAAAGGAGAGTTATTTTTAAGGGATATAACTTTATGGTTGTAGTAAGTGAGTACCTACAGTACTGCCAAGAAATGGAAAGAAAGAGCAAGAGTACACTGCCAGAGATTAAGAAAAAAACTCTAGGAACCAGGCTTTTAAAAAAGTCCTCCTGGTTCAGTAAAGAGTGAAAAGAATAAGATTGTTTTGTTCAACAGTTTTGTTTTTTTAAGAGTTAGAATAGAAAAAGATCTGAATTGTTTATTTGAGAGAAAATGGGAAAATTATACTTCTGAAGCACAATGAATCAAAAGCAATGGTATATAAAGTGATCATTCTCAGACGCTGACATTTTGCAATATCCTGGGCAATAGGAAATGGGGAAATTAGCTAAGATAGAGGCAGTGGAAATAGAAATAAAAGGTAAAAAACAAGAGGCCTTCAAGAGATGGAATCAACAGAACTTGGCAAGTGATGGATGAGAAGGCCCAGGGAGAGGAACAGCCAAAGATAAATTTAAAATATTGTGCCACAGCCATGCTGTTCCTGTCTGAATGGCATGTCTCCCCAATTAGACTGTAAGCTCCTTGAGAAAAAAGACCATGTCTTTTATTTTCTTTTGTTCCCAGAATTCGACACAATTTTGAACACATAGTAGATACTCAAATAAATAAATGCATAATTAATTAGGTTGCTCAATCTTTAGCCCTTTCACATTAAAACCAAATACCTCTTGTATACCCCTTCACCTGACCTTTCCTTATTAGCTTATTATACAAATTGTTTAGTTTATTACAACAAAAACTTGCTAAGTATTTTCTGTCAGCAGGAATTGTATTGAGAGTAGAAGTACAGTTGCCAATATAGTGTGGCCCCTGCCATCCAGATGCAAAGAATCTAGAGGAAGAAAGACACATATACAAATAACTTTTTTGTTTTAGTCACATTATGAATGAAGTTGTGTAGAATCACATAGGAAAGGGCAATGACACCCACCTGAAGCAGTTGGAGAAAGCAGTCCAGATAGCATTTGAGATGGATTTTGATGTTCACATACGAGTTCTACAAGAGAAGAAGAGAAGAAGAATTCCAGGCAGAGGAAGCAGCTCAGCTCATTTCATGCAAGAGTTTGTCCAGTACTTTTCAGGTATAGGTGCTACATGATTCTGGCATAGAAAATGAATAACTCAATTTTGATGCTTTGGATTGATGCTCACAGTAGAATAAGGAAAATAAACATGTAAATAAGTATAATTCAATGTGCTTGAGCCACAAGAAACTCGTGAACCAGGCACAGAGTGAAATGACAGGGAAAGTGAGCACCTAGTCTGGGACAGGCACTTTTCTTTACATGCTGCCAGTAGGTCTATAAGGCTACACAGAAGGAAGTACAAGTTAGTTAAATAGTGAGCAGTTTGTGAAATAGTGACCCTTAGATCATATCTCTGGCTTCCAGGTATATTTTCTTCAGTACTCACTATATTGACTTGAGCGGCAGCTGGAACATGCCTCACAAGCTGCCAGCTACAGGGAGCATAACTGACTACGGGCGTATATAATTTTCCAACATTTAAAAATATTTCACTTTAAAAAATTGAATCCTGACTTCCCTAGGTTGTGGGGAGGGGGACAGTCTTCCAACATTGGACACCCTTTTAGAGTGGCCACCATTTCTGAACTGAATAGTACCTCTTCCCTTTAGATGAGACATTTGCTCAGTCCCCACTTCTCCCTATTGTATTCCCAATACAAAGATCAGCTGCCATTTAAATGCACTCTTGCTCTGTTGTTTATGTCTCCTGGACCCACATCACCCTCCTGTATATCTTGGTTGCCTTCACAGCATTTGAGTTTGAGATGCATTATTTGAAGCACATTCTACCATGAGGATGGAGTAAAGGGAGTCAGGTCTGGAAACCAGAGGAGCAATGAGGAAAACTAATGAAGCTCTAAGCCGGCGCAGTGATAGTAGAAGTTGAGAGGAGCTGGATGGATTTGAGGGATATTTTATGGGTAGAATCAACAAGAGATATGTTTAATAAAATGCAAGGACTGATGGACAGGCAGGAGTCAAGGATGACTCCTGGTTTCTTGATGCAGTAGCTGACTGCTTCATTAACTTCCCTATTTCTTTCTTGTTTTCTATACACCCAAACTATTCTAAATAGATATCTACCTTAATCCTTCATATGCCAGAAACTTTTCAGGGGGCACAAGCAGAAACGTCACTGTAGGTAGAAGTCTTAATGGGGTTATAAGAGAGGGACTCCATTGTTATCAACTTACATTGGAAAAATTATCAAAAAGTTGAGACTATGTTGGGAGCTGTTGACAAGTATATATTAACTTCCCATAGCATTTCAGTTAAATACTATTGTAGGGGACAAGATTGATGTTCCTTGAAATTTTTATAGTTGGAGTGTCATTGACAGCATTCTAAATCAGATCTTAAGGATTCACATCTCAAATATTAAAGTTGATGCCAAATTACTCTTGCTTTCTGACTCAATCCAACTCAACCCAGTATTAATTCAGTCTGCACACTGTCCTTGAATTAATCACTGTAAAACTTCAAATTTATCATGTCATTTCCTATTAAGAAAACTTAGTTTTTCCAGGAAAACCCATACTTCTACATGTGCATTCAGAAAATTTTCACATATACCCTCAAAAAGTAGTTGTGGGGATTAAAGGAAATAGCAGCCATGCACTTATTTCAGATATTTCTGCAATTACCCACCTATTTTCTTTTTTTAAAAAATAATTAAAAATATATACATGTCTTTATTGATTTCAGAAAGAGGAAAGGTGAAGGAAAGAGAGATAGAAACATCAGTGATGAGAGAGTTATTGATTGGCTGCCTCCTGCACGCCTCCTGCAGGGACCAAGCCGGAAACCTGGGCATGTGCCCTGACCAGAATTCGAACCAAGATCTCCTGGATCATAAGTCGATGCTCAGTCACTGAGCCATGCTGGTCAAGCGCCACCTATTTTCTTGCCAGTATCTTGACTATCCTTAAGGAGGGAGTTAGTTGTAAGGTCTAGCACTGTACCTGGCATGTAGAAAACAATCAATGAGTGTAAACTATTATCAATTCTCTTTCTCGGTACCTTAGTAAGTTTTCTGCCCCTCCATTGACACCAACAGATCCCTCAAACTTAAAAGGATCCAAACTGAACTCTTTTTTTTTTTTTTTTTTAATGGCACCACACGTAGAGTTTTTGTAGAGCCAACCATGTTGTTGGACTTAGAGTTCTTTTCCTACAGTTTCTTTTCTTTTTTTTTATTGTTGAAAGTATCACAGATGTCCCCTTCCCCCCACACACATTAATCCCCTCCACCCGGCATTCACCCCCGTGCCCCCCAGGCCTTCTTCTCACTATTGTCTGTGTCAGTAGGTTATGCATATACATTTACACTATGGAATACCATGCAGCTGTAAAAAAGAAAGATCTCTTACCCTTTGGGAGAGCATGGATGGACCTGGAGAGTATTATGTTAAGTGAAATAAGCCAAACTGAACTTTTGATTTACTTTGCCCAAACTGGTTTTCTTACCCCCTCACGGTCTTCTCCATCTGACATAGGGCAGCCCTGTCCTGCTATATACATCATCTTTGATTTGTCTCTTTCCCTCACACATTCCAACCATCGGTAAGTTCTGTCAATTCTACTTTCAAATCATGTCTCAAATCTTGTCATCCTCACTGCTACCATCCTACCAGGTGCCATCCATTTCTGACCTGAACAGCTGCAATTAGTCTCTCTGTTCCCCCACTTTGGCTCTCTCTAATAAGTTTTTAAATGGCGACAAGTGTAATCTCTAACTAAATCAGGTCATGTTACTTTCCTGTTTGAAGTCTTCATGATCCTAAAACCTTATGATGTCCTGCTGGCCCCCAGTCTCTGACCCCTGCTACCCTCTCTAACCTCACTTCTCCCTTCCTTTCCTTATCACTCTATAACTATTCTGGTCTTGTTTCAGTTTCTTGAACAAGTCAAGCACTTTCTTCTTTTTCAGGTTTGGCACATATTGTTCCTCTACCTGGAGCTCTCTTAACTGCCATACTGCCTTTTTCCTACCCCCTTTTGCATCTCTACTCTAGGTCTTTCCTCACTTTCACTGAGCATTTCTGGCCATCTTTTTCTTCTCCATTTTTTTGTTTTTCTACTAAGGAAGCTCCAGTGTTGGCCACAGAGTACTGTGACTCAATCATCATTTCAATACACCCACACGACCTTATTACACTCACATGACTACCTGTGAGTACTTCTTTTCCCAAACCTTAAGCCCTGACGCCCCACAGTGTCCATAGCCCGCTGCCCCCTCTTCCATCCCCTGCTCCCCTTGGGCCTGTACTAGACCATAGTCTTTCTACCCACTTCTGTTCTTTCAGCCTGTGGTTATCCACCTTGTTTCTCTTCCTTTGCTATTTTTCTGATTTCTATTTCTCATTCTGTTGAAAGCCACCCACATTTGATTTTCAAATCTCAGCCCTAGAGCAACCAAACCTCCCCTTTCCACTGTTCCAGCTTACTAAGCAGTGCTGGAGAAAACCCTGCAGGAACGCCGATGGTGTCCCACCTTATCGCTGCTCAGCACACCCCTCCTGATCCCAAGGCCTCTCTTGCCTCGCAGCTGCAGCTCCAGCCCTTTAGTGCTTCCCTGAAGGCTCCACGTTTATCCGAGACTCCTGCCTCGGAAGTCCTGATATCCGAATAGATAAAGCAAAGCCATGCTTTCAGCCAAGGACTCTGTTAGCCTCCTTCTTCTCTACCTTTAAGTGACCCTGTAACTTCTTTCACCTTAAAGGAACACTTTATCTATAGGAGTTTCCTCATTTTTTATCTCAGATAGAAGAGTATCCACCCCCCTAGCCAAAGATGAAGTATGCTCTCAAAAAGCAAACTTTTATTTGTTCTTCTGTTAGACAACTTTTACAAGCATAATGTGCATGTTTGTGTTTCTAGTAAGATATATTTATAAGGAAAAATTAAAAATGGGTTTTCTCAAAATGACAAAAGTTTAAAAAAACCTATAATAATTTTTATATCCATGGAGAACCAGTAATAACATATTGGTGGACACATCTTCCAAAATGTTTGCATGTATCTCTATTACAAAGTGAGATCAAAATTTAAATCCTATATTGTATTCTACTTTCTTTACCTAAAGATGCATAAATCTTTTCACATCATAATACCATTGTATTCCTTGCAGTGGCTCTTCTCACCCCTCACTCTTCCTTCCCATGCCCTCTCCATCTCTTCTCTAGCCTCACTTTTCCTTTCCAAGCTCTCCTTTGCTTTAGCCCACAGACATGCCTGAGTCCCCTCCTGCCACCCTCTAAAATAGCTCCTCTCCTCTGCCGCCTTCTCATCAAACATTACTTTCCTAAGAACAAAACTCACAGAAACAGTAATCTGCCTTTACTATATCGCCCTTTAATTCGGCCTACTGCAATCGGGCATTCTTTTTCCACCTCTGTTGCAACTGCTTCCTCTCCACAGTCCCCCATACCCTTAAAACACTTTCCTTCAAATTACCTAGCCCATGATCCTACCAAACCTACAGTTAACAATCTGCAAATGCAGATTGCCTGATAGCTTCTCTACTTAGCACCTTCCAGAAAAATAAAACTTAATATAGCAAAATTTGGGACCTCCTAAATGTTATGTGTGACAATGAGCATCTCTTATTTCTAGACTGAGAACTTTTGCAGTTGTGAATTGTTTTATGTTTTTCATATCAGAAACATAATACTGGGGCAACACTTTGCACACACATCTTTGCACACATCTCTGATGATTTCTTTAGGATAAATTTCTAGAAATGAATGATCACATTAAACAGTATTTTAAATTAGTAACAACTTGTAAAATTCAAAAAATTCTTAATCAATAGAACATTCTATAAATGCATATGATTGTAATATCATTGGTTTTGCTTTTCTTTTTT
The DNA here is from genome assembly GCF_054644295.1 of Miniopterus natalensis. Classification (NCBI taxonomy): domain Eukaryota; kingdom Metazoa; phylum Chordata; class Mammalia; order Chiroptera; family Miniopteridae; genus Miniopterus; species Miniopterus natalensis. Next base: position 31,736,145 of record NC_142091.1, read on the forward strand.
ATAACCCCATTTGGGGCTGTAATTTTCATTTGGAGAACACACTTTTAATGAAAGAGGAGCTTTTCCGAGGATATTGTATTTATATTTGCAATCATCAGTTAAGTGGCAAAGTGTCCTTCCTTTTTGCTGATTATTTTTCTGAGAGGGATGGAGTATGGTGCAGAAAAGAGGAAATATCATTTGGCTAGGCAATGGACTTGTGCTCCTGGGCAAAAGTCAGCAAATGTGGAAGACTGGGAACTAGGAGGAAGAATGCTCCATGCTAACTACGTTCATCAGTCACAGAATCCACCCTACTGCAAGGGAACAGCAGCCCACCCAGAACTCTGTACAGGGGCTGCCCTCACCAGCATGCCACCTAGCAGTTTCCATTGAGTGGGTCAAGTATCAACACTTGGTTAATTAGTCACAATTTTCAGGATCTAAGGGTGTCAGCCAGGGGCATGCCTGTTCACATGGAGAGATTGCTGCTCAGAAGAGAGAGGTTCAGGGGTCTGCCCCTGCAGCTGGCTGGCTCTGGGATTATTGTCAGGGGACTGGAGTGATTCAGCCATAGATCAGCAGGAGGTAATTTCACTGCCGCTTTTAATCTGTCCCTCTCTCCACTGAATGCCGCTGGCTGGTAGCAGAGACCAGAAAGGGAAGGCTGGGAGAGAACAAATGGGGGAGATGGGAAAGTACTTTAAATAATTTCCTTAGTTGAATTCAGATGAACCTTTTCTAAAGAACCTTGGTGACTGGCCAGGCCCAGCTAGCAGACTGGCTTTAATTGAAATGCAAAAGCTTTTGGGAATCCTTGGGGCCAGAAACACAGGTCTAGTTACACCCTGTCTCTACCTACCTCTCTTCATTGTGGACTCCTTGTTCCTTTTTTTCTTTTTCTTCAGATTGGGTTTGAGGGCAAGTCAAGGTATATTAGTCAATGCCAGAGCCATCGTATTCTCCGTCAAGTCTAAACACAGAGGTTAAATGTTGTTGCATTGTCACCAAAGCCATTATTTTGAAGATAATTTGATTCACAGAATAAATTTTAAAAATGCAACAGTGATCCACCTCCCCCTCTAAAGGTTCCTAGTGCATTCCTTTTTCTTTGTTGGCAAAAACAGCTTTTCTACAAATCTAGACAGAGAACCAGAAGAATTCTTTAAAAGTAACCAGTTGGATCTCTCAGTAGATGCTTGGGTCCCTCTTGTCCAGTGACTAGCCAGCTGCCCAGTGAGTGAGGAGCCTTCCCTCTCTTCCAAAACAGCCTATCCCCAGTTTGGACAGCTCTGTCTTGTCATCCTTCAGTTAAGCCAGAATTTGAATACCTGGGCTTTCAATTTTTCTTGTTGTAGCCACAGAGAACAAAATTGCTCCTATCTCTATATTACATCCCTTAACACATTATGGACATTTATTGTGTTCTTTCTGAGTCTTCCAGTTAAGAGTTTGAATATTCTCAGTAAGTTTATTTGTCTTTTATCTCATTCATCAAATATTTATTTAACAATACTATGTACCAAAAAAGACACCAAGAAACAACTATGAACACAGTGTCTGCCTTCTGCAAGCTCAGTTTGAAGGAAAAATAGACTCATAAACATATAACTTCAAAATAACACAACGTATTACATAGATAAGCTTAGAAGTCTACATAAACTCAAAAGAGGAATGACTTGCCCAGAGAAAGGGATTTGGGGATCATCATTAAATATTTTCTGGAACTGACACCATCTGATCCCTATCTTAGAAAATGCGAAGACATGGGCCAGTCAAGGGGAAGATGGGAAGTTTCTGGTAGAGAGAACAGCATGCATAAGCGCCCAGAGAGAAGTTACAGTCTGTATTAGGCAGGAAAGAGGCAGTGGTTCAGTTCAGGGTTCTAGGGGGTGAAAGTGCAAAACTAAGAATAAAGAAAATAGGTTAAGAACTAGATCATGAATATCTTCATCAAATGACAAAGTTTTGAATGTTCTCTCCAAAAATATTGATATTGTCAGGAGAAAGCATCTGAGCATCTCCCAATCTCTGCTTGCCTTCTTCCCTACTCCAATTAATCAGGAAATTATTAACCCTAAGGTGCCAACCCTAGTAAGACCAACATACTCCTGTCGATGTTCTTAGAGCTAGACCCAAATTATATTGAAGATATTCATCTTCTCTTCCTTTCCTTCCAAAATCCCTAGATCTTCGATAAACTGTCTAAATCAACTAAATGCTGTCTTGGTGGCTGCGTGACAATGTAGTTGATCACCAGATGCCAGACTATCACTGCCTTTTCTGCTTTGCCTTGAATTTCATGAAGGCAAAAGTCATCTTGTCTTAATCCCTGTAGCTTTAGCATCAAGACAGTCACATAAGAGATACTCATCCAATACTGATACAGTCATCTACTGTCAATAGGTACTTAAAATAAAAAACAGATTTATATACATTCTGCTCAGGAGAATATCTAGATAAAAAGACTCATCTAATCTGATTCTCCTTCCTTTCTTTGCTCTTATTGTGTGTTTCTTGGAGGTGGCATCCACTTGCTCACCTCGGGGTTTTGCATAGGTTCTTCCATCTGCCTGGAATATTATCTCCTCCTTCCCAGCTCTCGCATCAACCCCCTTAAAAGTAACTGACTGCTATTCGCCTTCAGGAAAAGTCTCTACATTTGGTTCTCCTGTTAGCCACTCCTGTGCTTTGTACTTCCCTTTCATGTGGCTCATCAATTGTCACTCACTGCTGCAGCTCCAGGGCTTAGTCCAGTGCCAGGCACAGAGCTGGCATTTAATAAATATTAAATTCAAGATTACATGACTGCTCCCAAGTAATATCTCTGTTCAGTGAACTTTGGAATTTTTCAAAGAACAAACAAAATTCAGGAAATGTTAGAAGTAGAAAGAAAAGGGATTTTAGTTACCGTGGTTGAATTATCAATTTAAACCTTTTGAGATAAATGTACAATTGTGAAAACAACCCTCCAGAATTTAGAGTTTTATTAATTCCATCCATAGAAATGGCTAAACATTACTTTGACATTTGCAATGGTATATTGCGATTTATAGCTGACCTTATCTTAATGTTGAACTCTTTGACTAATTGTGCGCCCTAATTAATTTTTGTGCATTAGCTACTAAATTCGTAGTCCTTGTCTCTTTTTACCCAAGAGCAGAACTTAATCAAGTGATTGTAAATTTAGTAAGCTATATTTGTCATAGAGTATATAGAGAAATTAAATATCCAGTAACAGGGGACTGTTTAAATAAATGATGGTATCTGACCTTGTTGAAAAATTATTTAGTCATTTAAAATGGGTAATTATAAAAAATAACAATAAAATAGGTAATTATAAAGACTACCTAGCTGTATGGAAACAATTTAAAATATAATGCAAATTAGAAAAAAAAATCAAAATATAATATGTAAATATAATGTAGCAGTGGAGATAGATATTAAGAGAATATGTAAAGCCCGGCCGGTGTGGCTCAGTGGTTGAGCATTGACCTATGACCCAGACAATCGCCATTCAATTCTCAGTCAGGACACATACATGCCTGGGTTTCGGGTTCATTCCCTAGTAGGGAGCGTGCAAGAGGCAGCTGATCAATGAGTCATCATTGATGTTTCTATCTCTCTCTCTCCCTCTCCCTTCCTCTCTCTGAAACTAATAAAGATATATATAAGATAATTTCTGAATTTGGGGGAGACTTTAATTGCCTTACATACAAATTTCAAAAGGTTATCTGTACACTAAGGATGAAAGCTTTATTACAATGTAAATTATCCGAATATAACTGCTGCAGCATTAATGCATGCCTTTTCTACATCTATTGCAAATTAAAACGTATTTATAACTGAAAAGTACATTACATTTATTATGACTTCAGACAGGACTCTGACTTCAAAAGTCGAAGTTGCTTGTTACAGAGAAACACAATTATTTAATGGATAAACATTATCAGAACAGCAATAATGAAAATAGTAAATAAAAACACCTAAAATTCTACCAAATCAAATATTTTCATGTAACTCATTTCCTTCCATTCTTTTTTCATGTTAATCTATATTTTTTTTACAATTGACAGTAATTATTTTTTATATTTTTTATACAACACAATTTGTAAGCTTTTATTTTCCACTTTAAAAATGATCATTTTATTTGCTCTATTAAAGGAAGCATTTCTTAAAAGCAAAAATATAAGGCCCTTGCATGCTTGCAGTGCAGGGACAAACTTGAGTGTTTTTCCTGACCTTCTTTGTCCGCTGACACTGAGCTTTATAGCTTTGCACACAGGACTGTTATCACCTGATTTCCATTTAAGTAGTAAGATGATAACACAGAGTGCAAGGGGAACTAGGTTTAGGTGACAGACACATGATTTAATATCTGCTTATTGTTTCTACAGGGGAATTCTGGCCTGGGATTCAGTATTGCTGGAGGGACAGATAATCCCCATATTGGAGATGACCCTGGCATATTTATTACGAAGATTATACCAGGAGGTGCTGCAGCAGAGGATGGCAGACTCAGGTAAAGAGCTGAAACGTTAGAATTATTTGGAAAGTAAATCTGCCATATCAGTGAGACATGTTTATACCGTTGGAGAATAATATTTCTACAGAAGTTCTGTACTTCAAAGAGAAGGCTGTTAAAGCAAACTTTCTGTAATGACTCTACCGATCTCTCGTTATTTATTGAATTTCAAATAGTACTTAATTTGTGTTTGTCGACAGCTACCACATTCAACAGTGGTCCAGGCGCTGTGACCAGGGGATGCAGATAATGTTTTTTGTTCATGGCTCCTTCTGTCTGATTGGACAGAAGAATCCTATGAGCTGATGAGAAAATAAAATGTATAGAAAAAATAATATATTTTAAGTAATATTAGCAAATAATGGAATGTTATAGACACTGTGTGCATTTTGTTTAAGACATTGTGCGTTTATAGATTCAGCAGCCATATATAAGGGCTTTAGGTAGGAGTTTGGACAGTGTCTAAAAAACTATTCCATAGGAAGATTCCCTTCTGTGTCTTAAAAACATAATTAAGATTTCATTAACCCCACAAATCTGAGTGAGAACACAGAGGAAGAAAGAGCAAGTTGTCCCAACCAAGAGGAAGACAAGCTTGGCTTGGATGAAGACCACAAAGTGAGATTCCATAGTTGGATGGAGTGGAACCAGATACTGCTCAGGACAGGGTAGCAGCTGCTTGAGTCAGGGCCCCTCTCTTTAAAGAACTGAAGGTTATTTGGGGAATTAAGAGTCACCCAGGCTTTTTGCCAGTTAGTAAATACTATAAAATTCTATCAGAGATCAAAACACTAGCTAAAAGAGTCTATGGATTAGAACAATTAGGCGACATTTCCTTGGGGAGAAAATTATGTCCTCATGTTATTTTAGCGCCTCTACCAGATTGTAAATCCTCTCAGACCAGGCAGTTATAGATAGAAGTGGATCAATAAGTTCTTGCTGAATGAATGAGTGAAATGAGAAGAGGAAGGAGGACAGTAAATGAATGAGATAGGAAGGGCAGCACAAGCAGAGTCCTTCAGGTAAGTTTGGCGTTGGCTTGGGTGGAGCCACAGTGAGGACCACGACCTAAGTAGCAGAATTGTAAGCTCCATCGGCCTTCCTCAGTCTGTTTCTCCGTTTAGCATAAATAAGCTAGTTTCCTGTTTTTCTTATAAAGCAGCCAAGGTCACTTGTACTCTACTCAGTTCTTCTGATGCGGTGATTACTTTTGACAGCTGCATCTTTGCAGCCTATGGAGGAAAATCTTTTTTTTTTTTTTCAGGTGCATCTGCATCTCCTCTCAATAAGAAAAGAAATGAGTGACTCTCCCTTAGGAAACACATGCCTTTTGACAATAGAATTTTCAAGCTGATTTGAGGAAATTAATTTCTGAGTGAGGAAATATCCATGCTATAGAGTGAACAATTTGAGGACTGGGTTTGCTAATACTGGATGCAGGAGAAGCTCCATTATAAAGGCTTAGAAATAGAACTGTTAGAGGATCATTCAGAAATTGGTAGGCCATAATCATGATTTTGTACTATATGTCACATGCTTAGCCTACAGGTAAGAATGAAAAGTGGCATCTATGAGAGTGCCACCATTCTTTGCCTACAAGCATGGGTGAAAATATTATGTCTACAGAGATAAAAGGAAGTTCTGCTGTTCTGGGAGCATCATTCAAAAGTTGTAAAGAGAATACACTTAATGATAGCTTATATTTATTTAGATTTTATCATGTGTGGGGCATTGTGCTAAGATCATAGATGATAGATGATAGATAGGTAGATATAGATATAAAAATATAGATAAACACAGACACACACCTGTCTATACACTGACAATAGTATGTACTATTTTTATTGCCATTATAATATGGACTTAGAAAATTAAGGCTTAAAGACTTTGAAAAGTTCACTCAGCTAGCTTTGAATACATCCAAAAACTAGTCCTGAATGTCACTTATATACTCTCTAACCTCTCATTTAATAGTAAAATCACCTATATTCACATGTCTCTGTCTAAAAACTCCCAAAGGTAAAGTTTTCATAATGTTAAGGGGAAACTCTAAACATTACAAAATTTGTTATTTTTCTACCGAGCCACAATTTTCTTAATTGTGACCTCTACCCATTGGTCTTTGTATTGGCTCAGCTTTTCCCCCTTTTCCCTACCTGCCCTCTCTACCTCTCAGTAGCCTTTTCTCTGTGCTTACCTCAGTTTCTTTCTCTTTTCCTTTATACTGTTCTATTCCCTTTCATCTCATCCTTTCTACCTTTCTTTCAGGTTCCTTTCATCCTCTATGTCTTTCCCTCAGCTTTCTGCTCTTATTTGTTTACATCTCTTTTTCTCTTGGTCATAACACGGATTAAAGCCCATCTAAAAAAATGATCTGATGCTAAAAATGTTTCTGTGTTTTGACTCTCCAGTTTCTATAGTCAATTGAATCCACTATGTTTCCCTCATTAAAAAATAAACCCAAAAAACATAGTTTTCTTTTACATGTCAAATCCTTTGGTCCCTGTGGATTAGACACTCTTAACGTTTTTTAAATGTATCCTTTCAATTATAAATTCTATTTTTGACAATATTAAAATTTTCAGATAAGCTAAAGCCCAGAAAAATGAGATGATGGGTCAGCTAAAAGGAGAATAGTAACTGAACTCTATATTAGTCAAAATATAATAATCAGATCAATAATAATAACAGCCAAGACCAATGTAGTACTTCAATGTGCCAAGTACTTTTCTGGCGTTTAATGTATACAACAACTCAATTAGACCTATACCTTTATTATTCCCATATTTGAGGTAAGAGCATTGAGGAACTGAAAAAGTAAGTAATCTTCACAGGACTGTACTGCTTATAAATGTTGGGGCCAGAATTTGAACCCAGGCAGTCTGGCTCTAATGTTTATAAGTTCTAAGGTGTACTGCAGACACAGGTGCAGTGAGAGGTGACTTTCTCCCTAATTAAGTCAGGCTCCAAACTGAGCTCAGGTCTCAATGGTTGCTCCAGAAGAGTGATGTAAGAGAAAAGAGCATACTATTTAGAGTCAGAGGAGCTGGGTCTCAAGCTCTATTTTCTAGTTATGTGACCTTGGACTTCTTTTTAAGCTCTCTGTCCTCTAGTTTCCTCACTGGTAAATTGGAGATGGGAGCATATATCTTGATAATCTATGGTAAATGAAATAGTAAGTATGAAGGAGTTGTATAAAATTCAAAGGCTCTCAACACAGCCTATGTGCAGAAGACTGAACTTGAGTCTCGTCTTTGACAGCCAGGAAGGGACACTTATGGTTGACAGAATTCTAAGATGATCTCCAGTAACCCACATCCTTGTATCATCCCTTCCCCTTGAGTGTGGGCAGGACCTGTGAGTTTGACGGGATATCACCTCTGTGGTAACATTACTTTATTTGGCAAAAGAGATTTTCCAGATGTTATTGGGTCTCTAACCAGTTGACTTTGAGTTCATCAAAAGGGAGATTATCCTGTGTCGGCCTGACTTAGCCCAGTGAGTACTTTAAAGGCAGACAGACTGTCTTGCTGGCCTGGATGAAGCAAACTCCCATGTTGTAAGACGACCTATGGAAAGAGCAGCATGGCAAGTACCTGAGAGCAGCCTGTAGGAGCTGAGAGCAGTCTCCAATCCACAGCTAGCATGATGGGAAATGTCAGTCATATACCTGAGATCTCCCAATAGCCACATGAACTCAGAAGAGGACCCCAAGCTCCCAAAAGAAATGCATTCCGGGTGACACCTTGATTGTAGCCTTGAGAGACCCAGAGTAGAGGACTCCTGACCCATTGAAATGCTGAGATACTAAATATATGTCGTCTTAAACTGTTAAATTTGTGGTAATTTGTCACACAGCAATAAAAAACTAGTATGGACACTATAAAATTCTGGACCCTGAAATGCACTGTGGCCGAGCTGCAGATTGGCTTGCCCATTGAGGCTGCTGCCAGCACCGCCGCACTCTAAACTTCAGACACTGACCAGGACTCACCGATGGCCTCAGGCCCTTCACACACCTGGGAGCAAGAGGCACCAAGCAGTCAGAACACGGGGTGGACCAAGGTCAGAATCAGAGAAGAAAGCAGTCCGCCAAGGGGGAGGAACAGCAGAGACAGGGACTAGCTGATGTGTGGTTACATGCGGTGGCTGGAGAGGTGAGTCTAAGCGGGAGTGAGGGAGAGAGCCAGAGGCTTTAGGGAAAATGGGAGGTGAAAGCTAAGAGACCAGGTAAGAGAGCACATAGTGGTTTAGATTAATTTCTCTGGACAGTAATCATTATTCCATGTAACTTTTTAAAAAATATAACTTCTTGTGCACGTGAGTTTATGGATATAATAATTGTCCTTTATAGCTATGTATAGAATGCAGAAAAGTAGAAGAAAACTCAACACATTCATTTTTACACTTAATAGAGTAAATAGCTATTAACATATTTTGTACACTTATTTCTGCTACTTGTTTTTGCTATTTTGGTGGGGTTTTTTAGTTTAGATTATGCTCTAATATTTAGCATTTGTTTAGCTTCACATAAACTTATTTCATAAACCTTTCCCTATATCATTAAGACAAACTTTTACAAATATTTTAATTGCTGTTTAATAATATGCTTACTATTCACATAGTTAGAAGGTTAGGTTATTTTTATTTTCCTAGCATTTTAAATAACTGGTAATCTTTTGGAAGACACTGTGGACCCTGTTCCTCTTAATTTCCTTAGAATATATTCCTAGTGGTAATATTTCTGAACCAAAAAGTATGAACACTTTAAAGAATTTTGACATATATTGCTAAATTTCCTTCCAGAAATATTGTACCAAATTCTACATCCACCAACAATTTGGAGAGGGCCTATTTTATGATTTGTTGTCAGTATTGCATGTACTTACACATATATAATTTTGGGCTGTCTACCAAGACACACAATGGTATATTTCCTTGCTACACATTTTTTTGATTAAAAGTAAGATTGAACATTTAAAAAAAAATGTTACTAGTCATTTGTATTTCTTTTCCTAGAAATAATCATTCAAATTTCATAGCATTACCTGTCTACCTTTAAAGGAAGAACATTTCAAAAAGAACACTATGTTGTCTTCCAGAGCAAAATAGGTACATTTTCATGCTTTAAAGAATGATTTTTATTTCTACTTTTGAATCTGAACCCTAAAAATGTCCTCTGTGTGCCTTCAAGTCCCTGGATTGCCGAGGACCAATATCGACCTGTCATCCTGGGGAAGAGCTATCACATGACAGCCTCCTCTTGGTGATGCAGTAATGACATTTCACACAACAGTGCATTTATTAGACCCATCCACAGCACAAAAGCAGCGTGTAGTAGCAGGCAGAAGAGATGGCTGCTCGCCAATTTCCTGACAAGTGACACAATTTAATCTCTTAGCCTTCAGCACAATCATTTCTACTCCTAGACAAGGTAGGAAAAACAAGTTTTCTCTAAGTCGACTGCTTCATTTGTTCCTTCTGTGTCTGTTTACAGGTAAGGTTGGATTTGTTCTTATAAAAGCCAAGGTAACATACATGTTGATTTCAAACAAGACTCATATTTATCACACTGAGGTTTCACTATACTGATCAAAAACTGAGAGGTCAAGGATCGATGTTTTAAGAGCACAACCCCTGTGTATAAACTACAACGTTGTCCTTTTCGCTGTCATTTGGCAGCTCACTCTTTTGCTTTTTTAAAAAATTTATATCCATTAACTCACTAGTGATTTTCAAATAAGAACATGAGGAGAAAGAGAGAGAGGGAGGAAAGAAAAGGAACAAAGGGAAGGTAAAGAAGAAGAAAACTGGTGATCATCAGGAGCTAAAGACATCATCCAACTTGAAAAAGATGACAAACTTAAGCTTCAACATTTTCTGTGCAAGTGAAAAGCACCAAGCAGAGAAAAGGGAGCAACTAACAAGCATCAGAGTCTGAAACTTATGCCCAAGCTCCCCCACTTTCAGATTGTTTAAAGAAATAAAAGACTTTTAGTTAGTGAAACATGAGATTGCTAATTCTTGGAGTACTTTATGTTGAACTTTCATGAGTTTGAATGATTGCAAACAAAAACCTCATGAGTCTCCAAGGCCAACCTGTCAGTTTCCACTGGAACCCAACTGATTATTGCACCAAATGACTATGATTATGCTAAATTTTCCATTGCAAGATAGAGATTCTCAGTGTCTTCAAGGCCAAATGAACTTTTTTTCATCATTGTTTTGAGGCTAAAACAGCGCAAAAGTCCAACTGCTGACATGAACAGGATCTTCATGAGAAGGGATTTCATTATCCAGTGCAAATTACATTAACACCCTCAGAAAGAGGTATGGTTGGGCTCTCAGTGCACTTGTTCTTATGGATTATTTCCTTCCATCTCTGCCCACAAGAATGAAAAAGGGTGAGAAGGAACAGCCCTCTGTCCTTTAATTTTCTCCATCAATATCAGCTTTAAATGTGTTGACATTTTACTTAGACAAGAAAAAATATCACTTAGCAAGTGGTTCCATGGTGACTGGTAATGACAAGTTCGCAACAATTAGAACGACACAGGAAAATTACTAAACAAGAACAGTTTCAGCTATGCATCTGGTAGAACACCAAGCACCCACGTACAGTCATAGTTGGAAAAGCATCTCCAACGGTTTTCCTATTTTGGTCAACCGTTATGTAACCCAAACAGAAATCCCTCTATGGGTTAAGTGAAATAGCTTTATGGCAAACATGCTCCCTCTCCCTTTTTTAAACAAATTGTACCAAGACTTCTGAATATGCACATGCAAAAGAATTAAGTGGGGATCCTACTCATATCATACAAAAATTAACTCAATGTGGATCACAGACCTAACTGTGAGAGCTAAAACTATAAAACTCTTAGACAAAAACGTAGGAGTAAACCTTCCGGACCCTGGGTCAAGCAGATAAATTAAATTTCATCAAAATTAAAAGCTTTTGTGCTTCAAAGTATATCATCAAAAAAGTTTAAAAAAACAAACAAAAAAACACAGAATGGGAGAAAAATTTTGCAGTAATATATCTGATAAGAAACTTGTATCCAGGAAATACAAAGAAGTTTTACAACTCAACAATAAAGAGACAAACAACCTAATTTAAAAATCAGCAAAAGACTTTGTATTAGTTTTCTATTGCTGCTGTAACACATTACTGCAAACTTAGTGACACAATATAAAACAAATTTATCTTATAGTCCTGGAGGTAAGAAATCCTGAATCAGACTCGCTGGAATAAATTCAAGATCTTGACAGGGTGGCTCCAGAGAATCTATGGGAGAATCAATTTCCTTGCCTTGTCTCAGCTTCTGGAAAGCACCTGAATTTCTTGGCTCATAACTCTTTCTTCTTTTTCAAAGAGCATCAGTCCAACCTTTGTCCTGTCATCATATCTTTTCTCTGACTATAACTCTGCTGCCTCCTTATAAAAGGACTCCCATGATTACAGTTGACTCATGCAAATGATCCAGGATAATCTCTCTATCTCAAGATTCTTAATTTAACCACATCTTTTTGTAAAATCTCTTTGGCCTATAATGCAACATTCAAAGGCAAAGGCAAAGACTTGGACTTCCTAGGGGGGGCAGTATTCAGTCTACCACAGATTTGAATAGATATTTTTTAAAGATGATATGCAAATGGCCAATGAGTACATAACATAAAAAGATATTCAACATTTTTATTTATCAGGGAACTGAAAATCAAAACAAAAATGAAATACCACTTCACATCCAGTATGGTGGCTATAATTCAAAAGGTAGATAATAACAAATGTTATCCATAATGTAGAGAAATCCCAACCCCCATTCACTGTTGGGATAGTCACTATGGAAAACAGTTTCTCAAAATATAAAAGAGTTACCACAGCCCTGTCAGCATGGCTCAGCAGTCGAGCATCAATCTATGATCCAGGAGATTGTGGTTTGATTCCAGGTCAGGGCACATGCCCAGGTTGTGGGCTTGATGGCCAGTGGGGGGGGGGGGGTTGCAAGAGGCAGTCGGCTAGTGACTGATGTTTCTATCTCTCTCTCTCCTTCTCCTTTCCTCTCTCTGAAATCAATAAAGATATAAAAAAAAAATAAAATAAAAGAATTACCACATGAGCAACAATTCCATTCCTAGGTATATATTCAAAGAAAATTGAAAACATATGTCCACACACACACAAAAAAATTTGTACATGAATTTCCATAGCAATATTATTTATAATAACCATAAAGTAAAAACAACCTAAATGTTCATCAGTAGATGAATGAATGAATAAATTGTCATATAGGGATACAATGAAATATTATTCTGCTGTGAAAAGGAATGAAGTACTGATGCATACTGCATCATAGATGAACCTTAAAAGTAATATTCTAAGTAAGAGAAACCAGGTACTAAAGGTCACACATGGTACAATTATTTTTTATAAAATGTCTAGAATAGAGAAATCCATATAGAGAGAAAGTAGAATAGTGTTTGCCAGGCCCTGGTAATGAGTATAGGATTTCTTTGGGGCGTGATGAAAATGTCCTAAAATATAATAGTGCTAATGATTGCCCAACTCTGAAAATATGCTAAAAGTCACTGTTATAAAAATATCCAGTCATTCTTTTCTGGCATAAGAAATTCATTCTTATTTACAAATCTGAGGATATCGTTTTCTAGTCTCAGAAAGCTCATGACGTCTTTATATTGCTGTCAAGTTACAAATATAATATATTTGAAGTTCCATTACTTTTAGTAAAGTTGTTGAATCTTTTCAGCAAGTAGAGAATACCTTTGGCAAGGGCTCCATGCCTGTATGGTCTAAGTAATCTTTAAAGTAGGCAAGGATCGTACCATGCTCCCATTTCCTAGACAAACTAGCAGATATTTGACCTGTGTCCCAGCTGCTAAAATATCAACAATTTATAAACATTGTAAAGTTTATATTTTCAAAAGCCAAATGCAAGTCACTGAAGTGCATTCAAATTTAGGAGGATTAATTCAGACTGAGTTTTATAAGGTCTGGTTATCCAAATATACATAAGGAAGAAAGGAATATATTGATTCTTGGCAAAGGAGCAATAGAATTGTTAAGACATAGATGTGATGGTTCATATACCTTAAGATTGGCTGCATGAGGATGTAAATATTCTGATTTAATCCTAGTCCCTGCTTTATGTGTAGGGGCCAATTTCTGGCATTATTTGCAGGTCTAGACTCAAACTTCTGGTTCAGACTAAAAGTTAACAAGATATACTGCTCTAGTGAAAATAAGAGAGAGACCTGGGGATCTCTGCCACTAACTAGCTCTGAGACCTTGAGACAGTTACACAACCTTCTTAAACTTGCATCTTTCTCCAGGAAATGAGTAAGCTAGAGGATCATTGGGAATTTTTAATTTTAAAATCAAATTCTGATCATTTGACTTTTGTGAACAGTCTGAGATATTCAGGAATGCTTCTAGCACAGCCAGGAAATCAGTTCTTTGTTTTGATTAAATCTGTAGTTCTGAGAAGAAGCAATCTTCATTACATTCCCATTCCTATGGCAAAGAGCTGATCACAATTTTAAATGCTGAAAAGACATTTGTTATTATTTATTTCTAATAGTCTCCAAGAAGGCACATTGTCATTCTGATATTCTGAAACTATATTCAATATTGATTTTAGCAAATTAGCTCTTTGGAAACTAGACCAAAGCAATATGGTTTGGGAGAAGGAGATGGGAGACACTCAAATCATCTCCTGGTTTCTAGTTCAATGGTAATACCAATTATTTTCAAGAATGGTTTTCCTGAACAGTTATAAATTATATCATTATTTAGACAGGCTTAATGTGGTTAGATCTGTGCAAGCATCAGATCATTGCAAATTGGCTTAATTGTTAGATGTCAAAATCATAAAGATGTTAGAGATATGTAATATTCATTCAGCTCCTATGCCAGGGCTGTGGCAACCCCTCCAGTGAGGTTTTACCCTGCCCAGTCCAAGCCAGGCAACCTTTACTCTCAAGATATGTCTCCACCCTTCCACACCCCTCCACTCACCCACCTCTGCACTTTGCAGTTTCCTGGAGGAAGCTGAGGCCGGGAAGGCAGGTTAGAATTTAGAATCGTTACAGTTCTAATGGGAGTTTCGGCACAGGGAGAGCAGGCTCCGTCCCTAGCTCCCAGCCCTTCCCCACCTCATCTTTCTTCTCCCAGCTCCATCCGTCACCATGAGGAAACTGGGGGGCATACCTGTAGCACTACAATTGCATATCCAAGCTTCATCCACACCCTTTGCAGATAGTTGTCCTTTGAACACTTTTAAGCTTTGGTTGTACATAAATCCAGTATCATCAACTCTTAAGAATGTGAACTTAAGAAAAAGATCCATACAGTGGGCTACAGTCAGGGGATTCTGGAGTATGTCTGCTCTGGGGGAAGGGAGTAGACCCCAAGTGACCACCTCCACTTTTGAACTCCCCATGAAGTCCTCATTAGTGAACATTAATCCTTTAAAAGTTCATTGGCAGGTACAATGAGGGAAATATATTCACTGAGTTTTAAGGCCCAGTAAAAATAAAATGAATGCTATAAGTATGTTATCCAGTAGAGTACTTGTCTTTTAAGATTTCTCATATTAAGTTTTGTACTATTAATTGTTGCCTTCAACTCAATTTACAGAGAATAAGTTTTCTTTGTCTAATGATAACTCATTATTTGCTTTAAACGACTTAGTTATTTCTTAATTTTATCTGAAGAAGGGTAACAGGAATCTCTACGCCCCCTAATATGCCACCAGTCTGTGTGTCCGAAATTTCATGTTAGTTATTCATTATTTTTTCCTACAACACCTAACACTGCCCCCTACTCATAATAGACACTTAGAGCTAATAAGAGCCGCCATTTATTAAGCTTATTTCCATGAGTTTATGCCGGTTCAGAGAGGTTAAGTTACAAATGGCTGAACCAAAATTCCAACCCGCTCTGTTCGATTCCAAAATCTATGTTCTCCCCACCATAGAATGTGGCTGCAATTGTCTTCAGATCAATAACTGAATATATACTTAAGAATCTATGAACACAGAGTACTACCAGCAGCCCCTGACATAGTGTTAAAAATTAAACATGCAGAAATACCTAAGTGACACTCAAATTTTTTTGGGCCTTCAGTAAATGACTGGTGTGGATTGGAGATCTCATCACTATGTGGCACGTTACTGTGCAACTCTGTGAAAAAAAGATAATAAAGATTAAATAATTTTGTTTTTGAAGATAATGTAGTTCTCTGATTAAAAAGTAATGCATGTTCATAGTAAAAAAAATTGGGAAATATAGACTTTTACAAAGTAAATTAGAATCATCAATAATCCCATCACCAAAAGGATCTATTTATTATATGCCTTCATATTCAGGGCAGGTTTTTATATAGGTGAACATTTTAGTCTGCCTTTTTTATTTAATATTACAAGATAAGCATTTCTTTACATAAAAAATACTTTGCAAACAGCTTAAATATCTGCATAGTTTCATGTCATATCCATGTAAGATTATTTAACTTTTACCCTATTTTTGGACATTTAAGTTGTTTATAATTCTTTAATGAACAACTTTGTGGAAGGGATTTAAAAATCTGACAGATATTAGGAAAAAAAAAGATTAACTATCCCTTTGCAGATTATGCACACATTTCTGGGTTTGAAATGTTTGAAAACTGGCTCTAGGGCTACATACTATTTTTTTGATTTTAAAAATTATAGACCAGAAGTTTGCTTTTACATTATAGAGAAATGAATTAAGAATAACAGTTTTTACTGTGAAAAACCAAGCTTCTGAAGAAGCATTAACATTCAATATCAGTGTTACTGCAACACTCCTGAGTTAAGACAATTTACAAGTCAACCTCAGGCAAGTGACCTATAATTGGTTTGTAAAGAACTACCTATTACCTGAAATCTGCCCAAATCATTTTTAGTTGTGTAAGTCAGTGTTGTATTTAAAATACAGATATTAGGACCCCAGTTTACAGTTCACAATACCCTATACTAATTAAAGCATTGATATAACTTCCCTTCTACTCTTACCCTCCATTAACTTTAAATACTGCAATCTAATTTAGTAGTAAATTACTAAAAAAAAAAAAAAAAAAAAAAAAAAAGTCAGATATTAGGGAGAAAAAATGCAATGTTTTCTTTTAGAAAACATTAAATTAAAAAATGAATTGTTTGCTTTTTCCTCTGCTCATTGAAATAATATGAACAGAGGCTCTTTTAATATTTATTTTCCGAGCTATATATTGTTGTAAGATCTTGTATATTTTAGAGCTTCATCCTATTGAATAATTAGTGAGTTGGGTATGAGAGTCCCATAGCTGCTTTTTTGGCCATAAACTCTTCTACTCTGCATTTCTACTTCTCTGAAATTTGAATTGAGCCATTAAACATGCAAATCTATGTTAAAAAGGTAATGAGCAGAGCCACTTCTGTGTGACTGTGGGAAGTGAAAAGAGCCAGTCTCAGGATTTTCAATTTAGTGTGATAAGACATCTTAAGTGAGCTGATGTTACTGTCATCTACTCCTATGACAAGTCACTGAAGTTGGGAAATTAAGTGAAGAGACAAACATAAAGAGTAAAGCACGTATATTAACTGACACTGAATCTTCCATTTTACTCTCAGACTCTGTATCCATTTGTCCGATGAATACTTACTGAGTATTCTGCTATGTATCAGATACCTGGACCTGGGAGTAAATAGAGCAGGAAAACAAGAAAACAGGATCTGTGTCTTTGTGGAGCTTTCAGTTCAGTAGAGTACTAAACAATTGTAGAGTCAAAATGAGTGCTCTGAAAGGAAAGTGCATGAGCTGTGAAAGGTAATAATAGCATGACCTAATCTAGCGTAGGGTATGCAAGGGAAGCCTTGCAGGCAGGAGATGTTTAAGCCAAGGTATAAAGGCCACGGGTATGCCAAGTGAAAGGGGCTGGAGGAGTCTTCAGGCAGAGAGAACATGCCCGAAGGCCTGAGGAGGAATAGGGAAGAGGCCACTGGGGCTAGAGCTGGTGAGAGGTGGACAGGCACAGACGAAAGTGGAGAGGTGAACAGGAGAAATCCGGCAGAGAGAACCTTGGATGCCATAGTAAATAATTTGTTCTTTCTCCTTCTAAAAGCAACAAAAAACTTTGAATGTTTCAATGAGAAAATGGCTGAATTAAATTGTTGTCTATAAAGATCATTCTGATTGCCGTAGGAGTCTGGGTTGGCTGACAAGAATACATTCAGGGAGTGCAGCTTAGGAAGCTATTGGCAGTAATTCAGGTGATAAATGATGGAACTTGGACTAGAAGCTGAGAGAAGTGGACAGATTTTGAAATATACTTAAGGAGTAAACTTGATAAAGCTTAATGATTACTAAGGAGTGGATGTTGGGGAGCTGGTATTTCTTTAAAATAAACATCAGTGTCACCCTAACCTGTTAGGCTCAGTGGTTAGAGGGCCTGCCTGCAGATTGGAGGGTCCCAGGTTTGATTCTGGCCAAGTGCAAGTACCTCGGTTCCAGGCTCGATCCCTGGCCCGGTCTGGGTGCATGTGGGAGGCAACCAGTCAATGTGTCTCTCTCACATCAATGTTTCTTTCTCTCTCTCTCTCTCTCTCTCTCTCTCTCTCCCCCCCCCCCTTCCACTCTCTCTGAAAAGCAAAGGAAAAAATATCCTCGAGTGAGGACTTAAAAAATAAGCATCAGTGTCTTCTCTTTCCTGGACCCCATATCAGGTGCTGGGTATATCATGTCCTTAATTTCATAGAATTCACCACCTAGTAGAATTAATAAAGGGTGACTTTGATCTATATGGAGCATAACAATTGGCAAAGACTAGTGAAGATGGAAAGTTGGAATATAAGTTTTATTTTGTACAATGTTAACTTTAAGATGCCCATGAGGAATTCCAGTGGGGATATCAAACAGGCAGTTGAACATACAGATTGAGACTCTGAGAGATCTGGCTAGGGACATAATTGTGACTTTTTCAAGCCAAAGAAATTAAAAGATTATCTTGAAAACGTATAGAATAAAAAGAGAAGAGGACCTAGGACGAAGTCTTGAATTATTCAAACATTTTGATGCAGGTGAGATCAGAGATTTTTAACTTGAGTATACATACACCCAGAAGTACATGGATACATTTGTGGGACTTAGTTTTTGGATCTTTATTTTTATCTTCCCAAGAAGTAGCCTGCAGCTTCATCTTAATTCTTCTTTCCCATTTTTTCACTTATAATTACTCTTCTCCCATTTTACAAATGATAGGCATATGTCTGAGCCATTCCCAATTCTACTATGACTTCAATTACTACTTACTATTATTTACTGTTTAGGACTAATTCACTACTTATTTAACAGTACTACTTTACTACTAGGAATAACTAACAATCTGAAATATCGCTGCCCAGGATGAGAAAGCCAATGACTCTAATGAATGGGTAATCAATCTTTTCTATAAATCATGTGGCTTTCCATTCTTTGTTCTTAATAAAATTGAAAGGCAATTATCATCTGTAGATTATTAAAACAGCTTCAATAATAGACCATAGGATTTGGGGCATATAACTTGGAAGGAATTCAAAATTATTTTTCCATTCCTATCTACTTGTTTCTCTGAACAAGTTTCTTCAACATTTACATTTATATCACAGGATTTGGGGCATATAACTTGGAAGGAATTCAAAATGCTCTCCCCATTCTCATACACTTGCTTCTATGAACAAGGTTTTTCAGCATTTACATTTGTAGAAATGAAAATAGAAATTTAGAATCTTGTCTCATTCTACCCTTAATTCATATTTGTCCGTGGAAACATGAATTAATCTTAAAATGCTCTACTCCACCCCATTAAGAACAAATTCCCAATACAATTATGTTTTTATTGCTTTAGAGTAATAAATTGAAATTCATAATATACTTAGGTTATTCTGACTAATGTGTACTGTTAATAATCATCATGATAACTCAATCCACATGGAAACCTTTAACATTTAGAATTTTGTATCTTTGGAAGTTTGAAAATAATCATAGGATTGATATTTGTACATTTATTTTAGTTCCATATGTTACAATGATCCATATAAGGCATTCTAACATTAAATTAGGATAAGACCCTGTGGAAGTGAAATAAAACATAAATTCAAGGAGAAAGAAGCAACAATGTAAAATTTCCAACTGCTCAAAAATATCTTAATTTATATTTTAAATTGATGGGCATAGATTTCAAAGCAGTATGTGCTTACATTCCACTATGTACATTTGAAATAAAGATGTAACAGTTTAAAATAAAATTTTACAATTCACAACAGGACAGAAATTATATCTTTTCTTACTATTTAAACTTATAATGAACAAATTAGATGTCAACTTAACGCATGCAAAACCAAGCATAGGTTGGGGTTTTTTGTCGTTGTTGGTCTTGCATTTGTTTTTTCAGTATGAAAATCAACAGGTTAGAGTGGAAATAAGATGAGAATTTAAAAGCAAGTGAGCAGAGGGGTGGGAAGAAAAGCAGGAGAATCCCAAAGCCAGAAGAGTGCTTCGGAGAGAGAGTGGGCAACTGGCCTTAACATTGTTGTGAGGTCAACTAAGATTAGGACTAAAGAGATTGTATTAAATTTGGCCTAAACCAGTTTACTGAATTTTACTGGGAGCTTTTTCTCTATTTTTCCTGATAGGTACTTTATGAGGGGACTCAGATTAGAATGGGATAAAGAGAGACTAGGAAGGAAGAAATAGTAAGTGTATGTGAACAGCTCTTTTGATAAACTTTGTTTGTGAAAAGGAAAGAGACAGGAGACAGTAGCCAAGGGGAGATGTTAGATCAATGGAAAGTTTTACAAAAGATAGGAGATACCAGAGCATGTTTGAATGTTTAGAGAATGTTAAGTAGAGAGACTGGGTTTGAAGATGCAGGATATAAAGAAGATGCAGGATATAAATGATCAAGTGAGGCCTTTAAGCAAATGTGAATTGATGCACCTTTGATATCAGAAGGGGTGCTTTCTTCCCTGTAACAGGAGGAGGGGAGAATGGGTTTGCATGTAGTTAGGTATGCAAACTTGGCATAATAAATTGAGAGACTTCCTGTCACGTGGCTTCTTTTTGCTCTCTTGGAAGCATGAAGCAAACTTATGTGCCAGAAGTGATGAAGGAAAGGAAGGGTTTAGAGACTGTCATTGCAGAACGAGGGATAGCATGCTGACCAGGGTGTTTAGAGATCATGAATTTATAGCGACTCCTGTCCTCCGTGGATTTTCTCCAGCACTTCGGTGTTCAGCTACTCCGGAAAAAGCCATGAGGAAGATGGATGGTTGGGTTCAGTCAGGACTGAGGTTTAGCCAGACAATTGTAACAGAAAGACCAAGTGACAACAGCATAAACAGAAGTGATAAATGGCAAGAAAACAAGACCAGGAGCCATAAAACTAATGTGTAATTTTTATCTCTGTCACTTATCTGCTGCAGGAATTTAAGTAAGTTACTTAACTTGTCTAATCCTCAGAATTTTTTATTTTAAAATGTGGTAATACCTTCCCAGCATATTTCTAAGCTTTAAGAGTAAAACAAAATATTGTTAGACTGTTTTATAAACACTATTCTCAGAGGTTCCTCCATTTGTTGCCACAGTCTTGGGAAATGAGTGATTTTTACTTCTGGATCTCTTTCTATTTCCTTTATCTTCTGAAAGCTACTCTCCCCTACTGTCCTAGTGCCTCTGGCCACCTTTAAAAAATTTAAAGATCTTCCATGAAATTTCCCCTCAGAGAGTCCCCTGATCTATCCACGCTCTAAAATGAAGTCCCATTGTCTACCTGGACAGTTATAATGTGCAGAAGACAGACACCAACAGTTTTTTGTTTTTGTTTGTATTTTAAAATAGAAAATCATTAATTTAAATGAAACTCAATTACTAAAAACAAGAAGATATTTATGAGCAAAGGTGCCCTTCTGGGTGCCCCTAATCCTCTTACCTCAGGCCTCTGAATTTTACCTCCACAGCTGAGACAAGGACAAGGGACTGAGATGCCATTTGCAAAGACCAGTTGAAATATGAAATCGGGGAGCTCCAGTTGTGGTTGTGAAATCACTAAATATATCTAGTATTTCAAAATGTCATGAGCGTTCATCACAAAATTAATTTGAATTTATTTTATGAAACATGAATTAACCTAGGGAGAGATGAAAGGCATGAGTAATATGAAATCACATAAACAATAACAGCTGATTATTGTACCTCAGAAAAGGTCAGAAAACAGCATCGCTAATCATCTACCCTCGCAAATTAGTATCTCCAGGCAAGTTAATATTATTTCCATTATAGAGAATTGTTCAGTCTTTGACAATACTAAGTGGTTCTAATAATTATGGGTTTGAATTTAAGGTGGTTTCGAGTTAGAGCTATCAGAATTCAAATTTGGGCAGCATGATTGTATATACTTTATTGTTGACAAATCCAGTCCAAACTAGGTAGAACTATTATCCATTTGTTTATCACTTCATTCATTCATTCATTTGTTTCAATTATATATTGAGTGTCTGCTATGGGTTTGGCACTGTCCTAGGCACCAAATATAAAATGGTCAACAAGACAGTCAAGGTTACTGCTCTAAGTAGTTTATATTTTTGTCTGTTGGGCAGAAGATAAATAAATATACAAAATATCACAAGTAATAAGTGCTATGCAGAGAATGAAGCACAGTAACGTAGAGGAGTGCCTTGTGACTACTTCAGGTTGGGTGCTTCAGGTAGGCTTCTCTAAGGAGGTCACATATAAGGTAAGATCTTAATGACAAAAAGGAACTTGTGAAGCAAAAATAGGGGAAAAACTTGTAAAGCGGAGGGAATAGTAAACACCAGTTCCCTAAAGCAGGACTGAGCTAGGCATGTATCAGAAACAGTGGTAGGGCCAGTGTAGCTGGTGTGAAAGGGCCAGGAGGGAGGTGGTTGGAGATGAGAACACAGGAGGAAGTGGGAGCCAGGCAAAGGACTTGGATTTTACTCTATATAATATAGGGAGAGCTTGGAGGGCTTAAGCAAAGGGTAAGTGACATGAACAGACTTAAATTTTTAACATTGGGTACTCTGGCTACCATGTAGAGAATGTATTATAGAGAACAGGAGTAGAATCAGTGAGCCAGTGTTTCCAGATAGAAATAGTGGTAACTCGGACTTGGTGGTAATGGTAGAGGAGAGAAATGGATGGGTCAGAATATATTTTGGAGTTAAAAGCAACCGATCTTGCTGATGAATTGCAGATGGAGGCTGAGAGAAGTATAGAAACTCCGTCTGTATTCCACAGAGCCCTGTGAACATTGCACCGTAGGACCATAGGAAGCCTTTATGTGAATTAGAAAATGTCACCCACTTCGGGAACATAGGTCAGCACCAGGGCACTTGGCTTGGAAAAAGAACTCGCCGTGATTTCTTTCAGTGCTCACTAGCCCATGCTCACTAGCCCATGCTCAGTCATATGTGGTACCTGGACTCTGGATTCCTCAGAGCCCTTGGAGGGGTCACCAAAGAGAATCTTCCAATAGGCTAGGCTATGTTTCCATTTCCTCTCCATTGCAGAAATCACAGAAACTTAGCCTTTGTTCTACATAGACAAGTATAAATATATGTTATGTGTTTTCTGGGTAAGATTTGAAGAAAGAGCTCCTTTGTTTAAATATTAAAAATGTTTTGAAAAATCTGTTGTAGGAAGTGGAGAGCAGTCGAAGGCTATTAAATAGGGGAATAAAGCAATCAGGTATATATTTCAGTAACACCATTCTGGCAATAAAATTGAAAGATGGATAATAAATAAGGGGAAAAACTAGAGGCAGAAAAGATTGGTTACAAAATTTTTTCCAGAATCTAGGTGATTTACAGTAGGGCCAGATCTTAGATAAGATAAGTGGGGATAAGGGAAAAGTCTAAGTCAAAAATACTTGTGTGACAGATTGGATGTGTGGCTGAGAAAAAAGGAGAACTCCTTATTTTTGTTGGTGGAATGATTTACCGTGATACAAAATAAAAAGGAAGTACAGAGTGCTCAGTGGAGTGCAGATAAGGATAGTTTGGCTCCCTGCTCCACTTGAGGAGCACTCTAGACTTTCAAGTAGAGCTAGTGGCCAGGCTGACCTTGAACTCAGATTTATAGAACACCAGAGCTAGAAGAGAATTTCAAAATCATTGAACTCAAACACAGAGAGAAAAAAACTTAAAAATACTTTATTAGTGGAAAGTGGCAGAGCCAAGACTAGAATTCACATCTGGCTTATAACTCTGTATTCTTCCCACCATACCAGGAAATGTTCATCAAAATCATGAAGCCAAGTCAAAGTAGAATGAGGAAATGTGTAACTATGAATTTTATATATGCTGATCCCTATATACTTATGAAATTGGAGTAGATATGAGTATACAAGAATAAGAAATAAAATTCAGCATTTTAAAATGTATTGCTTAATGTGTAGTATTCAGTTTTAGATTCTGCGGGGATACCAAATCATATATCTACACACACACACACGCACATATATATATATATTCAAATATATATCACATTTTCTGTACCCATTCATCCATTGATGAACACCTAAGTTATTTCCTTACCTTGGCTATTGTAAGTAATGCTGCAGTGAACATAGGGGTGTGTATATCTTTTTAGTGTATTGTTTCCTTTGGATAAATCCCCAGAGGTGGAATTGCTGGATCATATGGTACTTCTATTTTTAATTTTTTTAAGAAACCTCCATACTGCTTTCTAAAGTGGTTGAACCAATTTATGAGAATCTACCATGTGTTTGTTTGTACTTCAGGCGTTGTGGGCAGTGAGGACTTGTGAGATGAGGGAATATTTCATGAGGCTATGGAGTGTGACCTTGTCCTTGCATAAGGCTGATCTGGGGTGGGCATTTGGGAGGCAGAAATCACCATGAAATAAAATGGAGAGACAAGGATGAGATCATTATGTTCTCAGGACAGTGAGGATGCAGATTGATTAGAGCAGGATTTTAAGAGTTATGAAAAGAGGCCAGATTTAGAGTTCTTTCCATGAAGCTCATTTATTCTTTTTAAAAAAATGTATTTTATTGTTGAGAGTATTACAGATGTCCCCCATTTCCTCCCTCCATCTCCCTCCACCCATCTCCCACCCCACCCCAGGCCAACTGGGTACAAGACACAAAGAACAGAAAGATAAATTAGACACAGCTTTTATTTTATATAGGCTAAGTAACTCTTGATGAATTTTAGGGGAGAGGAAATGATGGTGGAGTCGCTTTAAGAAGTTGAAGCTGAGCTGGGGTTGTGTGTCGGGATGAAGTGCACAGGGACTAGTTAACCTGGCATCAGGGACACCAGCTAGAAAGCTGTTGCAGTAATCCATTTCGGAGGCAGCAGGACCTTGTTTCATGAAAGTTGACATGCTCCCATCTGCGGACAGAGTATTGGACTAGTGGGTTAAGTAATCTCCATTCCTGTGATCTCCTGCCTTTGAAATTCCCATTCAATTGCCTCTTTTTCATGTTGCATTCACTAATTTACCTGGCTTGAGATTTGTTACTGGCCTCTCTGCTTTTTTGGGAAAGTGCCGAAAGACCAATTACCGATGCTGAAATAGCAATTTCCTCCCCCCTTGTGGAAAGCTGTGATCTTTCCCAGATGACAGCTGCAGAGAATCCTACAAGCATTTTATATAAGGGGAATGAAGTAGTAAATGAAGAGAGAAAAACAATATAGTCACTTTAGGAGATGGCTTCTATGGATCATAAACCTGAGTAACTCTCACCCAGAATTTAGAGACAAGAGCAGAAGCCTTATTTTTAAAATGTAGAATGAAGTAGCTATCAATTGGTCTTTGCTAAAATAAAAAAGCCTCAGATATAAAATGAGTACTGGAAAATGGCTCGCATATGCATAATCTCACATGCTGTGGCAGCTGGAGTCTCCTGGTCCAGATTCCCTTAGAGACTTCATTCCAAATAATGAAAAGCTGCAACACTGAGGGGACTGGGTCCAGACTCAGAGCTCAGGACTTTGTCACAGTCAGATAGGTCTACATAGGACTGAGTACACCTGTTCATTTTTAAATGAACTACACACCAGCCAAGTAGAGTGACCTTTGAAACCCAGATCAGTGGTTTTCAGACTACTGTCCCCGACCTGCATCACCTAAGAACTTGTTAGAAATATGGATCCTCTCTTCTGCTCCAGACCTTCTGAATCAGACACTTTCTGTGGGTGAAGCTGAGCAATTTGTGATTTAATAAGCCCTCCAAGCAACTCCAATGCACTCTGAAGTTTGACAACCATTGATCTAGACTTTGTTATTTGGCATGGTTTTACTGCTTTCCAGTATGATCCTTGACTCTACTGATGGTCAGCAGTTGGGCTGATCCTTATATAAGTCCCAAAATTATTATCTAATAGTTTATTTAATAGTTTATTGATTTTTAAAGAGAGAGGAAGGGAGAGGGAGAGAGGGAGCAAAACATTGATGTGAGAGAGCACTATTGATCTGCTGCCTCCTGCATTCAGCCTACTGGGGATGGAGCCCGCAACCCAGGAATATGCCCTTGATTGGGAATCAAACCAGAAACCTTTTGGTGCACAAGACAATGTCCAACCAACTGAGCCACACCAGCCAGGGCCCCAAATTATTTTTAACAAGCCAGAGAGGTGTGGATGGTGCAGCGTATGTATGAGCTTTGAGATTAACACTTACCATCATTATAGGCCTCATTGAGCTTTAGTTTCTGTTGAACAAGGAAGGAAGCAATATCTGCCTTTTAATGTTTCTGCTTAGATTAAAGAATATATACATAGCACACAATGCAAATGCATCTCACTATGTGTCAAGCATTGTGCCATTTGAATAAACCAAAGATCACAGTTCAGTGTAATAAACATAGTTCAGCCTTGGCCAGTTGGTTGGAGCATTGTCCCATACATCAAAAGGTGGCAAATTAAATTCCTGGTCAGAACACTTACCCAGATTTCAGGTTCAATGCCTCGCGGGTGCATGTGTGGGAAGCAACTGATCGCTCTCTCTCTCTTTCTCTCTCTCTCTCTACTTCTTCCTCTCTCTAAAATCAATTTTAAAAATAAGCACAGTTCAGTGCTTTTATAAATACTGTATTTTTTAGTATAAGTATTTCCAAACATGGCATTAAACATACTTACACTAAAAAAAGTACTTATCTTAATAATAATTATTATTGTTTTATCTGAAATCCAAATTTAACTGTGTGTCCTATATTTTAATTTGCTAAGTCTAGTAACTTTATTAATATTCTGCAATTGCTACTTAGTGGAGAGACACTGGACTAACCAGTTGAGCCAGGGATGACCTACCAAAAGACTAAGTAAATTTAAATTAAGTATTAAAAGGAAAATAGGAATGAGCTAAAAAAGATAACACGTAAAGTGCTAGCCACAAAGTCAGTCTATATTAGTTGTACTTTTTTTGGCAAGTAATGAAGATCTACCTGAGCTTACTTAATCAAAAAGGGGAATAAGACACTTTGAGTATTTTCTCTAAGGATCAATTGTACAACTAAGCCCTGGGAAGGACAACCACGGACTGTGGAGAAGTACTGTGAGGAGTCCAGGAAAATCCCTCCCTCTTCCTGAAGCCCGTGCTTCTTTCCTTATATCTTTTTTATTCTCCATCTATAAGCTTTTACTATTTTGTAGTCAACATGGTAGGAAATTACCCCAATATTAAGCCTCTCTCTCTCTCTCCCATCCCTTCTCTCTAAAAATCAATAAAAATATCCTCCAGTGAGGATTTAAAAAACAAACAAACCTATAGAGTTATTTATTTTAAATAGATTCTGATTGTTTGTAAGTGATTGTTTTGTTGAGTGTGTGCAGTGTAATTCCCCAGCTAGTGTTTCCTATTGGATAATGGATTATTGCATTTCATCCAGCACATTAAACATTGATCAGGTTTCTCCATGATGTAACCCTTTGGTCTGTAATTAATTCATCTATTTGACCAAAAACAGTAGTACTAAATGGAGACAATAAAGGATAAGTCCATTAGGGGACACACCGTAATAACCGATAGCTACTGCAGAATTTCAGACCCTGTGACCTAACACCTCCTTTTGAATCAAGCCTTGAGAGGGCCTGAGTGTGGCTGGGTGTCGTTAAGTGGCAAGGACAGAGCAGGCATAAGTTGATGGGTGGGAATTCTGCCAAGTGTGCTAATTTTTAGAAGCTTTCACCAAAGCTGTCATAAAGCTATAGTTTCTATCAGAACAACTGACTGTTTTCTCAGTGGTAGGGGAGGAAGAACATGAAAGGAGAATTAAGTCACACTTACTAAAAGCCTCATTTTTACCTTTTTCTTCCCCCAAATCATATTCATCATATCTCATATAAAATTTAAAAAATTCCTTCAGTATCTTGATTGTAGCTCCCTCTTTCTTTCTCTCCCTTTAGTATCTTTTTTTTCCCTCCAGGAAGGTCTCTTGTCATCCTTTCTTATGCAAATGGTTTTGTCTTTTTTCAAGACTATAATACCATACTGTTGTTCCGGCACTGCACTGAGTATTTCACAGGCATTATCTCATTTAATCCATACAGCCATCGTATTATTCCTATTTTCAGGTGAAGTAACTAAAGCTTTGAGATGCCAAAATGACTTGCCACAAATCCCACAGTTCCTACGTTCTAGAGCTGGGACAACATCCCATTTGTACCTAAATGTAACCAGGGCTCCTCGGCCCTTGTTCTTAGGTTCTCTGCTGTGAGATATGCCCATATAAAATTTTGGAAGAAATGCAAAAATGGAAATATGCTTTTAAAAATATACATAATCTCTACATTCACAAAAAAACAGAGGTGAAACTTTATCTTTTCTTCCAGTATTTTTTTATTAAAGTTATTGGGTTGACATTGTTTAATAAGCTTATATGCATTTCAGGTGTACAATGTTATAATACATCACCTATAGATTTCATTGTATGCTCATCACTCAAAGTTTAGTGTCCTTCTGTCACCATATATTTGAGTCCCTTTACCCTCATTAACCTCCTCCCCCTTCCCTCTGGTAACCACTATACCTTGTAGATGAGTATTTTTGTTCTTATTAGCTTGTTTGTTCTTTCATCTGTTGCTTCTTCTATATCCCACATAAGAGTGAAATCATATGATTCTTGTCCTATTCTGTCTGACTTATTTCATTCAACATGATGCTCTCAAGATGCATCCATGTCATTGCAAATGGTAGTATTTCATCTTTTCTTATGGCTGAGTAGTATTTCATTTGTACCGCATATTCTCTATCCAGTCATTCATTGAAGGACACTTAGGTTGTTTTCATGTCATGGCTACTGTGAGTAATGCTGCAATGAGAGAGGGGTACATGTATCTTTACAAATAAATATTTTCAAAATTTTGGGGTATATACCCACAAGAGGGATTGCTAGGTCATACAACATCTCTATTCTTAATCTTTTGAGGAAACTTCATCCTTTCAAGATTTTTTTAATGCATAATGAACAGAAATTTAAAATTTTTAACACAAGAATTTGGTGATTATTTTTAGTGAATTAACAGCCTTTAATAATGTGTAAAATCATCTTATTTGACAAGAGAATGTACTTTAATATCTATGAGAAAGGATATATTACATGTTATTTTAAATTATGTCCTCAAAATTGAACATATAATTTGTTAAGTATTATCTGACTTTTCAGTGGTACTATATCAAGCTCAAGAATATCAAATTGTTTAGTGCAAAATTTAGATGTGATTTTGTGGACATGCTAATGATGAAATGTTCTTTTTGCTTCTAAGATATTTTGTGCAAGGAAATGTACCAGAAAGTCCAAAGGAAATAAGACTAGGAAAAGATTAAAATTAATCTTTTAATCTCGTGGACTATTCTGGTTCACAAAAAGAAGATTGTAGACTTATGTCGGAAACAACAAGCACTGAAAGAGTGAAACTATGAACTTAATTACACGAGTAGAGTAGAGAGAAAATTTGTATGTGGGTGGCTTTCTAAAACAATGGGTCAGAGGTATGATAAAGGCTGTACTTTTTACTAGGACAAAGCATTTTTATGAAGCTAGTAATATATTTATGTTTCAAAATGAATACAAGTGGTGGCTTTACTAACAAAGGTTATCTACTGGTAGAGAAAGCAAGTTCATTTTAAATAGCTATGACCTTCTAACCAAATGCTATTTGAAGTGACTGGGAGGAAGGGAAGTTGAGTGAGCGCTTCAGTTTGGTTTGGTCTCTCCTTTCAATTTTAAGAATTTGAATATAAATTCCTTCCTTCACACTCCCAATTTGTTTTTTAGTTTAAAACAATCAATTCTGAATAACTTTATATCAGCACAGGCTCCAGAAAAAGACGAACCCAGTTAGGAATGATGTTCATGCCCTCACCAACACTGTACCTTGTCAGTAAAATTTAATTGTCTGCAAAGTGAGAATCAATGCTTTCTAATTGGTCTTATTTAAATGCAAGCAAATAAATGAAGTGACCAGAATGGTATGGCATATAGTAGGCCTTCTAAAAATTTCAATTTCTATTCTTTTTACCTTTTAACAAATCCTTGAACACAGCACTTTTGACTCACCTAACAATAGCTCTCACTCTCAGATGGGTCTTGTGTTACAGTGTACACATACATCCATATCTGTTGTCTCTCTGGTTACTCCTCCCACTAATTCTGGGCATGCCTACTCTCTTTCCATGGGAAACTTAAGTTCAAAAGAGATGAAGTAATTTGACCATGGTCACACAGCTGATACACAGCTGGGACTCAAATCCATGCCTCTGACTGCTAGTCCAATGCTCTTCTCAGTGCACTAAAGCTGCTACTTCATCCACATGCTCACGAAAAAACACCTGATCTAGGCTGTGATTTCCTTACCCCAGCAATTGACAATTAAGGTTTACACTGTATACAAAAGAAAAGAATTTACTTGTTTGAATAGATACAGCATGTAGATTTTAAAAAAAAATATCAGCCACTCTCTTCTACAGCAAGCAGTGTTTTAAGATATGATTAGTATTCTGAGCACAGGGTGATGGTAAACATAATGTTTTTGCATTATCATGAGATGACAAAATTACCCACTCTCAAAGGACCAGCTGCTGCAGGGAGGCTGGTGCCTGTGATGCCTACATTCTCAAAACTATTTTAATTGGTAGTTTTCCGTGAATTATTTTTTAGTCAGTCAGAGAGGAAATGTATGTGTAAACCTATTAAAGCCATAGCATCTGTTAGAATGATATTATATCGCTAAATCTTAGTAAGTGAAATGTTCCATTTCAGGATTTTGAGGCTAATTAGGGTTCTCACTGAGATAAGAGTTTCCATAACTCGGCTCCTCAAATAGGTATAGAAAAGTTATAGACAAAAATGATAAGAAAATTCTTCCCATACTTTTTATGTAATAGTTCTACTATCATGTTATAATTTTGAATTGATGCACACAATATATATGAAACTGTTCCTCACATTAGGTATACAGCAGGTCCTCAAATAATGTCATTTCATTCAATGTCATTTCATTATAACATTGATGAGATGCCATTGGAACTTAACTTTTGTTTATATCAATTAGCTTATGGTAAAATTGGTTCTGTTATATATCGTTTCACCTAAAGTTGCAGAATCTATTGATGACATTGAGGACTTAACTGTATGTGATCCTAAGAGGAAAGAGCCCAAATTTTGAAATAGGGAAATGTAAGATCATATCCAATCTCTACCAAATTCCTGACAGATTTATACAAAGAATTTAACCAGTTGGAACAACTCTCACTTCTATCATGTGGATAATAAATTTTATTCCACAAGATTATGGAAAGGATCTAATACTTAAGAAAGTTATAAATCAATAAATTCTCACTCCTTCCAGTAACAATAATTTATTAGGTGTTTACGATATACCAGGGTCTGTGCTAAGAATTTATATGTACATTATCTCATTTAATTTTCCCCCAAAGTCTTTATAATAGATATTATTACATCTGTTTTACAGATGAGAATATGGAGGCTTAGAAAGATTAAGAAAATTACCAGTATTTATAAACTTAGGAAATAGAAGGCTCAGTAATTGAACTTAGACTTATTCTTTTATTCATTTAACAAATATTTGCTAAGGAATAAATATCCTGAACAAATTTGGGCACTGTTCAGAAGAAGGAACTGGGGAATGGAAGGTGAGTAAACAACTGACCCTGTTCATCTCACCTGGCTACTGTGTGGAGAATGGATTGAAAGGTGACAGGAGAGGATCCAGGGAGAGTAAGTAGGAGGCTGTTAAGTAATCCAGGTGAGAGATGACTTTGACTTCAGCCAGGGTGCTAGCAGTGAAGATGAAGAGCCCTGGATGGACTGCAGATACACTTTGCAGGTGGAGCTGAATGTGTGGTGGTTGTGGGAGAGGGGAGTCAAGCAAGTGCCACCCCTTCTTTTTTACTCTGAGCAACAGAGATGGGCAACACTAGAACAGATACTCAGAGTGAGGAAAAAGTCTTTTTAGCCTCAAGCTACATACTCTTAATCATTACTAATATCATCACTAATTCTTATCATGAATATAAAAGACATTTGAAGTCCATGGCCATATAACTACAAACTATCTAGAAAGCTTATTATTCTAATTCATATTATTCTTTTCCCTGAGAAAATGACAAAAAGGAAAGTTTACTGTAGACTTTATCATAATTCTTAGCTTTCAAAGTAAGTATCTAGGAAAGAATTATATGAGATTCTTTTTTAATTTTGTGAAATCTGAACTTCAACACCTATAGCATTGTGAGATGAATTTGAGAAAACAACAAACAAACAAACAAACCACTGGAAGATAATTTGCCAGAAAACCAACAGGTTTCTTTTAGATGATGGAGTCATATATATTTTTTCTTCTTTCTACATTGTTTTATTTTTCAGATTTTCTAAAGTGATTACATATTCTTTTTATAACTAGTGAATTAAAAATTCAAGAAAAAATAATCTATAAAGTCACATTTGTTATGTCTATATAGGAGTAAGTCTATAACCCTCAGTCCAACCAATTAAAACCAATCAAAATTATGATGTAACTGGCAGAGACCTTAAAATAAGTGGCCTTCTAACTACACCAGGCTGGATGCAGTCCCAGTCAGAGTAGACTGGAGTTCACAGTGTGGGGAAGACTGGGAAAGCTGAGGAGTTCAACGTGTGTGTGTGTGTGTGTGTGTGTTTAATTTCCTTTATTTGAAATATCCTTTCCAAATGAAAGCAGTTTAAAATTGCTTATATTCTTTGCTCCCCACTTCACAAGGTTAGAGGTCTTAATAATATTCTTTCCGAAAACTCCTAGACACTTCTGACCTCTGCTGTTTTCCTTCCTTTCAGGGTCAATGATTGTATCTTGCGGGTGAACGAGGTGGATGTGTCAGAGGTGTCCCACAGCAAGGCGGTGGAAGCCCTCAAAGAGGCGGGGTCTATCGTCCGGCTGTACGTGCGCAGAAGACGACCCATTTTGGAGACTGTTGTGGAAATCAAATTATTCAAAGGACCTAAAGGTAATAAAACCGTAAATGGTTCGCAGTAGGACACCAGTGACAAACCATTTTGCTAAAGTTTATGCTGTAACCCATCTACGATGTCCTCTCTTCTTTTATGCTCCAATATTCAGTATATAACAAGAGAGCTGAAATCCCATAATAGTGGTTTTTATAGGTGGTAAAGAAACCAAAACTATAAATGTGGACTCAGAGAAGGAGAGACTAGATTTATGTAGGCATGCCCTTATAAACAATAATAACAACAACCATTTATATTTTTTCTATAAATTTTACATCTTACCAGAGCATCATGACTTCGCTGGCATATTAATACTTTCTATTTTTTTCTGTATAAATGGTTACCCCTCTCATTTGGAAAAATAATAATGATGATAATAATAATTGAAATAATCTATCCTGAAATAACATCATATTTTTACAACACTGTTGTGATTTGTTTTGATTTTGTAATAGTCATATCTATTATACTCACAAATACTGAATAACATTTTATACTTGCAATAGTCATAATTTAAGATTTATTTTTCTGAAATGTTCACGATAATTACCTCTCTTGAGGTAACTGCAGTTACCCTGGGAAAATCATATGAACAGGGAGATAAATAATTATTTTCATTTTTAGGAACAGTCCTTTGAGCTCTACTTTTCAGAATGACAGCATTTAATATTAGCTTAACAGTATTTCCCATATTTTAGAAAAATTTGATAACTGCCTTAAGTATATTAAATATTTTAGAAGATTATGAGTTGATGGTTACTATAATCTTTTAGTAAATCATTTCTCTTTCCCTTAAAATCTATTTTATCACTAATGCTATATACAATTTAAAATAATAGCTATACCACCTTCTCTGGAAGGTGGAAGTGGGTGATATTTAAAATCTCAAAGGAGCCAGACAGGACTGCATTTAAAAGCCTCGTCCTGCCACTTGCTAGCAGAGTGACATTGGTTGGACCAATCCCCTCATTATTAAATGGGTGTCATTATTGGTAGCATCTACCCCATGGGGTTTATGAGAATTAAGCACTTAACTAATATCTAGCAAGTGGTGAGCCGCAGAACTTGCTGGTTAAAAGAGGAGACTCAAGAGCCAAAATGCTAGGTGTGAACCCGAGGCCTTGTTAAACTAAAAATAAAAAGCCAAAGTGAGAGGAAGCAAGTGTTCATTTTAGATCAAAAAGTATTGTACTTCTAGGAAGCACTGATTCAGACAGAAACCCAAATAGTGTTACAATTATGAGGTGAAGGCAAGGGGTATTTATGAGAAAGGAAAGGGAGATAATTGCATGAATAGAAGGGAGGCATTTCTATTGGTGCTAATTAGCTAAGGATGGAATTTCTACAGGTACAAATAAGCTAGTTTATTTTCTATCTACACATGGTACTGCTAATTCTAAAGAATGTCCTTAATTTGCAGTTCTCATAGTGAAAATGTCTGCTCTATTAGTTTTACACATAGTTGTTTGGAATACAGTGTTGGGCTAACCCAATCCGCAGGTTATTTTTTCCAGTTCAAACATTTCCAAAGATTTGAGGAGCTAAGACCAGCAAGGCAGCTCCTCCGGGATGGTGGCTTTGACTCCATTTTGAAATGTCTCCATTTATGTCATTTTTCCCATTCTGCAGTTTACTAGTTCTTTAACCTTGGGCAAATTGCTTAAAATCTCCGAGCTTTAATTTCCTCTCCTACAAAACATAAATAATAATAGTGCTTGCCCCTAGGGATGTTGTGAGGATTAGATGGGTCAATTCACATAGTGGTACAAATTGATTTCTCAAAAATATATATGTTTTTTATATATATTTATATATATATATATATATATATATATGTTATTTGTAGTATTCTTTGCTACATATGGTTTTGGCCTTCATAACAATTGTTTGGCAATGTAATGAAAATACTCCAAGATTCCTCATGGGCTGAATTCAAATGCATTAAAATCACAGAATTAAATCTGGGGGGGCAAGACAGGAACTAAAGCGTTTCCTTACCAGTGTCTGCTGGTATGAAAGAAAGGACTTTCTACCCTACATGTTTACTAAACCTATACTTGGCGAGGTGTTTTAAAGCAGAACAAAATGAGCCTCACACTATTTCTATTAAAAGGATATGCTCTATATAAATAATGTGTAGATATTTCTACAGTTCAGTTACCAGCAGTTATTCAGCACAGCCTTAAGGCAAATCCTCGTTCTAGTCCCCAGCGAAGCACTGCGGTTCATTAGCAGGCCTCCGGCTAGCGGGGCCACTTGATGGCTGCCAGCGGCTCAGCAGAGCACTTAAAGGCTCTAGAGAACCTATAGACAGAGCTCTTTAATTTTATCAGGAATACTTTTTTATTTTATTTTAACCTTTATCTTTGATACCAGGGCCCCCTCTGGCTGGTGTACTTGGCTCTGAACTGTTTACTCCTTTGATCCTGAGGGGAGCAGGGATTGCCCAGGGACATGGAAGTGAGGACAGTTGAACTGTAATCAACCAGGCAATAACCCAGTGACAGGACCCAGTGTAGGGCTCCGGGGTTGTACCTGGGCTTGGTTTACTGAGACAAGAGAACAAGGAACTGTAAGAACTAAGTTTATATTCCTGAAAGCAGATTCCTTCCAAATCCTTGTAGAGGGGTGTGGGCCTGTTGGGCCTGTTGGGATTATGGTGGGCCAGTTATGCTTTTCTCTATTGTCACCATACAAATGTCACTGATGGGGATTTGTTTCTCTGTGTAAAGCATATTGACGTACTGGGGAAAGAACTGTTTTAGTCCGTGTTTAAGTTCCTAATGCCTGTTACGGTGCCTTAAATTCAAGAAGTGCTGAATGAGAGTAAATTGAATAACTACATTGTATTCTATACTAAATCTAATGATCCCTGCAATCTTGTCTTCACTTAGAACCTGTAATTCTTTATTTTTGAATGATGGTATTTTTAAAGGAATTTTTACAAAGGGTGGGAAGGATGGGGGACATATGCAATCCTGCCAACAATAAAAAAAATAAAATTTTTTAAAAAGAAATTTTTACCAATGTTTAACTCATGTCATGGAGACTCCTGCACTGTGAAGGATGAATATGTATCAAATGTGATCCTGGTGGGAGAATTAGGAAGTTCCAGTGGGAAAGCGAGACATAGAGTCAACTCACTTTCCTGCAAAGCAGTATGAAATCAGCTCTGTGATGAGGCCTGCACTGTTATTCCCTGGTATCTTTTTTTTTTTAAATAAATATATCTTTATTGATTTCAGAGAGAAGAAGGGAGAGGGAGAGAGAGAGAGAAACATCAATGATGGGTGTGTCATTGATCGGGGGCTTCCTGCACGCCCCCGACTGGGGATCTAGCCCACAACCCGGGCATGTGCCCTGACCGGGAATCAAATCGTGATCTCCTGGATCCTAGGCTGATGCTCAACCGCTGAGCCACATCCAGCTTCCCTGGTATCTTCTGAGCTGCTGCCCCAAGGCTGGATCTCAGAGCAATTGAGTCTAAGTCCTATGCACAGCCCTTTAAGAGGAACTGCCTGGGACTCCAGAAGCCCTCGGTCTCACTCAGCTTTAATCCCCACTAGTTTCTACAGCCAGAAGTTTTGGGACTTCTCTTTCTGGTACTGAAACCCTGGGCTGGGGGTTCTGGTGTGTGGCTGGGACCCCTTGGTCCTCAGGGGGCACTTCTGCAGTGGTGATATCTCTCCCAATTTTTAACTACCACACGTGGGTGTGGGACCAGCCCATTCCACTCTCTGCCCCTCCTACCAATACCCGTCTCCTTATATCCTTAGTTATAAAACTTCTGATCAGCTAGATTTTAGCCAGTTCTCAATGATGGTTGTTCGTAGTTTAGTTGTAATTTTGATGTGGTTGTGGGAGGATGTGAGTACCTGCATTTACCTAAGCCACCATCTTGCCCAGAAGCACTATTAAATTTATTTTATAGACATTTTTAATGCCCGGACTATTTTTATTTTGTGATTATTCTTGGTTTTGTTTGTTTTTACATGGGTTACAAGGTAAACAGTGATATTTCTTCCTGTTGTATAGATAAAATATTAAGGGATTCTTTAAAAGAATAATTTTTGGCAGAATCAAATTTACAGTTTTTCAATTCTATTCCTTGTGTTTATTTTATATTTGTACAAATTACTATTTCTGAGATGACCTTTGGTGTATGCAATTCTGTCTTTATACAGGGCTAATCTTCCCAATATTCAACTGGAATCATTTGGCTGGTCATTTACGGCCATGTAATACAGTAATGAAAATTTGAGTAATATGCAATACTCATTTAGAATGTCTTTTTTAACAATATGTAAAAATTTTCCTAACCTCACAGTTATAGATTTGGTCATTGCAAGCAGCTGGGGTGGCTATGTGTGGGCAGTCGGTTGAGAAAAAAAATGGATAATTATATACAGGAAGCAGTGATTAGGCAAATCCATTTAGACTTGCCAAGCAACCAGAAATAGGCAAGGAAGAAAATCAGAAGTACACATGTGGTTTCCCAGGAAACAGGTTTACAATAAAAGTCTTTCTAGTGACTTTCCCAAGAACACTCAAAGTCATAACTTCTAAGGAGCTATATAGCTAAACACGTGCAGACTATTGTTTCTGTGGCTTAAGCCAAGCCTATATAAGAAAGGAAATGCCTTCTTTAAAGATGCCCTTGTTGCTTAGGGATAATGTAGTTGAAGTCTAAATTCTGAAACCAAAAGTGTGATGGCCATGGCTTTACTAATATTCAAAAGTAGACTTGCTTGAGGCTCTATTTCAGCTGCCCCATTCTTTAATAAAATCTGAAAGAGTGTTAAAGTCTATCTAGCAGCATATTTCAGCCATTCTCCATTATTTCTAAAATGTTTTTAAACATCATCTGTTTAGAGAGATAGAGGTTTACATCAGTGCACACTGAAAATGCAGTGAATATTGTTGTGCTCTGCTTTGTACAAGAAGGAAAAATAACTAAAATACACTAACTGTAAAAGTCACTATGCTAATGGTCATTATAATGTATATAATTCAACCGTTAGAAAAGCCACATTTGTAGTGGTGAAAGTCTTGGACATCTTTAAGTATCTATGGGACCTGGAGCAAGTATCTTAACCTCTCTGTGCTTCACCTTCTTCATCTGCAAAGTGGATATAACTTAAGGATCTAATTCATAAGGTTATTTTCAGTATAATAATTGTACATTCTCAATGCATTTGATTATATATATTATATATATAATATATATAATATGTATATACTTATTAGTATCATAACTGGCTAAAAGTTGAATAAAGAAAAGCAGCAAAGCACATACTCATTCCAGTGCTTTAAAAGTGCCTTATATAGTATTTCGCATGACCAGTCCTTTAGTTAGTACTAATTTTTGTTGAATTAATGAACTGAAAGTTAATGAAAAGTTTTTAATATTTAGCAGTTTCAGATGGAGCCAAAATATATTTTTGTATGTTAACTCAGACTGAAGCGCATATATATATATATATATATACACACACACATATACATATATACATATATATACATACATATATAAAGTATATATTTCTTGCTATAGCATTTCATACCCTCAATGACCTCCTCTCCTCCAGCAACAAAATTTATTTTCAGACTTCTCTCTTCTATCATTGATGCAGCTCCTGATCCAAGTGAGCTGGACTGTGTACAATTTCTTAAACGTGCCCCTAGGCCTTTGCTCATCCCTTTCCCACCTCTGGAATGCCTTCTCTTACCACTGTGACCACTACCTGTTGACATTGTATCTGTCCCCTAGGAGCCAATCCATTTCAGTTCTACCTTGTCCACAGAGCCATCACTCACTGGCCCAATCAAAAGCAATATTTCACTCCTAAGAACTTCTAACATGCTTTATTCCTTCCTCATCTTTAGTTACCAGGCCATCTAGGCAGTCTATAGGGCCTAGAAAGGATAGATTAGACACAAAGAACTCAAAGTAAGGAGATTCACAAGCTTATAATTCTAACACTTAAGACAGTGTTATGACCTCTACCCTGTGCTAAATTCAAAGCATTTAGTGAATGCTCAAAAGGAAAGTGCAAACTCTATGTTGAGTCTGTGACCAAATCTAAGTAGAAATGGGAAGAGTTGGGGTGAAGAGATGGAGGAGAGTCCAAGACACATGATGGCCATGGCTGTGCTATGGCAAAGAGGAAGAAGAATGACTAAGACAGAAGCTGAATCATTTCACTGCCCAGAGGGGTCCCTAAGAGGGCAGCCCTTGTGTTGGGCCTTTTTTTTTTTTCTTTTCATAATTTACAGAAACTGTTCAAGAGATTGGAACAAAACAGTGTTTGAAGCATCTAGCACTTTGTTTAACAGGCCAATTAAACAAAAACAGATTTCCAAATTATTGGGGATTTTTGTATAATTTTTTCTTAATAGCCTGCATGACATATATAGTCCAGCTTGGTTCAATATCAATTTGACATGTGTCTTATATTACAGACAACTTCTCAAACATCTAACTTGAAGATTTCCAGATTGTCTGCATTTGCATACTCATTTTCCTTCTCTAGTCTGCCCTTGTTCCTCCATCTGCTCTTATCTTTTCTCTCTGACACTAATATGACCACAGCAAACTTTCTCAGTGTTGATGCGAGAAACCCCAAATTGCCTAGTTTTCAGAGGTGGTCATTTGATAAATTGAAATTCTGCAACTTGATTTTTGTTGTGTAGTCCTAGAGCTGCAGGTATCGAGCAAATAGGTGCTCAGTGAACACTGAATGAACTAAGATTTTTATTGAAAATTAAATACACTGCCCTTATACATAATATAGAGATTGCCTGCAATGAAATTCTTTTTATTTCCTGTCAATGGATAGCTTTGCTGATGGACTGCTATCACCTGCCTACAATAACTGGAAATGTTTAGGTTTTGCAAAGTTTTCAACCACCCAGAATTCAGCTGTTTCTACCAAAGCAGTTCATCAGACCTCTGGGTAAAAATGAAACACAAATGTTATGCAACTGTTTGAATACTAGCATCCAACAATTTCCTGCATCAAGAGACACCATGCATTTCCCTTTTTCTTGCCACAGGGTAAATTATAATTTATATTCATGTTTTAATGCACATGCAACTGTGTCTCTAAATGCAAGGCACAGTGTGCTCTTTATTCAGACCCATGTCCTGGGCTCTGAGTTCTAAGTGGTAGGTAGACCTATTTGTGGTGAAGGGCCATTCTTAACAATGGTTTGACTCTTAATAAGAACAAATGAAAAATTCAGTTGTTTGGCATGAGGTCTCAAAACACTGCATTTTCCTTTCAGTGCTAAAATATTTCTACTCCTTTTGATTTACCAAAATTGTTCCCTTGAGGACACAGGGAGATTTGTGTGAGTGCATGTGTAGTGCAATCTTTTGTTGAAATACTGTATTCAGAGTCAAAAAGAAAATGCCTAACTATTTGTGGTAAGCCCGGGAAATAGTCTTCTTGAAAATAAATTGTGGCTAAATCACCACTCCCTGTCCCCTCAAAGAACAAATCCTTACAACACATTGATGAGTTCACCTTGTTCCCAGGCACTTTCTGCAGAATTTCTTGAACACGTACATGGTTTGTTTCTGATTATTTCCAGATAAAAGACATGTGCTTGTGGGTTGGAACCCTCTTTCTTTCAGCTAATATTTGATCAGTCTTCATAATGATATCTGCAAAAAAGTTCTCTCCTAAGACCTCGTAGCAAATGATTTCTTATCCATGAAAAAACAAACTACAAGTATTGCCCTTGCAATCCCCACTGTTTTGTAGGATATAATGTTATGGGAGAGTAAAACAATTGATTACGTTTGCTGACTCTTTCTGGAAATTAAGAAATGAAGCTAAGCCTCTGATTTGCCCTTAGAGGCTAAAATGTGGCCATCGTGTTTTTGTTTTTAGTTTATTTCTTTGCTCTTTAAAGCTAGCTCATAATTTTTAACAGAATTTATGATCAGTGGCTTCTTGAATAAATCTTTAAAGTCAAAATTATTTTTACCATGGAAACTTCAGATTTTAAAATGCATTGTACTGGATGTAGTTTTATTTTTTTGACATTCAAAAGTTTTATAATTCACACAAAAAACTGTTTACCTAACTGTGAATATGTGCTGGGGTAAATATTTACCTGTGTAGCACTTTTTAAAGTTTTAAAAAGGAGTGTGTTGCCATGCTAAATACTATGACTAGAAATCTTTCTGATTTATGGTCAGAAGCAAATCAATTTTATTAAAAGACTTTAGGATTTAGACCAGTAACTAAGTTTAAATCTTTGCTGTACCTAACTATTAAATGGACACATTAAGTCACTACGTTGGTGTTGGTAAGGATGAAATGAGGTACCTGGTATATCTCAGTGCCCAATACATTTAAATAGTTCTTCCTTGTTTATTTTTTTAAGAAGCATGTAAGTGCAGAAAACAATCATACATTCACTCAATAAATATTTTATTTTAAAAAACGTTTATGGCCCTGCTGGTGTTGCTCAGTGGCTGAGGATCGACCGAAGTACCGAGAGGTCATTGGCTCTATTCCCAGTCAGGGTACACGCCTGGGCTGTGAGTTCAATCCCGGGGACCTGCCGGAGGTACCCAATCAATGCTTCTCTCTCCCTCTCCCTTCCTCTCTCCCCCCCAAAAAAAATCAATAAAAACATTAAAAAAACACACACACAATGATGAAGCTAATCAGTTCTAAGTGCTAAATCAAAGGAATGACAATAATAAAGAAGTTTGGGCTTTTCTCCCAAATACCTCATTAGAACACTGGCATTCACCTGGATTGAAATAATGCAGGCCTCCTCTGCTGGCTGGCACTGCCTTCATGCTAAATTCATCACAGTCCGCTAACTAATGTAAATGGATTTACATTTTGGTTCCCAACTCATCAACTAGTGTACATTAAATCTTTCTCCTTTTATAGAACATTGACATCCAATAAAATCAAAGCTTGC
This sequence comes from Miniopterus natalensis, assembly GCF_054644295.1. Classification (NCBI taxonomy): domain Eukaryota; kingdom Metazoa; phylum Chordata; class Mammalia; order Chiroptera; family Miniopteridae; genus Miniopterus; species Miniopterus natalensis. Next base: position 31,778,142 of record NC_142091.1, read on the forward strand.
AGTATTTTTTATTCATAGACCATGACTTCTAATGCTATTAGCTGTCTGTCAAAAAAGCCTTGTACTGCATGGACTTTGTCTCTGAGCATAATTCAGTTGCAGCTGGGTATTTTGGGCATTTTATCCCTTACAGAATAGTAAATAGGAAAGATAAGATAAAATCTCTATCTTTAATATCCATTATGAAAGCCAAATTAGGGATTTTTAACATGGAATATGCTGTGGCTTAGCCAGCTATGAAATCCCACCAAGAATCTACAGAAAGTTGGAAATGTGCACAATAAGATGACATTAGGAAAGGTGAGAATTGTCAGTCAAGGCTAAAAGGGGAGCAGTGAGGAAGAAAGGAGAGTAAAATTAACAATGGAAACAGACAAGGCACATTTTGCTAGGTGAGTCAATGCTTATAGTCGTGAATGAAGAAGACATATAATTTGTTCCACATAGGCTATCAGTCTTATGAAGAAAAGCTCAGTAATTACTTCCTGGGAATCTAAAAATAGTGCTGAGTGTTCATAAGTAGTTGAGTCCTATGGGAAAATGTAACCTTCATAGATGGATTCATTTGAAACAACTGAATGTGGTACATGGGTTTTTTTTAAAATAATAATTTTGCTGTGCAAGAATTCATAGGTGTGAAACATTTTAAACTCTCAAAACCCACACATTTGTTCATGTATTTAACAAAACATTAATTGAATACCTCTCGCTCTAGGACTAAAAGTTGGGGATAGAGACATGGTGTAAACTCAAGAGGAATAGTCGCCCCAGTACAGTGTGTGAAATGTGTGTGTGTGTAGATAATTACGATACCACTGGTAAATATTTGCATAGGCTTTTACAAGGAAACCTGGACCAAGTCTTCAACTTCTGCTTTAATGCTCTGGGAAGAAACAGCTTTCTCACACTGGTGATAGCTGTTTAGTTGGGAGGCTGCCTTAATTATTGGATTTGTTTTTCCCTTAATTGAGCCGAGAGCTGGAGTTCCTTTTAAATTGCCCCATAATATTATTTCTGCCTTCTACAGCTGTGATGAACAGCTCTTTATAGGAGAGCCCTTCACACACTTGTAGGCCACCACCCAGTCTCCTTTTAGTCTTCTCTCCTTTAAACTAAGGAACCCCAATTTATTAACCATTCTAGAAACATCACGATTTTCAGACCCCTTATTTTTACTGTTTAATCCTGTGAATTTTCTCGTTTCACAATATTCCACCCAAATAACAATACTCAGAATTGTATAAAGAGATCCCTTGATGTTCTTGTAAATACAGACCATGGTGAACAGAGTTCAGTATGTGAGCCCTATACACTGTTTATATTTATATAATATAAAATCGTGTTAGCTATGTTTTTAAGACTCTTTTTATTTGTTTCATAGAAAGATTATGAACAGTTAAATACTTCATATGAACTACTGGCTTTGAAAAATATAACATTTATATTAGGATAATTGATATTAATATAAATTTATAAATTTATATTTATCTCTATTAAATATAACATTGTTGAACTGGGCCTTGCATCCAGTACTTTGATATCATTCCTAATAATAATTTAACAGTTCCTCATATGAGCCAGCTTTTCTTCATTTGTGTCAATTACAGGTGACCCTGAAGATAGATAGATGGAATTCTTAGAAACAGATTGGAATTCGGCAGGTACACATTTGTCCAGCACACATACAGATGAAAGTGAAACCCCCATATATGAGGAAAGACTGGGCTTAAAAAGAATAGAAAGACAAAGATAAAAATAATGCCTATAAGCAAAATTTTCCACGAAGCAGAATGTATATACTACTGAAAAACAGATGTTTAGGTTATGAGAGCAGATTAATCTTATCTGCTCAGAGAAATTATCTCCTATAATAACTCACAAAATGAAGAAACCATAAGGAAAATCAATAACAAAATAATAAAATTATTTGCTAACAGTGATGAAAGAAGAAATAAAGCACAACTTAATGCAATAGCCTTAAAAAACTATGACAAAGGAAAGAAACCATGGCAGAGAGACTTAGAAAAGTCAGGTGCTTCTCCACTCCTATTTCCCTCCTGAAACTATCTAGGTGATTGACAAAATCCTGAGATTCTCGCCGATAAAACTATACCTGGACAGGAGTACACTGAGCTGATAGCCTTATCTTTTTTCAAACAGTAGTCGAAACTTGCTGTTGAAAGAATCTAAAGTGGGGAAAGTGAGCAGCGATGTCGATATTCTCACAAAAGTTAAGGCCCCGTAACCATATATCCTGAGAAATTACCCAGCTAAATGCACCTTGGAATTGGACGTTTAATAAGAATCTCAAAAGGCAGCAGAACTTGGGTGTTCCGAGGAGGATGGCTCACAGCTACAGCCTCTATTGAGCCATCCCCCACTCCTTGTTCAGCTATTGCCTCCGGCGCAGAAAGTGATTAGAATACAAACTATGCAGACACACACACACACACACACCCACTGTAACTTGTAAGGAAAAACAAAATGATTCTAAGTGAAAAGAAAAAGGTAAAATAGTGACATACACTGTATCAGAGGAAATGGTGTCTGATTGAGCTGCCCAAGCATGAGCAGGATGAAAAAAATTTAGTAACTACCACAATCAAAACCAAAAAGAAGCATCACCATTGTAACCTACTTTATTAAACACTTGTTATATGTTAGGTATTGCTCTCAGTCCTTTTATCTCTTTTATATATCTCTTTTAGTCCTTTTAAGACTCCCCATGTTACATATTTAAATATGGAGGTTCAGTAACTTGCCTGAAATCACACAAATGGTGTCAGAGCCAGGATACTAATCCTGGATGTCTGGCTCCAGAACTCTCTCTATTACCCCTATGTAATCTCGGTCCTTATAACCTCCAAAAAAAAAACCAAAAACAAACAAAAAAAAAAACAGAGGGAGAAAGAATGAAAGAAAAAAGACAAATGGCTCAATCTAAAATTAAGGAACAGAAAGAAACTACTCATAACTCACATCAGAGAATAACTTAAGAAAATAAATTCAATAAAAACAAGTCTTGAGAGACAAAATTATAACTCTATAGACCGAGATTCAAAGAAAAATTGCACATCTAAGGAACCCAATAAAGGGGCCTAAATATCATCTTTACAGAACCTATAAAAATATATTGTAAACAGAAAAAATAGATGTCACTGAGATTAGTAGCAAAGAGGACAGGCTTAAATAAATAAAGGGAAAGAGAACTATTTTAAAGCTGTACTAAACAAGAGCTACAGAGCTTTGAGAAAAAAAGAGCTGGTGATCCAAAGTGACTAGAGCCAGCCTAGGGTTCAAAAAATATCTGTCAGCCACACAACCTTTCTTAAAATATGGCCTTTATCACAACTATTATTTACATTGTTTTAGATATGTTTGATTATGAATTGAAACAATAAAAAATTTAACTTTACTTGTGAAGGTAAACCAGAAGGAAATCACCTAAAAATGATTTCAAACAATTAAAGAATGCAATAAGTTGGATAGTTATAAAATTAATATACAGAAATCAATAGCATATAAAATACATATACATATATAAACTCAGTAACCAATTAAAAGTATAATGGAAGAAAATATATAATTTACAATAGCAACAAAAATTGTAAACACTTAAGAATGAACGTGTGAGATTTATATAAAAGTAACTTTAAAAGACTACTAAGGAACATCCAAGAAGGGAACACCATAATATGTCAGTGGAAAGAAAGCTACAACATCAAAAACTGTGAATTTTCACTTTTACACTAAAAATTTAAAGCAAAAATACCAATGAAAAAAATTTATTCTAAAGTTTATATAGAAAAACTAATAAGCCAGAATAGACAAGAAAATCAGAAAAAGAATCATAAGATAGTCCTCACCAGATATTTTAAAATATTATAAAGCTATAATAATTAAAAAGCTAAAGGGTATATTAAAGTAAAAAGCTATAAAAATCCAAAATAGACAAGAAACAAAGAAATTTAGTATGTGATACAGATGACATTTTGAATAAGTGTGAAAAAAATAGATTCTTTAATAAGTCATATGGAGAAAACTGTACATCCACCTTAAAAAAATAAAGTTGCATCCTAATCATAGTCTAAACTAAGTTAACAATCAAATTTTTATTTTATTAAAAAATAAAGCATTCAGCTATAAAGGTAGAAATGGGTAAATTGAACTACATTAAAATTAGGAACATTTCCTCATTAAAAAGAAAGCCACGGAGTGAAGATGTTCCCAATAAATCTATCATACTTTTGTATAATGTTCAACCTTACACATAATGAAAGAATTGCAACTTAAAAGTGTGTGTTTTTTTTTCCAATTTGCCCACATTCAATAACTGTGACAATTCACTGTGTTGGCAGGTGTGGTGAAAGAGGCCCCAGCATGTTGCTCCATCCTCTTGGAAAGCAATGTTAAAATACCTCTAACTTTTTTAATGCTCAACTATTTGGATTTTACTCCTAGGAATTCATCCTGGAAATGAACTTGTATATATGTGTGAAATAACAAAGGTAATTGCAAAAATGTCTCTAGTATCAAAAACTGGCAATCTAAATGACAAAAGAATACATCCATATAATACTATTCCACTGTGAGAGAGAGAGAGAGAGAGAGAGAGACTCTGTATGTATTGACTCTGTATGTGCTGATATGGAACAAAATTCCACACATATTGTTAAACCATATACATGATAGAAGTATACATAATGTTTTATCATTTGTATAAAAGAGATAATTATAAACAATACACTTTTATATACATAGAACCTATTTAGAAAAGAATCTGGGAACAGTGCTTGCCCCAGAGAGAGAAAATGTGTGTGAGGAAAACTTACTTTTTGCTGGGTACTCTTTGTACCTTTTGGATTTTCTATCATGTACACATATTACATATTTTTAAATTACAAAGAATAATTTTAAAGAAAACATAGAAAGTTTAGAAATAGAAAGATGAGCAAAGATACACAAAAGAAAATATCATGGCAATATTAATACTACTACCAACAAAATATAATTCACACTTTTTTAAAAAGTGTTTATTTTCTGGTTATAAAAATCAAAAAGTGCTACGTATAATGAAATGATAACTACTCATAAAAAATAACCTAACATTAACATTTATAAATCTAAAAGCAGTAAAATACATGAGGAAGTAGAAAGAAACACCACTTGATATATATGCTGAAAAATGTTTGGCTAAAAAGAAATGCTGCCCAGCCAGGCATGGCTCGCATGGACCTAGGATCCAGGAGATCACAGTTCGATTCCCAGTCAAGGCACATGCTGGGGTTGTGGGCTTGATCCCCATTCGGGGGCGTGCAGGAGGCAGCCAATCAATGACAACTCTCTCATCATCAGTGTTTCTATATCTCTCTCTCTCCCTCTCCCTTCCTCTCTCTGAAATCAATAAATATATTTTTTAAATTTAATTAATTAATTAATTAATTAAAAGAGAAATGCTGAGTAGATTCAGTTCAATTCATTCAACAAAAATCTAGTTTAATATGTCTCACCATGGACCAGGGGATATAGCAATGACTAAGACTCTTCTCTCCTTCGATGTTCATGATATAATTATTAGAGCCTTTTAAAGTACAGCACCTCAGTCAGAACTTTCTTGAACTATAATTTTTCACGTTTGAATCAGTATACTATATATATATAGCCTGAACAGTCCCACTTGAACCAAGATGATTCAAAACTATTGTTTTCCCTGTCTGTCAAGCCTACTCTTTTTTCATAAAAAGAAACTAGACTTTTTTTTGATGGATCTTGTTTTCAGCAACTCCACTGCTTTTTCTTTGATACTCTAGTCTTTCCCAGGTGTTTGTACTTTGATTTTCTGATGAATTGAAGCAGTGTGAACTTCTCTTTTTTTAAGGAGAGAGATATTAGAACAAAAGATGCATAATTTTCAGGAGTATCTACACCCTATGACTAAATTTCACATAAAATTGGTGTTTTTCTTATTTGTTTAATAGGAAGCTAACCCTTTGAGACCCTGCATTTACATGAGCTAATAAAAATCTTTTAGGTCTACTATCACATAGATTTCTTCACTGCTTTAAATAGCTCAGCAGTGTATTCATTGGTGTGATTATCTGCCATACACATTTCTACTCTTGATTGTCATGGGCAACAAGCTTTTCAGATGGCCTAGCAAGGTTGATGGTGGTCATTTCCTGATGGCTCCTTCAGATCAGGCTTCAGAAGGGTTGTGCTTCGGATGAATCCTTGGAAGCCAAATATGACAACTGAGTGCTCGGCAGCTCACCAACTGGTTGATGACATTGAATTGCTCCCTTCCAAATCTTTCCTTCAGCACTTGGAAATTAGCCTCTAGTCATTCACAAAAGGTGCCGTGACTCATTCCATAAGGAATCACGCCTAGTTACTTGGCTCGTTAACTTGGTGGTATAGTTCCTCATTATCATAATTCACAACTTTTAAAACTTTTATCTGGAACTTTCTCTTGGAATTTTTCTTAAGAAAACCCTTGTGATTTAAGGAAACTTAAGGAAAACAAAAATCATTCTGGACATTATAATAAATTCAATACAATTTCTCGGAAATAAAACATAACTGTTGAGAATAGTACTAAGAAAAATCGAGTAGTTGATTGTGAAAAGCTTCAACTGTGCTCCTGCCACTAGTATTCAGACCTTTGAGTTAATATCAGTAACAGGATTAGATGAGATATCTGTTAGAGTGGAACATGGACCTTTTAGACAGTGTTTTAGAAAACAAACTTGAGGCTTTTGGCTTATTTTTTCTACCTTAGTTCTCAAGTCCTAGCAATAACATTTCTTTTTCACAAAAGATTTCAGATATTTATCCAGAAAAAAACTACTGTCATTTTCTAATAACATGCCCTCAAAGCCTACCTGTGAAGATATACAAGAATGTAAGTTGAGGGAAGGAAACTATACAGGTATACAAACACTTTCTTTTTTTAACCTCTAAAGCCTAGAGTTCCCTAGGGCTCAGTGCTGGCACCTCCTTATTTCTTTAAAATATCTTTTTATTATTATTTTTTTTTAGAGAGAGAGGAAGGGAGAGGGATAGAGAAATAGAAACATCTATGAGAGAGGACCATCAGTCCATTGCCTCCTGCATGCCCCTTACTGGGGTTCGAGCCCTCAACCCAAGCATGTGTCTTGACCAGGAATCGAACCAGTGACCTCTTGGTTCATGGGTCGATGCTCAACCACTGAGGCACATCGGCTGGGCACCTCCTTATTTCTTTAGCTACCTCCTCTCCTCCTAGGTCATTTCATTTGGCCCGATGGCTTTAAATTTTATCAATATACCACAGATTTGATGTAGTTACTCTAGTGTTGCATATCCGATAGGCATTTCAAGAATAACGTAAACAAAATACAACTTTATTTTCCAAAACCAGTTCTTCCTATAGTCTTCCCCAGGGCATTAAATGGCACCCCTTTGCCTAGGACAAACATATATGAGTTATCCTTGAATTCTCTTTCTTATACTCTACATCCAACTCATTAGTAAATCCTGTCAACTTTACCCTCAAAATAAATCTTGAATCAAGTCCCTTTTCACCAACTCTGCTCTTGCTACCGCCTTAATCCAAACCACACACCTCTTGCCCAGGCTATTGTAATAATTTTCCAACCAGCCTCTGCTTCCACTTTGCCCCTTCTACAATCTTTTATTCTCCACGCAACAGCCAAAAAGTGTTTTTAAAACATTAATCAGATTTTATCCACTCCACCATCTGCTTAGAACTATCCACTGGCTTCTCTTCCCACTTAATCAAACTCCATGGCCTCACCACAGTTTATAGGCCCCTGGCTGCCCCTTTGACTTTGTTTCCTCTCGATCTCCCTTTGCCCATGAGGCTTCAGTCATATTGGCTTTCTTGTGGTTGATCTAGAGTTTTAAGCATGTTCCTGCCTCGGGTCTTTGTACTTACTGTTCTTTCTGTCTGGAACACTCTTCCCCCGATATTCATATGCCTTTTTCACCCACTATATTCAGAACTTCCTTTTCCTTCTTAGTATCTATCACTTCCAGGCATTATAGTAACAGTGTAGTCATTTGTTTGAACCAGAATAGAAGCCCCAGGAGAGCAGAACACTTGACTTTGTTCATCATTGTCCCCCTAAGCACCTGCAACAGCAGCCCTCACAGAGTAAGTGCCCAATAAATGTTTGTTGAATAAATGAGAAAAAATACCTAAAGAGTTGTAAAATAAAAGAGTTGTCAATATGGAAGGCAGAGCTAGGGAGAGCGGGTATTCTTGGGTAGTTGTCCTTGGCTTAGTGAAAAGAAAAGCTTAAGAACAATGAGAACTACCTGATGCTAGAGCACGGGGCCTTGTAATGAAGAGCAAGGAGCTTCATTCGGGTCATGTATAAAGACCTGTTCACCTGGAAGAGTCTATGTCAGAGGGTGGGAGGCAGAGAAAGAAGAGCTTTGTTGAAGGATATGAGCATGAGGCAATTTGTTCACAGAGACAATCACTTAAGTTAACTAAAGTTCCCCAGAAAAAATATGAGGTTCCCACCCCATTCACTCTCCATTCCAGGATGCCAGCCAGGCCCATCATTGTATCTATGAGCAACCTTTTTGATATATGAAGGGTATCCAGCCTCTGACCCTCTTGCTGCTTTCTGGTTGCTCAATGAGTCCGGGGGATTTGTGGATACAGTGTGCTGGGTATAAGTTTCTGTGCTTCTGAATTTTAATCTTTAGATGAGGAAGCTTCCCAAAACCTCATCAATTTTCTTATAGTCAATCATATTGAGGAAAAGCTGACTTCCATCTGTGTTTTTATTCTGTAAAGGACTCAGTGAAAGTTATGTTGTATGAAATATTCTGTAGAATATTCAAAGAAGAGCTTCAAAATTGTTCAAAAGTTTGTGCTATATTTTTGGATGAATTTGTCATTGAAATGAAAGAGCAGAGAAATAACATATACCAAGCACCTACTGTGTACCAAAAGCAAGAGCTTTGCTGTTCATTAAGCTGCAATGCTGTGTGCAGTATTTTGTATCCATTCATATCGAGCTTGTTGAATGAACTGGATTTAGTAAGGTGAAAACATAAACCAACTTTATTTTTCTCCCTCTGCCCTCTCATTAACCACTCTCAGGAAAAATTCACCCCTGCCTTTAATAGAATCTCAGGCATGCCCTTATAATAATTTAATCCCTATTCCAACCTAACAACCCCAGAACTTTAATGTAGTTAAATGAAAAGAAAACTCTAAACTCTTGTATAATTTAAAATGTTTCCCCATCCTCAGCTCCATCTTGCCTCAGATCAAAATATCTGCTATTATTTGCCTCTTTGATAAGCATCTTTGATTTTTTTCTGGGTCTTTCTTCACCTTCCTTGAACAGAGCAGGCAATCATAGGAAAAGAACAGTTTTATGGTGTGAAATAATTGTCATCTGGTTTCAATACCCTTAGGATGGCACATGTGTAATCTGGTGCTTTCTCCTTCCTGGGGCTTTTATGGGTAACTTAGATCTCTTCTTTTGATCCACTGAAAACTGTGGTCCTTTGGATGGAAGCAGTACTTCCTCTACGTGGCCACATTTAACTCCCTTCCTCAGCCCTGGGCAATCAGTGGTCCACCCCTCTGTTTAGATGTAGGCAGTCCCCTTGAATATAGTCCCTTTAACTAGGAAACCTAACCGCTGGACCCATATCTAGTCCATTGCATATATGCACTTTTCCCTGTTGTCCAAGAAATTTCTTCTCCTTCCTAATTCAGCACCCAATCTTCACTCAGTTCCCAGATGGAACAACTCTAGATACAATCTCTCACTTTACATTTCCAGGTGAAGACACCTATCCAGATGTTTTTACCCTCACAATCCAGAAGTCATATGTCAAGAGCTCTGAGTCAACCCAGAGAGAGTTCATCTATCTAAACTAGGTTGAAGGGAAACACCCTTAAGACTGGTGAAACCAATTTGGCATCATCCCCTTTTCAAGTTGTGTGTAAACTTGATTTTGTATTTAATTCTGAATATGGGGGTATTTCTGAAATTGTTTTTCCAAAACACTAGAAAGAGTTGTATTTGATTCTATTGTATGTTAATTTTTTTTCCTCCCAAACAATCCTATAAGGTAGATACTATTATTGCCCAGTTTTATAATTCAAGAAACTACATCTCAGAAAGTTTAAGTTAACTTACCCAAGACCCCACAACTGACCTTGGTGAGTGGAAAAGACATCATCACTGTTCTCACAGTAGTTATTTCTTTGGGGAAGACAGAAAGCAAACTAATGTACAAGGAAACAAATGCATACTTGTGCATCCACACATGGAAACAAATTATGAAGTGCTGTGAAGGATAAGAAATGTGCCCAATGATAGAAATTAACAGGGAGGTCAGAGAAGGTCTTTTCAAGAACTGATCATTAAACTGAGTCATTAAGTATAAGGTGTCCTTAAGTACATAGTTTCCTTATGAAGCATAAGAAATGAACACTCCAGGCAGAAAGACTAGCAGATGGAAAGCCTTGATGTGGAAAAGAGTTTCTGTAGATAAAGAACAGAGCACTGACCAGAACATAGTGAGTTGGGGGAAAGGTGCACAAGGCAGGTTGCACAGGTGAGCATCAGTCAGAAGACCTGAGAGTCCCAGGAGGTAAAAGCCTTGGCTCCGCTCGACTTTGTTGTGTCTTAATATAAGCCACATGATCATTGTCAGCAGGACTCATTTCTTATACCTCGGAACACCCCTTCCTTGGTGGTCTTACCATTTCCCTCTCTCTGTAATTGGTTTACTCTCTCTAGGCCTCTTCATGCCAGCTTACCTTTATATATTCGCTTAGCTCACCCTTTAAACCAGGCTCTCATTTCAATTTCTCCTGTAAATCCTTTCAAGTTTAATAAATAGAAACAAATTATTTTTTGTTTTGTTTTGTTTTTCTCTCTTCTCTAACCCAACTCTCTCCTCCCTCTCTTTCCTTTGAAACTTGCGGTCAAAATGAGAGTGTACTCTTAAAAGCTTAATTTTCAACCACCGACCGACCCACTAAGCAACCTACCACTAAAAGGCCATGCAAATGACAAGGAGCTGAAATAGTCTTTACTTACTTGTTTGTGATGCTGCTAAGCTGGAAGGGCTTTATCTTTTCTGTTGCCCCTCATATGAACTACAGACGAATAAGGATCTTTAGTTAGATGTGAAATTTCTAAAATTTTTACCTGCAGTTTAGAGAGTTTGATTCATTTTTAGCATTTGAGAGTTGGAAATACAGACCTTTCTTGTGATTTAAAAACCCTGGAATTATTCCCTTTGTAGAAACACTTGCACTGTCACATAGAAGAAAGCACAGGTCAGAGTCAGGCCTGGGTTCAAATCCTGGCTTTTTTACTTATGGGCATGCCAAGTTATGTGAAGTCTTTAAATGTCTCTAGGGCTCAGTTTTCTTTTATAAAAAGACTCTACCTTATTTACTGGCTTGTGAGGATTAAATGAAGCAATGGTTGCTTGCTTTTTGTCGTCATTACTGTTATTACCAAATAATAGCATAATGATTTGGGGGACCTCTGAATATGGTAGCCCAGAAAGTGTTAACAGTGAATATCCTTTAGGAAAACACTCAGGAAGTAGCCAATTGAGTGCTAAATTTAGGAAGTCATCCTTTTTCTTAAAGGTTCAGTATTTTGCAGCATTATACTTAGTTTATTGCAGGCTCTTGACAATTTTATTAGTGATGAATTAACTCACTGAATCTTGTTTTTTACCCCTTAACAACCATGGACATCTGCAGATTACATTCATAGTAGTTTAAGGAAAGACAGAGAGAATCTCTTAGCTCCTTTAATTCTCAAAACAACATCATTTATAAAGAGGCTGCCTCTTTCATTAACAGCATTTGCTTCCACATTATCAGGTTTCCCCAGGTTGGGTTGGCCCAACCAAAAGCAACAGGAGAATTATTCATTATTGCTCCTTGGGGACTTGCATGAATATTTTGGTAACCACCTATGAAAACATCTTGTCCAATAAACTATCTTTAACTCCCAGATGTGTTTCTTAAACGCGTCAGGAAGCCTCCTTCCCACTCCCCACCCCTCCCCAAAAACATCTTTCTGATGTCGTTTTCTCTTCAACCTGTTATTCTAGTTTTTCATTTGCTAAAATATTATTTCAACAAGGACCATCATTTTAGTATTAAAAAGATGCTGCTGCTTTTGCCCAGAAATCAGAAGGTAATGCGCAGCGATGTCTGCTTCACTTATATTTCTGTTTCCCTTGGAGGAAAGGAGAGTGAAGAATGGGCTTTCCCTCTCCCGCTAGCGGCTGAGTCCTTTTATTTGCCTGGCCCAGTGGGGCTTTTTTCTGTCGCAGAGAGCCCTGTGATTTTTCAAAGGCTTTTGTGTACAACAATCCTTCCTGTGGTTCTGCTCACCCAGCACATTTTGCAGGAGTTACGGTCCAAAAGATTAAGCGTTGTTGAGTTTGGGTGTGTTTTATGATGTTGTGGTTCTCCCTGCAAATCTTTCATAAACAGGGACTTAATTCTGTTGCTCAAGATGTGCTAGCCATATTGGTCACTTGCTTGCTGTTGGTAGTTTGGGATCAGAGGAAACGATGCCCTGGACATTTTTAACAAGCTTCGCTTGTGAGTACTGCCGTTTCTTTCAAATATCTGCAATCTGACAGAAGAGCCTCCCTGGGTGTGATAGTAGTGAAACTTGAAAGTATATTTCACTGGAAATTTTGCCTGTGTTGAAGGTCACCGCTTCCCTGACATGCTCAGTAAGAAGTGCTTGAATACACTGTTTAAAGCAAAGAACAATGAAGAGGAGGTGAAATTACATGTTGATAGATACAAAAATGTTATCTAAGTATTTAATCTATTCCCCCAAGTTGATGTTACCACATGTCCTGGGCAGCAATGGTTTCTGTCCCTGGAACTGCACCTGCAGGTGCACTCGCGGACTCATTTCCTAGGCAGTTGCTGCTGACAGACTCAGAGAAAACTGTCCTCCCGGTAGCTTAAGGACCAGGCCGGTGCAAACTTCAGACCTGCAGCAGCACGAGCAGGGGTCGCTCTTTGGGCAAGGCTGGTTTGAAACGTGAAGTCTTGGAGAGAAAGACTATGTCTCATAGCGGAGTGTGATCACTTTTGCTTTGTCAGCACAGCGAACTGGAGAAAGAACAGGCTTGGAGGTCAGATGAGGTTCAGTTTCTGTACATGGTTCTGATTAGTAGATATCTATAAACACAGAAATCCTCTCAGTCTCGGCACCTTTTTCTGTAAATTGAGAATAACAATACTAACGTCAAGTGTGGTTTTCCAGTTTAAGTGAGCTAATAGTAGCCGTAAAGGGGCTGGCACATAGTAGCCATTCCACAAATGGCAGCTCTTACTATTTGTGTTCTAGAATTAAATACTCACCTCCTATGATCCCTCTTTCTGTTTGTCAACTGATTCTCAATATCGGTTTGCTGATTCAGGACACCAAGCTGCCCCAGGCCCTACTGATTTAGGAAGAAAGTAGAGAGGCCCACGTATCTTGACATGAGGGACACTTGCTAGTATCCATAGTGAGAAGTCACCCTCTAAATGCCCCTGTAATTGGCTCTAGTACATTAAGGCTGTGAAAATGTAACAAACTGAGCTGCCCACACAATCATTTAATGGTAATAGTTCTAATTTATGGTCTTTATATGCAGAGAAGCTGCCCAGAGGGAGTAGAAACGGGAGGCATTATTGCAGAGGGGCTGTGCAGGTAGCAATCCAAATGTCCTTGCCCACAAGGCATGAAAGACAAACACTGAAAATGAAAAAAGAAAAATAGCCAAGCAGTACCGTTAACAGAAATAACTCTTGTGACTTCAAAACATTAAAAATAAAACTACTTTCCTTGTGTGCCTGTCCTTGACAGTGATTTCATCTTCTTAGTTGCCTTTCAGCTGGTTTTATTTCCTGCTGGGAGAGATAGAAGCCTCTGACTGAAGAGGACTTTTTTTTCTTTTTCACACTGGGACATATGTATATTCATGTCCTCTCTATATACATATTTATATACAAACAACTATACAAATAAAAATATGTTTATCATGTGTTTCTCTAATATACAGTATATGTACATATGTATTTCTTCAGTAATACACACTCCTTATCTGTATAAATGCAATTGTTCCTCATAATATATTAGTAAGCATAAATACTGTAATACCCGAACACATGCAATTCTCCATATGTACCTCGATTTATAACCTTAATGTCACAGACTCTCTGCCTTCTGGAACCATCCTTTTCTTTAATCTCTCAATAAGGGTCCAGGTCCTCAGCCTGCATCCTGTGGGAAGTCCAGCACCCTTCTCAGCATTTCAGAAGACTGTCTCCTGGCTACCTCTAGCCTTAAAGGTCTTCAGCCATCTCACCACAGGGAATTTCTATCTGGTGTCTTTCCCCTTAACCCAGAATTTGTCATTATTTTGCCACAGCCTGCTCTCTCCTCATATTAGTTTACCAGGGCTGCTGTAACAAAGTCCCACATGCTGGGGGACTTAAGCAACAGAAATGTATTGTCTCATGGTTCTGGAAGCTGGACATTTAAGACCAAGAAGTTAGTAGGATTGATTCCTTCTGAGTACTGTGGAGAGAACTTATTCCTGCCTCTCTCCATGCTCCCAGTGGTTTGCTGGCATCTTTGGCATTCCATGGCTTATAGATATATCACCCCAATCCCCACCTTCATCTTCACACGATGTTCTCTCTCTGCATATGTCTGTTTCTGTGTTCAAATTTCTCCTTTTTAAAGAGACATAGTTATTTTGCATCAGGGCCCACTCTGGTGACCCCATCTTAACCCAAGCATCTGCAAAGTCTCTATTTCCACATAAGGTCTCTGATACTGGGGTTAGGACTTAAACATCTTCTTGGGGGACACAATTCAAGCCACAACACTCCACCTCTCAAAAAAAAAAAATTTCCTTATATCTTTTCTCTCTATACCTACCAGGAAAACATTCCAAAATTCCTGATCTTCTATTTTATAGAGAAATGTAGTTCTCGTTTTGTTTCATCCATTCTCAAGTACTACAGCTCATTCTTGAGGCCTATTTTGACACAATTAAATATGCATAACCCATGGACACAGACAACAGTGTGGTGATGGCCAGAGGGAATGGGGGGCTGGGTGGGAGAAGGCAAAGGGGGAGAATATAGGGATATCTGTAATAGTGTCAACAATAAAAATAAAGAAAGGTCCACCCAACAATTTTTTCTAATAAAAAATCTATTATTGACTTAGCAGGAAATTTTATGTTCTTCTAAAACAACCAGTTCAATCTAAAGTCAGCTTTTAAAAGACTTTTTTTCCTTTTCTTTCATAACTTGTATATGATCCCTATACATACATACACACAGAGAGACCAGTGAACAATACATTGAGTATGCATCATCATAGTATAAAATAAAACACAGATACAGAAAACCATACAAAATAAATGTCTAGCTTGCTGAATTATTTCTACATGATTACTGAAGGCAAACATTCTGTAACCACCACTTGGAACAAGACTAGAACTTTGGCAGCCTCCAGAGGCCTTTCTGTGCACCCCATTGGGATTCAGCTCCTTCCCACCTTCCAAAGTAACTATACCTGGCTTTATAGTCAGCACATCCTTACATTGGTTTGTTTTTATCACCCACTTGTTTGTTGTATGCATCCCAGACACTCTATTTTAGTCTTGTCCATTTTTTTAGCTTAATATGTCTTATAAGCTTCTCTTCATCTCCGTAGAATCCCATTCCATCCCTTTATTTTCCTTGTACTTTATCTGCTGAAGAACCAAAGCCATTTGACTTGTTGGGTTTTCCAGCCCACATCTCTGATGTACTCATGTTCAGTAGGTCTGTCTCTCCTTTGCATTTCCCACAAATTGGCAGCTGGATTCAGGGATATAATCAGGTGATCCCTTTGGCAATTATAAGTAATAGTATGCTTTTTTAAATAAGGAATCAAATAATACTAAGTTTCACTCTTTTTTAATGTTAGCAGCTCTTAATGTTAAAATCTTAAATATATTATTTTATTAGAGATGAAAATGGTAATATTGTAATTATATCAATTTATGTTTATTTATTATCTGAAATTATTTTATTACGGAGCACTTTCCCTCATCTATCACAGTTAAAAGATTCATATAGAAAAAGCAGGATAAGTGATTGATTCTTTCCTATTATTTACGAAGTTTTTGTTTGCACAGTTCACAAGATAATGAATTGGTTCCCCATCATCCTCAAAGGTGACTAATTAGTTACATTATTATCATTTTAATTATTACTGTTATTATGATGATGATGATGATCAACTTATGGATTTAAACATAACTAAAACAAAGAAAAAAAACACTGGAAAGAATGAACACAGACTCAGTGACCTGTAAGACAATATTCAGCAGTTTAACATGTGGGTAACTGGAGTCTTGTAAGGAGAGGAGGGAGAAAATGAGTAGGAAAAGGAAGAATATTGACTAAAAGTTTTCCAAATTTAATCAAAAACATCAACACAGAGATCCAAGGAGTTCAGTAAACTTCAAACTGTACAAATACAAACAAAATAGGCTACTATAACAAAAACAGAACACAAGGACACAGATACTGCAGAAAACCAAAGATGAAATAGTAAAAGCAAACAAACAAGCAAAACATATTACATATAGAACTATGATAGTATTACTGACTTCTCTTCAGAAACAATAGAGGTCAGAGGCTGATGGAATGACATTTTTAAAGGACTGAAAGATAATATGTAAAGTGCTAAAGTGCTTAGACCAGAACCTGGCACATAGTAAACACTAAATAAATTTTAGTTATTGTTACCTGTATTATCCGTTTTCTTCTTTCAAGTGGTAAGCACCACTGAGTGAATGTGATCCTTTCCTCAGTACCTAAAGGGACAATTTGAAAGGTTTCCTTCTTGTATAAAAACATGATCTTAATGTGAAGTAATAAACCACCAGGGGCCATGGTAGTTATTCCATTGACATTATTCTAAAATAGCTAGTTGGATAAATGAAACTAAAGATATGCATGAGTTTGCTGCTCTTTGATTATATATGCATGATATATAAGACATTTTCCAACTCCATGACCTCAGAGTGATAATTAGAAAAGGAAAAAATAAATGGATTTTCACTTAAAAAGTGTAATAAAGAACCTCTTTCTAATTGTGACCAGTTTAATTTATAGATAATGTAGCTTTAAAATCCCCTATGAGTTCATTCTTGCTCTGTATTTCCTTGAGTTGTTTATAATCTTCTGTGAACTTGTAGGAGAGAAGACTCTGCTTCATCAAATTAATGCATTATTCAGATAATATAATATTTGAGAAGGCTGTGCTTATTTACATGTTTTCCATGCCTCTCTTTAAAATCCATTGGTTAGATGTCATGGTTCCTCTTAGTTTATAATTCTCTGCAATGCTGAATTGACATACTTGTTTCCCCAAAGTGCCGTTTTCTCTTTTTCTCACCTTGGCACCTTTGCATACGGTATATTTCCTGCCCGGAACCCCTCTAAATACTCTCACTCGGTTAATTTCTAATCTTTTTCACGGGATGGTATGAATTCACCTGACTTCACTTGTCAAACTTTGTTTTTTCTCTTTCATTTATCTTAAAATACTAAAGCTCTTATCACATTACCCATTTTGTCACGGGTATTATTGTGTAGCTGTTTCTCTAATCTTGTCCAATATACTTATAAAAAGTATTTCATGGTCCTTCAGAAAGTGAGGAATGTTCCAGAATAGCGATTAAACCAAATCCTCACAGCTGTCTGAAATAGACCCACATCCCAAAATTACTGAACCTGTATATCCAAAAGATAGGAGCAACTTGTGTCAATCACTGAGATCTTCATAGTGTCTGTACATTTGGAATTGCGCCCCCCATCGCAGCACAGTTCCAAATGTATAGACAGTGTTCATTAAGTTTCATGTTATGTACATGTGTAAACATGATAGAGACTCTTAGCAAGAGAAAGAACTCACAACTTACACAATGTGTAGAATAACTGGGGAGGATTCACTAAGAAGGTGACATAAGAGTAAGGGATTAGAACCCAGATCTGTAATTAGTCTCATTTTCTTCCATGGGAAAAACCCAGTTGTAATGACTGACGAATGAGTATTTCAAGAGAATTTGGGAAATAAAATATAAGATGATGTGACAGTGATCTCATAGTTGTGAGCCTGATAACTCATTTTACATTCTACTGTTTTATCATACTTTATACATTAATAATACCTAAATTTATAAATAAGTGATTTACAGTTTATAAAAAAAATCACATTTCGCTCTCATTATAATCTTGAGAGGGAAGGCAAAGGGAATGGATATTCTGTGAATACTAGTATTTATGCTGTGTGGTTCCTTTTCATATATTATCATAATTAATTATCACTGTGATATTATGAGGTAACTAGTATCCCCCTGATAAAACTGATGCTGAAAGAAGCTAAATAACTTGTTACAAAGTCAAAGCTTTTAAATTATAGAACCACGGTTTGTACAATTAATCTTTCTCATACACCACACAGTGGTCATAGCATGTATTATTATATCCATCTTACATCTTAGCAAAAAGACCTATTGAGAGTAAGTGACTTGTTCCAAAAGCCCAGTTATTATTTATCATGTAAAATATGGCATGCCTTTTTTTCAAGTTTTATTGAGATATAACTGACATACATCACTGTATAAGTCTAAGGTATAGAGTATAATGGTTTGACTTACATATATTGTGACATGATTACCACAATAAGTTTAGTTAGCATTCATATCTTATATAAATACAATTTTTAAAAAAAAAACAAAATTTTCCTATTGTGATGAAAACTCTTAGGATTTACTCTTAACAACTGTCCTATATATTTTACAGCATTATCTGTAGTCATCATCTTGTGCATTGCATAGTTGTATAATTGAAGACATTAACACTTGTCATACATAATCCATTAACAGAGTCTCTCTTGCTCAGTGGTTTCAAACATTTTCTTTAGCATGTCTGAAATCATACAATAAATACTGGAAATACTAGTTAGCCACTTAGTAAATCTGAGCCATAGTAAGTCCTTCATTGTTCCATAGTGAGAAAAATGTCCTTGCAGAGACAGGTACTTGTCTCAATTACATAACTCTCATTCTTTCTCAGGGCCCAAGCTGAATCCAGATTTTATAATTAGCTGTTTTACAAAGATGCCCCTTAGGATGGTCAGATGAAGTAGGAAAGCCAAACATCTGCTGAAAAGGCCCATTTGAAATCTTGGCGAATTACAATGTGCTTAGAAAATGAATGCATGAATTTGGGGTTAACTCTTTGGCAGATCACAAACGCCTGCTCATGTTCTACTTTATATTTTGAAGTTAGGTTTTATGCATAGACTGCAACAAACAAGTAATGGGGGAGGGGAGGGACCCGGAAAAGCTAATATCTCAAACTAAATCATGAACATAGGATTGAAGGGAAGTTTCCTTGAGTGAATTTTAATGAGTGGTAACTGAATATAGTGAAGAAAAAGGAAAAATATGGGAAGGAAGAAAAATACTTTATCATAAAAAATTTGAACATCCTACCAACCACACAGAATATGATTTAATGTGTTTTAGGCAACAGCAAGCACTAATGAGGTAAACTGAGAAACACCAAATCTGATCTTGTCATTTCCCTGCTTAAAATACGTCAAAGATTTCCTGTTGCCACTAATATAAGGTGCAAACTCAACACAGCAGCTCTGGGCCTTCATGAGCCTTTCTTTTTCCAACTTCAGTTCTTCATATCTCCTCCTAACCCCATTTGCTCCTTTGACCACAAGGATCAAGGCTGTCTGTACCTTTCTGCAGGCTTCTCCCTCCATCTGCTTAGAATTCCTTGCTGCCATTCAGCAGAGCTCAGTTCAGCTGTCACTGTCTCCAAGTTTTCCCTGACCTGACCCTATGCCTTTCTTCCAGAGCACTGGCTCATACATGGTTTACTTGTCATTCCTTCCACCCTGCTCTATGAGCTACTTGAGAGCAGGAACCATGTCTTATTCATATTTATCTTTCCCAGTACTAGTGTCATGAGTTAAATTGTGTCCCCCCAAAAGATTTTGAAGTCTTAACTCCCAGTACCTGTGAATGTGACCTTATGAAAATAGGGTTTTTGCTGATGATCAACTTAAGATGAGGTCATTAATATGGACCCTAATCTAATAAGACTGGTAGTCTTATTTAAAAAAAAAAAAAAAAAAAAAAAAAATGGAAAGTTGGACACAGAGAGACACATACTCAGGGAGAATATCATGTGGAGACGAAGGCAGAGTTGGGGTAATGCATCTATAAACAGAGGAATGCCAAAGATTGCCAGCAAACCACCAGAAGCGTGTTGAGAGGCCTGACACAGATAGATTTTCCTCCACAGCCCTCAGAAGGAACCGGTGTCTTGACCTGGACTTTTAGCCTCCAGAATTTTCAGACAATAAATTTCTGTTGTTTAAGTCACCCAGTTGTGGTGCTGTGTTCCAACAGCCCTAGAAAACTAATTTAGCCTGGAGCTGAAAGTTTTTTAATGAATGAATAAAGTAAGTTGCCACATTATTTTACCAGCCTGAGCCCTTTCTTGCACAGTTCATTAAAGCATGCTTATGGGAACAGGATTCAGTGATCTTTATTTAATTCAGTAATTAATTTAAAGAATTACTTTTGGAGTATCTACTTGGTTCATAACACTCCTGAGGAACATAAATAAAAGCATTGTTGTTCCTTCTAAAGCAGTGAGCTAAAGTATACACATCTCTATTAATGTGAAATGCTTGACATTTAAAAGTATACCTATGCCATGTGATTATTTGGCCTTTGAACACATCAATCATTAATTCATTCTGAAAATATTTATTGAACAATTATTATATGCCAGCACTGTACTCCACATGGTCTATTTTATGCAACCCCTACTTTCTAGGATCATATAATTTAGTTGATGAGAGAAGATAAATACACATAAAAGATTAATTTGTAAACTGATTTAACCTAACTGCTTACATTTTCTGTGCTTATACCCAGACTGCTAAGAATTGCTGAAGGAAAAATAAATTACTAAAACAGTATTAGCCACTAAACCTTAACTAGACAATCAACCATTCCTTGCAACTTGTCTGCATTTCTTCAATTGACTATCTCTTCCATTTCCCTTAATAGCTATTTTAAAACTTCGGTACTTACTCAAATCTCTGAGCTCACTACTTTGAGTAAAATAGTCATTTTACTCCTTCTTGGTCAATGACCACACTTTCTTGTTAGAGTAAATCAAAGATGAAAACTCCTTTAATGCCCTGCCGTTAAACCTATATTCTTTTTTTTTAAATATATCTTTATTGAATTCGGAGAGAAGAAGGGAGAGGGAGAGAGAGATAGAAACATCAATGATGAGAGAGTCATTGATCAGCTGCCTCCTGCATGCCCTCGACTGGGGATCGAGCCCGCAGCCCGGGCATGTGCCCTGACCAGGAATCGAACCTCGATCTCCTGGATCTTAGGTCGATTCTCAACCCCTGAGCCACTCCCTGCTAGGTGAAACCTATATTCTTAACCTTTATCTACAGCATCCCTTTCTCCTTTCCTCCTAACTCAGGAGAAACTGTCCTCCTGTCTCCATTTATTAATGTATCTCAAAATATTTATTAAGCACACTATCAGGGAATAAGTATAAATTGGTGAGTGCAAAATATATGATTCCTGTCCTGAAGCCTGTATTCTGCCTAAGATTACTTGTTGCTTTCATCTGAATTACTTTCAGTTTCTCAAATAAGCCATGTCATCTCTCAACTCTGGGTCTTTGAATGCATACTTTCCTCTGCAGGGATGTTCTCTGCCCACATCTTTTTCCTGGCTCACTTGCACCTTCCAGGTCTCTGGTTGGACATCAGGACCTATAGTTAGTCTTCTATGACACCCCTCCCCCACTTAAGCTAGATAGCCCACCTATGTGCTCCCATAGCCCCTGCTCATCTCTTATCAACTTACCACACTGGGTTTTTATTGCCTCTTTGTCTTACCCTTCACTAGATAAGAACCATACATCTCTAATTCACTGATATAATTGCAAGGTTTATGCCAGTGCTTGGCACAGGATTAGTCCTCAGTAAGTGTTTGTTGAATGAGTTAACTCATTCTATTTAAATAGAAGTGAAAAGGCTGATACAGATCATTGGTTCTACTGGAATTCAACTTAGAAATGAACTACCATAGTAGGTTAGAGTTGGCAAAGACTCAAGTGGTCTTGAAAATTAAAGTGGGGAATGCATTTCAGATGCAGGGAACAGGCAGAACAACATGAAAAACACCACAGCAGGATCAGCTTGCCTGGGGGAGCATAGCAGCAGAGGAGTGAGGCATAGTGGCAGGAGGATGTGTAGAGTTTCTCTAGCAAGTAAACAGTCAATTTGAAGTAATAGAGCAACATAATGAATGAAGAACTTTAGGGAAAAATAACCTGGAAAACACTTGCAGAATGGGTTGGAGAGTCAGGGAGGGAAAAACTGAAATTGGGCAATACAAATCATAAGCCTTTTACAATAAAGCAGGCATGATCGGATAAGCACTTGATTAGTGAAGCAGCAGGGGAGAGGAATGATATAATTATATTTAAAAATATACACTGAGGCTTCTGATAAAACACGATGACTGCCATATTATACCACATTACAATAAATAGTGTCTGGCAACTCTCTGCCAAGTATCATAATGAACCCTGGGATTCGGTGATGCCAACCTCAGAGCTTCCAGTTTACTCTGAAATATTAACCTAATTGGAAAACAGAGAAGACAGGAGTAAAAGCCAGTTTTGAAGGGGGGTCATGAGTGCTTTTTTTCAAGCCTGTGAGTTTCAGGTGACAAATCAAGCCCAAGAGAGTGCTGGAGGTACAAAAGTTTGGGCACTTATCTGCACAGCAGTGGTAATTGAAGCTATGGAAATGGCTTACCTACAACAAAGAAATTATGGAGAGAGTAGAGTGCTATGGAGTGTGCCTTGAGGAATAACTATTATTCTAGCGAAGTGTTCATCAAATTCAGTGTGCATCACCAGAGTTTCAGATTCAGGATTACCTGGCGTGGGCTCCAGACTTCGCATTTCTAACAAGCTCCCACATGATGTTAATGCTCCTGAGGTGAGGACCCCACTCTGAGAACCACTGTTTTAGAGCAATGAAGTGAAAATAAATAAAACGAAGAAAGAAAGAATAAGAGAAGGAGCCGGGCAATATAATGTTATGAACCTAGGAATACAAAAGTAAACAGTAGAGTTGTGTGAAATGGAGAAAGAGCCAACAGCCCATCAGAAATGTTTAAGGCTTTTAAAGGAAAATTCTGTATCAATGTGATTTCCATTAGAAAGGAAGGGCGAGCTAGATACACGTGTAACCACTCAGACCGTAAGAATTAGATGCTGCATGAGTTTCCCGATGCTGCCATAACAAATGACCACAAACAGGGTGGCTTAACACAAGAGAGGTTTATTCACTATGGTTCTGGAGCCGGAGAGTCTAAAATACAGCTCAGCAGGATTGATTCTTTTTGGAAAGTGCTGAAGGAGAGTTTGTTCCATGTTTCTCTCTTAGATTTTGGCGGTTTCTGGCAATCTTAGGTGTTCATTGACTTGCACATGCACCACCCCAGCCTCTGCCTCTGTCATCACATGCATTCCCCCTGAATGCCTGGGTCTAGATTTCCTCTTCAAACAAGGTCACCAATCATTGGATTAGGACCCACACTAATCCAGTAGAACTTCATCTTAAATAGATTACATCTGCAAAGGCCCTGTTTCCAAGTAAGGCCCCATTCACTGTCCCAGGGCTTACGACTTCAGCATACCTTTGACGGGACACAACTGAAGCCATCACAGATGCCGTGTGAGTAGACTGTGGGGTAGGGAACACGATGGGTGAGACTGAGAAGGATGTGTGTGTAAGGGGACAGAGTGAGTAACTGTACAGTGTTTAAAGGCTTCTGCTCTTAACAATTAGGAGGCTGTGGTGAGTTTAATTTTCCCGATAAGACAAAACTAGAAGAGAAGAAAAGCATTGAGTAAGAGATGGAATAGTCTAGAGGGGGAAAAGGAATGATGAGTGGGGGGAAGATTTAAGTTTAGAAAAAAGGACTGATGTTTATTCCTTTGAACAAAGGGAAAGCAGAAAAGATAAGTTTAGGCATGAGTACTTTTCACAATAAAATAGGAATTAAAGTGATGTGCTAAAATGTGTGAGTGTATTATGAGGTACACAGAAAAAAATAGGAACATTGACTGTCGTAAATTAGTAGAGTAATCTGTGAGATTTTTTTAAGCAGGATTGAGCATACTCAGCCAGTGCCTTGGGAATTTTAAACAGAACCACTTTTTTCAACCCCAAACTTTGTCTTTTGAACCCAGGAAGAATCCGAAAAATGTGAAAATAAAGCTTTAGTTTTTAATTGTCTATACCTACAGTGCCCAATGAGATGGATTAGTGTCTCAAATGAAATAGAAAAGTGCATTTCTGGTATTTATTTAAGCAAAGTTTTCTTTCTAAAGGGGAAGAGATGTGAAATAGTCTGTTATCTGTGTAGACCACACCCACTGCTAAAGTATTTTTGTTGTATTTTTGTTCTGAACCAAAATGCATGTACATTCAGAAGTTAAGTTGCCTGTGTGGGCGGGTGTTTTTTAAAAGGGGGGCCAGCGGGGTTCAGTTTGGATTCTGTGTTTCCTTTCATAAAAACATGTAGCTAGAATGTACAGAATGCCACTCATGTTTTCCGTGAAGCAGTAAACACCTCACCTAGCAGGTCCTAGATCAACTCTGCCAGAAGCAGTCTGCTTAATAATATGGGATTGTTTAGAGAAGCCCCGAAAGTGCTCTCCTAGGCGAGTCACATCAAAGGAAGTTGAGCCAAGTTACTGAATGACTGACTACAAGACATCATGGGGCTCAGTTCTCTACACCCACAATGAATATGTGGGTACACTGTAATCATATGACTCTTTTAAGCATTTGGGTTTTTATTCTGAGCTTCTCCAGCACAGTATCAGTCTGTGTTGCCAAGACTTCTGCTTCCCTCCCCGCCTCTCACTGACACCTCCTCCTCGGCGTGGGCAGGCAGCAAGGGGAAAGGGGGGACTGCGTTCCTCGTGTTCTTTATAGGGTGCGGAAGAGATTTTGTGTGGAAAGAGGTTAAATTAGAGATTTTAAAGAGACTCAGACGTTCCCTATGCCTACACCTCCCGTGTTAATGCAAGGGATTGCAATATGGGGATACGCAAGAAATACAGAAAGGGGAAGCCAGCTTTAGGCATGAAAGTAAACCTGAAATTCTGTGTGCACATCACATGTTTGTCAAGCAGATCACTTTTTAATTGCTTGGGGAATTAGGTGTTTAAATTTCACATGCTTTTTTTCCCTTGCTAAAGTACTGAAATGTTCAGATTTTTCTTCCATGATTTTACTTATATTTTTCATTGTCCGCTTTGTTTATTACTAGCACACACCATAGGCATATTTTGTATAATTCTTAACAGCCAAGCATTTCAAAGTAGATAGTGTTAGGGTCAGTGTTTTGGGTGAGACCTACCAACTCTTTTCATGGAGTTAATTTTATAATTGATTATTCTACCATCACCTAATGATCCAGGGCTATTTCTTAATCATGGATACTTCTTTCAAAGTAATGACCAATTCTCTAAATTAGCCTCTTCCCCAAAATCAGTGTTTTTGCTATTTTTCAATGTTTCTTACTCACATCTTGATGAGTTTTACTGTATTTATCCTGTTAGGGAACCTCCTAGCTTATCTCATCATAAATACGTATTTTGAGGGTTTGTCAGACATCTCTGTCTCAGTCTGCAGCCCAGTGGGGCTGGGATGTTATAAGCATCATGTGACCTACGTCAGGGCAGCTGACTGTCGTCATCTAGTCAGTCTGCAATCCAGGGGATGTGTTGGTTTGAAAGGTGCATTTTCTTTTATTAATTCTACCTTAGCCTTCAAGACACAGCTCAAATGTTAAACTCTTGTTGGTTCTTTTCCTGCCCCTCTGAGTAAATCATACGCCCCCTGGATTCACATAACTCTAGTACCATGAGAGAACTCATCCTAAGCAGTTAAACCATGTCAATGTGTTTAGATGTCTGTTTTTCAAAACAACCTGAGAGCTTCTGGAGACAAGAGAACTTTTATTTATCAAGCATCTATTATATGCCAGTTACTATAGGACACAGATATACTTATTCCCTTATTACAGATCACGAGTTTTACACAGTGAGGAGGTAAAAGAGTCAGATGCAAAGCTGGCTGTGCTATTGCCCAGTCCAGGTTCACCTGAAGCGGGGCAACACCTTCACAGTTATTGACTGCAACTAATAGCCCTCGATTTTTCAGTTGTCCTTCACTCATGAAAGGCACCAGCTTCATTTTTTTTTTAATCTTCACCCAAAGATATGTTTATTGATTTTAGAGAGAAATAAAGGGAGAGGAAGGGGGGAAAAAAAAACAAACATTTATGTGAGAAAGAAATATCTATTAGCTCCCTCCTGTATGCGCCCCAGCTGGGGTTAGAACCCGGAACCTAGGCATGTGCCCTGACTGGGAATCGACCCTGCAGCCTTTTGGTGTGTGTGATGATGCTCCAACCAACTGAGCTATCTGGCCCACCAGCTTTATTTTTAAGGCTGGCATATAATATAAATGAATGGCATATAATATAAAACTTATGAATTGTTTACTTCTGGAACTTTTAATGTGATATTTCAGATAGTGGTTGACCATGGGTAATTAGACCATGAAAAGCAAAACCACAGATAAGGGGTACTACCATATATAAGTGGCCTTGTTCTATTGTATAGCATAAAACAGACAAAAATCCCTGTCATCATGAAGTGTATATTTTCACCAAGGAGACAGACAAAAAATAAAATAAACTACATACATGGCTTATGTAGTATGTTGCAAGGTAATAAATGCTAAGGAAAAATGAAAAGTAGAGCAGAATAAGGAAGTGGGGTGCATGATTAAGGGACAGTGTTAAATAAGTAGGTCAAGTTCAGGCTCCTGGGGAAGTTGATATTTGTACAAAGCTCTGAAGAAAGTGTATTCCAGGCAAAGGGAACAGCTAGAGCGAGTGCCCTAAGTTGGAAGTGTGTCTGGTGTGTTCTAGAATTATCAAGTCTGCGAGTGTGTCCAGAGTGGAACGAAGGAGGGGCATATTAGATAATAAGGGGAGAGAGTGTTCCTATATTGTAGGCAGCCTGCTCCTGCTTTGCCAGCGTGGACGCAAGGAACGTCCAGTGCCTCCAAGCTGATCACTTGGATTTGGTCCTATGCTCAGTAGTCCTAGCCCACATCGCCTTCACGGAGTAGTCCTGCAAAAAGCACTGGCATCCTCTGAGTTTAGAACATTGCTTCAGCCAGGTTCAACCGCCTTCACTCATACGAACCCACTCGTGGATCATTATTTCCATAATGTTCCTGGTCAGTCCTTTCTTTTACATTATGTTGGCTGTAAATAACAACAATGCATAGCATGTATTCAGGGGGTGTTGTTGAATAAATAGATATATGAGTGAGTTAGTAAATTAATGAATTAATGAATGAATGGAGACAGATTAAATCTTATAATACAGATGGATATTCTACCTATAAACAAAGTTGTATCCTGGATGTAAAAGTAAGCTGCACATTTAATTATGTTGAATTAAATATCTGGAATATGATTGTGTTGATTAAATGTTGATTCTTTTAAAATGTATTCATTTTCCATCAAAGTAAGAGAAAACAGGAAAGTTTCTTAGTTTTGTGACTTCAGAGACATTCTCTGGCTCTTTATAAATTTTTTGTTTTACCTTGAGCAGAGTCATCAGTTAAAAACAAGTATTTAAACTAATTTCAGAAAAAATGTTATTTACTTTTTAGTGATATAATTTTGTCTACAGTATCTATAGTGATTTCATTGTCTTGGTACAATCTTTAACTTCTGTTGTCAACTACATAGTTATTCCCTTTGTTGGACTTCATCTTGTTTATGGTAGTGATTTGTTTCCTTTGCTCTTCTGTAACCCAGAATGTCTGTGGCATTTACTGTTGACATGGTAGATGTAAATCCGAGTCCCTGGATTTGTTTGAACTTTTTCTTTCTACAGCATGGGATGACTTCTGTACTGCTACAAGTGCAGTGGATTGATCCTATCATGTGGCTATGAAACTTTTGTAAATATATTTTTAGATATCCTTATAATCATATATAAATACAAAGTAATAGGGTTAGAAAACATGAGCTGATCTGTCTTTTAAATTTCATAGGAAAAGCCAATTGGGTGCATTTTATTTATTCTGGAACATTTGCTTGATAAACAGATTTTTTTAATCTGAGGCAAACAAATACATTTATAGATCTGTGGACGTCAAAGCATGAATAAAGAAGAATTACCCACTTTAGTAGGAAATTAGATAACACTAATTTTAATTGCCCTATCAGCTTAAATCCATTTTCTATTTATTTTTGACAACTATTATAGTTCATATAACAAAAAAATAATTTTATTTCAAATATGACTTCAAAGGTGTTACTTTATAATTTACCATGCCACTATTCCTCCATTAACTAATCATTTGTGCCATCTTAAGAGCATATAGTTCTACTCAATATTTATTCAATATAAGCATAGTAAAATGGAGTATTTTTAAAGTGTTTTTCATTATTTTCATATAAAGTGCCAAAAATGTTTGTGTTTTAGTTTTTTAATTAGGTTACTAGGTATGTGTTGTTAAAAAAAAAATGTCTTATGCCAAGTAAGTTACAGAATTTTTGTTTTGTTTTTACTAACAAAAGCACTTTATTTATATCTATCTTTCTGAGTAATTTGACTGTTGTCATTATAATTTTAAAATGCAATAAAAATATATGGTACAAGTATTATATTGAATGCACGTTTAATCATATTCTGAAAAGAATTTTTTATACTTCTAAAGATTCTATAACTCATTTTTCTAAAATGGCCTCATAATGATTTTAATAGCTATTCCTGTTATCATTCCATATCTTTATATAAATAAAAGTTTTGTAAGCCATAGGACAGTAAAATTTATCTCTCAAAATAGAAAATTGCCATGTTTAAAATTATTTGATATCCTATAGTATGTTATAAAAGTAATAGTCAAAGAATATTATCTGTTTCTTTATTCTTAAGAACGTATATGGAGATAATTTATTTTGTTTGTGTGACTAGCCTCACTATTAGTTAGTAACAGTAAGTACCAAGAAGTGTGAAAATGTGACAAGTGGCCAGCGAAAAAAACTGGAAATGCAAGCATCTAGCTTCTTTTCTTTATCGTCTCTGAAATTATTACTTAAATACCCAGTGTATCTTCTTTGTGGCTCTTGTCTCAAAATTTGGGGAATTTTCTAACAGTTGTACTTTTCATCTTGAAATGTCAAGAGTATCTAGGTCTCTATCCAAACAATTGGCAACGCTTCTGTTCTCTCTGCTAGAGAAACAACAACAAAGAAGATGAGCCATAAACTCGAAGTGAGCAAAACTGTACTTGTGTTTTGCCTGGATCACCAAGGATCCTTTCACACTTTTGCCTGATCCCTATTTTGGCCAGTCACCCATTAGGAGCTGATTAGCTAGGGAACAGCAATTAAGGCTACAGTCATGAAGTAGAACAAAACTAATGGACACATGGGATTGACTTCAAGAGCTTTGCCTCATAGGCATTAATTAACAAGCCTTCAGATTGTTATAGAACAAATCAACCAAAGTAGAACCCTTACTGTTATTTATCACTGTTATAATAATTGAGGATGAAAATTTTTAGACTGTTGAAATGTGCTAATTGCATGTTCTTAAAAAAAATTTAAAAACGACTTATTTTTCTGTTTCTTCCCCACAGGTTTAGGCTTCAGTATTGCAGGAGGTGTGGGAAACCAGCACATTCCTGGAGACAACAGCATTTATGTAACTAAAATCATAGACGGAGGAGCTGCACAAAAGGATGGGAGGTTGCAAGTAGGAGACAGACTATTAATGGTGAGTGTGACTCAAGCAAAGCTATGTGTGTATTTATAAAGCTCTTGTTTCTCAATGTATGAATCTTAGTTGGTTCAGGCTGTCATAACAAAATACCCTAGACTAAGTGGCTTAAACAACAGAAATATTTTCTCATAGTTCTTGAAGCTGGGAAGTTGTGGATCAAGGTTTTGGCCCATTCGGTTTCTGGTGAGGTCTCTCTTCCTGGCTTGCAGACATCTATCTCTCTTCTCTGTGTGTCCTCACATGGCCTTTCCTCTGTGCTTGTGCTGAGAGATCTCTCTCTGTCTCTTTCTCTTCTTCCAAGGCCACCAGTCCCACTGGATTAGAGCTCTACCCTTAACTCATTTAATTAATAACTTTAATTACCTCCTAAATACCCTATCTCCAAATACAGTGATATTAGCAGTCAAAACTTCAACATATGAATTTGTGGGGCGGGGACACAATTCACACCATAGCAATGACTATGGGCAGAAATAGAAAAGAAGGGAGAGCAGATTTTGTGCTAAGAGATCACCCAAGTACACATACAATTGTATCTGATTTGTCGAGATTTTAAAAACAGACATCTAAATTTTCACCAGTGCTTATAGATACACAAGGTGCAGAGATTATATGTTGTTTTTCCAAGGTAATCCATATCCTATTAACCAGAGAGGCTGCTAACGCCAGACTGCTAGAGAGGTGGGCTTTGCATAGCAAAGGGAACAATACTCTCTGGTTTATTGATGTGTACATTTCTATGTCCCTCTGTGGTCCTTTGTTCAGTCAGTGTGGATGCTGTCCCTGACTTCCAGGAATTCATGAACTGAGTCCGCATGTGTAAATAGACCCCTTCCTCCTCTTTCCTCAGACAGTGTTACAGCTATTACATTTGCCAGCTGCCCACATGCTTCAGGAGCCCTGGAAATGATTGATGCCAACACATGGCCACCCTCTCTAAGCCATGGGTTATATGCTAAACCAAGGTAACATAAGACAGTTATAAGCAGTAAAACATTTGGGGTTTAATTTAATAAAACTGCTTCATCTCCATTTACTCTTTTATATCAAATCTATAGGATAATAACCAATACTGAAAGTTAATAGAAGATAGCTCTCAAGTAAGATAAATATATTTAGTCTATATCTACCCTTAGAAAATAGAGCCTCTGTATGTCTGCAAGGATGCATTACCTCCAACACTTTCATGAGAGGTGTTTGGGAAGGATCCACCTATACAGTCTTTGCAGAATAGTAATTTCTAGGACACTTGCAAGTTTTGTGGGCTGAACCTCAAAGTTCATTGTGCCCACTTCCCTCTTCTAGACAGCTTTTCTTTAGTTTCACTCTAATTTCATAGTTGTCAATGACTTTTTTATTGAATTATTTAGACAAGACCTTTATAACATACTTGATATTTTGCCTTTAACTCTTTTCCATATACTTTTAAAAGTACTTTCCTATAATGTAACATATATTTCTCACAATGGCCTATTTTATATAAACAAAAGGAAACAGATATAGAGAGACAGACTAGCTTGGCATGGTCATATAGTTAACAGCAAAACTGGGTTTCAAATCCAGGCAATCTGGCTTGTAACCACTAAGCATAGTCTTTACATTTGTTTCCTAGAATTTGTCAGCCAGTTCTTTCCTTCCTTTAGTTATCACTCAGTCATTTATTAATTCCTTTATTTAACAAGTAATATATTGAGCACCTGCAATTTCCCACGCACTAGCCAGTACTCAGAAAGCAACTCTGGCAGGAGAAAATGTAGTATTAAGTATTTTAGTCGAAGTTGCACCCGTGAAACCATCACCACCATTAAGGCATAAATATATCCATCATCTCCCAAAGTTTTCTCCCATCTTTATCATTACTACTACTAATAATATTATTGTTATTATTATTATCATTTGTGTGTTTATGTGCTAACAACACTTAACGTAAGATCTAACCTAAGCAAATTTTAAGTATATAATACAGGCACTATGATTAATAGTAGAACTATCATTTTTATTCTTCAGACTTTCTGAATTTTTTTGTTTCCTTTGTTGTTTTTGTACCTTTCGTGTAAGAGCTCGTTCTTAGGAAGTTGTGTCTTTTGAGCCAGAAGATTTTGGGGGGGCTATAAGACCTAACAAATTCATTTTAAGGATATAAACTTTATTGTTTGTTGACTTAGGAATGAAATGAACTGAGATATTCATCTTCTACATAGTGCTAAATTGAAATGAAGAGGACAGTTTCATTCTAAAGTAATAACTGCTATCCTAGCCAGTTTTGCTCAGTGGTTAGAGCATCAGCCAGCAGACTGCAGGGTCCTGGGTTCGATTCCTGCCAGGGGCACACACCTCCATTGCAAGCTCGATCCCCACCCCAGTCAGGGTGTGTATGGGAGGCAACCAATTGATTTCTCTCTCTCACTCTTCCACTCTCTCTGAAAAGCAATGGAAAAGTTAACCTCAGGTGAGGATTAAAAAAATAATTTAAAAATAAAATAAAAAATGAAATACAGTAATGACTGCCATTGATAGTTACTGATGTGACCCAGGACTCATCATTCTTCTATAAGAGTTTGGTTTTAGACAACTCTTCTGGTATTTCTTCAACTGCTGCTGTTGTAATCCCATTCTAGAAGCTGTGTGCTGATTTCTTAGGGTTCTGTTTAAATTTCTAGCTTTATTTTCAAATTTTTATAAGAACTTGAAATCTAAATAATTCTGTGAAAACTTTCCAGGCGGCATGCTGGGGTTTTTTTGTTTTGTTTTGTTTTTTTACCATTTTCTTGACATTCATTGTAGATACAATGATTTCAAAAATAGCTGTGACATAATCCTTAACTGTTTTGAGTGTTAAAATAAAGAATAGCTTTAAAAAAAATGAACCTTCAACAATAATAGGCCTCTCCTCTCTTACGTAAGGAAAACATAATTATTACTTCCAAGGTAACTGTCAAGCTGAATTTAAAAATGAAAGAAAATGATTCATTTTATAATATTCTGAAAGAAAAAGTATCATGAGGGAGAAAATAGAGAAAAAAATAATCATGGAAGCTACCTCAAAAGACCAATTATCTTGCTTTACCCCCAAAATATTTATTCATGCTTTTCCTCTGTCATTTTCCCACCTCCTCTTACCTTTACTACTCTACATTCATGTGTTTTCATCCATGTTCTAAAACCACATTTCTTTCACCGGTTTACTCAATGCTCTGATTTTCAATCCTGGTTGCACATTTGAAAACTGTGCTAAGTTTTTGAACTCTGGATTCCTAGGCTTCAGTCAACCCTAAATAACCAAATTAGAATCTCTGGAGTAGGAGCCACACTTCATTTTTTTTTTAATTTTTGTTAAGTTTTCCAAAGGGTTCTAATGTGCATCCAGGTTAAGCACCACAGCCCTCCCTTTGCCTAGTCACATCTGAGCCCGCTCTGCTGCGCTCCACTGGCCCTCTGAG
This sequence comes from Miniopterus natalensis, assembly GCF_054644295.1. NCBI lineage: Eukaryota > Metazoa > Chordata > Mammalia > Chiroptera > Miniopteridae > Miniopterus > Miniopterus natalensis. The sequence goes on from NC_142091.1 coordinate 31,811,640, forward strand.
GGGGCTTCGGTGGTAAGGCCCATTCTGTGAAGCTGGTACAGCATCATTCAGCAATTTCCAGCAGTGGGCTGGCAGGCATTTGCAAGTAGTTCATCCTTCAAACTATGTCCCCTGCAGTTGGAGTCACTTCTGAAACAACAGGGGGGAAAACATGGATAATTATTTCTTGGGTTTCTTTCTAATTTTTCCCAATTTAATAAAATCACAATGCAATGCAATTGCAATGACATTTTATGTAAGCCTTCCACTATATTGTTGTTGTTTTCTTGTTTATATACAGTTTAACCACCTGTTTTTAGAACTTGCTCATGGTTATCATATATTGGTGTCTACTTTGGAGTGGTGGTCTTAAAATTCTTTTAATAAAATGCCCTATCCACAAAGAATTGCCTTTAATATATGTATATTTCTCTACTTTAAGTTGATATATATATAACTATGCTAATATATTGTGCACATTTTAAAACATACACAAAAATGGAAAGATGAAGATCAATGTGATAAATATTAATAGTTCAAGTATTTCTTCCTGTACCCAGTGAGTTTGCAGGGGTTCATGTAATACTCTCCATTGGAGTGACCGCTACTATGCAGAAGCTGGAGTCAACCAACACATCACTATCAATTTCGCTCTCTCACTTTCTCTCTCTCTCTCTGGAATAAGATTAAGAAATACATCAATAATTAATGCAGGAGGAAGAAATCTACACTGTTGGAGCTTTCATATTGTTTCTCATAAGCTGATGTGACCTGGTGCTCACATTCCAGACCAGCCTTTTATCCTCATATCCTATGCCTGACACCTAGTGAGTGTCCAATAATTGAGTTGTTGGTTGAATGACTTTCATTCCCTATCCTTTCTTCTGTGGCTCGACACAAGTGTAAAATAGAAACTCAACACAGATGCCTCATTCTCCCTATATAATAGGGAATTTTTAAAACTTTTCCTTTGGTTTGCAGTACTGTTACTTTTTAACTTATTTGGCTTATTATTTCAACATTTATTAAGTGCCTACTATTTACAGTGTGTCAGCTGGGGAGATGCCAGGATGAAATGATCTGATCATTGCCCTTGAAGTCAGTCTCTGAGGTGGGAAGAGGCACTGCAGGATGAGATGTTGTGGAAGGGGGTGATTATTTTCACAGAAAGAACCCTGCACAGGAAGAAACTATTTCCAGTAGCAGGATCAGCAGAAGCACTATGTCTGATTATAATGTTTGATTACTATTTATATACTGCTTTTTATTATACAGTGTTTTTTCAGGCTCATACTATTATTCCTTTCTTGTAAACACAAGTTAATTAACAAATAAATCATATCCATATTTTACCTGTAAGAAAATTAATGCTCAGTAAATATGTTAACTGATCAAAATTCTTGAATCTAAGATTTGAAACCAGATCTGATTCTATATTCAATATTACTTTCATTATACCAAGTTGACTTTATTTCTAGAAACACTTAAAGTTAAAATATGGCTCATTATTTTTAATAAATTTCAGTCAATTCACTGAGCATGAAAAATCACCTTCTTTCCCATTCCAATTTCCATCACTCATGAGATCTTGCTATGTGTATTTCATAATGCAACCACTGCACTTAGTTGATGTTCTTTCTTATTTAAACTTCTGTTCTTGTTCATTTAAAAAAAATAGAGTTAATTTGATTTTAGCAATAACTAATACATGCTCATTTCTGAAAAGAAAAATAAGAAAGTATTTATTATTCAAAGGTAACCATTATTAGTGTTTCCTATTTATTCATAGTTATTTTAAAAATCAATTTTTCTACAAGAATTAATTTCAATGTACTGCAGAGATTTTAGTTTTTGATTTATGCATATTTGTTTTCATACCATTAACATTACTATGTTAGATTGGTCTCCTTTTAAATTTATATTACAACCTAGCAGTCAAAGACTTTGTCTCCTTTTTAAAAGGCTAACTTTGGAGTTTGTAACTTTTTTAATGTTTCTAGACTCTCGCATTCACTTTGATATCCCTCATCACCTCCCAGTTTGTCCCTCCGCATAGCTATTCCTGAATGAATATGGAAAGGCCAGGCTTTTACCATCAGTACTTTGTTCATTCCTCCATGTCACCACCCTCTCATGCCCCACACCTCCCATCTTTGTACCATCAAAATACATATATGCTTACTCTCTTTAGAATTCTCACCACCTGCCATGTTCCCTGAAGCAATTCTCCTGGCACCTCTTCCTGCAGCTGGTTTGCCCTCTCTTACCTGCACTGTCCTCAAATTCAGCTCTCCCTCCTCTACCTCCACCCTCTCTTTCTTGGCCTCCATCCATGTATGGTCCTATTGCATACGTCCTAATGGACACACAGACAAGCTGCACATATGCACCCCCTCCTGCCCCTGCCGTGTGTAACAGACACACACTCCATGGAAATACTTCATTCAAATGCACATGATTTTTTTCCTGAAACCAGGCCAGTTGCTCAGTGTTCACTATTATAGGCAGATACTCAATGCAAAAGAAAAGAAAAAAGACAATAACAACAATGACAAGAGCAACTAGCCAATCAGTATAATGTCCCTTCTGTCTTTGTACAATCAGCTCCAGCTGTAGGCCTTTTATCTTGAGAGTTCATAGACTGCACACACGTAATTAACCCAAATAAACCCACTTTTGTGAAAAACATTTTGAAGACTTCAGCACAAAAGAGCACTTTTTGATCCAGATCCTGTACTATTCTGAATTTTTTTTTTTTAAAAAACCACACATAATCCTCATCAACAGTACCCTAATTAAACTCATCAGTTCACAGATGTTTACAGGAAAATGCTCAGCAAAAAATTTCACCAAGAATTTCTGTTTCCTGGGAAGAGAGATGGATGATGACAATAGTAATACTAATAAGAACTACTATTAATACTTACTTGAATGTGCCTTTCTCTTTAAATAGGTCAGTACATTTAAATCTATACTCTTTTGAGGCTGTGATTATTACCATACCTATTTTACAAATGTCAAAACTGAGGCTAGCTGAGAAACTACCAGCACCAGGACTCAGATCCTGGTCTGCAGGACACAAAATCATGTGTTTTCAATGACTGCAACCTGTTGCCAATATCATACCATTTATTCCATGACTAAAATCTGTGTAAATCTTCCAACACTTCCTTGTCGCAAATAAAAACAGACTGACCTACCACCATTTAAAACTACCATTATTCCTTCAATATCCTCTGTTTCCCCACTTCTCACCTCCACCCTGTCCTCAATTTGTGCTTTCTAGTCTAAAGGTTTTCCTTGTGGTCTAAGAGCCTCTCAGCAAAGTCATTCTCAGAAAACATGCTTGAAGGTACCATTTTCTAGCTTGTTTCACTGCCCACCTTAAAAATGGCAAAAGTGCAATTTAACAAGCATTGCCCACATGTCTTTTTCACTAGTAATCTAATAAGCTGTGTGCTCTCTGTACCCTGGGGAGAGAGAATGAGCCCTTGTTAAAAGCAGAGCTCCAGTGCCATTTATAATCTAATCCAGTTGCTTTCTAGTCTTTCGGTATTTATCCCTTGACTTGCCATCCCCTCTGTGTTATGCCAACAAATTCCTTTTCTATTCTGCTTTGTCAGTATAGGTGATTCTGGGGCCCTTGGTCACACTATTCAGAGCCACCATAGGTAATTTTTGAGAGAAAAATCTACTTTGATACACATTTTAAACTATTGTATATGAGCATCATTTGTAAATAGTCATTGTCCAGGTACAAGTGGTACTGTCCTAAAGTAAGTGATCAAATATATAAAAGAAGGTTTGAAGAGACAGATATAGCAAGCTACATTCCATTTTACTTATTTATCTTTCAACTATGTCAGTGTATTTGGATGATGCAATATAGTCACCACCAATATAGTGGTGACTGGATTAAGCAAGAAGCTTACTGATTACACAGGCTTATATAACACTTCGGAATTTATGTTACTTCTATATGTCAGCTTGGAAGGAGACTCTGTCTCTTCAAGGGTGAAAGAATAGATGATGTAAGCCATGGGTTTCAATGAATCAACACTTAAGGGCAGTCTCATTTTCATTTTTCAGGAGGACTGTAATGTAACTGATGCCTCTGCCCTTTGGAGGCTCTGTGACCTCTTTGTCACAAGCAGATATCTTTAAACATAAATTTTTTCACCTGTAAAATGGACCTAATTATTAATATTGCCTAGTGGAGCTGTAACCAGGATCAGTTATATGATTTATGTCAAAACATATACATAGAACACCAAAAACATACAACATGTAGGTTTTAAATGTTAGCTCTTATTATTATTGTTGTTATTTTTCTTATACATAAGGTCTGCCATGATCAATTGTGTTTCCCATATTTGTAGTACCTCTACATTTTCAGTTTCTCCATGGGTCTATTCCATCCATTCAGTCCATAAACAACTGTGTCCTTAAAATGTATTAGAGCCCAGCTGGTGTGGTTCAGCGGTTGAGTATCCGACCTATGATCCAGGAGATCTTGGTTCGATTCTTGGTCAGGGCACATGCCCAGGTTGCTGGCTTGGTTCCTAGTAGGGGGTGTGCAGGAGGCAGCCGATCAATGACTCTCTCTCATCATTGATGTTTCTATCTCTCTCCCTTCCTCTCTCTGAAATCAATAAAGTCATATTAAAAAAAAAAAAAAAAGAAGAAGAAGAATGTATTAGAATGTGTTTCAGGGAAACTGGGACCTTGTCTGTCTGGAAGAAGTAATACAGATGAGTATTTAAAGTGTGATCTCTGGAGCCAAACTGACTGGTTTTTAATTCTGCCTCTACCACTTACTAGATCAGTGACTTTGGGCAGGTTTCTTAACCTCTTGGAGACATGCTTTTCTCACCTGTAAAATGAAGATAATTATAATGGCTACCTCACAGGTTGTTGTGAGGTTTGGTTGTGTTAGTATATGTAAAATAATTTAGATCAGTGCCTGATGTGGAATACAAGCTCTGTGTCTACTATGATTATCATTTATTGTTTGCTATATCTCTAATACATAGAACAGTGACTGGCACATAACAGGTATTCAATAAACATTTGACCAATGAATGAACAAGTACTAGGCATTGGAAGCACAAAAGAATTTAAGAAAATGTTTCTTGTCTAGAAAAAATCACAGGAACATATTGAGATGCTTACAGCTTACTGGAGAGTCCACAGTCAGAATTCATACTCTTCAGTCAGGTTCAGTTTCCTCCAGTTCCAGGGTCCTTAATGTGGGCTACACCAGCAAGCATTAAGTGGCACATGGAATTTATATAACAACATGAGGCCAGAAAAAAAAAAAAGCAATGCTGAAAGGTATTTTGTGACTAACGTGCTAACCAGATAGTACAGAAAATATGTAGGGATCTAATCTTGGCACATTCATTTAATTCTACATTATTTCAGCAGAAACTTATTAAAGAATAATGTCACAATGAAATAGTAGCCAAATAAGAATAACCTAGGTATTTAAAATACTTCCTGAATATTTTAAAACCATTGAAGAGAAGCACTGCCGAGACCCGCTGCCCTGCCAGTGCCATGGAGTGATAACTGCGCTGGTGTCCCAAGGTTTTTCTGTCCAATAAACGAAGAGGAGTTGCTGTGAAAGCCCATGGCAATAGTGTACCCTTGAACTTGCTCACCTGCCAAGCCCTAGGTCCCAACATCAGCACTCTTTCTTTAGAAAATTGACTCATGTTAAATGAGACATTTTATGGGTACGCTTTTTAAAGTGAGAAAAGCCAGGTTTGGTGAATCTGTAGGAAAATGGGGCTTTCCTATAGTTGGTATAAGAGTAAACTGGTCCTTGTTTGCAGAGGGCACGCTGGGAGTAGGTATCAGAGGCCTTATTCATGCAGTTTGGTCCAGCAATTCTACTTGTATGATTTATCCTGAAAAAATTATCAAAGTTGTACACAAATACAGAAAAGATTTACTTCAACATTACTTATACTGGAAAAAAAATTAGAAGCAAACTAAACACTCTTCAGTAAGAGATTAGTGAAATCATTGTTACAGTCAGGCAAGACTGCTCTGTAGAAAACAAAAATCATATTGTCGAAGTACATTCAAGATACAAACAAATGCGCTCTCTAGGTTTAAAAAGCAGATTCCAAAACAATGTGTATAATATGGTCAGAATTGTTTAGAGAAATATATCCAAATAGGGAGGTTATGGATAATTTTTATTTTCTTCTTTTTTTTAGTTCAATAAAGATGAATTACTTCTGTAATCACAAATATTATGGCATAATAAGAAAGACATTTGACCGCTGCTTTCCTTTTTCCACAAAGAGTGTTCTGCTCGCCTTTATGATGTGTTGCTTCATCACAGAAAAAGGCAGAAGCAACCTTACTTTTCAGCATCAACAGCTGTACCTTATCTGCTTTGCCTAATGCCCTCAATCCGTCTGTTCTGTCCAAGTATGATAGAGATACTGCACTGTAATCATTGCAATTTAATCTTTAAATCAGATCAAAATTCTGTGTACCTTCTTGCCTGAGTATTTCTCTTCGCCTGCATAGATTTGACTCTAATGTTGAATGTTTTCACCTCTCAGGTAAACAACTACAGTCTGGAAGAAGTAACACACGAAGAGGCAGTAGCAATATTGAAGAACACATCAGATGTAGTTTATCTAAAAGTTGGCAAACCCACCACCATTTATATGACTGATCCTTACGGCCCACCTGATATTACTCACTGTAAGTACCACACTCCGTGTCATCTTCAAATAGCATGCCAGGTTTGTGAGATTAGAATTCTGCAACAGTTGGCAAAGTCCTATGCTTGTAGCTCCACATTTGTTCAGCCTGCAGGAATACTTCAGAGGGATCCTGCACTTTACTCCCTCGCTGCCTTACAGGGCTTTAGCTAGTGTTTTGGAGGTGAGACACCCTAATGATTTGGCAGGTCCGCCACTATGGAAGGGCCTAATAATGTATGGTGTAGACAGCGTGGTTACAATAACATAGGGGCAACTCATTTTTAAGGGCTATTTTTGAAGTCCCTAAAGCATAATAGCTCTTATGCCATAATATTTTCTCTTCCTAGCTCAAATCTATATAGTAGCAGAGTGGGAAAGAGAGGCTGGCAAAATAGACCCAGGATAATACTATGCTTCTTCCTGGGGGAGAGAATCTTGTATTTGAATGGTGAGATTATGGTCCTTAATCACCATCATCACAGCTCTTACTTTACCAGAATTTCTTATATTGGTAGGAAGCCAGAGAAAATTGCTAGTCACTATGGCAGTAGAAAGGGGTTGGAGGTGGGGGTTTACCGGGCGATAACTATGAGACACTGTGCTGCCCCGTGTCTCCTCTTCTTAGTAAGTTGACAAGAATCTTACCTAAGGTTCTGTCTTCAGGGACTAAATTTTGAAGCAACTCTTTTTTTTTTTTTTTTTTTTTTTTAAGTTTAAGAGGCAGTTTTGTTGACATCAGTAAGTTTTCTCATTCTGAGATTTTGAGGAACCAGGTGTCGGGTTGGAAACTCAGAATGTCTTCAGGACCTACCATTAATTAGTACTATGGTCTTAAGCAAGTCAGTTAACCTTTCTTAGATTTAGATGTTTCTCTTGAGAGAAATTTAAAGGTCGGATAATTTTACCTGCCCATTAAGTTAGCTATTGCTTTTCTTAGTGGTGATTCTAAAATGACTTGCCCCAAAATATGTCTTTTTTTCAAGCAGGCAGTAATCTGAGATCAGTCTAACCTTAGGCTATGAAAGAGCTTGAACTTCAAAGTTTTTCAAACTGGATGAACTTAGAAATGTCAGCCTTGAGACTCTGTGAGCCACTTCGTGAAGGGCATATAAGGTCAATGTCAAAGAGAGAAAACAAAATCAAGAAATATGTATTGAGTAACTTTAATATATGTAAAACATCATGTAAGGTAATATAGGTGGGATACAAAGGAGATACAATCATGGTTTTCATTGGAAGGAAGACTAATTCAGATATATAAATAGCAACCACATGTGGCAAAATAAAAAGATGTATATGCTAGGAAGGAGGTAAAAAATATATGTCTTTGGGGCACTCAAAGGAATGGGATATCATGTGTCTTTGAAGATCAAAAAAATCTTTATGTGGAAGGTGGCATTTGAATTTTATCCTGAAGAATGGATGAGATTTTATATCAGAGATGGGACAGGAGGCAGAAGTTGTTGAAGTTAATACAGTGGAACAAAGGTCCAGATGTTGGGAAAAACAGGTTTCATTTAGGGGCCATAGGACATGTGTAAGGGAGATTTGAAATGAGCCAATCTTGTAAGAAAGGTGAAAGGAAGAGCAAATATTCAGTACTATCATGGCAATGAAGAGCATTTAAACTAGAGAACCCCTTGGTCAGAACTGGAATTCCCAGTTCTCGGTGTATAAAATGGGGGGGGGGGGGGCAGGAGGCCTAGTTAAGAGCAATTTTCAGTCTCCCAAAAGGGAGATGAGTTAGGGTGGGTGAATAGAAAAGAAAGACCAGAGTTCTTAGTCTTTCTGGGGTGTGAATACAGCATATTTTGGGGTGAAAGTCTATACAAGAACTTGTTCATAGAAGCCTTCTGCTTCTGGTGATTGGACATTAACTATGTGAAAAGAATGTGCGCTCTGTACTTAGAAAGCTAACATTTTTATTTCAATAGAAAAATTAATCATTGTTCTGAAAACATGTTGCTAAATCTCTCCTCCAATTCTTCCCTTCACCTAATTACACTGACTGGGCTTACAGATATAAGTGCTATTACATCTTTCCAATCCGGAAGGTTATTATATGCTTATACATATTAAATGCAGACAAACAGTGGCTCGCCCCCTCCTGGAGGACAAGAAAACCCTTGGCATGTAGCGAAGCCTTTCTATCGAACCACCCACATAACGGGCTTTTTTTCTTTTCTTTTTTCACCTCTTAGCATATTCTCCACCAATGGAAAACCATCTACTTTCTGGCAACAATGGCACTTTAGAATATAAAACTTCCCTGCCGCCCATCTCTCCAGGAAGGTACTCACCAATTCCAAAGCACATGCTTGTTGAAGACGATTACACCAGGTCAGATATGTTTGTTGGTTAATTGGGTTTGTGATCATGACCACGAAGAAGTCGTATTTGCCTGATGTGTCAGTTGTTGCTTTGGGGCTAACTGGAACTTCTGAGAGCCATTCAAACTCATATAGCCTTGCTTCTGGTGGAAATAGGCAAATACTTGTAAACTTGTGTCATAGTCCTCTGTTAGGAAGTGAAAGCACAAGTTCTTGGTGGAGAAATAGTAATATATATACTTATCCATCACTTTGCCATTTTTTAAGACTTTCAATATATGATCCTACTTGAGCTTTGTAGCCATACCCTAAGAAAGATATTATTACTTGAGGAGAGAAGATGGTGCTGAGGTTCAAAACGAAGCAGTAGCATACCAATATTGCATGTCTGGTCAACGGAGCGGTCAGGCCTGAAACTCTTGTCTTTCGACTATAAATTCCACTTCTTGCCACCAATGGCCACCCACAATTCAATGGAATTGGGGAGTCAATCAGTCCTCTCTCTGGTGCAATAACTCCAAGTGGAAGGGAAAGGAGTGACATTAACTACATGTGGCTTGAATTTAATATGCCCTGTTAATTCCCAAGGGGAACAGAATAGGATTTGGGGACAGAGCTCAGAATCACACTGCTAACCCCACAAAGTAAAACCACAGTTAGCCAGCATGCCTCTGAAAAAGTCTGGCAATTCACAGAGAGGACCAATCTTTAGTATTGCTATTAAGGACTCAGTAAATATTGAATAATTAATAAATTAATGGGTAAATAAAGACTAAAAAATTTTTTTCTTTTATATCTTTGTTTTTGTTCCAGTGTAATCTATACTCATTGCATTTGGCGAAATAATGCAAAGATGTTCAAGAAACAAACCTCTCACCCCAAACTCCCCTCAGGGCAACCAGTCTTGAGGTTCCCAATGTGACATCCCGTCATGAACTGTTCATGCCTTCTCCATGTTTATACAAACCCAATAAGTTCGTATTTAACACGTTGTTCTGCAACTTGCTTTTCTCAGTGAACAATACTTTTTCCCAAAATGAGATTGCATATAGATATGTACACTTCTTTCTGAAAGTGTTTGTGTGTAAAAATACTAGAGATGAACTCTTTTGATTTTATATCCTGACTATTTAATGAAACCATTTGTCAATCTTTCAAAAAGTAGAGTATAGACTTCCTGCGCTTAAATTGTCTCACTGGTACCCATGCATGCTTTGGTCTTTTCATTTCTTTGCTATTTCTTTTTAAATGATTAAGCATTTTCCATTTATCTTGCCATTTCAGGTTTGCTGAAGTAGCTTGTTATATCTATAGTCAAGGAATGGAATATTGAGATGCCGCAAATGTGCATCAGTGCTGTAAATCAAATATAAACTTACCCCTATGCTGAAATGTCTAATCCCTATGTCCTTATTGAAATGAGGGTGCAGAAAAGAGAATCCTCGTGGCTCTTCAAAAATTGTGTACATATAGGCATCTTTATTCACCAGAGTAATGACCTATTTGCTCTCATCCTCTCTCTAATATTTAATATGATTTTAAACCAAAAATATTTTATCTTACTAGTGCCCTTGGTGAATGAACATTATGAAACCCCCTTTAGAAGTCACAGGCTTTGATAGCTATTTTACATATGCTATCCATCCAATCCTCCCAAAAACACAGAAAGGAGGGCTTGCCTCCTCATTTTAGAGATGTAGAAACTGAAGCCCAAAGATGTTCAGGAACTTGCTTTAGTTCGCACAGCTTCTCAGTAGAAAGAACTGGGTACCCTACGAGCTTTAAAATCCTGGCTAGAAAGAAACATTTTCACTTTCTCTTCATTTTAAAAAGGAACGAAAAGTCATATAAAAGTTTGCTCATTGTGGAAATATGTGGCTAGAAAGGGATCCAAGAGTTTTGGTAAACTCTAAAGACAAACATATCAGGACTGAGACCTACTTCTACCACTGGCTAACTGTGTGATGCTGGGCAAATCATTCAGCCACCGCAAGCCTCAGTTTCTTCATCAGTCTAATGGGAATAGTAATCACATCACCTGAACGGGTTGTTGAAATGTTTAAATGACATAATGCACACAAATAACATAACAGTGCCTGACACAATGAATGTTAAATGAACGTTATCTATTTACTATATCTATACTTATTATAATTCTTAATCCACCTAAGATGTCACTTGTAATATTTTAAATGGTGCCCCAGGAAGAGAGTCCATTTCTACCTACAGTGCTCTGCCTCAGTACCTTACTTCTTGCCCCACCTCCTTCTTGTCCTCTGGCAAGACAATTTCACTTATAACTCTGCAAAAATCTTCTGAATGGCTGGGGCCTGAGAAACTTTTGAAGTAAATTATATCAGGACACATACAGCTCCACTACTCTCTCACTACTACCATGTCCTCTCACAGGTGCTCTGTGCCGCAGGCATTACCATGGATCTCAGATGTATTTGCTCAGAGGCAAAGTCACTGCCTCATTCATAAATATTTATTGACTACTTCCTACTAGACAGAGAGCAGTGCACTAGGAATGTAAAATTGAATGAGAGAAAAAAATCTCTAAGAACTATCAAACCGGGACAAAATATATTTCAACTAGTGAATCCCCCAAGGCTTGTTTGCAGGCCCCCTCTATGAAGTTTCCAAAAATCTTAATCTGTTAATTTTTTTTATCCTGAGATTTTATATTAAGGTATCAAATGCCATTTATCGTGTGGTGGTTTATTATATCCTTACTTAGAAAATTAAAAGTTGGCAACTTTACATTAGCCCTCACTTTTTAAATGGAAAAGTTCTATAAAATCCCGACATGTGGGAACTACGAACAGAAACAAATAAAATTAGATCAGTTCTGTGAAGTGCTCCCATGTTGCCCTCGCAGAGTTCCCTAGCCCCACAGGAGGCATTTAATAAATATTTAAAAGGGAATTTGCGTTCTATGTGAATGTCACAAGAACAGCCTATGGCATCAGAGAAAGTATGAAAGAGGAGATAACTCTGGAGCTGGAGCTTGAAGGAATGTGTAGGCAGTCATCAGAAAGTCAAGAGATGAGGAAGGGCACTCCTGGTAGGGGATAGATAGCACATGCAGACTCAAGGAAGAATGTGAAATAAGATAAAATGCAAACAACTATTACAGCTGAAATGGAAGGTACATAAAAAAAAAAAATAGTGCCTCTCATTAAAGTATCTTTATATTCCTATTCTTTCTCTCAACCTAGTTGTAAGATTAAAATTACATCGAGTAGTAAAAACAAAAAGATTAGTACTATGCACTATTAACACGAAGCATTTTATGTATGTTATTGCCCCTATATTATTTATATGATATTCTTATTCTTGACTTTTACAGAGAACAAAAATGAGTTTAAGTTATTGCTTCATGTCAAACAGCAAAGAAATAGAATCAAAATTTGAATTCTGGTCAGTATGTCTTCAGAGGCCTCAGCCCCACAGCCCCACCTCCCATCTCATGCAGTCTCTTTCCATAGAGAATGTTGGCTAAAGAGAACTTGGCTTATCTTAGGAGACTGGGTTCTAGTTCTGGTCCTACTACTTGCTATCTAGATAACCCTGAGCAAGTCATTTAATCTCCCAGTCTCGATTTTCTCATCATGTGATAATATGTGTGAAAATTGTCATCTTTAGAGGGTTATGTAAAGTCCTTATTTAATATTAAAATTACTAAGATATTATAGTAGTTTATATTTGAGGCCTCCTTTGTCTTTTCCTAAAATAGTAAATAAAGGGAATGAATTTTAATGATGGGACTCAGGCTGATGGAGAAACGTTTCTGTGAAAATGGAAACTTCAACAACCTATAAAAACCATATCAAATTGGCAGCCTTTGATTTTATATGCTCATAATATCTTACTCTGTTGTAAGAAACATTTCTCTATTTTCTTCATTCATCCTCACTTTTGTTGAAAAATACCATAAGAATTTTTAAAAGAATTTTCATTACAGTGACTTAGCAGGAACTTTTTAATAAATCTTTCTTACTGTTTAGGGAAATGTATACCTGAGTAAACTAGGAAATTTTGTTTTTCCATTGATTTATGAAAGGGAACATAAACAAAAAGACCTTGGGTAAATTCTCTCCATAGAAAACCTCTTGAGTCCCCTATAAATCAAAGTGATGTAAATACCCTGCTCTTTGATGTTTGGAAAAGAAATCTATTACGATGATGCTGAGAGGGGTTTTTTGGCACAAGGAATTATAGATTATCACAGTTGGAAGGGCCATAAATGAATATAGAGTCTCATCTTCCTCCTTTTGGTGGGTAAGGAACACAAGGCCCAGCATGATTTGTTAGCTATCCTAAGTCCCATACTTGGAAGAGGTAGAGTCAGATTTAGAATCCATGTCTTCAGATACCCAATCTAGTGCTCTTTCTATTCCTCTAAGCTGACATTCACTTATTTTTTTCTTTTTGGATGGGGTCAGAAGGTAACAATTACAAAAAGCTACAGTCATTCAGTTATCATCTATGAGCAGTACCCACTTTGTATGGTACCTACAACTACTGATTCTATCTTTATTGGGCTATGTCTTCCCTGGACACCCAGAAGAGATGCAAGCCACACACTCTCACCATCTGGCTAACTATTCTCAGGATATACAAATAAATAATCTTCACTGAAATGACACCAAAAAAAAAAAATTGGAGATGCAAAGTAAAACTGCTCTTTCAAGATATGGGGACAATTTCCCAAGTTATGAATGTAATAAATGTCACTGTGAAAGCCAGGGTTCTAAACCATAGCTGTGATTGGGATATTTCCCAGGGATGGAAACCAGGTGCACCTGGCCCTGAACTCAGTATACCCAGGTGTCTTTCTGACTTGCTCTATATAATGCCCTTTCACTTAATGTGGCTGATGGAAAAGCAAAAGCTAAATAAAGTCTCAAGAAAGATTTCTCATCTCTAAAGAACTCTCAAGGACTACTCTAAATTGTGACTTCAGTGTTCACCAGTTTGACTTTCTTATTGACTAAATGGATGTGGACCCATCAGACTGTAATCTGCCTCCACTCTCTTCTCCCCAAATTATAGAACACTAGCTTACTGTATATAGTATCTAAAATGCATTCCAGTTGTTTTTCTCTTTCTTTCGTTCATTCATTTCTTTACTCATTCCATGAATATTCAGTTTCTACCATGTGTCAAGCACAGTTATTAGCAACAAAGTTACAGTGGTGAACAAACCAGATAAGGTTCCTGTCCTCATGGAGTTTACATTCTAGTGTATTGACTAAGAGCTATATGGATAAATGAGTTAAGTTCACATACTGATAAGTGCTATAAAGAAAATAAAAAGATGTGTTACAGAGTGATTAGGGAAGAGAAGATTATTAAGTAGCATAACCAGGGAATTCTCTGAGGAGACAGCATATGAAACTGAGACATGAATGAAAAGAAAAAAGTAGTGATGTAGCCCAGCCGGGCATGGCACAGCGGTTGAGCATCAGTCTAGGATCCAGCAGATCGCGGTTCGATTCCCAGTCAAGGCACATGCCCGGGTTGTAGGTTCGATCCCCAGTCAATCAATGACTACTCTCTCATCATTGATGTTTCAACTCTCTCTCTCCCTCTCCCTTCCTCTCTCTCTGAAATCAATAAAGATATTTTAAAAAAAAAAAAAAAAAGTAGTGAGATAAAGATCAGAGAAAGAACATTCCAGGGAGAGAAAATAGCAAAGCCAAAGTCACTGAGGCAGGAATAGGTTTAATGTTTTCCTGGAGCATAAGGAAGTCTAGCTTTGCTGGAAAAATATGAGCTTATTAACGGGAGCATGGCAGGAAATTAGGTTACAGGAGTCAGGAGCCAGACGACATAGGACTTTGTAGGTAATGATGAAAAAGTATAGGTTTAATTTTAAGTGCATTGAGAATCCATTGAAAAGTACTAACCAGGAGAGTGAAGTGATCTGATTTATTTATTTATTTACTTATTTATTTATTTTTAAAGCCTCTTAAAGAAAGAGGGGGAGATTATGGCAGATGAGACTGGAGGAGGGACAGCAGTGGAAGAGAGGAGTGGAGGAGTCTGAGCTACACTTTAGATTCAGCAGTGAGTCCTCTGTAGGAGGATCAGGCTTGCTTTAGTCAGTCTAATTTACTACTGACCTCTTGTACACCTTTTATCACCTACGGAATAATCTTTCAGGAACAGAATAAGTGTCTGCCACGGTTACTGATTATTTTTCTTTGGTGTTTAACTTCAAGGATCAGAACTGGCCAGAGGCTAGACCACCCACCGTTTCTCAAATGTTTCTACCACATGCACTGAGGCCTTGAAAAATGAGCTTGTTTTCCTTGGGATGTGGGGTAGAACACAAGACTTTCTGTCAAAGCATGAAACACTAAATCTTGTATTTTCTCCTAAAAACTTGGGAAATATCCTGTTTGCTTTAATGTGAAAATATTTTAATTAAACATGAATTTATCCAAATTCTTCAAGTGAAGTTGACACATATGATAGGTTTTTTTCTGGGGATACTCAGTCCCTGTCGACTACCACAAACCCCAAGGTGCATAGGAGTGCCCAAGTTTGGGAAACACTGAGCCAAATTACACAGACTAGTCAGTTATTAATCTGTTAAAGAAACGGCCCCTTAATTATAGTTCAAGGTTTAGGTCTCCATTAGGGACAGACTCTCAAAGATTGGATAAGGCCTTCCATCAGATTAAAGTCTGGGCATTTTCTAGACTCTCTTCTTTTTAACTTATATTTAATGACTTTAAACCATTTCCGGATGAACTGGAAGTTCCTTCTTCTGGCACAGGAAAGAAATCTTTCTTATATGCCTTTACTCAAGTACAGTAGAAAAGAACTGGGTGTGCCCTGCACAGACCACCGAGCCTACTTGAGAGTTAGGATCAGTGTAGCAGAGTGATGAGGTATGTGGGCCCGCAGGCCACCCTGCTCAGGGTCCCACCTTCACCACTTCCTGGCTGTGTGACCTTGGGCAAATTATGTAACTGCCCTTTGCCTCAGTTTTCTCATTTATAAAAAGGGAAGAATAATACTTCCAACTTCTCAGGTTTATTGTAACAATAAACTCAGTTAATACATGTGAAGTACTTGGAAAAGAGTAAATACTCGATAAATGTTAGCTATTATTAATATTATTTAAAACAACGATTTATAAATAAAGTCATTTTGTCAGTATACATCCTCCAAGGAATGGAAATGTAGCCAAAGACATTATGCAGCTGCCCAAAAGCAATCTTCAGTATATATACATCTTCTCAACTTATTTATGTTACAGGGCACATGAGAACATTTTATTACAGAAAATCGGTATAGTCTTAATGCTGTATTAAAGACTTTTATTTCTCTGACTACAACAAATATCTAGTACCACGTGTGTTGACAGCCTAATATAAGGTTCAGTCTGGCCTCTGTGGCTAAATACAATTGTCCTCAGGATAATTTTTTTTTTTATTTTGCCCAATTTTACTCATAGTGGCACTTAAAAACTAACACCACGTAGCTCTTCCCTTTTAAAAAAAATCTGTGAAACATGACATCAGATTCCTCACAACCTTGATAAAGTGGGCTGCCCAGCAAGCCACTCAGGGGCTCCTCGGCAGTGCCTGCCCCCTGCTCGCTGTGGGCTGCAGCCGGCTTCCTCCAGCATGGGTAGAGCCCGGCACTCACTCTCATGCCTCTTCTGCAGCGAAGTGTAGCAATGGGAAGGGGCAAGCGGGGCAAAACTAGTGAGACGGGCGGAGGGTAATAAGTGGAAGCTTCAGGGAGAGTTTTCTATTTACTGACGGTCGCTCCGCACAGCCACTTAGGGTCACTTACATACACTGTGAGGCATGACAGGTGGGGCCACCCTCTTAGAAACAGAGTCTCTACACTAACGGGGAAGTTGCCAAATCTAAAAGGCAGATATCCACATACATATCAGAAAACATGTTAAGCTGCTGTTTGCTGTCAGGGAAACGGATTTAATGTTAGGGGGGGAAATGAAAGAGTAACGGGCATTTAAACACTGTCTCTGAAAGATATTTATCATTTCCTATGCACCTAGTAAATTGGCCACACATAAACACACAACACTAAGCCTTATGATTTTATGGATGATGGTTATTGCACATCTATAACTATTGTTGTTTAATCAGTGCTACAGTACATTTTAATAGACTGAGTTCATCCTTGGTCTTCAGGACTGGTTGAAGAAAAAAAAGATAAATGATGGGCAACGGAGAATTTTAGAGGGACCACTGTAGAAGCAATCAACTATTAAATGACCCTTGTCCCCTTGCATTGCAAGTAACGACTGTCACCTACACAATGTGCAGCTTATTTCTCACCCTTATCTGTATGATGTAGAAACAGGGTATATATTATGACTCAAGACAAGTAGAAACAACCTCCTTTTATAGTTTATTTTCACATCCGTATGTCAATAGATAATAGTAGACAGAAGAAAGCTGATTCCTAATTGTCCACATGTGGATATATAATTTGAAAAGTATTCGTGACAGCATTGTAATCCCTGAATGACTTCCCGCCATCTCCTATATCAGTAGCTGCTGCGAGTGAGGATACCCTATTAATATTAATGATTGCCTTAAGAAAATATAAGGAAATTGTAGGATATAATTATTACTCTCCAAAGACTTATATTCTTTTATTTATTTTTATTGAATTTATTGGGGTGACATTGATTAATAAAATTATATAGGTTTTAGATGCACAGTCTATAATATATCATCTACATATTGTATTATGTGTTCACCACCCCAAGTCATGTCTCCCTCCTTCACCATTTATCCCCTTTACCATCTGCTACCAAAGACTTATATTCTTATATATTATAGACTTGCAGTTGCATGAGTTTTGGGTTACATTATTCATTTATTGCTTCTAAGTAATTTGATTAATCTAGATAATGAAGCAAGCTATATCTGAGTAAAAAAAAAATTTTTTTAAATACTGCCATCATACACTTTCCCCAGATAGCCTTTTCAATATTTATCTATTTTTTGCTCTTTTTATTATCTTATACCCCTCTTTAATTGTTTTTCTAATAAGTTCTATCTAATTTTATTATTTTCCCTAATTGTAAAGTAATATCTTCTTGCAGAAACGTTATACAATAGCATATGCAAAAAAACAAAGATTACTGTATTACCACAGAGAGATAATCATTATTAATATTTATCTTTTTTTGAGGTTTTTTCCCTATGCCTGTATATTTGTTTATAGAATTTGGACCATAATATATATATGGGGGGGGTTTCTTTTTTAATTTAACATTATAATTTGAGCATTTTCTCATGTTTTTAAATAGTCTTCAAAAACATATTTTTAGTAGCTGTATAATATAGAGGAACCATAATTTACTTAACTGCATTCTTATTAATGGGCATTTAGTTGTTTCTAGGATTTTCTATTTAGAGAGAGAGGAAGGGAGAGGAATAGAGAGATAGAAACATCGATGAT
Source organism: Miniopterus natalensis (assembly GCF_054644295.1). NCBI lineage: Eukaryota > Metazoa > Chordata > Mammalia > Chiroptera > Miniopteridae > Miniopterus > Miniopterus natalensis. The sequence continues at coordinate 31,830,142 of NC_142091.1, forward strand.
GAGAGAGAAACATTAATCGGCTGCCTCCTGCACACTCCCTACTGGGGACTGAGCCCAAAATCTGGGCTTGTACCCTAACTGGGAATTGAACTGGTGATCTCTTGGTTCATGGGTCAATGTTCAACCACTGAGCAACATCGGCAGGGCTAGGATTTTCTTATTACAGATAATGCTCGTACAATCTTTCTGACCCTGTCTCTTGATCATATATTTCTTTAAGATAAATGCCTAGATCCCCACTGCCTAATCAGCACCTCAGTCCGTTGCCTTATAAACATCACACGTTTAACTTTCCAAAAACAAACTCTAATATTTGTTCCCAACTTTCCCTACCATATGAAAATATGATCCATAATCAAGAGAAAAATTAACCAACAGAAACGAGAGAGATGATAGAACTGGTGAACAAGAAGATTTTAAAAGCTATTAAAAATACTGTCAGTCTCTCAAAAAGTAGGGAAAGACATGTAAATGAAAAGGAGAGAAATGAAAGATATGAAATAAACCTACATTAAACATTGAGTGATGAAAATACAGTATCTGAAGTGAAAATTAATATCACAAGAGACACTGAAAAAGAAAGAATTGTGAATGATAAAGCATAGCAATAGAATCTATTCAGATGAAACAGACTAAGCCTAAACAGAGTAAAAAGACTAAAAAATAATTTTGATCTAGTAACTTGTAGCACCAGAAAAAGCAGACTTTGGAGTACCAAACTGTCAGAATTCTTTCACATAGGTTAAAAATTATGATCATATTAGTCTTAAAGTCTCAACTAGAGACATTATGAAGAGAGGAACATAATAAAAATAGTTTCCTTGTCAAAACCAGTGCAAGCCAGGAGACCATAGACCAATATATGTAAACTACAGGAGAGCTTGTGGCCTGAGCAACAGCAGAATGGAGCTGTTATTACCAAGAGAGGAAGACTAAGATTGGGGACAAATATCAAGAGTTTCTTTTTGGAAATGTTAAATGTATGGTGCCTATAAGGCAGTGATTTTCAACTGGTGTGTTGTGGCAGGCACACTGGTGTGCAGTGAGAATTTTTAAAACAAGCAGTACCTGACTATCTCATCAGGGGCCCTGACCTTTCTTTCCCTTAGATTATCAAGTAAAATTTAAAAATGACAACAGTAGACAACAATAGCCATCCAGTGTGAATGAATCAAAATTATACTTTTTATTTTTTGTCAGATTGGCAAAAATATATATTTTTTAGTGTGCTGCAGAATCTTAGTAATTAGTTTATGTGTGCCATGAGATGAAAACGGTTGGTAATCACTGCTATAAGGCAACCAAGTGAGATGCAAAGCTGGGATCTCAACACAGTCAGACTGGCTCCAGAATCCATGTCTTTGACCACAGTATTAAAGGTGTATAACAGGATCAGGATGCAAATGAACTCCAAAGCCTGGCTCTTTTTGCTGCAACCCATGGGGTAGCATTATTAGCTTTAAGATTTCTTGAATCTTCTCTGTTTCAAATTGTCTTTTGGGTCCATAAAGGTAGAACTAAAGCCTTATATCATTACCACCTCCCAGCAGCACTTACGTCCTATTCCGGGTAGGCAGTCAGCTTTTCTCAGTAAGAGTTGAGGCTTCCTGGATGGTGCAGTTTCAAGCCAGGATTCAGTCCTTAGTGAACATTTTAAGTCTTCATTGAAAGAATTTAGCAGTCCCTGTGAGTGTATGTGCCTCTGGGTAAATATTTGAATATCAATCCCCATCATAGATGTTTTTAAATTATGTCGACCTTGAAGTAGGACAATGTGAGTTTTCTCCTCCTTGAGACTTTTTCCTTATGGAAATACTGTCTACTGATCCACTGGAGCCCTATATTTTGTTTTATGCTTTTTTCCCCTTCCTTAATCTTTTTCTAAAGTCTCATTTATCATCTTGAGACAGGGATTGACGGCAGAGTGAAACAGCTGAAATAAATGTGATAGCCAGAGATTTCAAAGCCAATTATGTGAGGCCTTGCTCTGAATTTTTAATAGTATTGGGAAACCCTTATAGCTGCCCAATACTGCACAGATACTTTCCTGTTTCTCATTTAGTTCCTATCACATCATATAAAATGAGCAGAAAAATGTTGTTATACCTATTTCACAAATTGAGACTCTGAGGTGATAGTCTATAATTTCCCTATAACCAGTAGAGAGTAAGTGGCAAATCCAGAACCCAGAATCCAGAAGCAGGGTAGCATCTTGATTAGGAGCAGATATTTTGGAGTAGAATAACTCTGGATTCACCACTGTCTAGCTGTTGACCTTGGATGAGTCATGTAACCCCTCTGTACCCTTTTTGTTATCTATGCCTACACCATGGGTTATTATTCAGATTAAATGAAGTAATCTATGTAAAACACTTAGGAAAGAGCTTGACACAAAGTAAACTGCATTCAGCTTAGTGATGATGATGATGATGATGATTGGCCTTGACTTCTAGTCCAGAGCTTTGTGGTGACTGGTTGCAGTTGTGATAACAGTGCTGCTTGGGGATGGTGGAAGGAGATTAGAAAGTGAATGAAGGGGGAAATAAGCTTCCAGTTTGCCTAATAAAACATAGACTTAAACTGTATCTGCACTTGCCTTACAGGGTGGATTTTGAGACTTTATGTTCATTTTGTGATGTTTTCTTTATATCTCAGTGTCTTTTAAATATATATATACTGATCTTAATTAAGAAGAATCTATTTAAAACCAAGGCTACCTATAAAAGTTTTATTTTAAAAAGTCTAAGTGTTAGGGAAACTGATTTTTAATTTAAAAATTCTAAAATTAAAAATTCTAGAATGTTAAGTAAACAAAAATATATACCTTCCCCAATATTCAGATTTACTGTCCAAGCATCATAGAACTTTTTAAATAAATACAGTGTTTACATACCTTCTTGTTTTTTTGTTGGTTTTTTTTTTTTAAAAAGCATGTCTTTATTGATTTCAGAGAGAAGGAGGGAGAAGGAGAGAGAGATAGAAACATCCATGATGATCGAGTCATTGATTGGCCGTCTCCTGCACGCCTCCCACTGGGGATCCAGCCCGCAACTCGGGCATGTGCCCTGACCAGGAATCCAGCCATGACCTCCTGGTTCCTGGGTCCACGCTCAGCCACTGAGCCAGGCTGGCTCATGTTTGAGCACAGAAGTCAAGTATATACATATAACAACATCTGTAGTGATGCCCCCCAGTTCCCAAGGGTAGCATTAATTCCATGGCTTCACTGTATAACATTACACTAGATTGTGCTCTAATAAGGCTATGCTAAATTTAAAATCATGAGAACTAAGGGGAGCTTTGTAAGAGTTGCAATCAAGTATAGAACTCAAGAATGTGCTCATCCTGGCTAACGTAGAATCTTCCCCAGAACCACTATGTTCTGTACTCTAGAGAGAAATATTTGGTTAAATTCTGCTTACAAATGTTAAATTTTATATATAAATGTATATTTATAATTGCATAAATATAAAATAAATACTAATAAATACAAATATATAATAATAAATATATACATATATAAAAATAATATAAATACATATTTATATCACATATATATTGTATATATATATCTTAGCAGTGAAATAATGAAAGGCTGTTTTTCTTACCTTTCTTTGAAAAAATAACTTATTTACACTCTATGGATATTAACATTTATGAACAGATTATCAAGTCAAAAAATTTTAGAACAAAACTTGTATTTAATAATACTAAAAGACCCAATTAAGAAATGGGCAAAGGACCCGAATAGACACTTCTCCAAAGAGGACATACAGATGGCCAAGAGACACATGAGAAAATGCTCAATGTCGCTAATCATCAGAGAGATGCAAATTAAAACCACAGTGAGGTGTCACTTCACACCTGTCAGAATGGCACCAGGCGAGGGTGTGGAGAAAGGGGAGCCCTGGTACACTGCTGGTGGGAATGCAGACTGGTGCAGCCACTATGGAAACAGCATGGAGGGTCCTCAGAAAATTAAAAATGGAGCTCCCGTTTGACCCAGTGATCCCACTTCTAGGAGTATATCCTAAGAATCCTGAAACACTAATCAGAAAGAATATGTGAACCCCTATGTCCATAGCAGCACAGTTTACGATAGCTAAGATCTGGAAACAGCCCGAGTGCCCATCAGTAGATGAGTGGATAAAAAATCCACTTCCAGAGCTCAAGCAAGTCATGTAGATTTTTTTTTTAATATGTCTTTATTGATTTTAGAGAGAAGGAGGGAGAAAGAGAGAGAGAAACGTCAATGATGAGAGAGTCTGTGATTGACTGCCTCCTGTACGCCCCCCCATCGGGGATCAAGCGGCAACCTGGCATGTGCCCTGACTGGGAATCGAACCAAGATCTCCTGGATCATAGGTCAATGCTCAACCACTGAGCATTGTAGGCAAGTCAGGCAAGTCATGTAGATTTTACAGAATATTTCATGTGGACAAAACAGAAGATTATAGGATGACTTTAAGCTCTATATTCTGCATTCCACCCTGCTGGCAGTGAAGTATCCTGAACTGACAAGGAGATTTTTTTATTGAATTTATTGGGGTGACATTGGTTAATAAAACTATACAGGTTTTAAGTGTACAAAAAAATATTCATCTGCATTCCGCATTGTTTGCTCACCACCCAAAGTCAAGTCTCTTTCTGCCACTATTTATCTCCCCCTTTGCCCTTCCACCTCCCCCCAACCCCCTTTCCCTCTGCATTCCACCCTGCTGGCATTGAGGTATCCCAAAATGACGCTGAGACTCTTGACACAAACCTATGGAATCCACTGGCTCTTTGATGTTTCAACCATTACTTTTCACTGTGTCTGTGTTTTATTATGACCGCCATGCAGTTTTGTTGCCTGATATCCATTTTAAATGCGATCGGAGTGTATCATTCTAACATTTCTCCCATCCGCTGAATCTATATAAGAATGGTTAGATATAGCAGATGAAAGGTTCCACCCCAGTGATAATCTTTAAAAAAATTGCTTCCATCTGGTTTCATTATTTCTGTATCTTCATTCTAGTCTTTCATTTAATAGCAGCTCTCACTCCCACTGGACATACTGGTCCAGTTGGGATTACCAACAAAAGCAGTCTTCTCTGAATCTTAGAGATAGTCCAGGAGCCCTCTCCCCACATGGACTTCAATGCCAATCATCTCATCCCTCTGGGTAATTTGTGCTCTTACTCAATTGCTGGAAATACTTTGGCCAACAGTGTACAAGGAGAGATCTCCTATTTAAAACTCCTCAGAGCATGAACAGGAGGGCCATGGGTATGACTGTCTCCAAAATGTGTTTTGTAGAGAGGGAGAGGAGGTTTGGGAGGTTCCGTAATCAAAATAGTCTGGTGAATGTGGGGAGTCCAACTAATATTGGCTGAGTCCTGCCAATGCCAAGCACTCTGATAAATCATTTGGATGCTTTTGTTCTATTAATGTTTACAACAGTCCTGTCATGTCCATCAAAATTGTACAGGACTGAAAATCAGAAAGATGAAGGAACTCATCTAAATATGCACAGCTAATAGGTAATAGAGTTGGGACTCAAACTTGGCCTGTGTTTTACTAAAATGGGTTACCACCTAGGGAATTAAGTATCTGTAAAATTCCTCAAAGATTTGAGGGAGTTTACTTTGTCCATTCAAAGAGAAGCTCTGCTATAAATGGGTTCATATGTTGTACATTGTCATATTTTCAGATGTATCTTCACTTCTTCCCTTAGTGCCTCCATTCTCCAACCAACTTAACCAGACAACTAGGTTCACCAGCCATCCTGCCTGCTCTTACAACACACTCCAGCAAACATGTGCTTCCCTCAATCATCTCTATCTTCATTTTCACATGTTCAAAGCCTATCTATTTTTCACAATCTAGCTCCAATGATACCTCCTCATATGATTCTCCCTAATTCTCCCTGCTGGATGTCATTTCCTCTTCATTTGAATTCCCAAGACAGCCTACTTTTTCCTCCCATCACACTTAACCAGTTTTACTCTTACTTTATTCAACACATACACACACACACACACACACACACACACACACACACACACACACTTTCCAAGACGAAGTGTTTGAGGGAAAACCAATCATGAAGAATATACTGGGTGGGAGTTAAAAGAATCTGCAATTGGGTGTACTTTAGAAAGCTTTTTGGAGAAAGTAGGAGTGAGACCCTCCTAGAAACAAGGAACAATTTAGACATACATTCACAGGACTTCCTAAAATATAGGGTTGGAAGAAAGAACTAATATATGTAAATTTTTAAAAGGATGTAAACCATTAACTCCAGGGAATGTATGACCTTAGTCTATGTCTCAGTCTGAAATCCCAGTCGAAGTGCAAGGAGCCCTCTCCAAGGAGAGCAAGACGGTGGGACAGCAATCTCCTCCTATTCTGATGGGTGGTTTATCCTGCCTCTGGCCACCAGGTAACCTTCGTAGCCTGCCTGCAATGACTGTCCTAGAAGAGTAAATAGTAATAGCTGTGTGAAATAGAGGATAATGTACCATTTGGATAAGGCCACCTCATCCTTCCTGCTGATATGTAGAGAATTATATTTAAACATTATTTTTTCTTCTAGGCAGCTGCTGTTATATTCATGCTGAGCTCTCTTTGAGGTTTCTCCCCTATAGAGGCTTTATCGATAATTTAAAATTGGTATACAGGAGAATATAGTTGAGTTACCATTTTTCATTCTACTTTAGAAGCTATGATTTGACTAAACAAATTTAAAAATTCTTATGTACGTGTGAATTTTAAAACTTAAGACCCTATCAGATTTGGAAACCTTTAGTTTAGATGTTATAGATATAAATAATCTTGGAACCTATGGGGAAAGAAAATGATTATTGTAGAGGTAGAATTTCTGTTCTGTAATATGACATTTTTAAACCATAATAAACAGAAAGAAACCCTGAGAAGTTTTGGATCTTCTTTTGGGGGCCTTTTTAATGTTTTCCATATATTTCTGTCATTCAAACTCTTCTCTTTGTTGCTTCCAATTTTTTTCTACAAGAGGAATGGCCTTGCTTTTTTCTCTATACCATCTTTGAATAGTATTAGCTTAGAATATAGAGATGTAGGTAGTTACCCCACAGACCAAATCTAAGCATGCCAGTGTAAGGCCTAGCTCACCTCAAACCCAAAAGGATCAGGTGGCTCATCCCCCAACCAGACCTGAATGCACAGGGTATGTACTTGACCCAAAGGATGCCAAACCAGAGGCTAACCAGTGACCAGTGATGTGGTTCACTCAAAGAGGTGAACTAGATCTATCAGATTCTCTCTTAGGAATTTTTAATGGAAAAGTAAGCAAATGAAGCAACGGTCCACTGTGAGTCATGTACAAGGTGAAGTTATTAGGAAGCAGAAACTAGAGGTAGAGAGTATGTATGTCATTTATAAATTAGTGATTAAAGAAAAGGTTGGGTAGAAAGAAGAGAAAGAAGTAGCACAAGGAGAAAAGTTGTTTGATGGGAAAGCTCTAGATAAAGATCCAGCTTATCAGATCTCACTCTTCCTTACCTTTGATGGGTGAGCTTTTTCTGAGTTCCCATGCACACATGTCCTGTTACCTGAAGTAGCTTGAATAAGTCTGTTCCTTGCAATCAAATTTCCTTGCATTCAAAATGTTTTTTTGATGGGCAGAGGGGACATTTTTTTCATAGTCACTACTGTATACCTAGTGCCTCTCTCTCGGCCTGGTACAGAGTTGGCCTTTGGTAAATATTTATGCAATGAATGAATGAATGAATATACAAATGAACAGCCAAAGTGATTGAACTCCTTTAGTTGCACTCAATGGGAAGAGCACTAACCTCCATGTTTTCCATCACCTGTGAATATTAGAGCTGTACTCACAACCTTCCTACCTGTTTCACATCTGCCTCCTACTCAAGCCTTTAACAAACTTCCTAAATGGGCATGTTTTCGGATTTCCTCTTTAGCTTTGCACGCGTTATTTATGACCACTTCCTAGAGAGCCCTCTTTTGCCCCACCCCCACTCTGCACTGAAAACCCCACTCTCCTCTGTGTTTTCTTTCACATCTCTTTAGTTCAGTCCCTTCCCCAAATAGTAAGAAAATTAGGTGCTTTCACACCTCCCACTGTTCCCATATCCCTGTATACAATGTTGTATTCCATTTTATTCAAGGTTATAAAATAAAGTGTTTTCCTGTATCATTAAAATTTTTATGAATATTAACTTTAATGGATATTGTCTATGTTCTATACTTCGTCTTTTTGTTGGACATTTTGATTGTTTCATTTTGATGTGTTGTCTTTTGCTCTCATAACAAACCACAATGACTTTCTCTCTGTGGAAACCTTTCTCCACATTTTTTATGTTCTCCTTAGGATTGCACACTAGTGGTAGAATTACTGAACCAAAGAGCAGAATTACTTCTAAAACTCCTGAACCGTATTGCCAAATTGCTTTCTTGAAATGTTGCAAAGGGAGTTTTACACTCCATAAACCAGCAATTTGAGTGTCCATCTCACTATACCACAACTAAATTGTAATTTATCAATTTTTAATTTTTAATTATTTTTAACAGGAAAAGGGGGCATATCATTTAATTTGTATTACTTGTATTCTTAGTGAGATTAAATATTTATATTGTGTATCTTTTTGTCATTTGTATTTGCTCTTTTTTTGATTGGATGCTAACAGCCTTTGCCTATTTTCTATTGAAAGTTTATGGTTTTGCATATTGAATTACATGAGCATCTTTAAAAGATTGACAAATATATTTGAGCAGATGTTTCCCCAGCTTGTTGCTGGTTTATGACGGTTTTTATTTCAAAGGTTTTAATTTTTTATGTAGTCAAATCTCTCATCTTTTATGTGATTTCAATTTTGCTTAAAAATTTCCTTTCCATCAAGATACTAGATAAATATGAACCTGCTTTTCTGGTAGATTTATATTATATCCTATGAGTTCAGTAAAAAAACAACAACAACAAAAAAAAAACACCTTTAAAGTTAGGTTTATAAAAACATGATTTCAAACACTGTAATAGGACATATTGAATCTTCCTTAAATAATTCAGACCATGTCTCAAAGGTCTTGATGTGGCCATAATAATGACCCTATGCATCTTGGATAATATTTGTTGAAACATCTTTCAGAATGCCATAAAATACTACTGTAACTGGACACACACCCAATACTAAGGTACAGTCATCCTTACCTTGGAAATAAACCTGTTACGATCACCATCGCCAAGGTCATTGACTTTCAACTTCTTATTCCAGTAAAACAGTCCATGAACCATTTATAACTCACTATCATGACAGGGCCCAATTTTGTTGAAACCCAAACATTCTTGAGAAAATAAAGCACCTTAATAATTCAAAACTTTCAAAATGACTTTATGTGGTGCAGCTCTCACTCTGCCATTTTTATCCACAATGAACAAACACAGGAAAATATAATTGAGAGTGATGTTTATATAGAGAAAATGGCAAATCAATCCTTATTTCTATTTTTAAAGAATAAATATTTATAGATTTTTATAGGTGCATAGACTACCATTAATAACAAATTACTTATAGCTCAACAATTTGATATGACTCCACACCTGTGAGCCATACAGGAAAGCAAATTGTTGTAAAGGTGCAGGCACAAATTAGAAGGTAGACTTGGGGGTGATACCTTGTTAGAGGCAATGAAAAGAATTGAGAAGTTCAGAGAAAGTGAACATCAACCTCCAGGGCTAGGATAGAGGATCATTTACCTTTTCAACATCGGAGCAAAAGTGAATCTTTAGAAAACACCATTGTGCAATGTCTCTTGTGATACTAAAAACCACTGATTGTTCCTTACTTTATTCAACCCTCTTGTAGAGAATTCATTATTTAAAGTGTTAATACCTGAACTGCCTGGGGAACAACATTGTCAGAGGCTATGAATCCCTGTAAGTGTAAGTGTCTGAGAGTAAAAATAATGCTGTTGGGTAAGCTCACAGTCAGTGTCATGCACTGAGCTGGGTGCTTTACAAGATTCTCACAGCCATCCTGAGGCCAATATTACTATCCCCATTTTACAGATGCAGATGCTGAGGCTCAGAGAAGTTAAGAAACAGCAGAGCGCACAGGCTAGAATCCAAACTTAGCTGCTTCTTTGCAGTCACCTTATTGTTTCATAATAATTTACTTCTGTGTATAATATTACAGTTAACAACTTAGCTGGTATATAGAGGCTACTTTTTAGTATCACTAAAATGTGGAAGCTAAGTTGGGGAAAAGTTAAGTGAGCATGATACAAATAGGCATCTACTCCAAGGGCCCTAGTGGAAATCCTTGGGAGACCAATCTGATGGTGCTTAAAAGTAAAGGGATGAATGGGTTTCTTACAAATCATATAGACAAATCCATTCCTCAGATTTCTGTTTCATACTTTTAATTTTGTAATAGCATCTTCATCAAATAAATAACGGTTTTGCTTAAAGTTCAGTGTAAGAGAAGTCATCCTGAGGCCATCCTCCTTAATTCTTATCATTATAATGTCATATTCACATGTTGAGCCACATAGTCCACAACCTACTCCTGTATTCTTTTTTATCCCTTAATTACTTCCCCAAATTCTGCCCTTAACACATATTATCTCAGGCCTGGAATTCAACCATCTTATTCTTACTTCTCCACGTCTTTGGCCAAAAAAACAGTGTATTATTTATGAAGAGGAGCATGAGGCACCCTTATAGGATGAAAATCCTTTTTTTCTGAATTATGTCAGGCAATATACTAGATGCTTAGGGATCCAAGCCCTTGGCATACCAGCTGCCATCGTTAATATAATTTGGTTCTATGTCCTAGGAGCATGAGGCTAGATGTTCCCTCTCTAGATTGGGCAGCCAAGGAAGGCCACAGAAGGATGAGGGTTGGAGAATTTGAATGCCTTACAGATTTGTCCTTGTCAGTATATAAGACAGATTTATGGTCAAAGGTACACAAATATATAACCCAAATCCTTCCTATTGCAATTTTAGGTTCTCCATTTCAGTTCTAGCTCAGCTAAAGAGAATAAAAAGTGCTAACCACTTTTTCTATCACAACTCTATTTCTTTTCTGTGGTAGTGCTTCATACATACATTCTTGTTTTCAGGAAAGCTATGGGGGAACAAAGATAAATGAGATTCTGTCCCGATCCTCTATGAGAAAGGAGTCGTGTTCCTTTGACCTTGTATCTTCAGATCCTACACAAATGAGCATTTACAGTCACCATCATTGTCATTATAATCATTGTGTTAAACATTTTTTATCTCTGGCACAGGGCTGGGATTAAGGTGAGGCAAGTGAAAGGGAACTTCAAAAATCTCAGTAATTAACAATAATATTTTAATGCAATAGTTTAGATAGTAGAATTAATAAGAAATAATTCATAATGAACAAAATATCAGAATTCTAAAGACAGGATCTCAGGTACTATGGGATTACATAGGGGTCCAAGGTTTTGTCTTTTGTCTTTGAGTGGTATAGTCTAATTGAGGTGATCTGAAAGAGACATAAAAACAAAGGGCTGTTTTATTTTCACTCTGTTGATTGCAAGCAAGAGATCTGGCCTAAACTGTAAAGAAATAGGGTGGGGATGGTGGTTTATTTTCATTATATCGCTAATGTCATGTGGGAACCAGCAGAGAAATTCCATAGCATGAGCCATAATAGCCCCCTTAAAGAATGAATATAGACTTTTTTCCTAGATTCAAGGAACTTCTCTTTAGCAACAAAATTTGGAAGAGCTTCACTCCGGTGGTCTGTAATTAGTGGACACACCCTCTGTATGCCTGCGTCTTTCCCTTATGCTACCAGCTGATAATTCATTTTTCTTCTCTTTTATTCATATTCCACAGAAGAATACAGTTGGCTCGACCTAGCTTCACCTCCCTATTATCCATACATGTCATGTTTGCAGAATCAGGGGCCCAGTCTTAATCTAAGAGAAACTTTGACTAAGACTGAGTTGAGTTGGAGTCAAGTTGGGCAAATGACAAGAGACAGTTGCAGGAAAGGTAGTTTTTCTTAGATCAGGATTAGATGAAGCACCTAGCAATTGAAAATGCCAAAGAAACAGAACAGCAAGTGCTAATGGAGTTCAGAGAAGAGAGATCACCAAGGGCCAGAGTGTGCTAATTATATACTACAAGAGCCCATAATTATAAACCATAGATATGCAAATATATGCTAATGGTCAGCACTGGAGACTGCAAACCCATTTATCTCTGGCCCCCCGATAAGTGGACAACAAGATTAATGATTTGTTTATAAATTTACTTAGAGATTCCACTAAACTCTCTACTTTTCCTCTCTTCTGGGAGCATCCACAGAATGAAGAGAGACAGTAGGTACCTCAGATTGGATTTCCATATTTATTACCTTCTGACCTAGTTGACTCTGGAGGTTTATAATAGAATAAACAGGCCCTTTCAGTTTTGACTGGCTGATTCACACTGACAAAATTTATTTCCCGTGGCACTTCTTTACTGAATAAATGGGAGGTGATGGTGGCATCTGTTTCTGTCTCCCAGGTCGCAGTGACAGCTCGTAAGTTGACATTACTTTTCTGTCTGTCCGAGAGGCCACAGAGAATAAAACTGCAGGGAAATACTAAGATTGCTGAGTGCTGGCCTCCTGGAACTCAGTGCTGAGAAGTCTTTGAGGAGCCCCATGCCTATGGGGAGACTCTCACAGGAACTGGGGGCAGGCATCGCAATGACCAGACTTGCACATACATGAAGCCCATCTCTCTGAGAGTGGACAAACCGTGCACACCAAGTACTTCAAGCTGTCAGTTCTTATTGAAAACACTGGGCTTTCTGTTCTTCTGTATATTCTGTGAGAATTCACGATGGCCTAAAAATGTAAACCTACTTAAGGGATTCAAAATAACTTAAGGCTTCCTTTTTCATTGCTCTCAATGGAGAATGATAAAAAAATAAAAATAAACTTTCTATTCATTCAAAGAAATATTTCTCAAGTACCAACTACGTTCCATTCCCTGTGTTCAGACTGTAGCCTGTTGTAGTGCTTACTGGGTATTGTACTGTGGCCTATATCACACATAATAAAGGCTAGAATTCTAGGACTGCAATGAAGCTAGCAGACAGAAATCTCCAAATATGAACCCTGTTTATGCCACTTGAAAGGAGATTCTCACTGACATTTATTTTCTTTTATTAAATTTATTGAGGTGACATTGGTTAATAAAATTCTATAGGTTTCAAGCATACTATTCTATATATTGCATTGTGTGTTCACCACCCAAAGTCAAACCTCCTTTCACCATATATTTGACCCCCTTTAGCCTTTTCTACCTGCCCCCATCCCTCTTTCCCTCTGGTAACCTCCATAGTGTTGTCTGTGTCTTTGAGTTTGCATTGTTTGTCTTTTTTATTTGTTGCTTTCTGTTTTATATCCCACGCAGGAGTGAAATCATATGGTCTTGACGTATTTTGCTTACCATGATATTCTCAAAATCCATCCATGTTGTCACAAATACCAGAATTTCATCTTTTCTTATGGCTGAGTACTATTCCTTTGTACACATGTAGACATCTTTATCCAATCATCTATTGAAGGACACTTAGTTGTTTCCACGTCTTGGCCACTGTGAATAATGCTGCAATGTACTTAGGGATATATATATCTTTATGAATAAATGTTTTCAGTTTTTTCAGGTAGATACCCAGAAGATCAGTTGTTAGCTCATATGGTAACTCTGTTCTTAAGTTTTCTGAGGTACCTCCAACTGTTTTCCATAGTGGCTGCACCAATTTATATTCTCACCAGCAGTGGTATGAGGGTTTTTTCCACAACTTCTCCAATACTTGTTATTGCTTGTCTTGTTGATAACAGCCATTCTAACAGGCGTGAAGCGGTATCTCATTGTAGTTGTGATTTACGTTTCCCTAATAGCTAATGAAGTTGGGCATCTTTTTAAATATCTGTCATTTGTATGTCTTCTTGGGAGAAGTGTCTGTTCAGGTCCTCTGCCCATTTTTCAATTGGATTGTTTTTATTGTTGTTGTTGAGTAGTGTGAGTTCTTTATATATTTTGGAGATTAACACCTTATTGGAGGTGTTGCCTGCAAATATCTTCTCCCATTCTGTTGATTGCATTGTCTTGTGGATGGTTTCCTTTGCTGTACAGAAGCTTTTTAGTTTGATATAGCCCCAGTCATTTATTTTTGCTTTTACTTCCCTTGCTTTAAGGTCAAATTCCTAAAATTCTCTCTAAAACCAAGGTCCATAAGTTTAGTAAGAATGTTTCCTTTTATGTATTTTATTGTTTCAAGTCTTATATTTAGGACTTTGATCCATTTCGAGTTAACCTTTGTGTATGGTGACAGTCTAGTTTCATTCTTTTGCATGTGGCTTTCCAGTTTTTCCAACACTGTTTATTGAAGAGGCTTTCTTTTTTCCATTGTATGTTTTTGGCTCCTTCATCAAAAATTATTTGCCTACATATACGTGGGTTTATTTCTGGGCTATTAATTCTGCTCCATTATTCTGTTTGTTGGGGTTTTTTGCCAATACCATGCTGTTTTGTTTATTGTCACTGACATTTTTAAATTAGTTGTTTGGTTACAAGAGGGCATTGTCATTACAAAAAGGTTTAGTCAAGTTTGTTGAGTAGTTTTTTTAAAAAATATTTTCTATCTACCCATCTGAGATATCAACTGTTCTCTCAAGAAAAGAAACAGGATTTGGTATATCGACTCTTTAACCAGTGACTATACAAAATATAAATGAATAGAGAAGAGATGAAAGACTTAGTGATAAGTAAAAATGAGCCCACAATATCAATAGCTGTATCTCTGCTTTGATAAGATTATAAATCATGAATATTGATGCTTAGGCAAGGAGGCAATCCACTATGAAACAATCCTGGAAGTGACTGTAGGCAAAGAAATAAGGGCCTCTTTCTAAAATCTATCTATTTAAGCTTCTTCCAAATACCAAATCTATTAAACACATGAGTTATAAAATAATATTATGCCCATAAAATGGTTCCAAAAGACATAGGTAAAAGTCTCAAGAGTTCAACAGTGTGCAGTGTACAGGGATTCATTTTTATTGTCTTAAATTTATTATAATGTTTAGAGGGTAAAAAAATTTCCCTTGATTTAGTTGAGTACAATATAAATAGGGATCTTTTCCCCTAAGATATGTATTAGCCAGCTTTGATTCTGATAATTTGTCTCAAAATATAGTGCTACTGAGGTAAAAGGACTAGGGGAAAATTGGTAACATCATTTTCTTGGTCTGTCAAGTCAACATCAGACTAAGAAAATTGAATCAGCCCTCCTAGGCAGAAAGCACAATGTTATTGAAATGGCATCATCATGGAAATGTTTTATGGTCCAAAAGAAATCATCAGTTCTTTTATTCTTAGGCCCTGTGCTGGCAATTTAGATCAGCTATTATTTTATATATGTAATATTTTTAAATAAAGATTGAGTTCTCTAAGCAGTCATAGACTTTAAATTTATAGTCAGAAAAAAGTATTCTTTATATTTTTTCTGTGTATACAGAAGGTGTTAGATGAATTTTTCCAGCATAATTAAACTTGTTACCATATATGGCAGGCCATATTTATACTTATTTCTTTGTATTAAATTATTGAGTATATCTGTTAATATTAGACCTGTTTATATACCAGAAAAAAATGGCACTAGCTTAAACAAGCTAATTTATTTTTATCCTACGTAAAATAAATCTAGAGGTAGGTAGTCCAGAGATGGTTTAGTGTCACTCCATATCTTCAGTGACACAGGCTGTGGTATTATTCTCCAATAGTGATATTGTTTGCTTTCATCCTCAAGGTTGCTTCATGGTCCAAGATGACTACTGAAGCTCCAGCCATCATGCACTGGTTCCAGGTCAACAGAGAGAGGAAATAAGAGAGAGCAAAACCTCAGAGGTCTCAACACAATTATCTCCCTTTTAAGCAGTCAGCTCAGGAGTCTCAGGAAACCCTTCTGGTCAGATCACAGTGGGCCAAACATCTTCACAGGCCACATCTATCTATAGGGAGGCTGAGAAATAAAGTTTTTCCTATAGGAAAAGTGACAAGTGGAAAATCAGGTTTCTATTACTAAGGAAAAAGTAGTACATGGATGTTTGGGAGGCAATCTTGGGATAGCCTACCTAGAGTAATTCCCAAAGAGCTTGTACATGCCTCCTCATTTCTTATTTGATTGATATTTATGCAGCTCATTAATCCAAGGCCCTTTTCAAGATGAATTTTCATGTGGACAGCCACATTTGAGATGCAGAAAAGACCATCATCTCCCAAGGTGACTTTATCTGATCAGCATTGTGGGTCTTTCTGTCTCCAAGTCCATGAGAAATGTGCACATATCTTCATAAAGTTGAACATATAAACAAGGCAAAAACAGATTCCCCCAAAATAAAAAATAGTATCTAATCTAACTATTTTGAAAAACATATTTCAGTAGCTAACTGAAAGTATCTTTCCTTCTATATTATTTCACACAAAGTGAATTACTTATAAAAACTGATTAAAGTACACTTTTTAAGAATGACTTTGCAGCTGCCTTTATTAAGGATTGTTGTTTACCAATATAAGTTGTATGTATGTATAACTGATAAACAGAAATTTACAAACTTGCTAGGCTTTTCTGAAAATGGAGTACTTGTCTTAACTAAATATATTCCAGCTTCCCTAAAGTAAGAACAATTTTGGTTGTCTCATTTAAAAAACCTTCAATTCTTGTAAATGTTACCGTATTAGCCACTGGGATAGAACAAGCCGACTCTGCTGTAAAGTGCTTCATTTTTCCACTGAGATGATTATTCTGGAGACAGAATAGGCCTCTGAATTTCTCCTGCCCAATCCTCAGTCCCTCTATGGTGTTGCACAAAATAAGTGGATCAGGGTGTCTCTTTCTGTGTGGTGGAAAGCTTTGTGCTAGGGAAGAATCCAGTTCTCTAGACGGTGTGGCTAGGCCATGACTGGCCCACAGTAATATTATAAATGAGGTAACATTTGCTTCTAATATTTTGCTTTTTCCCTCTTCCTCCCTGCTCTCCCTCCTCACTCGGGTGAGGAAGCATTGATTGAGCACCTATTATACATTAGGGGCCAAGTTGGGGGCTGGAGCTACAGGAACACGGACTGTGCCCTCACCGAGCTTGCCGCCTACCCTTCCTGCACCTCTGCTCGGGCACAGGACCACCACCTGCAGCTTCTGGAGTCTTGCTGCTTCAAAGGGTGCTCTCAGCCCTGTGTCCTGACCTGCTCCTTACCTCTCCAGTCAAGCTTAGCCTTCCTGGGTCTGTGGCCCAGTCTGCTAGATAGTTCTTCCATTTAAATGTATCTTTTCATTTTTACCTTAAACGGAAGATATTGGTAGCAATTTCAGGTATGTTAAAAGTGGGGGATAGAGCTGTGGGATTTTTTTTTAATAACCAAGGACTTTACAGTACATAGATCTTTGACCAAAAAAATATAGGTAAAATTTGTCTGTGCATACTATATATGATTGTAAGTAATAACTACAAAAATGTTGCTATTTTAGATAATGTTCCAGTATTCCTAGATTAATTCATTTAACAGAAATTTTACTAAAATGGTTTTCCTATTTGTAGAAGATTCTCTGAAATCAATTGTTGGAGGATAACCTATAAATAAATACTTAGATATTTAGAGGAAACACCCAGATCATATAAGCTATTAGATTCCTAGGTTAGGCCATGCACACCACTCCCCCACCCCCCACTCTGCGCAAAAAAAATTTGCAACATGTGTGAAAAGTTGTTTGCATATATTTATTCATACAGGCATCCAATAAATATTAATGAAATAGGTACTGTGTCCCGGGATCTATTTTAGTGGCTAACAAAACAAATGAAGTCTCTGTCCTCATAAAATTCATGGTGTAGTGACCGTGACAATCATAAATTAAACAAAACAAACTAACAAGAAAGATTATTTCATGTTGAGGCAAAAAGTTATGAAGTGAAATATGTGCCATGAAAAATAACAGGATGTCTGGGCCACAGTGGTCAAGGAACAAACATCTCTGTGAAGTACACATTTAAGATGAGATTAAAGTTTAAAAAGGAGCCATGTCAGAGAATCCCAAGGCATGGCATTTCAGACTGGATTATCCAAAAAGGCTTGGCATTGGCTAAGTTGATGATGACACTACCGGGGTATCTGGCATATGAATTTTAGTCATGCCAAATGTGAGCCAACGTTCCAATTGTTAACCAACCGGAGATCCTGTTTTCTAAAACGACTCTTAACTCAGGCCTAGAGAAGCCCGTAACACGGCGTTGGGTTTTCCCTTGTGCATGCGGTGAGCTGCAGCTGGGTGCACAGTTGTTGGGGGTGTGTGCTAACCATGCAACTCTTTCTCTTCCTCTTGTGTCACCAGGCCGCCGGAACCTGTTTACAGCACTGTGAACAAACTGTGTGATAAGCCTGCTTCTCCCAGGCACTATTCCCCTGTTGAGTGTGACAAAAGCTTCCTCCTCTCAGCTCCCTACCCCCACTACCACCTAGGCCTGCTCCCTGACTCTGAGATGACCAGGTACTGCATGCGCTTCCTCACTTCATCTTCTCGAATTGCATGTGCTTCCACGATGAAAGAATGGGTAGACTCCGCCTCTGCTCACTTCTCTTGCACCGGACATCTTCCTCAAGTGGAGAGATGTTCGGCTCCCTTGGTGCGATGGGGGAAATTAAGAACATTGCCTTGTGTTTTTCCTGGTGTGTTCACAGAGCACTCAGACATGATCACATGATGCTCCAATGTTCTTGGTTCCCATGCATTTTTAATGAGGTATTATATTTTTCCAGAAGGATTAATTTTGAAATTTAAGTAGCACTGTTTCCCTCAATCAGTGGATGAAACAGAACATTTATTGAGTATAGTTTTGGATTATAATTACTAAACACTTACTATGCTCCAGGCATAACATAGCCTAAGAAGTAGATGCTATTATCACCATTTAATATTTTAACTAAAATATTAAATTAGTTCCATCATTTAACTGACTCCTTGGGGTATTAAACAACTTGTCCAAAACGACATAATTAGCTCATTCTATCTAACCACAGAGAATATATTCTTAATCTTTACCGTATGTTATCAAGCGAGGCGACTGCGTATGTTCTCTTATTTATTTACTCCCATTTTATATATAAAAAATAATAATAACAAAGTTTAAAGAAGTTAAAGCATTGCCCTCAGTATGATATTGCTAATAAGTGTGGACTTCAGATTTGACCTTAGAGTGTTCTAAGTCTTTCTACAATTTTGTAAACAAATCATTCTAAATCTCAAGGTTGGACATGATTTTGCATTAACACAGTAAAGCATATGTATGGTAAATAATAAAACTCCATTTTAATGCAGTAATCAAAGTCAGAGATAGGAGAGAGTCAGAAAGGAAAGGAGGATCCAGTGTTCTGTGAGGTAGTTACGATTCCGTTCAAATTGAGAGATCTCATTTGTGAGGCTCCTGGATACAATGGGATGCTTATGGAGTTATGTTTTCAGATAGAATACTTTTATGTCTTCATAATATCATTAGAGCTGAGAAAATATAAACTTTATAATGATTCAAAGTGAAAATGAATATATTAAGAGAGTCTCAGAACAGTCTATTTTTTTATATTTTCAAAGAATAAGTTTAGAAGTTAATTACAGACCTCCCTTGGGAGTTAAATAGGAAATTTTAAATTATATCTAACATTTCTAGAAATAAATGAGAAGACATATTTTGGGCTATGTAATCAGATGGGGCATTTTCACTAATTTTCAACAATTAAATCTTAATAATATTTTAGAATGCTTTATAAATATTAATTATGTCCTATATTTTTAACAAATCATAAAAACTATTTTTTGATACAGTGAACTATACAGTTTTGAATCTAAGAGAGCAAAGTCACCATAGCTATAGGGAAGTGGGAAGGTAAACACACCTACAACAATTTTCTAGTAATAATGCATCTATAGTCAGCTACAGAAAGGCAGCTAACAGAGCTCTTCCTCTGTGCCAGGCATTTTCTTAAGCACTTCTTATGAGATATTTCTTTGAACCTTGACAATCACCTTATGAGGTGGATGCTATCATTATCGATTTTTAAAAATAAGGAAACCAAGGCTTGAGAAGTCGCCTGACATGCCTAAGATCACCCACTAATAAGTGGCAGGGCTGGGATCCAAACCCAGGTCACCATCAGCACCTGCATCAGCACAGGCATGACAGCAGAGATGTCTTTGCTTGCTGGAAAAATTCTCCACCCATTTCTCTTTTGCTCTCCTTTCTCTATTTTTATCCTGCTTTCTCATCTCCCTTCTTCTGGCTCAACCTTAATGAATTTTTTTTTAATCTGTGCTCCTTTTTGATGAACATAAAAATGGCATTCCTTGCATTCCACTGGGGATTTTGATGAATCCCTCCATTAAAAACTCAGCAAAGCCAATAAGCAGATGATACAGTCTAGCTTTTGTGTAGACCCACCAGATACAATTCTTTTTAGTTTACTTTCTGTAATCTCACACTCAGCAATCCTGATATGCATCAGCACCCACCCCCTACCCTCCATCACCCTTTAGGGAATTTTATTTCTATTTGTTCCAGCGGTGTCCTTCTTTTCCCCCTCTTTTCCTTTCCTCTTTTCATATTTTATGTTCTAGAAAAATGTCACACACGCACACACAGTTTTAGTTGTATTGTTACCAGTACTCTGATACTAAAATTCTTGATTTCACACCACTTTGCTCCCCTTTCACACGTCCCCAACTCAGTAAATGGCACATACATGTACCCCATGGTTCAAGCCCAAGCCTTGAGAATTATA
Source organism: Miniopterus natalensis (assembly GCF_054644295.1). Lineage (NCBI taxonomy): Eukaryota > Metazoa > Chordata > Mammalia > Chiroptera > Miniopteridae > Miniopterus > Miniopterus natalensis. The sequence goes on from NC_142091.1 coordinate 31,850,986, forward strand.
CTTAGTACCTCTTCTCCCTCACATCCGTCATCCAATCTGTGTTCTAGCCCTGTTGATTCTACCTGAAATCCATTTCTTCTTCTCTACTTCTAGGTCCACTTTAATCCAAGCTTCCGTCATCTCCCATCTACAATAGCTTTTGAGTGGTCTCACCACTTCCCTTTATTCTCAGTGCTGCCATAGTGATCTGTAAAAATACAGATCAGATGTATTGCTCTCTATTTGCATTAATATAAATGCAAAGTCATTAACAGAGCATCCAAGCTGTGCATGATTTCACCCCTGCCTGCCTCTCAACCAGCTTCCCTTTGCTGACCCGTCACCTGCGTGCACAGAGTGCACTAAAATCTTCCTGTCTCACGTGCTTCCCACACGCTCTTCCCTCGAACTGGAAAGCTCTTCCTTTACTTTGCCTGGTTGACTTCTGGTCATCTTGGAGCTAAGCTTAAATTACATTCCCCTGGAGAAGCTCCCTGAAATAGAAAATTTGGCTTCCTGTTATATTCTCTTCTTTTTTCCATAAGACTCAAGCAGTCTGTTATTGTCCATTTATTCATGTGATTTTTAAACTAAATGCCTGTTTCACACTCTATGCTGTAAGCTCAATGAGTGGAATTGTGTCTAATTTGTACACTGCTGTATCCTTAACACATAGCATAGTGCCTGGCACAGCAGGAGCTCAGAATTATTGAGTGGCTAAGTAAATATGGAAATAAAATCATCGGGCAGACAAGCAGACAAGATACCTGTTCCAGGAACAGGTCATGTCTCAAGCTGTGCTTTACTCTGTTCTGAGTAGGTACATAAAACAGCTCCATGAATGAATGAATCCAAGCATGGAAACAAATACCAATACACCAGCACTCACTTTGTATATTGCACTCTCACCTTATATGATCTTGAAGTTCAGTGTCCACATTATGGATTCTTAGGTAACTGTCAGTGCTTCGTGAAGACAGGAATTCCTTTCAGAGACTTTTTACTTCCTCTTGAGTTAAAAATATCTCTGAAGCAGATGTTTCTTGAAATGCTGCCAATCACTTTTTTAAAAGTTCAAGGGTTCTAGTTCTACTTACGACACCATCACTTGCTTTTTCCACTGTTGCTGTAAATAACTTATGAATCTCAGAGGTGGATGATAACTTAGAATTAGATGAACGAGCCCTTATCCAATGCCAGTAATGATGAGGAGCCCAACCCCTTCACAGGTCCATGTCTTATCTTCTCTTGGTGAAATAAAAGTATTTGGGCCTGGCCGGGCGTGGCTGAGTGGTTGAGCATCGACCTAGGATCCAGGTGATCAGGGTTCGATTCCCGGTCAGGGCACATGACCGGGTTGCGGGCTGCAGCCGATCAATGACTCTCTCATCATTGATGTTTCCCTCTTCCTCTCCCTCTCCCTTCCTCTCTCTGAAATCAATAAAGATATATTTAAAAAAAAAAAAAAGAAGAAGAAATAAAAGTATTTGGGGATATTCTGCCCTGAAAAGGATATTAAAAGAATGTATGTACCAATTCAAGATTTATCAAGCCCTGACAAAATACAAAATACTACCTTAGGACAACTTTTACAAAGATGTGAACTGAAAAAGCCAACCCCCAAAATGTTTTTAAAATGCCTAACCTTTAAGTTGCAATATGTGGTAATACATATTTTTTAGGGCGTTTGAGAATTTCCTAGTCTATTTCAGAAGCATACACATACTGATACAGCAATTACCATCTCAGATTAAGATATGAGCTACCTCGGTGGAAGTTAGCGTGCAAAACCACTCACGTACCAACTTAATCTCTAATCAGCATTCCGAAGAATGGAGGCCAGTCAGCAGAAGCTGGGGAGAGAGTCAGCCATCTGTTCTCTCTGCATTTCAATGGGAATCCCCCCATTCTCAGCTCTTTGAATTGCTCACAAACATCCAGGGATGAATTAATTGTATACACAATTTGCTTCTGTAACATCAACTCAAAGAAAACAGAGAAATTGTAAATTTTCCTTAGGAAAGCTCTTCAAATTACTTGACAAAGTGCCAGCTCCTAAGGCTACAGATTACATTTAGAATAATTGACTTTTTAGACCTTGCAAAAACAAGAAATGGGCAGAGCCTGGAATCAGACTAGCATTTGGAGCTCTGTGGAAAGCAAACAGGATTGCCGTGGGGCCCTTGCTTGTCTAGTGTGTCATTTTTGTTTCTGTTTCAACATAGTTTTGGATGTTCTAATTGGTTTCATATTTTGGGAGAATAGTAAGTTACCCAGCTTATGATATTCCTAGGGCAAGAAGAATAATATTCTAGCCTGTTTTCTCAACATATATGGCCTATTTCCATTCATCCTCTTACATAGCTGGTGCTAATTATTGTTATTTTGTAGTTGATAATCAGAGGTGAGATAAACCAGATGAAGGATAATTAAAATACGTTGGCAGATCTTGGATGGGAAATGGACTCTGAGGCATTATATGATCATAAAATATCTTCACTCATTGAAGAGTATATACGTTCATGAGATTTCACGTAGGTACCAGACATTTTCCTGGATGCTAAAAATTCAGAGGTGAATAAGCCATGGTCCTTCCCTTTAAACAGTTCAAAGCTGTGTAAATGAAGAATTCATCACTGTTGTTGGATTGATGTATATCTACCAAAGTCTCTCAGTTTCTCCAGTGTACCTAATCTCTAGGGAGCTAAAGTCAGGCTAGTGTAAGAGGCTGTGATGGGAGCAAGTATGATCTTAGGCTGTCCCTTCTGCAGAGGTGTGAGCATACACACACCTTGTTTCATCAATTCCTAGTCGTTTATAAAAAGCATTATTTATGGGAAATGTACCCTTACCTTCTCATAGGCCCATCTGCTAGTATACCTACAGAGCTCATAATCCAGGTATAATTCTTTCCCTTTGTAGAAGTCAGCAGGCTCAAGCCATTCCCAGTTTGGGGACATAGAGCAAGATCTTTATCTCATAAGACCTCAGCCACATGTTATGGTGGCCTATCTTTGTCAAGCTCTGAGCCCTTGCAAAATAATAGAAAATTTATCTGGGTCTTTAATGTTTTAACTATTTCAAAGTCTATATATTCAAAAGCAAATATAATTTATAGACATAATAATACCATAATAGAAGTACCTATGAGTCTCTAAAGGTCAGCAGAAGAAGGATCACATAAAGTTTTCAGAAAGACACTGAGCTCATCACCAGTCCGATGAGGGAAGAAATGTGTTCCAAGTAAAAGGAATAGCACAGAGCTAAGCCTCATGGTGTGCAGAGGATGGCGCACTCTGGGGCTCCCAGGAGTTCAATGTGGCTAAAGGTTATTGAGTGGCTGATAAAGTTGGAGACGCGGGCAGCTGCAGATCCTAAAGGGCCTTACTTGCCAAGCTGAGGATTTGGGACTTGATCCTGTAAGTAGTGAGGAGCTGTTGAAGAGTTTTAAAGCTGAGCACAAGCATATTTCGATTTGTGCTTTTAAGATCATCCTGTCAGCTGTGTGACAGAGTTTAATGGCAGGGAGGTTAGTTAGCATACCCACTACAGTGGAAGTCATGAAGAACGAAGTCGAAACTGTAGCCACGGAGAGTTATAAATGGATCCGGAATTATTTCTCAAATAGAACGGGTGGTAGGAGTAGTGATTGACTGATTCAAAGGGAAGAATTCTCTGGCTTGGGGTATTCACTAGACGGTGATTGAATGACCTCCTCTCAGAGACAGTGAGTACTCTTGTCCACAATAAATGTATTTAAACATAAATCTGTAGAGGAAAACTCAATAGAAGAGAATGGAGGCAAAGTATATTAGAAGGCCTCTTGTTTGAGGTGGTGGCAACCTGATGTCAAAGAGAAGCCAGGGATGGCCCAGATTTGTCCAGACTGTCTAGATTCGAGGTCTTCCTCCAGCCACACAAAGCACATGCATTTAGTAAGCAGTTCCTCTCCCTCAGAGCCTCAATTCACCCATGAGAAAAGGGGAGAAATAACCCTACCTGTGCCGTTTCCCTCCTAAGATTGTTGTGAGGATCAAAGAATGTGAAGCAAATGGATTTTTATCTGTTCACTATCCACATTAGTTATTATTATTTCCATAGGATTATTTTTCTTTTAAAGCCTTGAGCTCATGTGTATTTATTTTTTGTGTTATCACAAATCAGGCGAAAAATATTCATCAGCACAGATAAGTCCCCTGAGACCATAAGAAAGCTGTGGATGATCATTTCTTCTGTCATTTTTAGTAGCAGTCCTTCTTGTCACCATAGGGAAAGTCATCTATTTCCCTTTTATTAATATATTCATAGGCTCCCCATAAAAGGTGGTCTGTTTCTAAAGCCATATGTGACTTCACACTTCTCTGAGACAATATTATCTTTTATCTACTCATGTAGCAGTATTTCTACCTTACATGTAACTTTTTAGGAATGTAAACAAAATAACAGCTACTCTATGGAGCGCTGATAAGCAGCCACCCATTTTACATACCTACCTCCTGGTTTCTAATAACCACAACACCTTTGCAAAGTGTGGGCTTTGATCTAGCAAGTGGAGGGGCCAGGACTCTCACCAGGGCATTTCCACACCCCGATCATTGAGCCTTCATGGAGCCTTAATCCCTCCCTTGCACACACACCACAGCTCCCCGCTCAGTCCCCCAGTTCTCCTACCCACTCTGCTGGGAATCTGTGGACCCAAAAGAGAATTTGAGCTTTGTTCACAAGATTTCATCTGGGAAATAGCACCATGAAGGAGAGAAAAAAGATGCTTAACAAATCATTGACCTTCTTATGCCTTTACAAGGCTGATATAATCTTAAAGAATTCTTAATTTCACTGTTAATTAAAACCAGAAGAGGAAAGCCTTTGGACATGACCCACAAGGCACAGCCCCTTCCCAAGTTTATGCAGCAGTTTCTTCTTCAAAGGCTTTCACTGCCTTTTTGAAGTAGGTGAGCACTAAGCCCAATCTGAATTAAGGAAAATAAGGAGAGATTAATTGACTCCCACAAAGTCACAGAGGCTGCTCTCTCCATATCCCATTTTACAGCCTCTTTTTTCTGCACTGTGATATAGGCAAGGGCTCACAACTGAAAGAAAGCTCCCCCCCTCCCCTGGTTTGAAATTAATGCATTCTGTATGTAGACACCTTTTTTAAAACATGCTGTTTACTGTTGTCCTACACTCTTTTTTATATTAAGGTGGAAATGTTCTTTCATTAAAAATTCAAGGTTTTGCTAAAGAACACATTAAAATTGCACTGTATAGTGTAAAGAAGGAAGGAAGACAGGGAACTCGACCTGTTCCAAAACCTCATTTACTCTTCGCAACCCTGGTAGGTGGGTCGAGTGTGAGAAGCTCGGAAGGACTGAGAAATGAACCCAGATTTATCTTGTTCCAAAATTCCTCTTCTGTGATAGTCCAATAAAACTCTGTGATGAAACAATCTAGATTTAACTGATTTGCTCCTTAAAACAAGAAAAAAAAGAGCCAGATTACTTACATCTATCTGAGATGTTAGGAGTATTTTCCCTTCATTTGAGTATATCTTTTTGTGTTTGGGGAACATTTTTTATATTTAATTTAGTAACCATTCTGCTATTGGGTAACAGTAAAAAACTGAAGAATAATCATAATTTCAAAAGCAATCCTCTATGGAAGCAAAGGAGCTGTGAGAAAATGAGAGGCAAAATTGCTATAGCAACAAATTATGGGAACTGGGAAAAAGTCAAGACAGTACCTTAGACTGTAACACCCACAACATAGATACTAATTAAAACCGCTAACGTGCACAGAGTGCCTGTATGTGCTCAGCACTGTTCCATACTTTTATATGCACTAATTCATTTATCCTCACAACAGCCTTGGGGTAGGAATGATTATTCCAATTTTATAAAAAATTTACAGTATGCATTTTAACTAACAAATGGAAACAACAGGATGAGCTAGTTGAAATTGAGTACATTAGGACTTATACTTAGAATATTGATTTTATGAGAGCAAGACCTTTGTTTTTTTTCCTGTTGTTTCTCTGTGTCAAAAGTAGTTCCTGACATATAGTACTAATAGTAATAGTAATGATGATGATGATGGTGATGATGGTGATGATGATGGTGGTGATGATGGTGATGGTGATGATGGTGATGCTGGTGGTGATGATGATGATGATGATGGTGATGATGTCACGTGATGATGGAAGAGGAGGAGAAAACAATCACTATCATTTATTTAACCTTTTTACCTGCCATATTGTACTTTACATAAATTAGCTCATTAATCTCTACAGCAATCCAGGAAGGTGTTTGTTATTATTAGAAATTGAGGTTTGGAGAGGTCGGTCACACAGATAGGATCTGAAAGAATCTAAGTGGGCTGGCACCAGAATCTATGCTTTTAAATGTGCTTAATAAATATTTATTAAATGTGCCTGGCCGTTGTGGCTCAGCGATTGAGCATTGACCCAGGAACCAGAAGGTCAATGTTCAATTCCCAGTCAGGGCACATGCCTGGGTTGCAGGCTTGATCCCCAATCAGGGGTGTTCAGGAGGCAGCCAATTGATGATTTTCTCTCATCATTGATGTTTCTGTCTTTCTCTCACTTCCCCTTCCTCTCTTTGAAATCAATAAAAAATATTTTTAAAAATATTTCTTAATGTTATCCTTGTCACACATAACACTCCTCAAGTATTAAATTCTACTTGGGGGAAAAAGCACACCATATTTAAAAGTAGTCAAATTTCAATAGATTGGTATGACTAGATAAATAGACAAATAGATAATGACTGTATGGTTAAGAATCTAGATTCTAGAATCAGAGTGTTAGAGTTTGAATCCTGCCTCCACAACTTCCTAGCTGTGTAAACTTGGGCAAATAACAGCTAGTCTGAGCTCCTGTTTCTTTAGCCATATAATCGCAGTAATTGTAGTATCCATCTCATGGGCTTGCTATAAGAATTTAATGAGTTTTTATATAAAGTGCTAAGAACAATGCCTGATAAATATGAAGTGCCCCATTAATGTTAGCTGTCATTATGTGTGTGTGTGTGTTAAATGACATATTATGATCCCTTAAGTAGAGACCTCAGGCTGAGGTGGGAATGAATTTTCATCAAAACACTATTATAGCCTGGCCGGGTGTGGCTCAGCGGTTGAGCATCAACGTAGGATCCAGGCGATGGGGGTTCGATTCCCGGTCAGGGCACATGCCCGGGTTGCAGGCTCAGTCTCCAGTCAGGGGGCGTGTGGGAGGCAGCCGATCAATGACTCTCTCATCACTGATGTTTCTATCTCTCTCTCTCTCCCTCTCCTTTCCTCTCTCTGAAATCAATAAAGATATATTTTTAAAAAAACACACTATTATAAATGGCTGTTTTCATCATAGCCTGATGGTGAGCCCAATGAGTTATAAAGGGACTTGAACGTTAGGGTTGGCGGTATGGGAGGAAGGGCTGTGCAAGACTACATATATTTATATAGAGACCTAAGTATTTTAAAATGTAGAAGTTTGTTTTCATTAAGGGATCAAAATTTACTTCTCAGAGCAGAGAAAGTAAATCTATTTCAACACTTTAATTCAGTTCTCAGACCTTAAGCTCATCTAAAGTTCAAGGATCGCTTGAATAGGGTATTTAAAGTCAGCAGGGACGTATGCTCTAAGCTGAATACTAAGATCTAAGATCACTCTCTTCCAGAGAAATAAATACATTAGGGGATTAAGAGGAGTTCTATGGTTTTCTTTAAAGGTGCAGGATGGCTTACTGGGCCTATCTAACCCAGCCAGAGTCTTTGTCCAAATTAAAAAAATAAAATAAAAGACTCCCCTTCTCCTGAATGAGAGAGACAAAATGTGCCAGGACCCAAGTGTGACGTGGCAAACTAGTTCAGGCTGGATTTCAGCCTTAGCTCAGGCCCTTGGCCAGGTTTTCTCAACAACAACCTGCCTAACAGAATAGATTGGCCCAGGCTGAGAGCGGGGATGGAGGTAAGAAATGAGAATCCCATTTCTCTTTGTTATTTTCATCTCTCTCAAATTCATTCTAATGTTCTGCTTTCTTTTTATGCCTCTAGCATAATTACAAGGATATCATTCTGTCAAAGTTATAAGTTTAAAATTAACTAGAAGCCAATGCAAGTTCAGGGATGGAAGACATTCTAGCAACAATTTAATCTAACCTTTAAATGTTCCAGATGAGAAAACTGTCACTCAGATCACAAATATGTATTAAATGCCTATTATATGGCTGATACTTCTGGGGATGAACAATCCAGACATAACTGAACCTTATTCTCAATAGATTTAGGGACCACTCAACACAGAGGGGTATGTGTGTATAAGTAACAGCTACTGGTAATGTAAAAAAACGAAGTCTAGAAATTTACTATGGATTGCATTTTTCAGATATATGTGAATTTAACTTAGCTTTCAGACTTACTTATTTTGGATCCATCCTCATTTCCCCTAGATATTACACTAACAGGTTTGTATTCATTAGTTTCTAAGCATTCAGACCTTTTTCGTGCAAAATCTCAAGGTCAAGTGACAGCCCAGATTTCTTTCCAGCCCTCCCCACTCTCTGTGATGAGTTACTTGATAAGTTTCTGCTGTCTTGCTGTCACTGGAATCTGTGTCCCTTGTAGGTAGGCCTTAGCTTCATATTGAGCATGAGGAAAGGGGCTGTGAATAAAAAAAGGGCCTCTGACCAGATTTCCACCAGTACAATTGCTGGAATTCTGAGACTCTCCTTTCCTTCTTAGGAGGGTCTCTTAACGACTTACTCATTGCCCTGAACAGCCATTTCCATCTCTTGCAATAACACCTTTTCCTACCTCCCTCATTTATAAAAAATTACTTAGTCTTCTCATTTTTGTCACTGTCCTAGCCCCTTAGAATGTTATCACAAAGATACATCTCATTGCCCACTGGTCCATACTGCCACTGCGTGTTTAGACCAGACTCCCAGGAGCTGAGCAATGTCTGGCAGGGGCAGGATGAGAAAGCTTTCACTTCTACCCTGGACTGCTACTCCTCAGTTGGAAGTCTCCTGCTACAACACTGAGATCCCTTTGACAGGCACCACGTGGGACCTGTGCTCAGCTGGGGCCTTTCACCCAGGCGAGGACTGTTGCCTTCCCTGTTTCTCCTCTTATCTTCCACAGAAGCTCTATTCCTGTCCCTGCCAGACTCCCTGCCCTGATTTTCATATTGGAGCCTTTTTCTGCCAGACTCCCTGCCCTGATTTTCTCTGGGGTCCTTGTGATCCATAAAATCAGGCTCAAATCTAGACTCTTTCCCCAGCAGAGAAACAGAAAGACTGAGTTTTCTTCATTGAGCAGAACTAATATTTAGTTTCTGGACCATCAAACCTTTCTCAGAAGATGATCTACTTTTTTAAAACCCTAAACTTAAAAAATTGCAATAGGAGGGATGGGAATAGTGACTGTGGGAAATTAAAATAGAAGTTGGTGAATGCCTTGTCCAGAGATGCCTCAGGGTGGGAACCATACTATATTCTGTCCATGTGACATATGAGCATAGAGTAGGTATTCAATGAACAAGTGGTAGGTGTTCACCCAAAACAGTGACTCAAAGCGGGCGTTTACGTTTCGTGGAAGCCCTTCTCCAGGCTAAAGGCAGTGCATGGACGAGCTGGTAGTTAGAGACGAATCCTTCTCTCTGGGTCATAGTTCACCCTTATCCTACTGGGAAAGGTGATTTATACAGTTTCCATGGGGTTTCTGAGTTAGGCCACAGAAACAGATTTTCTTCATCCTTCCTAATGTGCATTGTAACAGGTGGCCTACTTTTTACTCAGGTCTGTTTCATTTGTACTCAACATGTGCCAACAGCAAATGCTCTGGAGAAAATACATCCCACATGTGGATTCCTCAAACGTGTCTTAGAGGGGTTGGGTCCCTGTACTGTGTGCTGCTAGGCTTTCAAAGGTAGAATCAGGCCCTTGGAAAGCAAACTCCCCAGCACCTCTCATTGACCCTGTGAAGAGCAATACAACAAAAATCAATTCAACAGACGGAAGATTGAAAAGAAGCAGGTTAGGACATGCACAAGGACGTTAGTTACAGCACCAGCCACTCTGAAAGTTCGCTTGGTGTACTAAGCAAATGTCAGTGCTTGGTAAGAGGAGGGTGATTGCCGCCCCCTTTCTCTAATGTTCCTGCCACCAACCAGAAAGAAAAAGAAAGGGAAAGAAACATGTGCTGCAGATAAGCCCCGAGATGATAGTATATTCTTGGGGCCCTAAGTATTATTAAATCATAGAATGCCTTATCAGAAAGAGTTAGAGAATATTACATCCTAACACTTTTTTTTTTAATTGAGAAATTAAGTCTAGCAAAATTAAGAGACTTACTGAAGATCACACAGTCACGCAAGTAGTTTGTGGCAGATATAGGACCTGGGTCAGAGATGTCAGGTGCCAGTGCTTTTGTTCCTATGCCAGCTTACAATTTTAACTCAACACAATCTTCCAGAATGTTTCATGCTAAGAGAGGTTACATATCATAGACCAAGCCTGGAAGGAAACAGAACCTCAGGAAACCTCAGGATAACAGTGTTTATTTACCTCAGGGAAGTAGGATTGGAATGGGGAAAGAAATTAAATCCCCCATTGAGATTCACTGATTTCACTGTTAGGTTTAATAAACCCAGGAGAAATAAAAACATATGTTCAAACAAGACTTGTATACAAATGTTCATAGCATTTTTCACAATAGCCAAAGGGTGAAAACAACCCAAATACCCATCAACTGATGAATGGGTAATAAGTATGTGATATATCCATACAATGTAATGTTATTCAACCTGAAAAAGGAATGAAGTGTTGATACATGTTATAGTATGTATGAACCTTGAAAACATGCTAAGTGAAAAAAGGCGGTCACAAAAGGCCACATGATTTTATGATTCCATATATATTATGTGTCCACAATAGGCAAATCTATGGAGTCAGAAAGTAGATTAGTGATTGCCTAGGGCTGCATAAGGAGGTGGTGGGAATTGAGAGTGACTGTTAATGGATATGGGATTTCTTTTGGGGGTTATGAAAATGTTTTAAATTAGATTGTAATGATGGTTGCACAACTTCATTAATATACTAAAGCCCACTGAACAATGCACTTTTAAAAATGGGTGAATTTATGGCATGTGAATTATATCTCAATAATGCCAGTAAAGATTCCCATTTAAAAGTTAAATAACTCATATAGCAACAATAAAACTAAAATTATGTCCTTATGACATTAAAAATTCAGATAAAAATAATAGAAAACCCACTTAAAAGGTTTAGATGATTTTTCTACCCTGTGACAGACTATTCAAATAGCACATTAGAGGAATTCTAGATCGTTAGACTTTTTACATTTTTCATAGGGCTAAGATCTCTCATTTACTAAGTAACAATTTTTATTAGGTGTTCTACAAACACAGGCACTAATCTTCATAATATAATCTAAAAGTAGGTATTTTTACCCCTACTTTACTGAGGACACTAAGAGCTGGCAGAGCTGAAATTTGAACCCTGTTCCACTTGCTTTTGCTACATCACAACCATCATCCCATTATTAGAAAATTATCTTAAAAACTCTCCTTCCCACTAGAAGAATTGTTTACACTCCCTTCCTTCCATCCCATTCTCTCTTCAGAGCACTGCAGCCCAAATTCTGTGCCATACCCCTCCGCTGAAATTGTTTGCAACCAAGGTCACCAAGACTCTTTGTTTCTAAGTCCAGTGGAGACTTCTTAGCCCCTATCACATTTTATCTTTCTCTGCACTTTCCTCTGTTGCTTTCTCCTTTCGGAAATCTCTTTTTTTTGTTTTTGTACTACAATCCCATTTCCAGGCTCATGATCCTCCTTGCACCCCCGACTTCCTCTCCTCCATCTCCACAGACATGTCCTCTCATCCCTTATTGGCCCACTTACTCAGCGATGTCTTCTCTTTTCCTCTGCACACTCTCCCTAGTAGAGTACACCTACATCCACAGATTTGCTTCCCAGCTCTGTGCTTATATCTCCCGTCTCTGTATCTGCAACTAGATTTTGCCTTGACTCCAGACTCATACATCTATGTGCTTACAGGACATCTATCCTCAAATGCCCTCAGGGACGTCAAAAAACACACTTGTCGTCTTTATCTTTCAGTTTGTTGTCTCCAGTTAAATCCACTGTCTTAGTGACCATTAATAGTATGGTGTGGTGTTTAAGAGCATGTGCTTGGGTTCAGATTCTTGCTCTGCTCATCACTAGCTGTGTGATCTCTATGCCTTAGTTTTCTTATTCATAGCATGTGAATAATAAAATTAGCGATCTCACAGAGTCATTTTGAGGATTAACACGTTTATATATGAAAAGTGCCTGCCACAGAGAAAGCTTAGTACTTCTGTGGTTGTAGCACCAAGACGCTTTCCTAGGACTCTCCTACTGACTCTCCTTAAGTTGATCTCTAAGTGCCCTATCGATAAATCTTTAATATCTCTTGAATAATTTCTCTGCAGTCTTTCCATATTACCTCCTCTCTAGATACAGCTACAATTATTGCTTATTTTAATTAATTACTTACTAACTGATGTCCACCAAAGCTCTGTGCACCTCAACCCATTCTCCACGCTGTAGCCCATGTGGAGTCTTCTAAAATACCCACCTGATTTTGGCCCTGCCCTGACCAATCTCACTAATCCTCTGCTTCCTGTATCACCTGCTTTCCATTCAAATCAGTTCTCTTTTCAGTTCCCAGGGAAGAAACAGTCCCCCTTACCTTCAGGTTCTTGCTCACGCTTCTCCCATCCTTAAACTCCTCTCTAAATAATCCCACACACACAGGGCGTTCAGCTGGCATCTCAGTACCAGCCCCCTTGCACCAGCTCTTCACCCAGGTAACTGCTGATAAGCCCAGGAAGTGCATCGTCTGTAAAACCACCAGCAAACACCGCCTGATGCTCTGAGCCTGGGCGAGGGGCCCTCCCTCCATCCTTACACAGTTATGGAACCCAGTCTGCTGTATTATTGCTTGTCTGTCTCATCAACTAGACTGAGCCTTTTGAGCTCAGGAACTATGTTTTAATCATTTCTTGTACATGTGGTACCCAGCAATGTACCTGGCAAATATTAACTCTTTTTTAAAAAAGGTAATAAAATTATTCTAAACATTATTAATTTATTTATTACAATAAATATTTAGAGAGCCCTATATTTAGCGAGCCTCTGACAGGCTCTGTGCTTTGCATTGCAGATACAAAGACAAATTAGACATCACCCTTTCTATAGGAACTCAATCTAATAGAAGAGACCACAGCAGACAGGAAAACAATTAGAATTCCGTACAGTGGATGCTATAATAGAGGACATATGCTGACAGGGTGCCTGGAAAGGACTGTGTTAATTTATCAACATGATTAAAATGGGGGCGAAGTTAAGGAATGTACACACATGCTCAGTGATACTCAGAAGTCTGCAGGATGTTAACTAATAGGGCCAGTGATTACATTCAGTTTGCTATGAACTAGGCCTCTCTTGCATATAACAGTTACCCTTCCTGCCTTATTGTTTCTACTGTTTAAATTGCCTTGTTATGTTATCCCCCAATTATTGACAAAGTCACAGACACACTATAAAAATTCTATTCTACATAATTCCAGAATGTCTGGATGTTCTCTCGATAGTGTTTTCCCAAATTCAAGTTCATAGACTGATGCTGGTTCATCACCTAATTTCTACTTGGGTGGAAGAAAATGTGAGGGGAAAGGACTTTACTAAGTACACACACACATATCAGTATTAGATCACACACTCTCTTTCCTTGGAAAGAATCTTTGAGATGATAGTCTCCCTCTAATTTCAGTGTTAAACATATTTTATGAAATTATGGTGATAACAGATAGTTGATATTGTATTCATAGCCTTAATTTGAAAAACCTAAGTAGTGGGTTTGCCTCCAGAATTGTGTCTTTAAATCTTCCTGTCCCTGGATGGTCTTGGCACGGCTCCTGGTCACCCTCTCAAATCAACTAGCACACTTTGCTGTGCCTTTGGTGCCCCCGCCCACAGTGTATCATAGGCACTTTGCTTGGATATCTGGTTAAATATCTGGCCTGCAGTTTTGACTATGGACCCTCCCATTCCAAAAGCCCTTGCAGCTTGTAGGCCAAACACATTGAATGACCAGATAAGATAGATCTTAAATATGACAATCCAGTCATAAATTTGACAATTGGTATACATAGTAAGTCATCATACTAATGTTTCTTTAGTTTACCTTTTTGTGATATATCATGGACAACATTTCACATCTCTAGTTTAACAGTGTGAAATTTGCATGGTTCTTTTTTTTTTTTTTTTTTTGGTATAGCTGTGGCACATAATTGCCCTGATCTTCTGCCAGCACCCAGCAAGTGACATTAAATAAATGCAAAATGCAATTGCCACTTTTGCTTTTGTGCTCTGTTCATTGCTGTTTTAATAATTCTTTCTTCTTTCCACTACTCTAGACTGCTTATATTATAAGCTTTGGGGTAGAAATTAACAAGTTATCAATAGAACTTTCAAATCGCCAAAATAAGGAAACACATTTTATAATTGCATGTCCAAAGAAGCCTTTTACTTTTCCCTTAGACACAGGCATAGAGAGTGTCATTTTATTCCCTAAGGTTTTGGCTCTCAATTGATCCCTCGTATTTTAGTTGACTCATTACACAATGCTAGCCTTATGAGAGAACATTTTTCTGTAGCTTTAATCTTGCTAGATAGAAAAGCAAAGTGATTTAGCAGCTTTATATTATTAAATATTAGTAGGCTAACATGTTGGAAAGTGGAGTTGAGAATTAGAATGGCAACAGAAGCCCGCAATAACACACGGCGTGAATAATTGTGCATTAAAACCAGCATCCTTAAATGTCACCCATTAACACTGTGTATGCAGAGGAGCTGGCCTGAAATACAAAGAAAAGAACCCACACATTAAAAAAATGAAAGAAAAACCTTAGTTCACAAAAACATTCAAAGACAAGGTGCTGAGAGGTAGAAAATTATAGGTTTAGCCTCTCAATTCTGCTAATAGGAAGCTGTAACCTGGAGGGGGGAAAAACCATGGTAAAAGCAATACAGAATTCTAAGAGAATTTTTTTCACACTAAGCCTGCATCTTTGTTTTGAATTTTCATTAGTTGACTTTTCCATTGAGGCAGGTCTCTCTGGTGTCACTTTCACTCCCAGGGTCTTTGTCCTTTCTGTACCTTTGCCCACCCTGAAGTGGACTGCTTTCTCCAACCTTCTCTGATTTTCCAAATTCTATTATACCAAATACTAGCTCAAGTATTTACCACATCTATGAATTCTTGCCTGAAAATTCTCACCTATATGACTCCCTACCTCCTCTGAAGTTATATCGTATTTTCCCCGCTGCATGTCTAATTATCATTACTTGATTAAATATTGTCTCGAGTTATATTCACAGATCATTCATTTCTGTGGTCTTATCTCACTAACTGTATTGCAAACCTCTTGAATACAGAACCCTTTTTATTAATTTTTGTTGTCCCCAAACCATAGAATAGTGCCAAACACTTACTAGGAATTCAGATGCTCAGTGTTTCATCTTCAATAATCATTGCTGCGATGTTACCTGGCAGGGGGATCAACAGCAAGTGAAATGTTTATCAAAATATCTATATGAAAGCCAGATTTTGCCTTAAGATAAAACCACTGTATTTTCCCCCAAAATAATCATGTTTAGTACCAATTGAAACAACAGAGAAAACAAGTTCCCCATGATACTTCCAGGGCCTAGTCATTTGATGGTGATGTTTCATAGCATGTTGACCCCTTTACTAGGAGGAAAGTTAAACCTTAGTTAAGACACTGACCATTTACCCAATTTTTTCCTAGTTCCAAAGTTCTCAGCTTAGAGTTTATAAAGTGTCACTTTAACAACTCTAAATCCTTCTGCCTTAAACCAGACTTCTGTTCCTGTGTCACAGCATAGCATGTGTGCACTTTTGTGATGCACATTAACTTCCCAAATAGTCCATTATAGTGCTCAAGAGCTGCAGTTCTACAGGTTGGACACCTTTTCAGTCCAACTTTTTCAAGGTAGCCTGAATCCTACTTCACTTGGTTGACTTACTCTGTTGGCTTTATTACTAAAACTGTTCATTTAACTTAATGACTAACAAAGGACTCAGATAAAATTCCTCATCCCATTTTTAGAGCCTAGCATAATTAGTTGCATCCCCCATATCTTCAGATAACAGATTTAATTAGAATCTCCAGTGGATCACTTTCTAGGGCACAAACAGGACATCGAGGTTGCTTCCCTGTAACAGAGGAAGTCTACCCAGGCTTCCTTGGTATTGACCTGTATCAGATGTTTTAGAGAAAGGTTGGACTAGAAGGCAAACCTGTGATATATTCAAAGCCTTGTGCAATATTATCCTCAGGGATCAAAGTCCTTTTCTCTCAACTAGTAATCATTTGATGAAGTGTGACAATTAATGACCCTTGTAGTTTCTCGGGTGGTTCATTCAGCATAAGTCAATCCTTGTTCAGATATTTTATAGCTCCTATTTTCTTTTTATCATAAATTTGAAGTTGACATCAGTAAATTTGAGAAGTTAAACTTTTCTTTGTTTTACAAGAACCCATAATTTAGAGAAACTTTCTTCTCACTTTTACTAACCCATAACATGACCTTTTCCTAAAAGAACTCTGCTTTCTTGCTTGTCACCAGAATGAATATAAGTGGGTCCTTGGACAGTAGCTTACACTGTCAGTCTCAGTGCTACCAGCCTGTCCTTGGATGTTATGCAGTTTACTGTCAGGAATTATCACCCACATTCCTCTGATTAATTACTACGTTTGAGCACCTTGCAACTAGAGAGAATCAGAGAGGGTTAGCACTGAGAGGAATCCCAGGACTTGTGTGTAGTCTTCTCTATTGCACAAATGGGGAAATAGTCCCAGAAGGGAAAATTGCTTGCCTAAGATTATTTAATAACTTAGTAATGGAAGTCCTACTAGAAAGAAGGTCTCTCTGGTTGTTTTTCACTCCCCTTGTCATTCTACACTAGAATGTTTGAATATGTGTGACATAAAATCCTATATTTCCTTTAGTTCCTTTGTGTCATGATAACTCAGGTGAGGCAACAAAGCAAAGTCTGCAAAGGCTGGGAAGCTGCATATTAGTTCCCTTTCTCTGGCCAGTGGCCTACTGTCCTATGCAGTAATCTTAATTCAACAAATGTTTGCTGAGCAAATAAGTATTTACTCTGCCAGGAGTGGTTCAGTTAGATGGTTATGGTAAGATAATAGAAGGACACTATATTTGACCTTCAGGACAAATTTTAATGATCAGTGTGAGATAAAGAGAAAAAATACTGCATTTTTTATGTGTGTTCATATGTGCATGTGTGTGGGAATGAACAAGAGAGAAGATACAGACATATAATCAATAGAGCTATCTGATTGATTAGCTCATGTAATCCTATAGGAGGCTCTGAGGAAAGGGAGAGATCTTAAGTAGTTAGGAGTTCAGGAGCAGTTCCCGTGGGACGGTTAACCTAGTGAGAAAACGAAGGTGGTGGTGAAGGTTGATGAAAACAAACAAAGGTCAAATGACTTGAATAAAAAAGGTGGAGATGAGGAAACGTATGAACTCATTCACACATTCAATAAATGATCATTTGTTAAATGCTGCTCTTTGCCAGATGGTCATAGAAGTTGGGATACATATGAAAAATGTGTTTCCTGACCTCAGAGAATGTGTACTCTAGACCAAACTTCTCAAACTTTACAGGCATAAGAATCACCATTACTAAGGAGCTCCAGGAATATGCTGCTGCTGCTGGTACTTGGGCCACACTCTAGGCATCAATCAACTTCCCTCGAAAGAGATCATTATAATCTGATACGACAGTTGCCATAATGGAGGCAAGTTGGGGATGCCTTGGGAACGCAAGAATGGAGATGCTGGTCGCAGGTGTGCCCTTGGGCTTGGAGAGCAGAGAATGTACATGGCTTGGTACACGAGTCTGGAATCACAGGCTGCAACTATATACAGGATGGAGGGCCTTGAATGTGGGAGCAGAAAGGAATTCAGAACTTGCTTATGAACTTTTCTTATCAATTTTCCTGAGCATGGCTTTCTTTCTTTTATCAGTAGTTATGGGCAGTGAGGACAATGTCAATAATAACTGGTATTTATTGAGCACTTAGGATGGGTCAACACTGTACTAAACATGTTCCATCATTGGTTCATTCGATCCTCACAAGCATCCTGTGAAACAGGCTATTTTATTGTCCTTTCTGAGAATTAAAGGTTTAGAGAGGAAATCTGGGTTATTTGGAAGTAAATCTTTTCCAGGGCAGCTATCATCCTAATTAATTCAGTGTGAAACAAAGGAAGGCTTCATAATCATATATTTTCTATTCTGTCTCCTGTTACTTTAGTATCTTGTATGTACTTCTGTCATCACACTAAATAATAATTTGTTTGCCTATATCTCCCGCTATGCTGTGTTTTATTCATATGTATTCCCAAGCATCTAGGATGTAGTAGGTGTTTGGTAAATGAGCCTCCTACTATCTTTCGTGCCTCCTTTCTCACGCTGTTTCTCCCACATTAGAAGTTCTCTCACAGTTTCTGCATCTAAAATCTCAGTCCAAGATCTTCAAATGCCATCTCCTCCATGTGGCTTTTTCTGGTTCTTCCTCTGCAGACCTCGAGGGAAACAAGCCCTTCCTTCCTGGCAGTTTGACAGCACTTTTTCTGTACTTCTGCTTTTGCACTTTTACTTTCCTATCTGTATAGGCAGTTATTTGTGTGCTCGTACATCATCGCTTGACTCTGAAACTCCTCATAGGAGTGATGAGCTCCTATACTGTGGTTATCAATCAAGTGGTTACATTTTGGAGCCAGGCTGAATTGGGATTGTTTTTAGGCTAGTTTTGCTCTGGTTTGGTTGGTTTGGGTTTCTGTTTGCTTGTTACAGCATCTCTGCTCATTGACCCAATGATGTTGGACAAGTTTCTTAACCTCAATGAGATTCACATGCAAAATGGGGAAAATAATCTCTATCTCTAAGATTATCTGAAAAATTAAGTGGCCACATATAAAGTGTCTTCTGTGGCCAGCACAGTAAGCACTCAATACATGGAAGCAAATATCATCATTTGTGTTCTGCCCATGCCATACTACTCTCACAAAAAGTAGGAGCTAATAATATTTTTGAATGAATGAATAAGTGAATGTTCAACTTTTTTATGAGACTCACCCCCTCTACAATATCATAAGCAGTTTCATTATATTTTCCTCTACTCTCCTCTCCCCCAAATTATGTACATGATATATCTTTATTAAATACTTTCATCTAATATAGCAACCTTCCCATTAGCAACCTGGAAACTTGAATTTACTTCTAACAAAATACAGCTATTCATGAAAATATTTCCAATCCCTATTTTGTGAGCTCTGAAAGAGCAAAACTATAAATTTATTAAAGTTGCTACTTTAAAGGGGAAATTAGCATATCAGAATCTATCTGGCCCACCCCATCTATCATACAGCTGCATAACAGAATGTTGATAATGTAAAAATGGCTTATGGCAAAGATAAATTAGACCATTAAAATGTAAAAAGCAGCAGCCCCTCAAAAGATGATAGTGAAAGCTCAATGAGGCATTCAGGACATTCAGCGAGTAGAAGTGCTTAACAATCAATTAGGATAAAATATTTCAATATGTTCTCAGTAAGTGGTCTATAAAATACATATGTAACCAGAAATGTCCATGGTAAACATGTCTGCCTGTCTGCTTCATTCTTTATTACCCACTCAGCTCTGTGTTTTCTGCAATCCTGCCTGCATACCACAGGCTCTGAGAATGCCTCTGAAATTTCTCATGGGGACAGGGCCCTTGAGTTTTATTTATTTTAATGATATAAATTCACTATTTTCACAAGAAAGGCAAAATAGCTGCATTGCAGAATATTTTAAAAATAATAAAAATCGGTGCTGTGCAAGCAAAATTTTAGGTTCTTTGCAGTCCCTTATCATATACAATGCACTCATCTATTCATTTTTTTTCAGCACATACTTTGAGCACCTGTCATGCTAAAGCTTTGGAGAACAAAGTAGACCTTATCCTCAAGCCCATGGGTGTGTGTAGTGTGGAAGACAGACAGTACACAAGTAATCACAGGGTCCCTCAATTAATCATTAAATTCTCATAAACTGTTTTTCAAACTGCCCATCATCTTTGTAATTTTTATTGATTGTACAATATATCAATTACATGATCCATAATAATTTATTTAGCTATTCTCCTAATACAGGAGAATTAGTTTCCTTCTAATTTTTGGAAATTATCAAGGAACATTTATTTTAAGACATGGATTTGTTGAAAATGTGAAACAACTACATTCTTTGCTAAAGGGACAATTAGATGACTTGGGAAGTATTGGGAGAAGGCTAGATGCTGATGTTGCCAATGTGCCTAACCTTGCAGTTCCCAGTAAGGGATTATACTAATAATGCAACATCTTCAGCTAGAGAACAAAAGTTTACAATATATTAAAAGAAAATGCTCAGTATGTACATGAAAAGGATTTTACTTCCACCAGAAACAATTTCTGAGACTAAGAATCAATGAGTACTATTTATAAAACCATAAGAATTATATGTTTATAAGCATAACCCATAGACACAGACATCGGTTTAGGGAAGGCCTGGGAGTGGGGTGGATGGAGGGTGGAGGGGATCAATGGGGGAAAAATGGGGACATCTGTAATACTTTCAACAATAAAAATAAATATATATTAAAAAAAAAAAAAGAGCTAACTTCCATGAGATTTTTACCCTGAGAGGGTGTCAGGAACAACAGAGTATTAGATCAGATGAAGTTTAAAGTGAGCTTTTGCGAACTCATTTTAAAAATCAATTTTTAGTTCAATATTCATATTTTTTATTAGAAAGTAAACTTCCTACTTTTAATTATTAGAAAGTTTACTGTATAACATTAGTTAGAATGCCCAATCATCAAATTTAAAACTCTTGTGTACTGCTAAGGAAACTCATTAAAAGGATGAATGAATTGCTCACGGGCATAAAATTACATCAATTCCCATTATTGAGTATCGTCCATGCTGAAGAAGCTGTGGTTGGCACTATTAGGAATGAGAAGCCAGTGACACATTTCCCACCCAGAAATAGCTTTCATTGTAGTAGTTGAAGGAGAAATGCAATTTGTTATGTGGAAAGTGTTATGATAATGGTAACAGCTGCAATGGAAAGTAAGAAATGTGTGTGAATCATCCTGACTGTGAGGGCAAGAAATTGCATTGAAGACAGGGCTCTTGAGTCACTGCCTCTCAGGAACAGCCCAGCTCATCTTGTGTATTACCTATTTGGGGCTTTAAGGCCCTCTTCAATGTCTCTTCTGGTCCCCAAACCCTGCTTTATTATCCTCAGGGGAAGGAAACTCAATCTCTCCACACAGTCCAATCTACTTTCCAATACTCCTGGTGATTAGAAAGGACTTATTTGGGATGCATGCCTGGTTGACTCTTTATAACCTCGCCTATTGGTTATAGTGCTACCCTCTGGGGCCACATAATGAAAGTGCACTGCCATTTCATTGGAAGGGATTGCACATGTTTATAATTTGTTTAGAGCCTTCTCTTCTCTTCTCTTCTCCAGATTAAATGCCGGTGCCTTCTACAGCTCCTTGTGTGGCATGATTTAAAAACACTTATCTTCCCTGTCCTCTTCAGATTCAACAGTTCATTTTGTCTCTGTCTCTTTTAAATGTGCTTCCCAAACCTAAAACAGTACTCCTAATGTGGCCTGATTGGTAAAAAAGAGTGAAACTAGTCTCTCCCCTGCTCTTTATTAATAAAGCCCGAGACCAGTTTCTGTATTTGCATAGAATTCTCGATTCGTTTATTACAAGCTTATCATCAGATAAACCCTCCAAACTTTAATTTTTTACTGAAGGCTGATAATTCATGGTGGGTACCACAGAATGAAGATTACACCCATGACAAGAAGTAGGAGGTAGGAGGAAGACGCTCCAAGATGAGGGGAACCACATGTAAATGCCTAAGGCCGTGAAAAAGCATGGCATGTCTGAGAAAGGCGGAGTAGTCCAGGTGAATCTACTATAAAGTACGCAGAGGGAGATGGGCTAAAAAGGTGGGTCATGGAAGGCTTTTGAATTACATTATCGACTTCGTGTTTCTCAAGATTACTTTCATAGGAGCTTAAAAAAATGAATTGGAGGAGGGAAAAGCCTGAAAGAGTGGGAAGTTACTTAATAATGATGATAATAATAGTAGTAATAGTTTGCAATTAATTACCTGTTCTACATATGTTACCTTTGATGTCACAAAAATCCTGTGAAATACTAGTTTTCATTTTATGAATGAAGAAACAGACTTAATTAAGTGGACTGAGCAAGGTGACCCAGCTATTTAGTGGTGGAGCTTGAATCTAATCCAGGTCCTCTGACTTTGTACTTTGTTACGCTATGGTGATAGCTGGGGAATTGTGCAACAGAGACCAATACGAAAATATTCGGGAAGTAGAACCAATATCGCTTCACAAGTCTGGAAGTGAGAGGGAGGGAGGGATCCAGCACGACTGACCTTTCCGGCCTGGGAGACCGAGAGGATAGGATGTTGGCCTAAGAGAGGCTCCCAGAGCACTGCTCAGCACCTGAATAGCCCCTTTTTGGGGAAATGAAACTGGTGAATCCAACTAGGAGCACAGAGTTACCATGAAAGTCTGAGGCATATTCGATATGTCTTAACGAAGACCATTTTCACTGGCCCAGGTTTGGCAGTAATGAGCCATGTATTCAAACACTATTATCATTGGCACTGCTTTATCAAATAATTCAACTTGAAAAGGCCCTCACTCGTTGTATATAAAAAATATTCTACTCAGAGCATAAATTCAACCCTTTGACAACTGACAGTGTGAACTATGCTATTTAATCCCCACCTATCAGAACAGAAATGCTGTTATATTTATGAGACTTGTAAGGCTGTGAAAATAAAAACTGAAACCATATTATGCTACATTTATATTTCTTTGGACTTATACAGGGATGTGAAAAGAAGTCCATACTTACATCTTGATGAAACAGAGAAACTGATGTGAACTTGTTACTTGTCTGTAAATATTTGAAAGGTGATAGCATCAGGGAAAGATAAAATTCAGCCAAGGTACAAGTAGATCTGTCATGCTACAGGAATGTAGAAGTAATTGGGGAAAATTGTCAGTCGGAGAAAATTTGAGTTGATTGTTGGTAAAAATACTTTTGCCTATGAGTTTTATTTTTAAAACAGTATCTTACGGAAAGTAATAATAAGAAAAAGAGAAAAAAAAGAAAAGACTGTTCTTCAATTCATTTGCTCAATATCAGCACAAGTTCCTGAAAGTTATTAAAATAAAAATTCTCCATCATCCGGAGGCTTATAACAAATGACACAAAACATCATTATGACTTTTTTATATTATGAGTCTGCATAAAATAAAATCAAAGCTTACCATTTTAGACACAAATATTAACTGATGCTCTGCAGCCTAAAGAAATCACTCATTTATAGCTTTCTTGAAAAGGTAGAAATTTATATTTTCATGAAGGTAAAGGAGATATTTTTATATTTATATATACAGAAAAATGTATACATATGTGCATATATATGAGTGTATGATATATGAAAATATATTTATAAATGTGTATAAATATATACTTATATAATTTTTATTATGATACAGCCAAATGTTTTCAAATTTAAGCACAGATAGCCATTATTTCTTATAATTTCTAAAGAGCACTTTTATCTGCAAATTTTAAAGGCATTTATTATTCAGTTACTAATGTTTCTCAAGGCCCTTTATATAGGCAACATTTGTAGTGGTTAGAAGTACAGGCTTTGAACCTTGAGAGACTGGAGGAGAATCTTATCTCTCACTAGGTTTGTGGATGGAGACAAAGCATTTTATCCCTCTGGGCCTCAGTTTCTTCATCAGCAAAAGGGGGATAAGACAACCTTAAGAGGGTTAAATGAGATCATGTATGCAAAGCAATTAGCAAAGTGCTTTAGACACAGTACATTCTAAATAAGTGACACTGGGCATCTTTTTGTTTGTCTCTTCACCATCTGCATGTCCTCTTTGGAGAAGTGTCTATTCAGGCCCTTTGCCCATTTCGTAATTGAATTGTTTGTTTTCTTGGTGTTGAGTTGTATGAGTGCATCAAAAATTTTAGATATTAACCCCTTATCAGATGATTCATTGACAAATATGTTCTCCCATTCAGATAGCAGCCTAAATCCCACATACTGGTGGGTGTCCCATCATATTGAACTGAACTATAGCGGTCTGCAATTTGTCACTTCTCTGATTTCAAGACCGGAGACAAAAACATGACTAAACATGAATGTCATTGTCAGGTAGTCAGACTTCTATAAAATGTATTGCTTTCTGCTTGTATGGGATAAGATCAAAAGTTTGGTAAAGATGCTAGAAATTTAGAACTTCAGAACTAAGAAACCCAAAACACGAACTGAGAAGAATATATGCACCCCTATGTTTATTGCAGTGTAATTTACAATAGCCAAGATATGGAAGCAGCCCAAGTGCCCATCAATAGATGAGTGGATACTAAAGCTGTGAGACATATACAATGGAATATTGCTTAATCATAAAAGAAAATGAAATCTTACCATTGCAACAGCATGGATGGGCCTAGAGAGTATTATGCTAAGTGAAATAAGTCAGACAGAGAAAGACAAATACTATATGATTTAATATGGATATAAGTGTATATGCAGAATCTAAAGAACAAAGTGAACAAACAAAACAGAAACAGACTCATAGATACAAAGAACAAACTGATGGTTGCCAGAGGGCAGGGGTGTTGGGAGACCAGGTAAAAAGGTTGAAGGGATCCAGAAGTACATTTGGTAGTTACAAAATAGTCACAGGGATGTAAAGTACAGCATAGGGAATATAATCAATAATATTGTGATAACTATGTATGGTGCCAGGTATTGAAATATCGGGGGATCACTTTGTAAAATATATGATTGTCTAACCACTATGTTGTACTCCTGAAGCTAAAATAAAGTAATATTGAATATAAACTGTAATTTAAAAATAAAATTTAAAAAAAGAAAAATACAATAACTGCTTAAAGACACATCATTAAAAAAAAATTGTGCTATACTTTCAGGCTTTGTACTTTGCACTAAACGTTTTTTAACAATCTCATGAGATATGTTTTAGATATCATAAACTTCATAAACTTCACCTACTTCAAGTCTATAAATCAATACATTTTAGTAACTTTATCCAGTCTTAAAGCCATGACCATAACTCAGTTTTAGAACATTTTCATGCTCCCAATACAATCCCTCACGCCCATTTACAATTAATTCCCATGTCTACCCCAGCCCCAGGCAATTATTAATCTATTTTATGTCTATAAATATGCCATTTCTGGATTAACTTTTGTATTTTTAATATACCTTAATTCATGAAAAACTATGAGTAATTTAGAGGATTTATTAAGAATTTTATTTATGAGATCAAACTGTTTTCTTTCCTTTCTTTTTTGTTTTTGTTTTTGCTTTTGTTTGTTTTTTGTTTAACCAAAGCAAATATGGCCGTTTCATCTTTCACAAAACTCACTTTATTATTTTTATTTTTTTTTAATATCTTCATTGATTTCAGAGGAAAGGAGGGTGAAAGAGAAACAGAAACATCAATGATGAGAGAGTCATTGATTGGCTGCCTAGCCCACAACCCGGGCATGTGCCCTGACCGGGAATCAAACCCTGATCGCCTGGATCCCAGGTCGATGCTCAACCGCTGAGCCACACCCACCTGGGCACAAAACTCACTTTAAAATGATACCTGACTGGCCAAGTGAAAGTGGCTTAGGGTAAACAAACAAAAAATCCTTTAGAAGAGAACTGTGATTTCCCATTTCTTTTCTGGACCTCTGTAAACCTCTAGGCTACAGTGAGATCTCCTCCGTTATAGTGCTGAGTCTATGTTGGCTTTTTTTCCCCTTTTAGTTGGCTAGTTGATTACTTACCCATCTCTGTGTAAACTGCAGATCTTTGATGGCAGGAACTGGGCCTGCTTCCTCTTTGTATCTCTCATGGTGTCTAGCATGGTGCTGACTTACAGTAGACACAGAAATGCTGATGACCAAATGTGGGATGTTGCAAGAAAGCAGCAAGGAGAATCATTTAGTAAATATGAAGCAGAGGATGACATAAAGTGAACTGTGACGGATGGGCTGTTGCCTGGCACACGCATGGTGCTCAGTAAATGTTGGTCGAATGAGTGTCCAGATGAATAAATATTTGCCTTGATAAAATTTGGAGGTGGGTAAATGGATGTGGAGCATTTACAAACCAATAGCACACTCAATATGAGATGTGACAAGAAACTGGGGCGCACACTAACCCCCAATAAGGTTTGACTGGATGGTCCCTCTGCAATACAGTCAACACATGGTTCTTAGGTATTTCAAAGAACCAAGACAAGGGAGAAATGGAGTCCAAGAGAGCATGGCTTCAGCAAGATGCACAGAATGAATTGATATTGTAATTACCTTTGATTTTAATCATGGCATTAAGGAGTCCTGAATGAATTAGCAAGTTTACCCTATCTGAATAGAGCTAGGTTAAGTGTGAGTTCATAGACTTTTTTTGTTTTTTCATTCAGTAGTCATATATGTGTGCGTGTGTGTGTGTGTGTGTGTGTGTGTGTGTGTGTGTTCTTTATTCCTACTCATGGAAGCAATATTCTGGAAGGGAAAGGATGTCAGTGAACACAAAAACGAATCAATAAACAGGTACTTTCAGTGAGTAATAAGTGCAAGTGCTATGGAGTAAATAAAGTAGTGTAAGAGGCTATTTTTTGTCTGGGATGGGAGTGGAGTGTCTTTAGCTAGAAGACCAGGGACGGCCTCTCTGGGGAAGTAACCTTTTACTTAAGACTTAAATAAGAGGAAGGTGTCCACAAGAAGACCTAGGGGCAAAGCAAGCAGTCAATGCAGATGTCTTTAGAGAGAAACTAATGAGACTATCTGAGAATCAAGAAGAAGGCCAGATATCTGGATGGACAGTGTGGTGAGCAATGAGCACTGACAGGTAGACAGTGACAGCAGGATCTTATAGCTCTGGAGGTGATTGTGAATTTTATTCCAACTGTAATCAGAAGCCTTTAGGGTCAACATAATCTAATTTTATGATTTTAGAAACTCTTATAGGCCACTATGAGGAATGACTGCAGAGGAACAGGAGGAAAACCAGTTGGGAGGCTGTTGCAATAGTGTACCAAGGGAAGGTATTATCTCCATTAGCACTGGAGAGGTGGGATACATTTTTGTGGTAGAAGCAAAAGGGTTTAATGAATTGGTTACAAAGTATGATGGTGTGATGGTTGGAACTGAAGAATAAATGAAAATTTTTGGACTGAAAGCCAGGTAGGCAGTGCTATTGTTTACCAAAAGGCAGACTGAGAGAGAATGAATTAGAGTGATCAAATGAATGGGCTTATGTCTTTTCTCTCAGATTACATTATAAATGCTTGAAGATGATAGTCCTTGATTTAGCCTTTATTGTTTTTGTTATTGTTATTACATGAGGCATATACTTTGCACACTGTGGGTACTGTTGCGTATTGGCTGATGAGGCAATTGGAAAATTGAGGTATAGAGAATTGATGTGTGAGCCTTCTGATATGTTAATGAACTATACTAAAATGTTGGCCTGTTAAATTCTTTGCAGATATTAAGAAATGTGAAGAAGAAAGCTATCTAGGTCTAAAAGTTTATGCCCTTTCAAATCTTCTCACTTGCATCTTGACGGAGTTGTAACTTGCATCCAATTTAGATGCTAAGAAAATCATTTTTCATTAATGAGGATAAATATTCAATTTCCTTCATTTGTAAGTTTGTCATTAAGATCCCAAGTCAAAGCATTTTAGTGTTTTGATACTTTTATATGGATATTTTACATTTGATATTTTTCTTACATTGATAGCCCAATGACTATGAATGCTAAATATTATCAAGCTTTTCATAGCCTTAAAGACTAAAAAAACAAACAAAAAGACAACAGCAGCAAAACACATTCCTTTGTCCTGGAAATTAATCCCTGAGGAAAGCAAGCATTTTTTCATATAGAAAGGATTTGCTGCTGGTGTTAGTTTCACTTCACTGACCAAATTAAGATCTACATTAAGAGACTTAGAAAGGCGCAGCTGGCGTGGCTCAGCAGTTGAGCATCAACCTATGACCCAGGAGATTGCTGTTCGATTCCCAGTCAGGGCACATGCCCAGGTTGGGGGCTCGGTCCTCAGTAGGGCACGTGCAGGAGGCAGCCGATCAATGACTCTCTCATCATTGATGTTTCTATCTCTCTCTCTCCCTCTCCCTTCCTCTCTCTGAAATCAATAAAGACTTTTTTTTTTTTTTTTTTTAAGAGAGAGACTTAGAAAGCATTGCACTTTATCACACTGGGTTTCAGTGTCCAGATTTTTAGTTCTAGTAATAAGTAAAACCTTAGCTGAACCAATGACCACATCTCTACCTTGAACATAGTCAACCAAGGGAGAATATTAGAAAAGGCAGTTCTTACTTGGGCATATAAATTGTGAAGAGTGGAGGGAAATGAACAATTTGCCTTTTACTAGTTTCATTTGTGAGTACAAAGATGGTGATACCTTCTCTGTGGTGACCATTGTGAGGAGGATCCAGACTCCAGATGTCAAGTAAAACAGTTTCCCTTTTGCTACACATCTGGGCTTTTTCGTGACAGTCATACAAACTAATAGATTTCACCAGGCCAAGCAACCCACATTTATTTGGATGTTCCAGCTGTCTACATGAAGATCAATAAGGCAACTAAATTGCAGAATAAGAGCAATTCTTCATTAAAAATAGAACTCAATGGCATTATAGGAGGCATAGGTCTCCATTTTTTAATTTTTTTTTCTGTCTACGCTCATTTGACATGGGAAAAGTAATTATTCCATTTGTTCTACAGAAAAATTCTTTGAGGACTGGCCTCTAATGATTGTAGGACAGAAAGCTTTGTATTCATACCCAGTGTTCTTATGATCAGCTTCCTCTTATAGCTCCTTGGCTTTCTTTAACCCTTTTCTATATCTAGGGATTATGGAGGCTCATTCTAAACTACGAAATGACTATGTTTTAATATTGCTTAAAATTGTTCATGAGCTACTCTTTACCTACAGAATATAATCAAACTTCAGTGACCTGTTTTCCCTTGTTTCATGTTTAAGCTCTTTAAAGTCTTTGGTAGCTGTTGACCAAACTCTCTTTGAAACTCTCTCCCTGCTTCCATTGTTAGCTGACATTACCTCATATTTTCTTAGTTTTCCTTCTACTTCTGCACTCACTTCTTCTTAGTTTTCTTTCCAGGTTTAGCTTTCTCTGTGCATCTTAGAATGCTGGTTATCTCCAGGCCTCCATCTCAGCTTTCAGCTTTTTTCATCACAGTCTTTTTAGGAATACCCATGGCTTTAAATGCCCCCATACTATGTTGGCTCCAAAGTGTACTTTTTCATCCCAGAACTCTCTACTGAAATTGAATTTTGATATCTAACTATCTTATGAGATATCTCTACCATGATGTCACACAAGTTCCCCAACTCACCATATATACAATGTTAAAATAATTCTCTTCCTCCCAAACCTGTTACTATATTCATATTCTTTTCTCACTTTGAAGTACCATTATTGATCCAGTCATCCCAGCCAGAAACATGGAAGTTGTCCTTGACTCCTTACTCATCCCCCACATGCAATTGCTAAATCCTATAGATTCCATTTCCTTGATATTTCTTAGCTCTAGCCATATTTTTCTTCCTTAGTTCCATTGGTTAGTTCAAGTTCAGGTCACTAGTTTCAGACACCTTATAACCAAATCACACTGCCTCCCTGGGAAGTAATTTCTGCTTAATACTCCCCATGCCTCATACTTTACAAAATTCCTTTTACATACGTTGCTTTATTTTTCCCTTCAGAGCAATCTGTGAGAAGGCACTATTACCTGTGTTACACTGATATCAGGAATAGAGACAGAGTGTTTGGTTTTTGAGGTTGTTGAGTATCTAATTAGAAAGGGGCCCAGCTGGCATAGCTCAGTGATTGAGCATCGACCCATGAACCAGGGGATCACAGTTTGATTCCCAGTCAGGGCACATACCTGGGTTGTGGGCTTGATCCCCAGTAGGGGGCATACAGGAGGCAAACCATCAATGACTCTCTCATAATTGATGTTTCTATCTCTCTCCCTCTCCCTTCCTCTCTCTGAAATCAATAAATACATATTTTTTAAAAAGGGAAAAAAGGAAAGAAAGGGTAAGAAATCCCTAACACAAAGCCATCAACTCTCAAGCTCATGCCCCTTCCTCATGACAGTATAGATGGTCCCTAACTTAAGATCGTTTAACTTATGATTATTGAGCTTTGTGTGGTATGAAAATGATACTCATTCAGTAGAAAGCATACTTTGGATTTTGAATTTTGGTCTTTTTCCAGGCCAGTGATATATAGTAAGATACTTTCTTGTGATGCTAGGCAGTGGCAAAGAGCCACAGCTCTCACTCAGGCGCACAGTTATGAGGGTGAACAACCAATACTCTACAGAGTATTAATTATGGTAGACGATTTTGCCCAACTGTAGGCTAGCATAAGTATTCTGAGAACATTTAAAGTAGGCTAGGCTAAGTAAGCTGTGATGTTCAGTAAGTTAGGTGTACTAAATGCATTTTTTACTTACAATATTTTCTACTTATGATGGGTTTATTGGGACATAACCCACTGTGAGTGATGAGCATCTGTACTGCTTCCCATCAATAAAGTAGATGCGGAGGGCATGGGACCAGTTGTTTCTTATTCAGACTGAAGAAAAAATCAGAACAAAGCAGGCAGGTAAGGTGACTTATCTCAGGCCCTTGAACTCTCATTAGGAGCACAGAGGGGGAAACTACATTTCTGCTCTTTTGTCTACACAACTCGGCTTCCCAGATGTTGTCAAAGAACAAAAACCAAAGTGTGTTATCTTGAAAAATGTGTTTCCTGTGTGAAATGAAGGGATACCCAGGATCATATCAATTAAATGCCTAGAATCACAACAGGTGTACAAAAGCCTCCCCATTCCAAATTCTCTCCTTGTTGGTGCATTCGGGAGTACTTGTCTGTATTTTGTGTAAAATGCCTCACTAAAATTGTCTTTCCTTATTGAAGTAACTGCATTCATGGTGCTAGCTGACACTTGGCTTAAGCTATTACAAGTTGTTCTATACTTTCCTTAAAGAATTGACTGTGTAGAATGATGCTTTTGGGTAGATGATCATACATGACCTCCTTAGATGCAGCCGGATACTCCAAAAGTCAAGAAGAATGATGTGCAGTCAGCCATCCAAAAACAAAATGAAAAAAGACAGGAATGTGCTGCTCTATTAAAACACTACATTTTGCTCCTATGTTTCAGGCTTTGGGACCAGTTACATATCATTTGGTTCAGCCCAGAGGGCAAAATATTGCTTTAAGCAAAGAAATTTTCATGGAGATTGGACCAGCATTTGTAGAGCACCTTCAGGGTCTCCCAGCTACTTAACAGTGATGAGCAGACTTTTAGAATGGCTGATGTTTTGGCTACCATTTCATTACTGAACTGTGGTCACAGAGAATATGAATAAGTGCCAGTGGCATGGGACAGGGAAAATCAGGGGCTGGGAATTGGATCTGTGTTCTGATCTCAGTTTAAACACACTGTGGCCATGCAGTGTAACCTCTCTAGGCCTCTTCTGTGAGGAGACTCTAAGGTATCCCAGGATATTCTGTAAGGATAAAGAGAACTAATATCTGGGCAGTAATCCTGTTAGACATTCATGCAGTGGAACTCCTTGTAACCCACACAGCCAGAGCCAGTTACTGATTCGTTAGTTAAAAGTTGTATACAACAGTCATTATTTAGAGAAAAAATACTTTCATGCCTGAATTATTTCACCTGAACTTAAAAAAATAACTTTATGGTGGCACAATAAAAACCAATGTTTAGTGGTATTTCAAAGAAGAAATGGGATTTCTACCAATAAAGCTTCCCTAATTTTGTTTTTTGTTACCATACTATTACTAGTTAAATACTACCTCAATTTGAAAATTTGCTCTTTTTAAAATTTGGCTTGGAAAAAAATGTTCTGCTCTAAAATAATACATTGCATCATGATGCAATTTGTTTTTATGCTCTATGTTGTCTTATTCCAAGAGGAAAAAATTATCTTTTCCAAATATGTTTGTTTCTTTTCATGTCTCACTGTGATTTAAAGCTTACTTTTGAGTTGTATATGTTGGAATCAAATTATATGGAAATAGTAATTTCTTATATGGTAGAATGTTGTATTTTAGGGGATTCTACTTATCACCGAAGAAACAGCATTTAATCTCTAATGTATTTGTTTCAAGATTTGTTATTTTCTTGACAATAGGGCTGATTTGAATGTGTAAAGGCATTTTAAGTAAATGATCTCTGTTTTTCCTTTTTTTTCTTGCAGTCATTCCCAACACAGCACTGCAACCCGCCAGCCTTCAGTGACTCTCCAACGGGCCATCTCCCTGGAAGGGTAAGATGAGAATAACACGAAGCCTTCTCCTAAACTAAACTGTGCAGCCTCACCGCTCCCAGCACAAAGACAGTCCTCCTTTCTTCCCGTCCCTCCCTCCCTCCCTCTCTCTCATCCCCCCCCCAGCAAATATCTATGAATCTTATATTGTATGCCAAACACTGTGCTATGTAGTAGATTTAACAAGTCAACTAAGATCCCTTCTTCCTCTCCAGAGGGCTCACTGTCTACTAGGAGTGACAGAAATACAAACTCAGACTTGTACACAGCATAAGCGTCTCACAGGGGATACGTATCAGGGCTGGTGGCGATTAAGGAAGGCTCTGGGACTGAGACTAGGCGTCGGAGAGGGAGGGAGGAGCAGGCCAGGATGGCTCCAGAGAAGATCTGACTCTCAAGCTGAGAACTGAAGCATCGGTGGGTATTCGCCTGAGAGACTTTAGCAAGAAGGGCGCTCTGAGCAGAGGAAGAGCTTGTGCATAGACATGCCACACGAGGAAGCATGGGGTGTGAAGGGCCATTGACTGGCTCAGTGCCGAGGCACAGGTGTGTGAGGCGGTGGAGATGCTGACTGCGCTTGCATGTAGAGGACTCAGTATTTTGTATTTCCAAAATCTCCAATCAGATAAAAGCTGGAGGGGCTGGAGGGGCTGGCGGGAAGGGGCGAATATTTCTTTCCACCTGCTTTATAATTGCAACTGGTTTAATTAGGAACATTTAATTGGTTCATGTATGAAATTATTTTATTTTTCCAATATGTGTTACCAGCTGTGCTTTGTTTAATTCTACTTCCCAATTAGTCTTCCTTAGTGGCATTTCAATGCAAATCTCTAACTTTATTATTTATTAGTCGTTTCCACTTTAAAATCTTATGTTTTATTCAGACCTCTGCCCCTACTCTCAACATAATTAAATCTTGGGTTCCACCAAAGGGTTCTGGAGTTGATAGAGGTGTTGTCTGCTTTCTCTCTCTCTCTCTCTCTCACCACCCTCTAGATCAGTGATTTCCTGCCTTTTTCATCTCATGGCACACATAAACTAATTACTAAAATTCTGTGGCACACCAAAAAATATATTCTTTGCCCATCTGACAAAATAAATAGGTATAATTTCGATTCATTCATACCTGACAGCTATTGTTGTGTTGGCTCTTGTCATTTTTTTTTATTTGACAGTCTAAAAGAAAAGAGGTCAGTGCCCCTGACTAAATAGTCAGGTATTGCATGTTTTAAAATTCTTTTGGCACACTGGATGAAAATCGCTGCTCCAGATTTTTCTTTCTTTTAGATTTATCCTTTGGTGGTATTGGGGCAAAAAGAAAGAAAAGAGAAATGGCATTTTCTTACCATTGTACTGTGGCTGTCTCCTTTCTGTTTGTTACCTCTGGTGTAGTCTGGGTAGGTGGAGAACCAAACATGCATTGATGCTGAGACTCAGCTCCTCCGGCCATGTGGTTGGTGCCCTGGGAGACTCAGCTGGCTCTTGCACAAAGCCGTTAGCAGTAGCACACTATAGTCCTTGATGTGCTCACCACTTGGTCCAAGCTGCAGCAGTCCCTCCCAGCCCAATGCTCCTTTCTCTGTCCTCAGCAGCGACAGCTGTGAGGCTGGCAAGCATGAGCAGCACCCCTGTTTCCTCCTCCTCGGTGGAACTTACCAGGCAGCCCTTGCCTCCTCTCTCCCTGGCCGACCTCATCTTCTCTCCCCGGGGTTCTTTTCCACCCTCAGTAGTAACCGGGCAAAGCAACAGACTCCATGGCTAAGTGGACATCCCCCGGGGAGGGAGGTGTTAGGTTTTTTCCTGGAGCAGCATAAATTTTATAAACACTTTTCATGGAGTGCCCTCTTTGCCTTCAGCTAAGGAAACCCACTGAATTTCTGCAAACTCATGGGAAGGCAAGTGAAAGGAATGTGGCCCCGTCCATGAGCATTGCACTCCCAAAAGGATGCCTGCTTCTGCAAGTTCCCTTCTCGTTTTGATGGTAAAAAACATCAAAGCACTTTAATTTCTCTAGTAAAAGAAAAGAAAGAAAGAAAACTAAAAACAAATAAACAAACTAAAACAGAGATGAAGGTTATAGGCTAAATACAGGGTGGGGCAAAAGTAGATTTTTAGTTGTTCATGTGGAAAATAATATAATAATTAATAAATAATGATAATGATAATAATACGAGAATAAACTGTGTTTCACATATTCACAACTATAAACCTACTTTTGCCCCACCCTGTGCAACCTAGCTCTGGAGAATTAAGTAATTTTTCTCAACAGGACGCTATCTCCACTGTAACATCTGTTCTATTCCATTAAAAAAAAAAAAAGTTCTTAGTCAATCCTTCATGGCAGTTGGTTCTGTAATAATATACAAGGTGGCCTAGCTCATGGATCCAAGCTGGACTCCCCAGAATTTAAACCCCAGCTCAGGAACTTAGGAGCTGCATTACAGCAAGTTACTTGGTTTCTTTGTGCCTCAGTTTCCTCATCTGTAAAATGGAGATACTAATAATATTTCTTTAAAGGGTTTTTTAAATTAAATTCATATGTATTTTTTTATAATAGTGCTGACATTATATGTGTGTTTATTACACTAATTGTTCCTGTTGTTATGCATAATACAAACTTATCAGGTGGGAGAGTTTCTCATTTATATTAAATAACAGCTTTTTAAAGCAGTCAGGGGTGGGTGTCTTCGCTATACTTTGGAGAGGCATATTCTTATATGCATAGCTAATAATCGTTTGTGGAAGCAATCCAGATCATTACTTGAGTCGGCTTCATTGCCTTCTTAATATTCATATCAAATATTTTAATTACCAAGATTATACTTCAGTGCTTATTGAACACTAAAGAATAACTAAGCATTTTCTATGTATCAGCTTATCCTCAGCTCCAAAAGAAAGAATTTAGGACCAGAGGAAGAAATGCTCTTGCATTGCTGGTATATATATCTCAGAAAGTTTAAGACTAAAGAGACCACTTATACACACGAGAGGGTACAGTCTCCCCAGCCTGGGGACATCCTCCAATTGGACTTGAGAATCAGCGGCACCTGCAGTACAAGTTCAGGCAGCCTTGTAATTGCACCCTCCATACCGCTCCCTTCAATTTCTTTTTTCTGGAAAATGTCGTGGTTCAGAAAACTATTCCACAAAACCAGCTGCTGGTCACATCTTCCAAAGGACTATGATCGGTTTTGAATTCTACCCGTTAAGTCAGATATGTGGAAAGAGCCTAGAGAGGCCATCCAGAGTAAACAAGGGAAGGACAGCATGCGACCAAGCACACACTGACAGGGTTAGGATCCTATATTGACAGGAAAGGCAGTTTCAGGGGGTGCTCAATGGGATTATAATCAAAATGTGCACTTCTTGGGAATAAACATAGTACAAATTCGGGGCATTCCTTCAAGGGAAGAGAAAAGAAACTGACATTTATCGAGTGTTTATTAGGTGGCAGGCTATATCTGTCTATCTATTGATAGATCAATCTATCCATCCATCCTTCTATCCATCTACCTATCTGATTTTATTTCAAAAATAGTCTTATAAAATGGGCAGCCTGTTTTCTAAATCTTGATTCACAAAGAGATTAAGTCATTTCCCCAGAGCACCCACATGTGGTACAGAAAGTACCACAGCTTGGATTTGAAGTCACATTTGACTCCAGGGTACAATTCCATCCCCATAACGTGGCATGAAGAGGCTTTATTGAACTGGTCACGACATCCATAAAGCACATTCATGCTAAGTTAGACATAGTGAAGAACTCCATAGGGTAAAAAGTGATAAAGAACTGGAACTGACTCTAAGCCTAGAAGCCATGACATAAAATTAATGCGCCACCATTTGGATGGCTCTGGAGGCCCACATGCATTGCTAAGTGGCTGAGGTGTTGTTTGGGGTAGAAGGGTGGGTGTGGCTGAGCTTACCACTGTCTCCACCTCACTTTCTTGTTTCTGAAGAAATCCATTGGCTGGGTGGCTGTCATTCCACATTTTGGTCATTAACACAAAGGCCTCCCCTAGCTCTGCTAAATAATAACATTTCTTTC
Organism: Miniopterus natalensis; assembly: GCF_054644295.1. Lineage (NCBI taxonomy): Eukaryota > Metazoa > Chordata > Mammalia > Chiroptera > Miniopteridae > Miniopterus > Miniopterus natalensis. The sequence goes on from NC_142091.1 coordinate 31,887,694, forward strand.
TAAAGCTATTCCCAAACCTTTTCTTTCTTCTACTCACAAAAGCTTATTAGCAGTTTGCCAATAAGCATATTTAAGCATTTTGCACTGTTTTCCACTTAAATGAAATTACCTCTGTGATAAATGCAATCAGTTATTCTAATTCTCTGCTAAGATGAAGCCAAAAATGTCAAGGCCTTACCCTGACTTCATAACACAAGAGTGACTCCTTTTCTACAAAACCAAAACCAAAACTTCATCGTTCCAACTGGTATAGAGCCGTTTGTCTCATGCAGTCATGGAAGAAAACTGACACTGGAATCAAAGAATTGGTTTTGAATCCTCCCCTCGATGCCACCTGTACTTGTTCATCTTAAATAGGACCTTTGAAAGGGAGACTATCATCGAACTCACCAACTTGCTGTAAAAGTAGCTGGCACAAGTGCTCTGAGAAAGCAAATACAGATTTTATTTTTATACCCTAGGTTAATTTGAAGACCCACTTTGAACACTTGTTAAATACATATATATGTATTTATTCATATGAAACAGTTCTGAATATAAAATGAAATGTTTGAAGCAGAAATAATTTTGCATTGCTGGAATATTAAGAGGGGGGATACCTCAATAATTGTCTCTAAAGCCCAAAACACTGAAGTTCATGCTATAAGTGCTCAGCTGGCTATCAAATAGAGAGATTGTGTGGCATATAATCATTGTCGCTGGATGCATGGTGAGAAAGCTGTTTTTCACTTTGCATAGACCAATGGGTCTTTAACAGTTTCCCATTAAGGTGTTATACCACTGAGGGTAGGCAATAAGCTGAAATTGGAATTTCATTATTTCAAAACTCTCCTTCCTAATGCTCTTGTGAAAAGCAGCTACACGGGATATTTTTTAAGTGAATGTACTCTAAAAGGCCGTGTGTTTATATATTTTTCACCTAAGTTGCTATTTGCTTGACATAAAATAAGTGGAAATATTTCAGATTTCCAGTTAATTTGATCCATGGAGACAACAAAGATGTCTAATTGAGCTTCTACCTAGAGTTACTGCTGTTTTTTAAGTTGATATCAGAATCATCTATAACTATGCCCGACATAACAAGGCAGAATAACATCCCCATTAACAGTTCACACTGTCAACTCCCTCCAATTCAGGTATGGGCAGATATGGCCCACACCTTAACCTCCACTTCCTCCTGACACCCCATTAAAACAAAGCTAATGCTCTGGCTGGGTAGTTCTGTTGCTTAGAGCATCATCCTGATACACCAAGGTTGTGGGTTCCATCCCTGGTCAGGGCAATTACAAGAAGCAACCGATAAATGCATAAATAAGTGGAACAACAAGTCTGTGTTTCTCTCTCTCTCTCTCTGTAAATCAATCAATATCATTTTTTTAAAAAAGGAAGCTGATGGAATAAAGAAGGGACAATTCCATAACTGTAAACAAATTGAGAGAGGGCATCAAAGGCCAAAAGATTTTATCACACTTGATAACAGAAAGTAGACAGAAGGTATAGATTGATGAAACAGAACAAAGTATCCCAGCCTTACATCATCTACAGAGGCAGGGCCATGTGCTGTCCAACTCTATCTCCTAGAGTTGTGTTTCCAATGAGGCCACCCACGAAAAGGCCCCCACAGTGCAGCAACATCAAACAGAGGCCTACAGCTCAGGAGGAAGCAGATCTGCCTAGCAGAAACCAGGAAACTCAGAGTCTTCAGAATAGTGACAGCAGATGGGACTGAGAGCAGAGTCTGAGAATAGGACTGAAGGTGCCCCACTCAGGATGCACACCCCTGCACACAGAGCAGCTGCCAGGCAAGTGCTTACCATCAGTCAGGAAACGAAGGCTCTTTTCTAAAAAATTGGAATTTCTTCTGAGGAACCCAGGTCAGCTAGTTCATGTGTTACCCACACAGCAAAGCCCTTTACAGCGTGTGCCAGTAATACGGACAGTTTCAGGGTTGCTCACCTAGCCCGAAGTCTTTCAGTGAAAAAGCTCTGCTCTTATCTGCAACATCCCTGGCAGCCTTTCTACTACTTCATTCCTAGACATGAACAGATAGCCACAAGTTACCAAGTATTTTAACAATACCAGAAATAAGACTAAAACACTCATACACAGAAAAAATATATATATATTCTCAAGGAAACAGGTAATTCTGGGAACAAAATAAATTGAACAAAATACTCTAGGATAGGCATGTTTTTTAGCAATATGGAGGTAGCCACTAGACTTAAAACAAATGCTTAAAAAATGATTGCATATTGGAAACCAGGTAGGAACCTCAAGGGAGATGACAAAAATGGAGTTTTGAAGAATGTATTTGGAATTAGACAGAGATTTAAAAAAAGAGAAAATCAAGTGTAAGAACCTAGAAGTCTGTGGCTAACACTGCAAACACCAGCAAGTACATTTAGCTACTCAGATAACCTTCACCCAGGAGAGGGTCTACACTTTGTTCTTTCTTACCTTAGAAGATAATTTTAGCAACAACATAGAGGCTGAATTTTCTAAAAACTAGCATTTTCACCTCAATAAAATAGCTGCCCTGGAAGGTGTGGACCACCCTTTACACGTAGCACTTAACAAGAATCTAGATGGTTATCTTCATGGATATTATAGAAGAAATTCTTTAAGGGGTGAATATCTAATTGACCCTAACCAAAAATCTCTCCCAAATCCAGACATCTGTGAGTATCCGAAGGAGAATGAAAAAGTGGTCTTATCTATAAACAAATACATCTAAGGGAACCCATCCCCTGACATGAACTGGTCTGTGGTAATACTGTCATTCTTTCTTGGTGGGACAGCCTGTCTCTATAGGAATAGTCATTTATAACCTCTTTGGCACAAGAGACCCCTTCTCCTGCACTCTAGACCACTCCAGGCTCCTGAGGCCATGGCACCACTGGGGCCAGAGAGCCTCTGGTATTCCCATGTTGGGCCTGAGCAGGTGTCCTTTCCAAGGAACATTCTGGGAACAAGACCTCGACTGGAATCATTGGCTCTCTTGTTCTCTACCCAATTCCTCTTCCCTTGATGGGAGGAGCTTTCTTAGAGTTCCCAGGAGGATGCTGACTTAAAACAGTCAGTCTTCTTAATCTAAGTGCCCAATACCTGGCCCCAAAATACATGATCACTGTAGAAAGTGGAAGCATCATTGACCTGAGAATCAATAGACCTGGGTTCAAGTCTGCCACCTCTTACTGAATCATTTTTGAACAGTTACCTTATATACAAGGTGATGAGCTTCAGTTAAATAAATGATGCCATAGATTTTTTTCAACTCTAACATTTTATAGGTTCGTGAGTTTTGAAACTATAGAGTTTGGCTACTGGACTTATAGGAATATTCCCAGATATGGAGCTTACGGGACCATTGGGCTCTAGACAGCTAGCCCTCAGGAGCAAGTTGGCTTGGGTTATCTCTACCCACACACTCGCCATCTTTCAGGACTTGTTATCTGTGTGAATGGTCAACTTCCTCCAACACACTTCCCTGCCCTGACCTTCAAAAGCAGTGCTAAGCAGTGTTTCCCAGAGTAACCAAGGGGGCCTGGAATCCTGAGACATACAAACTACTTTCAGGCTCGAAAGAGAAGCTTTATTCAGGTTGTTAGTTGTTGCTGGGTCATTGATCAAAAATCTGAGCCTTTGTTAGCCACAGAAATATAAGTGACCTCACTGAAACAGAGGGACAAGCTGGGTTAAATGGAGAGGATTTTTGTGTATCTTTAGACCGTATTAAATAATATAGGTAGTTGTCACCCTCTTCTTTATTTTTCTCTCCTGCCAACTAAAGAGTTTATTTGGGGAGAATATAGGAAAATAAAGGGGACAAGCAACTAGTTGGTTTTAGAAATGCTTAAAGAAATCAAACATTCCCCTATCCCTCCAAAAAAATTGTTTTGTTTGTGATTTATAGTCCAATAAAGACAGCCCAGCCTCTTTGCAGAGCTCAGCCTTACTTCTGCAGCCAGGTCACGTGCTGAAGGATCTTTGCTGCTTTGAAGGACTAACGGAGTTTACAGACCCCTCCTTTCATCCAGGGGGGAAGAGGGACCCTCAGAGCTTAAACCTCAGGGGACTCATAAGGAATCGATCAGAACAGCAGATATCCCCAGATCATCTGTTTCCCTCAGTGCACCATCATGTGTCTGCTTTCCATTTCTCCTCGTGTCCCTGCAGTCTCCACCTCTGCTCCTGGTTGAGCTGTCAGCTCATTTTTCTTAGCTCCATTTCTATTCATCTACTGCTTCTTTCTGTTTCCTTACTCTATAAGACATCCCTTCCTAGGCCTAATCTTTCTTCCTTATATGTGTAGAGCTGCATATATAAAAGATGTCATTACAGCAAACTTTAAGGGTTGCCCAAAATGTACCAGTGTTGATAAAAAACGCTGAGGCTGAAGAGAGCGAGGGGAGAATTAAGGGCTGCTATACATGGGATTCTAATTCTCTCACTGGGCCTGGATTTCTCACGCCATCTGCTGTTGAAATAACAACTGTGTGTATTTTTTTAAATGTCCAATTTCTTATATGAGGTAAAAGTTTTCAAATCTGGAATTTTTTTAAGTAAAATACCAAAAAAATATATTTGGGGAGATGACATTGAGAATCTAGATTTATATTTTTCCAGGTAGAGACTTTTATAAACATTAGCCCCCATCATCATTTTCCTTAAGTGGTAGCAACCAGGAAAGACATAAAACAAAGACTGCAGACCACTCCGCCATGCAAGCAGGCAGTTGAGAGACAGATTGCCAAGTTCAAAAAGGGTGTTTTCTAAATTCAGATGCTAAAAATAAAACATTAAATATCGCATATTGAATAGTAGCCAACATGTTGTAGGTACTTTATGTGGATCTCATGTGGTTCTGATGACAGTTTTTATTGTTGTATATGGGCACATTATCCCATTTTATGGATGAGGACACTGAGGCTTAGGGAATGCCTGGGTGCCTCAGGTCATGCAGCAGTAAGTGGGAGAACTGGGATTAAATTCGTATTTCTAAATCATGACTGTCTACCTTCTCCTGCCTCCTCAGAATTATATGTGTTTTGTTATTACAAGTTGGCCAATTTGGAGGCCAAAGTATGACATCAAAATACAATATGGAGATCGATGTGAAAAATTGAAATACAATGTGGACGTCAATATGATTTCTGGGGTTTTGGGAGGTTTCTGTTATTATAATCATTGTCAAAAATCCAGTTTCATATAGGAATGTTAGTTAAAATTAGAATGACCACCTAATGTGATTTCACTAACCTTGAAATGTGCTGAATTAGAAGAAGCAGAGGAATCACGTTTGCACACTTTGGGCATTTGTTTTACCCGCAGGACTAGGAAGAGGCCCAGAAGTGACAGGCCAGGGTCTGGTTGTCCAGAGCTGCTGGGCTCTCCCGCAGTGGCCTCACACACTGCGGCTGCTGAGCGCTGCTCGGCTGGAATCTATCTTAGAGGATGCCACAGAATTCACTGGGGAATTTTGTTTAGGGTTGTTTTTAATTGTTCCTTATTTTCTGTGCATAGTTCAATGCCAACATAATTACTTATCATCAGCCTGCATATCTTCCTTGGCACCCTTTTTATTTTTCAATAAATTGGTTTAATAAAGGACTCAAAGTAAATGTGAGTAAACTTCCCGTTCATTATTATATAATTATACATGCTAGAAAAAGTGTTCTGCAGAACATTCAACTAGAAAATTGCCCCTCTTCATTAATACACGTAATTATTAATGCTAAAAATAATATGATCCTCTACGGTGTTGATCGAGATGGCATTGAAGAGATAGTTAATATACTGAATGACCCAAGGAGGACTTTAAAAAGTACTAGTCATAAGTTTGTTAGGCTAGTAAAAATGAACACAGGAAATGTTATTCCATGGCAGGATTTATTGCCCAAGTTGTCAGAAAGATTTATCAATTACAAACCACCTAATTACACTTCTAGCACCATTATTCCTCTTTGAATACCGCCCTTCTTCTAGCATCTTCCCAGTATGCAGGCTGCCCCTGCTGACTTCAGCCTGTCTATGCGCAATCAATAAATTCCATTGGAAATAGAATGAGGAGCCGTGCGGACGCTACCCCTGCCCTCCGTCTGGTGGGGAGAAGCAGACATCAGTCAAATAATCAAACAGGCCGATGTAGATCTCCGACCGTGCCACAGGCTGTGTTAAACGCCCCGTGGCGCCCTGAGTACCTGCCATAGGGGTTCGACCTCGGTGGGGAGCTCGGGAGGTCATGGACGTCTCTGAACGACGAGTGGGGTTACCCAGGCAAAGACGAAGGGCCACCAGTGGCTGCACGAGCAATGATTACAAATCTGTCTGGGTGTTTTTCTGAGCTGAGCACAGACTAGAACAACAGGGATTCAGCAGAGCTTGACATTTAGAAATTTATAATGAGGAGGCTGACGCATGGTTGACTGTCTCCTCGGGAGAGGCCTTCTGATGAAGACTTCCAGGCGCTTATCAAAACTGTGTGATCTCTGCGTAGATGTAATTTTCTAAATCCCGTCTCTGCTGTCCCGTTGCTTGTTTCTCACGTGTGCGTGCTTGTTGTCCGCCTGTGCAACAGAACTCTGAGATCTTTCTTGCCACTGTCGCTTCCTATCCTGCTCCCTCTCTCCCAGCTCCTTTCCCTGGCCCCTCTGACTTTCTGTCTTTCCCCCCCTCTCCTCTCTTCCCTCCACAAACTTCCTCTTGCTCCGTCTGCCTTTCTTTCACTCTTTGCTCTCCATTCAGCTCCTTCTTTATTCTCTTGTGCTGTTCCCCCTGAAGGTCCCAGGCCTATGTCTGTACAGTGCATGACTGTCTGCCAAGGCACGTCATGGACATGGTTCCATTTGATCCCAATAACACTTTCGTAAGGGAGGCTGGGTAAGAATCATTATACTGTTTACACGTGTGTTAGAAAGTTAAGTGGCTTCCCAGGATCATGTATCTCAGGAAGGGAGGGGCCTTGACAGCAGCCCAGATGCCCATCTCCCGGCCCATACTCTTTCCACTTGACAATCCTGCCTCAACAGAAATGTAGAAGACATTCCAACCATGTCTTTTAGTTTGATTGACTGAGCAGGTCTTTCTCCTTCCTGTCTTTATTATTCACAAACAAATGAGTCTAGACAGAAGTTGTGGTCAGAGGGGTTTTCTTGTTGTTCATCCATCATATGAATAGAAACAGCCTCACTCTCATCTGATGAAAATTTACTGGATATTGCATTTGACCTTGAACTGAACCCCTTATAAATAATGGTTTTCATTATATTTTTACCGTGCTTGGCTGTGACCTGGGAGGTAGTATGGCTGTGGGGAGCAGGGATTCGCGAGGAATGCTCTGGGTATCATTTGTCAGCCTTCATTAGATTACTCGTCTTGAGACATCCATCTTTATATATCCAAACTGAATCTGGTGTTTTGCTCTGCGTGTATTGCTAATCCCTCAGAGACCCTCAAATTCTATTAGGGTTTCTGTTTACTTCCTTCTCTTGGCCAATTACAAGAGAGTTTAAAGAAAGAGCTCATCCATATCCTATGCCGTAGACCAGATGCCCATCTATTACCAGGAAAGCAGCCAGGGGTCTTTATCTTTTATTTAATCTTTCTGCTGATCTCCAGTCCTGGTAGTGTTTGTCCCACTGAAGTATGCTTTTAAGATGTCGGTCAGCAACTTTTACTGATTGATGGATGACAGTTGGTAGAGGCTTCTGCTTGTTACATAGAAAATCAGGCTGTTTAAAGAGACTTGTGGAGGAGACAAGCACCATCATTCATTCATTCATTTCATCGATGATTGACTTGATCGATTAACGTAGTATCCATCCTTTTGTTCACCTAAGCATTTTCTGAATGGTCAGTATGTGCCAGGCACTCAAGTGAGTCATTTGAGAAAATCAAGAAGAAAAAAAACCAATCTTGCCCTTGAGAAGTACAGAGTCTAGTAGGGGTGACAAAATGTTGAAAGTTGCAGTAACTCACTGGGCTTACATCTGTGTAATTTCAGAACAAAAGAACAAGCAGCCGATTTGGGGTAAACTAGTAGCACTGTTTAGGTGCCAGTTCAGGGATCTTTAGCAAGTGACTCCCAAACCCGAAGGGCGAGAGCGCCCTCTTCAGACTGAGGAAGTTTGCTGCTCATGTGGGCTGCTATCAACAAATTGGGAACTTTTAAGCACAGGTCTGTAAAAACGAAATGGAAGTCTAGAAGAGGGCCTTGCTTTTCACAGCCTACTTATTTTGCAAATGAAGAATTCTCCAGTGGTCAAGGGTTAATTATGTACATTGATGGGAAATTGCATTTCATTCTCAATGTTGTATGATATTAAAATGTGTAAACATCTCTCCCCTTAAGGTATTTATTCTGTACCCCAGAAATCCTTGCTTGTCCTCAAGTCCCTCTCCTTGGTATAGCAGCCTGGTATAATTTAAAGAAAATTGTATTTTGGTTTACGCCCACCTTCATTTAAATACTGCGTTTAGTAGCTGTATCACCTTGAGTTGCTACTGAACCTCTTTGAGCTGCTGTTTCTTTAATCTATAAAGTAGAGATAAATATCTATTTCATAAGATTGTTTTAAGAACTTATTTTTTTTAATACGTAAATCTTCTAGCTCAGCTCTTAACAAACACTAGGTACTCAGTAGGGGTTAATTCTCTCTCTTTTGTCACTCCCCCTCCCATCTGCCCATTTCCTTTCTGATATTCTAGAACTTCTTCCCTCGTCCCCCATACCAGGAATCAACAGACATAATCTTCACTCATCATCCTTTTAACAAACATTTCTTGTGCATCTCTCATGTGCCCTCAAGGAGATAAATCAGTAGCGTGAAAGAGCACATCATAGAGAAACAAAGGAAAAGGAGAGGGTATGCTCCATTTAGAAAGAGACACAAGAGTCCAAATTCCCTTCTAGACTCCCTCAAAATTGCATTTCTTATGGCAGACTTTCAGAAAGAGTAGCATATGCAAAAAGGATACTTTTGGGCAAAGTGTCACCTCATCTCACTTCCATATTTTATACATGACAGAATAAGTCCAGAGCCCATGCACATGTGTGCCAGCTCACATACATGCATATATACATGTATATGTATATGTAGGTGTGTGTATATATATACACACACACACACACACACACATAGATATTCCTTCTATACCCCTGGCTTTCCAGTAATTTCCACTAGCCAAGAAAAAAAACTCAGAGACACGAATAACAGCATGGTGATTACCAGAGGGAAAGGGGGGATGAAGGGAAGTATCAGAGGGTAGAGTGGGTATAAATGTGATGGAAGGAGACTTGACTTGGGATGGTGAACACACAATACAGTATATGGCTGATGTATTATAGAATTGCATACCTGAAACCTATGTAATTTTATTAGCCAATATCACCCCAATTCAATTTTTTTTAAAGGTATTTATAGGAAACTAGCATATACATAGTCCCAGGATCCCTTCTGGATTGCCTTTATAACAGATCAAATCTCTGTCGCACAACCTAATGCTTGTAGTTTTCTCCTTGTTTCATGTATAAGGGTTTCTCTCCCCAGCTAGGCACAAAAAACAAAACCCTAAAGGGAGCTTCTAGGTCTTATGCTATTGTGTGATTATGAAGCAATCTCCCAAACACAGACTATGTTTAACAAATGATGATTTGTTAAAGTCTCTTCTAGTATGGCCCTAAGAACAGGAGACTCATTTTCACTGAGTGACTGATTTTCTTCACTATAATCATTTTTGTAACAGAGGACAGAAGCTAAATGATCAGTATTATTTTTCTTTTTCTAGAGTTGTATAAGGTAGTAGAAGCAGCAAGTGCTTTTGTAGGCAATCAGGAGTAAGTACAATGTATGAATGCTGCCGTCACCACTTTTAACAGAAGCCTCAGTTTTCTCATTTTTAAATGAAGAAAATAACTAACTTATAGGATGTCATAGGATTATATTTAATTAAATAGCCTTAGCTTTTAATAAATGTTAGTGACTACAATTAAAATCAAAGCTCATCTCACTAACCAAAATACATATTTGTGTTATGTTCTGGTATGAAAAATAACAAGGCTAATAGTAGTGGTTTCATTCCCTTTTATCAATTTTATTGTGTAATTCATGACATATTTAATTGGGTTAAATGTATTACAGTCTACAAAAAAATAGGAGTGCAAGATCACCGTGTGTGTGTGTGTGTGTGTGTGCGCGTGCGTGCACACACATGTGAGCACATATACAAATACATCTGAGCTAGCAAATGATTTGGGCACAAGAAAAAACTAAACACTCTATCAACACCCGCCACCTTCAGCAGGGAAGAGTCACAGCTATAGAAGCAGAAGCCTTGTGTTTGGTTGTGCATATGGCTTTTGTAAAGGAAATATTATCATTACCTGGCCTTGCATGTCAGCAAAATACCCATCTCGGGGAGAGGGAGGGGACGCCTTGCAATATTCTACTAGTTTTTTATTTATTTGGGACCATTCTGAATTTGAAAGAAGAGGGATTAACATGAGAATTAAAATTGCAAATATCTAAGACACCGTCATGCTCCCCCAGAGGGGGAAACTGTCTGAAGCCAGAGGCAGGCATGGGATTTTCCATCCAAGGCCGCACCAAAGTCAAGCCCAGAATGCTGGCCTGGCAGACACTTCTATCTTTCCAGACAAGAGTAAGAATGAACAAGTCTTTGTTTCTCCAGTTATTCTTTTTGTTTGCCTCCTCATGCCTTATCTGCTTTTGTCTTCTATCTATGGCTTAGATGAGGTACCCTAGTCCTTCTAGAAATGTGTGACTTTCACAGGAAGAGGTGAGGGTTATGGCCAAGTGACACGTCCTGGCACCAAGTAGCTCAGATGAACTCGAGCAGTTGCTGTAGCACCACCGTGAGCCATGCACAGGGTCTATAAGTTAAGCAACCGTCGTATCCTACTGTCCATGAAGACATACCAGGGGGAAAGAGACAGTCACTTAGAGCTTTTTCTTGGGGCTGTATTTATTTATTTTTATAGGGTTTCTTTTGTCTAGAAAGGGAATGATTATGGGAAAACAGGAGTGATTTTAGCAAAAGATTGTGGGAAGTGATGTAAAATATCAAAAAGCATTTTGCCCTGTGTGACACTGATCCTATGACATGCCCTTGAAGGCATTTCTTGTCTGACAGCAACAATTCCTTGCATAGGACGGGAAGTAGCAAGCCAGGCTTGGCAAGAATCCTAGTTTGGCTTTATGTAGAACAGACCCCACACCCAGCAAGTGGACACAGGGGGTGTTTTTGATGCCCTATCTCCACTCCTCCCAGACCAAATCTTCTTTTAGCCACATCCCCACCTTTGTTTTTGTTACCTAGAGCTGCAGCCTTCCTTTTATCAAAACTGACCATTAAGGTCAACTAATTCACACTGATATATAGGTGTTGGTTAGGTTTGCATTCCACAGTCATTCATTGACCGTGTTCTTTGTGCCAGGCATTGAGGACACGGGAGCAGAGAAAAGAAAGCTCATATTTATTGAGCACTTTTTAGATGTCACATATTAACTCACAAGTGAATATGACACTCAAGAATCTCAGAGTCAAGTGGAAAAAAGCAAGCGTGCAAATAAATTATTATCACTGTAGAAGACTGGCTTATACTTGCCAGGTTACCCTTCTGCTACACCACTCGGTTGGAAACTCCTGGGAGGCGGACTGTCTGCTTTATGGTTATAGACCTGGCCCCAGGGGAGCCCTCCTGAAGCACAGTGGATTCTCAACGGGTACTTGTTAGATGCATATAATACGATGATTAGGAGAGTCCATATATGAGTCTGTGGCAACAGAATCCTACAGGAGCAGGTGTTGGAGTTGAGGAGAGCAAATGCTCAGTCATGGAGAGAGAGAGGCAGCTTCCCAAGCAGGCAAAAGGGAAGAAGCCATCGAGCTGCAGGCAGAGGGGGCTGTACATGCAAAGACCAAGGGAGGGAAAGAGTCAGGAGGTTGAGGAAAAGCTAGGAACTCAGAGAAAATCAAGGAGTTTTGATGTGATTGGAATTTAGAGTATTTTGAGAGTGTGCCAAGAGGCAAGGCTACCCATGTTTGTTCAGAGAAGAAAGTGCTGATGACTCTTTTAAAATCATGTTGTGTTAATGTCAATGTCCAAAGTTGGTTTACCATGGGTAAAGGAACTAGTCAATGAATAACTTTAAGAATTCCGTGCCCAAGAAGGTTTTGAATCCACCCCTGCTTCTAAGGGCAAGTGTCCTCCGGGCAGGAGAACTAGATCAGTGAAGGAAGGATTTCCTCAGTTGGAAAAGCCAGATGTGAAGCAGTGATTTTACATTTCTTTTCCTGATGAGGGAAAAAAAAGGAGTCAGAAAATCCATCAGTGTTCAATTAATTGTTATGTAGAGCTTGCTCTGGGATTCGCAGAGAGCAGAACTTACAGCAGGAAAAGACTACTGTGACATTTGTACAAGCCAGCATCTGCTGTACCCCCAGAGAAGAGAACAGATGAATGTTTCTTTTCAATGAAGAATTTTTAAGGGTTCAACTACAGCTAAAGGTTAGTGAGGTGTTGCTATTCCTTACATATTATTTTTGAAAATGAATTTCACAAATAGTACTTAATGATGTGTTCGTGTGAGTGCTTTGTCATTTCTTTCTTTGGTGATTCTTCCACGCATGTCTTAAGTGTGTGGAGACGTCTGAAATTCTGTTCCAAGGTTTCCAGGAAGTCTTGCCACTTGAATACCAAGCTGAATGCCCAGGCTCCTGGTGGTAGTTACCCTTTGCTAGTATTGTTAGCCTTGCATTCAAAGCCATTTTCTTAAGTGACTAGCAGTATAAAATAAAATTTTTTAAAAACCAGTATAAAAAAATAAAATAACATAAAACAACAGCAGTCAGGAGGGTTAAGTCGACCCCCCTTTCCTTGCTGCACAGGTTATGCTCACAGCTGTCTGTATATTGGCTCACGGAGTCCCTACCAGAGTACATGAGCTTCCTCGGGCTGCCATAACATTATAACAAGCCGCTGACTTAAACAACAGAAATCTATTGTCTCACAGTTCTGGAGACTAGAAGTCTGAAATCGAGGTGTCAGCGGGGCCATGCTTCTCCTGAAACCTGTAAGGGAGTCCTTCCTTGCCTCTTCTTAGAGGTGGTGGTTTGCTGGCAATCTTGGGTATTTCTTGGCTAGCAGCTCACACATGGCTTCTATCACCATCTCCATCTTTACATGGTTTTCTCCCTGTGTGAACCTGTGTCTTCCTATGGCTGTATTCTTGTTAAAAGAGCAGTCAGACTGGATAAGGGGCCCACCCTACTATAGTATGACCTCATCTTAACTAATACATCTGCAAGGACCCAAGTGCCAAATAAGATCAGATTCTGAGGTGCTGGCAGTTTGGACTTCAGCATTTTTTTAATTTTTTTTTTTTTTTTGGAGGTGGGTGGGGACACAATTCAACCCATCACACAGAGTGTAAACCTCTCAGGGACAGAGACTGTGTCTTTTGTGGCTTTGATTGTCCAAGGCCCTGCCAGTGTCTGGCCAGTGCATTTTTGTGAAATAAATGGAGGTATGCACAATACTCTACCTAGTAGTCTGCTTGGAGAACTGAGTCTCTGATTACCCTGTCCAGGAGCATCTTCCTGACCTGGCCTCTGCCTCCAGGTCTCCACTGCAGCCCTGCTGGAATCCCACATTCCAGTCAAGAGAGAATTCTTAGTTTTCTCCAAATACCACATATTCTCTCACTCTTTTTCACCATGTATTCTCTTACTTTTTTTCATTCATGCATTTGCTTTTACATTAAACATTCTCCTACTCCCTACATCTCTGTATCAAATCACTGCTCTCCTACTGTTATAAACGTATCTCACATGTTTATGAATGAATGTTTGTTATTATAATTATTTTTACATACTTCCCTGTCCCACTAAGATAAGAGCTCCATGAAGTCAGGAACTAAGTTGTGTTCATAATTATAGTCCCAGCACCAAGCACACCACCAAAAGTGAATTTACCTTGAAACTCCAAGGCTGCTCAGTTGCATGGACCATTTCAAGCCCCTGTGCTTCGTGCCAGGCACTGTGCTGGGTACTGGAGACATAGAGGCAGGAGAAAGGGAGCTCATAATTATTTAGCATGTTTTAGATGTCAGGCACTGGCATTCTGAATGAATAAAAAAATCAAGGAGTGTAATGTTATACATGGAATATTGTATTTTTAAAGAGGGTCCCCCAAATTGTAAAACCTCATAAAACTCGTACCTGCCCCTGCATAGCACCTATGGAGCTGAGTGATATAATGCTAGCCATATTTTCATGTGTAATTTGAATATAACCTTCCTTCATCAAACCTTCACTAAGCTCCATCCAGAAATTATTTATTTCTAGACCATTATATCACTTTATGTATCTGTTTTACTTATTATATTTTCTATTAAATTATAGTTTTATATATTTGTCTTATTTTCTCCACTGGATTATAAATTTTATAATAATTAAGTCTGAATTATAATAATCTCTATCCATACCATACACTCTGAAAATAGTGTGTGCTCAATGAATATTTGCTGAGTAAATATTAAGAGTGACCAATAAGTTATTTATTAGTATGGTCCAGGCATTTACTTTCATCATTGCACTTAATCCAAAAACATGTGATGTAAGTACCGTTATTCCCATTTTAAGGATGCGAAAACTGAGGCTCAGCCAGATGAAGTTAAAATGACAGATCTCATAGCTAATAAATGGAAATCCCAGTTTCAAACTTCAGGTGTGTGTCTGAAGCCAAAGCCAGGCTCTTAACCACTGTGGTGAAATTCATCATTCTTCAGGAGTTGAGTGTTTCTTGTGCTTAAAGAACACCCATTCGGTAGAGGAATCAGACATGTAACTTTTTTTTAAGTGATGAATGCTATAATGCCCCGAAAACAAAATGCTCAGGGAGCGCCACCCAGGAGATGGCCACATGCGCCTGGGAGAGCTGTTGAAGGATAAGCCATTCAGTTGGGACGAGCATTCCAGCCAGAGGAAGGCCTGTGAAAAGGCTCGACAGGGCCTGGCCATGGGGCCACACAGGAAGCCACATGGGAAGAGTGTGAGCCCTAAGGGACTTGTAGACAGTGGAGGTGAAAGAGCTTATGGAGCCCCAATCATGAAGGCCTCACAGGTCATGCAAAAGAAACTAAGCAGGATTTTATTTCTCAGGTAGTGGAGAAGCAATGGGAGCTTTAAAGAAAGGGAATGAAATGATTGTATTTGTTTTGTAAGGAAATTTCTCTGGCAGCAGCACGAAGAGAGTGCAGGGGTGCACGACTACTCGGAGGCCCTGGGGAGGGATCCCTGGCAGGTCCAGGTGTGAGAGTCTGCAGGCTTGAAGCGAAGCAACAATCCTAGGATGATTGGAGAGTCCTCTCTCGGCTAAGACTGATTGCATTTGTTCAATGATTGAAGTGAAGTGCTGGATAAACACTAGAGAGACCATGCAGAAGTTTCTGATTACAAGATTAGACAGGCAGCGTTAACTAGATAGGAATGAAAAAAGAAAAAAAATTCCGGGGAAGATAATAAACTCCTTCTTAGGCAGTTAGGCAGAAGTTTGGAGTAGAGGAGACTGTGATCTGGTCTGGAGGGATGGATTAGTGACCCATCAATGAGGCAAGGTGAAGGACACCCATTTACTAATTCATTCAACAAACATCGGGGCCTTACTGTGTGCCGGGTACTATGCTAGGTGCTAGAGGCAGAAGGTGGTGCCACTCTTATATAAATTACAGTCTAGTGGGAGATAGGCAACAAACAAACAAATAAAATACTCTATTGTAAGATAAGCATTATGAGGAAGACCTACAAAGGGGCTAGGATAAAAAATAATGGAGTAGGGGCCTAGTTCAGATGGTGTGGTCAGACAGTACCATTTAAACTGAGACATAAAGGAAGAAAAGTGGTTCCGCAGGAAAGAGCTAGAGGAAAGGAGTGAGAGGAGAAG
Source organism: Miniopterus natalensis (assembly GCF_054644295.1). Taxonomy (NCBI): domain Eukaryota; kingdom Metazoa; phylum Chordata; class Mammalia; order Chiroptera; family Miniopteridae; genus Miniopterus; species Miniopterus natalensis. Next base: position 31,903,658 of record NC_142091.1, read on the forward strand.
GCAGCCAGGGATCCAGTTTTTGGAAACACCACTTATGGACGGCAAGACAATGAGGGGCCCCTTCAAGGAGCCTAAGAAGGAACAGAGGTAAGGGAAGAAACAAAAACTGTATTCTCTTTGGCAAGAGAGAGAGATTCTCTAACTGGGCTGTCTACTACAGTAGCCGCTACACACATGTGACTTTAAATATTAAACTGCTTCAAATGAAATAAAATGGAAAATTAAGTTTTTCAGTCACACTAACCGCATTTCAAGTGCTTGGTAACACATGGGGCTAGAGGTTACCATATTGGACAACACAAACATACAACATTTCCGTCACCACCAGAAGTTCTCCTGTCAGTGTTGATGGAAAGGAAAGTTTGTAAAGCTGAAGACAGGTCAAGTTGGAGGTGAACGGTAGGGCCATACCTGTTCTCTCCACTCTCCTCAAGGTGAGTCCTAAATAGGTGTTGAATCATCAAATGGAATTCTGGCTTTAGAAGTGGGAAACTCCCATTTCCGGCTTCCATTAAGTAAATACATGTAAGGCTAGAGTTGGAAGGGACCATAGCAATTCTCATTTATTGTATCCACCACCCCCTCTCACGTACAAGATGGAAACTATCGCTCCAAGAGGCTGTTTTTGAGGACACCCAGGGATTCACATTGGAGTCAAGACTTCAAAAGATTTCAGTCTAATTTTTTTTTCTTCAATAATATGGATATATCCAAATTCGAGTTAAGGAAAGACCTGTAAAACTTGAAACCAAAGGCTTTTTGTTTAATTAATTCAAGCCATTTTTCCTATATCGCACTAATTGCAGAGGGTTTGAACATTTGGTAATTAATTGAAATTCATAATACCATAGAGCTCTAGTTCAAAAGACAATTTAAATAATCTTTCAGAAAATGTGCTTTGCTGTTAGGAAGAATATGCAGGATTCTTCTCTCTCTCTCTCTCTCTCTCTCTCTCTCTCTCTCTCTGTTTCATCCCATTATCAAATATTAGTTTCGCTTATACCCGACTTCATAATGTTTTCAAATATTTCACCAGTCATGAAAGCTTGAGGATAAATGCACAACTATAAAAAATAGCTTTGTCAAATGCTTATAGTTTTATTTAATAAGGTTGCTAAAATTATTCTTTTTAAAATTAACTGCTCTTTAAAAATTCAAAGTGCAATGGGAAGCAGAAGCAAATACCTGTCAGGATATATGATATATACAACTTCATAGGGATGTTTTCAGCCGGAACATTATGAAATAAAAGAAAACAAGAAGGGTGATTCAGTTTTCTTTCCCTTTGGAGGTGAGGTGATGAGTACAAGGTGTGACTATGAAAAGCGAGAGCAATACTTTACTGCTTCCTTATTTGTCTTTTTGAGAAATTTCTACAAAAGCAAATTGAGATGAAACATGGTTATCATATTTTTGATATGTGAATAAGTAAAAACTTCAAATATTTCAAAATCAAACTAATCAAGATTTGATTGGTGCAAACCTATAGCTGATTTGTTTGTGGGGAGAAAATTATTTGTCTATTTGATTTATTTCACCAAGGATATTATATATTCTCAAATGTATAGCTAATTCTGAGATTTCCGCCAGAGAGGAGAGCTAAGAGAGACTTTTTTGTTTTACAAAGGTTGCAGCCTAGATTCTGGCAGTTAAAGCTACTCTATTTGCTACGGCCTCAACCAAAGCCCCTTGCTCTGCAGCAGGGATGTCTGTAGAGACCTTTAGAATGTGTAATTAAGCTCCTTGCAGGCAAACTGGGGAGGTTGTAGAAACAGCACAAGACAGAAACACTTCAGGCCCACAAACAGAAGTTGCTGCGTGCACTGAGTCACCCCTAGGGGCAGAAACATCCAGTGCCTTCAGGTCATCCAAGTATAAAGTTAGAATTCCTCAGCTTGGCATCTGCGTTCCTTCCCCACCTGCCTTAGTCTCCTCGTTTTCCTCGACACAGAGCCTGCACTCCATTCAAGCTGTAAGACTCTCTGTTCTCTAAACACATCTTGCATCTGCCCTCCTCTGGCCCTGGGTTCATGCCACCTACTGAAATACCATCTACTGCCCGGCCGGGCGTGGCTCAGCGGTTGAGCATCGACCTGGGATCCAGGCGATCGGGGTTCGATTCCCGGTCGGGGCACATGCCCGGGTTGCGGGCTCAATCAGTGACTCTCTCATCATTGGTGTTTCTATCTCTCTCTCTCCCCCTCTCCTTTCCTCTCTCTGAAATCAATAAAGATATATTTAAAAAAAAAAAAAAAAAAGAATACCGTCTACTTTCCTTTCCACTTAGCCAGTTTCCACCCATCCATCAAGCTCTAGCTCAGGTTCCGTCTTCTCCATGACTTAATCTTTTTCCTTTAAAGCAGAGATTTCTCACAAATAGCAGTCATTCAGTATTTAACATATGCTCCCTTGCATTGTTGGTTTGTTACTTTATGTATGTCTGTTTGTTTTCCAAAGGTCATAATTCCCCAAAGGGAAAAGAAAGGAGTTAGCATTTATTGAGCACCTGCTGTGTGATTCTAGTATTTTATATATTATTTCAATCCATCCTCACAGTGTCTAAAGATAGATATTATTGTTCACAATTTACAACTGAAAAAAATAAGACATCAGAAAATTCCAACAGGGTTAGTCAGTTATGAATTGATATGATCTATCTATCTCCAAGGCCCTAGTCTTTCCGAATATCACAGAACACCATTCCATTCCCATCTAAAAGAGTTTTTTTTATCTCACGCAGTACCAATCAGAATATTTAGTATGTACTCAGTATCTTATCTTATCATGTTCTCCTAACAGCAGTTCAGCAAAAACCCTTTATCTTTGTTTATCTATGTGACATCCAATAATCTGCTTCATTGATTATTGGGCTGATTGATGAAAATGATTACTTGAATATGAGGCATACACTGCACTATAGTCTTCTGAGGCACGGGGTCCTGTAGATATATAAGATATCAGTCTCAGCCAACCAGCAGCTTTGAAGACTTCTGTGATTGGCCTCTAAGCCACCACCTTTGGCTATGCCCCACTACAACTTGTACTAATATGCATTTGCTTGTCCCACTGAAATGTCTCTTTCACCTCCTAATACTGTTCTTTTCCTTAACAACGTTGCTCGCATGACTACAGTTGCATTTATAGAGAAATAAAGACAAGAGAGCCCAGGGAGACCAGCTGGCCCTTTTTGTGGCACCTCAATGGTAACCATAGGACTGGATGTGGGCTTTAGCTCTGCCTGCTCTGAAACTCAATTTTTGCCAGTGTATCCAGGGATGGTTAAGCTCATATGCCATAATGCCAAGTTATTAACTTACAATAGGAAATATATCTGCTCACAATAACAGAATGTGCTAATTAGCACATCCACTCCCATTAGCAAATGCACTATGGAAAACCAGAATTTGATTAACAGATGGCTTGGTGAGTCTGAACTCTGAGAGAGAGAAATCAGCCAACCAGCTGACTTTTATGGCTATTGTCATTGAGCTAGGATGGCCAGATGAACCCATTTCATGAGTTGTCCCAACCCACAAGCACATTCCTTTCAGTGACCTGGAGCTGGGCTGGAGAGCACCTCCGCCACACGGTGCTGGAGATACTTTACCCAGTTCTTTCTCCTGATACCCAGAAGACTCTCTCTCTCTTTTCTTTTTCTAGTTTATTAAGTTTTATGACTTCTATTTCTAAAGTAACACTTCCTCCACATTTAAATGTGCCTTGTTTAACATGTCTTGAAGAAACAGGCCCTCCTTCTTGCTTTGAGCCAAAGTCAGATCAGATATGTATCTTTGACATGGTTGAGAGGCTAATATTTTTGTGCTTTATCCTTTTGTTTAGGGTGCAACTTTTCAGGGTCCTGATTTCTGCAGAGGTCTTTGATCTGACCCCCACTCGTGGACCCACACAGCCCTTTTCTTTGTGCCTCTATCCACTCTGGACACTTGGATACTAGCTCTTTGGAGACCTATAGAAGCTCTTTAATCCACTGCTAGTCCCAGTACTTGCTTTCTTCTATGAACTTGTATTCCCTTTTTTTCCAGCCTCTGAGGATTTCTCTTACTGACGTGCAAGCTTAGCCAGTGATTTAAAAGTATTTTATAAGTATTCTATTCAGAAGTTTAGCCGCTTTGTAATGAAAAGGGTTTTTAGGACATCTAGTCTGCCCAAGAGCTAGAAATAGAATTTCAATGTATACTTTCCTTTAATATTTTTTTGCTTTCTGGATGCTTTTAGCTCATTGTCTTATCTGAATTGTATCACTCCCCCACGAGGCAAACATAATTCCCTGCCAAGTTATTGCCCAAGCAAAGAACCTGCCCCACAGAGAGCATCCATGGATTCTCACAAATCCCTAGAGAGACAGAATTAGAATTCAATATCATTTCATCCAAACCCTCGCTTGTTTTTTTTTAATTCATATAATATATTTTGTGTATTTGTGTGTCTCTCATAAGCTCAGCCTGTACTAGTTCCCAAAATTACAAAAACCCATGAACCATGGTATCTTTTAGGACCATACTGATTAACAGTATAGAGATGAGTAAACAAAGTAATATCAGAGCAGCAGAGACAACGGTAGTGGTGTGAGCAGTGAAGACAACGTGTGTTCAAATGAGAGCGACTCAGCTGCCCAGAGGCAAGGGCTTCAGGGGGAGGAGGCGGCACCCAGCTCCAGGCTTGACGGCCCAGTAGGAGCTCAGGACACCGACGAGGAGAGCAGGGGAAGCATCTTTCAATCAAAGAGAAGCAGTCTGAGAAATACGTTAAGACAAGGAACAGCCTGGTGAGGAGCTGCGGCTGGCAACTCCACATGCCGGGAACATGGGGAGCAAGGGAGCACGGCAAAGGGAGGCATTGGGGAGGTGGGCGAAGGTCAGAGGATGAAGAGCTCTGAATGCCCTGCGTAGAAGTTTAGGCTTTATCCTGAGGCATGGAGATCCCTGGAAGGCTTTTGAGCAAGAGAATAACAGGCTCAGATGTATATTTTAGAAAAACGACTAGAAACATTCTCATGGCTTATTTCCCATTGCACCACACAGCCTCTCACCGTGGTATGTCTGGTGAGTTGACCCGAGTGACTCCACAGATCTCAGAGGTTCCACCTCAAGGAAAATCCCACTAATGGCCACGAGGAAGCCTTCAGGCTAGGTAGTCACTTCCCTTTTTTAATCTTGAACCCTCTTAAGCCATCTGTTTTAAGGATAAAGAATTAGCCCATAGCATCCTGCTCCTGAAAACGTCCCAGCTGGCTTAGAGCATCCTCCGAGACTCCAGCTAAACAAGATTATGCTGCTGCTGATCTGCCACAGCTGGGAGCAAAGTCAGACTGGCATCTCTCCAATTGTCCAGCATCCAAGGGTTTTATAATTAAAAAAGGCTTTTTACATCACATTAGAAAGAAAAATAAAACTGCTTAAATGAGTGTAGCCAATTTCATCCAGATGATAAGAAAAAGAAAATCTTTTTTAAAAGAAGACTGGTCGCTCATTGTTCTTGGCTACTTTAGCTTATTGCACACATGTCTCTGAATGAGCACTTGTCCCATTCTTGGGCTTTTATAACTGTTCACATTTGGCTCCTCTCACCCCAGCCTCTGTGATCTTTGTATCCACAACACCTGACACAAAGTAGATACTTCATAGATGCTTGTGTATTGAAAGGTTGGATGGATGAATAAATTTATGTTTTAAGTGGATAGATAAGTGTTTTTTAATTTCATTCTGAGTAACCAGTTACCATCTTCTATAGGTTCCATACTTAAAATCTAATATGAAAACTGAAATTAGTAGCTAGTTCCTACTATGTACCAGGTATTGGAGACAAAAGCAAATGATATGATCCCTGCTCCCTAGTTGATCACTCTAGCTGGAGAGCAAGACAAGTAAACCAACCCAGTGTAATAAGAATTATGATAGATACATGGGAGGAATGTTAGAAGAGGCACCAACTCAGACTACAATGGGAAGATTAAGGAGAGTGTCAGGGATGGCTTCCAGAAAAATCATGATCCTTGAGCTCCATCCTGAATGAAGAGTGAGAGAATTTTGTTCCACAGTCTGTGTTATGATATATAATAATGACTGGTAATGGTCCCCTAAGTCATCCAAATTCTGGATGACAAATGACATAGTAAATTGGAACCCAGATCATTTCAGTAAGAAAAGTATTGCTGTTCTTTATAAATTGGTGTCATACACTCATTTATTCAATCATCAGCTGTTTATTGAGCAGCCTTCTAGGTGTATTAGTGATATGTGGAAGTATAAAGCATGAAACTGTATCTTCAAGAGGTTATAATCTCACCAGAGGCTACCATGACCTCACACACAAAACAGCTCTTGGAAATGTAGGGCATTATATTTACCAGACCCAAAGTCATTGGTCCAGGCAATAAGCATACAGAAGTGCAGCTGTAGCTCAAAATATTTGGGAATGGGACATCATGAAGAAAGTAGACCTTGAACAGGTCTAATATAAAAAGGAGGAAAATAAGGCAAAAGGGGGAAAAATAAGATCAAAGAAAAGAATATTCCACATGAGAGACTTGAAAAGGAAAGGACAGAGGTGGGGCTGAGAATGTAACACTAAATCAACTTAAAGTTACAAAGGCTTACTGTGAGCAAGTCCCATGCTGAGCACCATGGAGGAGACAAGCATGCAGGAGACATTGAATGAGTTGTCAGAGTGCCCACAGTGCAGAGGCCCACTGGCAGCCCATAGCCAGACCCACTGCTGGCATGTTGGATACAGCACCATACCTTTAATTGTTTTTATCATTGTCAACTTAAAATTCTGGAAAATTTACTTAAAAATCTAGATTCTTCAAATACCTTTAGAAATTGGAGAATCTGGCAATACTAGTTGGTGTTCCTACTTGGAGTAATGGTCCAGAATTCAGCAGAAGCAGCCCTTTAAATGGATTATATTCCCCAGTTTACTACCATTCCTACTCAGCCTGCTTCACTCATTCGCGTTACATGCCCTATCCCTGTAAACTTTAGATTTTTTGCCATCCCTGATTAAAAATCTAGTAAAAAGGGCCCTGGCCCGTGTGGCTAAATTGGTTGGGTGTCATCCCATACACTGAAAGGTTGCCTGTTCGATTCCCAGTCATGGCACGTGCCTGGTTGCCAGCTTGATCCTTGGTGGGAGGCCTGTAGGAGGTAGCAGATCAATGTTTTGCTCTAACATCGATGTTTCTCTCTCTCTCTGTCTTTCACTCTCTCTCCTGTCCCTTCTCTCTCTCTCTCTAAAAATCAATAAAAAATTGTTTTCAATGATCTAGAAAAGGGAAAGATATTTGCATAAATAATCAGTCCTCAGTGTAAGGAATTTAAATTAGAAAAAGTAAATCATTTGGTGTGTGTTTACGACATTTTATTTGCATACTATTTTACAGATTTATTTCTCCCCATTATTAAAATAAGCATCATAATTCACTGCAATATAAAAAATAAAAAATGAATTTTTTAAAATGTCTTTTTAAGACATTTAAATCTCACAAGTTCAGAAAATTCCAAATAATTTGATTTAAAGACTTGTTCAGATCATTTGAAATAAATGAGGCCCAGGTAAATTAAGTAAAACCTACTCTCTGTCACTCAAGCATTACATGTGTTGTGTCCTTACAAATAGGAAGCAATATAGCAAAGTGCAGAGGTCACTCATAAAATGCTCCCACATTTTATGAGTGAACTCTGCACTTTGAGAAGTGCACATAAAGAAGTTATGGGGGGTGATGTTTCACAATTATCTTTTAAAGCTATATTCTTTCTGCAGAGAGTCTCTTTGCACATAGAGAAGTTATGGGGGGGTGATGTTTCACAATGATCTTTTAAAGTTGTATTATTTCTGCAGAGTCCCTTTGCATATTAAACACATAAGGATAATTCTTACTTCCAAAGGAATGATATTCTTTCCCATTTTTAAAAATACCATAAAACTTCACTTTCCCATTTTGATAGAAGCATCAGTACAAGATGCTTCGCTTTCTTCTTAACTTTGCAAGAAGCGCACATGTGATGGAACTGACAGCTTTTTTGTCTAAGAAACATGAAAAAGAGGTTGGATGATGGCAAACCGGAGAGTAAGTGCCCCATCTATAGAGGACCCTGCTCTAGCCAATTGTTGCTATGCAGCAAGATTGAGAGCCAGTGTTGGTAGAATGTCTGATTCCATATGAAGCCATAAGTCCATATTTTAGACAAATTTTTTCTAATTTTAAATATGAGCAACTAATACAAAAGCTTGTAAACACTATAGGTCAGATTAAGCCTTCCATTTGCTGATTTGCAGTCTCTGGAATAGATCATGCTCTAGACTCTGCATTTACAGTCCTCACTAAGGACCCCTGTCATTTGGGTCCAGCTACTTCCAAACATATCCACGTGGATATTCCACCATTACCTGAAACTTAACGTGTCATAATCAGAGTCACCTTCATGACCCTAGATTCCACTCCCCTCCCCCTTTTGTGATTCACTTAGATGTTCTTACTGCCTGAGTACTTGTCTGGGCCCACCATTTCTTCCTCCAGATTTCCTCTCATGTTGTTTTTGTTCTGTTTTTTTCATTGTCACTGCCGTCCCCCTTGTTTAGATGGTCACTTCCTGGAACCTGGATTACTTGGTCAACATCCTAACTGATTTCCCTGCCTCCCATCACACTTTTGTGCCCCTCCCCGTCAGTCCTATATACAACAATTGCTTAATCTTTCTAAAATGGATTTACATATCCTTGGTACCTCAGAGTCTTCCATTGGGTCCACACTGCCTACAGAGTAATTAGCTCTATAAGATCATTCATGTCTGGCCTATTCAATCTAGTTTCTTGCCCCCCAAGTTTTCACCCTCTTTTTGGATACATCCATCCTACCAAGTAGCATTTGGTGCTCCATTCAAGAACAGATGTTTTAAACAAAGGTAAAGTGGGAGTAAAGCTAGTTTAGGGAAATGTTTTGGAATTAAGAAATGGCTTTGCATGGCGTTTTGGCACTTGTGACAGTGAGGAATCCAGCACTTTCCCTGATGGTAGCATCTTTCTTGCTGTGCAGATCGATCTTACTTTGGGGAGCCATTTTCATAGGTAGTGAGTTGCTGGTGTCATATATCCCAGTGAAAGTCCAAGCAATCTAAATCCTGATTGGGTCACCCCGTGAGCTGTGTCCTCTGCTTGTTTCTGCAGGGAGCCCCGCAAGGTGGTCCTGCACAAAGGCTCCACTGGCCTGGGCTTCAACATCGTGGGCGGAGAAGACGGAGAGGGCATTTTTGTCTCCTTCATTCTGGCCGGCGGACCAGCAGACCTGAGTGGGGAGCTCCAGCGAGGAGACCAGATCCTATCCGTGAGTATTTCTCCTTAATCTTCATTCCCACCACTCATGAAAAATTCACTTTCGGTGATGACTCCAAATGCACCTTAATGACAAAGGAAAATGATGAGATTATTATGGCCTCGGGTGCGTGTTACAGTTTAAATGGTGTTCGGGTACTTGATGTTTGTCACCTCCCTAGATACAAGTAAAAGTGCTAGTGTTTTCATTTCAGTTTTCTGAGGCATATGTATATCGCATCGACCATTGAGAAGCAAGCCTCTTTAAAGTGTGTTACTTATTTTTTTAAATGCAATTTTTTCCCCCAAATCCATGACCCTATTCTAAAAACTGCACTTTTTTAATGTGTATGGTTCTTTGCACACAGCCATTTGTAAGGAAATGCATAACATAATGCTGTCCACAATTTGGTGACATTGGTAAATGGTAGCAGCATTGCCATTTACCTAAAAGCAAGAATCTCCAGCAGCAAGTTATTGAGCACCTATTATTTACCAAGAATTTTATAAAAGTAATTTTTAATTCTCACAATCACCCTGAAAGGTATTGCCCCATGTTTAGATGAAGAGAATGAGGTTCAGAGAGGTTAAGTAACTTGTCGAAGTTTATGCGACTTGAGAGAGTCAGAGCTGGGGTTTAAACATTCCGTCCTAACACCCATCACGTCTTCCCTCCCTCCTTTTGCTCTTTCTTCCTCTTTTCCTTTTTTCCCTCTTTCCTTTCTCCCTCCTTTCTTCCCCACTTCCTTCCTCTTATTCAAATATTTATTGACTGTTTCTTTCCACTGCATTAAGCTATCTGCCTGGTATAAACTTTACGATAGGTGGTTAAGTCCATTGTGAGTGTTCGTGTCTGTACTGAAACTTTGGTGATCATGCAAATAATGGGGAATTAATAAGAATCTTCGTTCTTATGACTGAGGTTATGGTTCATATAACTCAGTGAAGCACTTACTTTGTGGTTTTTATTGTGTACTTAGGAAATGTTGCCTTTGTTTTGTCGCTATGGCTTATAGCTAGAATTTCCCGGCAACCTTATATTTGTCAGCCATTGTTCCACCACCACCACCCCACACACACACACATGGTTTACCTATATAACACTATCAGTTGGGCCTGGGTAAAGTGTCTGGTGACCTTGCCTTATGTGCTCCTGTGGTTGTCCCACACCCACGTGCCTCTGCTCACTCATCAGCTAGCAGGTGTCTGGAAGGATTGAGCATGGAAGGAAAAAGGAAAGGCCCCAGCCTTGTTCTGCCATCCAAGAGCCGAACATCCCCCCTTTAACTACTTCCCCCACCCACTTCTTCTGTACTTAAATGATATATAAGATATAACTGTAAGGTTTCCTCTCCACTATTAAACCTTATTTACTTACATCTTTCTTTCTCTACTAAGTGGCAAAAGCTCCCTGAAAGCAAATTCCCTATCTTAAATGATTTTGTATCCTTGACATTTAGCAGAGTGCCTGGCACATAGCAGTCTCTCAAAAAAAATGTTTGTTGGATGAAAAAGTATTGAATAAATACGATGATGCTTTAGAAAGTCGCTATAGCCTGAGAGACTGACTCTAAAAATTGTATCTAGAACATACTAATATATCCCCATCTTCCTGGGTCAAAATCTGTACACTGGGGTCCACTCTGTCCTTTTATTACGATCAGCATTCACATCGTCACAGTGTTTTCCCGGACGGAAGGCACTTTCACACGCATTAATTTGGGGGATCTTACAAGGAATTCTAATGTTCAAGACAGGTTATTGTTACTCTCACTTTCCACATCAGGGAAAGGGGACTCAGAAAGGCTAAATGATTCATTCAAAGCGCCACAGCTACTGAACGTGATGTGACCTCAAAATCAGGTCTCCTTATCCCAAATCAGTGTGTTTTTCTCCCACAGCCCAATCTCTCTTCAAAACCCGTGAATGGTCTCGTTCCGCAGCTTCTTAGTACACAGTGCTCTGTGCACACACCACACTCAGGAGCACACAGAACAAGGAAGAGCTAATATTTAAGTGGTAATTTTCAGCCGGTCACTATTATAACTAATTTAACCTTATAATAGCCCTAGGCCTTATTATGCTCTTTTTTTTTTTTAATATATCTGTATTGATTTCAGAGAGAGGAAGGGAGAGGGAGAGAGAGAGAGAAACATCAATGATGAGAGAATCATTGATCGGCTGCCTCCTGCACGCCCCCGACTGGGGATGGAGCCCGCAACCCGGGCATGTGCCCTGACCGGGAATCGAACCCTGATCGCCTGGATCCTAGGTCGATGCTCAACCGCTGGGCCACACCCGCCCAGGCTATGCTCATTTTAATGATGCAGAAAACTGAGGCACGGAGATGACATTAGAGTCTTTAACTCTGTTAAGTGAGAAATCCACTAAGCCATAGGTTTTATTCATTGTAACCTTTATGCGTGTGGTAGGAAAAGGGATGAGCTAATAATCTTCTTATGGCACAATGAAGAAAACTCACAAGCATTTCTACTTTCAAAAGTAGTTGTATCTATTTAAATATTATTGCCATAGTAAGTAAGGCAACCAATTGGAATTACATAGTCTTCTTAGAGATTACAACTGACAGAACAAAACAACAGTCTCTGAAGTTCAGAGATGCCCTTTTTTATGTAAATCATGTGCAAGGAGTAGTACAATGATCATACTGGCACCTGCCTTTTTGCAAATGGAAAGGAAGAGAGAACATTTCTCCTTTTAAGCTTGGGAACATTTATTTAAACTGGAGCTAGAAAGTAGCTCGTTCAAAGCTCAGTCCTGGAATTTCATTGGTTAACACTGCAAGACAAGAATAAGCAGGCTTGAGAAGCTCAAATATTACAATATGAAAAGAAAACTGTCCGAATAGAATGATTAACGATGGACTGTGGAGGAAAAGCATTCTGCATCTACGGCTTACACTGGCCATATCAGAACAAGCTATGCCTTCCTGGGAAATGCAAGAACAAAAACTCTAAATAGTAATTGCGTTAAATACAAAGTCAACACATATTACTAGGTCATGTATGGTTAATTGCTAACAAGTTACACTAACAGTAACATAGTGGAGAGAAGAAAAAATAGAATCCCCAGGGAAGAGAACTGGAGGCTAGGTCTCCGCTCTCAATTGATCTTTACAGAGAAGAGGCTTATATAAAAGGCAATTACCTTTCTGATCAGGGGCATAATGTCCATTCCTATGTTCCAGAATTATCTCCCACACAGACTATAGAATCTTCCCAGATTATTTCTTTTACTAATGGCTTAACTGTATGCCAGGTTCTGTACCAGGACTTGAAATCTCAGAGATGAATGAGATAAATACACTCAAAATGTTCACAGCCTAAAAGCAGATATATCTATATATCTAATGGGTGTGAGTGCACAGATAGATAATATAGATGATGATATAGATATAGATATATGGATATGGACATGGACATGGATATGGATATAGATGGCATTCTGAGGAAAGAGAGGAGACTAAACACTTAGAATAAAGCACGTCCTAGTGTAAGTAGACAGTGCTGCTCTCTCTACTCACAACTCTGCATTACAAATGTGTCTGACTTTTTAAAAGAGTATCGGATAACCATGTAGCAGGGAGGCCTCTTTAGGTATCTGGGCCATTCCTTCTTTGGGACAAGGCTCGGACTAGATCAGCATTTCCCAAAGTGTGAAGCAGCAGGGTTGCATTAGGTTGCTGCCAAGAGAAGGGGTTCCCTGGCACCAAGTTTCTGCACTGAAAAATTTCTCAAAAACATCTGTTACCAGTGTGCACTGGGAGCCTCCTTAGAGGCAGATAAAGCACATGGTTTCTCCCAAATAGATCTGACCACCACACCCCCTCATAAGGGGCACCTCACAGGACACCAGCAGTGGGAAATGCTTGAGTAGGTATTTTTATAGCTCCCCCGACTGACTTTCCCTGCAAGGTAGGCGGCATACCTGTCTCTCAAGAAAAGGCAACCAGCTTTCTGTGTTTTAAGATTATGGTGCCATCTAGTGTTGGAGAGATTACCCTCCACCCCCTCCCCACCAGAGCCAGGGAACTGAAGTAGCTGAGATGCTGAAAGATGTAGAAACCATCGCCTGAGGCTACATGCCATGCACTTGTTGGGAGTCTTCTTTTCTGTCCAAATTGTCCTTTACATATTCTGTTCCTCAGGGGTTTGTTGTAGAAAGCCTAATCCGATCACTGAACCTTTTTCTCTTAGCCGTTTTCGGGAAAGAGCATTTAGGGCGTTCAGCATGCAGTTGCGGTAACTAGTGCAGTGGTCCCCTCAGGCCATCTTCCTGTGGAGGGAAAGATAGAGAAGCCTCTGTTATTATTTGTTTCTGTGCTTTGTTATGAAAACAGTGTAGAGCAGAGCACACAGAGATAATACCCTGTAAAAAGATTCTTTCTTGTCTCACCAAGCAACTTTAGTTTATTGCTTCCTCAGGACTCCAAAAAAGCCCACCCTAGCTGACGTGTCTCCTTCAAAGCTCCCTCTGGATGGGCTGGGATATTTAACTAACATGACTGGGAATATGTGTTGTCAGGAGTGAAATGCTGCAGCTGTTTAGGTGGAGGAACAACAGGTAATTGTGAATTTTTAAGTTGAAATTGGAATCACATTGTGGCTTTAGAGAGACTGAAAATGAGTCCCATCTGACTTGGGTGTTTAATGCTCAGGGTATCCTCATGTTTAGGGCCATGCAGAGGCGGTAGACTTTACTTGTCAGATCCTCACTGCTAAGTTATTTAAATAAAATTGAGCTCTATGTACACTCTTCGCCATCCTGGGGTACTGATTAAGCCACCTTTATGTTGTGATCTCAAAGGACAATTCTAAATCCCTTCTAGCATGATGCCTGAAATCCCCATGCAGTGGTCCTCGTAAGAGCTTACAAACCCAGCCCTTGCAGGGACCGTGCCATATGAGCCATGTCCTTCCCTCTCAGGCTTGGCCCTCACCCCCACGAAGGAGACTTGCTTCATAGTCTCCAGTGCTTGAGGGTGTCTGAAGGGGCCGTTCCTCGCTGCTCCTGAAGCCAGCATGCCCCAATTTGCCAGAGAGGCTTCTGGGACCCGTGTAGAGATAGGGACAAGAGCATCTCCCAGCTGGGTGCTGCTCTGTCACCTTGTTTCCAAAAGCACAACAGCTTCAACTACCAGTCTCACCTAAGCAGCACCTTTAGCTTCTCTCCTCTTGTCCTCAACACTAGGAGTCACCGAGACTCCAGCAAAGCTTCTGCCGTTCCCTCCGGGACAAGCCTCAGTCCAGCTCTGGTCATCCATGGCCAGGAGAGCATTTTTTTTTCTGGCTGAGCACCACCAGCTCCACCTCCCCCAGCCCCAGAAAGAAGGGTAAAATGACACAGAGACCAACACCAGCTTAAACACAGCGGTACATACCTGCAAACTGGGATGATTCAACATCCATATTCAGGTGAAGGGTCATTTCACAGCTTCCCCCCAAAAAATGGGGAGACTTGCTTTGTCACCAAGGGCCTGTCTTATCCCTTTCCTCAAAGAAACAGTATTTGCTGAAGGGAATACTGAGCATCTTTAGCTTGAAAGACATTGAATATCGCATATTTTTTATGCATTCCCACCCTGCCCCTCTGCTCCTTCTCAAGATTTGTGGGACTTGTCTTCCTGACCGATGCAGAGCTCACAGCCCCCCTGCTCAGGGACCACCTCTAATAAAAGCAGTGGCCAGTGAAGAGGCTCTGGGGCAGGGATCTTGCCTCAGCCTTGGCTTCACCCTGGCTGACCCGTGGCCCACCTGCCAGAGGGCAGGGACTCAGCGGGTCCTGGCTGTGCCCTGTGAGTCCTTCGTTCCTGTTTGTTGCCCGAGCTGTATAAACATCTCCATCGCATACCCACTTCCAGTCTCTGGAAAGAGCTTGTTAAGGAGAATTTCACAGATCTGGCATTATACAGAGCACACTTGTACCACTTTGAGAATAGCTGGAACTGGTGTCATCAGACTGAATTTCTGACTTTTGAATGCCCCTTTTAAGAAGCATATTTTATCATGTCATTTCTTGCCCTTTCTTAAAACCTTTAAATAGTTTTCTGTTACTCTTAAAAGTCCAGAATTCTTGACAAGGCCTCCAAGGTTGGGTACACCACTTCCACTGCCCCCATTTATGCCCCAGCCACGCTTGCTGTTTCTTTTACTCCAGTCAGGGGAACTATTCAAAATATTTCGCAATTTGGCGCATACAGCTTGGCACCAGCCTGCACAATGAGTGGCCCCAGTGCCGCAGCTGCAGAATTATGGGAGGTGGGTTCTTTCTGGCAGCGGGTGGTGTGGGTCACTCGGGAGGGCTCAGTTATTTACTGACAAACCATATGGATGTCTTTCACTGTTGTGACAAGAGAAGTAGCATGTTGATGTGTGTGAGCTCCCAGCACATGCCTATGCAAGTACTGAATTTCCTCTGCGGAGGAACTTAGAATGAATAAGGGCCTTCTATTACCTGGGAGGGAGCAGAGAACTCATGGATCCCCAGGCCCCACTTAGGAAGCATCCCCATTGTCTAAGAGGGAATGTGTAACACATGTCAAATGAAGAAACTCAATAAACTTTGCACGCATGGTAGGAAACCAAAATTAACATTGCTATTTTCCAGTTACATTCCTTAAGGGCTGCTTACTCAATATGTCACAAACAAATGATGTATCACAACTTGTAGAGATGCAGCCAAAATAGTACATTGGAAACAGGCACTTAAAGCCGTATCTCTAATAGATAACCCGAGGACAACTACTCAAGACCTCAGCTTTCATCAGCCTTCAAAAGTCTGAAATTCAGTTTGATGATACCAGTTAGAGCTCTTGTACAACTGGTACTGGGATTTCTACAAGTGTGTTCTTTATAATACCAGGTTTGTAAAATGCATCTTAAAAAAGAGTTCATAATAAAATAAAGGACCTGAGAAGTCCTCCAGCAAATAAAGAAATGCTATGAAAGCATTTTCTAACCTTATTTAACTAAAAAATATTTTTCTCTGGAATATGATTTACTATCTAATGGACTCATACTTTTAGAAATTCTGCCTTACACTAATCCCCAGAAAAACTCAGGCAGGTATTTTATTTCACATTAAAATATTATTTGCAGAGCTAAGGGGATAGGACGGAGAGAGTTCAACCCAAATGCCTAAGACTGGAAAGATCCTCATCAAACTGAAGTGTAACTTTAGGAGGGGGTGATGGAGCATTAAATAAGAGATATTCTTTACACACAACTTATTAACCTATTCATATAAAACCAATCTGCAAACATTTACTAGGCATCGACTGGGTGCCAAAAGCTACTAGGCACTGAGGATACAACATGAAAAAAATAATTATGTCCTTGGTGAACAGGTAGCCTCAGGATGGGGGGCAAACACATAAACTGGGTATTTTCACTATAACACAGAAAGTGCTAATGGTAAGTTCTGGGGACCATATGGTCACAAAAGAAAGACTGTCCTTGGCCCAACCTGGGAATGTGGAAAGGCTTCGGGAACAGAAACTTCCCAGCAAAGAGGGTCTTGAGGAAGCCAGAACAGTGGAGAATTAGGGATAAAATGCCTAATATTTCTTGAGTATGAGCTTAGCACTAAGTATTGAGCTGGACACGGCACCATAATTTTACTGAATCCTAACAACAACCTTATCAGGTTGAAGGCTCAGAGAAATTCTACAATTTGCCCAAGAACACACACATAATCAGCAATGACAGTGGTGTATGAACCACTGTTGTCTCTGATTTTAAAGCTGTTCTTTTCTGCAATTCCAGACTTACGAAGGAGGATTGAATTTGGCAGTTTGCTTATGTCTGAAGCTGTCTGCACTCTACGTTCAGGCAGTGAGGAAAACATAAGTGCCTGAAATAACAGAACATTCCCAAGGAGACATATGAGCCACCACAGGAAGCCATTGTACACATACACACTAAGATTGAGGTGACTTAGAAGCAGCATCTCGAACCACTGAAGTTTCTCTTGGGGGCAAGGACTGTGTCTCATCCATCTCTGCACCCCATTAATTAGCATAGAACTCAGCGACTAAGCAAGTGTTGAATGAATGAATGAATGATGAGTGAATGAATGAATGAGACATCCTTGCCCACTTCTCTGAAAGCAGCTGCGAATCTTAGAGCCTCTCTCAGTTGTATTCATCTGGACTGTTGACCCAAAGGACTCCTTCTGTCTTGAAGATTCAGAATATCTTAAAGTTCTTATCTCTCTTACCAATGGAATATATTTTCCAAATCAGGCAAATTCTCTTTCTTATTGAGTAATAAGAATTCCCATAGACCAAGAAAATATTAAATAAATACTGTATACTAAATGCTAAATACATGATGTTTGTTTAAAATCTGTTTATAATATCTACTCTCCTTACAGAAAAATGTTTAAGTGATTGAGCTCCTACACTTGCCTCAAAAGCAGACACTTAACCCGGAGCCTTTTTCACACAAACATTGAAAATGAGCGATGACAGCCGAGCCCAGATAAAGGGGCAACCTTGCAGGCAGAGCTCAAGTTGTAAGGAAGGAGTGATCCTCAGCCAAAAGTGGACTGACTTTTAGTTCCAATTTGGTTTTGCTTCAGACCAACTTATTTTGCTAATCGATTCCTAACCACCATCATCATTTCTAGGTACAAAGTCCCTTTCTATGGGCATTGTCTCATTTGGTCCTCACAGCTTCCCTTCAGGACAGCAAGGAAAATGATCACCTGACCATTTTTGTACAGTAGGAAACTAAAGAGTTCACTGATTTTCTAACTCGGAGCCAGCTATGCCTCCTTCTGTCACCACCAGCTGTCTTACCTGTAATGCTAACTACTTTAGGATTGTGCCTGATGGGAGCTTGGACAGTGCGTTCACTCTCCTGAGTTCTGGACTCCAGACAACAGATATCAGCCGTGGGTGACTTAAATGGGAAAGGAATTTATTGGAGAAATAACAGATAGTTCACTGGATCCTTAGGAAGCCTGGGAAACCAGGCTCAGGGCCAGGAGGAAATTCTGTGGAAGGACAGTTTGTTAAGGACCCTGCTCTTGAGGCCATCACTATTGGCACTTATGGCCAGGCCACATCTGCTGGAGGGGCTGTGAGAAAATCTCTCTCTCCACACACCTTAGTGTGGGAATTCCAGGTTCCCAATAAGAACGCCTGCTTGGCCTGTCCATGCTGTGGGTACCGACAGATGGGGAAAGGGAATATTTGTCCCCACCCCCACAGCTTCTCTAATGGGGGATAAGGCGTGTCTCCTTCCTACCTTGGATTGGCCCAAAATATGAAGGATATTTGGACACTGAACAGTATATGATAAATGTCTATTAGAGATCACTTGGGTCATTGAGTTCTGTTTGAGGAATATTTTAGATATAAAACCTTGAGAATCATAATTGCTTCATACACAATAGAAAGTGTTTGTGGGGAGTAGCCTCCACTGGGAGGGGCCTGGGCCTGCATCTGGACAGCTGGCAGTGCCTTCGCTAAGCCTGCTCACCCCAATATGCCCACAAGAGACTCAGGCAAGGGCAAGGCAGCAACTCTGCCAATGTCTGTGGACCATGAAGACTTTATTTCTAATGCTGATGATTTTCTGTTTCAAGCACTTTGGGCCCCAAAATAATTAAAACTGTTTTCTGAGGTAAAGGGATTTGCAAACCAGTGTCCCTTGTCTTGAAAAGTCTGTGTAGCTTTATTAAACAGCTATAGAGGTTCTCTAACAAATGATTAAATGGATCATTGGTTCTTTTCAGGTGAATCCACATTTTGGTCTTTAAAAAAGATGAGGAACAGGTCAAATGGGGCATGGTCTCCAACCTATTATTTTTACTTCTGTTGGGGAAGAAAAACTATAGAAAATTATAAAGAAAATATATAAGAAAAATATATGTAGAAAAATATAAACAAATACATTGCCCTACCCTGGATGTGACACTGTACCAGGGATTAGAAATATAGCGGCAAAGACAATAGGCACCATCTTTACCTTCAAAGAGTTTGCCAATTTGCATTCTGAGTGTGCACAGATATTGGGGAGCACAAACCGGGTGACCTGACCCAGACCAGGCGACCAAAAAGGCATTTCTGAAGAAGTGATGTCTTATCTTGGGCTGAAAAGATGTATAAAGGCCCGGCCATGGGGCAGGATAAGGGAGGAAAAGTGAAGTAGAAGATCATCATGTCTGGTGGCCCAGGCAACGGAGAGCAGCCGTGTGCAGGGTAATGAGGGTGTAGAGAATGAGAGGGAACTTGGGGAGAGGTGAGATTAGCCGGGAAAGAGGCGCAGCACACACCATCCAAGGCCTTAAAAGCAAGCAAGGATGAACGAGCAGCAGGAACCTGTGGAAAGGCTTTAAGGAGAGTGAAGGTTGTAGTCACCGATTCCAACATGTGCAGTGGTGGGGAGGGGGCACTTCCCCCCACTAACAAGCAATTTTCCAAAACCGGCTGGGTCTCCTGCAATTTAACTTAATTTTTACACCACCTACCCAGAGATAGTATCAGATCCCCCAGGTTAAGGGCTCAGTCCTACAAGATTGCCCATCCCCCCACCCCTAGGCCACTGTAGACGCCAGTCTCACACCCCAGTTATCACCTGTGCTTCTGATTGACCTGCTATAGATTGGAGCAACCCCCTCCGGGGTTCACAGAACTCAGAGGAACACTTTACCTATTACATCCCTGGTTTATCGTAAAAGGACATAACTCAGGAACAGCCAGATGGAAGAGACGCATAGGACAAGGTATGGGGACAGGGTGCAGAGCTCCCATGTCCTCTCCAGGCACACCTGTTCCACTCAGGAATTCATCAAACCCTGTCCTTTTGGGGTTTTATGAAGGCTGCATTACCCGGACAAAACTGATTAAATCGTTGGCCATAGGTGACTGATTCCATTTCTACTCCCAGCAAGTCTGCGGGCTGGGACAAAAGTTCCAGCCACCCAACCATAAGATTGGTTCTCCTGGCAACCAGCCCCCACCCTTAGGTACATCATTAACATAACTAAAGACACCTTTGTCACTCACTCTCAGCACTTAGGAGATTTCAAGGGTTTTAGGAATTCTGTGCCAGAAACTGGAATGAAAACCAAATATTTATTTCTTATTATAAAGCACAACCTCACACTGGAATAGCATGATCAGGGTTGACAGACCTTGTGAGGTTGACTTGGAAATTGAAAAAAACACTAGCTTTGAAATCAGGCAAACCTAGGGTCAGGTCCTAGCCTCACCTTTTACTAAGTGTGTGATCTTGGTCAACTTACTTAAACTTTCTGAGTTTCAGAGTTTCACCCTGTGAGATGATAGAAATCAGACTATGTGAAGCACATACCACATAGTATGTGCACAATAAATACCTCTAACCCCTTCTCCCTCTCATACTAAATCCAAAGTCATTTTGTCCAGAAATGACCACTGGGGCTTGCTGAATTAATCTCTTGGTGCTTAGGTAATGTGGAGTCTGGGAAAGATGCCCAGGATAATTGGTAGTGGTTGTATTTTTAAGCCAAATAGGAAATGTCATTTGAAGAGAGCAACAGTCTAGTTCTAATTACAAGCGGCCCTGGCTTTAAGCATGCTATGTCCATACAACCTTCTTCCTTCCCAGCGGGCCCTGCCTAATTAGGTTTTCCTCATACTAATTTTCTATGTCAAACAGCTGTAAAGGCAGAAGGGAGAGGATTCTATTTATAATTCTGATTATTAAAATGCACTTATGCATAGCCTTCCAAGGGTCTAGCATTATACAGAACTCACGTGTGCATGTATCACACATCACAATGTGCACATGCACACACACCCTTACTCCACACTTTTCATGAAGAAAGGTGAAGTTAAATAATGCATGCATTCAAAGTGGTAAAATTAAATGGAAACCTGGATATTTAGGTGCCCTTTTCTTGTACATTTTTCTAGTTATTTTCATATACTGTGGTCTATGAACTTAACACAGTAAATGAACCTAGAACAAGAAATAGCACATTACGACTGAAGTTATTTCCTGAGAATCCACAAGATGGCAGTAAAGAATTTTACACAAAACTGTATTTACTAACGGTGTCTGGTCTATTGGCTGAGCTTTAGTGCTGTTGATAGTATTTGACCACAGTATTAAAACTGGTTGTTATCATAACACTAGACTTTCAAAATATAATTCAAGGAATGAAAGGCAAACTCAAATTTGAAAACAGACTTTGTGACTTTGTTGCTTTCTCTCTCTCTTTCTATATATATAGTGAGAGTTCCATTTTTACAAGTAACAAAGCACATAGAACCAACCACGAGACCTAAGAGCCAAATGGCTTGAGAAATCTCAGAGTGAGAACTGTTGATCCTTTCTAACATAGATTGATGGAATGACTCTCCTGCTTGAAGGAAAGAAAGAGAAAGGTCAATGAAGGACCAATAGTTAACCCTCCACATAATTTAACTGCTTGTTATTTCTCTACATTCAAAGTCTGCCCTGGAGGGAAACATTCCTGCTGGGCCATGTTAGAAATGATGCTGTGATCCAAACTACAAAAACCATTTATTGCCAATATCTCTCATATTTCATGTGCAACATAAGCTGCACTAAACCATTGCTACTTTTTCATGTATTTTTATTATTCTACTGACACATTTATGATAGAGTTAAGGAAGGTGGGAGCTGAATTTTTTTCATTTCTTTGATCTGCCCCCATATTCAGCATACATGGACATGAGTCAGGTGTCCCCAGAATCACAGACATCCCAGAAAAGCAGCTTCCTTCTGTATCTAACATAAACGTAATTGAGTGTTCGTTAGCATTTCTTTTGTGTGTAGTAGACAGTCCTTAGGACTCAAAAAGGTGGCAGTGTTCTGCATCAAACATGTAAAACATTTTAATTCAGCTTCATGTATCTCTGGTTTTAAAGTCCTTTGAACACTTGCCCCATGCTGCCCGATTTCTCTGTTTCCCTCCCTCCTGACCTGTCTTCTTTAATCTCTTACTACCTTCAAATTCTTAGGATTTTTTTTTTTTTTAAAGAGAATACAACTATAATTTTTGCTTACTTGATAAGACTCTCCTTTCACCTTTGGTGGCTCATCTTTGTATTGTCTAAACTCAGTTTCTTCCCTGAGAAAAATTCTGATACATGCTATTAAGAGAATACACCTTTCATTCCCTTTCTAACATCTACTTAAACCTTCTGTTAAGAAATAAGATATCTTGCCCTAGCCAGTGTGGCTCAGCAGTTGAGCATCCACCTAGGATCCAGGAGGTCGCAGTTCAGTTCCCGGTCAGGGCACATGCCCGGGGTGCAGGCTCAATCCCCAGTTGGGGGCGTGCAGGAGGCCGCCGATCAGTGACTCTCTCATCATTGATGTTTCTCTCTCTCTCCTTCTCCCTTCCTCTCTCTGGAATCAATAAAGATATATATTTTTAAAAAAAAGATCACTGGTTCGATTCCCAGTCAGGGCACATACTCAGGTTGCAGGGGTTAGGTCCCTGGTTGGGGTGTGTTTGGGAAGCAACCAATTGATGTTTCTCTCTCACATTGATCTTTCTCTCTTTCTCCCTCTCCCTTTCTCTCTCTCTAAGAAAGAATCAATAGAAAAACATTAAAAATTTGTAAAAACAAAAAATAATTTAAAAATAAAAGATATTCCACTGTTCATTTATTCACCCATCCCTGTCCATAACAAACTTTATAGGAGTTTTCAGCACCTGTGTTATTTTGCTATAAAGATACAGTGAAGATCAAGCCATGGATATGTCCTCAAGATACTAGTGCAAGTCCCCCATAGCGAGGGAGTTCCACCTGACCTGTGGTCTGGGGAATTATGCTCTCTTTAGGGCGGGAAGACTCTCCTAGACCCTCCCCTCGAGTCTAAGGTAAACCATCTTTTCATCAGACCACAAATGAGGAGCATGAAGTCCAGTGCAAAGGAGAGAAGTCAGGACACTCAGGAATCTTGAACAGTCCAAGCCAACAAGACATGAGCGATAGGAGACCAGTCAGGCCTCTGCCTCCCAGGCTGGGGAATTTGAGCTTGAGACGCTGCTAGGAAAGCTTCCCAGGCACAGCCACTCAATGCAACCTGAGGAAATTCCTGACCCCCTCGCTTCTCTGTAAAGAAAAAGGAGGGAAACTTAATGATCTCAAAGTCCCTTCCAGCTCCAGCATGCCAGGAATGTACAGGGGTGGGCAAAGTAGGTTTACAGTTGTGAGTATGTGAAACAGTTTATTCTTGTATTATTATTTATTATTTATTATTTATTATTGTTATCAACCTACTTGTGTCTACCCCTGTATGTGTTTGAGAGAAACTTGGGTGATAAAAAAAAGAGGCCCTGAAAGCTTTTTGGACAATTACTTTATAATTAATAACTAAAAATTTTCCCTTTAAATAATAAGAATTTAAAAACTAAAAATTAAATCCATTCATTGTCTGAGTTCATTGGTTATAATTTGACCATCAAGCTAAAGTCTAAACTCCCCAATATAGCTTTTTTTTAAGAAATTCCAACCTCATCTTTGAAGCGCCCCCCCGACTTTCTCTATTATCTAACCGTATTTAACATCGATCCTATCCTCTCCCTTCAAACACTCTCCCCAGCCAACCTCTCCTCCTGAATAACTCTTCCATTCATTCTTCAGATCTCACATTACTTGTCACGCTCTCTAAATGCCTGCTCTCATAAATCATACTCCACCCTCCCAAAACATGCAGAAATGCCTCCAGGCTAGGGTTTCTTAATGCACTCATATACCCAGTACTTTCCCTATCACAACATTTACACGCTCATTTGTCATGATATATTTAATAACCCATTTTCCTCACGAGGCTATAATCCAGGACACAGTCTCTTCTGTTGTCCTGACATATAATAGATATCCTGTAAGTATTTAATGAATGAATAAAGTCGGATTATTATTTTAAGTCAGTAGGTTCTTTGTGAAGACCTAATAAAATAATGTACAGCAAGTAATGTGCAGCATTGTACATCTCATGATGTAGGGACTGACCTTATTGGTTGACCCTTGAAAGGTTACCAACTGACAGGAATGTGTATAACTTAACAATATCTGAAGAATGTTTGTAAGACTGCCCAGCATCCCCAAAATAAAAATGTAAAAGAATGTAGTTATGTTTTCTGTGTAACAACCACTAGAGGGCAATGAAAGCAAACTAAACATCTTTTAAAGGGAAAATAGAATTGTAAAAAAAAAAAGGTTTTTGATTAAAATCTGAATAGATGATCTTTTAAAAATATTTTTAAGTATTTTTAC
The DNA here is from genome assembly GCF_054644295.1 of Miniopterus natalensis. NCBI lineage: Eukaryota > Metazoa > Chordata > Mammalia > Chiroptera > Miniopteridae > Miniopterus > Miniopterus natalensis. The sequence continues at coordinate 31,928,256 of NC_142091.1, forward strand.
TGATTGCCTTGAGAGAAAGAGAGAGAAACATCAATTTGTTGTTCCACTTATTTATGTGTTCATCGGTTGCTTCTTGTATGTGCCCTGACCACCGGGGATCGAATCCACAACCTTGGTGAATTGGGACATGCTCTAACCAACTAAGCTACCTGGCCAGGGCCTGAATAGGTGACCTTATGTTTGAGATAGTTTTAGGACCCACAGGTTATAGTTTCTGTGATTATGGGCTTAGTAGTTATAATTACCTTTCTAATATGGTATTAAAACTCAGATTATCTGTGATAATAACACCACCTTACATTTTGTGCATTATCGCATTTGAACCTCCCACAAAGCTAGCAGGGAGTATGTTCTTGTCCCATTTTCCAGTAAAAACACTGAGATTCAAAGGTGCTAAAACAGTAAGTAGCTGCAAGAAGGCAAACGATTGGCACAAATCCTTGGCTGCTTACATTTTCCTGGCTTACGAGGGTTCTTGCTAAAACAAACAGTCTGAGAAAATACAGTCCCCAAATTAATTGCATCAGTTTAGAATGAAGATAAATGGCAGCCGCTCCTTAGAAGAAGGTGTTTTGGTTTTAGGTGACTACAAAGTAGCCATCTGATGATACAGCCAAAATACCTACCTAGAATTTATTTACAGAAATGTACCTAGGAAAAATGCTTCTGGACCCCACACTGGTTAGATCCTTCTTAGGATTACATGTTTCGTTCTAGTTGCATTTTTTATAAAGGAATCAAGAAGCCACGGATTAGGACTAGTGTATATGATATACTGGGGGGTGAAAGGGGAATTGGGATGTCCTGAGGAGAGTAAGATCAAGGGGGATGAAATTAGAAATAGTGATACTTAAAGCTATTAGCTCTGGAGTCAGAAAGAGTGGGCCCAACTTGGCAAACACTAAAGATAAACAACTAATAATTCCAGGAATCTGGGTTGCCTATTTGCATGTAAAATAGGGAAACCAATCCATGTTTGTAAACGGTCATTCCAGGATTCACCTACTAGAAAAGAAGACCCTAGACAGTCACAGTCTGAGTAGACATGAGAAGTCCTTTTTGGAGGCCCTGGTGAGGCCCATGTGGGCGGGGTGGGCATGGCCCTGCACAGATGCACAGGCCAGCTGAGAGGGGGAGCTAAAACCCTCAGCAGCTTCCTCCCTTTACACTCAGTGAGTTGCCCTCCAGTCTTCCTCCACCTGTTGGGTGAGCCATCATGAGCTGGAGCTGGGCAGTCCTGCAGGCCAGCTGGAGAGTGGGTGCTACAAGAGGGGGTTCCTTCACTTGGGATGGCTCTGTGTCCCCTGTAGGTGGCAGGCCTCCCTCAGGCTCAACTGGCCTTTCACACTTGACTCCAAGATGGCAACTGTCAAGCATGAATTCATGACAAATTTCACTTCTGAGAAGGTCATTCATCAGAGTAAGTTCTCCATTACAGGAACTGAATCAGTTGGCACCGCCTGGGCTATCACCATTTTATTAGGAGGCTTGAGTGATGAGCGTGTCTTTGCAGATGTGGGTGAAGCAAATGGAAAGGTGGGACAATGAATCTTAAACGTGGCAGTCCTTTCATGAAAAGGTTACCTTGTCACTGAAAACACCAATTTAGTGATTATCACAGCAGGTGCATCCCAGGAAAAAGGAGAAACATGCCTTAATTTAATACCGTGAAACGTGGCCCTGTTTCAATTAATAATTTCCAGTATTACCCAATACAGTGTGTGCTACAAACTGAATATTGTTTCCAATCCAGTGGACAAGCTTAACTTATGTAGCCTGAAAATTGAGTGAATTTCCCCAAAACTGTATTATTGAAAGTGTCCGACTGCCTGTTTTCATTTCTTGACTGAACCACCCTGAAAGCTGTCATGGGTAGACCCTTGGAGAGCATGGAGACTCAAGTGTTTCTGTGTGGAGTTAACATTACTGGTTGAAGGATCTGAACTCAGGTATGTAGGAATTGATAAATATCCTGAACAGTGATTCCAGTGCCTATGAGATTATTAAAATGATAGGGAATACATCTTGGACCATCAGCTTATCTGTGGTTGATTTAATGCAAAATCCTAGAAGAGGACATTTATTTTCCACCTTAAGTAAGGGCCTCTATGGAATACATGAAGAAGTATCCCTCAGTATCCCTTGTATCCTGGAAGATAATGGTTTTAAAGACCTCATAAAGCTAAAGCTGAACCCTGAAGAGAAGGCCCCTTTGAGAAACAGTGCAGAAACACTGGGAAATTCAGGAGCTCAAGCTATAGAGTTGCTTAGAGCTACCATTCTAAAGTTATTAAAAAAGAGGTCATAGATATGGGACCGACTATGTTAAGATTTTGAATAAACTTAAACCGCTAAAAGTTAGAAACAGGGAAGTAGGTAGAGTGACTCCCTTATTTATTTAGCCCTTGGCTCTTTTATTTAGCATCCAGATGCTGGGTGATGCTTACTTTTTACATTTCCTAAGTGGTTGCATCAAAAGAAGTGTTTTTGGTACCTCTAATGTACAATACTTGTCTTCTCTAAATATGTAGTTGCCATTTGGTCCAAAAGGGTGTATGAAGTAGGTGTTCCTTGTGTCATAAGTAATCTTATTCTAAGCTGGAAAATAAAGGAAGTAATTCTAATTCTTTTAAGTACATACTAATTATTTTGTTCTGGCTCTCTTATACACTGTTCATTTATATACTATTTTTAAAAGTTGCAAATACCTCTACAATATAAAGATAAAAGTATATACACAAGGGGAAAAAGTGGGTCTGGATCCAGGCTCTGGATTTATAATAGCGAACTTGGGCATTTTACTTCTCTCTGTGCCTCAGTTTCCTCATCGACAAAATGATGATTTTGTTTACTTATAGAGCTGTTATGGGAAAGAATCAATATAAGGCATGTATGTTTACTGAAACATTTGGCACATGGAGGGATTTAAAAAATGCTGTTTGTTGTTGTTGCTGTGTTAATAAAGCATTTGTTTTTGCTGTGTGGTTAAGGCCTGTGGCAGACTTGCTTTGTGTTGCCCCAGAAAATGCATCAAAACCAAAAGAGGTGCCAGCTAAAAGCAAGAGTTAGTGAATCTGACCGTTTGGGTTTCAAATTCTGTTTATAACGTCTAAGTAATCTTGAACAAGTCACTCATCTCACCAAATATCCATTGTCTTGTGTTACTGAGCTTTTACTGTGGGTCTTCACTATGCTAAGACCGGTAGGTAGAGAGAGAGTCTCATTTCACCCTATTGTAGTTACTCAAGCAGAGCCCGCTGACCAACCACAGGGACTTACAGGGCTTGGGAGAATGTATTCCTGCAAAATATGGAACTTTTATTAAATCTCAAAGGATATTAAGAGTATTTCTTTCTACTCCTGAAAACGTTAGAACTAAAATGTGTTATCATCTTTAAGTTGTCTTCATCTGGTGTGTCATAAACTGGTCCTCAAGTGTACATTGATTCAAAATTATTTCCCTTGAAATAGCATTTAGCCTTTAAGGGTGACTGATTCCTTTATTTCTTGATCAGTCAGATGCAACAGTTCACATTGAGGTTGTATGTCAGTAAAAAGGCAATGAATTATCCCAACTATATCAAGATTTAAATATATAACAAGCTTACGGCTGAACCACTGAATTTCAAATGGCAGAATTATAGGGTTTCCAATAGCCCTTATGAGGAAAGACTTTCAGAAATGTAATGAAGTCTTTTATAGCATGAGCGCGTTTTTACATTTTATAAGGCTGTCATCTACCCAAGTCTTATTTTTATTGATTCCAGTACATGGCATAGCCTCTGGCACATTGTAGGCAAATAAATGTAGACACAGTGGTCTTGAGGCCATGTCAGATGGACAGATTTATTCCTTAGACCACACATTACTGCTAAACACAAACACAAACCAATTACAAAGCACCTGGGAGTAGGGAGTTGGGAGAAATAGAAGTCTTTTGCTTAGTTTTGAGGACAAAGGAAGTAAATGCTCTTTACTTACTAGGAAGAATTTCATAGAAGAAGTAGGGTTTGAATTGGGCTTCCCAAGGCCACGGTGACCATGTGACATGTTGCTATCAACAAGACAGAGCGTTCCCAGCCCAGTAGACAGCCCAGATGGAAGCTCAGAGGCTACTAAAAAAGGGTTCTGATGAGAACACTAGAGGTACTTGTCTGAATAGCTGGTTTTGAAAACCTAAAACCTATGCCCCAGCATACATTTTTTTGCCCCATTTTAGTTTCTTTTGAACATTTTAAATACTTCTTCTCCCACATATCCTCACACTTCTCCTACACACTCCCAATCCTCCATCTTTCCCACGTATAGAGCCAAAAAAAAGTCTTTCTTTCTCTCTTTATACTAATTTCCTCTAATCTTTTGCTCAGTAATGTGTCACAGTCAGAACAAGTTTCAGCTCATTAGTTGGCAATCTTAATGCTGTTCTCTTAAAATAGTCCAAGATTTGCTCTTTTTCTTAATAGCCAACAATAAATATGGATTTTCACCTCCTTTACCCCATTGCCTAAGGCTGAAATTTTCACAATATCAAACTCAAATTTGAACCTTCTAAAACTACTCTGGAAAAAAGAACCAAGCAGATTTATTTCACCATTTATCCCTTAATCTAAAAGCAAATAAAATGGATTTTACATTTTTTAACCAGGAAACAATCCCCCCAAAAACAATTTCTTTTTAATCCTTACCTCAGGATATTTTTTTCATTGCTTTTCAGAGAAGGTGGAAGGGAAAGAGAGAAAGAGAAAGAGGGGGAGGAGAGAGAGAGAAACATTGATGTGAGAGAGGCACATTGATTGGTTGTCTCCCACACATGCCCCGACCGGGGCCAGGGATTGAACGTGCCATCAAATCCTGGACCCTTCAGGCTCTAAGCACTGAGCCAAACCAGCTAGGGCCAAAAAACAATTCTTAAATTTTACATGCCATTTCCATTAAAAAGTGAAATTTGCTTTTAGTTGTATCAGTAGTAGTATGAGGTTGAACCATATGCAATTGCCAGTTTTGTAGTTCAAGTCTAATACTGGCAGTTTTGTATAGTTGAAACTAATGTGATTCCTGTCTATCTAGTACCCACAGAATCTTCACAGATGTTTTGGTCCTAGAACTCTTGGGTAGAGGTTACAGCCATAGGCAATAGGATATAAAGAGTCTTCAGAGGGTTCAGGCCAAAAAAAGCTGCCTCCATTGGTTTACTCGAAAAAGATGTTAAATAAAGCAGGAATATTTTCCAACTTTTAATATTGAAAACAATAGCTATCATTCATTGAGTAGGTGTTTATATGCATCGCTTTAACTCTGCAACTCTTGAAATAGGTATTCTTGTCATAGATTTGAAAATGGAGTCTCAGAGCAGGTGACTAGCTCAGGATCACACAGCAGATAAGAGGCAGTGCCCAAATTTCAAACCTGAATCTGCTGGACAAAACCCCACACTTGCCTTTCTATCACACAGCCCCCATTGACTTAAAAAAAAGAGAGAGAGAGAGTGAGAAGCAGAAAAGGAGAGATAAGGGAAGGAGGGAAGTAGGGAAGTAAGGAGGGAGGGAGGGAGGGAAGGGGAAGGGGAAGGGGAAAGGGGAAGGGGAGGAGGAGGAAAGGAAAGGAAAGGAAAGGAAAGGAAAGGAAAGGAAAGGAAAGGAAAGGAAAGGAAAGGAAAGGAAAGGAAAGGAAAGGAAAGGAAAGGAAAGGAAAGGAAAGGAAAGGAAAGGAAAGGAAAGGAAAGGAAAGGAAAGGAAAGGGGAAAGGGGAAGGGGAAAGGGGAAGGGGAAAGGGGAAGGGAAGGGGGAAGGGGAAGGGGGAAGGGGAAGGGGGAAGGGAAGGGGGAAGGGAAGGGGGAAGGGAAGGGGGAAGGGAAGGGGGAAGGGAAGGGGGAAGGGAAGGGGGAAGGGAAGGGAAGGGAAGGGAAGACTCTCCGAAATGAAATACCACTTATCAGCACTTAATATTATGGATACATTTTAATTTCTTTGCAGAAAAACTTTGACTTTCTACAATTAGGCCTTTGAGATGAAATTCTATAAAATAGCAGATCCTCTTATAGACCCAGAGCTCTTCAAGAACAGAGGCTGTCTAAACAATGTTAGCCTCCTGGGGTATGGGATAAGACCTGAAACAGAGGAAATCCCAAATAAATTCTTCTAGAATGAATGTTTGAATGAGTAAATAAATAGATATCCTTTTATAGTAAAAGGAGGCAGAAGAGGTACTTAGCTGTTTGCAAAATTAAACAACTTACAGTATGTATGTATATTTTAACCACATGATTGAATCACAGAATCATAACTCTGAATGGGACCTCATGAACTTTTGCATAATATTTTTTGTGTAGTAAATTAAGGAACTAAAACACAAAATTCCAAAGCTAACTGGTAACAGAAACTAGAGCTATATCCACTGAGCATCCTTTAAAATATACTTACCCTGCCCAGCCCATATGACTCAGTTGGTTGAGCTTCATCCAATGCACCAGGATGTGGCTGGTTCGATTCCCAGTCAGGGCACATGCCCGGGTTGTGGGCTCAATCCCTAACAGAAGGTGTGCAGGAGGCAGCCAACTGATGTTTCCCTCTCATCAGTGTTTCTATCTCTCTCCCTCCTCCCTTCCTCTCTCTGAAATCAGTAAAAACATATTTAAAAATAAATAAGTAAAATATACCTATCCCTGGATGTTGCCACCTATTGGGACATACAAGCACATAATCTAACCACTGAATTATCCTAACTTATTTATAGTTAGATATATATATATATATATATGTATAATATATATATATATAATATATATATACACACACATACACATATAAATAATTGTAGAACAATTTACTTTAAGGAAATATTAAAGTTAATTGTTTTTACTGCTTGTAACTATTGGTAAAGATCAACATTAGCCAGGAATTTCTAGATGGCAGAAAGCCAAAAACAAGTTCTTTGCTTTGAGAACCACCCACTTATTAATCCTCAGGTGGATTAGTGTTTCAGAAAGGAAAACTACATGGCCAGACACCCACAGGCCAGCAAAAAGAAGAAAAAAAGACTTTTTATGCATACGACATATACTTTTACAAATGTTATCCCTAAAAAACACACTGTACAATTATACACACTTTGTCTCAGTGACTTACGCTTTTGATGCACATTTATTTTGCCTCTTATTCATTGAAAAAGCCATGCCTTTCCTAGTTTACCTGACTTTCACATTACACCTAACTTTGAGGAGAAGCAGTATTAACAACTGATGCATTTCCTGCACATGGGTGGTATGCGTGCAGAAGCATCTATTATCTAACGTGACATTCATGCTTTTCTATCAGTCATTGCACATGTCTTCAGTGTGACTTTTCCCCCAAGTGCTTCTGTAACCCTATATTTTGTATCTGAGGTGCATACTAAAATTGCATAGAAACAATAATGTTTTCATGCTTTAAAGAGGGAATGAATTGTTGGCAAAAGTTGGTAACAAATGGAGATTACTGTGGAGATGATATAAACCTTGAGCTAGGCACATACTCAAAAGTCCGCAGTTAAACTACTATCTACTGTCCAGTGCTAATAAGAACAAGGACCAGATGGGGAGGCCAACTTGGAGTTAGCACATTCAGCTTGTAATGACAATGTTAAGAAGGAGTTTGGCCCGGCAGGAGTGGCTCAGTTGGTTGAGAGTCACTCTCTGCACCAAAAGGTTGCCCATTCGATTTCCAGTCAGGGCACATCCCTGGGTCGGGGATTCAGTCCTGCTCCACTGGTCAGTCTGGCGCCTAAGGAAGGCAACAATCAATGTTTCTCTCTTTCTCTCTCTCTTTCTCCCTCCCCCCAGCCCTCGCTCTAAGCATGTCCTCGGTGAAGATTAAAAAAAAAAGAGTTTGAATATTCTCCTTGATATGCAGCAAGGTTCCACATTAGACAGAAACAAGTGGGTTTTGAAAAAAATGTTTACAGCAGCTCCAGGGCCCTATACATTCTAGGGAGCTTCCCCAGAAGCACAACATAGAAAAACCCTAACTTAAGGCTTGTCCTTGACATAGAGTCACAGAGCATTACATATAAACAAGACAGCCCATGATGGCATTTCAAAGTGCAAGCAGAGATCAGTCTGTTATTTCAGTTTGAATATATGTTCCTCAGGTTTGTCTACATTTGACAGCTAACCCAATGTTTTGGTTGTATTCATGGAATGAGAATACTTTTTATTTTTATTGGCATAACTATAGGGCTCTCACAGTTTAGACTTCAAATGGGCAACACAATTCCAGGAACTCTGTGCTAGGTGGTAAACACAGTAAGTGGTAAGCTGTCCTTCCAGTATAGAGCAGGATAAATCTACCAGAGACGGGAAATGAACGGATAGGGCAGCAAGTGGAGGCAGATCGCAGATCGGTCCGAGGGAGGGGGTAGGAGAGGCGAGAGACGGCAGCGGCAGGAGGAGGGAACAGACAGCCGCAGAGGAAAGGTACGGAAGGGAGAACACGGGAGTGAAGTCACAGATGCAGAGGCAGGGAGGTCCGGAGAGGATCCCAGAGGTGAGAGCCTGAGGCGGGGAGGGGGCGGGGGGGCGGGAAAGGATGGCTGGAGATCCGGGGACCCCACCTCTGCGGGGCAGTGTTTGTGGTAACTTTTCCAGGTGGCTATGCGTTTGGCAAAAGAGAAAACTGCCAGAGGAAGCTGCATGCAATGCTAAACCGGGAGGGTAGAAGAGCGAGAAAGGGATTTTAAAGAATCCGGAATTCTCGTCTGGGCTCCACAGAACTCCCACTGCCAAGAGCAACAAGGGCTCGGCAAGTGTATTTCGTTCCGCTGCTGGCACCGTTAGGGCAGTGAGGGGACTCGGGGGCCAGCTGCTTCTCCCTCCCGGCCGTGCTTATTGACAGTGCTGGTCATTCCCACACGAGGCGGCCGAGCCTGCAGCCCCCTGCCGAACCGCCCCGGGTGTGGAGGGGAGTACAGTCAGGGGCCCGCTGGGTGCGAGAAGCTGCACGCAGCCACAGGGCTATACAGGGCTTTGGTATTGATTAAGACGCTGGGCGGGGGTGAGGAGGGGTCACTGAGCTCTCTGCAAAGTCCAAAGTGCAGAAGGGCTGAGAGGGGCCGGCCCCTGCACTGACCAACCGGGGTTGAAGGGAGCAGCCCCTAGGGACCGGGACTGGACAGCATGCCTGTAGGGGACTGTTCACGGCAATGGAAAAGCAAAGTGACCCACAGTGATGACAGGCACTGGCAGGAGCTGGAGCTGCTGTTAAAAAGGCATCCTTTTGTGATATCGTGGTAGAGGGAATTTGGGGTTTTTTAGGGGGGAGTGTCGATTCAGCAGCACCCTGGCATAGGTGGCTGCCAGGGTTTTTAACTGCAGACCTGAGGTTGCAGGCAGCCAGTGTTGGGAAAGGGGCAGCGAAAGTGTGTGTGCGGGTGGGGGGTGGGGGCGGCTCACAGTCCGTGTGTCACACAGATGCAACTCTTATCCCTACTCTGAGGTTGCAGAAGCTTTTAACGTCTCTGTGCCTCAGTTTCCTTTTTAAAGTTGAGTTCTGCTAAGTTCTTGGGAGGCTTAGCAATAACAAACCCAGCCCAGTAAGTACCCGTTTGCCCAATATTTGGTTACTAGTATTATCTTTATTAGTAACCTCCTTCCAGCCCCATTTAAATTTCTGGTCCCAGACAGATTGAGGAAATCCAATTTCCCTGGATTCCTTCCCTCTTTATTCCCTCTCTTTTTTCATTTTTGTTCTCCCGTTTCTCTTTTCCTTCCTTGCCATAATTTACGGAGCTTTTACTTTGTGTGAGGAAGTGAACCAAGGCAGTGGGACCTGATTTCTTGATGTTTTTGTGCTTTAACTCCGGGAGTGTGGCTTTTCGGCTCTGTTCACATCCGGAGCTCCGCAACTAACCATGGAAACTCAGACTTCGCTGGGGAGTTGTTTTAACTAAGGAGTGCGTGCTCTGTGCTAAATTGGGAGGGCTGGGAGGAGGGAATTGGTTGTAATTAGGAAAGATTTAAATGACTGAAAATACATTCCTGACTCTGTAAATGGAAAATTTTCTGATGCTTACAGTATTCCCTTGGGGCTGCTTTTATGAAGCCCTGATATATGTTTGAGAGAACAAAGGAAGTGATGGAGACGTAATTCTAGAGGATGCCCTCCTTCCACACTCTTTCAATTTTATGAAGCCTGTCTTCTCAGGAGAGTTTTGAATGGATTTTGCTGTTTCTTCTGGTTCTCTGATTGGCCAGAGAGAAAATTCGTATGAAATCATTGACTCTTAGAGTGGGGGCTGTATGCTGTGTGGTCCAGCTAGCACTTCCCAAGAAAGAGCATTGGAAAGGGCAGCTCCAGCATGGAAACCCCCCCTTAAAGGAAAGCCACGCCCTCATTTTCAGGGCCCTGCATTATCTCCTCCTGCATTCTTCTCCCATCATTTCCTTTTCTAGTTTGTCTTCTTTTTAGTATCAGCCACTGGAATTGGCCACCAAATCCTTGGTGCACTAGTTAATAATGCTTTTTTAGAGAAATAGGAGTCTTTGTGAACCTTAAAACCTCTTCAGAGTAGAGGAAGACATATATCAGGCACATGTAATTACAATAATTTTCAATAATAACCTATGAGGAAGGGAATTTGTGTCCCATCCCAGGAATACAAGCAGACTAACACAGTGGTTGGTCCTGCCCTCATGAAGTTTACAGTCTCGTTGATGACATTTATTCATAAAAGGCTAATTTAAATGGAAAAAGAAAGTGAATTACACAACAATGTGTCATATGATCTATTTTTTTAAATATATGGAGGTAAATATATGTGCTTTTGCACCTATATATATTCATTCACTTACATGTGCCAGGTGCTGTTCTAGACATCAGGAATATAGCTGAGGATATTATTTATATATGTGTGAGAAAAATGTAAAGACAGCACATATTAAACTTATTATCAGTGGTTACCTGAAAATTGGAGTAGAAAAAAGGGTATCTTCAATTTAATTGCTGTTCTTTAGTATTATTTTAATTAGTCTAAATGAGCTTGAATTATTTATGTACCTTAAAATATAATAATAAAGCATTAAAAGGGGATGAAAATTTATATGATGCTGCCAGGTGTGAGCTGACAGCCAAGTGAGTAGCACAGACCATCAACAAGCAGTCTGGGAAAATGGAACTTGACCTGGACATGAAGGAAGATCAGGATTTCAGATAATCCTAGGAAGCAGGAAGGGGGGAGAGGGAAGAGATCCATGAGGAATGACATTGGCAGAGGGATGTGCATGAAGCTTCTGGCTGCAGCAAAGGGTTTGCTTAGGACAGGAGATGTGTAATATAGGGGAACAAATACAGGCATTTCCATTCTGACTCTGAGACAAATGTGTGAGCCTGCAAGTGACTCTATTCCCTGGGCCTCAGTCTTCTTACCTATCAGATGGGAGGATTGGAGAAGATCAGCTCTCCTCACATTACAGAAGTCTGAGGTCTTAAGAAACTAGAGAGGTGTGTAGTAAAAGCCATGTTATGGAAGGCCTTAAAGGGGAGGATGGGGAATTTGCATGTGACCTACAAGCAGCAAAGAGTATAGAAGAAGATGAGAATCTGTATCGTGTAACTGTGAAAAACAGTACTTAGAAAAAAAGATTGGCCATGAAATACGAGATGACTGTCAAAGTGGTAGAAGTAGAAAGAAGAGAGGGATTAAGGGTGAGCGAGAGAGTTTAGAGGAAGGCTTGCAGGTGAATTAGAAGTCCACTGCATAGTAATGAACTGCAATGTCTCCATAAAACAAAAAAAACTTGAGTCCACAGTGACACTGAGGGAGGTGGGGTGGGGAGGGAATATGAAAATAAAGGGAAGGGCCTTCTGCTCAGAAGAATACCAGCTAATGATTCGAGAAGGAATAGAGAATTAGAAAATTATCATTTTTCAACCCTCAATGAAATAAGTGTTTCAGGCAAGCACAGTCAGTAGATGTAAACAAAAAATTAAAATGAAAGTTTTTGGGGTAAAAGGATATTTACATGGTCTCAAAAAATCACCCCACAGATTGGTATTTACAAAGGTGTCATTCTAAAGGTGCATTAGCCCTGGCTGGTGTGGCTCAGTTGGTTGGGTGTCATCCTTTACACCAAAGAGTGGTTGGTTCCATTTCTGCTCAGGGCACATGCCTGGCTTTCAGGCTCCATCCCCAGTGGGGGGTGGTGCAGGAGGCAGCTGATCAATGCTTCACTATCGCATCAATGTTTCTCACTTCCTCCCTCTCCCTTCCTCTTTCTCTAAAGAATCGATTTAAACAATTCTTCTTTAAAAACAAAATAAAATAAAGGTGCCTGTAGAATTGGAGAGACCTGGGGGTCCTTAACTGGGTGACCAAACTTACTATCACTGATAGTGAGACAACCTCACATTTTGGTCCTCATAACATGATACAGTAAGGCGTCTACGTATTTTTTCTTAGATTTTGCTAAAAATGTTTGACCTGATTCTGATCAGGAAGAAACAATTAGACAAATCCAGAATATGGAACAGTCTATAAGCATCTGGCCTGAACGCTAGGGAGGGAGGGAGGGAGGGAGGGAGATGTCAGTATCATTAAAGAAAAAGATAGTATTTTAGATTAATAATTAATAAATGCATAATAACAACCAAATATGAGTAAACCTTGATTCACTACTAGATTGAAGAAAAAAATCTATAAAAGACATTTTGATAACAATTGAAGAAGTCTGAATAGGTATACTGAATGGGATAGAATTATTGTTAGCTTTCTGTGGTGTAATAATGACAATGTGGTTATATAGGAAATATCTTTACACTGAGGAGATACTTTGTTAGTATGTTAGATTGGAAATGGCATGATATCTGCCACATATTCCAAATGGTTCAGAAAAAATGGTGCCTGTGTTTATATGTGTGTCTCTTTAGAGATGATTGATGATAGATGATGATGATGATAGATGATAGATAGATAGATAGATAGATAGATAGATAGATAGATAGATAGATAGATAGATAGATAGATAGATAGATGATAGATAATAGATAGAGGTAGACAGAGGGAGAAAGTAGGAGGGAGGAAGGATGGGAAGATAAATGTGCCAAAATATTAGCAACTAATGAATCGTGATAAAAATATTATGGATTTTTATTGTATTGTTCTTTCTATTTTTCTGTGGTTGGACATTTTTCTAAATAAATAGTTGGATGGGGGGGTCTGGTGCAATAGTCTACATTAAGACTTAGAGCTAGGGTAGTAAATTAGATAAGAAAGAACAAACACAAAAGATATTTTCAAGGGAAAATGATCATTTCTCAGCAATACTGGTAAATACAACTTGATTTTCAGCATTCCTGTCTGTTCAGATCTTCTCCCCTTGATTTGACAGATGAAACCACTGAAAGGGGGGATTTCAAGCCTAGACACAATTTGTGTGAACTCAGAAAACCTGATTCCTGGGAGCTTTGGGACAGTGAGATGATGACCTTATTTTTAGGAGAGGAATAAGTAAGAGAAATGCTAACATGTAATTATGGACAATACTCAGATGCCAAGGTACCTGTAGGCCCAAACATGAAAGAATGCCATCATCCTGAGAAGCCATGGTGAAATAAAACATAAGGTAAGTCCTGCACACAGTCACCAGAGTTTGAGTTTTGCATGAATGGATTTTGACCTTCTTAGCACCTTATTTAGCATCTTAGTCTTACTTAAGCTTTTTAGGAGCTTTAGGAATGGGCCATTGGACAGGTATGTCTCTAGAGACAGTTTGTTTCTTTAAAATTGATTTTAATGATTACAAAGAAGGTAAACTGTGCAGGGGAAAAAAGAACCAAGAATCTTTTTCACTTATACTATCATCTCATTAAGGCATATTTGGAATTAGCATATTTAAGTGAAAAGCAATCTTGACCCAATATTTTTTATTGCAGGTGCTATTGCATTTTTGGCAGGACAGTTTTGCACTGAGTATAACTGCGTCACGGTTTGCAAGACATTTTACATACCCTGGCTCGCACAATTAATGCCAATATTGATCCCAAAATCTGACATTTTAGGGACAAAAAATATCTACCCCTCCCCCACATTTCCATACCCAGTTGAGAACTTATGTTAGACTTTCTAAGTCACTGAGGGTGAAGCCATTGCTTTCTTTACCAATGCATCCCCAAAACTTAGTACAAAGACTGCCACAAAGAAGGCATTCAGTAAATAGCTGCTAAATGAATCTATGTAGTGTTTGAAAATTTGATTATTCAAATTTATTCAGTTTTTCTATAAAAACTACTGCATTTTTAGCTTGCTTTGGCCGCCCTTTTTGCTTTTTATTGTCAAAGTAACACAAACCTTAAACTCAATAGTTAAACCGCTGAGCGACACCAGCCGGGCAATAGTTGAAACTTTTTATATACCTTCTAAAGTGTTATGACAATACATATTCACTTAAAATTATTCAGATGCTACTAAAGGCTATAAAATAAAATGCAATCCCTTCTCTCCTCTTTAGTATTTCTCCCCCATCATGGCCTTGACACCACAGCCCTCTGAAACCACAGATAGCATTTAGCTTTTGGTTGTGTAAACTATTCTCTATTAGATCATATACCCTTTTGAAAGATTAAGGTAGATGGTGTGTGGGCAGGCTAAGTAGCCATCTCAGACAGTGAATTTAAAAAAAAAAGAATTTATTTAAGGAAAAGGGGGTGAGGATGGGGATACCCAGAGGGTAGGGCTACAAAGCACTGAGTCAAAGGGTATTGGCTCCAGGATGGCAGCAAAAATATATTCGAGATTGTGAAACAAGGAAGAGTGTAGGAGCAACAGGAGAGCCCAGGCTGGGCTGCTTGGGCTCACTGAGGAGTCAGAGAGAGAAGGGCCCTTGGAGACAGGTTCAAGGTAAGCCCGGGACTAGCTGCTACTGCCCATTGCTCCCCTGGTTGCAAGTCTCATGGGGTCCCCTTGGAGGGAAGAAGTGGGGAGGAGGTGGTGCTGGTGTGCTCCCCTGGTAGGTCCTTTGTGCTGAGCATATTTATCTCTCTGGCTGGTGGAAATCTTAGGGGCGACTTCGGGGGAGGGTCTTAATAGAATATTCATCAGCTTTCCGGGTGTGCCCTTTCAGGGTCCTGGTCTCCACTGATTGTTGGTGCCAGGGCAGGGGGTCATTAGTCAATGTAGCTGGTCTTGAGGCAGCCACTGCATCACTTGTCTGGTTTTGCTGCTTTTCTGGGCCTGGAGCTAAAATACAACTGAGGCCTAGATGTTATCTTTAGGGAGGAAACACTCAGGGGGTCTAAACCACATGACCAACGATATGCTGGGGGAGGATAGGTTACCTTGGGGACAAGGTTCTTGTTTTCCCAGTTTCGCTCCTTGTAGGCATCTGGTGCTTTCTGCCCTGGTGAGTTTCTGTACCTCGCCCATCATCCTTGTTCTGTTCATACCTGTCTAATACCCTTTTTTAAATAAGCAGCATTATATATACAGTTTTGCAACTTATTTTCCTTTAATTTAGCAATGAATCATGAATATTTTTCAGTATCAGAATATTAATATATTAGGTATGTATGCCAGTGCTTTTGATGGCTGCATAGTATTCTACTGTGTGAATATTTAATAATTCATTTAATCAATTCCCTATTGATGGTGTTTCTAATGGTTGATTAAATTTAGTGATAGTTTAATTTCAGAAATCACAGGAAACTAAGTTTAAAAAAAATAATTGAGCATTTGCAATCAGTCTACTGATTTCAAAAGGTATAGCATGCTGAGCAAACTCAGAAGGTTGTTTTCATTATCACCATCCATCAATGAAAGGCCCTGGTTTTAAATCTCACCCTAAGCTAAAGGAACCTGTCAGCCCGAAAACATACATTCATCTCATGCCAGAGTAGAGGGCTTAGAGGCTAAGGTGAGAAGCTGATTTTTGAGGGGAGGTTATTAGCTTCACCCCCTAGAGTTTGACCCTTTGCTTGAGCAGTCTGGGGACTTGGGAGACATAGAGGTGAGTAAATCCTTAGCAATGGTGTTTTCAAGGGCACTGAGACATGGAACGGGACCTTCAAAGATAGTTCCACCATGATCCCCAGAGAGACATTTGTATCAACAGAGACTCATGCACAAAGCACAATGTGGTAAATAAAACCCAGAATGAAGAGACTGGGTCTGTCATGGGTTCTATGTGCCACTGGTTTCATGTTTATGTATCCCTTTCAAAGCATGTCTCAAAGGAAATTTCCTGGCCATTCTACTGAGTCCTAATTGGCAATAGAGCCCCAAAGGGACAGAGAGCTTGTAACCAGCAAAGTCACAGCACAACCTGAGACTGAAATCAACTGTAGAATGAATGAAGGGCCAGCCAGAGTGCATAGGAGAGCAAAGAGCTACTTCCCCCCAAGAGGGTCCCTCATTTGCCTGATCATCTGTCATTAGGAGCTTTTTTAAAAGTGAAGCTTCTGACCCATTGAGTCCAGTCAATCAACCCTTCTCTCCCTACATAACAAATTCCTTCTGAAGAGACCTCTGGTCAGTACCTTGCTCTTAATAAACGTGCAACAAATGATTGTCAGATAAATTTTAATGACTTAAATAAAAGTATGTGACCTAACAGTTATAAGCCTTTATTGACTCAAGAAATATTAAGTATATATATAGTGTTCCAGGTATCAGAGGGTTGGAGGTAAAAAAGACAAAGCCCCTACTCAAAGGAAGCATTTCTCTGGGTGGGTGAGAAACAGGCAAAATATCAGGTAGGCCTAAGTTCTACAAGAAATTAAAACAAGATGTTAAAGATAGTCTGGAAAGCTACTTTAAACAGTTAGCAAAGAGTTCTCCAAGGAATTGGCCTTTGATCTGAGACTTATAAAAATAAGGGATCGAATGTGAGAAGGTCAGAAAGACAGCAGCTACCAGTGCCCTGAGGCTGGAGGAAGTTGGATTTAGGTGAAGCAGAAAGAAGCCCTGGTAGCTGTAGAACAGTGAAGGAGGCAGACAGTGGACTGAGACAGAATCAGAAGGACGAGTTGAGGTAAGGTGAGGTGCTTAAATTTTATTCAAAGAACAAGAAACCAATAGAAAAAAATTAGCAAGAGAGAGACATGATCTGATATATATTTTGAAAAGATCATTCTGGCTGTTGGATCAAAATGGATAGAATAGGATGGGGAATACAGAGTGAGAGCAGAGAGACCAATAAAGGAGCTGTTGCAATGTCCCTGGGAGGAATGGTGGAGTTGGAGAAAAGTGGATGCAACTGAAATATGGTTTGGAGCTGGAGTGAACAGATGCTGATGGATTACATGGGGAGGCGGGAGGGAAAGAGAATTCAGGTTGGCACGTAGGTTCCGGTTTGAGTGGCTGATGTCGGTGTTACTATTTACTGAAGGTGGAAAAATTCCCCAGAAACAGGTTTGGAAGAAAATTAAGAGTTTGCTTTTCAGCAGGATGAGTTTGAAAAACCTTAGACATCCAATTGGAGAGTCAAGTAAGTCGGTAGATTTCCAAATCCAGAGTTAAGAGAAAAATCAGAGCTGTAGATACTAGTATCATCTTATATTTCTATAACATATATGAGGAAGGTTTCAACTATTTTGTATTTGCACATTCTTATAAAGATAGTTACCTGATTATTCAAAATGCATGAATCCTAAAAGTTATTTACTGTATTTTTGCTGGTAGTAAGTAGGTTTGGATGGCCAAATTGTATCATCATTTTCAATTAAAGACTCTAAAATGATCAGTCTTCTATAAATGCCCTGGTAAACCAAAACATTTTTAAAGGTGGGGGGTTTTTTGTTAATATGTGCCCGTTTTTGCATCAGCAAGCCATATTTAAAATAAGGGAGCTAATTGCAATTGCTAAAACATGTAAATGTCTAATATCAGTTTTCATTTTGCCTCTGCTCCAGGATTCTGGCTTTGAGCTCTCATGCAGCTACTGTCAGAAATGTTATTACTCTCCACTGAGTGTAACAGCCTCCAGGAGAAGGGAACTTAATTAGAAATTTCCACTTCAAATATAATTTATAGTTCATTCACTCTGAGATGTGTTAGAGGGTATTTGAAAAGTTTAATGCTGAACTGCTGAATGAACTGTTTGTTTTTATCAAGTTGTCAACAAAATATATGTCATGCATAGAATGTATTTGTTTATTAAGCACAAGAAAGGACCTCAGAGATTTAGCATGAGGCTCTCTTTCTAGATGAAGAAACTGAGGCCCAGAGAAGTAAAGGGATTGCCCAAACTGAAGTAGACTAACAGCAGGATGGGACTTCGACTACAGGCTCCTGACTCCTAGGACTGCTTTCCAGAGCACCATACTTCCTCTCACAGTGTCCATAATCCTGGCACTTCTCCTGGGTCTGCTGAATCTTTTTTGAGATAATTTTATACTAGCCCAGATCATCCTTTGTGTGTGTCAGGGGAGAGGTCAATAACAGCTAATAATTATATGTCCTTCTACTGCCAGGCCCTATTGTGTTTTACATGCATTAACAGATCTGACCTTATAGCAGCTCTGGGAAGTGGGTGCTCTTATTATTCCCGTGTTGTACAACAAGACTCTTCTCCATCTGGGTCTGGTCAGATCAAGGCATTCACTTTAGAAACACCAAGACTAAAATGATTGTTAATATTAACTATTTTTCTAAGCTCCGGATAGATATTTTCCAACTACCTGCAAGATGTCCAGTAGACACAGCAAACACAGTGTATCTTAAGATGAATTATCCTCTTGCCCAAACCCACTTTTCACCCTGTGTTCCCATATTGATTATTGGTATCATTTCCCCTCATCACCTTTCTCACCTCCCAGTTCCAGTCCATTCAATGCTATAAATATTTGTTAAGCTCTGTTTGGTTCCTAGAGGTATTTGAGGAGAAAACCTGTGTAGAACCTTCCTCTGTGTCCTCTCTCAAGTCTTTGCCCATTTCCCACTGTCAATTCCATTCTCATTTTTCCAGTTCAGGTCTTCATCATCTACCATTTGTAATATTGCAGTAGTCTCCCATCTGATTATCCTATTTTTTAAAGTAGGTTTTTGTTAATTTGAGAGAGAGAGGAGAGGGAGAGAGAGAGAAACATCAATCAGCTGCCTCTTGCACACCCCCTGCTAGGTATGTGCCATGACCGGAATCGAACTGGCAACCTCTCAGTGCATGGGACAATGCTCAGCCAACTGGGCCACACCAGCCAGGGCTTAGCTCTTCAACCCCAACATCTCACTATTGACATAGCCGCTCCCACCTCCCAGCACAAATCAAATTGTGCCCAATGCCTCCGTAAAGCCCTCCCCTGGCCACTTATTGACCAAACTTCTTAACCTGGCATTTAAGGTTCACTTCTGCTGGCACCATTTTTCCTTTCTCTCTCTCCATGCTCTATGCCAACCACCCTAGCCTGCTCACCATTCAGGATTAAATGAGATATTTATAGTTTCTTTGTTTCCCTCACAAATATGTGATAAGGATCAGTTAATACAGGTGAATGCTTTTCTTATAGTTGTTTATGTCTCACCTTGTTTGGTGAGAAAAATGAGGTGGGAAAACAGCTTTTTCGCTGTAAAACCCTTTGAGATGTTATTGTTATTTTTAAACCGTGGAAGTCATTGAATTCTGAATCACAGGGAAGACCCCAGAGATGGTGGGATTTAGCACCTTCCATTTTCCACACCAGTGTATCTGCTGACCTGAGTCAGTTAATGGCTGAGTTAGCAGCTGAACCGAATTTCCACCTCACTGCATCGCCTCACTTCAGGAAATGAAAATAGACATTTAATTCACTGGTAATACATCTGCTCATCTTACTATCTCTAGTCCCTCTGAATAAAGTCCCTCAGAATTGTTCCGATTCTGCCCCAGTTTCTTCCCTGCTGTCCCCCTGCCAGGTACCAACCAGACCCCCAACAGTGAAGTAATTTGCTAGAAACGGTCCCTTGTGTTCTGTACCTGACTTAATTTAATTGAAACCTAGTGCCAATTATCTAGCCCTTTCCCACTGGGTCACCCCTTTGTATTTTTTTCACAATTAATAATTCAGTTAAATTTTTAGTTCTTAGCTACTCTTAGCTATTCCAAGACAATCTTATACCTAATCTTTTTTTTTTTTTTTTAATCATAGCTAATAAAAGCCATTTTAAAGTCTGGGTTTGTAGATAATGGATATGCTGTAATAAAAATAGCAACCATTGATTAGTACCTACTCAGTGTGCCAAATGTTAAATACTTTATTTGCATTACCTCTAATTATCTAAACAACAACCCAGCAAAATTAGGGTTAATATCTTTGGTTGCATATAAGGAAACTGAAGGTCAAAAGGGTTTAGTAACTTACCCAAGTACCCAAGGTCATAGAGTTAGTAATAAGGAGACCAAGACTTGAATCTTGACCTGCCCAAGCCTAAACCCAGTGTTCTTCCCATGGCACTGTTTCCACAGCAGGCAGATGACACGAGCTGGGGTGGAGACCTCAGCAGCCACAGCAGTGGCACTGCCTCCAAAGGGGCCAGTGCACCTTGGGAGGCTCTTAACAGGGCTGGCAAGAGCACATGGCTCCTGCATATTCCCTGTATTTTCTCTAGCACTCCTGGGGTATGAGGGTAATGATAAAATAATATTTCTCAATTCTAAGCCGAGGAATGTTCCCCATTACAGTCGCAACAAACTCCAGATTCACTAAGTGGCTTATCATGCCTGTACCACCAAATCCTTGAGAGACAGTAATATGTCATGGTTAAGAATGCAGACTCTTAAACCAGACGGCCTGGGTTTAATTCCTGGCTTTGCCACTAACAGCAGTGAAACTTCCGGCAAGTGATTTAATTTGTCTGTGCCCCAGCGGGTTCCTCAATAAAGTGGCCACTGTTACGTGTTCTAACATCATAGAGATGTTATGAGGGTTATGGGAATTGGTATGTAGAAAATGCTTGGAACCGTGCCTGTCAACTATCGCCAAGACCTCCATCATCATCATCACCACCACCATCATCATCACCACCCACGTCACCTTCATTTCTCCTACCTCGTCTCTCACCTTTTTCCCACTCCTTTTTCTTCCCTCTCTGCCCTTCAGCAACAGCTTTCTTTCTCAGATGTGCCAGCCCCTCACTCACCCCCACACGGTGCTGTCTGCTTCCCTCTCTGCCTAGAGTGCTCTTGCTCCTCCTCTGCCCACCCCTCTCTCCACAGCCCTTCCTGGGTAACTCACTCAGATCTTGTTTCCCATGTCGCTTCTTCCAGGAGACCAGCTCAGACCTCTTCAGACTTTAATAGGGCCCCTCCTCTGGGTCCCAGAGCATCCTGACCTTTTCTTGTCATAGCACTTACCACCAGGTGCTCACTTGTGTGTTTACCTGTCATTGTCCTGTACTGGATGGTCAATGGCTCAACAATGGCTATGTATGTGTCACTCTGGTTCACTCCTTCCCTTACAGTGCAAGGGGAAATAACTAAAATGGCTATTTTAAAGAAACAGAATTTGTATTAGCACTGTGTTTAGCTCTAGACACTACCCAAGGAGCATATTAAAAGAAAATAATTGTAGTGAGTATCCATGTTGCCATAACTGACCTCATGCACTGGGCTGAGTCTGGTGAGGTATTAAATAATACTAAGATGCTAAAAATAACTTATAAAAGCCATCCCCAAATGGAATGGACAGACTAAAAGGAGAGAGTTCCCTGTCACTGGACACATGCAAGCAGAGCCAAATTGTCACTTGGTGAGAATGATATGAAGGGATGGGGAAGGGAGTGAGGTCAGTTAACCTGGAAAAGAGAAAACTGTTTTCAAATATTCGAAACATTTGAATCTTATATAATTTTATTAGCCAATGTCACCCCAATAAATTTCACTTTGAAAATATTAGAAAGAGGAGCATATAAAAAAATAAATAATAAAAAAGAACATTCTGTGAACTCTCAGAGGGCCGAACTGGAACCGAGAGGTGAAAAGTACCAGCAGGATGATTTAGTTTCAACACAAAGAATCTTTTTATCACTGGAGCTGACCCCAAGTGGAATGGATTTCCCGAAACATGCTGAGTTCTTCCTCAGCGTGGAGCCAGGGTCAAAAAGGCCCAGACGACCGCCGGCCTGGGTAAGGTGGCATGAACCCCTGCCACTCACCCACTTGCTTGTGCACTCACCGCTTTGGTTACCATACACCTCCCCTTTCTCAAGCACTACACGGGGGACCCCAGCTCCAGTAAGATGAGCCCCTACCTGTAGGCCTTCACCAATAAGCACACGCCCCACGTCCATTCAGACTGAATCTTTACCGACTAGGAGAAGTTTTCCAGGTGGGGAAGGGGTGAAATATGTTCTAGGTAAGGAAAATAGCCTGTGCAGTTGTATACATAAGAAGATGACAATAGGTGGAATTGTTCTAGCCTCCCCAAAGCCTTTTGTCTCAACCCTGCATGATCTGATCTGACCATTGCTGAGCTGACCAGCGTATCACACACAATTGTGGGCTATGGTCTCAGGGAGCTTGAAAGGCAAACTTCAGAATTGAAATCTTGCAGGTGTAGACCTCAGAATTAGACAGGGTATTGAAGGAAGAACAGTAGGAAATGGTAGTGAGAGCTCAAGAGTTTTAGTTAGACTATTTTAAATTCTTAACCTCTTCCAACTATTTAACCTTGAATAAATTAGTGATTCTCTCTGAGCTCAGTTTTCTTATTTATAAAATCAAAAAAGTAATCCCAGACTTCTGAAGATTAAATGAGATAATGTATAAATATCCCCTCCCTAAATGAGTATGCCTGATGATCAGTGAATGTTAACAATGACCACGCTTGTTAATCTCAGCAATATTTAATGGCATCCAGTCTCTCAGTTTATGCTCTAAGAAGAGAAAATTCAAATTGAAGCAGAAACATAGAAATAATAAATAGATGAGGTTGTGTCACCCTTGGTATTTTAAAATGTCATGACAATGATGTAAACTGTTTTTTAATGTCTCAGAAAATGTTATTTGAGCAAAATTTACTGATAAAAACTCAAGCCACAGGAATGGAAATAAAAAGCAAAGTGACCCTGAAAAGTCTGAAAGAATGAAAGGGAACATGTGTGCAGGGCATGGGCAGTGTGGCATTGTTCAGGATGATGGCGCCATCAAATGCTCCACAAATGTGGGGACCCATCTAGAAAAAGGCCTAAGATGAACAAGATTTGGTTATTGCTGGCCCAGTGGAAAGCAAACACATAACCATCACAGGGAACATCTGCTAAGGTGGAAGAGGCCTGGGCTGGGCAAGAGACACTCTGGCTGGTCCTAACCCTGTACTGATTCTGATATGACTTAGGGCAAGTCCCTTCCCCTAATGGGAATCGTCTCTAATGTGTAAGTGTTGGGTGAACAAATTTCTAAGCCTCTTCCAGTGCTGAAATTGGGTGTTCCTAAGAAAAAAGTAAATTAGAGAAAAAAAAAAGAAAAAAAAAGAAGAAAAAAAAATATATAGTAACCCATGTACTATATTGTGTACTGGTTAATTTCCATTAGATTTTATTTCATCACTTATAACCACAGCTCTTTGAAAAAATACAGTGATGATAGATACTATTTGATAAACGTCTTTTTGTGCCAGGCTCTTTGTTAAGGGCTTTACAGTTATTGTTTCATTTATTTATGCAGTAGGCCTGATATGTAGGTATTGTACCCATTTTACAGGTAAGGAAGCTGAGGTTCAGAGAATTTAAGTGAATTTCCCAAGTTACTTAGATATAACTGGTGGACTCAGGATTCAAACCTAGTTCTCTCTGACTCAAAGTCTTGTGTTTCTTCTCACATTTCCATGCTCCCTTAGTTTACTAACTGAGAAAAATTTACAGGATAATTAGAATATTGAAAGATGTAGAAATTTGATGCTATGAAGGAAAGGTTCAAGAAAGGATGGTTGTTCACCTAGTTCTCATATTAAACACCAAAATATAGTCCAGTAGATGGCTAAAATATAGTCCGGTGATTGTAACAAAAGAAAACATGGGTAATTTATTAAATATATTACAAAGGGGAAGATGTAATATAAAAATTAAAAGCTAAAAAGGAAAAAAAGTGATAAATTTGAGTATATAAAACATTTTAAACTTCTGTACGTTAAGAAATAACATGCAAGGGAAAAGCCAAAATAGTTCAAATATAATAACATAAAATGCAAATACCAAACTAGTAAGAATATTTGCAATAGTTATATGAGATGGAGCACTAATATTTTTGATATACAAGTAAATTTTCAAATGAGCAAACTCTCCAAACAAAAAATAAGCACATTAAGTGAACAGGCATTTTATGTAAAAAGAAATTTAAATAACCAACAAACATATAAAAAGATTCTTAACCTCATAATTGGAGAAATGCAAAAATTTTAAATATAATTATCTACCTATCAGAATGTTAAAGGTCAGATATTGGTATATGTGTAATTTACAAGAGTGTGAAAAAGTAGCCTATTATATAGTATTTGTTGGAGTAAATAGTAATGTTACATTTTTGGAGGCAACTTGGCAATAGCTATCAAAATTTAACACTCATGCCTTTTATCCAACAACTTATTGTTAAATGATATTTATTACAGGATTATTTGTAATAGGAAAATGCTGAAGCAACCTAAGGGTCCATCTATTGTACACTGGTAAAATAAATTGAATAATAGAACACTCCACAGTATGTCATAATGTATGAATGAAGAAAGCTCTTTAAGATATATAAGGGTGGGCAAAAGTAGGTTAATAATAATAACTAATACAATAATTAATTAATTAATTAATAATGCAAGATTAAACTGTTTCGCGTACTCACAAATGTAAACCTACTTTTGCCCACCCCTGTATTTTCAGGGAAGTTATCCTTCAGAAGCACATTCATAAGTGTTTGTGGTAGCAAAAAGCTGGGTACAACCATAACCATATCAATAGGGATACTATTGAAAAGATGCTGCTGCATCCACACCGTGGAATAGGCTCCCATTGAAAGGGTAAAATGAGCCCTGGCCGTTGGGGCTCAGTTGGTGGGGCATAGTCCCGTGCACCTAAAGGTCCTTTTACCGGTCGGGGCACTTGCCTGGGTTTACAGGTTTGATCCCCGGTAGGGGGCATGCAGGTGGCAGCTAATCAACGCCCCACTCTCACATTGATATTTTTCTTTCGCCCTCTCCTTTCCTCTCTCTCTAAAAATCAATAAAAATATATTTTTTAAGTATAATGATATCAGCTGGTATTGAAGATGTCCAACATGGTTAAATGAAAACAAAAACAAGTTGTAGAATTAGATATATATATGATAGTATCCTATTCATTTAAATGAGAAGGCAATAGTATATTAAGATATGTAGAGGAAACAAAAATAAAGTCCCGTGCTTACGTGTGCATATAGCAGGTTTCTATAAAGCGTGCACAAGAAACCGCTCACAGTGGTTACCACGGGAGTGCAGACAGTGAAGGGACTTTACACTTTTCCTTATATGCCTTTCTGAAACATTACAATTCATTTGCCGTGACCATATAATTTTTTAATTAAAAAGCTAACTGTAATTGCTTGACAAGAGACGTTTTGGTACATGTCTCATGCATTCAGCTTCCTCTAGGCAAGAGCCTGGATCAAGTACGTTTCCTGTCTCTTCTAGCTCTTGAGTCAGGCTGCTGACTTATCAATGACAATCTCTGAAACGACTATCAGCTACCAAGGAGTTAATCTGAAATTTTATAGTTCAAAGGAACTGTTAGAACCAAAGAGCTCTTTGAGTCTAACACAGAGAGGCAGAAGAGAATCAAGGTTCAGACTGGCGACACGACAGTCACTCAGTGACTGAGTGGCACAGGCAGGCCAAGCCTAGCTCAGCGGGCTTCCCGATTTACTGTGCAATCAATGATTCCAGTAAGGAGTTCACCAGAACAGAAAACCAGGGATGAGGCCAAGAAAGTTGTAAAAGTGAAAAAGGAGACTTGAATGAGGTTACTAGGAGAGGCCCAGGATGAGGAATTGAGGATGACGGATGTTCCAGGCCTGATAGGGAAACAGAGCTGTAACTCCCACCGCCCAGCCAGTATCATTGTCAAAAAGGATTCGTGAAAGACCAGACAAGACTCTATATTTTATATGTAGATAAACTAATCAATTCTTTTATTTTTTTTTCGTGGGCTGTGGCTATCTTCCCTGTAAATAAAAGGAAGCAGAATTCTGATATCATCTGCAGAAACCAGCCTCCGTGTAGGTTAGGAAACTGGACCTACTGTGTGCTCAACTGAATAGAAAGGCTTCCTCGGGCTTGTCTTGTTCACCTCTGTCCCCCACCCACCGTCTCACTCCTGGGGTGGACAGGGAGCCCTGTCATCGAAAAAGCACTCAGTGATTACGTTGTGTTGACTTAGACTGAATTGATTTGAGAAAGATTTTAGCTTTTGCTTCTCATTAAATTTGACTTCAGAATGAATTTTCCCTCTTGGCAGTTCTGAGCTTGTTTTGAGATGCTCTGTTTCTCTTTTGGCGTGGGCCCCAAAATGGGAGTTAGCAACAGCAACATGAACTCCAGGCATTCTTTATTTCATTTTGTCAAAATTCATGCTGGAATTGTACAGGAGAGATGGGGCAGTTGAGTTTATTTTGGAACAAGACTCAGGGCTATCTAGCCAAGCTCGGGATGACAGGACCAGGCATAGGACCAAAGAAGGGGTTTTGGAGGACAGCCAGCCCCATTGTATACAGTGTCCCCAGAATCCCACCTGAATATATTAATCTGTCAGTACATGTTTGTCTATGTGTATCACATGTGTCTCTCTTTATTACCTTGTTTTTCCACTAATTTTGAAGGCTCCTGTCTACCCCCAGAAATCTAGGAAACTCACAGAGACGTATGAAATGCACACACTGAAATCCTAGTGGCCATGAGCACGCAAAAATGTTTCAACCTTGTCAGACCATAGCACAAACACCACAAGATGAAATTTCATGTGTCTGCTAACTAAAAGTTCTCAAGAGCGTAACACAAAAATGCCTGGGTAGAACATGAGGGATTTTGAGTCAAGTGACATAATCTTAGACAGCCTCTCAGTTTTAGGAAACTTTTTTTCTTCTCTCAGTATAATATACCTTATGAAACACCAAAATTCTCTGGCTTCTTGTCTTTCAGGTGAATGGCATTGACCTCCGTGGAGCATCGCACGAACAGGCTGCTGCTGCACTGAAGGGGGCTGGACAGACAGTGACAATCATAGCACAATACCAACCTGAAGGTCAGTGAGCACCCTAACGTCTAATGTTCTGAGATGTGAAAGTGTGAATGTGGATCTGTGTTTCCGATCACCTGTGTTAACTAGTCACTGCCAACAAAGAAAATCTATGCTCTGTGTCCCAAGAACATGAGGCTGTGTTATCCTTAATTTTCCAGACAGTGAGAAAGTCCTGTTTGAAATATGAATTCCAATAAATAACAACCAGCATCAGCTTTATTTCATTTATATTCTTATCTGGCACATATCTTTTTGGTCAGCAATGGATACTATTAAAACAATTAAGATTTAGGAAGCAAGAGGGAGAGATTTCATGTACAGAAATAGACCATGATCAGTAGGCCATGTTCTCGCCTTGTGGCATTAGCTCTTATTAACAGTAACATGGTTTTTGGATGCCCTTGATCTGGATTTTATTTTATTTTATTTGCCTTTCTGCTACACTTTGGAATGCATCACTATAAACCCTAAGACTTGGTGAGATGTCATAAATCCAATTAACCTACTGAGACTTGATGATATTATATCCTAAATTGAATTAGACCTACTCTGCTCTTTGGTTTGTTTCAACATCTGTTTCAGTGATCAGAATGAGGCGCAATGAGACATCTGGGATGTTATCTGTTGTAGTTGATTTCTTAGCAAATGTATATATAGAATGCTTCTTTGTTCATGAGACATAGTTAAGCATACCACTGGGGGCTAGATTTTGTACCAAAACAAAGCAAAATAAACCAAGAGGAATATGGCTTCTGTCTTCAAGAAATATGGTTAATTGCTTTTGATCTATGTGGCTAGCCATCAGGAGTATTAAACAGCCAAACATGAAAATACAAGATGCCATCAAGGAAGAGCCTATGTGCATGTGGGTATATAGAGCTTCTTTGGCCTTTTCAAGTGATTCTTATTAATGTCAACTGGCCTATTGTTGTTTGGAAGACTGAGGTTTGCGTCTTGCCTGTAGCATCTTAGATTTTACCATTCATGGTGGCCAACCACATGTTTTACCTGAGAATAGAGAAAACATTCTGCCAAGTGTGTTTTGATACATTTCTTTCACTTTGCCTGGCTTTAGAATTAGAATTTGCAATTGTTATACAAATATATGTATATATTAAATGTTTTCTCTTATTGCTCTAGCCCAGATGTGGCTAGAGAGCTGGGGAAGAGGGGATAGATTGGTGATTGTCAAAAGACGAATGATGACTACACGAAGGGAACATGTTCTTCCCAGACAGTTTTCAGAAGCCTTTCTACTTCTTAAAAATTAGTAAACATGTCTTCTAGTGGGAATAAACAGCTCCAAAAGTACCCATTGTAAATCGCAAAATGAAAAGATCTGGGTTAGCACAATCTGATAAACAAATCCTAGTAATAACTTTTTCATGGGACTCTTTCATTTTCTTGATAGCTGTTTTTTTTCAGTCTCATAACCTGGTACATGGCATAAATATCCTGGGCTGTTTTTCCATTTTGGAAAAATTTTATCCCAAACAATTCTGCAGACTGATAAGGTGGTCAGAACTATAGTTACACCAATGAGAAGCTCTTGGTAGTAAAGACAGCCATCAAAATAACCTTGAACAGATGATTTCAAGCCTTAAAGGCTACAATAAAGGACAAGCTGTTCCTAGTTCTATCAGCATAAATCATCTCAAGCTTCCTTACTATTTAGTTTCCTTTTAGCAATATACTTAATTTAGATACCGTGTTGTATTTTAACAAGATGCCTGTTCAAAGCATGTCTTATAAATCACAAAAATCAATTTTTAAAGTGCTCCTAAAGAAACCTGCAAATAACAACAAGAAGCTTATTTTTAAATGCCAAAGTACAGGTGAGGTTCACGGAATGACTTCCCTATTTTAATATTTTAACTGTATTGTAATTTGTTGAAGCTTTAAATCAGTTGGAAATGTAGTTATGCAACATCGCGCAGCCATTTTTCCTTCTTTGCAAATGTAATGTGCAACTAAGCCTTAATTTAGCTATTGTTTGAAATGGAAAACTGGTTGGATTGTTGTTTAGGTCATTTAGGGACATTTAAATTATATTACATCTTTAGGAAATAATGAACAATTTACCTTTAAAATAGCAAGTGGAAAAAAGAGCATGCCATGAGATTCCATTAAGAAATTCTCACGAAGTCCCCTTCATTTGCACCAGTATTGTGAGGTGTCCATGCTAAGACACATTTTATCGACATCTCTTTTGCTATATGGTCAGGAACCATGCTTTCAGTAAATAAGTTTTCGGGTTACATTCAAATGTTTTTACAGGACTATTCTAGATGCCTTGCTCAGTATTACTAAATATTCGGGAAATTTGGCCAATATCTCCATCCCAAATCTTTGTCTTTAAGGAATTGTTTATCTTATTGAGGAGAAAGAACTTAGATGCATTTAATAGAGATCAGTTCCTGATGATATAGGACCAAAACTGTGTGATAATGGTACCATCTCTATGAAGCATGAAATGTCAGAGAATGGATAAACCTGCAGGAGCCAGAACAGTACAAAGAGTACTTTATGGAAATGAGGGAATAGAGCCAGTTCTTGAAGAATGGGTGAGATTTCTATTCAGGAGAGGAGGCAGAAAGACTGTCTTGCTAAATCCACAGGATTGTGAGCTCCATGCATGCAGAGACAAAACCTATATTTTGTTCACTGATAAATCTGTCTTCAGTGTTGTGCTATAATTGGTATTTCTTAAAGAGTCGCTGAAGTAATGAATAAAAGTTTACCATTTTTCAGTGCTTGAATTTCCACTTGAAGGTAATTGAAGGCTGAAGAAATTCGTTTTTACTACTTGCATTTTTAAATGTTTGCTTCAAAGCAGAAAATAAGTACTAAACAAGTGGGTGTCACAAAACATAAAACCATTTCCAATTGTGTTTTCATAATATTTAGCACATTTTTAAAATAATTATAAATAATTTATAAATATCATAATGTAGCAATAAATGTCTTTCTTGATAAGTGTCACTGCTCAGAGTAAGGCCTAAGTTGTTCTACTCACAATTCTGCTTAAAATGACTTTGACCCCAGTTGTCTGAATTACTCTATCGTCAGTATTATTCAATGTCTAGTTCTAGATGGTGGAATTGAAGAGTCACATAAAAACATACAAAATGGTGTGGTGTGATTGTAATTAACTTTTACCGTCTTTTTTTTTAAAAAAATTATGTTTATTGTTGAAAGTATTACAGATTTCCCATTTTTCCCCCCATTGACGCCCTCTGCCCCCCTTCCGCCCCAGGCCTTCACCACACTATTATCATCTGTGTCCTTTGGTTAATCTCTTCCCACCCACCCTCGCCTCCCCTTGGAGATTCGTCAGTCTGTTCCATGCTTCTATGTCTCTGGATCTATTTTGTTCATCAATTTATTTTGTTCTTTAGATTCTACATATGAGTGAGATCATATGATACTTGTCTTTCTCTGACTGACTTATTTCACTTAACTTAATACTCTCCAGGTCCTTCCATGCTGTCTCGAAGGGTAAGAGATCCTTCTTTTTCACAGCTGCATAGTATCTTTTTAAAATCCAATTTCTATCACATGTTCACTTTGAAATTAACATATATTTACATTAATAATAAGAAGAAAATGAAGTTATTTTGTCTTTTTTTTAATAAAAAGGATCTTATATCTGGTACTTCAGGAATAATTCTACTTAAGCAGTATAGAGAGTTAATTCTTATAAAAACCTCAATTACCTATATTCAATTCATGAAATTACTCCAACACTATTGAAAAAGGAAATATAATGCCTGCCACCCCCTCCAAATATACATACACCTTTCCTTACTCTTCCCAGCCATCTCCCCCATTCCTTTTAGAATTATCTTTTTAAAAGATATGACCCCAATGTACCCGTGTACAAACCCCTTGCCCTTAGCGACATGGTCCTAAGCAACCTTCATGCCCCCTGTCCACCCACCCACATCCATCAGTATCCATTTTCATCATCCTCTCTCACTGCTGCACGAGGCTGCTCCCGGCTCCTACACTTAATCCTGAATTGTCATGTTTCTGGGCCTTTGCTCATGTGGGTCCCTCTACCTGGAGTTCCTTTCTTCCCTCTCCACCTGTAGGACTCCTAGGCATCTTGAGGACCCTCAGATGTTAATTCCATTAAGAAGTCATCTTTATTCTGCTAAGACAACATTAATTGCTTCTTTCTCTGAGCTCCCTAAACCTGAATTCAGGTACCTGGTGTGTCCCTTATCATGATTTGCACATTTCTCCATTCAAGTAAGCTTCTAGAGGACAAGGACCCTTCTATCACATTTTTTTAAATCCTCACCCAAGGACATGCTTAAAGAGAGGAAAGGAGAGAAAAAGAGAGAGAGAAATAAATGATGTGAGAGAGAAAGATCAATCTGTTGCCCTCTGTATGTGCCCTAACCATAAATCGAACCCTAAACCCAGGAATGTGCCCTGACCAGGAATCGAACCAGCAACCTTTTGGTGCATAGGATGATGCTTAACCAATTGAGCCCCTCCTGCCGGACATCTATCACGCATTTATCTCCCATGTTAATTTGCTCAAAATGAACTTGACGGTGCTTAATTAAACAGGTATCAAATGAATGGTTCTCCCCTTGTTTTAGAAGTGCAATGTAAATATCTTCAGTGTATTGGCCAATATTAATAATAGGTACTTAAGAAATAGTTGATGAATGAATATTGAATGAATGGCCTAGAGTTTTGATATTAGATACAGAAATGGTAAAAATCCCTAGATTGGACATTTGATGTTGATGCAATTTTTAGATGGTGCCTTTTTGGCTTTTGTTACAAACCTTTGGTGACCAGAAAATCACAGAAAATTTACAGCTGTTGCTCTGTAATACAGCACAAAGAATAGATGATTAAAGCTGTAATACTTTTTTTAAAGTTCTGAAACTCAACTTGAACACCATTGATGAATTTAAAAAGACATTGATTACAACTTAATTATATATTTGTTGAAAAGGATCCAACACAGCATTCCTCTGGGTCAGACTGCGGCAAATCTTTATAGTATTTGTTGCCTTCTCACTAGTATAATACCTATATTTAGTGTGAGATTACTGACTGGAGTTGAAATAATAAACCACCAGATATTCACTAAGAGCACCAAGTGAACAATATAAATTGTTGAATAAAGCACAAAATGGAGACAATTAATGGCCAGGCTCTTCCTATGAAAGTCACCAATATCCTCTTGCCTTTAATCTGTCTACTCAGGGCATTGTTGGGAACACTTCAAGGCCTTCAGAAAGGCCTGCAAGTAAAAAGAGAAAGTTGATGGTGGTCTCCATCAGCCAGCAGGGACTTGAATAGACCGTGGAGGGGCTTGTTTTCCTCCACCTCTTATTCTTTAACAGAATACAACTTGAGTTCCTAAAAGAAGAGCCCAAAGGACAGAGTTGATTATTGCCTGGAGACTCATAAGTGTGGTGTGGTTTATGGAACTGTGTGGTTCATACATACATTCATTCATTCAATAGATGTTTTTACTGAACACTTTACTGTGCCTCAATCAATGGTCTAGGGAAATGATAAGCAGTGAATCAATATGAATAAATATAGCACTTGTCAGATAGTGATAAGTAGTGTAAATAAATATGAATAAGGGTTAAGATGATAGTGACAGAGAAATATATGTTGGGTAGGGAAGGCCTTGCTAATAAGATGATATTTCAGCAGAGACTTAAAAGAAATGAGGGAGTATACCATGGAGGAAGCTGGGGGAAGAAATTAATTATTCTAGAGTCTTGGTCTACCAAGAGTGGTCAATGCACTAGCAGCATAAATATCAGCCGAGAGCTTGTTAGAAATGCACAGTCTCAAGCCCCAGTTCAGGTCTACTAAGTCAGAATCTGCATTTTTATCAAGATTCACAGGTTATTTGTACATACATTAATGTTTGAGCACTGCTCTAGAATACTTAGTGCCCTGCAAGAATTGTCACTTGTCACTATTGAACTGGTTTCTTCCTAGAGTACTAGGCAAAGTCTTTGAGACTGTACCACCAGGTTTGAGTTCCGCCATGTATCTCTCAATTAGTCATGCTTCAGTGATTTAATTAGGGATTTGTTAGGCTGCAGGGTATCTAAGAAATTCATATGTCATCCACCTCTGCTTTGCCTACCCCTCTCCTCTAAATACAGATTTTCAAGCAAATCCATAAACCTTGTTCAGACCCCTCAGTTAGTGAGACAATGAGCCTACTATAAAGCTTCATTTTCTTTAATTATGGTCATTCCTGCAGGTGAGTAAAGAAACATTGTGTTGGGATGGGGTCCAATTGAACCCCACCCTGACCAATAGCTTCATGAACTAAAAGGCATCAAGGCATCATTATAAAATTTCTTTGAGTAATTTACTATATTTTAAAGCAGAAGTTCATTTAAATAATCTTTCTCACTCCTTTTAAATTGTGAAGCTAATTCAGAAAGACAAGTTGGTATTTTAGCATGAAGTGAAACTCTGATCTTACTCAGAGTAACTGCTCTGAATTAAGTCACCAAGCTTAAACCGGAGTTGGACCCTATGTTGCATTTCTCTACAGGGTCAAGGATATAGTGAGAGCTAGAAATAAGTGCCTAGTTTACTCTCTGAGGAACATAGATGCTTTCTGTACCTGGAGGTTCTCAGAAATGAAAACATGTACAACATCCCAAAAGCTTGCTTAAAATGCAAGCTATATTTCTTTCTTTAAATCGATGTCTACATAAGTTTATGCATATGAATGAGCAGCTGTGGCATGTTGAAATGTTTTCTCAGTGCAAATAACTGCATCTTAAATGCCCAGGAAAGATTCATAAAGTCTAGCTGTAGGTCTTGGTCAGAAATTGCATCAGCATCCTCAGGGAACATGTAAGATGAGCTTTGGAATGGAAAGTACCGTGCAAGACTGAGCCGGGAAGAGAAGATCGGTATTCTCGTGCCAACTCTCACTCAAGCTGTGTGACCTTGCGGCAGTAATTCATCTTTACGAGCCTCAGTGTTCTCACCTTTAAAGAAAAATAATGGTAAGATGGGTGAGACATTATCAGAATAATCCTCCAGTTATTAAATTCTAGATTAAAAACATGACCCCTAATTTCAGATAGTTCCATTACTTGAAAGTTTCATCACATGTGTTACATCTTTATTCTTTGCATTTTTTGCATTCTCTAGGAAGACATGAATGCACAATCTAGTTAAGTTGATGCATTCTATGGGGTTTAAATAGAATCACTGAGAAACAGGAATTAAGAGTTGGAAGAATCCTTAAAGATCATCTGTCCAGCTTCCTCATTTCCCAGATATGGGGAGCAGCAGCTCAGTCAGCATTCAGATAGGAAAGCAGTTCAATATCTTAAAAGTTATTATAACTACTAAAGCTGAGGCCAGCTGAACAGCTAGTAAATTCCTTGATTCTTTTAATTCGCCATAGTAGCTAATGATGGCCGATGACTTAAACTGCCCAAGGACTCTAACTCAGCAAGATTGTTACGATCAAATGGACATAAAGGGGCTGAAAAATTCTCATGGAGTCTCAGGGCTTTCTCATGTACACAGCTTTATTTTCTAACTGGTTACTGTTCCTAACTGCTGTTATTTGTGTATCACAGTTGAATGATAAAAAAGAACTTCAAAAATATAAGCAATTATTGTTAACTTAAAAAATAACCACCATTCTTGCAATACTGGTAGTTTGACAGATAGGTCAAATATATTACGATTTGCCTCATCCCATTTCTAACTTCTTCCTGCAGCACCCTTCATCTGTGTATCCATCCCTCCACCCATCCATCCCTCCACCCATCAGTTCATTCACCTGTCTGCTCATCCATTCATCTACCCATCATCAATCAGTTCATCTTTAGTGATAGTCTATATTGCCATATATCAGATTTCTCCAAATATATTACATTAAATCTGGTTTAATTAATCTGGCTGGCATATTCTAATTTTTACCAAAATGTTAGGAAGGAAACTTAAATAAAATTTTACATGACTCTAGAATTTGTATTGCTCGACCCTCTTTCCTCACAGCTCCCTCTCACACATGTATATTGCACTAACAGCTCCTGCCTCCTCCTGCAACTAAAAATCTCCTTGCTGTCCCCTCGCTCAATTATTCTTTCTGTGAGCCGTCTCCCCATTGCTTTTGTTTCCTCCCCATTCTCCATCTGACAGAAAGCACCATAGAATGGGACTGAAAGATGATTTCTGTATCCTGCAAGTAGAGGCTGCAGATTCATAGGAGGTTCTCCCCAGATACTTTAATAATTAATTCTGCAGGATCCCTCTCACCATGCTCATACCCCAGTTTGGGCCTCGAGGGGTGTAATGAAGACAAAGAGAGGTATCAATTCCTGACTCTTGGAAAACAACAGCTCAAACTCATATCAAAGGGGTTGAAAATATTTACAAAGCTGATTATAGCTCACACCTCCTCCCCCTGGATCATGGGACCTCCTTTGACCCCATGTTCATAACAATTCTCAACCCATAATTAAATACATGGATCTCTTGGGTGTCTCATCCTGTGTTTTTATATTATTTGGAGAGTCTCTTGGCATCTAGTGACATAAAGCAATCACTTGTTATTTCAAAGAGGTTAAATAAATCCTTTGCTAAAGACATCTTGACAACCAAAAAGATCTCTTAGATGCTTACTTGTCTTTAGTAACACCCAGACCAAATACGTGGGAATAAAGGGTTTAAATCCTATTGTTGACTCTGCAAGTATTACAGAATGGGCACAGAGCCCCCCGAGATAACCCTTCCACTTGACACTGCATTTCAGGATCTTAGAGAAATATGAAAGCATATTCTGCAGAGACACACAGAAGGGGAATATAAACCAAGACAGATTTAAAATACTTATTAACTTAACTCCATAGTCTGGGTTCCCAGTCTAGTTTGTCCCCATATCTGTTGGAATATAACTCCTATTTAAGCCAATCCTCGAATTTAATAGTGATTAATGAGGCATCTTCTCCTCTCCCCGACTCTGCAGCCGATGTTTTATTGACCACATCAAAGTGACATCGCTTTTCTGAGCATTGATTCCCTTGTTTGTTAACTAAGATGGTTAGAGAATTTATTGTTTAGGCTTTTTCCAGCTGACATTCTTTGAAATTTAGTTTACTGTGTTTTCTAATTAAAACTTGTCATCAAAGAACAATAGTTACAGATAATTTCTAAGTGTTCTTTTTATTCCACACATTTTAAAACATGAAAATTCTGCTTTCACTCACTTGTGGGAAGGAGAAAGATCAATATCTGTGGAAATTGCTCTCTCTGTACTCAATAGGATTTGAACCCTCCAATAATGGTTTTAAGTTTAATTCAAATACAAGCACTTATTGGCTTGTTGGGGCTTTCAAGATAAACAACTTACCGTGAAATGGTCTCTTTGTTTATAGAACCGTTGTAGTCTAAATCTTATCAACTTAATAAATTAAATTATAATTACCAAGCTTGTAAATAGGTTTATTGAGGCTGAAAGGATGTAATATGAAAAAATAATAATTTCAAGGGTGCAGAAAGTTGAAATGGTGGCAATGTTTTCAATTCTCAGAATCACAAATAATAACTTTAAAATGGAAAAGCCGAGCATAGGAAGTATATACATCTTCAATGTGCTTTATAGATCCCTAATCCAAATAGGATTCCTGCTAGACTCAATGACTAAAGAAAAGTGATGCTCAGTGAAGTTAAGTGACTTGCCCAAGGTCATGGTACTAGTAAGTGCTGTGAGCTGAACTTGCACCCAGACCCTCCGATTCTTTCCTGTGCTTCATACTTCATCCTTCAAGTGTTGTCATCCTGTGTTATAATTCTTCTATCCAAACCAGAATAGTTGAATCAATCTAGAATTATCAGGCTTTCCCTAAGTTTACTAAATAAGCATATTTTGAGAAAACTTATGCTTGTTCGGTAAGTGGATGTTTGATGGTATGTCATTTTAACTTATTATTTAATAGTAGTATAATTACATAGGTCTAAAAATCGAAACAATATTAGAAGTTATACACTGAGAAGCCTCATTTCTGCTTTGTCTCCATAGACCTCAATTCCCATTCTATGGTGCTTTCTGTCATTTCTGCTTTGTCTCCATAGACCTTATTTCCCCTCATTTAATTAATGAGTAAATAAAAACTGAAGCTAAGACCATAGAGGAATCTAGGTAAACCCTATTTGCAGTGTTTTAAAGGTGAAACATGCTAAATAGGAGGATACTTAATAGCCTGGAGAGTTAAGAAATAAAAAATTATATTTCTTAGTTGGGTTGCATTTACATTGGCTCCTCATACTTTAAGATATTTCCCCAAGTCAGAAATAATTTTGTAAATATTAATTTTCATTCAGTGTGACTATGTAATGCCCAGTTGTTGTACTGTGTAAATTACCAAGGGATCACAGGTTCCAAAAGAAACCTTCATGCAATTGTTCTTCTTAACTGATATACTTTTTCCCGAGAAAAATTTGGGACATTTAATATCCTTTAAAGAGGTCACTGGAGTCTAAAGGGATCTGAAATCAAGGTTAAAGCCACCCCATTTCCTCAGAAGACTCACCTAGTTTCATACACTAGACATCTTCATATAAGATATTTAATAATCTTTATGTGAAACTGAATACAATAAATTCCTCTTTGTTTAAGATCAATCAGAGTATTCTTTACGAATGATTGATTTCTTAGTGCTGTAAATAATCAGACCCTATATTGTCCACATTTTTAATATTTTTCTTTTCTTTTAAATATTTGAATTTCTCAAATATAAGAGTCATTCATTGCGGGAGATTTTTCCAGGAAGCAAAGCAGGAATGTCAAGAGTTTTAGTGATAATTTCCAGCTGTTAGGACTTGGCAATGAGCAACAAAAATACAAAGAGCATTTTAAAAGAAACACAATTACCTATAAAATTGCAGACAAGTAGTTGCTTTGGGCAACTATTAGTGAGAAATAATGAAATGAGAGGGTCTTCGTAATAGTCATCAAATGCAGCTGAAGCAGTCCAAAGAAGTGCAGATGTGAGGATGGCTGGGTGGGGGCGGGGGATGCAGGGAGCACAGCAGAGCAAACTGCTGAGGGAAAATCAAAGTTGTTCAACCTGAGAGTTCTAGTAACAAGTAAGAGCACGTCTCTCCCTCCTGGTACATTCACAAGAAGACACTTTCCATAGCCTTCTGATAAACAAAGATCAAATCTTCTTACTGGAAACAAAAAAAGTGGATTTTCTTGGTGACCATGTATTTGATCATTCTGTGGTTGTTGATGGTATTGAAATGTTAAGTAGGCATTAGTTTCATTTTTTTCTCAGAGCTGTTAAATTTCTCTCACAATTTGTGTTTTCTCATTACAATTCCATATCTTTGTCTTTCCTAATTATGAACCAAAAAAATAAAACTTTACAGGCTGTAAAGTTTTATTCAGTACAAATGTAACATCTGAATATAAAATGTAATCTACTTCATTTTATAAGATAAGAGTTAGTCTTTAAATAAAATTCAAATGCATCTATTGAGTATTGTATGCCAGACATAGTCTCCTTAGGTACTTTTCATCTAAATACCTGTATCTAAATGTATGTCTCCTCTCATATCTCCAGCTATACCTCTCCTTGAGCTTTATATTCTAATGACAATAAATTGCTAACAGGCATTGATGCTTTGTTTCTATGACTTAACAATTAATCCTCTGTCTGCTCAGAGTTCCCTTCATTCCTTGCCTACTTGACAAAATCTTTTTCTTTCAAAGAACAAGCTAGAGATCACCTCCTCCAGGAACCTTTCCTGACTGCACCACTTCATCCCCAGAATAACACTGCTTCCTTTGTGCATCCTCAGTATCTTGTATTGTCCCATTTCTCCCTCCATCTTGCAATTTATGTAAACAAATGTCCAATCTCTCTGCAGACTATAAACTTCATGGGGGACAGAAGTGACCATAGTAAGTAGTCAGTAAATGTTTGATGAATGAGTAAATCAGTCCATGAAGATTTGAGTGCTGGTGATTTTTTTTTCAAGTCTATGCACTTTGAAAATGGGTTGGACCATGTGGAAAAGCTGATGGTGGCTCTAAAGATAATAATTTTAACAAATGGAAAACAGTTCGGTGGAGGCAAAAGAGAGCTTCTGCTTTATTCCACCACTAATTGCCCACATAGTAAGGAATGAACTAGGTCCAAGGACTCAAACAATCACAAATACACATGGAGAAAGTAGGTAACAACTAATAATCATCATCATGCCCAGTATGTCTAAATATTTCTCTATGTTATGCCATTTAACTCTCACAAACGCTATAATATTTTTATCCCCATTTTGCACATGAAGGAATAATATATCAGAGAAGCTACACCAGTAAGTTACAAAAGCAAAATTCCAAGTGGTTACCCATTTGCAGCATCACATCTCCGGGGAGGGCCAATAGTCAACGAACAGCTCACCTCCGCTGCCACCCACCACCCTCCATGTCCTCACCTGTTCCCCGTGGTCACACAACTGGCACAGGCTGATCTATAGGTCTGATGGCATTTCCCCTTCAAAGCCTCATTGCACATGCTAAACGCATAGTTCTAGAATCTGCAGAGCTACAGTGTACTAAGCCCTGAAACTTTAGAACTCTCCTTTGCTCTAAGAGTGCACTTTTCTCAAATATGGCAAGATGCTGCTTAATAAAACACACAGCAAGTGTCCGCGCAATTGAAGGAAGAGAGTGGTGATTAGGGTTTAAAACTGGATATAAAAAGAAAGCAGATTACCACTGAAGTGAGGATTTCTTCATGTCATTTGGTTTAAATGGAACTGTGATTAGGGAGAGAAAAAAGACATCTGAAAAGGTCATAAAAAAAATAGGAGAAATTTTGAATTTCAACTAAATGGATAAAATCTGGGGCATTGCTAATGGAAATTCTTTCTAAAGCTCTCTGCACTAAAGCATTTAATGTAAAAAGTAAAAATGCCACAGGAAACTATATGTGACTTGTAAGGGGCAGCATGGTTGATAATTAATGAATTCTATCTGAATAAAGTAACATTGAATGTATATCAAATACGTTGCTAAGATGAACAGATGAACTTTAGGCAGTGGCAAAGTAGACTTATATAGAAGAAAGAAAAATTATCAAAACCAGAAAAGAGAAAATCCGAGAAGGATGAACTTAGTTGTCAGTGAATATGTATTATCTTTCTAGTCACACACATGAGAGTTCAGATACAATGCTCTTAATAACTGAGCCACTGGAAAATAAATATTTGGAAAAAACAAAACTTATTGAAGAGAGACAGACATTGGAGGAAAGAGAAGTTGAAGACAGTGCTCCTGCTACTTTCTTGCTCTGTAATCTTGTGAAAGTTAGTCAGCCTCTCTAACCTTCAGATTTCTCATCTGTGAAAAGGAGTTAACAATAGCTTCTTCACAGGGCAATTGTGATGAACAAAACATAATTATAATTCCTGGCTCATAGGAAGTATTGAGTTAAAAGGGACTAACATACTCCAGACATTGTTCTAAGGGCTGTTCATATAGAACCATGCAGTCCCCAAAGCAAGTCTCTCAGATAGCGGCTAAGATTGTCCCCATTTTAGAGATGAAGAAACTAAGGTATAGAAAGGCTACATAACTTGCCCAAGATCACACAGCAGGGAAATGTTAGAGCTGTGATTTCAAACTCTGGTCTGTCTCCAGTGTCCCTGTTCTTGACCATCATAGATAGCATGCTACTTTTTCATACTGAAATGACAGTCTGCTTTAATTTCTCCATTGAATTTACCACTATATAAAATTATCTCTTTTGTTTATCTACTTGTGGTCTTCCTTCTCCCATTTGAAAATAAGCCCCAGGAGAGCAAGAGCTTTGATGGCTTACTTATTAGTGTATCTATAGCAGCTAGAATAGTGTCAGGCACAAAGCAAGTATTCAAAACAATTATCTATGGCATGTTGAATTATAATTATATTTGCTATTGATAAAGCAGCATGTTGAGAAATCATAAAAGGTGTTGAAAGAACCATATACCAAATTAAAGGAAATATACATAAGAAATTAAGATTCTGAGATAATAATATGCAAAACCATTGCTAGTAATGAATCAGAAGCGCTCCCCAAAATTAACAGTGACAGTTTGTTTACAAAAGAGAGTCTTGGAAAAATACATGGAACAGATGTTTTTCCCTCAATTTTTGATAACAGAATTAAAAAGAGGCACAGTCTCATTTTTCTTCATTTTCCCAACTGATAAGAAGAAGGAACACAGTAGAATCCAAGATTGCCACAGAGCGCGAAGGAGAAATGCTAGAAACACAGCGTCTTACCTCATAGCTCATGGTAAAAGAAAGCAGTCAGTGAAATCCCCCAGATTCATCTTAATACCCCAATCATTTAGCCCGACCAGTGTGGTTCAGCTGGTTGAGCATCAAGCACTGTCCCATGCACCAAGAAGTCACCAGTTTGATTCCCAGTCAGGGCACAGGTCTGGGTTGCGGGCTTGATCCCCCGAAGGGGGTGTGCAGGAGGCAGCTGATCCATGTTTCTCTCTCATCAATGTTTCTATCTCTCTCTCCCTCTCCCTTTCTCTCTCTCTAAAATCAATAAAAAGATATCTTAAAATATCCATATCATTATAACAAGAAGATAGGATAATAGCATTTGCCAACATCCGAGTTACTGAGCAAAGCACAACATTAATAAGGAAACAAAATGGACATTATATGCTTCCAAGTGGTCTCAAGATTCCACATGGGTCCATGTCTCATTTATTAGCCACATCTACAGCTCAGACAAACATACCTTATCACTTCACTGTGTGTATTTAAATCCTAATTTGATGCCTCTGCTTTCCACTGTAGGGGTAAGATCAGGCAGCACTTTCCTATCTCTGTCCAGTTAGAGAAACCCAGCATAATGCATTGATTGTGCTTCCTTTGTCCCAGTCCTTTGCTAGGCACTGGGAACAAAGCCTCCCCCCTCTCAAAGTCTGAAAAAGCAATGTCTTTTTGACTACCCTGTTTTTCTGTCTATACACTGGGTCCTAACCCCTTATTTGGGAAACTTCTTCTAACCTCTCTGTTAAAACCGAAGGCAGGTTGTTAAGGCCCAGATTCAGTCTACTGTGCACATTCGGACAGTCTTGTGATTTCTGTTAGAAAACAAGCCCAAATTAAAATGCTTTCTTCAATCTGGATATAAAATTACAATGCAGGAGCCAGCATTTTTATTTAGAATGTGGTAATAGTATGGAATTTTTAAGACAGCAACTAAGACATCAGGAGAATTTACAAAACAAATCTGCTACCTCTAAGTGTTTCATTTAATTCCTCCATTTTTCAGCAATTAAAAAAAAAAGTATTTGCTATTGATTGTGTCTTATTAAGATGTTAATTTCCCATCCCAAGAGATTGGGAGAAAATGGAGACTTTTTAAAAAGTGTTTTAAACACTCTGATAAAAGAACTGGGTTGACATGTAACTACAAAAATTTCCCTAGAGCTTTCTTCAGGCTACATTTCTGCAACACCAGGGACAAAAAAGAACAAAGGAAGTCAACACATTTTCTCCAACATTCGTTCTTTCTTGCCTGGAAAAGAAGGAGATGAAGAGGGAGATATATCATTTTAATGCTGTAATGGAACAGGCAGTTTGGGGTAAAGTTTTGAATGGTCTTTCCAGAAACCTGGATCATGTCCAAGTCAAATCCAAGATGTGAGCCTTCCTATCTGCCAACACCTACAGGGCAGGCTTAGTAGCCTAACTCCTTGCAGCCTGAGAGCTGACTTTGTTTCTCTGCAAGGCTTGGACAGACTGCAGACATCTGGCCTCAAAGGAGCTATGATTATAGCGGCTAAAATATTTAGAGAGCACCTGCTGGCTGAATAAAGCAGCATTGTAGTGGAGTGGTCAGAGCACAGATTCTGGAGCCAGACTTCCTGTAGCCCAGTCCTAAACCTGTCACTCTAAACCTGACCTTATGCAAGGTACTTAACCTCTCGGTGCATCAGTCTCCTTGTTAGCAAAATATAGATAATAATGACAGCTATCTTATAAGATTATCGTGAAGATGAATTGAGGTAATGTTTGTGAAGCTCTTAGAATACTGCCTTGAAGATAATATGCCCTATGTATTGATAAAGAGATGGAGTGACTCCCATCTAACCTTATGACCAAGACAAGGTCGGTGATATTAACCTTCCACCTCCTCTATGCACCCCCCTGGGGCACCTGGTATTTGTGATTTTCGTTACTTTTCAGCACCACTTATTCAGATTTCTTTAATCTGATTTTGCCAGGCTAGATGTGGTCATTCATGCAACAACCATATGTTGAATATCTTCTAGACATCAGCATTCTCTAGGTCCAGAGTTGGGGGTGGTAAGGCAAGAAATTACCCCTCCAACTATCACCCACACCATCACCCCCACTCTGATTTTCCCAGCTCTGCACTTGCCCTAGAGGACCTGTAAGCCAATGCTTACTTATATATATGTTCCTGGCCGTGTGATAGTAATGTTGTGGTTTTAGATAAACTGGGGTGAAGCAATGTTCCTATTCATTTAGAAATGGCCTCTCATTCCTAAACAACTCATCCACAATTAGGCTCTTGCTCAAACACTTGACCAGTTGGTTTAATTTGTGTTGTCAATGCACTGGGCTTGATGCAATGCCTGTTTTATAAATGAAAACACTTTACAAGAATATGAAATCTGGTACAAATCAACACTCAATTTTTTTTAAATGAGCTATTAATGTAAAAGGACTAGAGAGAGGGGAAGACAAACTTTGAGGGCAATATTATAGGGA
Organism: Miniopterus natalensis; assembly: GCF_054644295.1. NCBI lineage: Eukaryota > Metazoa > Chordata > Mammalia > Chiroptera > Miniopteridae > Miniopterus > Miniopterus natalensis. Next base: position 31,972,234 of record NC_142091.1, read on the forward strand.
CCAGTGAGCCTGACGAGAGAAATTTCTAAGTAAGGAGTAGAATGTGGGCCGTGGAGTAATTAACTTTGAATTTAAAATGCAACTAATGTAAGATACAGTATTGTTTTATGTTCCATTTTTAAAAAACAGAAAAAAACTCTGCCTATTATAACTATAAGGTGTCATTGACTGGAAGGTGCATTCCTTAATCAGAGGTATTAAAATGTAAAAAAAATGTATTCTACAATTGATGAAATACAATCATTCACATTTTCCCTGCAGTTTACACAGTGGATAGCCCTCCCTGGGCTATGGCATAAGTGAGATGGGTTGTGGGTTTTGTGGGCCTTTCTATGCACTTGTGAAAACTTCACTTTGTGAATTCCTAATCAAGAGACCAATTTGAAAATCAAGTGATTGTAAGAATGAAGTTATAGAAACAACCTTGATTCACACTAAATTATTAAACATCATGTTTTTCATGATTCCCATGTTTTAGTATTATTATTAAAAATAATATTTCATGTTTATCAGCTCCCAAATTTCACTTTGAGTATAATTACTAAAATATTACTTATGATACATCTCACCACCAATGTTGACTTGTCAGTATATAATTATACCACGAATGAGACCTGACGTCCTAAGCTAGTAAGAGGATATTATTGAGAGCCCTTTGTGAGGGGTTTTGCCTTTAAGGTTAAACAGGAAGGTTCCCTCTCAAAAAGTCAACTTTGTGGATAGGAAGAGAGAAAAAAACCTTCTTGCCCTGGCCAGTGTGGTTCAGTTGGTTGAGTGTAGTCCCATTCACCAAGAGGTTGCCTGGTCAGTTCCCGGTCAGGGCATAGCCAGGGTTGTGGACTTGATCCCCAGCAGGGGACGAGCAGGAGGCAGCTGATGGATGGTTCTCTCTCATCGATGTTTCTCTCTATCCCTCTCCCTTCCTCTCTCTTTCTCTAAAGTCAATAAAAACATATTTAAAATAAAATAAAACCTTTTTGTTCTAAATCATATCACAGACCTTGGCCAAGATTTTCAAAGCTTCAAAGAAGCTTTACTATTACAATATTTTTTTTTTTTTAAATATATCTTTATTGATTTCAGAGAGAGGAAAGGAGAGGGAGAGGGAGAGACAGAAACATCATTGATGAGAGAGTCATTGATCAAGCCCACAACTGGGCATGTGCCCTGACCGGGAACCGAACCCCGATCTCCTGGATTCTAGGTGGATGCTCAGCCGGCTGAGCCACGCCCGGCTGGGCTACTATTACAATAATTAATGTCTGTTCTTAAATTCCCCATCATCGTTATCATGAAAAGTACTACTGAATGCCTAAACTCACGGCCCAGTCTAGCATGGTACAGTCAATGAAATCTTCTAAACAAAATGCAAGGTGATGGTAGCTTGTGGTGCCTTTTGCTCTGTGATTTTGTTGTAAAGCCTTTGAAACTTGAGTAGGATGGCCCAGCTATAACACGGCCCTTCCCTGCTCTGCTGGTTATCCTCAGACAGCTGCCTTCAAGGACCAGAGCCTTACCAAAAACACCTTAAAATTATTTCTTGAGTCAGCAGTAGCTAACAGAGTTTTGGAAATTAGCAGGAATAAAGGATCAGACCTTTTGATTCACCAGAAAAATCTTATACTTAAGATTTAAAAAAATCTGTTTTTGTGACACCTTACTCCAAATAAAAAACTAATATTTGGATCTGTCTCTTATTTAAAGTGCAATTTTATAATTCTATGATCTTATGGGAGCCCTTAAATAATTTGTGAGGTAGACCCAGGGACTGTGGCCTCCTCAAGAATTAGAAATAGTGTCCTTTTTACAGCTTTTGGTATTTGCTCAGTGCCCAGCATATAATAGTTATAGTAACTCCCTGGGAGATTCCAAGAAAGTTTCAAACAAAGTAAGAACTGAAAAGGAAAGGTCTTGCCATTTAAATAAAAGTACATTTTCTTGAAATAATATTTGTTGCGTAGCTCCCATGTCCTAGGCTCTATAGTAGGTGGTGAGTTTACAGGGATGAGTGAGACGCAGCTCCTGGCCTTCAAAGGGCATGCCTCAGAGGGAATAGTTCATTGTTAGGGATGGTACAGTATGGGGAAGCACAGGGGACTAGGAGAAATAAGGTGCTGCCATTTGCATTCAGTTGGAAGGAGTCTGGGAACAGTCAGTAATTGAAGACCCGAAGGATGGGGTTGGGGACAGCGGGAACCTAGGGAGAGGGAATGCAATTTCTGCAGAAGGAACAGCATGTGCAAAGCCTCAGAGAAGAATGCTCAGGGCTCACTTTTTCCAGAGATTACCGTTACTCAGTGTAACTCTAAATTAAGGTATAAAGCGAGACCGTGGGGGACTAGCCAAATATCAGTTGAGGTCTTGGCATGAAATATCCAGTAGACTCAAAGAGAATAATTTGAAGAGAGTTTAACCCAGGGGTTATTTACAAATGAGTGGGCAAGATATATTAAAACCTACGAGAGATTTCAGGACTGTTAACCCTGGGAGCTCTTACTTCTAGACTGGAAGGGACAATGGGAGGAAGCAGTTGCCTGAACCCACAGTTCCACCTGCTAGAACTGGGGCCCTGCAGGGAGAAACCCAGCAGAATAAACACCCGCTCTCACTGCCGTCCCTCACTCTGATCTCCTGCTCACCTCGTCCACTCGCCAAACCCAACCAGAAGCCATGTGTGGCCCATGTTTATTAGTCTCAAGACACAGAGCAGGGTGAAGAGTTGAGAAGTCAACAAACAAAATGTTTACAAGCACAAGACTGATGAGGAAAAATTGGCTAAACCTTGAACGGTCTTACATCCTACATTAAGAAGTTTATCCTTTATACTTAAGACAATGAGGAATTCAAAAGTTGTTTAAAAGGGAGTATTTTGAAAAGACTACAGTGTGTTCCATTTGGGCAGAGAGGTGGAGCAAGACTAAAGACAGGGAGAGCTGCCTGTGAACTGCTAGTTATCCAGGAAAGGCTGCGATGCTGAGCTAGGAAGGCATCAGTAGAAATGGAGAGGAGGGACTGGATTCATGACCGACCTACTTGGAAAAGGCTTTTTAGGATAGATGAAGATGGTGAGGTTAGTGAAGAGAGTGAGCAGGCATTGAATTGGAAGTCTAGAAAGGAAAAAGAACAAGTGTTTAAGATTTGGGTCTCAGCTTTTGTACTTACGCACCTATGTGACCCAGGTCACTCAGCCTCTGAGCCTCAGCTTTGACACCTGTTGAGAATGTAAGCTGGGCTTCTCAAATTGGCATCCCGTTCTTTTTCATTCACCTTGAGCCTGGAGATCATTTCTACCCACTGGGTGCAGAGATTTTCATGAACTGAGCATGTCCACAGAATGTCAGGAACTCACAAGAAGGTCCTGATAATGCCCAACTCTGGGGCTTAGGGGCATTGACTTGGTTTGTTAAGCAATTCTGCTGTCGATGCCTTCGGGTTTATGGAAGTGAATAGAAACTTCCCATGCAGGGAAAGTCAGTATGTCCTCTCTGCCCTCCAAAAATCACAAACCAAGTTTGATATTACTCCTGCTGGGATAATTTAGTCGAACATCTTCAGGAGCTTCAGGAGACTCCTTTTCTGGTGTCCCACTTGCGGTTTCTGGGATCTGGGACAGGGCAGAACTGAGCTGGTAGTTATTATCAGTGTTGTAATGATTAATTTGTGTTCCTGGGTGTTCTTTTATAGAACCTTCCCTAGTAAAGAACAGCAGTTTGACTGATCCACCTCAACTGCTGGTATAAATTTTACTGCTGAGACATTTACATCTTTTAAACCACTATGAACAGAAAGCCTTCCGAGGCCCTACCTACATTCCATAATTTTGTGTCAACAGGAATATCTCTAAGAGGGAAGTCGCTTCTCAAAGACACAGGTAGTGTGGCAGGATAACAGTAGGAATGTGACTTGTTGAACAGTGAATCCGGAGTCTCACTGACAATTGAAGTCTTACAACCAAAAATAAAAAAGTAAAAGAAACAGCTGGAAAGCAAAGGTATTTACTGAAGTCTTTAAGGTCACAGTTGTGTTAATTAAAAGAAAACCCAGGGGGTCCAGTGAATTTTGGAAAAAAAGCTTTTTAAAATAGAATTTACTGGGGTGAATTGGTTAATAAAATTATATAGGTTTCAGGGGTACAATTGTATAACACATCATCTATACATTGATTTGTGCATTCACCTCCCCAAGCCAAGTCTTCTTCCATCACCATTTATCCCCCCTCACCCTCTTCTCCCTCCCCCACCCCCTTTCCCTCTGGTAATCACCATACTATTGTCTGTGGCGTTGAGTTGTTTTTTCCTTAATCCATTCACCTTTTTCATGCCCTTGCCTGAATTGATGTATCTGAATTGATGTTCCCTTGCTGTTTATCTTGGGCACTCGCTCTCTCCACCCTCCAGCTTGTGCCCCAGCATGTGGCTTGATTTGAAATGTACCCCCCGCCAGCACCCCCTCCTCCCTTCTCACCTCTCAGTTTCCAGTCACCTCACAAACCTCTCCTTCAAGGACTGCTCAAGGCTTCTTCCTCAGTAAAGCTTCCCAGTTGTCATCCTTCTATCTTCGGAACCATCATTGTACTTTACTTATATAGACACTTATGACTTTTTACTTTGTGTCCCAGCAATTTATGCACTTCTTATGCTCCCCTTTAAGGCAGAATCTTTCTGATTCATCTCTGCGTATCTATTGAATGAATGAATGAAGCAATCAATGAAAACAAATGAACATGTCCTTTAAAGTATACTTTCTCTGTGGCTATTAAAAGCATCTATTTTTTGGTTTATTCTCTACCAAAAGGTCAGCACTCAGATATATTAAAATATTATATTGCAAAATGATAAATATCCTAAGGCATTATATGAATGATACAATTGCAGGCAGTATTAATGAGTAAAGAGGCTGGAAATTTAATCAAAACCAGAATGACCAGAACAGGAAGTAGGATTGGAGCTATGATATTTAATTTAAGTTACTTTTATTAAGCCCTTACTATATGCTGAGCACTAGGCTAAAAAGATTACATGCATTGTTTTATTTTAATCTTCAAAGCAAGTCTATGAGGTAGATCCTTGTATTCCCCCATTTCTATGCTTCAGGAACCTGAGACTTGAAGAGACTAAGTAAGCTTCTCCAGATCGCCCAGCCAGTAAGTGGCAGAGCTGGGTTTCATACCTGACTCATGCATGACTTTATCTATGCTGTGCTGTGCCACAGAGACCAGTAGAATTTGGACATATGTGACTAGAGAATAAGAGGTAGCAGCTTGAGCCCAGATCTGCAAAGAAATAAAATGGGAAGATGCCCTGTAAGCTTAAGGATCAAAGTTCCTCTCCTCTGACGGACTGGCTAGGGGAAGGGGGTGTATTTCTGTGAGTGTAATAGAATATGGTGTATATGATATTGTGGTTTATAATAAGAAATATATATTTGGCCTTCATCTCCTTTTCTGGCAGAGCTCCCAAAACCCTTGGAATTTCCTCTTTTGTCATGTTAATGAGGTGACTTTTAGACCACACATAAGGATGGGGGCTGGTTGCCAATTGTAATTAGAGGCTTGGAACTTTTAGTCCCACCCCTGACCTCCCAGGTGGAGAGAGGGGCTGGAGGTTGAATCAATTCCCTATGGCCAATGATTTAATCAATCACACCTTTGTAACGAAGCTTCCATAAACACCCAAAGGGACTGGGAAGAGTTTCCAGGTTGCTAAACCAAAATGCTTCCACGTGCCACCTTGCTGTGCCTCAGACTCCACCAGGAGAGAAGCTCCTTTGTTAGGGACCTCACCGCAAGCATCTCTCCATCTGGCTGGTGATTCATATTCTTCAGTATCCTTTGGAATAAGCCTGTAATCTAGTGAGTAAACTTGCTTTCTGAGTTCTATGAGCTGCTCTAGCCAATTAATCAAACCCAAGGAAGTGGTTGTGAGAATCTCTGACTTATGGCCAATTGGTCAGAAGCGCAGGTAAGAACCCAGACTTGTGAATGGCATCTGAAATGGAAGGCAGCCTCTGGAACTGAACCCTTAGCCTGTGGAGTCTGATGCCACTTCTAGGTGGATAGTGTCGGAACTGAGTTGAATTGTAGAACACCCAGCTGGTGTCTGAGAATCACTTAATGGTGTGGGGGGGAAAAGCAACCACATATTAGATTTGGTGATCATCTGAGTGTGGAGAGACTGTCACGTCTGAAAGTGGACAGCATTCAGCGATAGACTAAGAAGGCTAGGCTAGATCCTAAAGGAAATGAATCCGTTACTAACCCAGAGAGATGGCAGGTTTAGATTCTTCTGGTAGGGGTAGGGAGTGTTGATGGTATGTTGGATATGTAACAAAAGTAATTGAGCCCCAGCTTGTGTGGCTTAGTTGGCTGAGTGTCATCCTATGTACTGGAAGGTTGCTGGTTGGGGCACAAACTCAGTATGCGGGTTCTATCCCCAGTTGGGGTTCATGAGGGAGATAGGAAACCGATTGCTGTTTCTCTCTCACATTGATGTTTCTCTCTCTCTCCCTTCCTCTCTCTCTAAAATCAATAAAAACATATTTTTTTTTAAAAAGTAATTGGTAAAAAAAATTAACTTTTTTTTTTTAGTTAAATTTATTGCATTTATTTATTTTAGAAAATATTGCTTTATTTACATAATCTTTGAAAAAAGGTAAAAGTAGATAAGAACTTGCAACACCAATTTACCTTTCAAATGTTAACCCCAGGCAACATTGATTTAAATTATCTCATAAACAAATGGTTCTGACATTTAAATTTTCCTGGTATTTAGAAGCTAGGAATATGTTCCAATATTTACCTTAAGTAATAGCACATTTTTCTGGAAGCAAGTTAACCTTTTTTCCTTTTTATTGAAAACTGTTATAGCAATTGGAATAATAAATAATTATAAATTAAATTATCATTGATGTTAATTCCACCATTTTTATTCTGAGCCTTGTATTTGTCATCTTTGTCTCTATAACTATTTCACATCACTCTCTGCTTTCACATTATTTCTTTTTCACATAGCGAATTATTTTCCTATGAATCTTTCCTCCTGTTATCTTGTGTTTCACTGAAATACTCATCTCTTACTTGACTTGTTTGAGCAATCACAAGTAAGGCCCTTAACTATCCCCCCTCCCCCATCACCATTCTCTAATCATCAAGTCAGAAGCCAGAATGGTAGATGCCAAAGGGAGGAATGTAAAGTGATCAAGCTCAATAAGCCCTCATTTTATGTAGCATCAGAGAGGACAAGAGGGCTCTACCTTCTCAATGTAAACAATAAATGTTTCACATGCACTTTTCTCACTTTAATTAGTAGATGTACACTTCTCCATAATGTGTATCCCAAATGCAGATTTCAACACGATAAATTAAACACAACTAGGCAAGACAGAAGTCAAATTCATTTTTTATAATGTCAATCCTGTTATTCAATATACTTGACATTTAATGTAAATAAAGTAAGAACTCCATTGACTTTCAATGAGTGTTTATAAATGAGTATTTTAAGATAGTAGATACTCATTAAAATGTTAATGTTACAAACTCTACCCTCCCCCCATGAAAAGTAAATCACTATTGGTTTTAATGAATGTTTTTTGCTACTAGTATTTTTCCAAGATAGTCTACTAGTAGAGTATTAAGATAGTGATTTGGATAATTTGGAATACATTTTCCCAACTATAAACCCAGCATTTTTAACTAAACAAGCTCCATGTTTACGATAAAAGCATCTTTTGTGGGGGTGGGGGGAGAATGGGGCAGAGGCAGGATTCAGTTGAATTGTATTACCACCTTCCTGATTTCATTTGGCATGTAACTCCATTACATAAAGCTGTGAAATAGATTCTAAACATATAAAAATATTGATCAAGATGAAATGAAAGCCCTAGGTATAGAACAGATGAAAGTAGAGATGATTGTAGGGTACAGCAAAGAAAACAACCTCTCTCAATTGTTTCTATGACACCCCAGAACAGAGTTTAAAACTGGGGCCTACAATAATTTATTCAAAAAGACCTACCTATAATATTTCTTATTAGTCTGATTATTCAGTTAACCAAAAGAACCCATTCTTTGACTGTACTTTAAATCACTATATTAGGAATGTTAGGGAAATATTACTCATATTTGTTAATAGTGTTATATGTGTGGTCAGGAGCCTCCATGATAGAATACAAACTAGAGGGACTTCCCATAGGAAGACAGAGAACACTAGGCAGAGTCACAGTCTTTACTCCTAAATGAGTTTTAGTCTTAAATCTAGGCTCAGCGAGCTGGGTCATATGAAAATCTTGAGGTTTCCTCTTGATGCTTTAACTGAAAAACTAGAGCAAAGACAAGCTTGCGCATTTTCTTCTGGTGACCCCTTTTGGCCTCTGTCCTTGATCTTTTCTTAGCATCTTTTCCTCCCCAAGAGTGAAAGAGAACATGGGTCTAGTTAGTTCATGGCAGTCTGGTCCCAGAGAATAGTATTTATTCAATAGCACAGGTGGCTATAAGTAGGACACTCTTTGTGATTAATTGCAACATAATTCTTATTAGGAAACAAAGAAATGCTGTTCTTCTTTCATCTCATGAGTTCAGGCTTTATAGACTTTCTCTCTTTAGAATAAACTTTAGTATTTACAAAACATACCTGTTGTAGGCAATTTAAGGGTATCTGCCAATTTCCTCCATACAGATCCCTAATACACATTGATATGAAATGATTCTACCTCCCTGTGCACAGCCAGATGTGAACCAAAGTGAATTTATCAGACTCCACTCTAGGATTTGAAATTGGATCTTTGAGATGTTCATCTCTCCGTATTTGTGCTTAAACTCAAAGATGACATAAAGCTGGGACTGGAGCTGGAGCTGCTGTGTGTGGCCATGTGTGGGGAGAGGGTGGGTCTGCAGAGGGAAAGAAGAATGAAACTGACACAGGAGAGAAGCAAGAGAAGCCTGAGTGGCAGGGAGATGAAGAAATGGTGGAAACAATAGCTGAAAACTCCCAGTTTCCAGAGCCATTCAAGGACAGGCTCCACAGTCCTTCCCTTGGGTTCTGAGATGACACTTGTGTCCTGACATTAAAACTCCCTCTTCAGCTTAAGTAATTGGGATGAGTATCTGTTTTTGCAACAAAAGTATTCCTGAAAGGGATACTATCATGACCAACACCTTCAAGAAGAAAGGCCACACCCTGGATTCTAGGGCCTTCCTTCCATGCTCATCATCACTGCCCCTCTCATCAGTGTTGTGCTGCTAGAATTTCAGTGTGGTAGCTGTCTGTGCATATCTAGAAGGAGCTGTCTCTTGTAATGGTCAACCCCATAAAAGCTGTATGTGGAGCCATAACCAGTAATGAACTTCCTACTGCAGCTGCCACTGAGTCAGCCAAAACTTACATGAGCGATCAAACTCTATATAGTATTTTTCCCATAAAAGGTTAGAGTGTTCGAAAATGTTTTAAAGATTAAGCAATCTGGTCTTGTTAGAAGGTATAAAAACATTTCCTTTCATTTATTTCATTTCAGATGCGGGGGGGGAGGCAAAAAACCTGAACAATTGCTTCTTCTTTGGTGGGGGAATAGAGAGCGGACAAAGTTGGAGAAATTACTTTTGGATCTAAAATAAAAAAATTATTGTACATTTTCTAACACCAATATAAATAGTGCTCATAAAAGATACCTTTCAACTATATGCAAAAGACAAGGAGAAAGATGCAAGCAGTCATGGTTTGGAGGTAGTTTAAATATTGCCGTCTAGTGAAGCCATTTTTGACCGTTCCATCTCAGGCAGAGTCCTATCTCCTTCCAGCCTCCTTGGCTTTTTGGGTAACTGTCACATGCCCATGGTAACAACTGGTTTGCTTGTCTCTCTCCCCCACTAAACAGTGAGCATCTTGAGTGGGAAGTAGGCCCATTAAGCAAGGGAGAAAATAGAGTAGAAAAAGTAGGTTTATTGGAGTAGGGGGGCAGTGAGGAATAAGAATTCTTATCTTATAGTTCAACTTAGGTTGAACCTGAGGTGCCTTTGAGATTTGCAGGTGGAAATGTCCAGTTGACTATATGTATCATGGCAGTTAGAGATATAGAAATAATCAGGTAGTTAAAACTATAATAATCAGATGTTATCCTGGGAGAACACATCAAGTAGAAAGAGAAAAAAGCCAAAGGCAGAACCCTGATGACTGTGTATTAAGGATAGATCATATATTCTAAGGTATTATTTTTCAAACATTAACATAGTAAATACAGACTTTATCCAAAGGGAGGCAGCATTCCATGTGGTTAAAGCAGGGACTCTGTCTGGAACCAGCTTGCCTGGATTGAAATCCCAGCTGCACCTCTTACCAGCTGTGTGAACTTGGAAGGGTTATTAATCTCTCTATGCCTCAGAGGGGTCTCCTTATGATGTAATACCTACATCATAAGGTTATTATAAGACTTATATAAATGAGTTAATACTTAAAACAATGTCTGACATATAGTAAGCTCTATATAAGTGTTTGTAAGATAAATTTTTAAATAAAGGGAAAGAATTCTTCAGTAGCCTCAAGTGGACTTAAAATTACGTAAGTGTACATAAACATAAACTAGATATAAATTATCTATACTTGCAGCACTAATGCAACCAAGAAACCAAAACATGCTTATAAATGAAATATACAGAAAATTATAAAACAAGTTAAATTCAAGCTTACATTATTAATTTAATTCAGTAGCTTATGGTATTTTGTTAAATTAAAGAACCATTCTCAGCGTGAACTGCGGTACTGACTACAGGTTGTTTTGAGTTTGGCATGTACTTCTGCTTCCGTGGGCCAGGTGATGACTGAGTCCTCCTGCCTCCTTTCCATTTTTGTATAGTGCCCCTAGACATCATCTAACCTTATAATATATCCACCCCTGGTCTTTTCTCCTCAGTCCAAGACAATTAAAGCAATACAGTCATTTGGTATCAAAGTATTCAGATACACAAAGTTAAAAGGCACCAAAATGTCATGGCACTACTTGGTTATAGAACAGTCATACAGATGACCTAAAATATGTTTGCATCATTATGCAAGATAACAGTGAAAATGAAAACAAAAGCTTAATATTTTTATAAAGAACTCATGGTTCCTTAGTAATATATCACCTGGCCCCAATCTTGGGGAAAATAAAGTTGTAAGGACTTGCTTTGAAAGATGTAGGTATTAACTAAAAGGAGTATAATGTCAGAAACTTTTAAGAAAAAAGAAACTTGAACACATTTCATAGTTGAAGGGAAGGATCTAGGAAGGAGAGAGGAGTTCAAGATAAAGTGAGGGAATGATTGAGAGAGTAAGATCTTGGAAGAAGCAGGAGGGAGGTTTGGGAATCAAGGGCAGAAGAGGAAGGATGAGAGTAGACCGGGAGAAAGCTAAATCCAATGCAAGTCTGTAAACTTGGTTCAGAGATAGCGCTACACATCTTCCTTCCCTTCTCCCCCCAAAAAAGTTTTGGCTGCTTCTTACTATGTAAAGAACACAACCAGTAAAGTTTGTCTTGATAGCATCTGGCTAGGTTTTTATTCCATAGTGTGCCTCACAAGCATTGAGAATATATTTGTGGATGAAATCCTGAAAGAAAAGCTCTTGGGATGAGCAGATGAGTTGATCAAGATGCATGGGAAGCAGACTTGAGTGCCAATATCCAGAGAGTCTGGGAACTGAGATTAGTATTTTGGGTTGTTTTTGCTAATTGCTAATTGCTAATGACAAGTATGAATATTATAGCATCCTAAAAAGACAGCTGGCATGGAGCCCAATTAAAATTCTAAGCGCAGGAAGTGCATTATTTTTCCCTCAACTTAAAAGGTTCTGGAAATTAATCATTTTAGTTCAGAATGAAACCTGATGAGCACAGGGCAAGCCTGGGCGGCTAATTTAACATAGTTTTAGCTCCTGTGTAGGTGGAATGAAAAGCTTCCTGAAACCCTTGTTTATACCAAAGCCTGGTGCCAAACAGGTATCTCAGACTCCCAGAGGTGGTGAATCATAAACCTTCACATGACATTTTCTTTGTCGGTAGTTTCAGCTATCAGATTAAAGTGGCAGTGTATCCAAAACACACTGAAAAATCACTTTCTGTTGTGTAAGATTGGCTAGGGGATGTGTCTATATGTGAGACGGTCATTTCTGGATAGTAGAGGGAGGTGATGACTCCACATTCAACACAGGAAATGAGTTCACACCTTTGCCAAAAGTGACACCTTACAAGTTGAATTCCTTACAGAGCACAGAGCTTGGAGTATCCCAGCCCCATACTCGTGTGTAGGTCCACAGGTCTCCGTGTGATCAATCAGAGTTCACATGAGAAATAGAAACCATCCTATGTAGTATAAGAAGGAGATCTAATTCAGGGAATCGCGTGTCCCTAGCACCACTGAAGAATTGGTAAGCCAAGAACATACCTCCATACTTGCAATCTGGAGATAGGGGACAAAGCATTAGAAAGCAGTTGCTGTGTCTTCCACTACCACAAACTGCCTCGCACTGCTCAATTTTGGATAATCTGTTGACAGCAGAAGGACAAGAGAAAGGTAGTCTCTTCCATACTAAAATCTTCCAAATCCAGAGGAAGGGCATCTAATGGTGGAAACTTAATTTTTGTTATGAACCGTATCTAGAAGGGAGTCTAGAAAAAGTGTTTTTTACGTTTGCAGGCTCTGTAGTAAGGAAGTTCCATAGAAAGAAGTAGGGATAGATGCTGAGGGCTCAGTGACCATACCCAGTACATCATCATAAAAATAGCCACCCTTTTTTTGAACATTCACTATTTTCTGAGTACTCTATTTTCACTCATTTAATGCCCATAGCAACTTTATGAGGTACATGATATTTTTATACCCAATTTAGAGATGAGGAAACTGAAGCACTGAGAACTTGAGCTAGCCTGCCCAAGGTCATAACCTTGTCATTGGAAGATCCAGGATTCAAACCAGGCAACATAGCTCCATAGACACCTCACCCTCCACAGAATTGCCGTTTATATAATAACTAACATTTTACCTTTCATGTAGCATCTAACATTTTTCTACTGTTTTATAGACTCAAAAGCACAAAACAATTTACTAAAAAAAAATTTATTTGCCAAGCAGGTAGGAAATCTTCACAGCCTGGTATATCAGGGAAAGCTCTCAGAGGAGGTAAGGCATAAACTGAGATAACAGGGTAAATAAGAGTTTGTCAGCTAGATTAATAGAGGGAGGGCTGCCCTGGCTGGTGTGACTCTGTTGGGTGTCCTCCTGTGCACTGGAAGATTGCTGGTTAGATTTCCGGTCAGGGCACGTGCCCGGGATGCCTTCGAGCTTGATCTCCAGTAGGGGACATCTAGGATGTTTTTCTCTCTCTCTCTCTACTTCTCCCTTCCCCTCTCTCTAAAAATCAATAGACAATTATTTAAAATACATATATATAGAGAGAGGGAGGGCCTTGTACAAGTAACACATCATTCAGTAAGCCCCAGGTACCCAAGAGTGCAATGAGTTCTGGGAACCACAAAGAGCCTCAAGTTTGAGGGTGAGACTGGTGAGGGGTGAGGCTGAACAGGTTTTAAAGGGACAAGATCATGACATAAAGTGGAGTTTGAGTCTTAAACTCTGAAATTTGTCTCCGAACTTTTTCTATCAAATAACCTTTCAGCATTCTCCTTATTTTTATGTTTACTTATACTATATTGGGTCTACCAATTAGTAGCTATGTAACTTGGGCAAACTATAAAATAGAAATAATAATAATCATAGTGATTATTTCATAGGATAATTGTGAGAATTAAATGAGTTAATATGTGAAAAATACTTAGGAAAATAGTGCTTGGTACCTAAAAAGTGATCAACAAGTACTAGTTATCATTACTTTTGTTATTTTTTTAAAGTAATAATCACTTGCTATAAACTAAATGTTTATGCCCCCCAAAACTCATGTTACTAAATAATTAGTTGCTAGAGACTAATTGTGTTCCCCAAAATTCATATGTTAAAACGTAATCTCCAATGTGATGGTTTTTGGAGATGGGCCCTTTGGGAGGTGATTAGGGCAGGAAGTGGTCCCCTCATGAACAGGATTAGTGCCCTTATAAAAGAGACCCCAAAGAGAGCTCCCTCACTCTCATCATTTAAGGATGCAGTGAAAAAGGACATGGTTAGTTGTCTATGAATCAGAAAGTGAATCTGCCAGCACCTTGATCTCAGATTTCCCATCCTCCAGAACTGGGAGGAATAAATGTCTAGTGCTAATAAACCACCCAGTTTATAGTATTCTGTTATAGCAGCCTGAGCAGACTAAGACATTGCTAAAATCACTGTATCACAAAGTATAAACCAAGAACATTCACATTGGGATCGTTAATGATAGTTCAAAATCCACCGAGACTTCTCATTTGGAAGATTTTTGAACAGTGTAAAAACTGGGTCCCTTGTTTTTTGGTGTGTAGAGAGCTCACACGCAAATCATTTTGAACAGCAAAACACATAATAAAAAACTTTCCGAACTCTTATTTTCAGAATGCTCTCTCCACGGCACAAGTGTTTGGCAAAAGCAGTTTCTTTCTCGCCCATAGCTAAAACATAACCCTTGTATTATAAGGGATGGAGAAAGTGTACTTATTTTTACCACTTTATAAAATTTTTATTGAAGTATCACATCCAGACAGAAAAGCTCACAAATCAGAAGTGTGCAGCTTGTGTTATTACATGGTAAATACACCCATGTAATCACTACTTAGATCAAGAGATAAGAGTACATTTTTTTGCCTCTCCCAATTACTCTCCTCTGCCTCTTTTCCCAAGGTAACCACTAGCCTAACTTCTAACACCCTTCATTAGTTTTTGCCTGGTTTGCGCTTTAAATAAGTGCAATCATACAGCATGTGTTCTTTTGTTTCAGGCTTCTCACACTCTGCTGATGTTCATGAGGCTCATCCATGTCGTTGGGTACAGCTGTAGTTGTTTCATTGCTATATAGTATCCATTGTGGGAAATGCAATCATTCACTTACCCGTTCTAATGTTAGTGATCATCTAGGTTATTTCTGACACTTGACTCTTATTGATAATGCTTCTATGAATATTTTTGTATGTGTCCTTTCAGGCAAAAGTATACACATTTAAGAGTGAAATGGCTGGAATGTAGTGTATGATTAGTTTAGGAGATATTGCTAAACAGTTTTCCAAAGTGAAAATGAATTTACAACCAACACTTGATATCATCAGTCTTCGGCAACTTAACCATTCATTCCTCTGTGTGTGTGTGTGTGTGTGTGTGTGAGAGAGAGAGAGAGAGAGAGAGAGAGATTATAGAATTGATCTTTTATTTCTTATATGCAAATACGTAGTCTACAAAACTAAATTAGTTTGGGACAGCTATCAATTCCATTAATCTACCATAGCTAACAGAAATCTTAAATCTTACGCAACCTAATCATCTTGATCGTTAAAAATATCAATCTGCTTAAATTTTTCTTTATTATTTGCTTCTGCTTTTATTTTACCACTTGAGCACTCAATACCCAATAGAGAAAAAGACCGTTTTGAATAAAACCATGATTGCTTTACTAAATTGTATATGAAATTTTAAGATTTCATAAATTGCTTTGGTCCTAACATTTAAGAGTAGGCATTCCTCACAAAATGCTATTCATTTAAAGAAGAATTAAAGTCAAGGAGGAAAGTTTGTAAACCCAGCTTTCCTTTTCTTTTTGATACATTGAGCCGTATTTTATTTTGTTTTCTGTTTTGTGCCTTTTGTTCTCCCTGGTTTTTATTTCTCTGTTTACTTGCTCCTGCCTTTCTGTTACTTGAACGTTGTTTTGAATTCCATTTTGATTTATCTGAGTGGCTTTGAAGGTGCTGCTTTGTAACATTTTGTCATTTGCTCTAGGCATTACATTTTATATATAATATCATGTATATATATCATCCAAGTCTACTAGTGTCGACATTTTACTAGTTTGAAAAATGTAGAAACTTTACCTTCCCGTTTATAATATAATTCTCTTAACTATCTCCTCTACAGACATTGAGAACCACATTAAACATTTTTATAATTATTCTTCAAATGTCAAACATAATTTAGAAAACTCAGCACATGGAGAATCTATTGTATTCACCCATCATTTTGCTCTTAGCATGTACAAAATTTTTTCTCATTTCCTCCTGTTTAGAGACCTCTCCAGCCATTCTTTCAGGATAGGGAAAAGGCTTTTTCTCTCTACCCTCTCTCTTCTGGTGCTCAGGGGCCATCGATGTTAGTTAGAGCTTTTGTTATGGCCCATGTGTCCCTGAGGTTCTGTTTGGTTATTTTTTCCAGTCTAGTTTATCTCTGTTGTTCATGTTAGATAGTTTCTATTTTTTTAACCACTTTATTAGAGTACGATTGGCATACAAAAACCTATAGATAGTTAATATATACAACTTGATCTGAGTTTCTATTGTTTTATCGTCAAGTTCGCCTTGGAATTTATCTTTAAGTTTCCTGTGTCTTCATTATGCTGTTGAGCTCACTCATTGAGTTTTTTTATTTTGTTTCTTCAGTCATTGTACTTTTTAGGTCTGAAATGTCCATTTAGTTTTCTTTTCTATCTTTTCTTTCTTTGCTGAGACTTTCTATTTTTTTCATTTGTCTCAAGCATGTTTGCAGTTGCTCAGTGAAGCTCAGTGAAGGTCAGTGACTGCTTTAAATCCTTGTCAGAAAATTCCAACATTTGTGTCATCTGTTAATGTCTAATGATTGTTTTTTCTCATTCTGCTTGAGATCTTCCTCGTTTGGGGTAAGATAAGTGATTTTTGACTGGGATATTAGAACATTTTGGGTTCTATCTAAATCTTGCGTTTCAGGAAGCCTCCTCTGATCCTGCTCTGATAGGTGACCTTGTTCCTTCCAGGGCAGGGGAGAGTCAAGGTTCTTCACTTGGGCCCCCGGAAGGAGGGGCCGATTCGGGGCTCCTTGTTGCTACTGGGTGGGAATGGAAGCTAGAACCCCTACTAGGGTTCTCTGTTATCATCCAACAGGAGGGATAGGGCACTTGCTATTGCCTGGTGGAGGTGAAAGCCCAGTCTCCCCATATGGTCCCCAGTGACACGATGGTCACCACTAACCACCTGGTGCAGATGAAAATCCTGGTTCCCCACCCAGCCTTTATTGCTGGTGGCAGTGATGAGGCTGCAGGTTACTTTGGTGGTAATTTGGCTGAAGTAAAGCTGTTACTGTCTAAAAGTTTTGTTTTGCTAGGCTGCTCATTTCCTGGCCCTTAGCTAGTACAGGCTTTGAAGGTTTTTTGTTTGTTCATTTGTTTCTTTGTTTTTGCTAGCTCTTGGTGGCATTCCTGGGGGGCTGCCTTCTCCAGCACCCAGTCTAGGAGATACAAAGCAGTAAGAGAACCCGGGGAATTCAGCACTGTGGTGGAATAGGGAAAAATAAGTCTACTTCACCTGCTGGGGAAAACTTCATTTTGGTTTAAATTGCATTTCCCTAAAGACTAATAAGGTTGAGGTTGAGGTTGAGGTTGAGCTCTTGTCACATGTTTATTAGCTATTTAAATATCCTTGATTGTTTCTATTGAGTTATCTCTTTTTCCTTACTAATTTGTAGGAGCACTTTATTTACTCTGGGTCGGCTCTTTGATGGTTATTGGTTTGTCCTTCACCTTCTTAGTGATATATTTTGAGAAACAGAAATTCCTAATTTCAATATAATCAAATTTAGCAATCTTTTTCTCTACAATTAGTGGTTTATATCCTGTTCTATAAATATTTACTTATGTTAACATCATGAAACTATTATAGTATATTCTACAAGCTTTCTTGTTTTACCTTTCAAGTTCAGATCTACCGTGTACTTGAAATGACTTTGTGAATGATTTGATTTAAAGCACAAATTCATATTTTTTCTATATATCTGGAATGTGCTGAATTTTCTTTTAAATTATCTATGTAAGAAAGGAAAACTCTTTTCTTCTACCCTTCTAAGTTTTCAGCTGGGGCCCTGTAACAAAAGACAGATTAACAAGAGAAAAACATCCAAATTTAGTTAATAAATGTTTTGTTTTGTTTTGTCTTGTGACACAAGAGCCTTCATAAGGAAATGAAGACTGAAAGAAGTGGCTAAACCCAAGTGTTTTTATGCTAGGTTTGACAAAAAGGGGAAAGAGGTGATAGGACAAAGGACATGAGCTTGATTCCTGACTGTTAAGAGAAACATAGTACAAATAGAAGAACTGCTATTTTTTCCTGACCTGTGCCCTATCTTGTGCACTCCTTTTGGAGCTCACTGCTATAAACAGTGGGCAAGTTTTAAAGGATTTTGAGCAGGAGCTTATATTGGAAGTCCACCCTGATAGCCATGAGGAAGATGGATCAGAATAAAGCAGGAAGGTTGCTGTCATGGTCCAAGGTGAGAGGCAATGCAGCTAGAGAAATACTCAAGAGGTAGGCTTGCTAGGGGTTGGTAATTAGGATATGATGCTCAGGCATTTGGGTGGGCAGAGAATCTCTGAGGAGAGCAGATTTCAGAGGGGATGGCAAAAGTGATGGCAGCTTGTCCTGGTCGGTGTGGCTCAGTTGGTTGGAGAATCTGCCCACACACCGGAAGGTTGCAGATTTGACTCCCTGTCAGGGCACACACCCGGGTTGTGGGTTTCATCCCCAGTCAGGGTGCGTGCATACAAGAGTCAACTGATCGATGTTCCTCACATCGATGTTTCTCTTTCTCTCCCTTCCTCTCTCTCTCTCTAAAATCAATAAACAACAACAAAAATATGCTCTGGTAAAAATAAATAAATCAAAAATGATGGCAACTTTAGGGGTAGCCGATGTTTAGAATTCCTTCTCTCTTTGCACAGAACCCAACTGTCCAGTCTGCCTATATCTTTTTTGCTTTGAGGCAAGAAGAAGTTGGGACCATATTCAAATTATTTCAGAGCTTTTCCGCTTCATGCATTTAGGAAAACACAGCCAACCCAGCTGGACTGTCCCAGACGAGTACATTTCATGTGGACAAGAATGCCAATGGCCCACATGTGACTAATGTGTGCCTTTGGATAACTAATTCCAGAGAGGAGACTCTTTTCAAATGTAACAACTAGAAAACAAAAGTATTGGCTGTGTACTGTTCGTCACAGCATCTCCAGGCAGCCTAAATCAGTAAATTACAGCATTAATGTGGAGAGTAAGTACTCAGCTAATGTGGGTTTTTGCAAACATCATAATGGTAGTTGGCTGGGGTTAAAGAGCAGGAGTATATAATTAGTGATGGTATATGTTTAAACCCCTGGAAAACACAGATCCTTTGCAATCTGAATATAATGTGAACCGCTTTTTCTCACAGAAGGGTCTGAGGGAGAGAATTGGTATCATCACTGACTCTTTGTTCATTAGCTGCTCAATGCCCCCCTGCTCACGCCCTCCCCATCTCCCTCTGGAGCCTGACTATGGAGCTGGGAACAGAGAGGGCAGAACAATGGGGGATAGACATGGAAGCAAAGAAGAAAAAAGGAAGATTTTTGTAGGGCAGCATCACTGGAAAAATAAGAGAAGATAGGAAAATTGTAAGTCTAGAAGTGTACCTCCAGAACCAGCTCAGTTCAGCTAACCCTTTCAGAGACCTACTGTGTTCAACACTACAACACAGGATATAATTAAGATTAGTGGGTAGACATTATAGGAAAGTAGATTTCAACATAAAGAAGAATTTTTTCGTCTGTGGAATTGTTAAAAAACAAAATAAATTGTCCTGTATTATATAGTGAGGTTCCCAGAACTGAAGTATGGAAACAGGATTGTTTCAAAGGAGACCATTATGTTGTATGCACTTTGACCAGTTGACCTCTAGGTAATCATTTCAAATAGACGATCTTCTGACCATAGTTTCTGTTTAAAATAGAGCTGCTGTCAACAACTGTGGGCCTTCTGTGGTTAAGGAGTTGAGGTTAGAAATACTACCTTCACCTTTTCTCCTACTCTTCTCTACCCATGTCATCAACACAGAAAACAAAACACAGAGGAGGTGCAGAATGTTCCAGAGAGGGGAGAAACTCCCTGGAGATGAGCCAACTGGAGTCCTCAAAGGACGACTGTAAAAAGTCAGGGACCAAAGAGGAGGAAAGACCTCTCTGAGGTCCCTTGACTCATTACTTAATCAGTTGTTATGTGGATATATTTGAGAATGCCCTTATATAAAACACCTAGATCACTGAATTTGGTTTCTAGAGTTTTCCTATAAACAGTATTATGAAACAATCTGCTTTGTAAACTAAATGGCTGTCATCTTTATTCGCTTGACTCTGGAAATAACAATAGCAAACGTTTATTGAGAACTCACCACATGCTAGACACTGTTTAAAGTGCTTCAACAGATTAATGGACATCATTTTTACAACAACCCTGTGAGACCATGCTAAGGACTGAATTGTGTCCCTCCCCCCAAATTTAAATTTTGAATTCTTAATCCCCAATGTGATAGTATTTAAAGGCGGGGCCTTGGGAGCTCACTAGGTTTAGATGAGGTCAAATGGGTGAGGCCCTCATGATGGGATTAGTGCCTTTAGAAGGTGAGACAACAGAGAGTTCTTCCTCTTCACACATACACACTGCTGAAAAGTTGTGTGAGCACACAATGAGAAGGTGGCTCTCTGCAAGCCAGAAAGAGAGATCTTGTCAGAACCTGACCAGGCTGGCATCCTGATCTTGAGCTTCTAAGTCTTCAAATCTATAAGAAAATAAATTTCTCTTGGTTAAATCACCCAGTCTGTAGTACTTTGCATGGCAGCCCGAGCTGTCTAATACAGGTCAGTAGAAATATTCTCTTTTTACACGAGGAAACTGAGAGGTGGAGATATTAAGTATCTTGTCTAAGACAGCACACTGGTGACTGGAGAAGTGGGACTCGAATCCAAGCAGGCTGCATCTGGAGCCTTTGCTCTTTAGCACGGCGATCTACTGCCAGCCTGTAATATATGTGTACTTACTGCCTTTACTGTGTGTTTCCCAAGTCATTTCACAAACTGGTTTAATCATCCTTCACAACATTGTAATGTAGACAGAGCAGACATTACTGTCCTATTTTTATAGCTGATAAAATTGACAGATTAGGTGGAATGGCCAAGGAGAGAACTCTAGGGACCAAGAGAACCAGGAATAAATTAAACACAACTAATAATTTTCTGAATTGACATGACATCCATGTCAGTCATGGAAATCATGTATATCCAACACCTAGAATGATGCCTGATATGAAGAAAATACTAAGTAAATTATTGAATGTCAAATGAACAGGTCACAAAATGACTTGAAGCCAGGCTAGTGTGGCTCAGTGATTGAGCATTGATCCCACGCACCAGGAGATCGCAGTTCAATTCCCGGTCAGGGCACATGTCTGGGTTGTGGGCTTGATCCCAAGTCGGAGGCGTGCAAGAGGCAGCCAATCAATGACTCTCTCATCATTGATGTTTCTATCTCTCTCCCTCTCTCTTCCTCTCTCTGAAATCAATAAAGATATATTTGAAAAAAGAAAAAAAGAAAAGTAATCCATAAATATTGCAGTTGATAAAAAGAATCATGTTTTTGTTCTAGCCCCACATTTAAAATCTGGGAGGTCAAGAATCGTTCCCAGCATCACCATAGCTTCTCTCTTCTAAACCATCCCATCCTAAATCACATGATGAAGAAGTGCAGCTTCCATGGCCTGGTCTGTTTATTTATTTGCATCCAAACAGGTGTGTTTTGGGGGGACCCTATAGTGTGGCCTGTCACTTAATTACACACTGAAATTTTGTACTTGTGTTTTATTTCACCTAATAATATGATGCTTTTAGATGGACTCTTTGGCTTTTTGAGTTGTGTATATATATATTGGAATTGTACCACCCACAGTGTCCCAAATTCTGTCATGCACAGAGGCTCAGTGGATTGAACTTCATCTATAGAAAAGTAATTAGTCAGCATCAGGTCACATTGGAATCACTTTGCTGCTCTCTGATTTACCCTAAAATTGTTGGTTTTTTTCTCTGCACCATGAGCTAAACAGAGCTATTCTTCAGGTGTGGATGCTTTCCTCTTCTTTTTTAGTTTTTATGGTAAGACTTTAGTTTAACTACCTGGAGAATAAATAGGCACTTTAGAGAGCAGCCATATTTTCAAAAACAGGTGAAACAAAAACGGAGCAACAAATCATGCACACACTTGACTTTTGTTACTACAATGTCTCGGCCTCTCTGTTTTATTAACCCATGTTGTCTGCAGAGAGAAGTAGCCCTTGGAGAGGACCATTGACAACTATAAGGCCAAATGCCAGTCAAGCAGATAAATAGCCAATCTTGCCAAGGAAAGAGGTAAAAAATCTGTGTCTGCAAAAGATTTTCATGCCTGAAAATGTATTTCAAAAATAAGTGCTTAAAGTTTCCCTAACTTAGTCAGACCCTCTGACTAATTAGTGAGTATGTTGAGTTTCAGGAATAATAATAATAATAATAATAATAGCAAACACTTCTGTAGTATTCTGTTCTACTTTTGGGACACTGAGAAACAGGAAATCTAAGGGAACATGGTCAGGCAGGGTAGGTGCTACAACTTGAACTCAGGCAGTTTGGCTTAAATCTATGTTCTTAACAAATACACTATGCTGCTCCTCACATGGAAACTAAGATCTCAGGCTGGCCTAGGCAGCATTTATTAAAATAATACAGTTTAGTCTGAACCATATATAAGTGCCAATATTTGATAGTTTTTGACCTAACAAATCTGTAGTTATATTGTTCAACCTAATCATGGTAAGTAGCACCAGTGACTACGCACACAGCCATGAGGCCCCTGCTCTGGGCCAGGCTCTGGGTCCTGAGGTGTACCTGCAGTTGGAGTGATTTGATGGCAGAGAGAGAAGCTGGAAACCTGAGTCCTTGTCCAAGTAACTCTGCTAATCTTGACTAGTCAGCTCATCTCCTTGGACCTCAGCCTTTTTATCTATAAAATGAGTGGATCTCAAACTTTTTAGCATTCAGTCCACTTAGAAAGGGTAAAACACACCATGTCTCATTTGCACCAATAGCTCTTAATTTCCAGTGGCAAACAAACCCATATTGATGAAGAATGTGCTTGGGAAAACAGACCATGGACATGAGGGGGATTATAAGTGCAGGTGTTTTAGTGATAGGGATATATTTATCTCTATTTAGGGATGATTTATCTTTAAATGTACACGTCTTGAAACCTAATATTGGAAAATGTTAGGCCAAAATATAGTTAATGCAAATTATGTACCATTAAGAGTTAATAAATGTATTCATAACAAATAGAAAGGATAACAGTAAACCTAAACTAAATTTATAATTAAAAGCAAGAATAGTGGTAAGTGATAACCATAACCAACTCAAGAAAATATTTGATGTTTTGGATACAGAGTTGTTTTGTTTTTGTTTATTAAATATGTTTTTATTGATTTGAGAGAGGGAGAGAGAGAGAGAGATAGAAATATTGATGAGAGAGGAGCATCAACATCGATTGGCTGCCTCATGCACAGCGCCTACTCGGGGTCAAGCCCGCAACCAAAGCATATGCGCTGACCGGGAATTGAACTGGTGATCTCTTGGTGCATAGGTCGAGCCACACTCACAGGTCATGGATGTACTATTTTTTAAAAAGCATCTTGCCTCCCAATTTTGGATTTCCACCTCTCTGCCTGTGTAGTAGAAGCCGTGTGACACAGCCAGTGTCACATGGCAGCTAGCCTTCCCGAAGAAAACCAAATTAAAGTTCTTAATGAGCCCTAGTAACCCACTAATTTGAGAACCGGATTAATAATCCTTAATTCACTCAGTAGTTACTGGTCAGAATCTCTCAGTCATCTTTGAAAATGAATTATCTATGAAATTGCAAGTGATTTACCTAAAAGTGCCAAAGAAAGTATTTGTTTGGCATGGCTGTGATGCCCTCACCTTCTGTTCCTAACTCTTTCCAGTTGGCCAGTGTTGGTATCAAACATTTTTTTTGGAAACCCTAGCTCACAATAAGAAAAATATATTTACTTTAAAACTCAGGACACACATACACAGTTGCCCCTTATATCAGTGCAGTTTAAGCTCTACACAAAAGTGCCAGGACAAGCAGGTGAGTAAGGGCCAATACTTAAACCAAACTCTGTACACCTTGCAGGATGCCCTGTATGTGTGTATGGAAAATATGCATATGTATATTAATATTTATACAAAATAGCACACAAGCAAACACAATTAAATTGATTTTGCAACCCTCTTATGGGTTGTGATGTGCCATTTGAAAAACATTACTCATTAAAAATGTTGCCCAGGGTACTAGACTTATCAGGGTGGTCACTTTGTAAGTTATATAAATGTCTGATCACTTTGTTGAACACCTGAAATTAATACAATATTGTATGCCAACTGTAATTGAAAAATAAACAAACCATTTTTTAGATGTTACCCAGAAATGATTTCAGTATGATCTCCACAGGTAGCATAGGAGCTGCTTCTTCTGTCCTAGAGTTCTAAAGTGAGCTCTTTCCATCTTTAAAAACAAACACACAACAGCACATTTGGAAGTTCGTTGATGAATGGGTCTGAAGCTGTGGGTCATAAGGAAATATGACAGGAATTGGGGACAGTCAGCCTGGAAGAAGCCGGGAGAGTGACAGTCCTCTAATGCTTCAGGAGCTACCAAGGTGACCAGTTGTCAGAGGGACTAGGCACTTATCTATGACCCCTACAAATAGATATTCATTCAGTCAGCCTCCTGAGCATTTATTGAGTACCAGCTACTTGCCAGCTCCTGTGTTAGAGATGACAAATAGAAAAATAACAGCAAATACAGTCAGGTGAACTTCATGCAAAGAAACTGCTTTCCAATGATGTGACAGTTAAGCATGCCTGACAGCTAACACAAAGCTATGGAGATACGATCCATAGCATTGAGACATGATAAATTTTTTTAAGTTCCATTGAATGGCTTCAGTGACTCATATAGCCCCTCATTTACCAAGGTTGCCATTTGATGTCAATTTCTAAAAACGTCTAAGCATTCACTTCTGAGCAGAAAGTGGTTTAGTAATGGAGAAGCAGATGTCCTCAGAAGATGAGCTTACAAACCCAGCCCAATTTGTTCCAAGGCTGCCTCTCCCCCATTCTGCTCCCCAGGTAAAGCATAAAACTCTAAAAGGCTCTCCATCTGAACTTTAAAGGAGCCTTTTAGAATTCTAGCTTTAGACATTTTTTTCCCTGAGAAAATTCATTAAGCTTTCCCTTTATTTTAGAATATTCAATTTGCAGGAAAGCGCACATGATAATGAATACATAAATCTTCTCAATTTCTCACTAAGCCTGAGTAATGCAGTCTTGATTTTACTGCCTTTGGGCTCTCACCAATCTCTTTTAAACTCCAAAATAAATCAATTAAAAGCTGCGATCCCCATTGTTTCACTGTATTGAAAATTCAATGTTAAAGCTTGTTTGGGGTGATCTGTGAGTCTACTGTTATGTGGGAGCTATAGAGAGACATATTTTGGTTCAAAAGAAAATGGATTTTCTATGTGTGAGAACCACCTTGGTAAGTAAGAAGTTCTCTGATGTGAAAAACATTCAAGAATAGGGGAAGGTTACCTGGCATCTGGTTAGAGTGAGGGGAGAAATGTTACACAAAATTACCCTTCTGCTCCCTACTAACATAGAGATTGTATGTTTCCGTTAAACTGACTTCACTAGCCCTTAACTGACTTCTTTTCCAGAAAAGAGCTTCCTGTACCTGCCTTCTGCAATCACAAAACACCAATTGTTCTTAAATAGCTAATATTTGTTGACTGTGGTGTGGCAAGTTCTGAGTTAAGTATTTAAAGACACTAATTTAATGATAACCCTATCGGGGGGCACAACTCTTATTCTAAGTAATGGATAAAGAAACTGAGGGAGGGAGATTACAGAAGGGCACTTGGACAAGACAGAACCAGAATGTGAAGCCAGCGAGTGTGCTACCTCCAGAGAATGAAGTCATAACCACTAGTCTATATATAATGTCTATTATTTAGGTGTTTCTGACCCTTGTTAATATCATTTTAGTCATCTACATTATTTGGGAATATCATATACATCATTGCCTAAATAGCCAATCTTAAACTTTTAAATATTGTATCATAAATTTTTAACAATGGGGAAATGGTTATCTAATTTGCAGTCGTTAAAATGCTCTTGACACAGAGCTACTCAAACAGGAAAATGTGTGCAATGATAGCAAATGAAATTGTAAAGTGCAAATTTTTTGTGCCGTGTGACCTCAACTTTGTTTTTAAAAAGTTCGTGGAAGGAAATGACCAAAATACATGCAATGGTTGACCTTGGGTAGTAACATCTATTTTGTTCTAATATTTTATTCTTTTTAAAAAATTTACTGTTGAAAGTATTACAGATGTCCCCATTTTTCCCCACCATTATCCCCCTCCACATTTCTTGATCTTTCGTTCTGTTTATGTGATGCATCACATTTAGTGATTTTTTTTTACACCCTGTCTTCTAATTCACTGATCTGATGCTCAGCTTCCTCTAATCTGCTGTTTATTCTTTCTAGTGTATTCCTTATTTCTGCTGTCATTCTTCATTTTCAACTGGTTGTTTTTCATAGTTTCTATAACTTTTTTCATGCTGTTGAGCATCCTTATAATCATTACTATGAACTCCATATCTGATAAATTGCTTATCTCCATTTCATTTCACTCTTCTTCTGGAGAATTCTCTAGGTCTTTCATTTGGGGCTTGTATTTTTGTCTCCCCATTTTGGCTGCCTGTTTGGCTTTGTTTCTAAGTATTAGGTAGATCTGCTTTGATGCCAAGTCTTGGTAAGGTGGCCTTATATAGTAGGTGACCTATGGGACCTAGTGGTGCAGCCTCCCTGATCACCAGACCTGGGAGCTCTAATAATGCTCCTTGTGCACATTGCATGGGCTCTCCTGTTGTAATTGAGTCTTGATTGCTATTGGCCCATTTTTACATCAGCTCAACCCTCAGGCTGGCTGACAGTGAAGTTCAATCCACCAAACAACACGCAGGCTACTGTGGAAGTGCTTATCATATAAAGCAGAATTCACCAAAGCAGGGTTTGGAACCTGCCAGTATCTCCCTGCGGATATACTGCTTGTGAAGCTTATTGGATCCTGCTCTGTTGTTTCTGAAACTGACCACTGGGTTTATTGGATTTGGGCCTCTTTAGTCTCTGGTGCAGGTCAATGTCAGATGCTGTTTGTGAGAGGCCCTGAGTACCTTGTTTGGAGCTATCAATGATCCACAGCTTGTGGCTCCTTCTGCTGGGGCTGGGGGTGTGTGGAAAGAACCAAGCTGCACACCAAGGTCTGTTTTTTCTAGCCCTTGGCCCAGAAGCAGATCAGGCAAAGACTAAAGCAGCCAGAGATCCACCTCTGCCTGCAGGCTGATTGTTAGTCTCAGTCACTTAATGAGCCTCAGGCTATAGTTTTCAGCAAGGTGTAAACTCCACAGGGTGGGGCAGGGGGGGGTTCCAATGGGTGGAGCAATTGCTTTCCCCTAGGTAAAAGCTGCATTGATGGGAAAGCTCTGTCTGAGAAAGACGTTTCTGTAGTATGGGGGAATAACTCAGCACAGGGATCCTGATGGCTATCCTTTCAGCTCTCTCCCCAGAGCCACCAACCCCAGATTCTCCTCACACAGCTCTAGTCCACTCTGTCCTCTCCCTGCCAGAACCCAAGGTGAGTGGCTGCAAATAAAATTTAGTGTGTTGGCCCTTTAAGGGGGTGCCTGTGTTTCTAGCCATCTCTCCCTGCCAGACAGAACCCCTGATGCTTTTCACAGTCAGATGATATGTGGCCACCTTTTCCGGTTCTGTTACTCTGGGCTGAGGAGCTTGAGGTTTAGACCCCAACTTCTCAGGGAGAACCCCTCACAGCTGAAATATCCCTCCAGAACCTCAGCTTCTGCCTGTGGGAGCCCAACCAGCCATCTCACTCCTCTGCACTTCCTACCAGTCTCAATGTGACCTCCTCTTTACGTCCTTGGTGATAAGGGTTCTCTCCAGCTAGTCTTCAGTTTGTTATTCAGGATGATTTTTCTACATTTTCTGTGTTCTTAAAAAAAATCTTCTTGCTCTGGCCAGTGTTGCTCAATAGTTAGAGCGTCGGCCCACAAACTGAAGGATCATGGGTTTGATTCCTGGTCAAGGGCACATACTTGGGTTGCAGGTTCAACCCATACTTAGCCCAGAATGGAGTCATAAGGCCTGGAAGCTCCACTGAGTTGAATACTGCTGAGTTCCGTATCAGCAGCACTGAGAAGGATGAGCCAGGATTTGTCAGGTCAGGGGTGATGTTGAAGACCAGTTGGTTTGATTTGGAGAACTTAATAGAAGTGATGTGATTTATAGTCAATTTTGGCAAGTCTTTCTAAGTGTAAGTTGTCCCCAGGCTCCAGGGTTTCAGTGCCCAGCCTCAGGGGCCAAGGAAAAATAATTTCTGTATGACTAAGCATGATTAACCTGGGGAGGCCTAAGGTGTTTATTTTCGGGAAGGCTGAGGCTGTCCCATATTATTAGACATATGTTTTTATAAAACTCTCCCTACCTTTGTTGTTGATTTATAAATTGTCACTTTATTGCCACTTGAAACTTCTGCTTAATTATGTCTCCTTTCTCTTTTTGGCTTTGGATCTGAATGGAAATTATCCAGCATTAGACTTTTGTATTTAAAGTCATTTACAGAATAACTTAATACTGTCCTTTGTAGCACTGAGTAAATAAGGATAGGGCAAAACATCAGGAGAATTTCACTCTGTGCCCGCTAAGCAGTTGATCCACAAGAAAGATACGTTGTGCCTTGGCAGGTGTGGCTCAGTTGGTTGGAGCATCATCCCGTACACCAAAAGGTCGTGAGTTTGATTCCTAGTCAGGGCACACACCTCGACTGCAGGTTTGATCCCCAGTGGGAGCACATATGGAAGGCAACCAATTGACGTTTCTCTCTCACAGCTATGAGAGGGAACATGTCCTCAAGTGAGGATTAAAAAGAAAAAAAGAAAGCTATGTTTTACAAACCACCTCTCTCCTGGGTGGAATTGTTTCTAACCCAGAATTGTCTAAAATAATTTATTCAGAGATATTCATGGTAGAGAACCCTGGAAGCTGCCTACCTGGAAGTTACTATGATTATTACTGAGTTGTTGAAGAAAAGAACAGAAGCGAAGGCAACAGTGTTTTATCAGCCCACTTTGCCATCACTGTGCTGTACAGGCTCCGAAGTCCCCATTTAGTTCCATTTTAAGTTAGTTAAAGTGGAGGGAGTAGCTGGGCTCCCAGGAACTATATCTGTTTCTTGGAGGAGGAGTCTGTGAATCAGGCTTTAAGCAAGGGTGTTGCCATTATGACAAAGGCCATTACCGAAAGTAAGGTAGAGATGGCTCCTTGCCCCAGAGCTGTCAGACGTGTCCAGGGATTGACGCTGAGTCTTCCGTGATTCATTAAAACCAGGACATCAGAAATGCTACGCTGGGTTACACCAGTTGCAGCTCCAGCCAAACGAGGATCCAAAACATTACAAACTGATGTGAGACATGCTGGACTAACAGGTATGTAGAAGGCGCTGTGGGAATCGCAGGGTGGTCATTAACTCCGTCTGGGAAGTTCAGGAGGATTCCCAGAGGCAGCTGTGTGGAGTATGTTTTAGGAGAATGAATGGAGTCAGCAGACAGAAAGGAAGAAAGAGCTGTCTGTGCAACGTCGCCAAGTTTTCTGGGAGGAAGACAGTGAGAGGAGAGGCTGTCAGGAGAGCAGGTTTGTGGAGTACTGTGCTTTACTGAGAACATAGGCTTTGTGCTGCAGTTGATGAGGGGTCAGCAAAAGCTTTTAAGAGGAGAGACCACTTTAGAAAGAGTTCTCTGACTGCTGGTGTGGCTCATGCGCTGAGGGAAGGTGAGATTAGAGGGAGGGGAACCAGTTTTAGAGAACCTCATTCATGCCAGTGGTAGTGTTGACAGAGAGGGACATACCGACTACAGAGATATTTTGGAGATAGAATTGAAGGGATTTATGCCTGATTAGATGTGGGATCAAGGTTTGAAGCTGAAGTGTATAGCTTAGATCACTAGGAGAACTGAGATGCCATTAAGCAAAGACTTTATGCCCTATAAAAACCATGATTTTGCCTGAAACCTTCTCAAAACTATAGTATGACTTCAACTGTATACTTGTTCAGTGGCATCTGACATTTGTACTGAAATTTTATCTTTCTGGAGCACTTCTTCTTGTTTGGTCTCGTTAAACATGCCATTTGACAGATGAAAAAACTAAATGTAAGTGATCTGACTAAATTTGTCCAGCTGGATTTGGCTGAGGTGGGACTAGAACCAAATTTCCAGACTCCTTAGTCTTAAGTTTTCAATCAAGTCCCTGATCTGACAGTCTTGCACCCACCCCATGCCCCTCACCATTTTTTCTACTTTGCATGAATGACACTAGAATGAGAAAGACTTTTGAATAGAAAGGGAAGCTGGGAGCTTTGGAAAAGCCACAAAGAAATCTTGGAAGCTTCTGGGGAGGAAGAGGCAGCCAGCAGAGGGACAAAGAGGAGCAGATGACGGTGAGCATTCTAGGCCTTTCAGAGGTCAATGTTTGTATCACTCAGAGTACAAGGACATCCTGGTGTATCACTTTCCCTGAGTTTCCCTATAAACTATCCCTGCATATCACATTAGCCCCGGGTGATGAGGACTGGGAGGTGGGGAGGTACAAGCTGGTAATGGCTGTGAATGGCAATTATAGTGGCCTCTACTTAGGACATTCCCTGGACCTCTCAAATCTACACAGGGTTCTGTGTAGCTTACTAATCAGCATTACCCTCAAAATCTGTCCTCAGGAAATCTCAACCACAGAATAAGTAGATTTGTTGATTTGTTGGGTGAGATTGTCTGTGCAGAAGCTGTGAAAATAAGCCTATTCCATTTAAAGTAGTTTCTCAGCCTCAGTGAGCAGAGGAAATGATGAGGCTTGGTCCCAAGTCTTGCTCTTAGATAAGAATAAAAATTATCCCAATTTCCAAATTTTCTGTCATTTCTCTATTAGAAATAGTAGGGAGAGTCATTTTGCAGTTATCCTCTGTCCATGTCGGTGACTGGGAAGAGGCAACACACCTCTCTCAGGTGAGAGAGATATTTGTGGGCAGGAAGAGAGTTTTCATCTGCAGGAGTCATTCCTGTCTTTGTCTAGGAGCCAAAAAGGGCAAAGGTTTCAGGATGCCTGGAGAGAGGAAAAAAGAGAGAGGATTCTTGATGAGAACTCCTCAGGGCTCTGTTGACTTTTAAGGCAGATACGATGTGTCACAGGGTCCACAATAACAGACCTGCCCTGGTGATCAGCTCTCACTTGTGGCTGACTAACTTGGAAATGGTGGACAAATAATGTACTTAATAGAGGACACGATCCCTAATTCTACAGCCCTCATGCTTCCAGGGGTTTTCATTGACAACCTGTCTCCCTGCCTGGACTCTAAGCTCCTGCCTCAGGAACTCATCTGATTTCAGCATGCTGCCTTGTAACCTAGAGCTACGATTAGCAGACTCAATAACTACTTGTAAAATAAATGAGCAAATACTGCTTTTAAAGAAAGTGTTTTATTATTTGTTAGTTTTTTTACTTTTCCCCCCTAATGTTTTTGTGTGGGGTGGAAGAAAAATCCATATAGAAAAATGCACTCCCACACCCATAGGTGTGGTTTAAACTGACCTTGTTTAGTTTGTGACCCAACCTAAACCTGTGAGACTCTCACAGCTTTCAAGGCAGCCAGTCTGTCAAGATCAGAGGTGTTAGCGATAATCCCATTTTATCCCTGAAAACCACTTTGAGCATTTTTTTAAATCTCCAAGCAGATTCGAATCTCTTAGCTCTCTCTAGTTATAATTTGTTTCGGATGAACACATTCGCAACTTTTTTTTTTTAACAAAACATTTACACTAAAATGATTCCTCATCTTAGGTGAGCTTGAGTGATTCCTATTTGAGTTTTCAAAAAATCAGGATTTTCTAGTCTGTGCACTTTAAGTTTGAGAAACAGAAAAATAGGGGGAAAGAGTAAGTGGTTACCATGGTGACCACAGCATCTGATCTGTGTATCAACAGACTGGACAGTGAAACAGTGCCATACTAAGCTGAGTTGCAGTGATCAATAGTTGAGAGAGGAAATTTAAATGTCCTGGCTCCACTTAGCAACCAGTTCATCAATCAATACATGAATAGCAGCATCTGCACCTTGGCTTCACCTGCATGTTCTGTACAAATCAGAACAAAAAGAAAATTGCAGCATATATGAAAATGAAGAGCCTTTAAGCATGTTTGGGAAATGCTCTTAGGTAAGAGTAAAAATTAGCCCAATTTCCAGGTTTTAGCTAATCATCCTGAAATATCAAGAAAACGTCTTGATGTTGGCATTAGGAGATTCCCTAGTTCAAAAGACACGAGAAGAGGGGTTGATTTCTCAGAATGGGGGGACCTAGTTTGCGGCTTGGTGTGGCCACACAAGAGGGTGAAGTTAGAAGCTCAGCTTCCCTAAACCATTCCTTTTTGAATACCCTTCTCACCTAAAGTCTGCCCTAAGCAGGCATTTCCCGGCCTAGGGGAACCAGCAAATTCCAGCTGGCCAGCTGAGGAATTAACGCTACAGTGTGAATAACTTTGATTAGTCTCTTCTACATTTTAAAAGAAGATACCCGACTAACACTTCAGTGTTGGCATTTCCAACACCGGTGGCTAGCTAAAGGGCAATAGGATTTGGGGCAACAAGCCTTCCAGGCTCCCTTTCAGCAGATTCCCAGACAGGCTTCCACCTCCTCCAGCTCTGCAGTGCTAAGGCCTCTTTAGCTGAGAAGAGAGAAAAAAGAGGTGAGTACAACAGCCAACATCTGGAAAGTGGTTTGTTATTGCTTTTAAAAGGGCAGAATGCAGAAGTAATCCCACCTCTTAAAGTGGCCCTTTTGTGTTGCAAAGCATCTCAAACCAGCTGCGCCACTAGCCTGGGAGCGTGACTCCACCTGCTTCACCCCATAGAGGCTTTGGCCAGAGCTCAAGAGCTTCAAGAGTGTGTGTTGGCGGGCGGCGGAGTTTATACACCGCACAACTCAGCCAGGAGGAGGGGAGTGGAACGGGATTTGGGGAGCAGCTGCCTGCTATGCTGAAAACCTCTGGAAACTGTGGTGAGAATCATGCTGCTTTTCTCAGACCCATTTCTCTTGACAGGCCAGTGGGGAATGGTGGCCAGTAAATGGAAAGACAGCAGATCTGCCTCCCTTTCCCGTCCTGTAACTGCCTGCCCTTTCTTAGCACCTACTGCTTGCAGGCATCTTCTCAGGGCTGCTTCTTTTCATGTCTGTTGCTGCCTGTGTTCTGGGGAAACAACAGTCAATGAGTTTTTCTCTTCCTCCGCCTCAGTCAGTGCAGCTCCGAAAGCATGCTCTGTGAGTTTGATCACCGCTGGCCTCTTCATAGTAAGCCTGTCTGCTGAGCTGCTAGACTCTTGATACTGCGTCTCACAGAGAGATATTTAGGAATGTGAAATTCTTGCTGCTGACTTAAATGGGTTCCAGAAAAGCCTGGATCCACTTTGACTTCACATCAGATACTTGATGTATGCAAGTTCTGCTCAAATAGCCAGAGCCTGCTGAGGGACAGCATTGTTCTAATGCAGGGAGGCAGACTTGTGTCTGACTCAATCGATTTACGGGGTTGAATCTTGTCTTCACTAATTGTAAGCTATGTGGCCTCGAAAAACCACTGAACTTTGTGCCTTCAGTTTTCTCATCTATAAAATGAGAATTACATTTCTCAGTAAGTTTGTTTAAAAATTGGTAGTGGTGTGTGGAAAGCTGGACTCTAAGGTCTTTTAGGGAACAGGGACTGTGGTTACCTTGTTTTGGGGCATATGGTTAAGTATCCAGAAAAGGTAATTTATTAGCAATTGTAGTATAGTAGTTAAGAATGTCAGCTCAGATCCTGCAGCCTGACTTCGGATCCCAGCTCCCTAGTGGTTGGCTTGGGTTAGCTGGTAATAGGAGGAGTAACTCTTTCATGGATCTGTGAGAATTTAAAGACATAATTCTTCATGTGTAAAGCCCTCAGCATTGTACCTAGCACATGGTAAATACTCAGTGAATGTTGGCCATTGTTATTATGAGGCAGGAATCTGACCGTGGAGCTAGACAGTTGGCCTCCCCAGACTAAATTCACCTCATTTGTGTGTTTTTAAATGCAGATATTGGACAAGATAACTCCTCAGGAGCCTTCCACCTCCTAACAGCTGTGCTCTTAGGTGCGTTCACATGCCTATCACGTAACCCTGCAGCTTCCTTGGAAAGGGCCATAAATTAAAACTGCAACATATTTTATGATGGAAAAACTACCCAACATAATATACATTTTGGACTTAGAAATCATAGCTAGTGCATTAAAGCCAGATGTGTCATTTCATATATTCTCATGACTTGATTTCCTTAAGACATATATTATCACAGCCCCAGATGCTACTTTGCATGTCTGTGGGGTTGAGGACCTAGAGATTTGCATCTAAACACTTGGTGCTGTTTTTAAGAGACTTTATTCACACCATTTGGCTGAGAGTGGCACATGTTAGCATTTCTAGTTTCTGTATTACTTTTGAGAAGGAACCTTAACCTGTGACTCGGCAATTAATATGCATCTGGCATTACAACTAAGCTGTTGGCAGCCAGTTTAAAAACCAGCCCAGAGCCACTCCTCACCCTGCCTGTGGGGTGAGGAAGTGGACTTGCTGGGCTGGGGAGATTTGTATTCTCCTCAGATGTGGATACCTGCCCCCCAGTCTGCACTTCCTTTGCTACTTTATTCTCTTCATCCCCCCTTCCAAATCTACTTCCCAGTTTCTCTAAATCCCTATGGGTTTTCTGAGGTTGGGTAGTACCCCCATTAATCACAGAACAAAGAGTCACAGGTCTTTGGAATTACTTTGTTTGATATAAGACCACCAAGAGGGCAGGGACTGTTTTTCTGAAGCCTGACACATAATACAGGCAGTTCTCACTCTTTGCATGGTAGTTCAAGACACACACAAAAAAAATGACATCCTAATAATCAATGGGGAAAACTACCATTGTTCTTGTCCTTTCATAATTTTTGTCAAAACATTAAAAACTCCCTTTGTTGGCTATAAATGTATAAGGAAATGAAAAAAATAGTAAAATGAATATTTGTTGATTACACTGCTACTTAAATTATTAGAAACGTTAAAAATTAAAGTGTTTTATTTCTTTTAAAAAATAGTAGTGTGAGTAGTGCTTGCCTGTTTCTTTTTGTTGGTCATATAACTTATAGCACTAAGCGAGCATCTTTACTGTGCCTGGGCGAATTGTCACACTGCTTTCTAGGT
Organism: Miniopterus natalensis; assembly: GCF_054644295.1. Lineage (NCBI taxonomy): Eukaryota > Metazoa > Chordata > Mammalia > Chiroptera > Miniopteridae > Miniopterus > Miniopterus natalensis. The sequence goes on from NC_142091.1 coordinate 32,007,622, forward strand.
TTGACTTTCAGTGTTATGAACTATCTCCAAGAGTTCCTTTAATGTGAAGTTTTTGCCAGTATTATTTCCTCTGAAACAGTATCACCCTTTTCATCTCAACCACTTAACTCACTTATGTTCATAAATTTTCCTTTACTAAGCTCCCCTGTCTGCACACCTGGGGTTTCTCAAAGGGTGGTGCAGTTAACATTCCCTCCATCAGCTCTACCTTTAATTACACTGTTATATTTGAATTTCATATTATCCATTTTCTCTTTTTGTTTCTATGCTGCACTTTCATCTTTGTGGGCAAATTCCCTCTTTGGAATATCCATTTTTATAAAATGTCACATGGGTTTATCACTGGGAGACAAGGCAGCAAAACAGCTACATGCTTTGCTCCCTGTGTGTGAGCCCTTAAGAAGTGTGCACTGACCCATTATAGACCAAAATGAGAAGTGACAAGATGAGTCCCCGATCGTGATGTGCATTTGTTGTTACATAGTGATTTGTGTACCAAAGAGCTAGTAGCCAGTTTCTATTTTATTCACTCACTCGCAGTGAGTATACTGTGGTAACTTAAATTTGAATCATGTTGTTAGGGAACTGATGTTATCTCATTAAACAATAGTAATAGCAATGCATGCATATTGGAAATTAAAAAAAAAAAATACCCATAGTTAGTTGCTCAATAATAGATGTCTGTTGAACGAATGGATGGATGCATGCGTTCACGCTGACCTCAGTTTGCCTCTGGGTGTTCTTATGGCATCGCCCACACCTATCCACGTCTGTTGTCTTCCTTCCTGTATGATGTGTCCAAAATAGCAAGTAGAGGTGCTTCTGCTAAAAGCTGGCTTTGAACAACAAGTCATTGAACTCTGAGCTTTATATCTCATGTGCTAAAGGCCCAACTACTTCTTTTCTTATCAAAATCTTCTCTGAGTGCCCAACTTTACTTCTAAAAGGAACTAATTTGATCAACAGACTTATGCACTTAAACACTAAAGGGACTCAGACTCCCAGGGTAGTTTGGTGTCTTCCCCTGAGAGAGTAATCAGATTCTGTGGACAGAAGAAGAGAGGGGTCTTAGGTTGGCAGAACTTCCCTGACCCTTTTCTCTCTCTGTCCTAAAATTTATTAATTTAAAAAAAAAAAAAAAAAAAGTGGAGGAGGTTTGGAGAAGGGACTCAAAGACAATCCTGAACTTTACTTAGCCTTTGACCTCAAGGGGTTTATAGTCCAATTGGCCTGTGAATCCTGGAGACACATAAGCAGTAGCGGAGGGGTAGTCACCAGCACTGGTTTTGTCTGATGTGGGTTCAGAATTGGCTCTGTCACTCCATAGCTCAGTGACTTTCCCAAGTTACTGAGGCTCTCGGAAACTCATTTTTCCATTGGTAGCCTCCAGTCATTATCTCCAAGTGTTGCTGAGAGTCTTGATCAAGGTAAGGCGTACAATGCACTCGGACTAGGATCTTTTGTGGAATAAGAGCTTGGGAAACAGAAACGATTTTGCTGAGACATAGTTCAGGTAGACGTCCTTCTTTTTGTGAACATCATCTCGTCCACTGTGTGCAGAATTCTGGTTGCAGAGCTGGCGCGTAATATACACATGGAACTTGACAGAAATTACCCACCCTGCTCACGGAGGACCAGGGATAACACCTGTGTGTTCTTATTGATTGCCATTTGGTGATGGAGAATCTGCACTATCTTCTGCCTTTGTAGAGTCAGCCCCCTAAGTTCTTTTAAAACACCTCCTTTGGTGTGTTCAGAGGCCTTTTCAAAGCTTTCCATAACACAGAACTTGAGTCACATAATGGCAGGGCCCCGTGTGCCCCTCTGCTAACAGTGCTGGCCCCAGGGGCATCCCCAGCCGCTTACCATGTGTCTGCACAACCATATGCACACGCCTGGAGACTGTCTGAGACAGGCACTGAGTGATAGTCACTGCTATGCCCAACTGCTGCCTGGGCCATGGCCCACAATTCTGGCTGAGAGAGGCATTTAAAAAGTGTAGATTCTCCTAGGGGCTCTGAATCCGTTGGTCTGGAGTGGAGCAGAGGCATCGGCATTATAAAAAATGTTTCCCAGGTGAGGGGCAGGCAGAGCTGAGAACTGCTGCTGTGGCCCCGATAGGTGCCTGCCTGAGAACAGACTAGCCCAGGCTGCAGCTGTGCAGACTGGCCTGGAGGTGCAAGCTGGCCTTGTAGTGTGTTAGGACCTAGTTGCTGCTGATACTTCTTACATTGAGCATCATTTCTTCAGGATTGTCCCCTCAGAGTGTCCCACACACCTTCACTGAACTTTTCATAACAGCAGCCTAATTGGCCTCGACTTCCCTTCCCTCTATTAAGTTTTCAGTCCACTTTCCACTCTGTTAACAAGGTCATCTTGCTAAAATGAATTCCATTGTCACTCCCCCATCTTCTAGCCACAAAGAGCTGTGCCTTGTTTCCAGCATGAGAAATTGTTTCCCTGCTGGGACACCCTTTCTCCAATTAATAGTAATAATATGACTTTCATACTTAATAGAATATTTCTTTATTTGAAAATGTAATCTTGTTAGATCCTCTGCTAAGTGCTTTTCATGTGTTTGACAAACTCTTCATGGCCTAAGCAGCCCAGTTCTGAGACCTGCTCTGAGACTTCTCTACCCTGAATTGCCCAACAGCCGAGCGAGTTGCCGGTTCCTCTAGGCCCCTACAGTACAAAGAACCCAGCGCACTGCATTGTAATTTGCTGTTGACACTCTATCTGTCCTCCCAAGGGTGAGCACTGTATTTGTTTTTGTAATCCCTTGAGCAGAATGGGCCACCAGCAGTCATGGGCCACCAGGGGGACTGGGGGAGCCTGTTTGAAGGCAAGTCATCTTCAATCTTAAAGAAACACCTGGATGCAGATGGTTCATTTAACAGAGGACCAGTAGCCCTGATAGTGTCATCATTTATAAGTCACTTGGGCAGAGAATAGATGTATCCCAAAGGCTCCGCTTTTACACACTGCATTGTAATGGCACCTGGCTCTCTGGGCATCCAAGTAGGACTGTCTTACTTGCTGTGCTCAGCAGACCAGACCTCCCACCACAACCTCCACATCACTGGGTTCACTTTGTTACCAGAGAGGGCTCAATTGCATTACATCATCTACTTGAAGGGTATTGCACCAACGTACCGATGAAAGGCAGCCAAACAGGGCTGTGTATTTTTTGTCTCTTTTTTTATTGGCCCTGTGTTTTTACAGGCAGACATAGTAATCAGCTGTCATGATAGCTATAATCAATTAGCTTATGGGCTGTTTTTTTCCATCTGGACTAACTGAACAGTCGCTTTGTTTTTATTTTTGCTTTCCCCTCTCTTCTCATTCCGCAATGTTACTATTGAGCCATGTGACTAAGCCTTTAAAAAACCTTCAGCAGTAATCCATTAATCTCCAGGGAGATGTACATCTGCATTAAAATCTAGGTGTTATTTGTTTGAAAAATATATGCCAGTCCTCTTATGTTAAAGTGAAAAACAAAAAAATTTAGCTCCTCTAGATTCAATGAGTTCAGATTTAAATTTAAAATCACAGAGGATTGCTTTTATTCAATTGGTATTGGTACTGCTGTTGTTGTGAGCTGGCTCTGCAAATCACGTCCTCTGTAGCTTCAAAGGGAAAAGAAAATCTAGGACTTTTTAATATTGAGAGGTACCCTGCACTTCCTTGAAAAGATAGGAGCTCCTTTTCACCGAAGAAATGTAAGCGGAGCATAAGATCAGTAGGATTGGGAGAGGCGGAGGGTACTAGAAAATATTTGTTCCTTTTGAAGCTGAGATTTCTCTTCAGTAAGTCACACGGCCGAGGTGACTCCCAGATCATAGCCTCAGAACATGGTTAGCAGAGCACTTACAAGAGCTGGACAAACATTGCAGCAAACATATTTTTCACATCTACACAATTCCAGAGCCTAAGCTAGAGACAAAAAGTAAGACCTAGCTGTTGCCTGCAAAGAGCTTAAGGTCTAATAGAAAAAAAAAATATTTATTTTTTAAAAAAACAACAATAAAGCATTTATTATCATGTGAGGGAGGTGTATGTAATGGGGCAAAAGGGAAGAAGTGGGGTTAGAGGGGGAAAAGTCCTTTTTCCAAAACCTTCTGCTATGTGCTCTAGAGGAAATAATTCCTGACTTTGTCTTTAAGTTTCTGTCTACAAAATGTGTACAATCCCATGCCAGTGATCTGCTTCTCTAGGGAATGCATTTTGAGAGCATTTGGAAGGGAGTTTGAACAGTGCATTCCCCCAAGGATAGCTATTAAATGAATTCCATGTTGAAAACATAATATTTCTAAAGCATATGTCTATTGAACTATTAATTAAATTTTATCACCAGCTCCTATAAAAATTACTGTGGATCCCTGAAGTTCTTGTGGAAATGAAAAGCTGAGCAACTGATATTAATTCCACCAGTTAGGTAGGGAAAGCCAGGACATGAGTGTGCAAGACCTGGTCAAGGAGCCCAGACTTACTGCCAGGGCTGCTGGCTCCTTGTAATGATTTTTTTTCCCCCAGAAAGAAAAAGGAAGAGAGAGAGATAGAAACATCAATGATGAGAGTCATTGATCGGCTGCCTCCTGCACGCCCCCTATCGGGGATTGAGCCCGCAACCCAGACATGTGCCCTGACCGGGAATCCAACAGTAACCTCCTGGTTCATAGGTCAATGTTCAATCAATGAGCTATGCCAGCCTGTCTCCTTGTAATCATTTTTAATGTCTGTGCTTGAAGTTCTGACTATAGATATATTGATGTGTAATTTACTTCTGCATGGAATTAAAACAAACCAAAAAAAAAAATAACCCACAAACAAACAAAAAATATGTGCTCTCTCCTTTGGAGACAGGACTCTTTTCATGAACTTTCAAAATGTATTCAGCATAGCTTTATTGAGCACCTGCTATGTGCCAGGCATGGTGCTAGGTATTGGAAAACACAGCAGACATGGTCTCCATCCTTACAGAGCTCACAATCCACTTATGGGGCCATTGTGATACAGTGTGATCAATGCTATGGGGGTCTTCTAGGCCGCTGAAAGAGAAACACTTCATTAACTCAGCTTGATGATACAATCATAGAAGGCTCCCTGGAAGAAGTGTCAAAGCTTGGATGTGAAATTCTGAGAAATGAGCCCTGAAGAGTGGAAAGGAACAACAGGAAGTAGAAGGAGCTCTCAGCCTGTCTGTCCTAGTCAGTGAAAGTGGTTCAGTAGGGCTGGAGCTTGGGCCTGGATTGCTGAGGACGATCCAGATCGCAGAGGGAGCTTTATGCCCAGCTGGAGTTTGATCTTTAGTCTGGAGGCTGCGGGGCCAGTTAAACGGTTTTAAGCAGGATAGTGACAGGATCAATTTTGCCATTAGAAAAAGATAATTTATCTCTGCTGTGAGCAGAATGGATAGGAGGGTAGACAGTCATTAAGAAGACAGAAATGAGGACTGTCACTGTGAAGGATAGAGACGTCAGATATAGGCCTCAGCTGGCTGCTCTCACTACCCTCTTCTGTGTGGGATACTGTAAGGATTATACTCATGGTCATCCCCAGGCTTTTTCAATACAAGGATTCCCTTTATAAGGACCTGAGAATGACCGTATTTTTAGATTTTGTTGGTAGTGATAATATTTAATGATACAATGATACATGGAATTAAACAATGTATATTAATTAGCCACAGTGCATCCTTTGTGCATTTAACAATTAGTAGGACCTATATATAGGAGGCATTACTGATTCTGTCTATGCAACATCTGGTGCCCCGTAGATTTGAGGATTCTTTGCCAAAACACCAAGAATTCTGGGAGTTTTTGATCCTCAAATCTGGAACCAGAGGCAAGAAGGATTTAGAATTGTAGTTATCAGCAGTTAGTGTGTTAACGAAACCTTTTCAATGTGATTTTGGGCACACTGCTAAATCTCTAGTAGTATTGGTTTCCTCATCTGTGAAATGGGAATATATATCACCACAGGAGTTAGGCCATTGTTGAAGTAGATAATGGATGTTAACATGCTTGATGACTTTCAGCAAATCGCCTCCCCACCCCACCTTCTCTTCCAGTTACTCCTTTATCTTCATTCCTCCGTTTCCTCTGCGCCTGCCTACATTTTAGCCCTCAATTTTCATTTCCTTTGTTTCTCATCTTTTTTTCCTTAATCGTCAGAGAATATTAAACCGATACTTTTTTAGGGTTTATATTGTTACACTTGTGTTTCCTATTCTTAAACTGGAACCATTTGTGTTTTGTTAAGAAACGGCTTAGGAGTCAAGATGCTCTGTACATGTGACCCTTAGTAGAAAAACGCTTCACTCTCCCACGTCACTGATCTAATAGTACGTACATTTCAGGTCCACTCTGGCAACTTGACTTTCTCCACACTCCTTTGATACTCCAGAGATGAATCATCCACCCAATGCCCTACTTAAAAGACATCTGTGTTCCTAGCTAATGCTCTCCACCCTTGCACATGCTCAAGTGCTCTGGCAAATACCGTGCGCCCCTGTTGAAAACGGTGATGTCGAGTCTCCTGGGATGCCGCCAGCAGTTGGGGAAGCAGGTGCAGAACTATAGAAGGTGCAGTTGCCACATTGCAGTCACGTCGAGAGAGCTTTCTAACATGATTCTTGGAATTTATCCATCTCTGATTTTGAAAGCATACTTACCATTGCATATTAAAACCTACAAGGAAAGCTTAATGAATAAAAACTGGAACGATTTATCTTCTGAAAATACATTCCTTATGCTCTGAGCCGCACCAAGTAGCCAAACCCTTTGGCCTAAGCTTTTGGTGATCCGGTTTCCATCATCATTTCACATTTTCTTCCTGCTGCCCTTGCGGGCACATGAACCCTACATGTAAATATTTTCTTCAGCCTTCTCCTGAATAATACTTCCACATACCAGTCTCCACGTGCTTAGGTGCCTGTTGTTTCTCTACTCTGGAAATCTCTCTCTCAGGCAAATCTCACCCATTATTCAAGTCTGAATTCAAGTCCCGTTTTTCTGACCACACCAAGTTAAAGTCACCTTTTGAATTCCTCCAGTGAGGTAGTGTGATTGACAGGGAACGTTTGGGGATTTAGAGCTGGAATTCCTAGGTTGAAATGCTACCCTAGAGATGTGATCTTTTTACCTTCTTTGAACAATTTCCTTAGCAGTAAAAGAGAGGTAAGATCTTAAAGGTTGTTAAAACAATTAAAATAGAAAAACCGCATGAAAGCATTGTGTAACCAGTATGATAATCTTAGCTGTATATTTAATTATCATTTCCTTTTTGTGTGGTACTTAATTTGTAATTAAACATGTTTAGTAAACAGTAAATTTTTAAAAGTAAGGATGTATTCATTCTGTGTAGGGCCTCTCAAATGTTAATGTGCATGAGAATCCTGTCAAAATGCAGGTTCTGGTGCAGCAGCTCTGGGATGGGCCTTGAGCTTCTGTGGTTCTAATGAACTCCCAGGTGAGCTGCTGCTGCTTGTCCCTGGGCCACACCTGGATTAGCAAGGCTCCCCGTGCACCCGAACAGAAAGCCGGGTGATGAAAACAGCCAGGCTCTCAGTTTGCCCTCCCTGGCTGGAGTCTAGACGTGGTGTTTGCGCGCAGTGACCCTCTTCTCGGTGTCCAATGACGTTTTTCTGCCTATAACTTCCTTCACAACTGCAAAAGCTGGCTAGCTTGGTACTTACCTTGGTCACACGTAGATAACAGTCAACTGGGGGTGTCAAAAGCAATTACTTCAGAATAAATAGAAAATTCACCAGGAAACTTACAGGGCTCCCACAGGGTGAACTTGATCCACACTGAAGTTTCTGCTACCTGATGACGGGAAAATGACTCAGCTGACGTCAAGGCACAGAGGGGCATCATCTTGTTCCCCGGGAAGACTTCCTTTTGAGCCAGGTGGTGCCACGGAGGCATCTGAATGAGAAGAAACACTGAGAGGCTGGTTATCTGACTTCCTTTCAGCAGTGCAGAGCCTCTCCTGACCCTACTACTCATAGCACCTGCTGACTCTGTCCCACCTGATTTTCCATTTAAACAGTTCATCATAGACCTCATTCGACCAGTGATATGTCCTCTTCTTTATCTAGTTCTTGTGCACACAAGACAAAAAGAATGCACATCTGATTTTGAATTGCATATTTTGATTGCACAGTTCAATCAGGGGAGTTCGTGTGGGAGGCGACTGTTGAGGTCATGGCTTTACAGTCAGGCCTGCTCAGGATCAGGCTGTGTGAGACCTTTGGCGGGTTACCTAACCTGCGCCTTGGGCTTTGCATTTGTCAAAAGGGGCTGTGAGAATAAAGGAGATAGCCCGTGTTGAATGTTTAACATAGACCTCAGCATACAGTTAGTGCTCCACACATATTACTTACGCTTATTATATTATCAGTGATAGTTATTAGCATATTTACGTTACTGTGACACTATTAATATAATACTACATTTTAAGTTTTTTAGTCATAGTAAAAGTACATAACTTTAAATTTACCATCTTAACCATTTTTAAGCATATATTTACATAATGATAAATATGTTCATATTGTTGTGCAACAGATCTCTAGAACTTTTTCATTTGGCAACACGTCTATTCGATACCCACCCCCTCTCCCCAGCCCTTTAAATTTTAGTTTTATTTCTCGAGTGTACTGATAAGAACCCACTCCATATGCCCTCAGCTCCCTGGCACTACTAAATAAACACATAGGATTTGAAGTTAGAATATTTAGGTATGAGACTAAGCCCTGAATTATGCTAATTTCATGAAGGTCTTTGTACCAATTACAAGCTTTGATTACATCATCTACATCTGCAAATAGGTACATGAATATGAACTATGTATAATTGGTGATTAGCCTCTGATTACCCCCTTCTCCTTCCTGTACCCCTCCTCTCAGATCCTAAAAGTCATCCATTTCAGCATTAACATGTTGTGCTGACATTAGCTGCTCTATGTGTCCTCCCTCGAGTAGATGGAAGAAAGTACCCTGTGGGCTGGGGTTGGGTGTGAATTCAAACCTAATCTTGCGCGTGTTAAACAGAACAGTTCAGGACAGTGTATTCACTTCATTATTCTTCTCGCATTTGCTCCCTGGAGCCCCGTTTTCATCATGTTACATTTTTCTTTTGTTTAACACCCTTCGCTAAAACCTTTGGCAAAATGCCTGCACACCACAGTGACCGGTAAAGAGCAGACCTATGCAGTGGCATATGGACAGCAATAGGGTAAAGTTAGGAAGGGGTTGGAAAAAGACGGGCTAGCTGGATTTTTAGGCTGTATGTCCTTTCAGCAACTCCCTGGTTATGCTTGGAACCTTCTTTCTCCTGCTTCTTCTGCCAAGTATCTAGAGAGGTCAAGAGCCATCTTGTTACCTTCCAAACGATTTGGGGCAAATTACTCCCAGGTATGACAAGTTCTGCTCCTGGGGATCTGTATCGACAGTTAATTTAGAGAGCCAAGTTTCACCTTCTGAAGCAGAAGCCAAGACAGTTATGTAACCTCAAGTTCACTGTTGAAAAAAAAACAAAAAACAAAAAAACACACACAACAAAACCTGCAGATGCTCAGAAAGCTAAATTAAACTCCTGACTTGCAGCTCAGCCACAGAGCATCGTGGGCAGTCTGACGGATATTACCCACACCAGGGTGGTAATTGTAATGATGCAGAACGAAACACTGTATTCATCTTCTAGCCAGTGTGATTTAAAAGTCTGCCAAATTAGCTGCCCAGAGAGCATGCTGAGGTTGAGCTGAACTTTACAATGTGGTTTGTTTCTTAATGAGCAATCTTGTTAGAAAAAATTATTTCGCAGAATTTGTTCATACTCACTTCTGATGTGAGAATTTGTTTTTCCTCTCAGGAAGACTCTTGATGAAGGATGCATGACCTAGATTGGAAGGGGAGCCTACGGGAGTGAATATTATTAGCGGCTACCCCAGCACTCACCCTCACCTCTTACCTTTAAGAAAGGAAGGGATAAGGCAGTGGCTGAGTGCATGCCAGACCCCAGGCATGCTGCTTGTCCTTCCAGTAAGGCATCAGGTGAAGTCAGGGAAATGGGCACCAGCAACCTCGTGTTAGAAACTATGAAAAACAGGCTCAGACACAAGAAAGAGTATGTCCAGTGTCACTCAGTTAGTATGTGAAGAGGTGGGATGCAAATCAGGTGTTTCTGTCATGACCCGAAGAGGGCCCACTGTTCTCACAGCACCTTGGGCATTGGCTTCAGCCATCCGATTTCTCCCTCAGAAACTATGGTCCACATCCTATCAAATAACGGCTCAAAAGTAGACCCCTAAGTCGTCAGAATCTAAACTCAAATTATGATAAATTTTATTAATTGACCAACTGTTTTAAGAAAATATATAGTTATGTAATAAAAACAAGACAGAAAATATTGCAAAGTAAGCAATTTTTGATTATAATGTACAAGTGATATTAATGTGGGGGTGGGGTGGGAATATATGTTCATATAATAAAAAACATTTGTGACCATATTGAGAGTACAGAAACAGGAGCTCCAAAGGGCAACGAATTCCTACTTCTGATTTCCTATTTTGAAGACCTTTAGCTGTTCATGACACTAAGAGAGACAGTATTCTACTTGGGCTCTGCAGCTAGTCCTTCAGTCCACCGTTCATCGGTGACCTCAGACAGACTGCTTAGCTTCTTAAAACATGTCTTATTGTGATTGAAAAAAGAGGTGAATGTATAATCTATTTCCTGGAGCAGACTTAGAGGACTAAGTGATGAAATGCATGCAGTCTGTGCATGCTCAACAAATGCTATGGTTCTCCTCATGCCTCATATGGCTTGGAGGAGCCTTGCCGGTGGTGCCATCTCTTCACTCAGCCTCACGTCTCTTCTGCTAAACTAACAAGGTGTTGCTGCAGCAACCGGCTTCATGCAGGTGTAACCAGGCGCCACCTCGCCTCAGCTGCCACACCTATCTCTGCTTTCTGCCCAGGAGTCCACTCACCATTCGGGCATGCACAAAACTGGGAGTGCAAAGGAGTTGACGCCCCATGTGGCAACTCTGGACAGTTGAAGGCCTAGAGGCATGAGGGAATGGGTGGATAGAGGCTCCCCTCCTCATGCTTTGGAGAGAGCCTTCTGAACTGCATTGGGGATGCTCCTCGGAAGGTCCTGGAGGGATTGAGTCCCAGTTGTCCACAGCAAATAGCCTGACAACACATCCTTGTATTGCCTTTTCTTCCTTCCAAGCTCTCTCTCCCTGGCTCTTCAGTCTTCTTCCCCGGGACCACTGCTCAAAATAAACTATCACATGCAAGTCTTTGCATGAAGCCCTGATTTCCAGGGGGTTGTGGAAACTGGCTTTGGAAGGGAATGAGAGTGGGAGAGTGCAAATGGGAGGTTTTCAGACCAAGAAATGGGCCGACTGGATCATTGCCACCTCACGTGTTCTGATCTCTGTTACATCTTGGCCAAGTGGTCATCAGTCAACTGCTTTAATATGTCCTGTGAAAGGAATGCGCTGTCTCCGATCTGATTTGCAGACACCTCTATATCCCTGGCACCTAAAATAATACCTGACGTAGAATAGGAGCTCAAATAAAATTGTTGAATAAATTTTTAAGTGAAGAACATTTACATTTAGATAATGGCTGCAAATCTACCTTCTTTTGCCTTCCAAGCATTAGATGTAGTTTTCCATAGAAAATAGTTTTTTTTTTCATATGAAATCGTGTTTTTGAGTCTGTGTGGCTTTTTCATAAAAAAAATTCATTGCCAGGGAATCTGTAAGTTTTATAATGATGTACTTTAAAAATAATAATAATGGACGTAAACATGAAGTGCGACTGCTTCTACCTTATTTAATTGATGTAGGAATTTTTTTTCTTGTATTTACATAGAATTTTTAGAATGTTAGCAGTATGGAAAGTAAAGTAGATTTGGATTCAGAGGGTCAGCAATTTAGTCTGAAGAATTTAATATTCGAGTGACTTTAAGATAGGTTCTTTTCTTCTGCTTAGTTTTTTTTTCCATAACTTTTTTTCTGATCATAATGGCATTATGTGTTTATTGCTGAAACTTTGGAAGATACAGAAGCATTTTGAAAGAAGAAAAAGAAAGAAAGGATAGAGAAAATGATCCATAATTTCTGCTACCCAGAGGTAACTACTCTTTGACATTTTGGCTTATTTGACCATTTCTGTGCATAAAATATATAGGGTAGGTAATATTATATGTAAACATTTCTACCCTAGTTTATTTCAGTTACATTATAGTTTGGCATTTAGCAATTTGTTTAACATATGTTACATTATTTTATTGGGATTTTTCTTATTATAAAAAAATAAATAAGAAAATAATACCTATTGATTTTCTTGTAGGTCTTTACAACTTTTTTCTACATTTTATAAAATTGAAATCATACCATATATAGCACTTGATAACCTTCTTTTTCATTCAATAATGCTTTGTAGGAATTTCTTCATGTCATTACTTTTTTTTTTGGTAAAAGTTCATTTTAAAGAGAACTACAATTCTATTATGTGGATGTCGCACTGTTGGTTTAACCAATTTGCCATTATTTAAGCCTCTCAGTTGTTTCTGAATTTTTTCACTACTGTAAATAATGTTGTCACCATAAGTATTAGGTTAGTTTGTTATGAGTCATTGATGTTGGTTGATGTGGTAGCCTTCCTAACTCTTCTCTAAAAACCAAAGCTTTTCATGATAGTGGCATGGAAAATACTGATTATTTGAGTATAAAAATTTTTTGGTTGAAATATTAATGGTTGGCATTAAATATTACAATCTTAGATTAATAAAGTGCCATCTTTTTTTTTTTTTTTTTTACCATTGGGTTACCAGGATCTAAATTATGGGATTTCTGTGCTATGTTAACAGTGATTCCCTTTATAGACCATTGTAAGGGGCCTTCATTATAAAACATTTGTGCACTATGGAGGTAATGAGATTTAACCAGTTAACAATACGGGGTTAAAAGGCAAGAGCGTGTGGTTTTCCTAGGGTTATGTGAGAGTTCAGTCCGGTCTATAAAATGCTTGCACAGCACAGATGTACCGTAGATAATAATGTATGTTCCCCACTGGGGGCTGGATCAATGCATATTATCATTTATAGTGTATTTGGGAGAATTACAATTCCTTAGCAACAGAGTGCATATGCTTTCTTTCCATCACATCCTCTCCCAAATACATCTGCTTGGTCTGCAGAAAAAAATTGCTTGTATTTAGCCAGCCTCCTCTGTTAGCTCTTATTTCTGCTCCAGCTCTAGACACCTGAAAGAAAATGCTCTGGTGAACATTTATTGGCCCATGAAGCTCTGCCTAGCTAAGGGAAGCTTTCAGTGTACTGGAGAGCGAGAGATCGGTGTCTCCAACCTCGGTTCAACACACAGGAATTAGAGCTTTCTCTGCTCCAGCCCAGCCAGAGCGTGGCACAGTTAGAAGGGCAAGCCGACCTGGCTTCCTCCACTGCCACCCACACCTGGCATCCTTCTGCCCTGATAGACTCAGATTTCTGTCGAGGGAGGCTGCTGTGTAAATCACCTATTTCACTTTTACAGGTAGTAACAATAGCCGCCGTTTGTGGAGCTATGTCAGGCTTGTATACATACTTGGCATTAGTTATTCCACCCCATGAGATAGATCAAATTCTACCTCTTTATAGATAAAGAAGTTGAAATTCACAAAGATTTTTAAAAATTCCTAAAATTCCTAAGTTCACACCATTGTTAGGTAGAAGATGTTTGAAACAATATGTCTTGATCCCCTCCATTTTACTACATCCCCTTTAACCAAAACTGATACTTAATTCCTTTGTCCTGAAGTGAGCTACCTAATTAAGAGAAGATTTATAAGCAAAAAGAAAAAAAAGGGGGGGGGGCATAATTTGCTTATAAACTCCTTATCTCAAGTCAACTCTGAGTTGGCTAAGAAGGGTAAGTTCCTGGCAAGATCAGGCGAGATGCTTTCTCAGCAGGTATCTTGTAAGGCTGGCTAAGATAGTACAAAATTATCTTTATGCCATAATAATAAGGAGCACTCTCAAGACATTCCCCTGGCTGACACTGCAATGCCGACTATTTCTCAACTTCTAATTAAAGAAGCTGGGTTGTCAAACGCACCAAATTACAGAAACGTTTGTGTGTGCTCAGCCCTCGGTGTTGAGCCTCCTGGCCCCCTCTGGCCTTCCCTCTTGGGCTGGCTCTTCATGCCCCAGCACCTGTCCCTACCATTTTTCTTGCCCCTCCCACGCACCAGTGCCTGTGCCCCTCCTGTTGCTTTTGTCCCGACTGCCTTGTATGTACATGTTTTAAGCCCTATATCAAGCATCAGCTCCTCCAGGAAGCCCCTTCCTTATCTTTGTAGCATTCCCTTTTTATGCCCCAATATGCCTGGCACTGACTTCTCATAATACCCCCAATGCCATATCACCTTCTTTGCCCCCCCCCCCCCCATGCTGGGCTGAGATCTTCCTGTGTACAGGAGCTCTGTCTTATTCTTGGATTTCCTTTGCCTGGCCCAAAGCTTAACCTGAAGTGGTTCCTAATCAGTGATGGTTTAGTGGATGGATGAATGGATGAAACAATAGATGATCATGATAAGCTAAGATTTACTGAACATCTCTATCCCAGTCACTGTGCTAAGGATCTTAATTACATTATGTCTTTTGATCCCTATAGCATCCATATAAGGTAGCATTTTATTTATCCCTATTTTACTGATGGGAAAATTGGAGTTCAGCAAGGTTAAGTAACTTGCCTAAAATTACTCAGCTAACGATTGATAAAATTAGGATTTATGCTCAAATCTGTCTACTTCATGAGCTGGAGTTTTTAACCACCATAGCTAATAATACGGCAGCTGCACAAGGGATGCCTCATCACCACCTCGCAGACCCCCGCCTGCCTGCACCTTTCTTAGAACCTACTTAGAGGAAGCATCTAACAAAACCAAGACATCCTGTTGTGTGCTATTTCCCCAACAAGTGCCTAAAATGGTCCTTTTCTGTGTTCCAAGTGCCATGTGTTTTAATCCTAAAGAAACCAAGAATTAGTCTTTATTTTAGCTACTTAGCATAACCCTAAGTAAAACAGGCACTACTAGAACAATTATTTGGGTTACAATGTTTGAATACTTGTGATTCATTATAATTTCCTACCTTTCGTGTCTGATTATTAAATCTTCTTTTTCAGTGCAGATGGAGCAAAAAAAATGTAGATTATTAAATTTTGTGACTATGTAAAGGGTTCTATTTAGAGCTAGATTTTTTAAAAAATTATTTTCATTCCATTGTGGCATTTTCAATTAATCCACTGAGATGCGTGCTTTAAAGACACTGAAGCTTTTTTTAGCAACACAGTGAAAGAATGTGACATTTCCTTGGCATCTGTTCATCTTTTCTCAGGTTTTGTTCTGAGGCATGCTTGTTTTTAAATCATTCCTAACTCTTGGCGTCATGGTCAGGTCTGCTCTGTGTTGGAGTCGAAGTCTCTACCTTTTCATAGCCTTTAGTTCACTGTGTTCAAGTTCCTAGGTAAAAGCTCCACCTTTATTTCTGGATGAGCTTTTTGCCCTGAATCCTCGGGGACTAGGGCTAGATAACAGAGGAGCAATCCAGGACATCATGGCTTTTCTGCTCCTTAAGCCACAACGAGAGCCTCCTGTGACTTGTCTCCAGCTCTCTTTAAACCTTGAGCAGAAAGTCGAGGTCAAGGAAGGGCTCCTTCCCACCCTTTCTCAAAAAGAGATGATAATCCTCCTGATGTGTATTTAATGCTTGCTGTGCATCAGACCCCATGCTAAGCTCTTTACATTATTCCATTTAATCTTCAAAACAACCGTAGGAGGTATGTGCTAATTGCTAGCCTCATTTTATTATTTAAAATAATTTAAATATTTTATTCTTATAAGGTATTTATTGAAAAGCTTTGCCCTCTCCCATTCCCATTCATCTTACCCACCTAACCATTATTTTTAGTTTCTTGGTGTATCTTTTCTGGAGTTCCCTTTGCAAATATAGCAAATTATATACATATACATGCTTTTTCTTTTTTCTTTTCTTTTAACCCCTTTCTTTCACACCACAGAGAGCATCCTGCATGCTTTGTTCTGCACTTTTCTCCTTTCATTTATTGATACGTCGTGGGGATCTTTCTATGCCAATCAATACATAGAAATCTTCTCCCTTCTTTTTTGCAAGTACATAGTCACCCAATGTGAATTGGGCCATAATTTTATTATTCTCATTTTAAAGAAGAAACCAGGGCGTAGACGGTTAAATAACTTCCTTAAAATCAAGGTAAAGAAGGAATTCCCCCGTGCCAACTACGTCTGAGCCCAGAGGCCACAGAAATCTGAAGCTCATCTGACCAAGACTGACCACAGTGCCCCCCCCCAGCTCAGCAGCCCCCTCGCTGCTCCCTTCCACACCACCTCCCTGAGCTCTGCTCAGGCTCCTAGCTGCTGCTTCCAGGGGAGCGTTTTGGTGTGCTTTGCTTTCTTCTCTCCACCCTCTTTAACGCATTTGACACATTTGGGGTCCTATCCCTTCCTTCATGTCTGCCTTTACTGGGACCCTTTAGATGTTTACCTGGGATGTTTTAGGAGTAGTTATGCATGATAAACCTTAGAAACTTGAAGTTTGACTGCAAGTCCCCAAGTTTCTGATGTTTGCATACATTCAGAACTTTTCCCCTGCCCTCCTAGACTTCTATCCGCAGACCACTGTCTGCCTGTCAAAGACCAGTCTGTTGTTTAAGCAGCAAGAGCTACTGATACTTTCGGTCATCATTTATCAGCCCTCTGCCTGTCAACTCAACTGATCTCAGCTGTCTGGCTCGGAGCTTTTGGCTGCAGACCCTGACTTTACAAACACACTTCTGAAAGGCAACATAGGACGTGGTAAGGGTGAGATAATTTAGTGAAGGCTGCCAAAACTTGGCAAAAACTCAGCAAACATGATGATGATGATGATGATGATGATGATGATGATGATCTCATGTAATCTTTTAAAATGTGAACTAGAAGTACAGTTGTTATCCCTATTTCACAGTTATGAAACTGAGGCTCAGCAAGGTTTTTATTTTGCCAGAGCTCATAAGTCATTAAGTGACAAAGGTGAAATTCAAATCAAGGCCCTTGCAGGCTAGTGTTCCTTGTATTATATCATTAAATCACATTCACAGGAGACCCATGATATCAATGTAACAGTAAAGTACATAGTTAATAAGACACTGTTCATATAGCCCAGGTTCACTCACAAAATTAATCTTACTATGAGAAAGTGTTTGTGATTGGCACAAGATTCTGCTATGTTCTCCAGTACATTACAATTATATTAAAATGAAGCACCCACTCCCATTTCTGCAAATCCATCATCTATATTTTTTTTCAGTCTCAGAAATCTTTGAAACACGTTTTTTAGCCAATTTTGGAAAGAACATTTTCCTTTCATTAATCCTAATTATAATATTAATAGTTACCATACTTGTTATACAGGCACTGTAATAAGTGTTTTACATCTATTATATCTTGTACTCTCCATAAAAACCTTATGAACTAGACATTATTATTTTCATTTGCAGAGATTGAGGCTTAAATGAGGTTAAGTGACTTGTCCAAAGTCATAACAGTTTAGTAAGTAGCAGAGGCCAGATGTCCACCCAAGCGGGCCTGTGACCAAAAGCCCCTGTGTGAAATCTCTGTTTTACTATAGCTTCCTCTCCTCGGTGGTAGGCAGCATGATGGCCACCTCCACACCTCTGCAGAGTCCACGAGTTAAGCCTATTGCAAGTTACTTAGAATCATTTCTTAGTGGTCAAAGATTTTAAATTTGATGTCATAATTCTTACCAGCTGGACCTCAATGTTCTCAGCCTCTCTGTTTAGGGAAAAAAATATCAGAATGTGGCACATGTTCTTTTTTTAATTCCACTTGCATTGTTAACACCTTTAAATGTTTTTTTTCAAAGCTTTTTACATATAGTTATCTCATTTGTCAAATGAGCAACTTTTCTCAGGCTACTAATGGAATTCCCTTCCATACCCTCAGCACATTCCATTCTTTCTAAACAAGACAGTTCCTGAGCAGTGTCTTTCCAAATTAGATATTTATAAACCACTTGTTAGGAGTTAATTTCTTTTAAGGAGAACTCCAAACACTGAACTCACCCTGGCTTAAAGAACCAAGTGGTCAATCAAAGCCTCTTGAAGCAAATTAGATGCCATCTGCTTCCCAAGACTTTGGGAATGTAGAGCTGCTGCTTAGGAACCTTGTTTGAATTAATATTACAACAAGCCAGTTGCCTGTGGTTTGATTAATTACTAATGACTTCTTACATAAAAGCAATTTCTCCTAAGTGAATTCTTTGGATAATTAAATATCAAGTAGATGCTATTATTTTAGAGTCAGCTTCATTTTCTTTTCTTTTATTAATTATTATTTTTATTATTTTTCTTTCCTTTTTTTATTATTGATTTTAGAGAGAGAGGAATTGAGAGGAAAAGAAAGAGAGAGAAACATCAATGTGAGAGAGAAACATCAATCGGTTGCTTCCTGTATGCACCCTGACTGGGGATCAAATCCATAACCTAGGTATGTGTCCTGACTGGGAATCGAACCCATGACCCTTCGGTGCACAGGATGTTGCTCCAACCAACTGAGCCATATCGGCCAGGGCCATTTTCTTTCTTTAAGTAACAAATTTGATAATGTTGACTTAAGTTGAACATTTATTGAGCACCTACTATATGCTAAGCACTGTTCAAGGCACTTTGGATTGCTTGATAGAAAGAGTAGAACTCAACCTTTGTCTGCTTCTTCCTCCCACAATACAAACTGTTATGAACCTGCGATTTCTTTGAGGGTGAAGAGCATGTCTTGTTGCTCTTATATGGAACATCTAATAGAGGACTTTCCCAATGGAAAGGTCTTTTTTGTTTAAAGTAAAGAATGACTGTTTTCTTCCTCTGCTTTTATAAAGGGAACTATTGGCAGCCTTGGGTCACAGACAAGGGCATTCATACTTCTGTCTGCTGTGACAAAGATTAAAGATAGGTATCAAGAATTTGATCAAGTCTATCTCTGGGCTCCCTCAGTGCTTTGCAGCTCTAATAGCCATGATACTTCCACTTACGGCTGACCGACCCTGAGCTCCTTCATATCAGGGACCGTGTCTTATTCCTCTGTTTCCTTACTGCGGTAGACATAATACTCTGCACATAAGCATTCTGTCACTATTTATTGAATTAATCACAGGCTGTTTCATTTCCTCCCAAAGAGCAGAGACCACGCACTGATCATTTCCATCTTCTCTATAGTGCGTTGTGACACACATTTTGTCCCTAATACATGATTAGCAAATGCTTATGGTCTTCAAGTCTTATCTGTTCCTTGGTTGGGTTTTTTGTACTATCATTTTTCTTTTTCACGGTAATACCCCAAAAAGTATGAATCAAGGAACGAGTGCCTTTCCTGACTGACTTGCCCATGAATGAGTAATAACCAAACACATGAATAACGACTCTCTCATACAGTCACACAGTGTTGCCCTCTTACCAGACAAGCTGGGAAACAGGGTCTAGAGAAGGAAGGACTCGTGGAAGGTCACATAAAGAGACTGTACCAAAACTAAAACTAGAACCCAGATTTCATTGCCTCCAGCCCAGATTTCTACCTTCCTAACATCTGCCCCCTTTTTATTTCTTTACATCCCCACTGATGGCTCCTGAGATCAGGCCTATCCTCCCGCCTGGACCACTGCACTCGCCTCCTAACTGCTCCTGTTTGCTCTGCTGCCAGCCTAACACCTCCAGCCCGGCCTCCACATGGTTGCCACGGTGATCTTCTAAAGTGCACATCGGATCGTGTTTTTTGAAGTTCTTTAGACGTTCCCACCACATGGAGGATCCAGTCCACACTCCTTCGCATGACCCACAGGGTAGACAAGGATCTGACCCCTGACCCCTGACCCCCAGGCCTGCCTCTCATTTCTCTCCTTTTAAGCCTCTTTCCCAGCCAGGTTCAAGTGTCCACACTGACCCTAACCTTCACTCATTTTATGCCACTTAGCAGAGCTGCCCCCATTCTTTCTGCTCTCTCTGCCCAGAACACCATCTTAGCCTGTCTCCTTGGTAGACAGCAGCTCCTAGGGTCTTCTAGGTAGACATATAGGGAAGGGACTCCTTTACTGAGCCTCAATCTCTGTTCTCTGCCCTCCCCACACATACTCTCTCCCTCATTAGAGCTGATCTCTAAATACCTCATGTACTTCCTTCTACCTTAATACCTGTAAGGCTACTTGCACTTCGTTTTTTAATTAAGGAGGCCGTGACCTCCTTAAGGACAGGAGCTGGGTCTTATTAGTCATATTTGTGTTCCCAGAACCTGGCAGTAGGTCAGGCATATAATAGACACTCCATTACACAGCTGCTGACTCTCTGGAATACATATAACTTCCATAACCCTTCACAGTGAATTCACTCAACTTAGGCTTGTCTTTAAATTAAGCCTCACATGAGATGATAGTTGAATTATGTAAGACTTAAAGGAAGGAGAATATATTTAAAGAAAAGTAGCACTTAAAAATGTCTTGCTTTTATAGGTGGTGAACAAATATTTCACAGCCACCGTGGGATAATGTATCAGCATATTGGTAATGCAAAGTGGCCAGAGGGCCACTGACCATTGCTGTGGAGCCCTTTGAACTGGCTCCCCACTGCTTCTCTTTCTAGCCCCTGATTTACTGGAAGAAGTCAGTGTAGTTACCCGTTCAGTGAGGAGCACTTGGGTCACCTTCAAATCTTTCATCAGGGAGTAGATTTTCAGTTCTTTTTCTAGCTCAATTGTTAAACTCATTCCCGCCTGATTTACCAATTGCTGAATTGTTCATTTGTTTATTTATTTATGACGCGAGTCCCCTGGGCTTCCGAACTAGCTTCACAGTGCTACCTCCATCAGGTTCAAATAGAGCATAATACAGAGAAATGAGAGAAACAATGGGACTGAGAGGTTGAAGGAAAAAAGTAACTGCTTGGCAAAGAGGAAGCAGAGAGAAATTCAGATTCTTGTTTCTTGCTTTATGAGTTTGTGCTGGGAGAGGGAAGCTATTTTCAGCAAGAAGAGGTGCTTTCTATCTGGAGGTTCACATTTCTACTTGCAATGATCTGATATCGGAAATCTATGAGATCTGAGCCTGTGAATAACTTTATGAGTCATGTTTAGGCTGACTAGTCTCTGGGGCCCAGGACAGTGGCCTTTGTTCTTCCCTTTTCCTGCCTGTTTCATTTCTCTCAGACACCTCATATGCCCGAATGCAGGCAGCCTTGTAGGACGGTCTGCCTACGCAGAGAGCGAGGGTAGGCATCTTGGCTTTGGGCATCCTGCGATACCCAGTAAAAGAGCCATTTCGTTTCTTCAGAGTCAGGAAGGATGTGGTGGTTAAAGATGTGGGCTTTTGGCATCCATCAGGTGCCCATTAGAGCCCCAGCCCTGCTACTTACCACCTGGGTGATCGTGGGGATGCTGCTTTGTTTAAACTCTCCGAGGCTCACTTTCCTTTTCTCGTAAGTAAGGCTAATGCTACTACTTATGTAATAAGCTTGTTAAGCTTGTTGGGAAGATTAAACAAGCTGTACAAGAGGACTTCACAGTAAATCCTTGGGAATCATTAGCTATTTTTATAAGCTCTGAATGCACTTTCACTGTACGTGACCATTTGTCTTCACTATGTCCCCAGTGAGGAAGACAGCAAAGGCCCGATTGACCACATCGGACAGAGGGAAGGGGATCATAAGCCTGGGACCCCTGCCCCCAGGGATGGTCCCCTCCCCACTCTGCCGCCTTGTATTGTGATTGCCTATCCTCTGTTCACCTTCTCTAAAGCATGACTCAGAGCCTTGATTTCTGACAGCGAAGCTTCTGAATGAGAGACAATAACAAATATTTTGGTGTTTTTTACCAGGAGAGCTAATAGCTCTCTTTGCCTCCCACATTTAGAGAAGGAAGGATCCTGCTTTAGAAAGCACTGAGCGAGCGTGGTACAGAATCTGATTGGGTCACCTCTTTGATCTGCATGGTTTTCCCTTTTATCAAAGGAGAGGTGATGGGGAACGTGTCCTCCCAGGAGAGCAGCGGAGAAGCGCAGAGCTGCAGGCACAGAGCTGCCGAGTCCTCTCGTGCTCTGATGGCGTGTTGCCTGCTGTTCCTTCGGCCCTTTCTGAAGGGGCTGGAGGGCAGAACAAGGACTCCGCTTCCCCAGGCTGGGAAAGCTAATTAGAAGCTGTGTACCCTCTCTGGGCTGCCCAGTGCTACCGGACAGTGTTAGAAGAATAGCTATATTTGCCAAACATCCTTTCCTGCATGCCCTCGGGACCCCACGCCCCTTGTGGTCAGCTAATCCACAATTTATTTCAGACAGTTGGAGACTTAAAACTATAACGATGTATTTGTTATGATAATACTAGCTCTTGTTATAATCAAATCTCAATATGAATAATGGTTTTAAAACAGAAGTTGGGTTTTTTTCCTCATGATGTCCAAAACTTGTCTTTAACTCTCCTTTGGGCAGAGATTCTGGGACTATTTTTATGCTCTGGCTCCCCTATCTTCAACTCGTGGCTTCCAAGGTGAAAGGATTCATTGGCATCAAGCTAGTGAGGGAGAAAGAGAACTTGAGGCTTGCATGGGGAGTGTTTTCATGGGCTAAGCCCGGTCCGTTTCATTGGCCAGAGCTCACATTCCCTTGGCCAAAGCTCAGACTTAGGGCCACATCCAACTTCTGGGGAGGAGCCTGGGTTTGTGCTCCAGGAGAATAAATGGATTTGGTGAATCCACCAGTCTCTGCCTCAAAACAATAACAACAAAACTAATATTTCTAAATCATTTACATTGTGCCAGGCATTGTGCTAAGCACTTCACATTATTTTTAATTTCATATACCATATTACTCATTGGTTTAAAGTATACAATTCACTGGTTTTTAGCTTCTTCACAGAGTTGTGTAATTATCACCAGAAAAAATTTTAAAGCATTTTTATCACCCCAAAAAGAGAGCGCACACCCATTAGCAGTCACTCTCCATTTCCCCCCAACCCCCCTCCCCAGCCTTGGGAAACCTGAGTCTACCCTCACCTGTATGGGTTTGCCTGTTCTGGACATTTCATATAAGTGAAAAGCATACCTTCGTTTATATAATCCTTACAACAACCCTACAAGGTGGGCAAGCAGTTATTCTCATTTTACAGATTTGCAGAGGGATCGGGTTGCTTAAATGATATGTTGATAAATTTAAACCCTGTCCATCGTTAAACTGCAGAATGTTCTGCTGTGTCCCAATTATAAAGAATAATGATGCCATGATTTGAACGGAGAGAATGGAAGGGGTGATTATTTGCTTGCTTTTTAATGAATATTATGGAAAAAAACAAAACAAAAAAACCCTCCTGACTTTTACATGGAGGCTCCTGTATTGAAATAATAGACACCTATTTAGTCAGAGAGCTGCAGGCTTGAAGCCCAGACCTGCCACTCACCAGGTGCCTACAAAATATGTGCTGCTTCATTCCTCTTGAGTCTTAGTGTCTTTATATATACAATGGGACTAATGGATCTCTGTGTGCTGGGAGGATTCAGCAAGATTAATTTACATGAAAGCTGTTTTTACAACTTTACATAGTTGATGCCTTGCCTCTGTCAGTTGTTCTTGCTCAGAAGCGAAATTCTGGCTGTAACGGGGCAGCCACAGAAATTAAGTCAATGCATCTGGGCCTCCAGGATACTGTCCAGGAAGCAGTTATTGTGACTTGTGTTGTACAGCATCCAAATTGCAACCCAAGAGTGACTGAGACCCCAGGAGAACCAGGTACAATGAGTGTTGGAAAAAAGAGACATATTCTCCAGGCTAGAAAAGCATATGCAGAGCCTGGCCTCTCAATTCTGATCTCAGCTGGGCAGAGCAGCGTGTTATAGGCACCTGGAAGGAACCAGCTGAGCCAGTGTAAGTTTGAAGTTCCTTGGGAAAGAAGATAAGCTGGCTGAGTTTCTGTAGGCAGAGAGCCAGTAATGAGGTTTCCAGCGTTCCATCATGTCTTTTCATCACTTTCAGCTCAGCCAGACACGACAAAGCCTCATACTTAGGGGCCAAGTGTGTATTGAGAGACTCAAGGAGTTAGTTATGAAGGAGTGAATTGTGCTTTTGTTCCATTGACCTGTTCTCCACTCTACCCTGTTCTCGGCCATAACAATATTAAACCCTGGGCATGAGAGCACAGAGGAGACAGTGGAGGCAGTGGGAAGTTAATGGACAGTGGTTGGTTAACTCAGGTAGCCAGAAGAGGCCATCAGAGAAAAACGGCTTGAACTCTGGAAGATTGAGGGCATATTCCAGCCTTAAAATGTTGTCCTAAAAGTCTCTGGTTCTGCCATTTCCTAATTACATGACTAGTGACTTCATCTCTTTGAGCCTCCATTTCTGTATAGGATTGTTATCTGGATCATGATTTGCAACCATGCAAGCTGTAACCTGCATCATTCCAAGTGGGCTCCACTCACACACACTAGGGGTCAGCATCTTGTAAACATGTAAAAGGCCAAATAGGTACTATTAGCCGTGTTTTACAGATGGGGAAACGAGGTTCAATTCCGAGAAGTTAAGCAACTTGCAAAGATCAGCTTGAACGAATCAGGGCTCTCTAACTATAAAGCATGACATATTCCACTTCAGCTTTCATTGCATTGAAAAAGTTTATGAAAAAATCATTGATTATTTTCTGGTATTCCTAAAAACTCTGAAGTTAGTTTTTTCTATCATATGCACTTAGGTTATTAAATGGTAGATACAATCTTATTTTCCTGAGATTCATGATCAAATCCTTGCCTCTCGGACCTTTGCACATCACATGCTGCTCACCCGGATTAGATATCTCCTTCTGAGTTGGGTATCTCCTAGTCATCCATCAAGACCTAGCTTAGACATCACCTCTTCCAGGAAGCCTTCTAGACCTCACCTCCTCAGGACTAGGTTGGATGCCCTTCCTCTGGGCATCTATAGTACCTTATTAAAAGTTCTTGTAAAATATGCTATATAGCTGTGTAGTCAGCTATTATCTTCTTATTACTCCCTGACACATTTCAGAATAAACTGTAGAGGTCAGTAGAATGGCCAACTTTTTATCTTGTCAATAAAATAAAGGTCATTTAAAAAAAAAAAACAAGACTAAAAGCTACTGTCTGTGCTCATCATTTCAGAAATAAAAAGACAGTCTAATAGCAAAAACAAGAGGAAGAAAAAACAGAGTAGAAAGGTACACAACCTTGTTTAAAAAGGTCGTTTTAACTTGATGAAAAATCACTGCATCCTGCATTTCTCATCTTGCCAGGGACCAAGTGTCCCAGACCAGCCTCTAGGAAGCACTGCTGCTGCTCCATGTGGTCCTGAGGTCACAGATCCCGGTTTATACCTGGGCCATACTAATTTGGAGCTATGAAACCTGGAGCAAGTTACCCAACTTTTCTGGGCTGCAATTTCCTCATGGGTCAGATGAGGATCATATCTGACTGTATTAAAACCCTAGGGTTGCTGTTACAAAGTACAGCAAACTAGGTGGCTTAGAACAACAGAAATGTGTTGTCCCCTAGTTCTGGAGCCCAGAAGTCTGAAATCAGAGCGTCAGCAGGCCCAGCGCCCCTCTGAAGGCATAGTAAATCAGTCCGTTCGCTTTGCTCGCCTGCCTCTGACAGCTGAGGTGAAGCTCTGCTTGGGACAGGATGGTGTGTGTGAGTGTGGGCTGGGACACCAGGCTGTCCAGAGTCTGTTCCAGCCCTGCCAGTAAGCCGCTGTGATCCTGCTGGGGTGTGTCCACCTCTCTGAATCTGTTTCTTCATGTGCATGTTGCTGTGATACCCTCTGCCTCCTAGGGATGTTTTGAAAGCTAAGTGAGTCGGAGCACCTAGAACACTGCCGGGCACATAGGAAGGGCTGGGTTGTAGCTGTTATTACTGAAAACAGGTTTCCTAGTGTTGATATCCAATGAAGCTAAAGAGGTGATGCTGACCTTGAGAGAGGAAGTGGAAAGCTCAGGCACCTTTCTCCCTGCAGCCTGCCTGTTAATGATTTTTTGTCAATCAATGATACTGTTTCTGATTCCTGCATGCCTTCCATTTTCAGAGCTTCTGGCTCCAGAGGTAGCATTGATAGGACAGAAATACACTGCTCTTGACACCAGAAGACCTGGGTTTGGGTGCAGACTCAAATCACACTTGGAAACTGTGTGACCGGAGCAAGTTGCTTTCTCTCTCTTGTCTGCACAGTAGTGAGCAGGTTGAACCACCCAATCTCTAAGGCTCCTTGCATCCCTCAGTTTCTGTGAACGCTGGGCAAAGTCGCTTCACTTCTCTGAGCTCTGGAGGCTCGTGTATACTGTAGCGCTACTGATACCTCTGCTGGTTGCTAAGCGGCTCAGGAGGAGTGAGAGTGGTATATTGTGACATGGTATGCAAATAGGAGGGCCGATCGTCACAGAACTCTTATGAGAATTAACCCTGAGTACTACACCTCGCTATGTGTACATTTGGGATGCAGGGGCTCTCCTCCACAGTTTGCCGTCTTAGCCTGCCCCCCACTGGGTTGGGTGGATCCACCTTAACAAGGTGTGGGGGAACACAGGGGGAGGGTGGGGGTACAGGGCCGTGGTGGGAAAGCATCTTATTGGTTAATGCTGATACATCCTAAACACCAATTACTGTATCTGCTTTTAAGGCTGATATATTTATCAGGATGAGTTACAAAGAAATATGTGTACCCAGGGAGCGAGGATGCTACATGGTCACCCCCCGTGATGTAAAATATGAGAGTCTAGGAGGGGCTGTTTTATAATTCATCAGGTTTCGCTAGTGAGTTCTGTCGGAGTCTTAGTTATAAAGGCAAGTGTGAACCGGACGGCAGACAGGAGAACCTGGCACCAAGGAGACGGAGAAGCTGCCTTCAGTGCCTCCTGCCTCCTCCCTGCTTTGTTCCAATAATTTTGCGCTCGGTAAGTTCCCTGGCTTTGCAGCTAATCGTTGTTGAATAGGCTTGTCAAATGCATCTGTAATTCGGAATATGCACTTTGCTGTCAGAAGTGCGTGTTAGCGTTTGGGCTCCTGACAAATTCCACAATTCCCTTTAATGAGCAAAATAGCTTAAAAGATGAAACAAAACCCGGCAAATCAATTATTCACCTTGATCCTTGGAAGGCTGCTTTCTTTGGTTGCTAAAGTTTCTCAGGTTTCATTCTGTCGGTTTCATTTGTTGGGTGAGCTTTGTCACGAAATTGTTTTTCTTAGCTGCCAAAAGGAGGTAGGTACAGGGTGGCTTGGTCACTCCCCACCCCCCAGCGCACCCTCCCCGGCGTTCGGTAAATCTTAAAACAGATAGTTTGCCTGGTAACCAGCTCCCACGGAGCTGAGCCCGTGCAAGGCAAGATTCAGTTGCAATCTTTTATGTGAACAGAGCTGAGGGGCTGTGCGTAACTGTCATCGTGGAGATTTTATTGTGAAACTCGGTATGGTGGTAGTCCCTGCATTTCCCCGGGATGGGATCAGAAGCCGAGATTTGCACTGGCAAGCCTGTTGATGTGGGGGGGAGAGTGAAAGAAAAGACTGGGTCGCTGTAGAAAGAGCTGTACAGTGCACAGCAGGACAGACAAATGACTGTTGTATTTGTGTAACTTGTGACTGTTTTCTCTAGTTTCCTATTCCCATTAATAATTACCCGAGGCTGCGTTTTTGGGTATGCTCCAGGTCCTGGCGTGGGGTCCTGGCCCCAGCAGGGCGAGTGCTAACTCCCGGTGGGCGAGCTGTAGGAAGTCGTTTCCTCCTGCAAAGGCAAGAAGTAAAAGCTGTCCCTTCCCCGGACTCCTTTCTGCTGTGTTGTTTTGCCTCCATCCAGATCTCATGGAAACCAACAGCTTGACGTTCTTTTTTGTGCAGTAGCAGATTTAACGGCGGTGTCATATGGCATATTATAGATGGAGAGGAATAGCAAGACATTTTTCTGAGTGTTTCAAGTGTGTCTGGCTTGTTGACATTTGCTTTGTTCCCCTGGCAAGGAGCTACTGTCTTCCGAACCCATAACTGTCTGCCCAAAGGGTTTACCATACACATAATTGCATTTTCTCTTTAGCTGTAGCAGCTGTAGCTCTGACAAGAACATTCTCTTTATCCCCAAGAAAACCAACTCATTTTAGCATCTCTTTAAAAAAAAAAGTCTGCAAATTTTTTTTTTTTCTCACCAGGGACTTAGCTTGCTCTTTGCTTTCTCCAGATAAATATTTTGGTCAGCAGTACCACTACACTTCCAATAAAGTTATTTCTCCTTTCCTCGTATACTTTCCGATTGCTTCCAAACTTGGCAAATTGGGAATATGGAATATATCTTTTTCCAGGAACACATTTTTCAGGCATACTTCTTTTGTCCATAAATAGCTTTTCCATATTTTCCATTCCCCTGAATAACTTCTGCTCCAAGAGCAGAGCAGTGATGTATTGTGGTTGGCACTTAGGGGTGTGTAACCTGAGACTTGGTTTCTATTCTATAGCAGCTGCCCCACAAGGGGTCTGTAAAATGTCCTTTTGTCTTATGTTCCGCTCAAAGCCTCTGGGCTAGAGCAGTGATGATTAAGGTAGGAAATCAGCAAATCATCGCAGGTATAACCGAACATCTGCGTTTGATGGTGCTGCCGGCCCAGGAGGCTTTGCAGAGCTCAGGACACACAGCTGAGGGTTCCTATGAGTGTTAATATATCTCAATGCCAAGAACAATGTAGTTGTAAAGTACCTTTGTGGTGTATTATACATGGGATTTTACTGTATCACATGTTTAAAAAACATGCCAGAGCCTGTTTATTTCACAGCAGTATCTGGTGTTTGATTCAGAGTGGTCTTGTGGAGAAATAAATCAAGGTACCAATTTCAATAAACTGAGTTTCTTCTGGTTTGGTGGTGGTTTTTCCATCTTTGCCACCCACCAAAAATAACTATAGCGACAAAAGAAAATTTAGCAGGAGTTCTTCTCAATTAGATTTACAGCGAGACAAATATGAACGGCCAC
The DNA here is from genome assembly GCF_054644295.1 of Miniopterus natalensis. Classification (NCBI taxonomy): domain Eukaryota; kingdom Metazoa; phylum Chordata; class Mammalia; order Chiroptera; family Miniopteridae; genus Miniopterus; species Miniopterus natalensis. The sequence goes on from NC_142091.1 coordinate 32,036,717, forward strand.
AAGCACCTTCTGAGAGAGCACATACACACACAAAAACATGTCTCTCAGAAAGGATTAAAGGCCAAAGAAGCACTAACACGTTGCCTACGTGACACACTTAATTTTTTTGACAGAGGTGGGGGAGAGGAAGGGGGAGGTTTGTTCCGAGCTGCAACTCACGCAGCGTTCAATGGGAGGCAGCGGCTTTGTGTCCCTGTGGTCTTCACCTCACTCTCCTTATCTGTAAAATGGGGGAGGGGAAAGTTAGGAAGATCACTCCAAATAAATGACAGTATGTATAGCAAGTGCTACAGTGTTCAGCACATTATTATAACTTGAATTTTATAAAATATATTAACATTCTGATGTTAGTTTTGAAAGAAATATGCCACGGTATGTAAATAGGAAGATTATACACATTTGTTTCTTGTTAGTAAGACATACTTCCTCCTACAGCTAGATATTTTTGTTTGTTTTTTATTTTAGAAACCTAGTAAATACATAATTATTACCTTTCAGCTCACATTCAACTAATTCTCAGAATGGCATCCTGTGTCCTTACATAATTATGGGAAGAATAAACTATTTCAAATGGGGAGCCTGAAAATGAAGTAATGCCAAATAATATAAATATAGCCTTCTAAGTTATTTGCTAAACAATGATTTGGCCCATAACTCCAGCCCTGACATTGCATTAAAGTACCTAGTTATATAGTAAATATCATTCATTACATTCTGGGCAATGTACTGAATGTTTTTATATGCATTTTCTCTTTTAATGCTCATCACAGCCCTACCAAATGGTTCTCATTTGCTTCCAGTTATCAAATGAGTAAACGAGATTAGAGAACATTTGTTTAAATACCAATAATTTAAACTGGACTATGGCAGCGCTGGAGTTTGAACTCACACCTCTCTGGTTCCAGAATCTATACTGTAACCGTGGCGGAATTACCCAGAAGGATTGCCCAGCTCTACATGATTCCACTTGGGGATCTTGGCCCTATATCTGCTTTGATTCTCCTCACATATTTAACCTCCATCAAAGATTAGGGGGTATAAAAAATGAAGTTAAGGATTTCCTTAATTTCCCATTTTCCTGAGCCATCTTTATAATTCTCATCAAAGTGTAAAATCAAGTATGAAAAGATATGAAATTTTAAAAGATCATAGGTCTACCAAATGCAAGATAAAATCTAAAAGTTACCTTGAATCAGCACTGCCCTTAGACATGGGCAGCTTTCCTCTGTGCTTCTGGCTTTAGAGGAGCCTGTGGGCCAAGCAGGTGGACGCATTTGGATCTTCTCTCTAGAACACATTTGGGGAAGATAGGACCCCAGAATTTCTTTTCCAAACAATCCTGAGCCTACTCCCAGAAGTGGTATGGTGTGCCCACCTCTGGGTATGGAGGGGAACCTGAGAGGCTGCTATTTGCATGGGGTTTGGTCACATGTTTGGACCTGTGAGATAGGATGGCCACACGTCTGCATGAAAGACCTTTTGTGGTGTAGGAAGGAACTATGGCAGAGAAGAAAGGTTGGACCAGGTCTGGGGTCTTCACTTGTGTTTTTGCTCTAAGCCCCGAAAATGTTAGACAGCTTACCCCACATTGAAGAATGTTTACTTATATCTTGGAGTAGTGAAGCTAAAATTTCAGTGGATTGGTTTTGTTCAGTTTTGTTTGTTTTTGACTTTGACCTTTCCGCATTTAGCCGAAAGAATTTATTTGGGGGGAAAATGGTCAAAACTACAAAGACCTCAGGCTAACAGCTTTTTAAGTTCCATTTTGGGATTGATAGCAGCCAAATTCATCAAGATTAGACTTTAGCCCTTTTTCTAGTTCAGAAGCATAGACCAACATTGGTGATCTTGGGGTCAGCTGGATTAAAACTCTTTGCCATTTGTCTTTTATGCCATTTGAAAATATAGTTGCTCAGGGAGACCACTGCTATTTTCAGGTGCCTTTTTCTTATCTCTAGTTTTAAGTTGCAGTTGTAACCCTTAGTGCTAAGGACTAATGGACGGCTGCTTGAAGGATCCCAGTGAAACTCTGTCTTACAGGCTGGTATGAGAAGCAGAGATGACAATCAATGGCTTTGTGTGGCCTTTCATCATTTTTGCAGACCCTTCTCCTGTCCACGGCCTCATTCTCCCAATGACTCCTTTCACCTTCTGTTGTATTGGACACAAAGACCCACCTAAGGAGCACTAGCAGCCAGGAGTTCCAGGCAGCAAAATCTCTGCAATTACTAAGAATCTGGAGGTTTGGGGGAGTTTTGGGTTTTTTATTTATTTTTTAAATGCAGTGAAAGATGTTATGCAAATAACAGAATGATTTTTGTTTTTGTTTTCATTACTTCTGTCTTCAAAAAGTAGTTTTCTAGATGAAAAGGCAGAATGCATCTTGGAAAGTATTCCCTACCACCAAATCTTGCCACTTTGTTTTCTTTAGCTATAAAACAAGTTGAGTAATTCCTGTCTCAAGGCTGTTGGAAAGATGTAAATGAGATAATTCATATCCCAGTAAATAGCTGTTGTGTCATCCATGTGAAAATATCTGGCACAGTAAATATTTAACACGTAGTGTGTCTACATTAAATGTTCACCCAATCTGAAAATACAGCAGTTAAGCTGATGACTCAGTGATGACTAAGGGGTGAGGCACATTTATTTTGCCCAGCAGAGGTGATAGTAAGGATGGTACAGGGAGATAAAAAATGGGACAAAATACAACTTATTTAACCCCTGCACTGAAAGCTGGTAATAGTGGTAATCCCATTGATTTTTTTTACTTTCTTTTTTATGTTTTATGTATCTTTGGAACTTTTATAATGAGCATATGTTATTTATACAATTAGGAGGAAAAAGAAGAAAAAATATTGTTAGAGAATTGAATTAGAATAAGAAATAGTTATGGGTACTTTGTAGATATCTAGCTCTGTAAGAAGAGTCAAGTCAAATAACAAAAATATGCAAAATACTTGGGAGAGGTGTTTTTTGGTCTAAAATCCAGATTAGTTTGTTTTATTTTATATTAGTTTGTTAATTTGTCTATTGTTAATCATTTATTACGGATAGTCTGGTGTCAGGAGTTCTACTAGGTACTGAGATTACAAAGCTGAAAAATCACAATCCTAAAGCTCAAGGAGTTTATAATCCAAGAGAAATGGACACGTGAGCCCACAATTCTAACACAATGTGACTCCTGCAATGTCAGAGCAGGAGCAGGTAAGGCTGTTTTCTATTGCAATCAAAAAAAAAACTTGACTCACACCGACTTGCTCAGTAAAGGGAATGTGTTGGCGATTGTAACCTAAAAGTACAGCAATGGAGCCAGCTTCAAGAGGTCTGATCCTGTGGCTCACGAGGTGGTCACGAAGTTTGTTTTTTTGTTGTTTTTTGTTTTGTTTTGTTTCCCTTTGGTTTTGTCACACTGCCTGTGTTGGTATTAGCTGCAACCTAAGACTAAACTGCCCTTGTGGTTCCCGGATGGTTGTCAATGGCTCCTGGGCAACTTGTTTTCTTAGTCATATACAGTCAGAAAGAGATCCTGAGAATGGTCCCTAAAATTTACCTTGAATGGACTGGCTTACCCATGATTATAAAACTAAATCACCAGCTACATTCTGGAGCTGAAACAGAATACAAACAGCTTCCCCATGACCTTATGAGTTCTTAAGCAAAATCTGGCAGCTGCTGCGGTTAGAAAGAGATGGTGGTGGTGATGGATTCTGGCACAGCATCCAACAGCCATCTTCAACTTTTGATACGCACAACGCATAATATACAAAAGTGTCCAGTAGAGTTAGTACATAACATAATGGAGAAAAGGCCAAGCATTTAATGGTGCATGTCTTTAAATTGACTTCCATGATGAGTAAGGGTTTGCCAAGAGATAAAAAAGGGAAAAACTTCAAGACAGAGGAAAAAAACCCTCTGCAGTCATAAAAACTAACCTGGTAATTGTTCAGCTCTCTGCTTATCTTTACATTGGCACTATTGCAAAAGTTGCCAGCCTGAAGCCATCTGCCCAGTGGTATAATTAATCTAAAACCTAACCTGTCAGTTTCACCAAAACCTGCTATTAAATGATGGCAATTGAGTTTTAAGCTAAACCATGGCCAAATGGTCTTATTTTGTATAATGTATTACGGATTTGAAGTCAGTTAAATAGAATCTTAAAATTTTTGTCCTCTGGTTCAAAATTACAAATTTTAGAGCTAAACCATACCATTGTCATCTTTTCCCCCTTTTTTTTGCTTCTCATGAAACCTATTCAGAAAGTTAATGCCTCACCCAATGCCTCAAATTTATTTGAATTTTGATGTCATGAAATTTATGATGCTAAAAAAGTGGTATCAAACATATGGGGGTGCTTTTGAATAGATGTGCTTGCCAATTGTATAGTAGATATCGTATTGAAAATGAGATAGACTAGAATAAAATACTTTATGCCAAATATCAATGTTCCATAGCAACATTAGACTTGACTTTGCTGTCTGTGTGATTCACAGTTTATGTAATTTATCTGTTTCCCAGTTCTTTAGCCTTGGGTAACAATCACCTTTCCTTTCCTTTGAGAAAGTAAAATATGTCTTAGATACCATTGTCCTGGATGGGCTTGGTAACAGTTTTCACTAAAACTCCTGACTCCAAATTTAATTAGCTATATTTTGGATTGTTTTTCTAGTGTTGCAGCATAGAAGAGGAAGTGACAAGACTGTTATTTACTTTTTATAAGACTTTTGCTTATACTGCTCATGATTTTCTGCCATTCAAATGCAATTATAAACCTTTTTTTTTCTTACGAAGCTCATCTCAATGCTGTCAATCTACCTATCTAATGAGCATACTCCTTTTTTTAAAAAAAATTATCTTTATTGTTGAAAGTTTTACAGATGTCCCCCTTTTTTTCCCCATTGACCCCCTCCACCCGCCCCACCCCCAGGCCCTCCCATGCTATTCCTGTGTCCATGTGTTGTGCATTTATGCATGTAAGTTCTTTGATTAATCTCTCCCCACTCACTCTCCCACCCCCGCCTTCCCTGAGATTGGTCAGTCTGTTCCAGAGCATACTCCTAAATACTCATTTGCCTTGCTTCTTTTCAAAGAACACTCAATAGTGGCAATAACCGGGATCAACATATCTTTCCTCTTGCCATTTGCTTCTGGTGCGGCAAATCTGTTCCGAAAACATGCAGCCAGTCATGGGCAAGTGTTCCCAGCCAGCTGTGTGAGCGAGGAACCTCTGACTTCCTCAGAAAACATGCTTGAGTTAGACAAGGCTGCAGAGACCATGGAGGCAATGCTCCCCAGGGCACTCGTTTCTTCACTTTCAAATTAGACAGCTCTTCAGTGCAAAGAAAGGAGCAACTAAATATAGTGGAAGAGTGATGGGTAAGCACATATGTCACCCAACCATTTATAGGTGCCATTATCCCATGGCAAAACTTCACTTCCTCATAGCACAAACCACATAAACTCTTTTCTGTTTTGTTTTGAGATTTCCATGTACAAGTAGAGAAACGGTAAGAGCAACTGTGTCCTGGTTGGATTTCTCATCTTATCAGCAAGTATACTGAGTTCCTGACAAATAGGAGATGACAAAGAGGTACCAAAGAGACCAGTACTGATAGTCAGGCTCCATACAAGACTCCTGGTTCTTAATACTATTGAAATACAGTAGTCTCCCCTTATCTGTGGGGGATATGTTCCAAAACCCCCACAGGATTCCTAAAACCACAGAGAGTACCAAACCCTATGTATACTATGCTTTTTTCATAGAAGGAAATGGCAAGAGGAAATATACGTTGATCCCAGTTATTGCCACTATTGAGTGTTCTTTGAAAAGAATCGAGACAAATGAGTATTTAAGAGTGTGTCTGTTAGGCAGGTAGGTTGACAGTATTGAGACAAGCTTCATGAGTTAAAAAAAAAAAAAAGAATGTTTTATGACTGTATTTGAATATATATATACACACACTTTATGGCTTCTCTTTGACATATCTGAATTGCCAGCATCACTACTCTTGCACTTGAAACCATTATCAAGTAAAATAAGGGCTATGTGAACACAAGCACCGCATATCAGGACAGGCAATCTGAAAACTGAGACGGCTACTAAGTGACTAACGGGAATAACGTATACAGCATGAATATCAGGCACTAATGGATGATTCATGTCCTGGGTGGGACACAGTGAAATGGAACAGGACGGCATGAGATTTCATCGCACTACTCAGAACGGCACATGATTTAAAACTTAGGAATTGTTTATTTCTGGAATTTTCCATTTTTAATAGTTTCAGACTGAGGTTGACTGTGGGTCATTTAAACCACAGGTAACATGCCACAGAAGGTGAAACTGTGGATAAGGGGGGACTACTGTACTTACATTCTTGTTGGTAAATCATTTCTACCCTGAGCCCTCTGAGCTGATTCAGATCACCCCCCAACCCCAGTCCCTTTCTCGGGTCTTCTTCACAACTCCAAGGTCGAGCAAGTAAAGAGCCAATGTATTAACTAAAGATTAAATCAAGAGTTAATGCCTGGCACAGCAGGTTGTTAAATATTTTGACAGCACTTCTGTGTAGGACCCATCTTATTTTTTAAACACTTGTGGCTACACTGCGGAAAATAACATTCAGATTCAGAAGCAATGTATAATTAGGTGCTAAGTTGTTTAAGACAGGTCTGTGTAGTTTTTTAAAGAGCGATAAAGGAGCTATTGTTTGAGATTGTCTGGGAAGATCGATCAGGGATTTGGATAGTACAGGAATGAAGGACAAGAGCAGAATGTACAATTGTTTTATTAATTTAACAAACAATAACTAAATCTCCCATTTGTTTACTGCCACTGTGTGCAAAGCATTTTGCACACATGATCTCATTGACCTCGCATAACAGCAGTAGAGAGTGTCCTGACAGCCCGTGGGTTATCCACTCTTGCAGACACTGTAGGCGCTGGCATGGTGAAGATGAGGATCTATTTTTTTTACTTTTAATGGCCAAAAGCGAGCTCAATATTGACAGCCCTTAAGTGAATGAAAGAATTTCTAGGGCCTTCCACAATCGAGGGCATCATTTTAAAGTATGACTGGGTAACCTATTTTTATATTGCTCACTTCGGTTGCTTCAATAGCAATATAAAATGTAGGTGAGTCACAGGGAACTAGCTGAACTCGTTATAGTGTGATTATCTAATCTTTCAATATTAGTTTCTTATAACCTTTGCATAACATAGAGACATTTAAAAAAGCAATAAAGCACACAGCCTAAGTATTTAGCCTATTGACAAAGCCTTGCTTTCCATCTTTAAGTGGAAATTGGAAGAGCAAGACCATTCGTTAATGATTTGACATTAAATCTAACTTTTTCTAACCCCGCTTTTCAGCGTATGTTTTATACAACCATGAGCATGTATTTGCTCTGACTGAACTATATGGGAACATGTACATTTATGGGCCAGAGTATGGCATCACTACCTTTCTTGCCAAAATACCTCACAGTGAGTCTCTTGGGGGCAGAGATTTGATTTCATTTATCCTTGTGTACCCAGCATGTAGCATGGCTAATTGACAGACACTAGATTATACATCCTTCAAGGAAAGATACAGTGTGAGACTGAGAAGTTGGGGAATAATTTCTGGAGATGAACCTTAAAGTTGATACAGAAATTAATAGATGTACGGAGAAGGGCATTGTAAGGGGACAGTGTATACCGAGCAGTGTTTCTAAAATAAGAATGATCACAGAGTTTGTATGTTTAAGGAAAGCGAGGAAAGCCTCAAGGCCATATTTTTACCCCCATCTACCCATTTTTTCTGAATTTCTTTTTCTACTTCCTCTCCTTTGTCTTATCCCCCACTTACCGTTTAAAATTCAGACTTCTTCAACAAATAAGAAGGAAAAAAGAGGCATAGGGGAGGCATTTAAAAGGCAAACTTACTAATTGTAATTCATGACACTTATTGGATCCAAATTCAAACAAACTGTAAAAAATATATATATATGACATTCATGAGACAATTGGAGATTTGAATACCAACTGCATAGTTGATGACAAGTTATTGGTCATATTTTAGATGCGATAATGGTATTGTAGTAAAGTTAGAAATAGATTCTTTAACAACAGTGAAACCCCCCTGCCAACTTGAGGGAGTCTCACTGTTAAAAGAATCTATTTTTAGCATTACCACAATACCATTGTCGAGGGTGTGGAGGAAGGGGACCCCAGATACACTGCTGGTGGGAGTGCAGCCTGGTGCAGCCACTAGGGAAAGCAGTATGGAGGGTCCTCAGAAAATTAAAAATGGAGCTCCCTTTTGGCCCAATGACCCCACTTCTAGGAATATATCCTAAGAATCCTGGAACACTAATCAGAAAGAATATATGCACCCCTATGTTCATAGCAGCACAATTTACAGTACGTAAGATCTGGAAACAGCCCAAGTGCCCCTCAGTAGGTGAGTGGATAAAAAGCTGTGGGACATTTACACCATGGAATACTACGCAGCTGTAAAGAAGAAGGATCTTGTACCCTTTGGGACAGTGTAGGGGGACCTGGAGAATATTATGCTAAGCGAAATAAGCCAGTCAGAGAAAGATAAGTACCACATGATCTCACTCATATGTGGAATCTAAAGAACTTAATAAACTGATGAACAAAATAGATTTAGTGACATAGAAGCAAGGAAAAGAGTGAGGAATCTCAGAGGAAATGTGTGGGTGGGTGGATGGGGAGAGATTAACCAAAGAATTTATAACCGATGGACACAGACAATAGTGTGGTGAAGGCCTGGGGCAGGAAGTGGGTGGGGGGTGGAAGGGGCTAATGGGGAAGAAAGGAGACATCTGTAATGTTTTTAACAATAAAAATAAATTTTAAAAAGAAAAAAGAAACAGATTCTTTTAGAGATGCACCCTGACATTTTCACAGATGAAATGGTTTTCATCAAAATAATACAGGAAAGGGAAAATGAGTAGGGATATAGGTTAAACAAGAAATAAATAAATAAGCATCATTAATATTATTATTACTTTTGCCCTGGCTGGTTTGGCTCAGCGGTTAGAGCGCCAGGCCTTGGACTGAAGAGTCTCGGTTCGGTTCTGGTCAGGCTCACGTACCTCAGTTGCAGGCTCGATCCCTGGCCCCACCTGGGGCACGTGCAGGAGGCAGCCAATCCATGTGTTTCTTTCACATCCATGTTCTCTCTCTCTCCCTCTCTCTCCCTTCAACTCTCTCTGAAAAGCAATGGCAAAAATACCCTCAGTGAGGGTTTAAAATATATATATTGTTATCACTTTTTTGTATCTTCCTAGAAGACATTCCTTTTTCCTCCGCCCCATCAAGAGATTCGATTCCATCTCCTCGCTGTACCCAACTGATCTGGGCATGTTTCAGATTTTCTGTTTATGTGAGTCACTGTCACCAGAGGAAGCTCCTTAGTAAGGAGAGATTTTGCTTTGCCTTCCCGTGGACTGGCTCAGAGGAGGGGCTCAATGGCCTTGGACAGAAGGGTAAAGAGACCAAGGAGTGGGTACAGACCTCCCAGCTCTACATCACCATGAGTGACTCAAGCAGTGGGCCCCCTTCGTTTCTTTAACTTTCATCTGATTCTTAAGAAACAAATCTTAATTCATGTTCTATGTACAAAACAGTGTTTGCTCATAACTGAAAGCCAGGAATGCAGCCTGATTGAAACTAGATAATTCACACATTTGCATTTAATGTTCATGGAATGCCATGTTGTGAGGCAATGTTCTTACTGATGAGTACAAGATAACATTGTTCCAAACCTATTTAGTTGTCATAGAAATAAGGAAAATATAAAGAAAAACATATTCCTTGTATTTTAAAAAACTTTTAATTAAGGTATCTGAACCTAATTTTTTTTTAAATGTCTTTATTGATTTCAGAGAGAGGAAGGGGTGGGGGAGAGAGAGAGAAACATCAATGATGAGAGAGAGAGTCACTGATCGGCTGCCTCCTGCACACCCCCTACCAGGGATGGAGCCCACAACTCGGGCATGTGCTCTGACTGGGAATCAAACCTCAATCTCCTGGATGATAGGTCAATGCTCAACCTCTTAGCCACACTGGCCAGGGCCTGAACCTAATTTTTACATATAAATTTGCAAAACGTCTGAGGAGCCCTTCATCAACTTCTTGTTATAGTCTTATGAACACTTTTTTGGTCTCTTGCAGGGGCTTATTTTGTACCAATGAAAATTACAGCTCTGAAAAGTAAGGAATGGGAAGAATTGGAAGGGGCTTTGCCAGGTGACTTAGTCAGCGCTCTTGCCTTTGATCCAAACTATGCTGAAGTAGCCAAGACAAACAGAAACCTGATTCATTTGTACTGTTTTAAGAAGACTGTAATTAAATCACTCCTTAGTAGTACACTACTATTGGAAATATTAACTTACTTCCATTGCCAATTTTTTCTGTAATAAATGTTTGGGCATGTATGTGTTAACAATAGAAAGGAATCCATCTGTTCCTTGGAATTCTTAGGTAGTTACTCATTCAGGAGCAATCCAATGAGATGAATGTGTTAAAACATGCATGATATCCCCTAGAAAACAGGTTTCATAGGTTAGATGAAATTTGCTGGGCATTTTTAATGAAATTTTTTCATCTGTGACAACACAAACTTAGAATTTTGTAACTGTGCACATATGAGATAGCCCAAAAGAATTTCTTTCTTTCTGTGGATATAGATATACAGTACTTTCTGATACTAAATAACAAATAAGGACCATGTATACCAAGACCCATTATGCTTTCCAATATTGAGTATCCAGGTACCAAGCCTTCAGGGGAGTATTGATTTTGTTGTTTTCTAGAATGTAGCATGGGGCCTGAAAAAAGTAGGTGTTCAGAAAATGTGCATTGACCTTTCCTCTTGCTCTCACCTTCTCCCCTGGGTGTTGTCACCTGCCACCACCAAACATCCACTTTATTTGTGATGTGTAGAACAAGCCCAGGAATGATAAAAGCACAGTAGCTGAAGAAGGTTCTGCAGAGTCTGGCAAGACTGTTGGTCATGTAGAGGTTAATTGGACATCCACTAATCTCTAATCTTCATGGGGAATTCATTGGATGTTAAATGATTCCTGACTTGAGCAGCAAGACAAGCTAGCTGGGTTAGGGAGATGGGATACGTCATCCACCAAAGTGTACATCATTGCCCTGAGAGCTGAGAGACCAAAAAATGTAAAGCATAGCTATAAGGTTTGGTTTATTTGTGTTTTAGTTTTTATCATCGACATAGAATTCTTTTCATTGTTTGAACCAAGATTTGCTTTTGAACTGATTTCCCCCATTGAAACCATTTTCCCTATTAAGACTTTTTCATTTTACTTGCCTAAATGGAGAACTCCATAATTACAAGTATTTGTGCTTTCACTCCTTTATTCAGTTGTTTATAAGATATTCGTTTAGTATGTGCTTTGTTTAGCACCATTCTGGGTGCTGAGAAATATATGATAGCTTTTTGAATTTGTTTGGTATTAATTTTTTGGTTGTTCCTTTATTTCCAAGGTTGGAATGATTATCTGTCTCTCTCTCTCAGTTTCAGGGCATTAAGTATAATTGTGAAGCATTCACAATGAGGTTAAGAGAAACAAAGGACCAACACTAAACTTGAAAATCATAGCCATTGTGTTAAGGTACAAACCATACTCTTTTTTAAACTAAATGGATCTAAGTTTGAAGAGCCAGGGAATCATTCTATTTATAAATGAGTTGTATCTTTCTGTGGGCCTTGCTGGCATATTGAATATTTATAATATATGCATACATCTGCCATAGAAATGTTCATGTCCAAAGACCTACATATAACATATGCAGGAAGAAAAAGTACACTTTCCAAGGGGCGCCGTGGCATAGAATGTTTCTTCATAGATTTCTCAACTGAAGCGTAAAACCAATTTGCTTTTATACATGACCTTCCGAATTGAAAAGTTACTGCCAGGGGCAAGAATATTACTATATAGTGAATTAACAGGAATGAATAATTTGAATGAGTTTGGACAAAGGGCAGGAGTCCATGAGGCGAAAGGCCATTCTTTTTTCCCACCACTCTACTCCCAGGACCTAACACCCTGCCTGGTTCCTATCAGGCATTCAGTGACAAAGCAGTGACAATTAATGCAAACTCAGAATTGGGAAAATATTCTAGTAGAGCATTGTGATGGGCCTGGAATTTCTCTGTACAGGGAATGAAAAAGTAGTCTGCTTCCTAGAGATTCAATTAAGCTCAGCAAACATGTATTGTCTTGTAAGTTCTGCCAAAGATTAGGGATTTATTGCTGAGTAAAACAAGTCCCTAAGCTTTAGAAGCTCTCAGTCTAGCAGAAAAACAAATATATATACACAATTTTACTTCTATTTTATTATAATTTAAGTTACAATACTGGGATATGAATACAATTATATTAATATGAACAAAACACAGAGGTAACCCAGAGAAATAGAGAGGTGCATTGTGGCGCCCCTTTCCAGTGTTTGACAATGTGCCATTCGAAAACACATTTTTTATATTTCCATGGAAAAAGCTCTGTGGATTCAGCACTGTGGCGTTCTCCATGTCTGCTAGCCCTTTAGGTAAGGGTAGGGCACTTTTAATTTAAATAACTTCTTGCACCATCTGGCCTAACAGACTAGATTGGACTGTATCAACATTGATTTACTCCACTTTGTATGCCTTCCATTGTGATGATTTCAACCAGAGTGAAAGCCTCAGTCATGCTTAACTGTGTATCTTTATTACTGTGTCATTTATGGGGAACACCCCTCCACCCTTTTTAAAATTAAATCCAGCTCATTCTTACTGTGGCTCGTAGCATTCCTCCGCTCCTGGCCTCCCGGACCCTTCCCCTTCCTGTCTCTTACCCTTGCCCCCTCCGCCCAGTCTTGGTGGTGGTGTATTTAAAAAAGGAAGAACGTAAGCACACAAAATGAGTCAGTTTGCGGTCAGTGGGAAAGCGGGTAAGGATTGTGAACAAATGTTTTAATAACATTTGGCTGTAATCAGTCCTTGCCATGCCCAGCACTGAAAACAAGGAGGGGAAAAACTGCTACAGAATAAAAGTGACGAAGAAGGGTGAAAAACAAAATAATACAAAAACTGGAGAAAGCTTCTCTGAAAGGAATGTCTCCACGGTATTTTAAAGAACTGAAGGGCCAAGAATATCCCAGGTAGAATGCGCAGTCTATACAAAGACACAGAGAGATGAAACGACAAGGTGTGTGCTGGGACTCTCTAGGTTTTATGCCCCTGTCCCATAAACTGCATTATCAATTCGGAGACAAGTAGGTGAGACTAGAGAGGAAGGGTTGAAAATGGATTTTCTATTCCTACATTTTTACAAATTGACAATTTGATGTTTGTATGCATGAGTCAAAAGGCTCTCTACTCTACCTTCTTTCTTGAAAATCCTACCCTGCTTCAGTGCCCACCACATCTGTGATGCCAGATATGACCAGTGCTGTCCATTTAAATATGTTCTGCCATGGACTTCAGCTTGATCTTCATCTCCCCAGGAGACGGTGAAGTGAGTGGGAGGCAGGGGCCTGCTTCCCCTTGAACTTCGATTTCTATGCATGCCTAATAGTGAACCCTAGACCAAATAAAAGGAAGTTAGCTACTCCTGGAGAAAGCACCACTAATTTCTCCAGCACGGACTCTAAATATTTTAGAGAAGCTGGTTGTAATTTTGGACCAACTGCCATGCTGTCAACTCTATATTCTGATCATAAGTATTTGTGAAGACCACAATGTCCTCTTAAGATATGTGCTGGGGACTAGAAAACTAAAATTCAATCTAAACCTCAGGACTGATAGAAATGAAAATGGAATTCTGTTAATAAATGAATTAGAGAATGTATCAACATCACACCAGCTCCATGTCCACCATCTTCCAGTAATGTACATTTTTCTGAATGCCATACCCTTAGACCATAATAAGTGTAGTTAGAATAGACTTTGAGTATCACCTTTAAATGGCAATAATTCTATTTCAAAGAACAAATGAATGAAAAATGCACTTGGAAAACTCATTGGATGTACTGAGAAAAGGTTATCTAATATTTAATGTAGACAAAAGACAACAGCTTATTTTAAGAAATTCTTTCTTGAAACCTCCTTTATTGTTTTCCTATATTTTGTTCTTTTGATTTATGCTTATAAACACATGCAGCTTTAATTATCAAAAGGCACATGTGCATAAGGAAATATATAAGGGTGACCATACATCCCAGGCTGCCCAGGCCAGTTCCAGTGTATGTCTGGATTTGGAAAAAGATTATTGCCCAGAGCCAAACAAGGTTGGAATGAGGTTATTGTGTTGTTTAAAATCTAGTTGGAGAGGGAATGAAAGGGACTTCACTCTTCATCTATTTTAATAGGTTCAATAGGACTGGCTTTGAGTTGTATCCATTTCACTTACCAAAAATTTGATTTTGGGGAAGTCATGATCTTTTTTTGGACATCACTTTTCAGGCCACAGTGGAGTCTAGTGCTAAGACAAGGATCACTTTATTAGATTTAGTTACAATTGTTTCTAGAGGTAACCACTCGGGGAACAAAAGTCTGGAAACCTCATCAGATAAAGATTAAAGAAACCATGGATGCTTAGGTTCATGAATAACAACAGCAAGTAGAATGGTGTTTTTTTTTAAATATAAGAGAGCCTTTTAAGGAGATGAAAGGTTGTAAACTTTGTATAAGTGCAAATGGCAGAAAGGTCTTATGGAGGGAGGGGGAATTGAAAGAAAGGTTACAGTTCTCTATAAAATACTTTTTAATAATGAGATCTGTCTGGCGATGGGATAAGCTGATCTAAAAACCAGAGCTAGTGAAAGCACGAAGCAGAGAATCTGACATTAACGTTTATAAAGTCATGGGAGAGGTAATGGGTCAAGTTGGGCAGGAGTCTGCAAAAAGCTCAGTGCCATGTAATAGTGATTGACTTGTCCGCCAACCCCAATGCACCCCTGTGTATGTCACCTCATTGCCTTTTCACTCCTAAAACCTATACAGCTGACAGAGAATTCCAATCTCGTGTTCCTACGGCATTCCTCATCCTCTAAAAAACATTCCCAGAACCTCCAAAAGGGCAGTAAAGATGACTCACTTTCTTTTAGGCAAGTTGTCTAATGGTTGAACAAAGGTATGCACCATCTAGCTTTCTTTTGTCTAGGGCATATGATGAATATGTATCATTGTAGTTTAAACAACAAATGCATTTGAAAAGATAAAAGAAAATGGTAAGTTCTATAGTCTTGAAATTCTCTCTGATCTCTCTTCCTTCAGCCTTACTTAGCCACCAGTCATGATATCTGTCATATCCCCCAGGTCATCCTTGGCAGAGACAGAGTACCCAAGAGCTAAGCTAATCTGTAAAAAGTGCATTCCCTGCTTATATTCTCGTTTGCTCTAAGCCGTGTGCTGTGTTGTAACTATTCTTTGTTACTTCTTTCCCTTAAAGTCTTTGAGAGAAAATACTATGCCGTATCTGCATTACCTACTATAGTACGTAACATAAGAAGGAAACCCAGCAATGGTTAAGGAATGAAGTAGAACCCATCTATTCTCTCTTAGAACCAACTCTACCAGTCTCTTCAATGCAAGATTCCCCCTCACACCCCTGTTCTGCTCTTACCAGTCTCCCAGCACCTTCTCTCTTGGGGTACCTTATGTCTTCTTTTCTGCGCATACATTTTATTTTTCCATACTTCTGAGGTTCTAAAGTGTTCTGTATATTTCTTCTCTGACAATATTTTAAAACTATTTGATTAATCAAACACTTAGTTTCTGCTTATTGAGAGCTTGGTGTAGCCAAGCATCTGCCTGAGAGAGGAATTTTCAGCCATGCAAAAATCATATTCTCTGTCCTCAAAGTCTAGCTGGAGGTTAGGCTATGTAAGTAGGATGGGAAATCTCATAAGTATTACTGCTGATTGATGGACTTTCAGAAGAGGACTTTTTCAACCTGAGAGATGCAGAATTTTCAGGAAGCATACATACTTCAGTTAGCTTTTCAACGATATGTTGAGTCTATATCATAAGAGAAATGGGGGAGCATGCATTTTAAAGAAGCTTGATATACTTTCCAGTCTGATATTTATTTATTAATTCAGCAAATATTTATTGAGCATCTGCTGTGTGCCAAGTACCAAGCCAGAAATTAATACTGTGAGTTTTCTGAGGTCAAGTGTGGTTCAGTTTTCCCTCATTTAATCCCTAACTACCTGTGACCTCATTTCTACAGCTTTAACTACTACCTGTTGGCATGCGAAAGGCACCCCACTTTACCTATTTACCCCTCGAATCTTCCAGCAAGTCTAACCTTGGGTGTCCTCTGAAGGGAAAGTGAGGCGGGACAATTCTGCTCCACCCACTCTCTGCCGGCCATTCCCCACCCAAAGGCACCAGACACCACGAAACCTAAAGAAGTTGTGCTATGCAGGTACTTGGTCCATTGCAATGACATAATCTCTCTAGGCAGTGCAATTATGAGTGTGCAAAACACGTCTTAAAGTGTTCTCCAGCCCACCACTGCCGCCTGTTGGGACTGCAGAGCCTTGTGGACTAACACGGACCAGCCTGCAGCATGCCAGCCTGAGTGTTAACAGACCCGTCCTCACTATTAACGATGGCAATACTATTTTCACTCACGGAATCCTCACCGTGGGCCAGATGCTGTGCTGGGTGCTCTCTGTCTGCAATTGCTCATCCTTGCAGTAGCCCTGGAGACATCGCTACTGCCATTTTATAAACGAGAACACTGAGGTCACACACAGCTTTTCCAAAATGTCAAGTCTAGTAAGTGGCAGCAGTCAGGATGAAGACCCAGATCTATTTGGTTCCCAGTGCAATGCTTTTTGTACCACATTACGGCAGAAGTAGGTCAGTAGTTTTCGGGGCCTCAATCCTTCATTTGGAAAGTAAGGATGGGTCCTTATCTCTGTCTGCCTCAGAATTATAATGCTCTTGACAACTGAGGTTTCTCAAAGAAAATCGGCAGCCTAGGTGGTATTGTTGCTGTGCTGAACCATGGGAGGGATCCAGGCATTTTCATTTTAATGGAATTACCAACACCCAAGTGGTTTATGACCCAAGTGTCCCCTGAGCCAGAGCAAGCAATCTATCTGCAAAAGAACTTTTGACCAAGCAAAACCAGGGAACTTATGTTCACTTATTCACTCACTCAATTAATACTTTGCAAGCTTGGACTGTGGACCACACACCGACAATGCAGAAACAATGTACATTTTTAACAGGGTATCTTGCCAGGCCTAATACATATTTAATAGACTGCTTGCCTCGGGAATTAATGTACCCTTCCAATTTATAGGAAGGTTTTCAGCCCCAGTGGTGCACTGGGAGGAGGAACAGTAAAAACAACAGCTATTAACCTCTGAGATCAGATTTTGGCAGCAATGTGGTATGTTATACCCACTGAGGCAGTGTCCGAACGGAAAAAGCAAAACCACGTTAGCATCGGACAGTCTAGGGCTCAACTCTCAGCTCTGACATCTAATAGCTGGCTGTGGAATCTTAAGTTACTCATCCTAGAAGCCTCTATTCTACAACTACACGGTGGGAAGACTACTGCCTAGTGAGTTGGTTTTTGTTTTGTTTTTTTCCACTCAATCGTTTAACAAGTATTTATAGAACATTGAATCAGTCAGGAAAACAGATATCACCTTCTGTATTTTAAACAGAAAGGGAAGTAATTCAGGGTATTAGTACGCTTAGAAATCATTGGGAGGTGGGAGCAGTAATAGGCAGGGTGGGAGGCAGCTGCACCCAAATTGGACATTTCAGGAAGCCACCTGTGAGCAATAGCTTCTTGCAAGCCCTGGAGCTAGAGACCAGCACTGAACTGTGGAGCCTCAGGAAACTGTAAGCAGCTAGAGCAGTGGTTAGTAGTGCCCTCCTGTGCCATCACCCTTCCACATCCCAAAACTCATGCAAGTTACTCTGTTGGAAGAGTCTAAGCTGTAACCCTGCTTAGAGATTCTGGGAACGTGGTTCCCAGGCTTCTAGCCCCGTGACACAGTGGAGAGCGTTGGGGTGGGGGTAGGGTTAGTGATTGGGGCTGAGGACCCGTAGGTGACAGCCAGAACAAGCACTTCCAATGTGTCAGGAATTGTTCCGTTAAGTACCAGGGTAATTAAAGAGATAAAATATTCCCTTCACGTGGCTCACGTTTAATTGTAGGAGGTTAAATGAGTTAGTGTATTAACACATTGAATAGAGCCAGGCACATATTAGATACCTTAGAAGTAATTGTTCCTTATTTTAAGTCTCGCACTGGCCCACTCTGTGTCTTCTCCATGAGGTTCCTGACAAGGGAGATAATTTCAAAGATTAGAGAGCAAAGAGCTGAAGGTGTGCCTTTGGTGTCAGATTGCAAGGTTTTAATTGACAGTGCCTGCCTGTAGCAGATAGAGCCTCATCTTAGTTTGTTTGACTTTGAAGGCCATTTGGACATGCTTTGAAGCATATATTCTCCAAATAGAAAATACAAACCATGTTGAAAGGCATTTATCAGTAGATTAACTCAGTGCAAGTATATCAAAATACAAACATCCCATAGAGAACAAACATTGCCTCCTCCCAGTAGGCATGAGGATGAGAGGTGAGCGTGTCAGGACGTGTATTAATGTATTTATTTACATGAGTGATTCATTTACTCTGTCCTGAGGATTTGCCAGTCAGCTTCATATCTGTCTCCAACAGGAGGTCACTATGCCTTTTTCCCTGTCTTAAGCCAGACATGTAAGCTACAGTGGATTCACTTAACCCCCTACCGAGGCAGCTTCGTGGTGCTTTTTGGAGTCTGGGGTGAGACGTGTCTCCAGCATTTGCAGTTGCCTTTGTCCTTAATTCATGCTGTGGGCCACAAGGGGAAGAACACGAGCTTTGGAGCAGTCCTGAGAAGTGCATGCACGGGGAGAGATGGAATGAAGGAGTCACAAAAGGAGAAATGGAAGGACAGAGGGAAATCAAATAGTATAATTTTATCATCTTTCTATCTCCCATCACTACTTTTCACCTGCACCCCTCTCCCCCCACACACAGACTTATGTGTCTCAGCCCTTTCTCTTCCTGTCAATACTGCCTTGACATTTTTATGTATGTCACCTGAAATTTCAGTGCATGACTTTATCTGTACTTGCCTCGGAGAGCAACGTTACCAAGGTGAAATACTGTATCAAATGTGGTGCTGGCAGAAAATGTCTATAGGCAACCCTCCTGAAAACTTAATTTAATGAAACATGGGACTTTATATATGAATATATACACATACACCCTTGGAGGCAGCAGCTACTGGCTCAGGTTGATAGTGACCTAATAAGAATCAAGGCTCAGTGTCACCAGGCTTTTCATTTTGGGGGTAGCCACAAATATGGATTTTGATGTGAATTTCTCAATTTTAATCTTTTTTAAGTTTTTAGTATGTTTTTATTGATTTTTTTTATTTTTTATTTTTTTTTAGAGAGGGAGAGGAAGGGAAAGAGAGAGAGATAGAAACGTTGATGTGAGACAGGAACATGGATTGGCTGCCTCCTGACCAGGAATCGAACCAGTGACCTCTTGGTGCATGGGACAACACTGAATCCACTGAGCCACACCAGTTGGGCAAATTTCTCAATTTTTAAAAGTTAACCCTTGGTTCTTATTTCTGAAAACATCATGAAGTCAGGGAAGATGCAGTTGTGAGTCACACATGGTTGGCACACCCCTGATTTGTGACCTGCTGTGTAACAGCTTCCATCACAGAACTTGAACGATGTTATTACACATTATTGTTTGTATGTATTCTCCCCCCCCCCCCCCCCCCCGGGGCTAGGAGCTCCTTAAGGGCTACGTTGTGTCTTATTTCTCTAAGATTTTCAACCACCACGGTCCCCAGAACATACTAGGTGCTCAAAAAAAAACCATACTTTTTTTTATAAGTATGAGTCTCTATTCATTCTCTAGAACAATCTTTTTGTCTTAGTCTTCTCAGCTATACATCGCTTATTTATAAAATCCTAATATTAGTCATCATAAGTCACAATAGTAATAACTAATACTTGCATAAATATTTTAATTTGGAAACTTGATAGTTAATACTTTTAAATCTACTTGATTTAAGAAAAATAAGCAAAAACTCATCACTTTTTTTGTTTTGCTTTCAGATTTGGTTTATTTGGGGACTGTATGGTATAAGGAGAGTGCTTACATGTTCTAGGGGGCAAATGTGGGTTCACATCCTGTCATTGTCATTTGCCAGCCATGTGACCTTGGGCAGCTCATTGTATTTGTCTGGGCCTCAGTTTACTCATCTATAAAATGTGAATAATAATACCAACCTCATAGGCTAGTTGTAAGGATTACAATAAATGATGTACATGTGACCTTATACACAATATAAATTAAATAAATTATCTGTTTGCAGGGAAAGGGCACTTCACTTTATCTCACTATTTTGACTCATTAAAGCCTATATGCATATAAGAAATAGGGCTATTTGCTTTTTTAAAATGCAGGAATAAAAATGATTGTCTAGTGTAAATAAAGAAAGAAAAGTTTTTCATATTTGGATAATTATGTAGGCCAAAATTAGAAAAATGAAGCGGAGTGTGTAAGTGTGCTATATAGTCCTGCTGTTTATTATTATTATTATTATCATCTTTAATATTAGTCCTTTGACACAAATTTCAAGAGCTGATTCCTGCCGATGCTTTTGACCCAGGAAACTGGGTGGTCTGTAGTGCCTTCTGAGAGGAGGAGCAGGTTTCTGGAGGTACAAGTTCAGCCTTAACATTCTGAGATCTCTGAAGGACATGCAGAAGGAGACATGGTAAAATTAGATAAAGTTGTGAAGAGAGATGCGAGGTGCAGAAAGTAATTGAATGGGGAAGGGAAGGGTATATAGAGTAAGGAGAGAAGAGAGTCATAGAAGACTTTCATTAGCACTTGGAAAACTCTTTCTAGAGGCCTAGAATTGTAGGAATTTTCAGGTTCTGCTTGAACAAACATTTATCTGGGACAGAGCCTCCAATTTAGGATTCAACAAATAATAAGCCCAAGATTTGAGAGACGCACTCTGAGGGCCCCAAAAGGAAAAAGGAAGGCATGATATCTCAACAGTTTACAATCAAATAGGCCATATATTAAGAAGCAATTACATAACAACACAATTTACTATAAGGTCAATGCCATGCAACACCATACCATACCGTACCATTTAGTGTGGGATCACATTTACTGACCATGGGCTTTACGAATTTGGAGAAGGCAAAACGTGATTCATCCATGGTTTTGCAGTGTGTGAATCAAAGGCCAGGCTCTGGAGTCAGATTGCTATCACATTCCAGATCACTGCTTACTTAGCCTTTCTGATCCCCAGCTTCCTCATCTGTAAAACGAGGGCAATCCCTACTGCACAGGGTGGTTGTGTGCAGAGAAAGATGGAGCCTCATTGCCATGCCAAACCTGATGAGTAGGACTGTAGGAAGAAAACCAAACCTGTTGACCTGCCAGACAAGAAGCCTTACAACACCTGCGAGAAATAATGAACTGGAGGAAGATTCAGGAGTAGGGTGGAAACGGATAAAGGAATAAGCCCAAGGAAGTGGTGTAGGAGTGGCATGTACTTTATTTCTGAGCAGGGAAGATATGTGGACTCCTGCAGACCCTAGTCTGGGTGTGGACTACGGATAAGTAAGGAATAGGAGGTAAAGGTTCTCTCTCTTGCTCTCAGTCTCATTAATTAACCCCTGTGTACCTCAATTTTGTCACCTGCAAGAGGAGATACTAGTACCTACCACATAGACCTGTTAAGACTGAATGAGTTTATCATAGACACAGACAACACTATGGTGATTACCAGAGGGAAAGGGGGTGGGAAGGAGATAGTAAAGAGTAAAGGGGGTCAAATATATGGTGACAAAGCAGATTTGACTTTGGGCAGTAAGCGCACAATCCAATATACAGATAATGTATTATAGAATTGTACACTTGAAACCCATATAATTTTATTAATCAATGTCACCCCAATAGATTTCATTAAAAAAAATTTTTTTAAGAATAAGTTTACACATGTAACACTCTTAGAATGTTTAACACATATAAATACTCAAAAAATATTGGCTATTATTGTGACCATTATCCCAGAATAATTTATTGTGTTTCTAATATATATCATGAACTGTTGACAGTCACTGAGGCATGAAGGTGAAGAAAGTTATGGGCAGCCAGGGCAATGGAAGATAGCAGTTCAGAGTGCAGCATCCAACCCATGGACTCATTTCAAATCTGGGACCCATCATTTGTTTCCACTTGTGTCACCTGCAGCAAGTGTCTACTTCTGTAAACTGTGGGTGATGCCAACACCTACATCAGGGTTGTGGAGAAAGAAATGAGGTCAACCTCTATATTAGGCATCCAGTAGTTCCTGGCACATAGTAAATGCTCTATCCTGGAAAGATTGAAGAAAACAGTGGAAGGCCGTGAAACTTGAAGGCGGAGAGCTGACAAAATACAATTCCAGGACATTCTAAGGGAGGAGATATTTTTCAAAGTCCTTTGTTACGTTTGTTAAGCAATGTTCTCAAGCAGTAGCGTAAATTGTGAACAGGAGGTGGGTCACATTGGGCAAAGGCAATTTTACTAAGCTAAAGTATCTGTTGTTTCAAACAAGAAAATATATTGCAAATCATTTAGAGTACCAAAAAATGAAAGTCAAATGATGTCGGTTACAATTGCAAAATATACTTTAGGTACTAAGAATAGCTATGTTTATTATCATTAGCATCCTGTGAAGCTGAGAAAAGACTTAACCTTTGATCTCTTTGCTGGCAGTTGGATAGAATTAACATAATTATGGTTGGTTGGACCAATAATTTTTGGCATGACTTTTTTCTTCTTCTCTCATGTGTCTGTAGATTTAGATGATCACAGTAAAGCTGCATTTTTTATAAATAATAAGATTTCTATGTGTTTGTCCCTGCTCTTCTTAAGAAGCCAGGAACCATGAAATCTTTCAAAGAGCCCTTTATATATATAAAGTGTCCAGTTTAAAATCTTTTGGAGATTCACTCTCAACAAATGAGAATCAGGAAATACTATGCAACTGGACTATAATTAAGAGAGAGTACAGATACATAGAAAAAGCTAATTGGAGAGGCACTTCCTATTAAGTGTTTTCCAGACCTTAGCTCTTGTATACCCATAATTGTGCAGTCTGAACAGGTATGGCTAGTATCCTTGTTTCACAGAGGTTTAGTAACTTGCCCAAAGTCACAGCACAGCTATATCTTTTTTCCTCTGTATCCATATTTTCTTAGGTATGTGTGTTTACGAAAGACATCTGAGCTTATTTTCTGTAGGAAACTCTACATGTTCTCTTGACCTAATGTCTTTGGTGGTGAGAAGAAGATGGTAAGAGTGGAGTGTATATGAAAGTATGGATACTATCTGTAAACAACAGTGTAACAAACAATGAGCTAAAAAAAGCAAAGGTTATTTGATAAGATTTACTAAGTAAGTAAATGACTGGTAAACCAAAGGTTAAATATGGTGTGAGTTGGGGGGAAAATGTTAATGGCAGAGATGAGATTAGAACCCAGACTTCTTAGATCATAGGCTAACAACCAACTAGTGGGTATCAGCCTTTCATATTTACAGTGTCAGGTGCCTCGCTTATGTGATTCCTTACCTCTAGTAATGGGGCTAGTGAGCTAGGGAAATCAGTTCAAGGGGTCTGTCCTTTTGTTAAACCATCTAATTGACTTATTATGCCAGGCACTAACTATAATGGGTAATACCTTTACATGGGAGTTGTGGAAGCAAGAAATGTTAGACAGAATGAAACAAATCCCGATCTAAATGTTATAACAAAGAGCTATGGGAACACAAGTGAAACAGCAGCTCTTGCTGACTGAGGCTTCATGAAATGTTGACTAGAAAAGGTGACATTTGCACTGGGTCTTGGAGCATGAGTAGGATTTCAGGGGACACTAATGGGTAACAAGTTAGAGGGGCCTTGTAGAGAGGGAAGACACAGAGGTATGAAAAGCTGTGAATATTCAAGGTTCTACCTCTTGGCAGCAGAGGCTGCATGGAACAGATGATAAAAGGGAGATGTTGGCTTCTTTGTCAATGAATGCAAAGCAGTCTAGGGTTGGTGACTTCAGAATCATGATCCAGTATTGCTGTTGCATTCATCTCATCTTAGTTTCATATATCGATATTTTAGTTTATTAATGGCATCTAAAGTACAGCGAAATATAGTTTTACAGCCTGTACTGAAATCGATGCATTCCATTAGGAAGGAAGAAAGGATTTTCTTTGAGAAATAAATTGGTTATATATTTGAAAAAATGTGAGGATAAATAAAGTTTCATCGTGAAACAAATTCTGACCTGTAGATTAGCAAGTTTTCTCTATCCCTCCTCCACAAATTCTCCTCTACCCTCCCCCTTTTAATTTGGTGGGGAGGGAAAGTAGGCTGGGTAATGAGAGTCAGGCTAGGGAAGGAAGTTCTGAGTGCCACCTGGCGTCCCGTCTTATCGTCATAGGTGAAGAAGGTTATAGGAGAGATCTGGTCAGGACCTGCCCAGGAGGAAATGATGGATGGCAAGTCCCTGCGGCTCTGAGAGAGTCTCTGTCATCTGCAGAGCTTCAACCAGGACGGGCCTGGCATTATAGTACCCTATAGTCACTTTCGTTCAAGCAGAGTGACAGCGTTTGAAAAGTGATATTTCATTGGAATGGGATTATGCTGGAAGTGGATTCAGTGGTGACTCTTAATGAGTGTCATCCTGCTGACTGTTCAGGGTTGTGTTCTTTGTGCCATCTGTTCACATTTCTGAGCTCTCTGCACCGCCAGCAAGTGCTGCGTTATGTTCCCCTGATCTGTGTATTCTCAGGCATGTATGGCCAGATGAGCTGGGTGCTGACCAGGGTGTCTTTGTGGCAGACCCTCTCCTACAAGGCTCAGGTCACATCTGCAGAGTTCCTACGGCCCTATTTAGACAGAAGTCTTTGAGAAAATGCCAGGACTTGGATGAGCACAACTTCCCCAGTGCACTCTGATGCCAACAGCTCACTGCTGAGACAGTAAAATAGCCCGTGACAGCAATTTAGGAAAAAATATATATTGGAGCAATAGACTAGATTCTTTTGCATTTGAATTTAGGCAGTGAAACTTCTGACAATACGTATTAAGGAGGAGTCTTTGTCAAGAGTGTAGGGATATAGGGAGCTGTTGTGTGGTCTTAATTGACTTACTCATTCTAAATTTTCTCTTTTGTTTATAGGACTTGATTGTGGAAAACAAAATTAAAATTTTTAAGGTGCTTTTGAGAATTTATATTATTGCTTCTTTTAAATCCACACAAGCACAGGCACACTGGTATAAACCCCCATAGTAAAGAGCAATTGCTGTGAGGTCTAGGCCAGGCGTAGGACTCATCCATCTGCTCCCGAAGCGTGTCCCAGCTTACCCAGCATGAGCTCTCCGACATAGCCTCTCCCCTGCAGCTCCGCTTTCTCTGCACAGGAAATGCTGGGCACATTGTGGTGAAGCCAGTAGCAGCCCCTGTGTCATCGTGGTCATGAGCTCCATGTGTTTCCTGAAAAGCTGAGTTGGAAACTCATGTGTATGTCTATTGTCTTTTCTTCTTCCATTCTTTTTTTTCAGTTGTTCAACAGACACTAACTTGTTTACTTAGGGCTGATTATGTACTAAGTAATGAACTAGGTGCTGAGGCTGTGTTCTTAAAGGGACATGCCCTAGTCCTTAATGGTGAGAGACAGAGTTGTCACCATTACAATACAGTTTGGCGGTTAAGTGCCAGATGGCTGTGGAGCACAGAGGATACCTTATTTATTAAGCATCTACTTTGTACTAGTCCACCAAGGCATGAAGACCCTCACATGAACTGGGATCTCACAACACCCTGATGAGAGGTAGTTGAAGCTGTCTGTGTTCATAGTTCCTCTGATTGTGGAACTGGAGCAATGGCTGAGCCATCTCACGCATGCCTCCCATCTCTAGGTGCTCGCAAGCTGACCACACAAGCCAAATTCTGGGACCGGCTTCTAAAGCCCTTATGAATGAGTTAACCAGCTACTCACAATATCCCAAGGAAATGCTTCTATACAGTAAAATAAAATGATTTCCCTTATTTCAATTTCTGCAGATATTAGCTAGTCCATGTTTCCTATCCTGTGGAGTTCTATACCCCGGGGGAGGGGAGAGAAAACACACACATAACCAGCAAAATACAAAGCAGGGCATGGGTGTCACAGTGGAGTGTTCTATGAATGCAGCAAATGAAGCAGCATCATTTTGACCAGAGGAGTCAGGAAACACTGAGAGAAAGAACTGGTACTTTTTCTGGGGCATGAAGATTGGTTGGAATGTCAGCAAAGAGAGAAGAAGCATTTTAATGGCAGGGACAAATATAATTAAAGGAAATATGATTGGGAAAATGCAAAGCATGCTCTGAAACTCTTGTGCCTTGTAATATGGTAAGGAAGAGTTGTCATGGGAATGAAGGAGAAAGGGAGGCCAAGGGCAGATTGCCAGAGCTTTGAATGCCAGGCTAAGGTACTTGCGGTGCATTCTCTGCTATTCTAATTCAACTTGCTTGGTGATAGAATGTGTCACATAGGGTGAGAGGTGGCCATAGGAAGGAAAAAAAGTAATCACTGCTTCAGGAGCTTTCAATCTGGTGGGTACCTACTCTTATCCACAGAATACTATAAATTTACCCTCTAAAATTTAATATTCACCAGTATAAAAATATTTCTCATCCTCTCCCTCTCAGTGTAGTTTATTTTTCTACTCCTTAGATGTGCTTTACCAGATAAAATATATTCATTTCTTTATGAAAATGGGCCCCCAAAGCAATTCCCCATGTGATGGAAATAAAAAGAAGTAACTAATATTTTACTGGATTTATGAGTGGATGTGACATATACAGTGAGAGTTACAAATCTAGGAATTCTCAGGTGGCCCAAGCTGTAGCCTGCTTGGACTTATGGGCAGAATATATTTAGCTCAGGACCAAGAAAAAGTAGTAGTAACTCTCATAAAAAAGCTTCATGCTGATTAAGAAAAGTAGGTATGGACAGTTGGGAGACAGCAGAGGGGCCAGCACTGTGCTGAAAGATGGTTTGCTTGTGAGTTGTGTTTTCTTGGGAAGAGGAGATGAGAGTGAGGGAAATTCATTGCAAACCACTGATGATATCAGTCCCTTGCCAGGTTTGTTCAGTTTGTAGTTGTTTCATTGGAATATGTAACACATTATTTAACACAATAAATACTAAATATTTGTAATAATTGAGCCTATGGTAGAAAAGTTGTCTCTTTGTTGTTCAGGTACTTTGTCATGTTGACCAGTTTAAAAATATTTCTCATTCTCTCCCTCAGTGTGGTTTATTTTTATGTCTATCACTAAAGTAGCACACACCTCTGGGAAGTTACTAGACTGGGGTTCCACTTCTGCCACCACCACTTTCTAGCTGTGTGACTTAGAGCACATTCTGTAACTTCTCTGAGCCAGTTTACACATATGTAATTGGGATAAGATATCTTTCACACAGAGCTTCTGGAAGAATTGAAAGAGAGCTCATGGAAATCTCACTGATGTGGGCTAGTCATGCACAACTTTGGGAGGATATGAAACTCAAAAAAAGGGATCTGAAGAAGGAAAACTAAAAAATATTTTATGACCTCTTAATCAAAGGGAGGTCAGCCTGAGAGGAAGTGACCACCCATGATATGACAGGACACACAGAGGGCTGCCTTCAGGTGGTGGTAATTTTTAATCAGACCACAATGATATTAAGACAGCACACTTAAAAAGCACACACTACATTTGAAGTGTGCACACGAGCCCTAGTCATCTTAAGAATCATATTTCAAAGTGAATAATTAGCTTTAAAATCTCAGTCCTCTCCCCTCCCCCTTCAACAGGAGGCAGAGAAATAAAACAAATGCAGGCTGTCAACAGAGTTACCCTCCTACACCATCTGCAGTCACTGTTTTGTGGCTCCAAGCTGGGGTGCAATCACACTGCAAAGATTCCAAAAGGGAATGTAACACCGCTCGGGAAAGCTTTTAGCATTTGGGGGTGAGCGCTGATAATTCTGCATTTCAACTGAGGAGTAATTGCTCTTCTCTACCATGAAGAATTCAGTTTCCTGCCGGGCCGGGCGTGGCTCAGTGGTTGAGCACCGACTTAGGATCCGGGAGATGGTGGTTTGATTCCCAGTCAGGGCACATGCCCGGGTTGCGGGCTTAATCAATCCCCAGGGGGGCGTGCAGGAGGCAGCCGATCAATGATGACTCTTTCATCACTGATGTTTCTCTCTCTCTCTCTCTCTCTCTCTTTCCTCTCTCTGAAATCAATAAAGACATATTTTAAAAGAAAAAAAGATTTCCGTTTCCTAAAAAGGGCCAGATTTGATTGGGCCAACACAGGCTGAACTTACTAATATGCGTAGATTTCAGGGGTTATTTTGTGCTTTCCGCCAAAGTGCTGATATCCCATGACGTCTCGCCAGGGCTTCCCCCAGCCAGAAGTCATGTCCTTAGGCTGCCAGTGTGACCTCAGTAACGGAGCCAGGTGGGGAGCAAACTCCTAACAGGATCTAATCCTTCAAGTGTGTTTTGGAAACCGGATTTACACGTCTCCTTCTTAGATGCTTTTTATTTAGAACCAAACAGAATTATAAATTAGACCAGCTCGTTAGTAATTTAATTAGAATACATCGAATATGCTGGAAGCTTGCTTCCTCTGCCTCCTCCCCTCCTCTTCCTCTTTCCAACGTTTTCCGTGTCTGTTTTTCCCTTCATCACCACCACCGGTATCAGATAATGATATCAGAACAACTTCACAAAAGAGTTAGTCCAAACCTTAGGTTATCCTAAATTGCCTTTAGGAAGCCCAGCTAAACCCTGAGCACATGAAAGGCATGAACAATTTGGCCACAAACTAATATTCAATTTAAAATAAGAAGAATGGGCCTTTTCTGGGTTCCACTTCCTGTAGGTCTCCTTCCATGTCACCTTACTTACCCTCACCATAGTCTTGAAGTTGTGGTTGGCATTACTTCCAACTCACAGATGTTGAGTAATTTGCTCCTGGTCACCCTGGCAGTAAGAATGTACACCTGGGGTTTCCTCTGAGATTTATTTATTTTGGCTTTAAGCTTTCTGTTCTTATTTAATTCAACTGGAATTTATTGAGCACCTATTATGTTCTAGGTATCATAGTAAGAGCTGACTACAGAGTTAAATAAGACATAATGCCTTCCTCCAGGGAGTTTTACACTAGCAGAGGAAACCGGTTAAAAAAAAGCACACATATAAACAAGTATAACAATATCATAAATGCCACAGTGCATATATGTGTGAGATACAGAGTAAGATGAAGAGGGTCATGATTAACATTTTAGGGGGCAAGTTCAGAGAAGTCATACTACTAAAGGGGACATAGACCTTCACTTTTAAAGAAAGGAGTTTGCCATGCAGATAAAGATAACAGATGCATGTAGCAGACAGACAATTTACCTATAAAAGGAAACAGAAGCGTGAAGAACTCGGTGTTTTTAGAGTACTTTAAGCAGTAAATACGTATTGTCACAAATAATTTTATGCTGAATCGAGGGGTTCAAATATGTCTAAGCCAGCTCTCCTTCAGGTTTTAGTTCACTGTGAAAAGTACAATTCACACAAAAGTAACTACAATACTGTTGGGCTGAGGTGATAACTCTTGTAGAAATAATATAGACACTACATGCTATAGACATTTGGAGGCAGGAGAGATGGCTTCTGTTTGGGGTGATCAAAGAAGGCTCAAAAGAGATAACATTGAAGCCGGACCTGGAAGGAGAGATGAACCTAGATACAAGGCATTCCAGGTAGAGGGACTGTACATGAGCAAAAGCACTGAGCTAAGAAAGTTCCTCACAGAACCCAGAAAAGAGAAGGTGCAGGGGAGCAGGAGCATGCCTGAAGGAGAGGATCAACCCTACATGATTCTCATGGGACTGGGGGAATGGTTCCTCCTGTGTATTTGTCTGTAGCATCCATACACTGCCCAGACCTCCCTCGGTGCTCTCCAGCAGTTACTACAGAGACATTCCTTATACCAGCTCCCTTAATTCTGCCGGAAGAATCCTTTCTCCCAATAGCATGGCAAGCCATGGACACTGTATTCAAACACTCCTGGACTCAGCTCTTGGTTCAGCTCTTCCCTAGCTATATCAGCCAAACAGTTTGAACCTCGGATTCCTTACCTATAAAACAGAGTTGATGACATGATCTTAGAGGACCATAACGAGAATTCAATGAGCAGCAAATGACTGCGCTTCCCTCATCCTTATATAACTTTTTAATAAATGCCACTGCTTTACGTTCCAGTCTTTACCCCTTTCCTGATGCTTTCTTCCTTCCTCACTCCCTAACTCACACTGTACCTAAGGCATCAGCTGGGACAGAGTTTGTGAAAGGAAGCTCAGATGGAGATTGGCAGACGGGAAATTTATTGGGGAGCGGTTTAGAATCAAAACGTAGAGGAGAAGAGTAGGATTGGGCAGGAGGAAAAGTTGGATGCTGATGCAGTGTTAACAAATACTTTTAAAAGAATGGCCCTTTAAGACACAGAAAATGGTGCAGTGATAGCCAGAGGGAAAGGGGATGAGGGTAGGTGGAGGTGGGCGGGGATGGAAAGAGACTTCGCTTAGGGCAATGGTGCATGATGCTGTGTGCAAATGTACTTTTATTGAATCACCCCAATAAAATAAATAAATAAATAAATAAATAAATAAATAAATAAATAAATAAATAAATAATAAATAACGGAATGGCCCTTCAAAGTTGTCCTCAGTTGGGATGAAGGGGCTGGACCTTTAGACCCCTTTATAGACCTGTCACTCCATGCAGGCTGCCCCCAGGAAGGAGGAATGACTTAAGGTGATACCACTTTCTTCACCTAGGGGCAGCTGGGGGAGTAAGTGCTTCATCTTGAAGGGAGATCTGAGAGGCACATCACAATGTCTACTATGATATCTGAGAAAAGAAAATTTAAATACTTCTCTAAAAGATTATTTTATAGCAGGCTAGAATTCATGTATGGATTTTACTGATAGCCAAGAAGATATGGAATTCACAAAGCAAGAGAAACTTGTCCATATTCAGAGCATTGTATTAGCTTCCTATTGCTGCTATAACAAATTAATACTAATTTAGTGGCTTAAAACAACATAGATTTATTCTGTTACAGTTCTGGTGGCCAGAAATCTGAAATGTGTCACTAGGTTTAAGTCAAAATGTCAGCAGTGCTGGTTTCCTCTGGAGGCTTTATAGGAAATTCATTTCCAATACCTTTTCTAGCTTCTAAAGGCCACCTGCACTCTTTGATTTGTGATCCCTTCCTCACATCACTTTAATCTCTTGCTTTCATTGTTTCAACTCCTTCTTCCTCCTTTGACCTTCTTGCCTACCTTGTATGTGGACCCTTGTATTACATTTAAGGCTCACCAGATAATCGGGACTATCTCCCTATCTCAAGGTCCTTAACACAATGACACCTTCAAGGTCCCTTTTGCCATATAAAGTAACATTCACAAGTTCTGTGGATTAGGACATGGACATTTGGGGGAGCCGTTATTTAGCCAACTGTAAGCATTATAGTCAAAACTTCTTGCACTGGTACTACCTGTTGAGTGGGTTTATCTGGAGGTTGTTAGAATGGCCATGTTAACATACTCTTGTTCTGGTCTGCCTCCCTTAACATCAAGATCATGGGGCCAAATAACATATTCTCCAGCAAACCCCTAACATGTTTGAATGAAGTCAGAAAACTCTCTTCACTGTTCTTACAAAAGGAAGCCGGAAGAAGACTATACTAAGAAACCTTCAAGTCTACGCTAATGGAGAGCTGAAAACTAAATAACATCTATAAAAGTCACGGAGGAAAACCAGACACTCCTCAAATGCCACCTGAAAAAGAGAGACACCCTCCAATCTCCAGTCTCCCATTGGCTGAACCTAGCTGGAAGTAATTTTCAAGGGAGCTTAGGAAATGTGATTTGCATGGAGTCAGCCCTTGTGATATAGAACAGAGCAGGAGAAATTGGATATTAGGGAAAGTAATCAGCACATTAAACTGAATCTCAGAATAACCAGGATTGAAGTTCTTGCTAAGTAAGTTTGTACTGGCTATTTCTACTTTATCTCTTCAGATTTGTCCAAATATCCAGATACTCTTTTGCATAAAGACAATTTTTCACTCCACGGGTTTCTTACACCCTGAGTTATAAATCATACACATTCCTTGTGTATGATTTCAAGACTGCTTTCTTGGCCATGCCTTTGAATTTCTTACCATCTACCTTCCAGCAACAAGGACACATAGGAGCTGGGGAAGCTAGGGGCTGGTGGCACATGTTGGATCCACCAGAGATTGGGCCAGATAGCAGAACCAGAATGGCCAGCAAGAGAAACACCTTGCTTCACAGTAGGTTTTGACTAAATGGTAACTATCCAGAGTACATTTTAAATGGTTATTATGGTTTCTGTGCTTAGAGGCTGATGCTTTACATTTCCACTCAGCCTCCTTCCACTGAGCCCCAGAGCTGTGCCAGGCCTCTAATCTACCCTTTTGCCAGGCCTATGACACCATCTTTTTTTTTTTTTTAATTCTCACCTGAGGATATGTTTTTATTGATATTTAGAGAGAGGAAAGGAGACACAGAGAAAGAGAGAAACATTGATTGGTTGCCTCCCATACATGCCCCGACCCGACTGGGGATGGAACCCGCAAGCTAGGTATGTGACCTGACCGGGAATTGAACCTGCAACCTTCTGGTGCATAAAAGGACGTTCCAACCAACTGAGCCAGGGCATCCATAACACTGTCTTAGCTGGATTTTATTTTCTAATAACCTACAGCAGTACACTGAGATCAAGTCATTATAACCCTGAATAGAGATGCAGACCAAATGGAGGTATTTTTAATCTTGAAAAGCTTCTGGTTCCCCCCCCCCTCCTTCTCCCTCCTTTAACTTTTAAAAGTTGTACCTGAAGTTGCAAAGAAATGTACAGAGAAGTCCTGTTCACCCTTTGTCGCATCTCCCCCAATGTTGACTTCTTGCATAACTATGATATAATGTCAAAACCAGGCAGATGCCATTGCTACAACCCACAGAAAAGAGGCTTGCTTTTACAAGTTGTAGCAGACACCTCAGTGCTGGGGATGGCGGTGGTCGGCACTGTGGTAGCGATAATAATCCCATATAATCACACAGTGCTTTTGTACTTTCCAAAGCTCTTTTGTTCCTTCCCACTAATACAGGGGTTCTATTAGCAAGTTTCTCACTCAGCCAAGGGTTGCTCGGTAATTCAAAAGCCAAAAGGCTCATTATAGGTGAGCTGCTTTCCATTTTCTCCTAGGACAGAAACATCAAGTTACCCCATCAAAAGGTGGCTCGGTTCCCTTTCTCCTGCACTTTCTATTGATTGAGGGAAGTTTCTTCTCTTCAGAGGCAGAAGAGAAGAAACTTTACGCAGCCGCTCCCTTTGCTTTTACCTGCCTACACCTAGTCTTGTTTGCCTGTCCAGGGCTTCCTCACCCTCTAAGATTAAGGCTGGGTGTTACCTCCTCTGGAACACCATCCTCTGTACTGCCTGTCAAGGTAGCTTAGGTACCTCTCCTCTGTATTGAACCAGCTCCTTACTTATGTCTGTCATAAGCTTATTCGTATTGTCTATTATGTTGCCTGTATCCCCTAATAAGTAGTGAGTTCTTTGAAGAAAGGGATTACATTGTTTAAGCCTTCATTTCTATCCTCAGCACATTTTTTAAGTGGATGAATAAATGGATTCCTGTAATACTTCTATGTCAATCTAGAAAGATGAAAAACTTTAGTAACAACTGAATGAAAGATATGAGAATAAATGAATCTTAGTTTATCTCCTCTCGAGGTCGGTCTCCTATACTTACTTATTGCAGATGTTGCAAGGTTTAGAGATAGAGAACAGGTAATGATGACAGAGCTGGAGTTCATATAATCTCAACAAGATAGGCTGATGGCAAGAAAGCACGAAGATTAAATTTAATAGAGGTAAATATAAATGTTTCGTTTCCTGTTAAACATGGCAGTTTGAATACCTGCATATATTTCTGTTTTCTTCCAAAACTCCACCACAGTAACACATAAGGAACTTAAATAGGTATAAATCTACAAGATTAAATGTGCCTGTGTCTGACATCTTTGCCTATAGGAAACCGTTTGAATATCAAGAAGATAGAAATCACAACTTTAATATAGACAGTGAAGACATTGAAATTGTTGAAGATTTTACCTTGGCTTAGTCATCAATTCAAATGGAGACTACAGCCAATTAATCAAGAAAAGGCTGAGACTCAAAAGAGCAGCAACGGAAGATTTAAGAAAAATCACCAAGAGCAAGCATGTGTCATTGGAGACCAGGGCTAAGAGCATCCACACCCTCGTACTCCCAATTATCATGTGCAGGTACAAAAGTTGGACAGCAAAGAAGGCTGATAGGAAAAAAAATTGATTCATTTGAAATGTGGTGCTGGAGGAGAGCTCTATGCATGGCCTGGACCCACCAGAAAGATAAACGAGTGGGTCCCAGGGCTAATTAAGCCTGAAACATCACAGGAGATAAAAATGGCAAAACTGAAACTCCTACTTCAGGCACGTCATGAGAAAGCAGGGTTCTTCGGAAAAGACAGTAATGCTGGGAAAATAGAAGACAGTGGGAAAAGAGGGAGACCAAATATGAGGTTGGTTGACCCCACAAAAGAAGCCATAAGCAGCAGTCCACAGGAGCTGAGCAGGGCTGTGAGGACAGAACACTGTGGACATCACTCGTTCATGGAGTCACCAGGAGGTGGAGCTGACTCAGTGGCACGTCACACACGTAAATCTGTGTGATTAAAAAAAAATGAGTCTTGACAGTACATGTAGGCAATATGAACAAATTGTGGAAGCCTGAGAAAAGACGGGTGTGTGAAAAATGACTTAGCAGAGCTGGAAAAGCATAAACTCAAGTAGCTGCAGGGGTAAGAGATAAGAGAAAAAAGTATATATTGGCCTCTGCCCGCAGTTTCTGGCATAGAACTCCTAAAACTCTTGGGAATTCCCTATGTGATAAGAACACTCTGGGACACCTCTTGTTCTAATATTGGTCTTTGACCTCTGTTCTTGACACAGAGCTCCTGAAACTGTTGTAATTTCCTGGGTGGTAGCAGTGTCTTTTGTTCTCTTGTGGCTCTGGGTGGCTCCTGGATGAGGGCTGGTCACAAGAAAAACCAAGCCACGATCAGATGCTTATCATTTCAGCCCTGCCCTCCGTTCTCTTGAGAGGCAGCAGGGCTGGAGTCAATGACTGAGCATGGCTATGTAACAAAGCCTCCACACAAAAGATCGGGGTTCGGAGAGCTCCTGGGCTGGCCGCATAGGGAGATGCTGAGAGTGTGGCTCGTCCAGAGAGGGCATGGAGACTCCCTGCCCCTTCCCACATGCTTCCCCCTACTCATCTCTTCCATCTGGATATTCAGCTGTATCCTTTATCATAATTGGCAAAAGTAAGTAAAATGTTTCCCTGAGTTCTGTGAGCCACTCTAGCAAATTAATGAAACCTGGGGAGAGGGTTGTTGGAACCTCCTCTCTATAGCAGTGGGTCAGGAGCGCAGGTGACAACCTGAGTTTACGAACAGCACCTGAAAGGGGGGTGGGGACTGAGCCTGAGCCTGTGGATTCGGATGCTGTCGCCAGGTAGAGAGTGTCAGGTCTGAGTTCAAATCTCAGACATCCTGCCGGTATCCAGAACTGCTTGTTGATGTGAAGCCTCCGCACCCTTGGTGACGGGAAGTTGTGAATACAGTGCCTGTGTGATGGTGGTAGTGGTGTGAGTAGTAAAGGAGACCCAACAGGGAAGAAACACAGTAGGGAAGAACCGGGTTCTTTCCTGCACAGGTGGGAGACTGAGTTGTTTGTTTTTTATGAAGGGTATGAAGCCAATGAGAAGTACAAAATCCTGGAAGGATTTGGGTATTAAGGCCTTGGGTATCTGAAGGTGGGGATGTGGGGGAGGACTGAAAACACAAATGTTATTTAGAAGTCTTATAAGGAACTACTGGGGACTCAGATTCCCTCTTGTACCTCTTGTACCATGCCCACCCCAGCAAATGGGTATTTCACCTTTGGTTTTTGTCCCTTCCCTTCCCTTCCCTTCCCTTCCCTTCCCTTCCCTTCCCTTCCCTTCCCTTCCCTTCCCTTCCCTTCCCTTCCCTTCCCTTCCCTTCCCTTCCCTTCCCTTCCCTTCCCTTCCCTCCCCTCCCCTCCCCTCCCCTCCCCTCCCCTCCCCTCCCCTCCCCTCCCTTCCCTTTCTTTTCTTTCTTTCAGCACTGAAAGGGTTATATAGGAAAGAGGATTTGTTCTATATAGTTTTAGGATACAAGACTGACAAAAAAAAAAAAAGTTAGATAACACCTCAAAAGAGCAAAGAAACTAATCGATGTGGGCAACAGCTATTAAACACCTGTTAAAAACTGGCTTTCTGTGTGAAAGGTGTTCTCTTCACACCCTCTTGTGTTCTGATGAATCCACCATGAGCCAAGGAGAGATGTGCTGGTCTGTTGGAGTTCTCTGTTGAGCAGATGGGCTTGGTGACTTTTTGTGGATCTGTTAATTCATTTAAAACAGGGCAAATATAACTAGTATTAAAAATGAGTTTCTTGGCTTGATAGAGCTCTGCTTGAGTTTAAATAAAGAGGAAACTTGTTGGAGTGTGTTGATTTCTAGCTCTTGAATTGGAAGCGCAAAACCATCCCGAAGTAAGTCCCACAGATATTTTCCAGGCCCCAACTCAAGGAGATGGAGAATAATTTGCCAGCAAATAATAATTGAAAGAACTTAACATGTGACTGTGCTGAAACAACCCCCAGAGTTGGGCTTCAGTCATCCCACATCTTCTGAATCCTGAGCCTTCCGTTGTGCAAGCTGCAGATAATTGACACCAGGCTCTGTGTCAGCTTTCTGAGGCTCACCCTCACCGGTCCAATCAGAGTCTAATTATAAGAGCTACTCCTACATCTCCAGAGGCAACATGCTTAGAATTCCTCCCTAAATTATTAATCAAGAGGAAAGATACATTTGCCTGATTCAGTCCTACAGGGATCAGTTTTCCTGTACCGTATTTTTATTTATTTGTGCATAAAAGTCAGTTTTAATGGTTACTTACTTTTATCATTTCCTAATTTTTCTAAGGGCCTAGAGGATAGAGTGATCGGATTAGTATGTGTTTCACTCCATCTAACTGCAATTGTAGCACAACCTTCCCCTGTAACAGTTGCATAGTCCAGGAAAGTATTTGGTTTATAAATTGCTTCAGTTGTTAAAGATTTATCTGCTCACACTCCCAGTCACTGGAACTAACCAAGTCTGGCACGAGAGCATTGGGCTATAATGATGTCCCCTCAGATTCGATGTGTCCCAATATGAACTCTATGTCATTTTCTTTGCTCTCCTCAATGGCACCTTCTTTTCTGTTCTCAGTCAGTTGCCCAAGCCGGAACCCTGGACACTTCCATTCTGTGTCATACGCCACATTGAATTAGTCACAAAGCCCCTATTTGCCCCTTCCAAATGTCTGTCCCCTCTTTTCCATTCCCAGTGGCCTCGCCATCTCTCACCTGGACCATTGGAAAAGACCCCTAAGTGACCTTCAGGTTTCTCATCTTTCCACTGTCACTGTCCAGTCTCTTTATCAAAATCCTGCTGGCTAAGTGATAAATATAATGTATCCCTTAAAAGCCACTCAGTTGTTCCATAATATCTTTGTTTTAGAGTTCAGATTTCTTAGCAAATGATACTGTGCAGAAGACGGTATAGGGTTACAGTTTGTCCTTACTTACATGACAATTCCAATTTCATGTACTCCCAGGGAGTTCTTCACGTTCTCATAGATCTTTTTGCCAAAAATCAGGGGAACAATTTTATAGAAAAAGAAATTAGTGAAATAAGCAAAATATTTTTTTTCCTGAGCCATGGAAATAGCTAAACTGAGCATGAAATTGTTACCATAAATTCTAAATAAGTTCTGTTCAGCTCCTGTCTGTGTATTTGGGAGCTGTGGGTAACTTCTCATTATGTGAATTTTCTGGGTGCATGTCATAAAATATTTGCAATATTAAGATGATAAATAGACACCCATATAGTATCTCAAGAGTAAAAGGCAATCTTAGGATTGGAGAAGAACCTAGCTAGGGGATTTTAGGATTCAGAAACAGAAAGTGATGTGAGAAAGGAGTGAAGGGTAAGGTATTCTCTTGAGCCACACCTCTGGTGATTCTTTCTTTTACCTCAATTGGAAAATGAAAATTATTTTAGTTGAGTCATGGAGGACTAGAACATCTTAATCAAAATCTCAACATTTTCAAAATGGCTAGATTACTTTTTTATCAGGATGAGGGAGGAATAGTCACATCAGCAGCTCCTCTCCATCAATTATCAAACATTTCTCAAGCATCTACTATGTGCCCCACAAATAATAAGGACGTACTTTATAGATAAATAGTTTTATGTACGTGGAGTGCTGCAAAGGAGAAATATCCATTGCATTTGATGGAAGGAGCTGTCATAGCTCAGGGAGCTCTCTGAGGAAGTGACGTTGAAGACAAGATGGGACAGATGAGAAACTCAATGAAGACTAATGGGAAAGGTATTCCAGGGAGAGGGAACAGCATGGATGATGTTTTCCAGATGGGAGAGAATGGAACGGAGAAAATGCCAAAAGCTACAATCTGACAGAACCAAAAGAGAGGGGAGAATAAGGAACAGAGGAGCTGGAGGGGTAAGCAGGGACCTTCTTGCCTTTATTAAGAGTTGTGGACAGTATTCAAACTAGAGGCTAGAGCTAGTTCTGGAAATGCCTTGGCTGTGGAAGTCGATGTATTCGTTAGATAGTGGTAAAGGAAAGTCCTTGTGTGCAGGAACATTTTAATCGTTTTATCTCTGGTTTCTAGCACAGAGCCTGACCGTGGTTGATGCTCAGAAACTGAACAGATGCATTCAGGCAGCATGGCACTTTCGTGGCTATTGCCTCAGTCACATCTCAAAGTGGTGCTAGGTCTAGGTGTACTGTACCTGTCTCACAAGGAGGAAATCAGGGCTCAGAGTGACACACCAGGGGAAGAGCCAGGAGGAGCCAGGTCCTGTCACTCCCAGCCCACTGTACCAGTAGGAGCACTAACATAGTATTGAATTTTATCAAATTGGGATGTATATTTTTTTAATAATTAAATTTTTTTATTATGAAAATTGTCAAACATATACAAAAATTGAGACTTGTGCAAAGAATGCTCATGTACTTATTGCCCACATTCAGTAGTCATTTGCTGATTTACACTATATATCACTTAAAATATTTTCTTTCCTAATGTATTTTAAAACAAATCCCAGCATGATCTCTTCTCATTCCTATAATATTCAGAAACTATAAAGAAAAAAGGCAGGACATTTTCTTATATTACCACAATGCTCTTATCACACCCAACAGAATTAAAAATAATTTTTGTTGTGATCTAATATGCAGTCCATAACGACTTAAAATTTTCTTTTTTCTAATCAGGGTCTAAGCAAGGTCTATACATTACATTTGTTTGTTATGCCTCTGAAGTATAAAGGGGGAATTTAACAACAAAGTAAGAAAGACATACTTTTAAGGACAAAAGAAGCCCACAGCCTGTTACGTGAGTTTAGATTTATGAAGTGCTCCCACCCGGAGCCTTCGTGTTCTCTGCCGCGTGGCCCTGCTGTCTGCAGCCGCTGCTGAGATCCCTGCACCAAATTGTTGCAGAGTCAGGGCTGATTGCTCTCTCTCCTGAGCACCTCCTGCCCCCCCACAGCCCTGATAAATGCTCGTTCTGTGCTCACTGGACAGAGGGCTGCAATGTGAACCTCCCAGTCAGCCTCAAGTCTGGAGAGCCTGTACCAACGGGAACCTGCCTGAGCCATGGTTTCCAGTTGACTTCGAGTCTTAAACCCAAAATCACACTAATGATATGCTGAGAAGCTTTCATTTGGGAAGCATATTGGAGAGACTGAACAAAGTCTTTTCATTTTGACCTTGTCAACCTACCTTACAGAATTTACTATAGACAGGAATCTCTAGCTGTATCAGAAATTGGTTATTAAATGGTTGCTTCGGGTGACCAAGCCATTCTGAGACGGCCATCGACCTGTCCATGCCAGGAGCAAAAGAGGCCACAGCACAGGCACTTGTAGAGGAAAGTGCAGAATCCGTTTAGGGGAGAAGCACTGGGTGAGTCTGGGACTAGAGAATTTGAATTTGAGTCCCAGCTCTGCTGTGTGACCTTGGGCAAATTATCTAGCCTCTCTGAGTCCCTATTTTCTCTCTGTTTTCTTCCCATTGCGCTTCTGTTTATCTAGGAATAGTGGGTTATCCTCCCTATAATATGTATCTGTAGGTCTCAGGATGCTATTAAAAAATAAATCTCATAGCTTTTAAGACAAATTTCAGATGCTGAAGAAATAGTCTTCTAGGCAGATTGGAATTTCACAAAAGACTATGTTGATATGAATTTTTATCTTCACTTTATTTGTGTACTGGACTATTCCGTTTCTGAAATATTTTCATATCTGTTTCTTCATTTGATCCTCACAGCAACCTTGTACTGTAAAGTAGTATCCCCATTGTAAATAAGGAATATAAAATTTAAGAGATTTAATTGTTTTTCTTTTCCATTTATTGAGCACCCAGTTTATTCCTGACCCTGAACGATGCCCTTTACAAATGCTATTGCATTTCATTTTCAAACAGTCTGATGAGATCGGTGTTATTTTTCTATTGTACACTTGAGAAAACTAAGTCTTCTCTGAGATGAATAACTTGCACACAATCCAAACCCTGCATCAGTAACCAACCTTAAGTTTTAAGGGTCATATTCATTTCAGAGCCTTAACACATAAAATTATAGCCCTGGCCCATGTGGCTCAGTTGGTTGAGCACTGTCCCATGCACTGAAAGGTCACCAGTTCAATCCTGGTCAGTGCACTTGCCTGGGGTGTCAGGCTCAATCCCCAGTAGGAGGGTGCATGCAAGAGGCAGCTGATAGATCAACACATTGATGTTTCTCTTTCTCTTCCCCCCCTCTCCCTTCCTCTTTCTCTAAAATCAATACAAAAATATATATTTTTAAAATACCATTATAACAGGCTATCCCCAATTGCCTGAGGAGACAAGCTTTTTCAAATTCAAAAAGTTTCTGTGCTGACTCCATTTTGCAGTAATTCTGATAATCAAAGAAAATCTGCTTTTATGAGTCTAAAACAAAACTGCATGAAGCCAAATTGAAATTTGATGTATCTAATTTTCAGAGTTATACTCACACAGTATGGAATAGCTGGTTGGGGATTAAGACTGTTGTTTGCCTATAAAACTTAGTTCATTTCACACATTAAAGAATTCCTGAACATTTGCCTGAACCTCTTAAAAGGATCTCCAGCCAAACTACACAGAAAAGTGTTCTAGTCAAAACAAATTATTCCAATTCTACTGAGAGAGAGGGACACAACATACCTTGATTCAGTGTGCTATTAAAAATTGTTCTAAATGGCTTGAACTACTACTTAGAAGATTTGGCAAACTAAAGGGTCAATTTTCCTTCCCTGAAGTCTTTATTTAGCTCATGCAATTCAGCAAACATTTATATTAGCATTTATTAACTGATAACTATGTGTCACACTCTATTCCAAGTGTTAGGGATACAGAACATATGAGTGTCTTGCCCTCAGGGTGTCCATCACTGAGTACTTAATGCTCAGTGCTAGAATTATACAAGAGATTGGCATATATGCAATCTCTCCCTTTCTGGAATTCAGGAAAGATGGCACACTTACCCTGTTGTCTAGGATTCGTGGTTAAAGGTTAATTCTAATGAATTCAGTATTTAATCTGTTTATCTTTCTATCCTTCTGTCTCCATCCCTCTCTCTCTCTCTCTCTCTCTCTCTCTCTCTCTCTCTCTCACACACACACACACACACACACACACACACACACACACATACACACAGTAGTTTAGACCAGAAGTAAGCCGAACAGCATGTGTAAATTTTTAGCAGTGGAAAATTCCATGTCCCCCACTTTAACACCGAAGCAGGTTGACAACTTGAGAGATGAGCTCAGTCAGAGGCTGAATTAACAAGTTAGTAAAATCCTTAGGCAAATAACCAGTTTGGGGAAATCCACTGAAAATCCTCCCAGTGGCCAGAGGTCAGCCCTCTTGAAGGCCAGCATGCATTCCAATGCATATATGGGTGGGAAGCTAGTCTTCTAAAGCCATTCATAAAAATAGTACTCTTCCCAGCATGACCACTTCAAAAACAGCCAGAGTTAGAAAGCTCTAGGGTATGTCTATGACACCCCTTCTGTGGCTGCCTTGCTCAGAAATCCCAGAGACACAAGAAAAGTAGAAGCAGTGAAATGGGAACCACTGATTATTTTCTGAGCTTCATGTAAATAGAATTAGTTCTGTTCCTTGATACAAAATAATTTTGGAAAAAGTATTGCTTCTTGGACTTGAAATATAAATAGTAATGTATGCCTGATCCTGGCATATGGATTTGGTTAAGATTCTAGGTGAGGAAGAGCAATAATATAGGGTGTCCTCCCAAAATGTATACACACACTTTGAATAAATATAAAGGCAGTATTTATTAAAATACATTTCATTTTCAAAATTGAGCTATCAGCTGTTAAAATGTGTATACATTTTTTTGGGACATTCTGTATGTTTGGGGTTTTCCAGTTTTAAGCACTTTTATTTATCTATTCCATCTTCCTCCCTCTATATCTATACACTTTAGCTTGTGTCCACCCTCTTTTCAAAAAGTGCTAATTATTATCAATTGATGGTGCTTTTAAAAAATCAGTGCTGCTTAAAATGATGAAAATGAAGTACGCTGTATTTTAGATATTGAGAACAACATTGCATAGGGGTGGAGATGATTCCACATTTACGAGGAAACAGTGCCTCTGAGAGGGTAAGTGATTTTCCCAGCATTATTCAGAGCCAGTTTA
The DNA here is from genome assembly GCF_054644295.1 of Miniopterus natalensis. Taxonomy (NCBI): domain Eukaryota; kingdom Metazoa; phylum Chordata; class Mammalia; order Chiroptera; family Miniopteridae; genus Miniopterus; species Miniopterus natalensis. The sequence continues at coordinate 32,079,856 of NC_142091.1, forward strand.
CACCCAACAATTCTGGCTCCAGGGCATGGCTTTGAGACCCTTATTACTCTTCTCATTCCAGCAGTAACGGCTTAATCTTTCACAAAGATTTAACCTGCCTCAGTTTCTCCATTGTAACACAATCTGACTGTCTTGGCTTTTTCCCAGCGTAGAGATATCCCATTACCATCTAGAAAGCACTTGATAATCCTCACAGGGAGCAGATATTTAAATGGTGGATCCTCTTTTTATATTCACAACAAGAAACCAGAAAATTAAAAGCAGTTAGGCACTGGCCTGTGAGCCCCTTGAGGCCAAGATCTGTCCAGTGGACTGGGTATCCCTAGCAATCAGCATTGCGCCTGGCATATAATAAACCCTGGAAACAATGTCTACTGATGAAATGAAAGAAGGATGTTTCCCCGCAAAGAAATGGAAGCATTTACAATTGTTCACCAGTATCTCATTCCTGGACCAGTGATCAGATGCTGCGCTAAGAATAGATGGACACTGTTTCTTCTGCATCCTTCCCACACACCCTGGTGACAAGGACAGTCATGTCCAGGTAAACACTATTGTGAGCCCAATAGCCTACACACCGTTGACATTTGCCCTAGACCTTTTGGAAGGTGCCCCAAAGCTTGAGCTTCCTTAGATTATAAACTTCCCAAAGCTTCCAGTTCAGGTTTGTCTATAAAAAGCAGCACTTCCCCGTGCAGTGGGTGGTCTCTTCAAACTCCTTCCCCTGCAGTGTGGAAATGAATAACTCAGCGGGAAAACAGCCTCTGTCGCCCGGATGCTGGGAACCCCGCTTGCAGCCCTATGATTTCACCAGTTGTTCTTAGAGCGGTGCAGTGCCCATGATGAGAAACAGGCAAAGGATGCTCCTGTCCTCGTTAATGCCCCTAGGGACTGCATGTGCATTTGTCCTGACAGGAGCCACCGTGGTATTAGCAGCAACAGCCAGCTTACTTTTACAAAATGCTTCTTGTCAAATCTCATTGTGATTCACCAAACCGTTTGGTGAGTGGAATCTTACAATTCTCAGATGAGCAAACTGAGACTCAGTAATTTCCCAAGGCCTGGTTTTATTTCGTTTTTGTTTTGTTTTGCTAATGGCAGGATTACGATGTAAAGTTGGCCCCCTAGCTTAGCTCACTGCTTCCTCTGAACTGCCAGCCTAGCCATCTGGCCGAGGTCATAACTGTGGATGTGGATGCTACCACCAGCTCACTTGAGAGGACATGCCCATGGCTCCATGCTCTAGTCTAACCACTGAGCCTATTGCTCCCTTCTCTCAGACACAAGGCTGACCATCTGCGCTTTGAAGGTGTGAGCCGTTGGGCAGGGTTAATCACTGCAGATTACTCCTACTGCATTAAACAATCCCTGCCCCCTCACAGGAGACAATGTCTCCTTTCCTAGGTGAATTATAAGGTAGACTTGCACTCTGGGTCTCCTCCACCACCCTTGACAAATTACAAAGGTGCAGGTGTATGGTAGGGCCCCGTCTCATGAGTAATGCAGTGTTATAATCTTGTCTTTGCTTCATCAGTAGCTCAAAGCCTTGAAATGATACTGATAGATGATATTCCTGAAAATGGCAGTGGCTTTGGAATGAGACATCATTCTTCTGACCTCCTAATCACTTCAGATTTGTGAGAGGAACCAAGCAACCATTTAGTGGTTGTCCTGCCAGTGAGCAGTTACACCTTGGAGCCAAGTGTCCCAAAGTATGGCCATCTGTGGCTCATTCCTTTTTGGCCTGGTAGAGACATCAAATGATAATAGGCAGAGTAAGGCTGTACTGGGAGCTCTAGGAGCAGACACAGGTTTCCATTTTACTTGACTTTTGCAAGCAATGACCCCTTTAGGTCCATCAGCTCTCTCTTGTAATTTTTCCAACATATCTTATAGTAGATACAATTATTATTTCTTTTTTACTTAAGAGAAAACTGAGCCCTGAAAGGTTAATAACTTTCACAGTGATGCACAGCTATTAAGTGGCAGAGCCAGGCTGACCCCATCGACATAACCCAAGTCTTGTACCCTGTCTACTGTCATCAGCCATCATCCAAGTGAAAGCAAATGGCACAATCCCAATATGACTGTGTCTAGTCAGGAACAACCTGATTTAGACACCCAAGAGTGTGGAAATTTTTAACAAGTTGGCTTAAGCACATGCAGGGGGAAAGAGCTAGCTGGAGGCAATGCTTCTTGAAACTCCTAAAATATTTGCCTAGAAGTTGGTTTTCAGTGGCTTGTTTCTTGTTATAGAAAAAAACAACAACCAAGAAACAAAAAATAGATAACTTGGCATTTTAAAAGCATTTCCCAGTCACCTATTTCACCCATAGCAAGACAGAATAGGTGCTTCTTCTTCAACACAGTCTCCTACCTCAGCATTATCATGCTTAATTTCCTTGTCAGTGTCCCATTCTGTCATCAAACTCCTTCAGGGTCTCTTATTCAAAACTATATGCCAAGCACTTGCTACAGTCCTGTGTTTAGACCCTGAGGTTTGGGGAACAGAGATGAGTGAGACATCCTCACTCTTTAAGGAGTTTATGGTGCACTAAAGACCAGTATGCACATAATTAATACAGCAGGTGAGAGGAAGGAGAGCAAAGATGTCAAGAAGAGGGGTAGAGAATTGAGGAGGCCTTAGGTTCTAAAGGAGAATTCAAGTATGTAGCACTGATTCTAGCTCAGTACAGGTGCCTAGTAAACATCTATTCCCCTTTAGATGATACAAAGATCAGAGCACTTTAAAATCTCATTTGAATGCTCTCTTGAGTGTTAGTAATACCGTTGTAATAATCTGGTTGTTATTTAACAGGAAGGGAGTGAAAGGGGGGAGACCAAATAATATAGGCATGCCATTGATACAGCTTTGCAAAAAAGCTGCACTTAACACTTTTCAAGTCTATTCTTTGCTCATTGATGGGGGAAAGGGATTGGACAAAGGCTGTTCAGTGGCATGCCCAGTAAGATCTGAGTGATGTGGGAAGGTGCTTACCTGCTTGCCCGTCAGTCACACTTGAAAACAGAATGGGCATGGCCACTGCAAGCATGAGAAACCTGAATATGTAAACTTCTAGAGAAAGGATCCACACTTTCTTGGCTCCAGGAGGCCTGGCTCCTGCGACCTCGGTTACAGGGGCATGCTCCCCTGTGCGCACATGGCGCATGGCCACGTTGGGCTCCACACATGGACTAATAGACTTTAATCTGGCCTGAATGCTAAACCACACCCAGCTGCAACACGGAATGGAAACTCAGGACACTGGCCTTGTTTCTGGCTTTGCTGAATTCCCAGCTGCCACTCTTTCAGGACTGGCTTGGAGGAAATGGGACATTGGAACCAGAGAAATGTAACTCCATGCCAATAAAATCTTCCACATACCATCCTCCTGTGCGGGCTTCTGAAAATGCTTCTTTCAGCAGCAGCCCAAGAACCTCCACCTCACACCCACAAGTGACTCGGAAGTGTAATTCTCTGGTAACATTAGCAATTTGATTGAAAAGTGTTTAAAAGGAAAGAACATTTGGGGAAAGGAGAAGGGATTAAGGCTGAATGAACATGGTAGTATTAGATTTTGCTTTAACTTGTTTAAAGATGCTATTTTCATTACTGTTATAAAACATAAAGAGGACATACTACACAGTTTATGTATCTGCTTTCTTATTTATTTCTTCAGCATTTATAACTATAAACTTGATTTTATTCCTGAGAAGCTAGAGACAGCCCCTCTCTCTGTCTCTGTCTCTTACTGTCTTACACAAACACACACGCACATAAACACACAACATTTATATTTGTAAACCCAGATCTTATTTTTTTGCTCTGATGAAATTACTTGTGCTTAAGTTTTATTTTTCAAAAAGGGTCAAAGAGGGTGGTAAGCACTTCTGAACACAGGATTTGTGATAAACAGGATTTTCAAAGTGGAAAAGTTGAGAGTAGAATATATTCCAATTAATGCAAATGCAATAAGATACAGTACAGTGCGATACTTCCCCATCCATAGTGGGGAGTGTGTGCACTGTCAAATATGACTTAGAACCAACATTTCAAAAGCATGGCAGAAAAATTTTTGGAGATCTAAAGAGCCATACAGTAAGGAGACCACAGTTTATTATTAGAGCAAGTATCCTGGTGTGATATATAAAATGTGGCAGCTAGAAGAGCCTTACGAAGTGCTGATCGTGTATAGATTAAGTAACAGAGAGATGTTTGCAATGTATGACACAGCTGAGGTGGGGAGGGCACAGAGACTGCCCAGAGAACAGTAAAAATCACAGCAGGACTTGGGAGTGGCAGTGACTAGACAGGAATAAAGCCTTGAGATTAGAATAGCCTTGGAAAAAGAAGTGCGAGAGGAGGAGCATGTTGTCTTTCCTAACAGAAAAAACAACCCTTCCCATTAAAAATGGGCAATTTCAGCTCCTAGGGCTCCGGTCTCTTCTCTGGCACCCCCGGGCCGCGCTCAGCAGGGGACCCCCTGCGCCCCTCCGGCCCTGGGGCGCCTGTGCGGAGCCCGGGGCGTGGGCGCCCTGCGGGAAGGCGCTGCCCACCGGGAATGTGGCCTCGCCCAGGCGAGCATCTGCGGCGGCGCCTCGGGCCCTGCGCCTGGCGCCCTGCTTCCCCTGCACCCGGGGGGGCACCCGGAGAACGCCAAGCACCCAGAGATCCTGAGCTCCCTCAAGGGCTAAGGACCCCGTAGCGGGGTCGGGCCCAGCTTCACACTCTTCCAGAAGTCCCTGGCGGGCCTGTGCGCAGGCACGGCCACCGGCTTTCCGACCTCTGGCATCGCGCCTGACATGGAAGCCCCTTGGACCAAGGGGCCCAGCAGTGCCGAGGGCGCCCCTCGGCCCTCCTCCCTGCCAGTCACAGCACCGCCCCTGGGGGTTTAAATGCGCATGGAGGAATGCCTGATGCCCAGCTGAATCCCCCCAGGCGGGCCCTGGGCCTGTCCACCCCAGCCTCCCCCTCCCAACCATGGCTTTTCACAATAAACTTTCCGGTGTCGGAAAAGAAAAAAAAATAGGCAATTCCAGCACCTTCAGGCATTTTATAACTGAATTCGTTGAATGGTTCTGCTCACTTCCTCATTCATGACTTAGCTATTCATTCAGAAAATGTTTCTCGAGCACCTATTATGAATGCCTCTTGCATACCGGACACTGTGTTGGGGTCAGGGAATTCAAGGAAAGGGACAAGTGGCTTCTGCCCTCAGCTCAGTCCAGTGGGGGGGATGGGAAACTGCACAAATAACTGCAGTTAGGCGGGATGGGTAGCAGAGTGGCCCAGTGGGGCGGGAGGGCGGCACTGAATGAGATGCTTAAGGAGGGACAGTTGGAGCTGGCCCTTCAGGCTTTTAGCAGGTAGTGCCGCCATCAAAGTTGCAAAGGGGGGAGGCCTGGGAACAGATGGGAGATGTGGTTCAGGGGAGGGGGCGATGTGTGGTATTTATCAAGTGGCAGTGTGGAGCATGGATCAGAAGAAAAGAGTACCCCTCTGTGTCCCAGGCCAGATTATCTTCTCTGAGAAATGCTAATGGGCGCTGTTAGTTGTGCAAAGCTCTGACCACTGCACTACAGTGCTCTGCTAACCTGCCATAAATGTGTGCACTGAGATCCATGCTCACAACAGCAAAAATATCTACCTACGTAGGAATTGTTAAATAAATTACAGTCTAAACTATGGAATGTGATGAAAGGTATTAAGAAGCATGGTATTTATATATTTAGTTGAAGGTAGGGAAAGATTCAAGTTAGGATCTCATATGTATGTGGGTACATTTATGTATATTTATTCAAATGATGTGAGAAATATCTGTGGATGTCCATCACACAACCAGGTATGTACCTCCAGGATAAGCGACAGGGAGGGACAGCAGTGAGAGAAGAAAGAAGGTGGGGAAAGGGAGAAGAGACAAGAGAACCTCTCAATTTTTATTCTTTCTTTTTCTATATAGTTCATATTTCACAACATCCATGAACTTTATTTTGTAACTTAAATAAAATGAAATAATGCCCATGAGGCACTGAGCACAGCCTCCACCATCTGGCCAGCAATATTGACTCTGGGATAGCAAGAAAATATGACTTGCACAAAATGACTTAAATCTGTATACAGCATCGTATTGATGGTTATAAATGTTTCCTCTCTCTGCTAAAATGGAATGAAGTAAATATCTTAAATTATGGCCAATAGATTTTAGTTTCAATATGTGCTTTGCTTACTCAGTCAGTTAGAATTTAATTATTCAAAGCTAAGTTTGAAACAGGAAGCTTTATAAATCTAGATAACAACAGACTTTACTTAAGCACTAAAACTTCCCTGTCAACCATTATGGTTTTATCTTTATAGTACTAAACTTTAAAAATACTTCACATTCAGAGGTCACTGTTGGCTATCATTGAAAACCAAGGTCAAATACTTTCTTTTATGAAATCCCATCCCATGATAACCAATCAATAGGTATTTAGTCAATTGAGTTTCAATTTAATTTTGTGGAGCTTTTTATTTATAATGAATTCAAATACACTGTAAGTAGATAATCTTTAATTATATTCAGTAAATTCTTTTTTTATAAAAAGTTATGAATAAATTGAAAGTCATTGTTTTTTGAAATGTACTGAGAACTTCTGTTAAAATTCTTCAGATGAGTTTCTTTGTAATTAAATGAATCATTTATAACTTGAATTAACATTTTCGCACTTATCTTGAGGGTAAATTGAGCCTTTCAGCTACTAGATTTTCCTAAAGCAAAACACTATTGTGTCAAAGAGATGATAGAACAAGTTGTGATCAGGAATATCAAAACTTCAAATGCTATTTCTTTTTTATATGCTGATTGTGTTAAAAGTGCCTTAAAACCTTTGTTCTTTATTTTTACTGGATTGACATCTGGCAAAAATAATCTTCTTTTTTCTTTCATTTCATTTTTTAATGTTTTAATTGAATTTATTGGGTGACATTGGTTAATAAAATTATACAGGTGTAAGGAGACTTGACTACAGTATACCTGAAAAAATGTTTTTCCTATGAAGATATAATATAACACTTATATTTTCTTAAATTTTTAGACCCATATATTTTTTCAAGCTTGAATGTTTCTAAAATATATTTAATATGAGGCTGTTCTCTACCCCAATTTCCAACCCCAGTGTCCTGAGAAGCTGATTTAAATATATTGTGTGTCTTAGAATTTATGAACTTTCACATGTGGACTTTTTATATTAAACTTATAGGACAGAACTGAGGTACGTCCCCAAGTGAACAACTCCTAGCAGTCCCCCAGGAAAAAAAAACTTATCAAAATTTAATGATGTTTTTTACACCAGTCATCACCAAACACTTGATTCTCTGGTCCATCCAGCTGAGGGTAACTGGAGACTCACCAAAACCTCCATAACATTAGTAATTTCATGGACTTTTCTTTTTGCCTTCTCTTTTCTAAATTAAGCTTTTTATTTTGAGATAATTATGGATCCACATGCAATTGTAAAAAATACTACAGGGAGATCCCATGTACCGTTTACTCAGTTTCCCCAGTGATAACATTGCAGTAAAACTATAGCACGTTATCACAGCCAGAATATTGATATTGACACAACTCATCAAACTGACTTCGATTTTTCCAGTTTTACTTGTACTCATGTGCGTGTGTGGTTAGTTCTCTGTCGTTTGATCGCACGTGCAGGTACCTGTATCCACTGCCACAGACAACAGGCAGGGAACATTTCCATCACCACAAGGACGCCTTGTGTTGCCACTGTCCCCACTCCCTGCTCCTCCCCATGGACTTGTCACAGACCAAGATGGCAGGACATTTTCTAGCTATGTTTTGGGAAATAACCGATTTGCTCTTTTCCTCCTGTGAATGTCTGCAAGTCATTAATACCACCCTGTTGCTCGGCAAAGGAATCAACACTGGGGGCAAGGGGCTGCCTCAGGTGGGCAGCGTTTCTAACTCTCTGGAGGCACAGAACCAAATTTGCCGCCTTTGTTTCCATTCCCAGATTACGCTCGATTTGAGGCCAAAATCCATGACCTACGAGAGCAGATGATGAACCACAGCATGAGCTCCGGGTCCGGGTCCCTGCGAACTAACCAGAAACGCTCCCTCTACGTCAGGTAGGCAATGGAGCTTTTCTTACTGTGATCGGTACTTTGTGAGCCATCCAGCTTGAGGAGACAAAGGCAACAGCCGGTAGCGGTGGAGCATGTGTTCTCGTCAACCCATCCATGCTCATCAATGCACCGCTGGAACACATTAAGTTTAATCACTTCTGAAGAAAGTTTTGAAATGCTATTATGTTAAATTAGTTAAAGGCCCCTTATTTTAACAGATTATTTTTTGACCATGTTATGACCCAGGGTAAAGTTCTTAGCACAGTTGCAATAAAATTAATGAGAGAAAAAAAAAACATTTTTAATTTTGATAAATTTTAAATTGAATATGTAGACCAAGGCTCGGGACATTTGCTCACCATCAGTAATGGGAAGTCAGTATTCCTGCGTGGGATCTACTGCATTAACCTTGGCATATTGATTTGCCATCAGATATAGTCTTTTATATAGTTATGTGTTTTTCCCTAAACGAATTTTGATGGAAAGACTTTCTTCAGTGGCATCTTATTACCAATCATTTCTCAGACCACAAAAGTTACTTGTTCCTTGCCTGACAAAACTCAGTAATTTACCAGAAAAAAAAAAAGATTGATAGAACTTGAGATGCCTTCTAGTCTTTCAGCCTCATAGTCAACTCTTGAGTGAGATCCACCCTCACTCAACTATAACATGTGCTTCTTCTTAGCACAAGCCTCCTATGTTCCTTCCAAAATATACTTCACCAGTACTGACTGTATTTTTAAAAATAATGTATGTATAAACACTCAAAGGGGGAAAGTGGTGTCCAGTTAATGGTCCAGATGAATCCACGTCCCAATGGAGGACCCGTGTCCCTCCTCACTGGACTCCTCTCTTGCCAGTCTGCCCAAGAATCTTATGTGGCTCCCACCTAAGCTCATATTCTCCTCACCTGAAATGTTACTGTCTTTTCCTGGCATGGGGTGTGTGTTACAGATGCTAAATCATGTACTTGAATTGACCAGTCCTGTTGATTCCACTCTGGCTGTAAAGTTATCCCTTGTGTGTACTAGGTAGGCACAGCAGGGCCAAGAAGGGAGCAGGCTTCTGGAAGGCGGCAGGTTCTCGGGGGCCTTGATTTGCTGGCCGCTCTGGCAGGTGTAGCGTCCCTTCTTATTCCAGGCAGTTCCAGTACCTCAGAAGCCCTGAGATTTTAAACTTTAAAAAGTCAGAATATTAATGTTCCACATTTGTCCAACTGCGTTTTGGAAGATTTGGGTATGCTTCTGTGTAAGCTGTGGAAGGAACTATGGAGAAGCACCCCAGAATGTGTCTTTTAGTGACATCACAAATATGATGGAAAGTGACTGTTTCTGTTCTCCTCACCTATGTTTTATTGCTGGTCTTTGTCGTACCAAATATTCTTAAATTTTGAAATGTTTTAGTCTTGGCTAACAACTTGGAAAAGTCATTTAGGTTAATAGGATAGAGATAAATCAGGTAATGGAAACAAAATGATTATATAGAATAAAACTGGAAGGGAAAATTACTGTAGTGTGGTTATCTTGTTAAAAAATGGAATGCACAAAATGTTAATATACTAGAAAAAGTTTGCTGAAAATATATTGATCATAGTTTAGCCCTTTTAATTAAACTGTAGGTAAGGAAAATTAAATGACATGATACGATATTACATAAAACTAATAGACATATTTGGAAGAATAGTATTAATCAGAATCAAATCTTTATTCTCTAATATGCTAATTAAAACTATAACATACAGAAGATTTGAAGGCTTCAGGTAACAAAGAATGTTATCTTGTTAACATTCTAACAGTTGGAAGTTGTACTGAAAGGAGAAACTGCTTTAAAATGAGGGTCAAAACTAGTGAATACTTCATGGGAAATTCTCCAAATGATTTCTCTATAATATACAAAAATGGTATTTCGTTTCCAGTGTTCGATTATTAAGACATATTTTGTATGTAGAGGGCTGACTGCAGCATCTAAATGACTCCTAGAGGCATAGAATTAGAAGAGATACGGGCCATGCATAGAGTGAAAATCAGAGGGAAAGAACTTAGAGCATCCCCTGGCCTCGTTCTTATGTGATGTAAAAATACAGAACCCTCCCACCCCTGCCCACCCCACAAAAGGCAATAAAATAAAATGAATAGCAAGGCCTATGGGGAATCCTTACTAAAAATAATTTGGTAAGTTTATAAGTTTGTTGTTTGGGTTGGGTTTTTTTACACCAGTTTTGGCTATAGGATTTTCATGGAGATGCTTGCTTTATCTAGAGTGCTTGACTAGGACTAGTGCCAGGTGGCTATGCTTATTTTATAAAAGCAACTAGTTGCTCTCTCAAAATAAATGAGTAGCAGAGTTTCTCTGATTATGTAACTATCAGAAAACGAGCACGTCCCTTTGATCTGAGAATGACAAACTGGAGTATTATTCTCTTTAGTAGTATTTAGTGTTATTCTCTTTAGCTTTATGTAACTCGAGAGCTGGGAGGACCCTTAGCTATCACCAGGTCTAATGTTTAATTTACAGAAGAGGAAACTGGGGACCAGGAAGGAAGAGGTTTGGCCAGGACCCCACAGCTATTTGGTGGCAGAGTCAGATCTCCACCCCCTCTCCCACACCACTGCACCTCCCAGGGGCTCAGCTTTTGTGGAGTCAGCTGCTGAACGCACCTCAGTTGTGATTCCCAGTCTGCTTCTGTCAGCACTGCACCTGACCCTCAGATGAAGGACTAGGCTAGCGGAGAAGAGAAATTCAAACGTAAACCTGTTTGCGGTTTTTCAGAGGATAAACTGCTGCAGGACATATGGGATTCCTTTAGTATTATTCATATCTTTCTATGAAGCAAAACCTAAACCAGAAAACAAGCAGCTTCTTTGTTCAATGATAAACAATTTTGCTGACTTAGAATATTTATCTTGACCATAAACCATCCTCCCATTGTAGTTGTCCTCCCTCTCCCTCCCTGTCCCCCTGTCCCCCCTCCCCCCTCCCCCTCCCCCTCCTCCTCCCCCTCCCCTCCCCCATCCCCCTCTCTCTCCCCCTCTCCCTCCTCCTCCCCCTCCCCCTCTCCCTCTCTCTCTCCCTCTCCCTCTCCCCCCTCACACACTGTCCCACCCCTCTCCCTGCCCTGGCTGTGCCCAGGAGGATGCATCTTCTCAGGATCATGCAGAAACTGGCCTCACTGTTCCATTACCAATGATCCTCCCAGGTGATAGCAATTTGTTTGCCTAAAAGTTGAAGGGAGGGGGTGGGAACTACCTTATCTGAGCCTGGCAGGGTTTTAAACTGGAGCCAGCTCTCTCTGTTTTTCCAGTTAGTTATAATTGTTTTCCTTCTCCTAATCTTCTGTGTAAGGTGCTTGAAGTGCTTTGGTGGTGCTGTACACATGGAGCTGCTTGTTGCTAATGATAATACTGTGCATGTTCTATGAGAATGATTTGGAAATATTCAATTTAATGGGCTATCTGTACTGTGTACTTCCTGCATTGTGAAGCATATCTAGTTGTAGAACCTTAAAAGTAAATAAAATGTTAAAAATTTGAATAAAATATTTTTCAAAATGCTCCACAAGTACATTATCAATTCTTCAGACATAGATGCACTTGAGGTCCTGAGCCACAGGAACACAGACTCTGTTGTCGGACTTCGAAGGTCTCCACATGGGCAGATTGAGGTCTCCCTGCCTCTATAATACGCGCTCTTCTTCTTACCTACCAGCTGGTAAAACATCCCTATAACTGAGGACAGGGTTTTTCCTGCTGCTGATAGGAGTGGACCTTTGTATCTAAAGGCTACTAAGAAAGGTCAGAGATAAGAGTGGATTAAAATCACACAAAAGTGCAAATAGCTAAGCAAAGATTCTTTCTCCTGATAAAAGAGAGCGGAAAGCATCTAAGACATGGGGAGAATGGGAAGGGGAAGAAAGAAAAGCAGGTAAGTCTTCCAATGGGGAGTAAAAGGTCACAGGAGAGACTGTAAAAGAGAAACCTGGCCCAAGTTCACATGTTAATAAAAGGTATTGATTTTGAGAGTTCAAGTGAATAACCTCTCTGTTGTGAATTTGGTTTTAAAAGGCAGTTGCTATGATTTATTTATACATTCATCAAGCTTTTTTTTTTTTTGGAGTGTATAATCTGTGCTGGGACCTACAATGGACACTGAGGACCCAGCAGTAAAAGTCATGTTTCCTGCTCCACAAAAAATTCATGTCTAGTGAGTGAGACAGATAAGAGGAAGACAATCATAGTGCAGTGTGATGCGAAAAGTGAGCTCTAGAAACACCTGGAATTTTCATTGCTTCCTAATTAATGCTAGGATATCTGAATGGATTCTTCAAGATCTTACATGAGTGTACCCAGAGGCCTTCAAGTCTTTTTACTCAAATGCCTTCTTCATCGTCACCCAGTAAATATATATACATATGCACATAATGCTTAAAGGAAAATTTTTATTAAACTGTATTAGTACTTTTTATGTACAGGGTACATTGTTACTTTCCATTCTATTTGCCTCCTTTTTAAAAACAAATGAAAGTCACATCTCATTAGCTTGATCTAATAACTCACTAACGGGTCACTCTCTACAGCTTGTAGAGGAGTAAGCAGGAAGGAGCATCCCAGGCAGATGGCACAGCAACTACAGGCTCATCTTCACTGCAGCACACTTAGCATCTCTGGGGTCCCCAGACCCTTGGTGTTCTAGCCAACTTGGGAGCCGGTTATTGAAAAGAATTTAGCTGGAGACACAGGAAAGAGTCACTGTGCTTATAACACACCCTTCCAGGTGTTCATTGATGTCACCAATGCCCCTAACCCCTGTCTCATCCACTTCCTCTCTGCATTTTGCACCCCCTGCAAGCCCCCTGCTCTAGATTTGAAGGACTGACTTCTTTTTTACAGTGGTTCTAAGTCTACTTTAAACTGGCAACTCAAAGCTGCTGCTTCCTAAGACAGTTTTTGTTTCCAAGGCTATAATATGACAAATGCACCAATGTCTGCCTCCTGCCCCATTGTTTAACATAGGCTTTCAGGCATTGATTCATTAGTACATGGATGCTTTCATTCAACCACGTACCAGTCTGAGGCAGATGTTGAGGATACAGAGATAAAAAAAAGCAACACAGGCCTCCTTCCCTCAGGAGTCTCATAGTCAGGCCTGTAAGCAATTCAAATTCTGTGCAGGATATCTTTCTATCATTTCCTGATACCACATGTGTTATATGCCTTGCAATTATTTTCCTATTTTCATCTTTACAACATACCAAAAGGCTTCTTACAGTGAAATCTGCCCAGAAGACCACTGGTATTTAAAGCTGATCTATAAAATTAGTTATCACTCTGATCTTTATTAAGGTTTTATGACAAAGCTCCCTGAAATGGAAATACCATTCAACACTGGACCTGCAAACCTCAGTTCATGTCTTAACTTTATTTTATCCTTAATGTCTCATGTCATAGTGCTTGACATAAAGATGTCTCCTTAATCAATATTTGTTGAATGAATTAATTCCTAGACTCTCTTTGCTATATAGATGGGGGGGATAGATAAGTCAAGATCTTTGAGCATTCAGTCCTATGAAGGTTCAACACCATCTGGGCTGCCACCAAGTGCATGGAGTCAGGCCATGTCCTGAGGACACAGGCACTACCTACTAGGACTGGGATCTCCAGGACACGTTTGGACCTACATGGCCTTTCAGACTGCTCCATTTGCATGCTGAGCTCTGTGTCTCTCTTTAAATTGGGACCTCATTTAATAATAGATTTAGACAAGCACACACAGTTTATTCCCTGTTAGTGAGAGGGCTTGGGATAGGGGTAGGGCCCAGGGTGAAGCTTATCCTGTGTTTCATTCTCAACACCCTTAGTCCTTTTAGTCTAAGGACATAAGGCTGGAAGTTACATTGAAGGAAGTCTTGAAAAAAATCCAACCCAGGATTCTTCATCCTAACGGGTTTTTATTCTAGAGGATGAATATTCTCACCTGATTAATTTTGGTGGGAGGGGAAAGATACATCATCTTATAAGTAAGAGACTCTGGTCTTTTGCTTTTCTTTTCTTTAAACAGTAGCATATCCTTCCAATCCACTTCCTGCCCCCGCTGCACTGCTGGTCAGTAACCAGGGGATGGTAAGAATGTGGAGTGGAGCCTGTCAAGGGACTTCACTTCATTCATTGTGAAGCTGCTTCCAACCTCACTGGGCTATGGATTTCTCAAGGAAGTTTAAGGCAAAGCCATGAAATCTGTGGACTTCCTTATAGGTCAGATTTTTATCTTCTTCCTCTTCAACCTTGGACCTAAAATGCTCTCAGCACCTGTCCCCAGAGGCCGTGGCACAATCAGCTCTGTGCACCCCTAGCCCAGTACTTGGCACAGGGCTCACTGACAATGGCATTTTCAGTGCCTCTCATTCATTCACTCATATATTCTTATTTAGCAAAATCATCATTTACTCATTCAGAAATACCATGTATTGCCACAGAATAAGAAATGAAAACTTCTTGGATTCGGATTTCTTACCCCTCTTAAAATCTTACTGAGAGACATGAGCAAGTATCTGAAACAGTCTGACAGGATGAGGCAGAAGGTGGAGACTTGAGAAACCAGAAGAGATCTGGAAACAGCATTGTAATGTCCAGGTAGCCTGCATGAACCATGTGGAGGGGCCAGGGCTTATGGGCCAGTGCATCACTCCTGGCTTCATTTAAACACACGGCAGTGCTGTGTAGGACACAGGTGACTATTATCCCCCCATTACAGAGGAGGAACTTTGGAGAAGGCCAAAGATGTTTAAAAATCACCTACACAAGGGGCAATGTGGCCAAGTCATATTCTTTACCCAAGTATTTCTCTCACTGAAGCCCATGTTCATTGTACTATATATGCAATAGGGTGAAGACCAAGCTAATCCTGTTGGGGCACAGGTTAAATTCATATCGATAGACCTGTTTGGTTTATACTTTATAGAGATGTCCTCCATATAGAACTGGCTTCTGATCCAGACTTCAAATCTTTTTAATGGCCAAGGCCTGAGTTTCTCATTTGTAAAATGAACATAATATCTAGTTCACAGGCTTATTCTTAGGATTAGGTTAAACTAAGTCTATGAAAGAGCCTACCAGATGGGACTTACTAGGTAAAGGAGAGGTCCCCGTACCCCTCTGAGAGCGCTCAGAGCCTGCCTCCTGTGCAGGCGCCTCCCTTAAGGCAGAGTGGGTTTTGATTCTTCCTTTATACTTTGAGACTCATTAGCATTATGTTCACTCTTTCAGGCATTTGCATCTTTAATTGCGTCTTAATTGTGGAATGAAGGGTCTTGTCTTCAGGCAGCTAATTTTAAGCCAGAAATAGAAAGGAGGAGGAGTCCCTGAAGATCTGAGGATGTTTTCTTTTTCCCCTGAAATTATAAGCTGGCCTTGATTTTTAAAAGGTTTCTAATTTTTAGATTTCCACAGGAAGAAGTTCAAAGTTCCACGGGGGACCCTTTCATTGACCATCACATTTTTTCCTCTGACCCTCTATCCCAAAATCTACAATCCAGATGCCAGTTTTATTAACGGTGGGCCCTCATTCATTCACTCACTCATTCATTTATCCAGAAAACCTTTTCTGAGTCATAACCACCCACCTCATACTGTACTGTGCTCTAGGGACAAAAAGATTAATAGGGCATCTTTCCTGCACTTGAAGCACTCAAGGGTCACTCTGCCAACCTAGATTCTGCCCCCTACTCCACACCCCATAGTAATCATATTTCCAGAAATCTCACATCTCCGGAGGAGGTGATTGGCCTTTTAGCCCAAAACTGCTGCTTCCTAGGACAATCCAGACAGCTCTAGCTAGAAAAGAGAGCAGAGCAGTAAAAGGTGGGTCACAGGCTACTCACAGGAGAGAACAGGTGAAAGGTGGGGCTATGGGAAAATTGAGGGAACCTTCACCCTAAATCATGACGGTGAGCTTAGAAGCGAGGAAATAGACTCAAGATGTGTTTCCGTCAATCTCAGTACCTGACACATTATAGGAATTCTTTAAATTCTGGCAGAGTGAACTTCTCGAGTGGCAGTTGAAAATGATTAAACAGTCATCAATGACTCATAGATGAAGGTTGAGCACTTGCTTCTCTGTGTTCCTCTGCATCACAGAACTGTTCTCGTCTAACTTTTTCCTGCCCGCTGACTCACCTGTTCCCTCCACTGGATGGGGAGTACCTCTGGAGGGAGATTTGCCAGGTCACAGTCTGTATCTGCACCGTCAGGCACATGGTAACCGCTGAGTCAATCAAGTGAATGAGTTATGGACAACACTAGGTTGGAGAGCATTTAATTTTAATTCAAATTTTACTTGATCAAATGCATATGCTGTCCTGTTCAGTAGTGATAATCCTATCAGGCTACAGGTTTTAAAACTCACTTAGCCAAACAAACGGCATACTTAATGCTATAGGTTAAACTTCAAATTCATTTTCCTTTTTACTATAAATCCATAAGAACTGTAAAATAACATTCACAAGTACTTTTAAAGTACCTAATAATCACAATCATAGTAAATAGCAAGTCATAATTGCATCATCTCCCGTGCTAGGCAATTTGCTAAGCACCTTATGTGGATTATTTTATTTAATTCTCACAAAAACTCTATGAGATAAGGGCTCTTTTTATTCCCATTGGAAAGAAGAGGAAATGGAGACTAGGTTTGAAGTTTACCCATACGAGACTTAACTGGGACTGGAACCTAAACATGCTGTCTATAGCCCCTACCCGGGGTGCCACGTGGCTTTTTGAAGGACTTCCATTTGTTTTAGTTTGTTTTATTTTGGTTGATTTGATACAATATGTCTGTAAGTGTATACTGTTTTTTCACAGTTTTCAGGTGAGGAATCCGAGGCGCCAAGTACTGAGCTGCCTGTTCTTTTCTCCGAGCGTAGGCTACTACCAAGCCCTCGCCTCTGGCCACTCTCTTTAAACATGTGTCAACACACAACTCACATGTATCTTTTTGCCTTGTGTTTCACTTACTACCATGATACATACTACATGATTTTTATAAAACCACCTACACATTATTAGATGTTGAATGGGTATCTGAATATCATACAGTCAACTTAGATCCTATTTTCTAGTTTGAAGATGCCCAGGGCATGTGGATTTGTGATTAAAGTGAGTGAGTCCCCCCTGAGCTGTGGCCATTACAACGTGAACAAATCCTCTGCCCTCTTCTGCCAAGACAGAGCCTGTAGCCTGAGGAGCCTTATGCGGAAAGAGTCCCACATCAAAGAACGCAACGGAGGTGCCATCACACGCAGCGCCCTGCCCATGTGAGGGGACACGCAGCCTGACACCCACAACCAGCTACACAATTTGCAGGGCTCAGTGCCAAATGAAAATGTGGAGCTCCTTGTTCAGATATTTGAATATCAAGACGGTGGGAGCAGAGCGTAGTACTAAGTGTGGGACTCTGTGCACATGTACAGTCCCACACCCACTCCTGCTGACACCTGGTTTGGGGACATTTTGCTCAAAACTGAGAGCGTGTGTGCTTTTCTTAGTATGCCGTGCAATACGTGTAAGAAACACAGTCAGTACTGCGAACGTTTTCAAGGATCCAAGCTTTGTCTTTTACCTAAAAGAGTACTTTATGTAAATTATCCCTATGTCTGCTTTTAGGGAATGTAGAAACTATCTTTCATGCCTAGTAGTGCTTGAGAAGCTTTAAATTCCCACTTGCTCTGAGCTGTGAAGGGCCCACTTTGTGCCATTATTTCACATTGGGTTAGCACCTGCAGGGCACTTTCATCTTCCTGTTCTGCAGGTTTCTGCCTCCTTCCCTTGCTCCTCGGGCCTGAATTTTAAAGAAGCGTTTCCAAGTGCCTCAGAACACTTTGGTAGTCACTGGGACCTGTCTGGAAGTTGGTGTTCTTTCCACGTGTCATTTTCTAAATGCAGAGGCTGCAAGGCTTGTAGATTTCCCTGAGCAGCAACATTAGAATTAAATAAAATTAGGGGCTTGACAGCTTAATTTCACCAAGTAAGAGTTCTAAAAATAATAAACACATACAAATTATAATATGTATTTTTTAATTGATTGTTCTTTGTTATCACCATCATTTTCTCTAAGAAAGGGCATTTTAATGCCCAAGGAAAAATAAGAATAAAATCTGAGCTTCAGGAAAAATTCTCCAGATTTTAAAATGTATATTGTGAAAACCTTACTAGGTGAATCTTCATATCTCCTCTATCCATATAATCCTACCTTACAGCTGGCGTGGGGGACAACAGTGTGATGACTAAATGGTTTCATTCTTAATCCTGAATCTTTTGGTTCTGAATGATTCTAAAATACTTGGGATGCATTTTTACCTTTGTCTTTTCTTGACAAAGAAAACCATCTTTTAGATTTTCTTTTTCCTCATGTACTTTCTTCATCTTTTATACTATTTTCTCTATAACTAAGAAGCCCAGATCCATCCTCTTTGATAGTGCTTATTAAAAGTAGCAAGGAACTTTCCATCATCAAAACCATGTTTTGTTATTTTTTAGTTGTATTTGTATTTATTTTACATTTATGTCACTCTTCATTTTAAAAACATTCTTTTGAAAGATGCCATCACATTATAGTCTCTCCAATTATATTTTAAACCATTGCATGTATATGTTCTATTGCTTCAGACCAGACTGCTTGCACCATGAGCATTTGTTCCCCTTAATTTTCTTAAAAATGCAGATTTGGCCTGTCAAATGCAGGCTCCCACACTTTTTAAAAATCTGATTCCATGGGTAAAATAGTGAGAAAATGGGAGGTAAACTGAATGGGACTTTTCAATAAAAAGGATATTTGGCAGTTTCTAGTGACCTCCATCGTAAAAATATAAATTCTCATTTAAAGTAACTTTGTAGTTCTTAATTTCCAGACAGAGCTCTTAAACCAGTTCACGTGGCTTCTTCTGAATGGATTCACCCCTCTCTTCCCGGCAAGAAGGGCTCTGCATTAGTGTCAGGGAGGGGTCTCCGTGCTTCTGGCTGCTGTGTGGCCAGGTTAGTGGAGAGTTCCCCACGTTGGGTGAACTCCATTGTTGGCTCTTTATAAGATGATGACACTTCCCTCTGTTCCTAAAATTCCCTGTTCCTGCCCCTTCCCTCATAAATGGATGCCCCCATACTACTCCCACCTCCACAACACACTAAATGAGTCCTTGATTATGTAATGGATTCAGGTACACTGAGGACAAGTAGATGGTGATGGGAATTTAAATCTCATCATATTTACAAGGGAGTGTCATTATTATCCCATTTTACAGTTAATGAAACCAAAGTTAGACAACTTCTATCATTGCCCAAAATAACACAGCAAAGGAGACCAAATATACCTCAGTTCCGTCTGATGCCAAATCCCTGCTATCGACCTTAAGGTCCAGGTTTTCTGGAAATACCGCATTTTTTTATGTGCCTGATTTCCTGTATGCTCCCTCACTCCTATAAGTACTTGTAATTGTTATAGAAAGTCCTGTGAGTTTTGAAAATATAGTCATTTAGAAAATATAGTCATTTTTGTATAGTGCATCTCCCTCAATAATAAAGACCTTAAAGATGGTCAGTGAGTGGATCCTTGCCATGGAGTTACCATGGCTCATTTTCCACCATAGGGTCACACCTTTTATCAGATAGGCATTCTCAGGAAGGAGGCATGAGGTGTCCTGCTATGGGCCACTGTGTACAAGACGGGAGGATTGTAAGGCCTTCTGACTAACCTACAGCAAGGATGGAATAGTGGAAAGGAGATGGGCTTTAGTTTTTCTTAGTATTGATTACTAAGAACAGGTATTTTATGAAAGAGGATATCTAAATGGTCAGTTCACATAAGAAATTATGTTCATTTAATTGGTCATCAGGAAAGTGCAAATTTAAATCCCAATGCCACTCTCCACCCACCAGAATGGCTAAAATTGAAAAGACTATTTATTGCAAGTGGTGGCAAGCATGTGGAGACTGTCATACATTGCCCATGGGAGGTAACTTGGTATGGCCACATTGGAAGACTGTTTGTCAGCATCTACTATTGTTGAACATCTTAACCCTATGATTTGTTTAAATATATACACAATAAAAATACATATGCACAACAAAATAAATACAAGAATGTTCATAGCAGCATTGTTTATAATAGCCTAAACCTGGAAATAACCCAATGTCTATCAACAACAGAATAGGTAAGTAAATGGTAGTATATTCACATAAGAGAATATTTTACATCAATAAAAAGGAACAGCTGCAACAGCAAGTAGGAATCTTGCAAATATAATGTTGAGTGAAAGAAGCCAGGTACACACAAAACAAAATACGTGTACTAGTTTTCTATGCTGTTGTAACAAAATACCATACATTCAGTGGCTTAAAAAACACGCAAATTTATTATATTACAGTTCTGTAGGTTAGAAGTCTATTAAGGGTCTCACCAGACTAAAATCAATGTATCAGTAAGCTGCACTCCTCTCTGGAGGTTCAAGGTGCAATTCAAGTATTGCTTATTTGAGTTGTTGGCAAAATTCAATTCCTTACCGTTGTAGGACCAAGTCTCTGCTTTCTTGCTGGCTGTCAGCCGAGTGTCATTCTCATTTTCTAGAGGCTGCCACTTCCCATGGCTCAGATTAAAAGCCAAGAACTGCAAGTTCACTTTTTCTCATTTGCATCTCTCTCATCTGCCCAGGAAAGGTTCTATACTTTTAAAAATTTAGTGATTAGATTGGGTTCACCCAGATAATGCAGGTTAATCTCCCCACTTCAAGGTCTTTAACCTTAACCACATCTAAAAAGTCCCTTTTGCCATGTAAGTAACATATTCACATATTTCAGGGATTAGGGCAATGACATCTTTGGGGGCCCATTATTCTCTCTAAAACAGTATGATTCCCCGTTTGTATAACATTCAAAAATAGGCAAAATTAACCTATGGTGGACCTTTAGGATTACATTCTTTAATGTATTATAGGAATAATAATATCCATTTTAAAGGATTGTTACAAGTATTAGATCCAACAAGAGTGTTAATTTCCTTGAAAAGTGTCTGCTACAAAATAAACCACATTACTTACGTCTTATTTTATTTTTTCCCCCTTCGCCTAACTGTTGCCTGTAAAAATGCTGCAATCAGGACTTTGCAGGATAAGGTATTCTGAAGATTTACAGACCCTATGTAACAATGTTTGCCTTGTAATGAATATCCCCTAGAAATCAGGATTTAAGCAAGAATTTGAGGTGCTACTGGTGTTGCAGGTTGAAATGGGGTCCTTCCATAAAGTCACAAAAAACGCATTTCGGGGGCCCACGTATGGGAGGATGAGATGTAGTGGTAAGATTTATTGGAATAAAAGTGAAAGACTGCCCCCAGGTTCCCTGTGTCTCATCTCCATCTGTCCTGCTGTGGAAGAAGTCCAGCCTTGTCTTCATCAAGCCCAGAAAAAGGACCAGGGTCCAGAAATTCTGTGCCATTGGTTCAGTCCATGCCAAAGCTCAGTCCAGTTCTCTGTCCCTGGCTGCACTCCAGCCAGCGCTGCATTGCTGTACCCAGTACCCAAGCGTACACTTGGGGCCTGCACTTGGGGCCCGAGTGACTGCCAGGCCCACATGGCCACTCCAGAGAGAGACTGTGCCAGCCAACAGGCAAACAAATACGTGTAAGGGTAGGAAGTGCTTGCCTTTCTTAAGTGATTATGTCGTGCTTTCAGAATGACCAGTCCCTTCCCCAATCCTTCATGGGCTTGTGCTGGGCCCTCTTTCTAACCAGCCCAGTCTTTTTCCCAGGTTAGATACCTCCTCCTATGGTTGCCATCTTGGCTCCTGCACATGCACTCAACAGAGGAATTTCCCCCTTTATTGTTTTATGTCTCTCCAGGTAATCCCCACTAATGACCCTTAGGTCCTGAGGGCTGTGGATGCAGCAGACCCCTGGGGAGCCTATGAATGTTGCAACTCCCCATGAAGCAGGCCTATTGTCTTATTCGGCTCCCTAGTTTATTAGGCTTAAAGTCTGATTCCCTTTGCTCCCTTCCTTTACTAACAGTAACTAGCTACCTCTGCTAACACCAGGGAGAAGGCAAACTTGGGGAATAGTAGTCTTTGGAATTTATTTCTAACACTGCTGAAAACACAAAAGCGCTAAATGATCTGCTCCAGCCCCATCTGAAATACTAGTTGCCGCACTTTTTAAGCCAGGTAAGCCCCAAGGCCATATTATACAAATGAAATCGTTAAAGTAAGGCCTTCTTAAAGTGGTGGACTAATCACAGATCAATATAGGACCAACAGTAGATGTTTCTGGAACTTAATCTTTTGCTGGAAGGCTCGGTCTGTGGCTCTTAGAACCTAAAGCAGAGTCTAAGTAGAAAAGCTTCATAAATATTTGTTCAATTCAGTTGAAACTATGGAGGGCTTCTGGTGTTCGTTTTTTAATTGTTTTGTTTTGCTTTCTCATGAAAGCTGCTGTTGCCCATGTCCGTGACTTCTTGAATGTGCTATGAAAGAAGTCTGGTAAAAATTAGGTCTAGCATCCATTTTGTTCACTTGTTCCTCATACTTTTCCATTTATTCATTTTATAAACAACTATTGAATTAGCCCATGTCCCAGATACTTAGATAGGTTCAAAAAATACAAAGCCAAAAACACTCGGGCCTTGCTTTAGGATATTCTCAACCCAGTGGGGATACCAGCGAGAAAAGTATGTCCAAATCTGATGTCCACCTCGCCATCCTTCACTGAGTTTAGATTGGCTTGTCTTAATTAAGAGGGATTTCTCAAGGACGGGAGCCCCTGCTAGGGCATGTCATGTCCCCAGGCTCCTTGCCACTGTAACCAGTCCACACTGGCTTCTCTCCTGGGAAGAGCCACAAAGAGTCTCTAACATAGGATTGTTTTAGTCGTTGGCTCTTCTCACTTGACCTCAGTGTCTTTCAACCTTGGCTGCACTTTAGAATCACCTGGGAAGCTATAAGGACGGAACTTTTGTTATCCTTTACACTTTTCACTAAATACTATACTTCTGACACCAGATGTGTGGTTTTTCCCCCACACTGACCAAATCTCTGACACCAGCTGGGTGTCCTACAATTTAACTCAATTCTGACACTATCTACATGAAGATAGTGTCATATCCCACAGATTAAGGGCACAGTCCCACTTCAGAGGCCAATCCCAAGTCAAGGTTGTCACTTGTTTCTCACTGGCTATAAACCATAAATTCCTATAATCCCCTTCTGGGATTTAATAATTTCCTAGTGGGGTTTACAGAACTCAAGAAGACAGTTTACTTGGTAGATTACTGGTTTATTAAATAAAGGATAAAACTCAGAAAAAAACAACAACAGATGGATAAAATGCATGGGGCAAGGAATGGGGAAGAGGCACAGGGCTTCCATGTCCTCTCTGGGCATGCCACCCTCTCAGCATCTCCATGTTCTCAGCAACCCAGAAGCTCCCCAAACTCCAGTCATTTAGAATTTAGACTTTATTATCTAAGTATGACTGATTAACTTCTTGGCCTTTAGTGATTAGTTCAACCTCCAGCCCCTCTCCCTTCTTCAGAGGTCAGGAGCTGAAAGCTCACATGGTTGCCTTGGCAAGCAGCCTGCATCCTGAGGGCTTTCAGTAACAGAAACTGAGGTGTGATTGAGAGGGGCTTGTTATGAATAATAAAAGCCACCTCTATGGCTCTTATCACACAGGAAATTGCAAGGGTTTTAGGAGCTCTGTGCCAGGAATGAGACAAAGACCAAACACAAATTTCTTATTATAAATCACAATATCATAAGTGCTCTTAAATCCCTAATGTCCAGGCCCCAGCCAAACCTAGTGAGTCAAGATCTCTAAGAATGTGTCTCGGGTATTGATAGTTTTTAAAGCTCCTCTAATGATTTCAGTGTGAACATTATGAACCATTATTTTATCTTCTCTTTCTTTTCTATTTTAAACTTTATTTTCTTCCTCAGCCACCTGAGCTCAAAATGTCTCAGATTTCTTGCATGGAAATCTAAGGCAAGCCTGCAGCATATGGGAAAGGACAGTTCCTGGGACAGCTTTCAATTTTGATCACATTCAGACTCAACATTTCAAACAGCCCTAAACCTGATGCTATAATTTGCCAAGTTTGCAAAAACTTGAATTTCCTAGTTCAACACTAAGTAACTTTGGAAAGCAGGTTGAAAAGAGTGGAAAGATTGCTTAAGAATCAAAGAGTTCTAACATTCACATTTTGATATCTGGTGAACAAGAAATGAACTGATTAGAAGCTCTTAAGTTGCAGGAGAGCCCTTTGAAAATGTTCTGAGTACAGGCAAGCTCCAAAAAAACCTGATTTGAATGCTGTGTGTGTGTGTGTGTGTGTGTGTGTGTGTGTGTGTGTGTGTGTGTGTCTGGGGGGTAACGACAAGGCTTGCAATGAATTCAGGTACAGCTAGATTTACCCAGTCCCCATTCCTGGTCCTTGCTGCTCCCTCTCCCCACTCTGTGGTGCACTGCACTCACCCCCACAGCTTGATCCTGGCCTTTCGCTTGCTCTCCTTTTTATCTGCACCACTCCCCACCTTAGGGCTCAGCCTATCCCAGATCTTAGCAATCTGTTGGCATGGAAACATTGGATGAGCCTGCCTGCTGGGAGAGATGTTCTGTTTCCAAGTGAAATGGAAAAGATTCAAGTGTGATTCATGTCCAGCCATGTTAACTGTTGAGTTCATCCATTTATTTCAACTGCCCATGGCTCCTGATCACCTACACAGTAAAGGAGGTTGTCTTGATCCAGTCTGCCCACCTCTGCACCCCCCTCTGTGGCTTCCCCTGAAAACTCTGGACTGCAGCCTTAGGGAGTAACCTGCTCTTTTATCTCTCCCTGTCTTTGCACTGGCCCTTTCTTCAATTTGGATGCAGTCTCCTTTCCATTTCTGTCTAAAAGGTTCTCAAAGGCCTGTCAAGATCCAGTTCAGGGACCAAGTCATCTAGGAGCTTTCCTGGCCCACACCACTTCCCCCTCCTCTCATTGTAGGAAACTCCAAATTTAGGTGACTATTTTCCTCCCTAGACTGTGAGCTCATAAAAGGAGAAATGTGCTGCTTTGGGCAGCTTGTATGTTTCCAGGGTGCAGTCTTGGCTCCATCACTTACTAGATTTGAGATCTTGCACAAGTCACTCACCTCCTCTAAGCTTAAATATTCTCATACCTAAGTAATATGCCTGCAGTTTATCAGGTTCTGGGCATGGGTTATATTGTCACCCCTTTTACAGTGAGAAAACTAAGTTTCAAGCATTGAGAAACTTGTCCTAAACCACACAGCTCCTACATGGTAGAACCAATATTCAAGCCCAGGTCTGAATCTTCATTGCTCTGCTCTAGTGCCCGTGTATGTATAGAAAGTAGCCCTGTCCTGTCCTGCCCTTGGAGGTTGGGAGGAGACAGGCGGACAGACGGATGGGTTAATAATAAATTGCCATAATTCTGTGTTCACTGTGAGGATTCAAATGGAAAATTAAACCTTCTCCTGTGGTTTAAGTCTAATGTGCACACTTTGTGGCTAAGGTCAAGAATACAAAGGCAGCCCTGACTGGTGTTGCTCAGTGGTTACACTGTCGGTCCTTGCACCAAAAGGGTCACAGGTTTGATTCTCGGTCAAGAGCACATACCTGGGTTGCAGGTTCAATCCTCTGGTCCCAGTCTGGGTGCATGGGGAGGCAAGCAATTGATGTGTCTCTCTCACATCAATGTTTCTCTCTCTCTCTCTCTCTCTCCCCTTTCTTCCTTCCCTTCCGCTCTCTCTAAAAACCAATGGAAAAAAAATCTTCAGGTGGGGATTAACAAAAAAGAAAAAGAATTCAAAGGCAATGCATCTATCATCTTTGTACCTGTGCCTCCTCCCAAGACATACTTCCTTCCCATTTGAACCACTGCCCCTCCCCATCCCCAAAGAAGATAAAGGTAGATTGACTCCTTGAGACCTGGAAAGCAGGAAAAAAATGGCCTTTGAATAGCTATTAAATCACCTGACAGCTGCCACTGCCACTGGGAAACAAGCACTTCATTGTCCCGCGTTGCTGTCTTCAGCACAGTGTCACAGCACCTCACTGCTAGGAGAACAAAGGAAACGACAGTCAAGTGAGCATCACCCAAGGAGACGTAGTTAAACTTCAGTGCAAACCATTCAGTACCATTCAGTGAATTTCTACGATTTTCTTTTCCAAATCAGTAATTTAGCAAAAGAAGAAAATACGTGGTCTTATTCAAATATTTCTATTTTTTGCATACAGATAAGTGTAAAAAAAATCTTTTTTAATGAGAGGATTCAGTGTTAGAGCTGAGTGTATGTAAATAATACCTTGAGTTTCAAAAGGATAGAACAAAGCTTGTCAGTTTTTCTAGGACCAGCCACCACACAATGTTTCTTTTTTTATATAATACGCTTCAATCATAGGCTTGGTTACCAGGGCTACTGATTTTTAAAATTATAGTGCTGAAATTATTCAATGGCGTGGTCTCATACAGAATCCTGGAAGCAGCAGAAAGGTAGCACCTCTTTCCATCATATTCTCCACCCCCATAGATAGATGATATAGATAGATGATAGAGAGATGATAGATGACATATGATAGATAGATAGATGATGATAGATAGATAGATAGATGATAGATAGATAGATAGATAGATAGATAGATAGATAGATGATAGATAGATAGATAGATAATAGATAGATAGATAGATAGATAGATAGATAGATAGATAGATAGATAGATAGATAGATATAGATGATAGATGATGATGATAGATAGATAGATAGATAGATGATAGATAGATAGATTAGATAGATGATAGATGATGATGATGATAGATGATAGACAGATGATGATGATGATGAAGTAGATAGATAGATAGATAGATAGATAGATAGATAGATAGATAGATAGATAGATAGATAGATGATAGATAGATATAGATGATAGATGATGATGATAGATAGGTAGATAGATGATAGATAGGTAGATAGATAGATAGATAGATAGATAGATAGATAGATAGATAGATAGATAGATAGATGATAGATAGATATAGATGATAGATGATGATGATAGATAGGTAGATAGATGATAGATAGGTAGATAGATAGATAGATAGATAGATAGATAGATAGATAGATAGATAGATAGATGATAGATAGATAGATAGATAGATAGATAGATAGATAGATAGATAGATAGATAGATGATAGACAGATGATAGATTAGATGATAGATAGATGATAGATAGGTAGGTAGGTAGGTAGGTAGGTAGGTAGATAGATAGATAGATAGATAGATAGATAGATAGATAGATAGATAGATAGACAGATGATAGATTAGATGATAGATGATAGATAGATAGATAGATAGATAGATAGATAGATAGATAGATAGATAGATAGAGAGACATAGACAGATGATAGGTAGATATAACATTAAATCTAGTTTCTTTTACAGTCAAAAAGGGCTATGAAATTGTTTTCCTAATGT
Organism: Miniopterus natalensis; assembly: GCF_054644295.1. Classification (NCBI taxonomy): domain Eukaryota; kingdom Metazoa; phylum Chordata; class Mammalia; order Chiroptera; family Miniopteridae; genus Miniopterus; species Miniopterus natalensis. The sequence continues at coordinate 32,107,481 of NC_142091.1, forward strand.
TAAAACACAGAATTCTTTAATGACCACAGCCAACAACGGTTCTAGATATAATGCCAAAACTGTGATTCACTACAGCTTGCAATATAAATAGATTAGGCAATTAAAATAGTCTCTGTAAAATAACATTTATTTTGGATCTGGTTTATCTTTGAGGAGAATTTTTAAAGCCAGGAGAGTAAATACAGCATGCTTTTGTGTTACCTTTTTTTTTTTAATCCTCACCAAAGGACATGCTTAGAGAGAGGGAGGGAGAGAGAGAGAAACATTGATGTATGTTCCCCGAACCCTCAACCCATCGATGCACAGGACAACACTCCATCAACTGAGCCAATCGGGCTGGGTGGTTCCATGTTACTTTTTAAGCAACCAGCAGTTGAGAGCCAGAACAGTGAAGCATTTCAAAGCTTAAATTCTTTGATCAGATGGCTTCAGTTTTAATATGATTCCTCCATTTACCAGTAATATGAACTTGGTCGTGTTATTTTACTCTCTAAGTCTCATTTTCCTCATCTTTATAATGTGGATAACAACCACATCATAATGTTGTATAAACAAAATCAGAGTCTATTTAAAACAGATACTGTTGCCCGGCCGTGCGTGGCTCAGCGGTTGAGCATTGACCTATGATCCAGGCGATCGGGGTTCGATTCCCGGTCAGGGCATATGCCCAAGTTGTGGGCTGCAGCCAATCAATGAGCCTCTCATCATTGATGTTTCTCTCTCTCCCCCTCTCCTTTCCTCTCTGTGAAATCAATAAAAATATATTTAAAAAAATAAATAAATAAAAATAAAACAGATACTGTTTATGTGCAAAAGGTGCTCAATAAATGGTAGCTACTAATTGTTATTATCTCACTGGGTAGCTGTAAGGTTTAAATGAGATAATGCATTAAGTTGCTTGATATACTTCTAGGCAGATAGGATGTGCTTAATAAAATTAGGTATCATTATGGTTACCAGTGGTCTGTTACCCTATCACTGTTCTATAGATGGTAGCTCTCTTTTCCCTGTTTGCTTCATTGTCAGGTAAATAGCAAGGCTCTCTAAATGTTTAGTTACCTTCACATTTTCCTTTTGCTCTGTTCTCAATCATGCCCCACAGGTAGAGACATTCCTTTTTCTACCTTGATACAGATCTGAGCAGCCTGGGGAAAATTGGAGGACCTAGGTTGGAGTTGCTGAGTTGACACTAAGAGTTGCTATATAACCTTGTACAAATTGCTCCCATCTCTGGTCCTCAGATTTTTAGATGTAAAACAAGGTCATCTCTGAGAGCTCTTTTTTGTCTTGTATCCATTGACTCTTAGATTTTGTTCTAACCAAGAGTTTGGGGGAAGCTACATAGTTCAGAGGTCCAGAGACCTGCTATTTGCCATAAATTTAAGGATTGGGCATGAGAAGAGTAGACTCTGAACAATACTGTTCCAATCCTTTGACCGAATATGAAAGTTGAGGGGTGTCAAGACCCTAGGGTTACGCTCCAAATTTAGTGGTGTGAAAATAATCTGCAGCTTTGCCATAAGCACAGCATGTGGGTTTCAGCAGCATTAAAACTTGACCACATTTCCTGCAGAGTGGAATCCAGCCCGCATTCCTGTGGCAGCCTCTTCCCTGGAAAGCCTAATTCTCTTGCACATGAAGTGGTAATTCTGGATTAATAAGGAAAATCAAATAGAAAACCACAGGGCTCCAGTATGGCTACTTTAGGAACAAACTTTTACGATAGGATTTTACTTGCTTGGGGAGAGAAAGGGACTGCACTTTATGAATTTGAAATTTCAGTTTATTTTACCTCCAGAAGGGGGGTAAGGAGTGAAGATGAGGAAAGGGGAGGGAGTGTGCACACAAAGATCAGTGCCTGCTCTTATATGCAACCTATGTTGTCAGTAATGGGAAAATATATTTTCACTTTGGGGTTTAAAATCAGTTATTAGATGATTTTCTGAAATCTGAGTCTTCTTTTTATTTACTTATTATTACTACTTTTTTAATGTTGCGGGTATAAAAATCCAGCCAGCCTAATGGGAGATTTCAAACTTCTGCCCCTTCTAGCTCCCAGGGCTCCTCCATCTGCCCTAGCTGCGCTTGGAGCCAGCAGGGAGCACAGAGCCAGATTTCTCATTAACAGAAAACCTGTTGGACCACAAGGAGGTGGGCATATGGAGCCTTGCTGGGGCATGTGGGGTGCAAGGCTGGTGATCGTTATCTCAGGCCCTGAAGCCCATGAAGTCTTTGCAAAGACTGCGTGTTGAGGTAGAAGGGCTGGGATAAGGAATTTCTCGATTTAGAATATTTTCCTACATTTATTGTAATGTAGGCAGTTTGTGCCCCTGGGAGAAGTTGGACTAGGGGAAATACTGTTATTCTTGCCAGCTCCTTTTTGGTCAGTTTCATCTCTGATTTAACTCATTCTTTGATTTGATGAAAATATTAGGATGGCCCTGGCCAGGTAACTCAGTTGGTTGGAGCATCATCCTGTGCGTCAAAAGGTTGCAGGTTTGATTCCCAGTCAGGGCACATGCGTAGGTTGGGGAATCAATTCCCCGGTTGGGGCATGTACAGGAGGCAACCAATCAATGTCTCTCTCTCTCCCCCTTCTGTCGCTTTCTCTCTAAAAATCAATAGAAACATATCCTCGGGTGAGGATTTTTTTAAAAAGGAATTATTAGGATGAACCATATGAAATTGTCAATGTTTCATATGGTTCCACCTAATATTGTACTTTAAAAGGGGGCTTCTGTTTGACTGTGCTGCCTGCTTGCTGTCACTTTGTTGGCAGGAAAGAAGGTTCTTGGACAGCAGGAGGGTTCAAAGCAGGAATGTGTGCATAGCTCCTGTCTGCCATTCTGTGAACAGTCTGTTGTGTTAAAGGGACTAATTGGGGACCCTTGAGTGTGTAACAGAACCCCACCATCTTTGCTGGATTTTTAATTAAAATAATAGAGCTATAAATAAAAGAACAACATTTCATCCATTCCTGCCACACCAACAAATAGCATAACCAACTCTGCTTTTAGCTCTTGTGTTAGCATCATCTATGGTGTCTGAAGTTTAGTGTGATGTCAGGTTGATTCCAAGACTCTCCTGTATCAACTCCATCGCTCAGCCAGACAGAAACCATGCACACCATTTTTAAAAATGCCATAAAATCTATGCAAGGAAGTGCTTGTATATAAATGCACAGGGAAGAAGAAGGAGAGAGACAGCCTCATTCTGTGCCCAGCTTACCTGGGAGAGGTTGGCCAGTGCTACTTGCCGGCCACCTATGTTCTTGCCTTTTGAACTGAAGGTATCAGACGTGTTGCTAATATTCTTAGCAACCCTGGGAGTGGTGTTATTATGCCATTCTTAAGATGCGGAAACAGTCTCAGAGTCAATGAACGTACCCAGGTTCACACAAAGGCAGAGTCAAGAATTAAACCTGAGTATTTCTCACTCCCAGGTTTGTGCCACTCAAGTGAGGGCACAGATCCTCCTTCCAAATTATTAGAGAAATTTGAGTTTATTGTTGATATTTGATTATACCCAGGCAGATGAACTGCTCATTTTAACCCTCAAATGACTTTACTTTTTTTCCAGCTAATTTCCAGTGGTATTTGCCAAAAATAAATAAGAAACAAATCATAGCTGGGAGGAAGCATGAATCTCTTCTTTTAGCTTTGATCATTTCAGAACTGGTTGCCTTGAAAAGTATAAATTGTTCGGTGTTGGTTTTAAATACTACAGAGAGGATTTCAGGTTTACTTATTGATTGGCACTCCCTGGGATCGGCCGGGGTCCCTCCTCCTCCGGACCTATGTACCTGAAGTATAATTATACACAATAAAATGTACAGATCAATGAATTTTAATAAAATATACATCTGTGTAACTACCACCCAGATCAAGATAAGACCTTTCTAACATCCAGGTTTCCTTATACTCATTCTGATCAATACTAGCCCACCCCCTGCACTCCAAGATCACTACTATTATTTTGCATTCTATCCCCATGGAGTAGTTTAGCCTATTTTTTAACATCATATAAATGTTACCTTACAGTCTGTTCTTTCATGACTGGCTTCTTTGGCTCAACATAAATTTTATAAGTGTTACTCATATTACTTTATATTTCAGTAGTCTTGCTTTGCATTGCTTCATGTATTAGTCCATTGCATGAATATAACACCATTTGTGCATTCATTTTCCTGTTGAAAGACATTTGGATTGTTCCCAGTTTGGGGCTATTATGCATAAAGCTGCTATAAACATTTCTGAGCAAGTCTTTTAAAGAAAATAGACACTCATTTCACTTGGGTTTATATACAAGAGTGAAACTGCGGGGTTGTAGGTGGGCAAATACTTTAAAATAGATTGGTAACAGTTATCTAAAGTGATTGTAGAAAATTCAGTCTTTACCTGGATGTGCCTTCCTAACACTTGTGGTGGGTGGGAGAGAGGCATTGTATTCCCAAAAGGAAATCGGGAAAGAATGGGTATTTGGGAACAATTAGCAGTCTCTGTCATAGAGCCCATGACTATATTTCATAAGCATATCAACCGAAATGGTTTCTTCTGTGAATTTTGAGTGTACTGTTCAAACACTAACAGGTTTTCAAGTGGCAGTAGCTCTGTTTCTTGAAATGGAAATAAACTTAACTCCACGGAGACACTGGGTACTACAGGCTGACCCTTCTAAAGAGCAGCTAAATTGGTCTCTTTGATTTCAGAGATCATGAGAAATGCTAGCGGAGATGTTAAAGGCTTTCAGTACATCTGATCAATGCTGCACTTTGATAAGGTTATGCTTTTAGCTTCTAGCTGCACCACCTAATGCTTCCCTCCTTTTAGCAAAACAAAGTGCCTACAGGTTTAAATAGATGGATAGAGATTAGCTAATTTTTCTTTCTGTTCATTATATTGTCTTTAAATTTCTCTATCAACAGTGAATTATCAGTTCTTAACAAAGAGGTTTAAATCTCCTGTGGATCCCAAGCTTGCATACTTCTCTAAGTACATGTAGGGAACTAACAGGCTTTCACATGGCAGCAGCTCTCTTGCTGGAAATGAGCTAAACACCACAGAGACACTGGCGGCTCTAGGGTAGTAAGGACTCTCAACAAACGTGTGACCCCTTCCCCTAGGAACTCCCAGTCTGGTGAGGTGAGATGTACAGATAAGTAGATCATAGTGATAGCCTAAGGTGGTAAATGCTATGCTTCAAGGAGATGTGAATGTTTGCATTACTACCTTTTATGGCTTGATATCAGAAAAATGCTGACCGCTGAAAAATGCAAGAAGCACGAAGGTCTCACATTTATGGACACAAGTGGAATCCTGAACTTTAAATTGTGCTATTGCGTTCATTACCCACCCGCACACAGCTCTGTGAAAGTCCCCTCGGGTGTATTGTCGGTGATCACTCACCAGCCTGGCTCCTGCCCGCTGCCACTCCGCCCTCAGGTGGCCATGTAACCTTGAACACTCTTACACTCTGAGTCTCCTTACTTCATCTGTAAAAGGAGGGTAACAACGGTTCCTGTCCCATAGGGCCCTTGTACTTCCCGCACTCAGTAAGCACTTGTTCCTCTTGCCACCCTTTTCTGTGGTTGTTTCCCTGCTGCCGTGGTTTAAGAAACTCGCTGGGACTTTTATGTTTGTCTGAGGGCCTGCTTGCTCCCCCCGTCCACCTCCCCACACACATTGTTCAATATCACTTCTGAGGGAGTTTTACAAAGCTCACTTCTCAGTGCATTTAAGAACTTCTAAAAAATTACTTTAAAATTTTAATAGACTTTATTTTTAGAGTTGTTTTAGGTTCCCAGCAAAATTAGGCCATCTCCTCCGCTATCAAACTCCCAGTCCGGAATGGGGCATTTGTTAGAGCTGATGAACTTACATAGGAGCATCATCATCACGCTAACTCTGTAGCTAACATTAGGGCTCGTGCTTGGTGTTGGACATCCGATGGATTTGGACAAATGTATGATGACATGTATCCATCTTTAGTATTACACATAGTGGTTTCACTGTCCGAAAAAACTCTAAATTTTTGATAGGGTGTATAGTGCAGTTCCTCAAAAGCCAAAGATGAGTTGACCAAAAATGTGACTCCAAGACAATTGTATTGAAGAAAAGAATTACTCTCAAAGTTTTACTCCGAGGCCACATGTGAAATTCAATGGTAAACTAGGTGACGTTTGTCTCTGCTGGCTGGATGATAGGTACACTTGAAACAGAAGGAGTGTCTTACGAGCAAAGGAAGCAGTTTGACGTGTTGTTACTGTGAACGTAGTAAACTGCGGAAGATGAATGTTCTGCGTATTTGGAGTCTTGGCAGGCAAGACTTTCTCATCACAGTGCTGCCTTTTTTGCTTTTAATTTAGTTTAGTTTATTTAAATAAACTCTTCAAGTACTTTCTGCAAGCTTGAGCAAGGATATTCATGAATATATTTCTGCTAAACCACACTACTGAATTATTTATTTGGAAATCTCTATATTTGTAACTACTGATATCAGCAGTTTTAGAGAAATGAAAACCTTTGAATCCTATACATGACTTTTCTGAGGTGAAATGTGATATGAATTGAAAATAGAAGGGAACAGATATTTGTAATGTGTATAGCTGGTAAAGGATTAATATCTAGAATACCACATATAGAGAACTGCAGTAGTCCCCCCTTACCTGCAGTAAATACATTCCAAGACCCCCAGTGGATGTCATAAACCACAGGTAGTTCTGAACTCTATATATACTATATAGAGTTCCTATAAAGGAAGCACTTTACAGCTTCTCTTTGGCATATCTGAATGTTACTCTTGCACTTTGAAGCCATTGTTAAGTAAAATAAAGGTTACTTGAACACAAGCACTTTCAATTCCCAGACAGTCAATCTGACAACCAAGACAGCCACTATGTGACTAAGAGGTAGGTAGGTAACAACTTGAGTAAACTGGACAAAAAGATGATTCACACCCTGGTCAAGACAGAGCTGGACAGCTCGAGATTTTATCACACTATTCAGAATGATGTGCAGCTGAAAACTTATGAATTGTTTATCTCTGGAATTTTCCATTTAATATTTTCAGACTGCAGTTGACTGCAGGTTACTGAAACCATGAAAAGCGAAAATGCAGATCAAGGAGGACTGCTGTATAAAGCAATGAGAAAGGTCAAAACAGCCCTATAGAAAATAGGCAAGACTGTTTTATAAAAAGCAAAGAACACACAAATGTCTTATTATCATATGAAAAGATGCTTAAAATCAATAATCAAGGAAATGCAAATTCAACTGTAATAAGACATTATTTTGCATTCACCAAGTTGACAAAAATTTAAGTCTACTCAATTCCAAGTGTTAGATAGGTTAGAGAATTCTTGTCGGCCAGAACAGCTGCTTTGGAAAACAATTTAACATTACTTAGGAAAGCTGAAACCCAACAACTCATTTGTTGGGTATATACTTAAGGAAAGTCTTATACATATACATAGGATATATGTATAAGGGTGCTTATACCAGTACCCTTAGTAATATTTAAAGATAACCCAATATCCAGCAGTAGGATAGCTATATTGTTATATTCATATAATAAACATAGCTGTACGAATTAATGAACAGCTGCTACGTACATCAACATGGATGAACCATAAAATATAACATGGGCTCCAAGAAGCAAGTTATAGGAAAATATATACAGTTTGATTCCATATCCATATATGTATTCCATATATTGTTTAGGGATACACATATATATGTGAAAGCACTGTAAAGGTAATTAGGAGATGATTTGCCCTAAATTCACTAGAGTTACCTACGAAAGGAGTATGGGTAAAAGAGACATATTATTAAGAAGGACATCCAGAGAAATTTTAAGTTGTTGTTAATATTCTTTGTTTGCCTCAGTGGTATATGTATAATAGTCACTTTATTTTTCTTTAAACCCTGCAGAGAGATTTTATAGAATTTCTTGAATGTGTCATAATGTATGTTTTTCTCTCTCTCAAACACACACACTGGTTTTTATCCACTAAAAAAAAGCAGAGCATGGGCATAGATTGGCTGTATGCTCATAGAAAGTAGGAACAGGAAGAAAATAATAAGAATGGTCCTTAAAATATGATAATACTGCCTTGATTTTTCTTTAAATCAGTGAGATTGGATTACATAAAAGTAAACAAAAGAATGGCAATCTAATTTTGTAACTCGGTCAGCAATATTGCATCCTTCCCACTATTTACTCAGCACTTAATGTATTTCAGGTACTGTCTTCATTTTTGCTGCTCCCAGTGAAAGGCACTGTCAGGTAGTTATTGATGTGCCCCAATTTACAGAGAAGTGCTCTATGAATCAGAAAGGGGGAGAAATTTAAGTGGCAAGTGATTGCCTGGAAATTCAGATTCAGTCTCTCCAGCCCAGGTCCTGCTCTCTCCACTCTGCCCTGCTCCCTCTCATGGGTTAGCATTTTTCCCTGCAAGGAGGTAGTGTTAGAACTACATAGATTCTTAGTCCAAGTCTTAAGACAAATGATGTCTTTGTGAGCCATCCATTCACCCTTTCTTTGTTGTAGCTTTCCATAAGAATAAGGAGCTCATATTTTCATAATATTAGTTCACCATCCACGGCCAGCTTTACTGAAAAATAATGGCTGAGGACACTAATCAGTGTGAAGGCACATGCATTTTGCAAAGTGCTGTGTCAGAGCATGGGTCAAATCAATTATGTTTTTTGTAATGACCAGATTTTCATACTGGAACATGTTAAATAATTGCCTGCAATGCAAAATGCTAGGGAGAGTTCGCAAGAAAACTAATTGAACTAGGAAAGCAGAAAGACTCGTTCATTTCCAGAAATGATATTTGAAATCTAGAAACATGTTGTTCATTCATTTCCTCCATACATGATTTATTCCCACTGCAGCATATAAATCTCTCAGCTGTTTTGCAAAAGTTGTGCTTAGGCCTATCTTTCTTCCTGAGATAGGGCACTGTGGCAGAGCTCTTTGGGATTGTAATCTCACCCAGCAGGTCCAGAGTCTCAGAAAAGACAGGGACAGGCCTGGGCTCTCTGGGCAATCAGGACTCAGGGCCTGGGGAACTGGAAACAAAGACCTCTGTTCAGAGTAAGTCATTCCTCTCTGTAAGAACTTCAATGGCACTATATTACCTGTAGTTCCCAAAGCTGACTAATCAAACGAATTGCCTGGGGAAGCTAGCAAGTGATTAAAACAAACAAACAAAAAACAGAGAATCCTTGACCCCACCCAAGTTTATCATATCAAAGCATGACAAGGTAGGGCCTGAGATTCTATTTACCAAATGTAATACTTTAGAAGATTCAGGTAAATTAGGGAACTTTTGGCTTATGTAGTATAATACCCTAAACTCTTTGGCATGGCCTTCAGGGCCCTTTACAAAGTGACCTCAGTGGACCCAGTTACCTCGATTATTGGGGACTGAGGGGAAGAACTCTATTCTTCCAACATAAAGCCAGATAATTTTGCATTCATTCCTTCAAGAAACATTTATTGTGCACCTACTATGTGCCGGACCCTACAGATACAATAGATTGTATCTTACTCTGTCATTGCATGCTCTCAGCTGAATTCAGGAACTGGGACAGACTTCTAAAATAAGTAGCATCACAATATAAATGGCAACTGAAACTTCTGCCAAGGATGGCAAATTCAGGATATGTTTCTCTCGATCTCAGAACATTGTTCATTGTTCCCAGCATTTCTCCATCTGAGGCTGGAAACAACTTCAGAACCCTTCTCAAGAGCTACTATATGCTGTCTGCTTTGTCCCATGAGACAAAGCCTGTTTGTAGTCTCTGCTATAGACCATATTTGAGAGGCCCAGCCCGACAGTTCCCACATCTGCCCTCCAAGGTGATCAAATTTGTACTCAGGCTTTTGGAAAGGAGGGATTTTCTAGAGGTAGCAATTTCTCGTGGGATGGTCAGTGGGCAGTAATGAGCCCCAGGACAGATGCCCCAGGCCACACTGTTCCTCTACTGGAAGGCCATGTACTTCCTAGACTGAGAAGATGAATGATTTTTGACATTCAGACTCTACCCTTCCTCTCCTCCTGTCTGCCTTCATCATCCCTATGCAGCTACTGTAGTTAAGTCATAACGTCAGAACAAGTTTTCTAAAAGTTCCACGAACTTCGGGCTACTTAACTTTGTAATTTAATTTTACACATTCAGGAATGAAGAGTTAAGTTGTGATAGGAGGAAAAGAAATGTAGAAAAATTTCCAAGCGAAACATTGCATTCTTGTCACCAGAGGTTGGCTCCAACAGGAGCAGGAGATAGTCCACTGAAGAGCACAGCTGGATTTGGACAGACCTGGGTTTGAATATCATACCCCTTGCCGCCACCCGTGGCTGGCTGTGTGAACTCATCTTTTAAAAACATAAAGTGTGGGGATGTTAATAATCTCTAAATCATGAGTTTGTTTTAAATGATATAAAGAATCCACATGAGTCTCTTAAATGCCTTGCTGACCAGGCGCTTATATCCTTAGTTTCTGACCGAGAACCTGGCACACTAGAGAAAGGTTCAATAAATGGCAGTCACCATCGTGTTACACTCCACTTATCTGGGGGCAATTTATCTGTCAATCTCTGGAAAACACCACTGAGAACTCGCTGACAGCCAAAATAAATGTCAACAGGACCATGAACTTCCCAAACTCATAGATTTGCCTCAAAAAGATTTCTACCATCCCTCATGCAAAACCTGTTTAGCATTAGTTTAGTTCTTCCAAGCTGCTAATACTGTTTTTTTTTTACTCACTGAAGATTACAAGTAGAATAATGTGAGGATAGGCCAGCTCACAGAGGTATTTGAGTATGCACCATGCTGAACTTGGACTTTAGGCTATAGTCCAGGGAGAGCCACTGGAATATGGTTTTGGGGAAGGGGAGTGCTAATTGGTTTGTTTTGATTTTGAAACAAGCAAGTGAAGTAGTCAGATTTGGTTTTAGAAAACTTTATTCTTGCTCAGTGCAAAGGAAAGACATGGGCTTGATGAGACTGGAAATAGAGAAACCAACTGAGCTATGGCAATAATCCAAACTAGAAATCATGAAGCCCTATGCTAAGGCTGAAGTGGTGGACCTGGAGAGGATGGGGCAGATACAAAGCAGTCCACGGAGGTAACACAACAGGATTTAAATGTGTGACAGATTTAGGGCAGGGCCTGACAGCTCCATACATGTCAGGAGCCTTGAACACATCATTGCCTTATGCACAGTGCCATAAATATGTTCAGTAAGAGTCATGAGCCTTCAGAGGAGTTTAAATTATGTTTAGTGTATGCTGTTTGCTAAAGCAGGGAAGTATTGAATCTATTTTAGAAAGCCTTCTATCTGAATAGTTCATTTATGTTTCATGTTTGTTTCTCTAGGGATTCTAATAAATAAGTTTTAATGTATATAAGGATCCTAACACTTATTGTGTAACCAGTATATGAGGGTCTCTGTAGGTATATTGCCTCATTGAACTCTCAAAATGACCCTTTTGGGAAAGTGCTACTGAATCCAAATGCAGACAGCAATTTAAAGCTTGGACACAGGACCTACATGTTTCAGGGGTACACAGCTATTGTTAGGGTCTTCTGAATTTCAAAGTCCAGGCTTTTTCTACTGCACTGTCACTAAGCAGTCATATTCTAATTGAAATGAGAAGCTATTACATATCATACAAATTCAAATATGTACTTGGATTAGCTGTCCATTTCTGACTTTATGTCAACAGGAGCAAGCACTTCAGTGCTCAGGAGTTTCTGAGATTTTTTTCATGGGACTAGATATAAGAAGATAACTTGTCTGGAAGAAAAGCCAAGGAAAACAGACAGTACATGTGCGGAGCTGAGAAAATTATTGCAATCACAGTGGATCTGATTTTTTTTCCTTCTCAGAAATGCAGAATGAAACGTGCACCGTCTTGCCCATGCAAAGCACATATCCTCTGAAACGGTTGAGATGCAAATCAGTTCTCACCCTGGAGCAGGTATCAAATCACTGCAGGCAACCTAGTCCTCTAGACTCACACCAGGAGCATCGGACCCTGGCTGCAGCCTGGCTCAAGCCCTGGGCTAAGTCCGTGAGCCTGGAGAGGCCATTTCCTTGCTCTGGGCCTCAGTCCCTTCTGAAGGAAAAGGAAAATGGTCACGCTTGCCTTTGTCAGGGTGTCAGAAAGACAAGCGTGAGAAATGTCAGTGCTTTTAAAGGTCAAATATTCTGCACAAGTGCAGAGTTTATTTTTATTCTATCAGTCTCCTGGACGGAAGAGAACATATTTTTTATCGTACTCCTTTCTTTTCTTCTGCAAGCATCCAGTGAGCACACAGTGTGTGCTGGTGGAGGGGAGGCCGAGAGGTGAGCTGGGCGTGTTTCCCGCTCTCGGAGAGCTCACGATTCTACTGTCCAATATGTGACATGTGTATAATGCTCTCATTTATGTTTCCTATTTTCATCTTTATTTCATCTTTTGAGTTGGAGATTTGTCCATTCACATTTGATAGATGTGACTGTTGAGCCTAGGAAGTGACTGAAATAGACCTAACCCCATGTATATTGATTCCCCAAACTCAGCTCTATTTTCACTATCACAGAATTGTTTCACTATCTCAGCAGAGGAAACAGGTATATTCATAATAAGCTTCCATAAAAATCTGATTAATACAAATTAAGAGCTGTGGGAGTTTAGAGAGCAATTAATTTTAGATTAGGTCCATTCTCAGAGTGTATTCTTAGGGAAAAAAACTTGAAATAGACTTGAGAGAATAACTGGAACAGATAGAAAAGGAAGGAAGGTCATTCTAGGCAGCAGGAACAACATAAACAACCATGTGGAGGTGGACAAGTAAATGATATGTTTGGGAATAAAGATCACAGTGTGATTAAAACATGAAAACATAGACTAGAGATTTTTTGGTAAAAAGAAGGTTGGGCTCAAATCTGAAGTGTCCTGAATGTCAAGTTAAGTAATTAAATAAACAGTGAGGAGTTCTAGCAGAGGAACGATGTAATCGCATTGATGATTTAGAAATTACCCTAAGGCAATGGTGTAGATGGATTACAGGTGGCTGAGATCCATGGTTAGAAAACCAACCGGGGATTGATTATTACAGTACCATAGGCAAAAATTAAAAGAAACTGGGTTAAGGCAGAGGCCATGGGGACGGGTGAGGAAGATTGGAGAAACATTTTTCATTCTTTTTTATTACACTGACTTTAAGGGAGAGATGGAGGGAGAGAGGGACATCCTCCACTCATATCAGTTCATCAAAGACAACTTTGGCGATTGGTAAGGTAGCCAATAAGCCATAGTCACGCTTCCCTTAAATCTTGTTACTATTCTGCATATTTTTTACTTTTTTATAGTATAAGCTAATTATAGAGTTAACATAAGAGAGGTATTGTGCTGCTAGACTTTTGTGTATCAGATTATGTTCTTGTTTATATGCAAAACAAAGGAATAAATGCATTTTAAGGTTTCATAAAATTCCTACCTTAATACCTGCAAATTGTTTTTCCCCTGAATAACATTTCAATATATTCTCTTATAATGTGCCTATTACAGCATCATCTCTACCTTATCAAGGTCATAGCTATGAGATTGAGGCACAGCAAATTGATAATGGCAGGCTTTTGTTTGTCTTTTGGAACTCCTATCATTCTTTTTGTTGTTGTTGTTCAGTTCATCTATAAAATGCTGCCAGTGATACTTTATGCGTTGATGGGCACTTATATTTCAGGTTGACAGTGCCTCCAAGATGCAGGGGAATCAGATAACGCCTGGGAAATGTGAGTTATTCAAGTTGCTAGAGGTCGGCCTTAGACTACATTAGTAATAATAGCACTTCCTAGTTCCTTGCAAAGTAACTTGATTTGGAAGAAAAGCCACAAGTCAGACTGAATAGTTCAGTTTAATTGTAATCACGGAGCCACCTATGCAGCCACATTAATTAAAATACACATTTTAACCATGAATTTAGATCCTAAAAGGTGGGTAAAATGAGGAGGATGCCCTGTTCATCACACCTAATACCTGGAAATAGTAAGTTATCAACAAATGTCCTCAGTTTCCTCATCTAAAAAATGTGAATGGTAATAGCCTTTACACAACAGAATTTTGAGAATTGTAAGAGAAAAGTACATAAACACTCAATACAGTGTCTAGCACAAGAGCACTTAAGACTTTCATCGGTAGTTGAAAACAAATTGTAACAATGCTTTACTTCTTTAGTACCCCAGAACTGGAGGAAATTAACCCTACACTTCCATTTACATTTGAGAAATCGAGGGCTTAGAGACAGCAATTGTTCCATAAACAATTAGATTTATTGCTTTTCAAGTTTCCTTGCTCTAAGACAACTTAAATGTACTTAGTAATTTATATGAGAATGTCTATAGACAGAGTGAGCCTTTATCCAATATACCTCAATAAAAGAATTGGCTAAATACCTGTATAGCATGAAAAGCTGAGAAACTCAACACCGTCACTATCTAAAGGCATTTTGAATTAAGTCAGTTACTATCAACTGTCTGGAGCCCATTTAATTTCTCTCCTGAAATCTGGCCCGTCTTTAAAGTAGGAAAAAAGTTATGAAAAATCATAGTGGAAGCCCACATGCATTCACTGTGAATCCCATAAAACTCTTCTGAGATCAAGTATTGCAGCTCTCCCTGGAACAGACATCCCACAGCTCCTTTGGCGGCAGCTCAAAACTTAGAAGTAATCTGAGCCACCTCTTCTAGTTCAACCCTTCCTTCTCCTCCAATTCATGAATCTTCCTTAAGTATCCTTTATATATGGTTTCTCTTTAACAACTCCTCTTCTTAGAGAATTTTCTAATGTATCTAATATAAACCTTGATTGCTTCAATCTAAGACAATATAGCTTCTAATTTTATGCTCTTTGGACCAATAAATAGAATATTCTTTAGACACTGTGTTAGCCTGAAAAGACTTTGCATTTGAAATACCTATATAAAATGTAGAGTGCTGTATAAAATTACTTATTTGGACCATTAACCACACTAGGACAAACTATGATGCCATGATAAACAATCCTTAAATTGGCTTGACACAACAAAAGTATATTTCTCACCCACACTACACATCAAATAGGTATGAGGCACAGCTCTACTCCATGTAGTCACTCAGTACCCAAGATAATAGAGTGGCCATGACATTGTTGTAACTGCACCATAGGAAATAAGTTCTTTGATAGCCATGGCTGGAAAAGAGGGAGGACTGCATACTGACTCACTCACTCATAGTTCATTGACCAGAACCAGCTACGGGGGCCCTGCCTGATAGGAAATAGTAGGAACACGTGAATATTTGGTGAACCATGAATGCCTCTTTTGTAGCATTTTGTCTAGGCTAAGAGAAGTAAAGACCCTTACATTTTTTTACTTCCCTTTTTAACCCTTTATTTACCTGTTACACTTATTTAGGTTTACTTTTGGTTTACAATATGTGTAGTCTTTTTTTAATGGAGAGTAATATTTTTAGTGTCCATACATCTTGCCTTTTTTTAAAACTATGTTTTTATTGATTTTTAAAGAGAGGAAGGGATAGGGATAGAAACATTGGTGAGAGAGAAATATCATTGATCAGCTGCCTCCTGCACACCCCCTACTGGGGATCAGGCCCACAACCTGGGCCTGTGTCCTGACCAGGAATGGAACCCGTGACCTCTTGGTTCTTGGGTTGATGCTTAACCACTGGCACTGGCGGGGCCATACATGTTGTCTTTTTGCTGCAGTTTTATTGAAGTATAATCAATATAGAACATTGTGTAAATTTAAAGTGCACAATGTGATGATCTGCTACACATATATATTGGGAAGTGATTACCACAATAAGGTTAGTTAACACCCTCATTACTTCACATGACCTTTTTTTTTTTTGCATGTGTGGTGAGAACTTTCAAGATCTACTTTCTTAACAACTTCCAAGTATACAATACAGTATTCTTAAGTATAGCCACTATGCTGTACATTAGGGACCCATAACTTATTCATCTAACAACTGAAAATTTGTACCTTTGACCACCTTCATCCATTTCCCCCACCCTGCCACTGGCAACCACTAATCTACTATCTATTTCTATGAGTTCACATAGACGTGAACTGAGTTCATATGATTCTATATGTGTCCACAAATTAATTAAATCATAACAGTAGTTGTCTTCGTCTGGCTTATTTCACTCATAGATGCCCTCAAGTTTCATTCATGTTGTTGCAAATAGCAGGATTTCCCCTTTTTTAATGGCTGAATAATATTCCATTGTATGCATATACACTGCATTTCTTTATCCAGTCATCTTTGGAGGGACACTTTGGTTGTTTCTATACCTTGGCTATTGTAAATAAAGCTGCAATGAACATGGGAATGCAGCTGTCTCTTCTAAGAAGTGATGTCATTTTCTTTGGATAAATACCCAGACGTGAGATTGCTAGATTATGTAGTAAAGTAGTCTTAACAAGAACTTATTCAATGCCACACGTATTTCTTGCTGTTTTCCTGTCAAATGACAGCACTATTTTATCTTTTCTTCTCTAAGCAATGGGGATATCATGGCATAAGGATGTTCTATTTTTATCCTTTCATCTAGGCAATTTTATGTTTGTGCTTTTACAAATCCCAACTTCATACTTGCCAGGCCATATTAAATTTCCATCTGATTCTTATGGATCATTTCTCTCTATTAACTACCAATTCCAATTCATTATCTCCTATTAAAAGTAGCAAATTTAACATAGTTGATGAGAGACTATTAGAGCTAAAGTGGCTGCTTACAGCCAAACAGTAAGAATTATTTTAAAAAAACAACAAAAACTATAAGCAGCAGATTTATTTTTTTTTAATCCAAAGCATAATAGCAACAGCAACTACATTCTTGGAATGGTTGTTGTGTGTCGGGCACATGCAGAGGTTATTTCATGCAGTCTTCAAACCATCTTTGGTGAATAGGTATAATCCGTCATAGTGACGTCCCTAGTAGTGGAGGAGCCAGGATTTGAAAGCCTGAAACTGGACAACAATGAGTCCGGGCTGCCTGTCACCACTTGAGCCGATTAAGCGGAGAGGGTTGAATTGTACATGAGCATTTATTCCAATACTGCCGGCAAATTGGGAGAGCAGTAATGGTCATCCACAAAAATCTGCTCTGCCGCCTCTCCAGAAGCCAGCT
The DNA here is from genome assembly GCF_054644295.1 of Miniopterus natalensis. Taxonomy (NCBI): domain Eukaryota; kingdom Metazoa; phylum Chordata; class Mammalia; order Chiroptera; family Miniopteridae; genus Miniopterus; species Miniopterus natalensis. The sequence goes on from NC_142091.1 coordinate 32,124,676, forward strand.
GCTTATGCTGGATAGAAGAACAGAGATTACCTGGGAAAGAAGGAATTTCAGGCATGGGGAAGTAGGCAAGGTGGCTAAGGGTTGCAAAGGGCAGGCCTCTGGGACTCCAGGTGGGCACCTCTGGGACCAGATTTCAGGCAATGCAGGCTCGGGGGTAGCAAAGGGCACCACCTGGGGAATTCCATGTGTCGGGAACAAGGCTGTTAATCTTTCCATGATGATAGGCAGTTTTCAGAAAAGGAGAATGGACTCCATTCCAAGGGTAATTCTCATGTCCTGGGGTGTACAACTCCCAGCCAGGTTAGAAAGTGATTTTTCTAATTCAAACAGAACAACCATAGTTAACAGAACATGATTAATATTTCTTATAACCGTAGCTAACAATCACCGTTAACAGAGCACTGTCAACATCTCTGCCCCTAACAAGCAGGCTGTTCTTCTTCCAAAGCCTAATTTGCTAGGGCAAGGAAAATAGCTCCTGTGTGCATTTCTGTGTCACCACCTTTGGTGTTCATAAACCCTGTGTGAATTCACGATAACAATGCTGATAGTGGGTTAGACAGGCATTACTGGGCAGAGGTGAAGAGCACCAGCTGGGAGCTAGATTGCCTGCATTTGTGGGTTTGCATCCTGTCTCTATTATTTCCCAGCTATGAGAGCTTAGCCAACTTGCTTTTTAGCCTCTCTGTGCCTCAATTTTCTCCTCTGAAAAATGTGAATGAAAATACTATGTGCCCTATTGAGCTGCACTGCAGATTAAGGCACTACTACAAAGAAAGCACTTAAAACAGTATGTGGAACTCAATAAATATTAGCTATTAATTTTGAATTCAGACTATGGGCCTTGAGGATAGAGGTGAAAGAAAGAAAGTAATATTTTGAAAGAACCCTATTAAGTGGATTGTCCTCCTTGCTTAGAGGGAAGTAAAATAATTTACCCCAGTAACCCAGGAGGTAAGCGGCAAAACTGGGAATCCATCCTAGGTCTGTCTGGGCTGCAACAAGAAGAAAATATTGAAATATATTTACTGTTTTGTCTTTAATATAACATGAAAGAATTGCCCCTAAATCGGCAAGTGCAATGGGCCCAGAATTAAATTTAAGTTTAATCGACACAAATATCAAGAGGTTGGCAACCCTTGTTTCTGGCTTCTGACTCCACCGTGTCCCTGGCTCGGGCAATGTCAATGGCCCATCTTGACCGAAGCTGAAGGGCTGGCATCACCCAGGTGCTCCAGCTGTCCTGAACGCCTGTCCCAATCTGCTCATCTGCCTAACACTGAGCACTCTGGTTGCTTTTAGTTTACCAGTCTCTTTCTTTATCTCTTGACATTTTCTCATTCCTTCTCTCCCTTCCCTTTTCTTCTTGGATGCTATCAGGCTTCCGAAGCCCACCTCCATGGTACATAACTACACCTTGGTTGTGAGCTATCTTACTCTCTCAAATTTTCAGGCCTTGAATGTTGACTTTTCTGTTTCCTCTGGTTTGATTTACTAGCAATATTCAAAGCTTTAGACTTTTTTCTAATATGGCTAGTAATCAATGTTGAAAAATTCTCTTTGGGAAAGAGGGTATGTATCACCACTTCCATTTGCAAAATTCAGTGCAAAAATACTGTCCAAGTAATGTTTCCAACCAGAAAAATATCCAAAGGTTGTTTATGGGTTGTTTCGTAATTTCAATCCAATTTGTATTCCTTTGGCCTTGCGTCCTAGCTCCATATCATGAGACAATTGATAAATGAAATAAGCAATAAATAAAGAGAAGCTAGTTCATACTAAACCATCTAGTAGCATTTATAGACTTAAGTTGATAAAGCTGCCTGTAAGTAGGCCAAATGTAGCAGAAAGGAGTCGGGGCTATTCTGACTGTACAGCACCTCCCTTGGCCTTGGTCATGGGTTGCTTGTTACACCCAGATCAGTGCCTTCATCCTGTTAGGAAATCCAATCTTAATCACTACAATTTTAAAAACTTGTTTCAACAGTTATATTATCCTTTAAATTTCTTTATTCTTTCCTACCACTATTGTCATCATAATAGTAGTAGAAGAATCTTCTAGTTTCACATAATATTTTCTGGTTGTAAAGCATCTTCACAATAGTGTTACCATTTTATCTCCAAACCCTGCTTAGGTGGGTGGGTTGGTCAGAGAGTAGTATCTTTACTTTACAAATGAAAATTTTAAGCAGGTACATGATATGCTTATTATCTCAGTCCTGAAAGGTTGAAGAGCGCCTTCACTATAAATTTCTTAAAAACAAAAGTGTCTTACATTTATTTTATGTCTTATAACAGCCAGCTCTGTGCCCAGCACCTATGGCTGGCTGAATAAAAGAACAAATTATTGTAATTTGGTGTTTGCGTGAATTACTGATTTTGACCTTATACTCTGTCTTCTGTGCCTCCATTCTCAAACTTTCTACTTTCCATCAACGGTTAGTCTAAGACGGAACACAGTCTCTGGGATGGCTCAGACTGAGGACTGTCCCACTCTGCAAGTTCATTTCCACACAGCATAGTCCTCGGAAACCTTCTGCCTTTAGAGTTTCATTTCTATTATCTCTAACATTTGCTTCCATTTGCAACTGGCATCTCGCTATTTTATATGATATGCTATTACTCACCACACAAGCCTCATTTCACTGTGAACATTACTCCAGCTCGATGGCTCCTTTTCCACTGACTAATCTTCCAATATATAACCTGATCTTTGGCCAACTCCAGCAGCTCTTTGCATTCTCAGAATTACTGCTTAGACCTTAAGGTATTCATTCAGGATTGGAATCTTCTGGTTGAATTCATTGGGTTTAGGGTGACCCCTCTCTTAAGCTAGCAGTATTGTTAAATGGAACTAGGTGACCAACTCCTTTGCTATGTAATATATGTCATAAAACATATTTATTCCAAAAGCAGTGTAAATTCAATTCTGTAATTAGGTATCTACTCAAAGATTCATTTACAAACAAATGTTTTTAAGCACTGCAATGTGCTTAGCACTGTGTTAGGTGATAGGAATTAATAAATGAGTAAGATAGTCTTTTCATTCATATACCGTTGTTTACTTGTGATTCTAGCACATCCTCTAACACCCAGACAAGTGGCTCAGGGTTCAGAAGTTTGTGATAAGGAGCAGAGACCTAGTTTCTTTCTGATTTTCTGTTTCTCAGAAGCACAAACAAGAGGCTTGATGCTGTCTTTCACAAGTGTTCCAGAAATTTGCTATCAAACACAGGCAAAAAATCTGACTTTTCATTGTAAATACTTCTTACTGTGAAGACTCAATTTTAGAAAAAAATACAGATTTTCTTTTTAATGTTTCGAAAGCTTCTGACCAGCCAGCCAGAATTGTTATTTTTGCACTAGATTGAGAAGTAGTTGTGTCAAAACATCTGAGATTCTGCTAATACATTTCTGGTGACTTTTGTATTTGAAATCTCACCCATTTCCCTTTAGTATATAAAGTGTTCAGTTATTCCTTTATTAATAAAAAATTTCAGTTGCACACCTATTACATGATAGATATTTTGCTAAGGGCTGTGAAAAGATAGTCAAAGGCACATACATAGTTCTCAAGAAACTTACTGCTCACAAGAAAAAGCAAGACTTAGGTTTAAAATCTTTACAACGAACCATATCAGTTGGCTCATTTAGGCCCATTTTTAACCCAAAAAGAGAGCCACGACCTATTGAGGCTGCAAGTTACCTTGGAGATAAACCACTGCCAACCTTCCATTTTATGGATGAAGTTGAGGGTCAGAAGGGCTGAAGAATTAATGTCAGAGAGTAAGAGGCAGAGGTGAGTCTATGGTCCATTTCTCAGACCTGTGGTTGGCATTCTTCCCCCCTACCTCGCTGCGGCTCTCATGGAGTGAGCTGCGAGTGCAGCAGATGGCACCACCCGCACTGCCCTCGTGTGAAAGCAGGCTTTGTTTCATGTGCGCGGGTGAATGTGAGCATGTGCAGAGGGGCGGGGCAGGGCAGGTCGGTCCTCTTCAAGGCAGTTCTGCCCAATGTGCAGAGGTTAAAGAGGACACTTCTGACTTTTAAACTTTCAAATATTCAAATATTTCATATTCAAAAGCTATTTCTTGTTGTATACCAAAAAGAGTCTCAACAAATGGTAGTGAAACAGAATGGAGTATTTCATCTTTATTTAATTAGTGTGCCTTGCTAAAATGAAACTCTCAAGCAAGAGACCATGCAAATTAGCTTCTGCACTGATCTCTGATCCAACCGCACAGACGGAGAAAGAGCACTCGCTTTGGAGCCAGGCCCCCCTGAGTTGGTGCCCTGCTCTGCCATGCACCAGCTTTGAGACTTTGCTTCTTTGAACCTTAGCGTTTTCCTCTGTTAAATGGAAATAATAAGGACTTCTTTTGCTAGATTGTTATAAAGTGGAGCAATAATGGTAATAGTTCATCTCTGTGCCAGTCAGTGTCTGAGCTGGCATTTTCCATGTGTTATTTCTCTATAGTTGTATAATATGAGTAAGGCATAGAAAGTACTTGGCGCTCAAGGATGATGCTACACTTTCTTATTACTACTTACCTAATCTTCCCTTGAAAAGCTCATTGTTACTACATTTTCTTTGAAAATCACAATCTTATTTATTAAAGCCTATGGCAGATTTACAGATCCAACAAATGCAACCCATTCATTGATTTTATTGCTGGGAGGGAGGTGGAGCAGACACATGAGGATGAGTGGTAGCTATGAAGCAGCCTGTGATTTCAACAATGAGCCATGGGCATCTCTCCCTTTCTCATGAGGGCTTGAGGGCAGCAACACTCTCTTAATCTATTATTGCATTCCCAGCACCAAGCACGATGCCTGGGACCTGGTAGGCATTTGGAATGTGCACACAGATTTGAGTTGATTTCCGCTGTCAGATCCCCATCCTCCAATCAGATAAGTCCGTGGTCTGACTGAGTAATATTCTGATAACCTGGGCCTGGGCGCCCTTGAACCCACAGCACAGTTACTAGAGGTAGAAATCCATGTGGTTGCCAGGGTGAGGGGTCCAAAGTCAGAATGCCAGATTCCAGGACATCAAAGTGAGAAACAGAAGGTAATATGGAGCAACTAGTATAATAGCCCCTAAACCCAGTTTTATGTACAATTCTCTTAGGGTTTTCATTTGGTGTGAGTAGCCTTAGGCAAGGCCAGGCTGTGATCAATAAAAGGGGCTCGTGCAAAAGAAAGTAGCTGCTTCCTTGAAGTTCCTTTGGTTCTGAGTCATGGAACCTTACCATTTATATGGGCATATCCCAGATTCAACTTTATATTGTTTTAAAACTTTCCACCTAAGACCTTTTTTATTTTCATTTGAATGAAGGATAAGGCTTGCTGGGGGAATACAAACAGTTTTTCTCTCTAGAATTATACTTATTTTCACCTGTGGTAATAAGCAAGTCAATATAATCAGATAAATGAACACTATAATTCAAATTTAAAGTGGCTCTTGTGTCTTCTTGCAATGATGTATTTTTTGCCCTGAAATAATGTTATTTCTTATTCAGGGGTGATTCTTCATCACAAAGCAGAGCATCTTGCTTATAGAATTATTATTAAACTTTCTGATTAATTGTAAATTTCTGTTCTTATTCTCTGATCTGAGCTTACAATGGGGAGGGGTTCTCCTCTTTAAGGCAGCAGTCCCCAGCTGGACTGTCACAATACACTGGTTTGTGTTCTTTTGTTTGCAAGTAATTTAAAAAAGAAAGAGCTCAACAAGCTTAGGCAAAAAGGAGGCAATATGACTTATAGACCAGAGGGAAGGGCAGGATTGGAGCTGTGTCTCAGGAACTACAGTCAGGCATGAATGTCCTCAAACTCTCTCAGGCTTCCCATCTTTTTTTCTCTGCATGTGGGTATTTGATTTCTCTGTGGGCAGGTTTGTCCATGAATTGGGGAGGTTGTCACTCAAAGTTCCCAAGTACACCTTTTGAACTTCCTGCAAGAGAAAATTTGTCTGCTGCTCACTGTGATCTCAAAATGAAAGAGGGACGGAGGGAGGGAGGAAGGGAGGGAAAGAAGGAGAGGTAGAGACATAAGAGAAGAAAGGAGAGAAAGAGAAAGAGAAAAGAGGTCTTTGATTCCCTTGACCTTGGTTAGGTGCTGTCCACAGAAATCAGGGTGCAGGTTTGGGTAGTAAGAACACAGCAATTACTGTGAGAATTTTAATGTTGAAACTTGTATGTGGAAGTGGGTATAGTGGTATTGAGGAGACATATATATCATTCAATGTTATATCATTCAATATTAATGAAGTAAGTGTTGCAGATTTACTTTCCTTATAAATTGGATCAGATTTAAAACTACTGTTCTATTGATCACCTCTTCACTTGCTTACATTCCTACTGTCTCAAGTAGGAGAGAAAAGGTCATGTGTAGCAGGGCTTTATTGACCTGGCCTCCAGTTTCATGTGGACAGAGTGCATCTCTATTTGCTCCAATGCCTAGCAGAGAACGGTGCTCAGCAAATGTTTGTTGAATTAATTATAAATCCAAGGTTATGCTTCAACCTATGACCGTCAGAGTATATTCTAAAAGGACAAAAGCAAAGTAGAGGGAAAATCTGAAGAGGCCTATTCCACCTGCATTGGATGTATGTATAATAATGCTGTAAATACTTCTATTAGTAATGACACAGCAAAAAATGCCAAATAAAGTTATATGATGATGCAAACGAAATTTGCAGGCATGATACTCAATAATAACAGCAGACATTGAGAAGTTCTCTATGATGTCATTTTAAAAGTGTGTAAGTTGCAGCTCTGTTTCTCCTTCAGCAGCGCATACTTGCCATATTTATTTTCTTTTTTAAATCATTTCATTGTTGTAAAATGATCATTATTTCAATTTTTAAATGTCTACTTTCAGTTTGCACATGCTTATAAAATACTTTTATCAATAATACAACAAATAAAGGTCTGCAAAATCTGCACATAATTTGTATTATTTTTGTCTTTCTTTTTCTCTTGGTCAGAATCTGGGAATAGCCTCAGGAACGTGGCCTGCTTCTGAATGTCATTCATTATGCTAGTTTTGCCAGAAATAAAATTGCCACAACTACATGGTATAAGGTGTGTGGACCATGTCAGGAAGAGGTCATTTTACAAAGATCAAATTGCAAGTGAGAAAAGCTGAATAAATAGAGCAGAAAAATGATATAACTGCACCAGCTTCTAAAAGTGGAGCCATTTTCAGACTTGAAATTCATGTATAGAAAAAATATGACATTTTTTTGTCCGAGATATCTACTATCCTAAAATCCAAATGTCTTACATAAGAATTTTGCACGCCACAACATATTGCTTTAGTTAACTTGACCACAAAGAAAGTACTTATTCTTGAAGTTTTGTGGAATTTCAGTTTTAACTTAGTTTTATCTTTAGATTTAAGTGTGTTTCTTATAAACAGCATCAGATAGCTGTTACATTTGAGACCGGGAAAGAAGCCCAGAGCCATGCAGGTCAGAGAAGAATCAAAATACACGGGAGGCGACAGAGAGGAAAACACAGTGGGGAAAAATGCAGAGATTTGGGTGCCCAGCAGCCCTTGGTGAATGCTAACTCTACTGCTAACTGCTTGTGTGGTCCGAGAATGTTCTTTGAATTATGTAAATCCTTAAGACTTGTTTGATGACCCAGACTATGACCTTTCTTGGCAAATGTTTCATATGCACTTGAAAAGAATACATTGTGCTGCTGATAGGTGGACTATTCTATAAATGCTAATGAAAGCAAATTGGTAGATAGTGTTCAAGGTTTTTTCCCCATGTATTTTGAAGCTGTTATTACATACATAGACATTTAAGATTCTTATGCCCTTTTTTATGAATTTACACCTTTATCATTAGAAAATTACCTTCTTTATTGCTGGTAATATTCTTGCTCTGAAATCTGCTTTTTCTGATATTAATAGAGCCACCCCAACTTCTTTTTGGTCAAGTTTTAGCATGGTTTACCTTTTCCCATGTTTTTAATTTTAACTTAGTTTTATCTTTAGATTTAAAGTATGTTTCTTATAAACAGCATGTAGCTGGATTTTGCTCTAGTATCCATTCTGATCATCTCTGTCTTTTAATTGAGGTATTTAGAACTTTTACATTTAATGTGATTATTGATATGATTAGGTTTCAGCCTAATTATCTTTGTATTGTTTTTTGTTCTCTTTTTCCTCTTTCTGTCTATTTGGAGGTTTACTGAATAATTGCTATAATTCTATTTTATCTCTTATTAGCTAAGAACTCTTTTTGTTTTCATTATTTTAGTAGTTGCTTTGAAATTTATAGTATACATATTTAACTGATCCCAGTCTAGTATTATCATTAAGTAATATTATACTACCTCATGTATAGTATTAGATCTAACAAAGCAGTCTTATTCCCTTCCTCCTGGTTTTTGTGGTATTGCCATACATTTTGTATGTATACATTATATACATATATATATTTATGTTTGTATGTATATAAATATATATAAACTCCATGATACATTGTTAGTATTTTGGTTTAACCAGTAAATTATGTTTCAAAGAGGTTTATATGGTAAGAGGAAACTTACATATCTATTCACAAAGTTACTATTCCCAATTAAATTTTTGTGAATTTACAGACTTTATTGTATTTTTCTTCTGCCTGGAGAACTTCCCTCGCCTTTTCTTACAGTGTGCATTTGCTGCTAATAAACTCCTTTGGCTTCCTTATGTTTTAAAATATCTTTATTTTTGAAAGATACTTTCTCTGTGTATCTGACTCTCATTATACTTTAAAGATATTGCTCCACTGTTTTCTTACTGATATTATTTATGATGAGAGGTTCACTGTCATCCTTATTTTCTTTCTTCCATCTGCATAATGTGTCTTTTTTTTTTTCTGGCATACAGATTTTCTCTTTATTACTGATTTTGAGCTTTTTTATTGTAATGTATTTTGTTGTCTTTCCTTTCATGTTTTTTATGCTTGTAAGGTATTTAGTTTCTTGGATCCATGGGTTTATAGTTTTCAGTAAAATTTGGAACATAATTAGCCATTTTTTCTTCAAATATTTTTTCTTTTCCTGCCTTCTCTCCTTCGGGAACTTCAATTACGCATTCATTATGCCACTTGGAATCATCTTACAGCTCACTGATGTTTTTTCATTTTTTAAAATATTTTTTTCTCTCTGTTTCCTTTGGATAGTTTCTATTGCTATATATTCATGTTCATTGACCTTTTCTTCTCGGTGTCTAATCTGCTGTTAATCATATCCAGTATATTTTTTCATCTCACATGTTGTTTTCATCTTTAGAAGTTTAATTTTAGTCTTTTTTAAAAATATCTTCCATGTCTGACTTTTGACCATATGGAATACATTTGTAGTAACTGCTTTAATGTTCTTTTCTGTTAATTCTCACATTTGTGTCAGTTCTAGGTTGGTTTTGATTGGTAAATTTTTCTCCTCAGTGTGGTTCATATTTCCCTACTTCTTTGCATTTTTGGCATTTTTTTTTTAAATTCTCACCTGAGGATACGCTTTTTAATTGATTTTGAGAGAGAAAGAGAGAGAGAGACATCAATGTGCAAGAGAAATATCGATTGGTTGCCTCTCATACATTCCCCAACTGGGGATCATACCTGCAACCTAGGTATGTGCCCTGACTCAAAACCAAACCCACAATCTTTTGTTATAGAGGACGACACTCCAACCAACTGAGCCACCCTGCCAAGGAGCATTTTTTGTAATCCTTGACTGGATGGCAAACGTTGCACATTTTACCCTTACCGGTCCACATACTTTTGTATTGCTGTGAATACTGAACTGTGCTCTGGGATGTAGTTCATTTATCTAATTCTTTAAAGTCTTGCTTTTAAGGCTTTTAGGTAGGACATGCAACGTTTAGTCTAGGGTCACTTTTGTCCCACTGCTGAGGCAAGACTCTTCTGAGTGTGCTTCTCAATGCCCCATGAATTGTGAGGTTTTCCAGTTTGGCTGGAGAGAAGCAGCACTGTTCCCCAACCTTTATGATGGCTAGGTACTGATCCCTTCAGCCATTCAAATGTTTTTTTCCGGGCACTTTGGTAGTTTCCTCACACATACATGTGCCAATCAATACGCTGCTGAATACTCAAGGGTGATTCTCTGCATATTGCCAGAATTTTTCTTTCTGTGTAGTTCTTTTTTCTCTGGTACGCTATCTGGCAAACTCTAACCATGTTGATCTCCTTAGATTCTCAGGTCTATCTCTTCAACTGATGGAGTCTGCCAAGCTCCTCCTGGAGACTTTCTCCTTGACTGGTGACCTGGAAACTCTCTCAAGGCAGTAAATGGGGGCAATTATAGGGCTTAGCTCATTTCTTTCTCATCTCTTGAGGATCCGTGTCCTTTACTGCCTTTATTCCTTTTTTGTTGTTTGAGTCAGTTGGTAAAATCTGATTTCTGTTATTTCATCCATCTTGCATGAAAATGAAAGGCCTTTTTTATATCTTTAAAGTTGAAAGCTACATACGACATACCCCATATGCCCTTGCATATGCCATGTCTCTAGTCTGTCAGATGTAATTTAGGTTCAGCCAACTACATGCGTTCAATCAAGTCTTGGAATGTGGAAAGTAGTTGGAAGCTTGACTTCTTTTGCATATGTTATTTTTGTCTGGCAGGCACAGTGGTTATAGAGATGTGTTGTGTTTTCTGTACTATCTTAACAGAATTTCCATGGTGTTGTCAACAGCTTTATGAGTGTCAAGTGGCTAAGCTCACAACATCCTCTTTTTACCTGTGCTAACCTAGGAGCTGTAGCATGTGCCTGGGGGAGTTTTCGGTGGCAATCTCCCAATTCCTGGAGCATAACCAAGACTGTGTGTTCTTGGGGACAACACTTCTGGTGATGGGCTCTTATGACAGAGGTAGCAGCTTGTCTGTCAGCTTTGGAATCACAAGAGTTTAATTCAGTTCAGGGTAAAGTGAATCTATGATACCTCGATTATTCTGCTTGTTCAAGGCAACATGACATTGTATAGAGACCACCTGGAAAAAGGCATTTATTAAAGTGACTGAAGAAACTATCAGATCGTAGCAAATAAAAGTAGTTTAAGGGTTTTGTAAAAATTCAGAGTATGGCTATGTTGGATACCTTATGCATTCACTTCCCACATTAAAAAAAACTCTTGTAGGCAATATTTGTACTTACCAAATATACTTGGAATAAGCTTAGTGCCTACTCATACAGGAATATCTTTTCAAACCATTCTATATTACCCGCAAAGAGAATTTAAACTGCATGAAATATGTCCAAGTGATTTTTAAAATCAATACATGCTGATACAGCAGCCATATCTGCAAAATACAGGTACATCCATTTGAGCTTCACTTTTGACTTCGAAGGACTCTCACCTTCCTCCATCTCTCATTTCATAACTTTGTGCCTGAAAAAGAATATGGTGAAAGGAGACCCATGAGTTACCTTCTCTGGGTTTAGTTGAGTTTAAAGTAAGGAAATGAACATTTCTAACATATGCCAGGCTCTGATAAATGTTTTTTCTATATTAACCCTTGGATCATTACAACAGCTGCTTGAGTGGGTTTTTACCTTTTTTTACATATAAAGAACTTGAGACTCAAAAGTTTGCAAACCCAGTAAGAAATAAAGCTAAAATTCAAGCCAAATCTACCTATATTAAAATCTTACGTTTCTTCTTCTCCTCTATGCTACTTTCAAGCGCTGTTGTAAAGTTAATTATGTTTCACCGGGGATGAGCCACATATGTATAGTATTCTTGTATTGAGGAACACACTGTCATTGATTGTTCAAGTGCACCCAACAATATATATGTTTGCTCATTGCAAATAAAAGGTGGTGTTGAAATGAGAGGAGATAGAAAGGAAATACATAATAAAATGCCTCCTTCCTGCGAATTATCTGTTCTTCTAAAAAAAAAAAAAAACAACACCCATTATCTGTATTAGATTAGATTTTTCATAGGTTTCAAAAAGTTATGTTTCTGCGAGTGAAAATAATTGCCTTTTGTGTTTCTGTGGCATGATGCAGGTGTTGTCAGTCTGTTCTATGAAAGGATAACTGTGTTATTCATCAGAGCAGTGTTAGTAGGAGGTAGACTTCGAGATGAGAAAGTGGTTCTGTACTGTTCCCGAACTGCATTTATGCCCAATATGCAGTTATGCTCCTCTCCTGAGGAATTCAATGCTAAGATACTTATACTCAAGAAGCAAGAAAAATCTTGAATAAACAATCTAACCCTATTCCCAAAAGAACTAGGAAAAGAACAACAAAGAAAGCCCAGAGTGAATAGAAGGAAAGAAATAATAAAGATTAGAGCAGAAATAAATGACATAGAGACTGAAACAAGCACTTGTAGCCACATCTCTGTCGTCATAATAATTCGATAACTGATATACCTAAGAGGTGACTCCAACGTGAATCTAACTTCTATTGGAGGCTGTAATCACTGTTTTTAAATTGCTCTTTTATAATCATTTTGATGAGATAAATCACATAGACATAATTATGATCATAAGTTTGTTCTAATAATGTGATGTCGTATTTGTCACCCCTAAAGTAAACAAACAAAAGTGACTTGTTAATTAGGTTATACTAACCAATTATTTGAGAAACAGGAGTGAAAGAGCATACCATTTTCCAATGTTAGGGAGCTATTAAAGAACTAGGTGACACTGGGAACATGGAATCTGGCAGAATAATTCCAGTGAACTAGGAAGCCCTGATGATGCCATAAAGTGATGATCTAAAGTAATCTTTTGAAATCAGAAGAGTCACGTTCAAGTTGCTTAGTGTTGCTGTCATTAAGGATTTGAAAGGCTATCAATCAGAAGAGCAGATGGGCTCATTCCCTGCGACCAAAATTAAGGAGTTGGTCCACAGTAAGGAAGAACTCTCTTATTTAACCATGAGGCCCACCAACAAAGAGCCAAACTGCCTCCCTAAGTAGTGAGCTGCCTCCCACGGCAGCAGGTGCCCCAGCAGGAGCTGTGAGGCTGGCATCATGCATGTAGAAACCATTTCTTCAGTGGGTGAGCGTGAGTCTGGAGTTCTCTAGAGACCCCCTGACTTCAGGTGGCCTTACACTCACACCCTCGTTGTACGCCTGGCTTTCTGACATTCCGAGCTTGGTATACAAATGCCTTGAGTAAGGGGAGGTAGGTCTGACACCCGGCTATGACATCTTACTTTCTTCTTAGAAGCTCCTGTGTTTTACGTCTGGTAAGAGATTTATTCGGTTTTTTTAGACTTGGGATTTTCTGTCAGTTTCCAGGCCTCTGCGGCAAATAGTTGAGTTGTCCGGATGGTGGTGCAGCGTCTCCCGTCCCTGACTCACGCTCCTGATCCTTCCACTTCCATCTAACCCCTCATATTCCCCAGTTTCCACTTGCCGCCCCTCACCCCAAGGAACTTGTCCATAATAAATCACCTCAAGCTTAAAGCATCTGTACAGTTCAAGTGTTAACAAAAACATACAAGAAGAATATCTTAACAGTAAGTTGGAGTGAAGTTCCCAGGATTTCTCATTCAAAATAAGAAGGGTTTTGTGTGTTTTTTTAACATTTAAAAAAACTATAGAAATTTTGGGAAATAGAGAAAAATATAAATGCAAAGATAAAGCTCATTATTCTACCACTCAAAAGGGAGTATTTGTTCTTTTGGTGTTTACACTTTGCATCTTTATATTTTTGTGAAACAAAATTAGAATCAACCATATATAGAGAGTTTTGCCTATTTCTTTTATTTATATGCCATTATATTGTGATCTTTCTTTTGATTATTATATATTTTAGAAATATGACTTTTTAAATGGGTACGTGATACCGATAGAAGGTAAACAAGAAATATAAATGTTAAGACCAGCACATCAAGCAATCATATTAACTATTGAAATCCAGATCCCATACCAATCAATCTCTGTCATCCTTCTGACTAAGATCAGCTTTTCACCTGAAATTTCCTACAGAAGGAGATGCAGCAAGCAGCCTCAGTGCACTTATCAGCAATATTTTTCACTATGTATCTCGAAAGCCATCCTTCTAGCTTATTAATGCAACACCCGCACTTCTCTTCTGCCAAACAGCAATTGCTGACAATGGCATGGTCCATCACTTTATTTAATTCTCACAGATTTCCTTTAGTCAGAGCGGGTAGTGCAATTTCCATTTCAAAGGTGAGGAAAGGGAGTCTCAGAATGGTACAGAAACTGGCCAAGGTCACTTTTTAAAGAGCTGCACAACCCTTGATGGAGATGGGGACTTGCAAGTTCATAAGTGGAGGAGGTAGAGTTCAGACCAGATTGTTCTGTTTTCAAATTCTAATGTTTTTAATATGTTACTCTGTGACTGACCTCATACCTGGCAACTTGGCTACTAAATATTTATTGACAGAATTACCAAAATTAAATAAAGGAACTGAATAAACAAAAGCAAATTTAATTTACTTAAAAAACAAAACCAACAAATAGACTATAATTTAGCATAACACATTTAAATATAATGACTCATCTGCTATTTAACATAAGCCTAGGTGTCCCCGCTGTCCCTGTTACTGTTTACCTATTGGTGAAGTTCTCAGAATAAAATGATTAAGTAAATTCACCTAAACCATTAAAAAAAGTGTTTTAATGAGAATATGTTCTCCTGAGTATTGTAAAAATAGCAATAAGCAGTAATAGTAATAACAGCATTGATATTCCTTCACATTTGGATAGTTATTAAATAGGCATTCTGGGAATTAATAGGAATTTTTATAGGTTAATAAAGAGTGGATCCGCAGTTCTTACTTGTGCACCAGGGGCATGGACTTCTGGTCCCCAGTGGAATTTTGTAATTGGCATATAGTGGGAGGTCGTGCAGGTAAAGGTGCTGCCCTGATGGGCCCCATGTCCAGTGTGCTTGATAGTTACAGGTCTTTAGAATAATAGTAGCAAGTAGGTATTAAGCAGTCACCATATTCCAGACCCTTTACTAAGTGTCTAAACCAAAGGCTATATGAAGTGACCAGCCATAGATTTGACTTCCTTTTTATGGACAAGGGGAAATAAGTTCACCTCGTTCTCTGCTTCCATGGAGACTGTGGCTTGAAAGTCTGGGTCTTATTTAACATATCCTCAAGGAGCTATTTGCACAGAGCTGTCCTGGTTAAACAGATGGCCCTGCTCTCCTATAGCTTGAAGAATTTTCCAGGCAGGTTGTATTTTGCTGACTGACTTGGCCACGTCCTTCCACGTGGCCTCTGCCTTAGCAGAGACCTTCCTAACATACCGCTGTGTTAAGCCAGCCCCCTCTCTAGGCAATGCCTTCTCCTTTTTTTAGGGATGGTTCCCTCTATTCACCTCAAATCCCCACTCTCCCTTCCCACTGCCTAGTTCATAAAGATGAAGGGAAGTGTTCCTGGGTTTGACCCTCCCTGCCCTCTACTTTGGCATTGTATCCTAGAAAAATCATTATATAACAGAGTTTGCATCCCAGATCAGCATCTCATCCAGAGTCTCTTGTCGTGTGACCTAGGCAAGTCACTTCACCACTCTGAACCTCAATTTCCTCACATATAAAATGGGCATAAAAATGTTGAAAGGTTAAAATGAGATTATGTATAAAGGACCTGACAAATAGCAAACACTCAATAAGGTGGCCACTCTTGTTAGATTTTTATTGGATTCCTAATCTGTACTCTTTCCACTTTTCTGTACTGTTCTGCCTGCCCCCCCCCCGCCCTCGTATAAGATTTCTGACGTAAAATGTCAGAAAGAAATAGCACTGTGATTTATAAGGGCCTGCAGGGACCTTTGGAAGAATTTAGGTGTACCTCATTCTTTAAACAAATCTAATTCACAACTAAAAACAGGAAGTAGAAATCTTGCAATAGCAAACTTTTACTGTGCTTAAAATAGCTTTTTAAAAAAAGAATTTATCAATGACATTTTAGGAATGCTTACTGCTCAAAGAAAGAGAAACCTGTATTTTAGGTCTTTGAATGAGTCTGATGATCACACTTGAAACTGGGATGTTCTGAAAACCAACATGGTTCCTTTGTAACAATGGCGAGTAAATTAACTCTTTCTGGTTTAACTTTCTCATTGATAAATAAAGGAAGCATGAAAGGGAAATGATGATAAAAGCAGGTCTTCTGCTTAGACGCCTTAAGCCCTCTGACCATGTCTATTTTTTTGGCTTCCCCATTAAACTCTGCCTGCTTATCCTCTTAGGCCCAGTATCTGAGCACCTGGACAAGTGAATACTTAGCACATAGAAGGTACTTAATGTTCTTTGGATGAAATCACATTTTACAGATGAGAAAATGAAGGAACAAAAAGATAAAGATCTTCCTGTTAATACACAGTGGCAATAAAACCAAGTCTCCAGGCTTCTTACTCTTTCTGCAACACTCTTTTTTTAAAAATATATTTTTTTATTGATTTTTTGAGAGAGGGAGATAGAGAGAAAAAAAAATCAATGAGAGAGAACCATCTATCTATCAGCTGCCTCCTACACTCCCCCCGGACGAGCTTGCAATCCAGGTAGTGCCTGACCAGGAATCTAACCTGTGACCTTTGGGTACACAGGACGTCACCCAACCAACATTCTTTTCACCCTGTTGCTGTTTCTGGAAAAAAAATGACCTCAAACAGAAGGTTAAAAAGGACTATTGTAAAAATGTTAGCTTTAAGTATATGGGGTCATTGCAAAGAAAACCAGTGACTTGGTGAAGTTAAGTAAATATTCTACTTTGGAACCCATTTAGATGTGAGTCATCTTTGTGCCTCCCTGAAGAGGCTGTGCATGTTGGGTTGTGTAATGCCTATTTACTCCAGTTTCACAGTGAGTCACCAAAACTTAAGGATCAGGTGGCTCCTTCCTGTTTATGTCTTCCTGTTTCCATTTATAGGAAGTAATATTTTTCAATTGGATTTGCTCTTCCTGGGCAAAAACCACTAGCTCTTGAGAAGGAGTCAAGATAAAGTTAACAGTCAAGTATTAGCACAGCAATGAAACAAATGTCTGTACTTTATAGTGGTGATAATAATGGCACTTACTAGTTGCTTAGACACTCTTTGGAAATTTGCATACTGTATTTCATTTACTTCCATATAAGTCTTACCATAAGAGAAAATAAATTGCAAACACACACACACATATATATATACACATATATATGTATACACATATATACATATGAGTGTGTGTGTGTGTGTGTGTGTGTGTGTGTGTGTGTGTGTTTGCAATACCCTCTGTCCTTAGCATCTAGTCTGGTTGGGCAGAATGATCTAATATACAAACCATAATTAGAGAGAAAGAGAACTATGTCTTTAACATATTTGTGCAAGGCACTATGTTAAGCAGTGTGTGTGTGTGTGTGTGTGTGTGTGTGTGTGTGTGTGTGTGTGTAACTCCTCACAGGAACACTATGAGGTCTTCTAGGCAGAGACAGAATTCAAGTCTGGCCTGCTTAGCTCTTCCAGTTCTATCACTTGGCATTTCAGCCAACTGGGATCAGTAAGGAGTTTGGAGAACAGAGGTGAGATTGTCAGAAAAGACATGGCAGGAGAAAATCACACATGATTGGACCTTAAAGAATGTGATTGGAGTTGGATGGGTAGGAAGAGGAAATTCTGGACAGGTCAGCTGGAACTAAGCTTCAAGACAAGTGCTCATAGACAGGTACTGGCCTGTTTGGAAATTAGAAATTCCAAATTTGGAAATTCTGCAGTTATTATATAATGCCTAAAAGGTGAATTTTAAGCCATACTTATCTTGTGCACCCTTACTCTGGAAAATTACATTTCTAGGAAAGTCAGTTTGTACTGGAAATAAAAAACATCTGCGAGATTGCAACCCACTGCACTAAGACATCCTTAATTATTGGGCAAACAAGCAGAGGTTAATGAAACAGAAGGGACGGTGTTACTACTGCAGAAAGTTCTCTCATTGGCTAGTACTGGTCTGCAATATGGCCTAGTGGAAATAGGCACTCTGTTCTGGACTGGAAGCCAGACTACTTGAAACCCAGTCCTGGTTTTATATGAAATACTATATTTGAATATATTTGAATAAGTCTCCTTACCTGGTAAACCATTCAATTGTACTTATACCTATGAAATGTCCCAGTTGAACTAAACCAGTGTTTTCTAAGATGTGCTGTTGTAAATCATTTGTTACAAATGTGTATGAAACAGTTACATATCTTATACCCTTCTTGTAGATTCAGAATGCAAATGATTCCATCAGAGGCCCTGAAGTGCCCTGTAGTAAACAAACGTTATATAATCCAGCATTTAAACAGTTATTCATTGACAGAACACACTCTGGGAAATGTGCCACTGTGTACTCTGCATTGAACAGAAATTCCTACCAGTTCTGAAAAATTCCGTTTGCTTTTAAATACGATTTATTGGTTGCACCTCTCATATTCTTAGCCTACGTTACTGAAATTTTAAAATTGCACAAGGACTTTATAAAGATCCTGGAATATTATGCTGTCTGCCTTTTTTGTCTCAGTTTTCTGGATGCAAACCAAAGGGTTTTATATAACCCCAAAAGCAGTGAGGTAAGGAGAAGAAGAGAGAGAATGTTTTTGGTTCACTTGCTGAGTAACCAATTTGAGAGGTGAGTTAAGGATGCAGCTAGAAGGCTTCAGATTACAATCTGAAGTAATTCCTCAGCACAATCGTAGTAATATAACCTCTGATGTAACCGACTACTGAAAGTGACCTCTGGGTTTGTAGTCTCAAGAACAAATAATAGTTCGAAAGTGTTAATTTAATTATTATATAACAAGGGGATCTGTCAGGAACTACCCTAGTTAGTCCCTGGTAATACCATAGTCACTAGCATGGGTCCCTGACCCTCAAGGAACTCCCAGGCCAATGAGGGAGACTGGTAATAGCACAGCAACAGCACAGTTATGTAAAGTCCTTAGATTAGAGTATTATGGGGTACAGTGGCAACATGAAATAAAATTCCTTATAGACTGCGACTAACAGATATTTAGTCAAGTCCCTTTCCTCGATCCAGTGAGTTCAGAAGAAATTGCTCTTGTGTTTGTGGCCAGTTACCTTTCTTTCTTGGCTAGCACGATGATGATGATGATGATGATGATGATGACAACGACAAAGGAGGAGGCATTATGAGAAGTTATGAGAGATGGATCTATTTTATTTAACCCCTGTGCAAAGATCATCAGTCTTCTCAAAACAAATAGATAGCCCACTGATAATTAATGCAAACAATGTTCCATTTACATCGCTTTTTTAAAAGATTTTTTATCAAGGTGGGAGGTTAAGTCCCTCAGTAAAGTCTAAAAGCACAAGTATCAGGCTTCCTTCCTTTCTATCCCTAAGGTTACCTGTCAAATAGCAGACTTTCTGCCAAAGGATCTTGGTTCATCATGTCAGATTTAAAGAAAAAAGGAAACTTAGATCCTGGAGCACAAAGTCCTCAATTTACAAGTGACACCTTGAGGAGAAATGAGGGAGGAGTGGCTGGAGTAAGGCCACCCAGCTGGTCATGGAAAGAATTGCAAATAAGATTTAGGGCTTCTGAACCCCATTTCCATGCACTCTCATCTCTCTATGGTATCTCAGGATGCATGTGAACATTTACAATTTTTATCTATTGGATTTCATATTTTGCTGAAATACATTAATAGGTGAAAGTTTAAAAAAAAGAATCACAAACTAGCACCTCATCTTGTCAAAAGACAGACATTTTAAGTTTACCCAACATAGATGTATCTGCCAATAATTTTGTCGAAAACCCCAAAACATACAGATAATTAGGATTACTTTACTAATTTCCAAGAATATGCTGGAACAGGTCCATGGTGAGCAATCAACAAATTCTGACCAATAGACTAAATATCTGCTGTTTGGTGCATTATATCAAAACAGTGAATCATGTCGCTGTTAGTTTTCTCTCAGAGAGAAGTATTTCAAGAACCTAAATGCTAAGGAGCCGGTGCAATGCTCAAGACTAATATTAAAAGGGATATCAAGATAAGATGAGTATTCATTTAAGCAGCAGCCCTGCACCAGGCCAAGCACTGAGTAAACTATCTCATTTCATCCCCACAATGATTCTGCAAGATAAGCTCTCATTTTTTATCAGATGAATCTTTACTCAAGCGGACAACCTCTCTAGACTTTAATTTCCTCACATATTAAACAAAGATAATAATAAAACCTATCCCTGTGTAGGGTTCTTTTGAGAACTCAAAACAATCGCTATGAACTGCTTAGCGGAGAGGCCAGCACATAGTAGTTGCTAAATAAAAGTAGCTCTTAATATGATTGTTACTCTCCAGTCTCCTTAGCAAGTTTTGCAGAAGGTTGTATTTTAGAATTTCTTCTGGAACTCTTAGAGCAGGTAAGGTGAAGTAAGAGCTTTCAAAATCCTCACAGCTATGTTAACACTTTAAGTGACTTTTCTTTATTAAGAAACTATGTCAGAAGCATCCTAAACTCCCTCTGATTTGACTTTAAAGTTTGTTCACAGCTTCATTAAGGAAATGATCAAAAGAACATTTAATGTAAAAGTTTCAAAGTTAAACCCAGTAGCAAAGAATTAGGGAGAAAATGTTACTGCCTACTCCCCATGTGGAGAGAACAGCCTACTAACAGGATCCTAGAGACCAAATGCTGATTAGCAAGATGCACAAAAAGTGTGAATAACTGGAACTTGCTAGAAAGATTTGGTCTCTGCTAGTTTACCCTTGATTTATAATTAGAATTTTAAAGAAAAATGAAAGAACACCAAAGTTTTTGGAGAAAAGGAAAACCTATTTAAACCTCACTAAGTTGTTCTGTTTTCCCTATTTATTCTTTCAATATACTGAAAGCACAGATTGTACTAAATTGTACACTCATTTGCATAAAAATGTAAAATAATTCTACTGGCAAAATAATAAAAATAAACTAATTAAATCCCATCATCTGCCCTGCCCTTTAAACATTCTTTCATTATACAAATAAAAGCCTTAATAGCGATCACCAATTACAGTCTTGTGTTTCTAGCTTGGCTTCTTTCAGGGCTCTCAATGAACAGAATGTCTGAATTATTTTCTTTGCCATCTAATAGTTCCCCAAGATAGATTAGGATAAGTGACAGCTTCCTGGGCATCACAGCATCAGCTCTGACATTTATGTGAAGAAAAATACAGGGGATGAGTCTCAGTGTACCAGAAGTGCTCCCTAGTGTGATGTTCACTGCAATGTAGAGGAGAGGGCCAAGGATTTAGAGCCAGAAGACTTTAGTTTGAATATTGACTCAACCAGTTACTAGCTATGTGACCTTTAAGTCACTTCAACTCTTAGAATCTCAGTTTTATTATCTATAGAATGGTACTTACTAAGTCCAAAGTTGCAGGGTTGCTATGAACGCTAAAAAGCAA
Source organism: Miniopterus natalensis (assembly GCF_054644295.1). Lineage (NCBI taxonomy): Eukaryota > Metazoa > Chordata > Mammalia > Chiroptera > Miniopteridae > Miniopterus > Miniopterus natalensis. The sequence continues at coordinate 32,146,069 of NC_142091.1, forward strand.
TGTGCTATGTTAGTAACACTCTGCCTTGTACTTAGTACCAATTCAGTAAGTGATAGCTATTCATATTATCATCTTCTACTTTCTCTGGGTCAAAGTATAAATCAAAGAGAATAAAATTGCTTATCCCATGGGGCTCCCATGAGGACTGAATAACGTATGTGAAGGTGCTTTGCTAACTCAGCACTGTGTATTTATTATTCATGAAAATAATAATTAGCAGACTTGAGCGCCTAGGAAACCCTTACTACTAAGCTACAGTACAAATAATAGGGCTCACGATGTCTGAGGAAAACTAAAAACTCCCTTTATCTGAATAACTTAGTGAAATTGCTTTACAATTGGCTTCCAGTGCTTGGATCTGAAGGACCATGGGATGCAGAGCCACAGATGGAGCACAGGACATAGGCGCCAGGCAACAGTTCTGCACCACTAGGCCCTTGCAGTCACCGGTGGGCAGATTGTGGACCTCATGTGGCCTTTGCTAGGCCAGAGAAGGGGCATTCGTTTGTGGTGCCTATTACAGGGCAAAAGAATGATTTAAGGTAAACCTATTATTGAGGATAGCTACAATCAAATTATTTGAGATAAAACACACACACACACCCCACTCTTGACATGGCTTTCCTGGACATTCCTTCCATTCCTGATCATTCTACCCCAGGGGACACGGCGTTAATTAAATGATTGAAAATTTAAGAGCAGAAATTAGCCTTGTATAACCCAATCCTCTGTCTTGGAAATGGCCTGGATCATCCTAGTGTTCAGTGGCTCTGCCATCAGCAATTTGTTTTTTTATTTGTAAAAACAGGCTTTTTAGGCTCTGTAGCACTTCCACTACCATTCCCCACCCATCCCCACACACAAACTCACGGGAACTTTCTACCTTTAATCTGACTTTGATTTTCAACTCTCCATATTCTTGAACTTCTTAAAGTGTGCGTGCTCTCCAAGGTTAAGCCCCCAGCCTTCTCCTCTCTCCCATTATACTGTCCACTTGGCAATTTCTTCTCATTTTATTATGTATCAAAAATGATTAAGTTTAGCTACATATAAAAAGCCCAAAATAACAGTGACGTAAACAAGAAGTTGTTTTCTATCTGTGTACATACAGAGCATTATGGTAAGCATTTCAGGGCTAAGTAATGCCTATTAAGTAATGAGACCATATACCACTACTGCTTATACTTTATGTGTCAGACTGTAATCTTATGGAGATAACTAGATGCAGGAAAATATAAGAAGTTTCATCCTTTAGCTACATGGCAGTGCCCTTGGCTAAAACTTGAGATTCTAGTAATTTGAGAGAGAAAGGTAAAGGGCCAAACATGGCTTCAGTGATCAATGTTGGGCTAATAACTTAAATCTATCTCTACTTGACTTGCTCATAAGTGTAAATTCTCATTTCCAGCCATGCTTGACTTGTCCACTAGCAGACCATATCCAAAACAAAGTTCATTCATTCGATTTATGGGTAAAGGAATGAATGGCTACTACGGCCTTCAGGTCTGCCCATACACATAACAGGAATAGCAAAATTATGAGAGTATGGCTCTTGACATACAGAATAACACTCAACCTCCACATCAGGGCTTTCAAATTCCTCCCTACACTGTCCTTCATCTGCTTTTCCAGCCTCATTTCCCACCACACAACCAAGCAAGTTCAGTAATCTCCAGGGGTTCTGAACAATGCATAATTCTCTAAACCCAAAAAATTCTTTTATAACTCGATGCTTTTATTTATTCTGCTTCTTCGTCCTCTAATGCTCTTTATTTTCATCTTTTTTTGGCCAAGTCATGTGCATTCCTCAAGGCTTACCGTAAATGCCACCTTTTGCAGTCTGGTAATTGGAATTAATGTAAACCTTTCTTCATTTTACTCAGTAGCATGTCATTCCTCATTCTTTTATGCACCCTTTACATTGTGCTTGGTCATGTAATTATTTATGCACATGGTTATTTCCCGCACTAGACGACAAGCTAGACTAGAACCCCGTTGCTGAAGTGGGTCAGGTTTTACACACACACACACACACACACACACACACACACACACACACACACACAGCATTCAGCACTTGCTTTTTGCATGCAGTAGGTGGTTAACTCAATGAATGTTGACATGAAAGTAAGTGCTTTGATTAAACAGTCACCTCCTGAGCACTAAGGATGCCCTGCAAAGGCAGACATACTGCGGAGTCCAGGTACCAGAGGCAGACGAATCTGGGGTTAGTTCCTAACTCTGTAACTCACCTGCTAGGTGACTATGTTCAAATGACTTAGTATCTGTGAACCCCATTTTTTAAATTTGTAAAACGGAGAGAGGTTAAACAACAATTTCATAGGCTCTCATTATTCACTGCCAACATGTGTAAAGTGCCTACTCTAGGGGCCAACCAATGGCAGGTGCTCATAACTGTTGGCTTCCTTCCTCATTTCCTCCCCTCTTGAATGCCGTACTATCAGGTAATAGATGAACTAAGATATCTTTACCTGAGAAAAAGTACACAACTGTTATTTCCATGTCATATGTTTAAAAAGTCCGACAAAAGACAACTAAAATTTAAAAAAAAAATTTTAACTTCTAACGGTCTTAGAAAAACAGTATTACTGGAGGGCCTTAGCTGGGTGGTCAGTTGGTTGGAGCATCACCCAGAACACTGAAAGGCTGCAGGTTCAGTTTCTGGCCAGGACACATACCTAGGCTGTGGGTTAGATCCCCGGTGGGCGCATATGGGAGGCAACACATATGCCTCTCAATCTCTCTCTCTCCCCCTCCTCTCTTTCTCTCTCTCTCAAATCAATAAAAACATATCTTGGGTGAAGATTGAAAAACAACAATATTACTGGAGGGCTTCTAGTCAAGATGGTGGCACTGGTAAACATGGTACTCTCACCCTCCCTCAACCACTTTAAAATTACAATGAAACTACAGAACAACCATCATTCAAAGCCACCTGAAATCTAGCCAAACACAAGTCTCAAAAGGATATCAAGAAGCCACACTGAGACTGGTCTTTTCCAACTTCTTGGCCCATATACGGCTTCCACAAAATGTGTTACATTGAATGACACCTGGGACTAAGCCTGCAACAGCAACTCCCGCAAAAGACAGTTCATTACACTTACAATACTGTAAGACAGAACTGAATGGTCAAATCACTTCCACACAGGCCTTATGCTTGCGACCAGAGTGAAACACCTGTGAGGATTCTGGAGGCCTGTCAGAGAGGAGCTGAGCTTCAGTTCAAACATCATCTCCTATGGTTTCCTTCAGTCCACTACAAAGGATCATTTGACTGGAGCTGTACTTTACCTTGATTTCAGGAAATAGTGAAGGAAAATAAGATTTTCTTAGACAAAAATCTGGAGAAAATAGCCTACTTCAAAACAAATGTATACCTCAGGAAAGATGACTTTATTGGAAGCAACTTAGGTGTCCATTATTAGGTAAATGGATAAAGAGGTGTATGCATAAATGCAATGGAATATTATGCAGCAATGAAAAAAGAATGAACTCTTGCCATTTGCCAAACCATAGATGGACCTAGAAGGTATTATGCTAAGTAAAATAAGCCAGACAGAGAAAGACAAATAATGTATGATTTCACTTATATGTGGAATCTAAAACAGAATCATAGAAAGAAAGACCAAAAAAGCATGGTTGGCAGAGGGGAGGGAGTTGGGAGGTGATAAGGAAAAATATTCATGGGAATATAGTCAATAATATTGTAATAACTATGCACTATGTAATAACAGATGGTTACTAGACTTAGTTTAGGCTTATTGTGGTGATCACTTTGTAAGGTATGTAAATGTTGAATCACTATGTTGTATACCTGAAACCAATATAACTAATGTAATATTGCATACTAACTGTACTTTAAAAACAAAAACAAAAAACACAACAAAGGGCAAATACTTTTAAAACCTACCAAAAGAAGAAGAAAATTTTTCTCAATATTCTGTTTTTAACATTAAGTGATTAATATTCTATGCATTTATCTGTGCCTATAGGCAAACCAGTCAACTATACAGATGGATAAATTACATCTGGTTTAATTGTACCAAGAGAGAGAGATGAATAGATAGATAAATTTATAAAATTTGGTCATATTTTATGTGGAACTTTAAAATTGTTTTTATTCATCAAAAGAAAATAAACATAAAAGGGATCTCTTGAATTTTAGGGAAAAAAAAGAAAATATTTAAAGCCACCAAAAGAGTTATTTATTAAATGCATCAGATTTTGAAAACAAAAAAACTTGAGAGAAGAGAGACAGAGAAAGAGAGCAAAGAGACACAATAAATCCCAGTGAAACTTTGGACTAAGAAAGGGATACATACCACTAGAGCCAATTTAGAGAAATCATAAACTTTTTAACTTTACTCTGAAATTGCAAAAGCCCACATCCCTGTGGATAATCAAAACAAATTACTTCACTCTGATGCATATTTCTTTCCTGTTTCATAGATTCTATATCCTTCCCCCATTTGATATTAGTAACTTCATCTTCCCCAACTGATTAAATAAAATTGAAAACAACCCCTTGTGGATTGGTTTTTTTCTTCCTGCCAGAATTGATGTAAATCTGTTCTAGGCAATGAGCCTCTTCTTTGCCAAACAGTCTACCTTGATTAACTTCACAACAAGTTGGTTCCCTTAGGATGCTCACCCATCTGTAAAACAGGAGAAGTTCTGCTCCCCCCCTACTCCAAATTACCATTCTGCAGGGCATTTCTTCAAAACCCAAGACCTGCTTTCTTTTGGCCAATTCTGTGGGAATCAAGCATTCATCTGACCTAAGTATTCTACCTGTTATGCCTAAAACTCAATGCTGAAATACGTATGAGCAACATAAACCTGTTTTCAGGTTTCATTTATCATTTCTACACTTAGACTCAAGACAAGGAGCACAGCATTAAAATGTACGGCCATGATGCAAAGCCTAGAGGATTACTATTTCCATGAAACTTGTATCAAATATAGCCGCTAAAATCAGAGGTGATAGAGGTTCCTAAAGACAGATGATATTCCAGCTTCACAAGTTATCACCCAGAGCTTGGGTTCCAAAACCTTTCCTTTTCTCTGTGGTTTAACCCCTGGAATTGTCCGGAGAAGCTTGGGATCTTGCAGAGCTCAAGATCTGGCCAGTCCTATAGAAGTGGGCCACTGCAGGAGACTGTCACCCTCATTATTCAGAGTGGGCAGCCCGTGGTTCCTCGACAGGTTGTGCTGCTTCTACTGTTGTATTTTACAGACGAGGCACCAAAGAGATGAAGTAATGTTCCCAAGGTCACACAGCTTGGGCTCTGAATTCAGTTCCATTCCATTTAGCTTCTTGTGAGCTCCTTCTCCTCTGTTCTCAGGGCAAGAGACAGAGAGAAATGAGACTCCTAACCGTCAGGAACTGAGCAGTTTAGAAAAACAGACTCACAGGCAACTCAACTAAAATGTAGCCTGCAAAGTGTAAGAAGAAGACTATGTGCAAGGTGGCAACCTGGCACAGAGAAGGGAATGGCTAGCCTAGCGTGGAGAAGCTCAGGAAGGGTTCCCACAGACAGTCATGAGTTCCAAAGAATGGATTGAAATTTGCAGAATGATTTTATGCTGATTTCTTTATATTTGGTCAATGCCTTGACTTTTTGAACAATGTTAAGAAAACTTCTTGCCTGAAAAATTCCATCTGCGCTGTGCGCTATTTGAGGTAGAGTGTCTGAGAGAAGGAAAGGTGTTCCATGGCCCAGCTCATGTGCAGGCTTCCAAGGAGAGGTAGGAACAGGGAGAGGCTGAGGGAAGAAAGCTGAGTCCTCAGGATGTGAGATTACTATTATTACAAAGTTGGTTCCTTTTAGGAAAATGCCTGAAGGGTACACCTGCTCACTTGGGAGGGGTGGGTGGGTGTGCTGTCACCTGTCAACTATCAGCTCCTTTCTGAGCACCTGATGGGGGTTCCTGCTCTGTGACCTCATAGCACCTCTTTCTAATTCCTGTGATAGCCGCACATCACATTCAATTTTACTGTGTAGGGCCTTTGCTCTGGCTGTTCCCTCCTCCTAGAACACTTTCCTCACCTCCCTCAAGGCTTGCCTTGATGTCTCTTTCTCAGTGAGTCCTGCTTTGACTGCCCCACTTAAAAATGTAACCTTCACCACCACCACACCTCTACCACATCTTAAAATCCTGACCCTCCTCTTACTCTGCTCTATTTTAAACTTTTTCCATAGCAATGATCAACACCTAACCTATTATACTATTTACTTATCAACTATGTTTATTATTTGTTGCTCATTTCCACTCACTAGAATATAAGCTCCAAGAAGGCAGGAAATTTTATCTATTTTCATTCACTGATAGGCCCCAAGCTCCTAGAATTGTCACTGATACATACTCCATAACTATTTGCTGAATGAATAAATGAATTAGTGAGTAGCTGAATGAATATACTTCTTACTTATACTCGCACACCACCACTAAGGATTTGGGGTAGTTGTGTGACATGTTCTTGGATGTGTCTCTCCCCTTTTACACATGAGCATGAAAGAAGTGAACTTTCTCCAGCACCTCTTCTGAGCCGTGTTCCATGCAAGGTGATGCCCCTTACCAGTCAGTAATACTAACAGAAAGTGCTGTGGCTTTGTTTATGCTTCAGTAACTAGAAAACAGCGATGGGATTCATGGAGGAAATTTAGCTTTGACTGCATTGACACACATTGAGCACCTGCTGGGTTCTAACAGCTCTTGTATATGTAATTCTCACAAGCAGTCTATTGGACAGACATTCCTGCCCCTCATTCTGCACCTTTGGAGACCCAGGTACAGAAATGAAAATCACATTCAATGGTGGAGCCACTGTTTGAACCCAGGACTATCTGATGTCCCCGTCCCATGATCTTTACATGAGTCTTCTACATATACATTGAAAGGCTTCGATGATAATTGTGTATCAGCAACAATGAAATTCCATGTCAGTATGGTTCCTTTTCTCCGCTGCGAGCTTACTAATTTGTGGCAGTAAGACCCTAAAGAGTGAATAGCAGAGCTTGATCTATATTTTTAGCTCAGATCAGAAATAAAAGGCTGCAATCGGGGCCCTGTCAGCCTTTCTGAACTATCTTGATTAATATACCTGATTGCGTGATCAGCAAGGCTGGGACATAAGTGCTTTTATAACTGTCCTAAAACCTGGGCCATTCATCTTGGCCATGTTCCCCTTTCCCGTGTTTCATTTTCTGAGGCTCCAGCTGATGGCATTTGTGGGAGAAGACAGTGATTGTAAGATGATTGATCTTTTCAGCCTCAGCCAACCCTGAAACCTAAATCATTATTCACCGTGGTCTGAGGAGCCCTGCCTGGGCAGGTTCAGATGTGCCTCTGCCTCCCTCGGACGGGGGCCTGTCCTTCGGCACTGCAGTGGGAACCAACCTGACAGATTGCTAGGACACCCTGAGAGGAAGGCAGACAGCAGTAGGCCCGTCCCTGGGGACTCAGATGATGAGTTGTCTGAAATAATCAACACGCAGGCCTCCGGACTTGCAAAGTCAGCTCTCACCGTGTCCCTTGGGGAATCGGGAGCACTGGAGACAAGGGAGAGACAGAGAGAGGGAGAGAGTTGTTACCACTGATAGCGATGTTTCTTCCCCAATTATAATCAAAATACCGCAGCTGCAAAAAGGCCCAGGCCATGAGGACCTCTGGTTGGTGCCCAATTAGTTCCATCTTCTGTCATGACTGTGACTGCCTGATTCCTCGGATGCAACAGAAATTGACATTTTCTCATCACCCTCCTAACATAGAAGGAAACAGTCTGGAATGATGAGAAGAGTGTCTTTAAAGAGCACAAGCCTGCTTTATAAGGTTATTGGTGATTAAATGACATAACCTATGGGATACCACAGTCTATGGCACATAGTGCATTTACCCTTCTATAAAATGGGAGCAATGCCTGCATTATAAGGGGTATCTTTTGAATCACAGATAATAAACACCCAGAACAGCACCTGACATGGAAGGTCTACTATTTGCTCAGTAGTCGCTCAGTAAACAACGGCATGTTGGCCAAAGGCCTCTTAGCAGGGATTCAGAGAGGCTAATATGCTCAGATCCACTAAGACTGATTTGCTTGTGGCTTTAGGTACCCTTTTCATTGGGAACAACTTATTATTGAAATAAATGAGACAATAAGTGGCCTCGCTAGATCTTAATGAGCCTGGACATGATGACTGGTCCACAGGGGTGTGGATGTTATGGTTCCTTGAGGAGATCTGAGTGTGTTCTGACTTGGGAGACTGGACTGACTGACTGTTGCACATATGTTCACCTTTCCTGACAAAGTCGGGAAAGCCTGTGACAGATGTCACTAGGCTTTCTTCACCTATTGTTTCCCACTGCCCAGGCCCTTACAGGAAAGAAAATAAACTGTTGAACTCCAAGGATTGCCCTATGACAAGTACAGGTGACAGACTGAATAACAGAAAATAACTTTTATTGGGCACTTGCTATGTGGTAAACTCTGGGAACGGGAGGAATATGAACCTTTCCCATCCTCCATGCTTGTACCAACTAGAATTTGCAAATGTCAAAAATCACAGTACAGGTTGATAAAAGAGCATATGAGAGGAACAGTTAACTGCCAGCAAGGACATGGGGAGCGGAGGAGGAGGAGTTCCGGGCCTGAGGGAGGAGACGACAGAGAGTGATTTTCACAATCCAAACACAATCCTATGAGGCACATGTTAGTATCAGCTACATGGCAAGTTACCTCATTTCCCCAGAGTGTCTTACAGGACAAAGTCATAGACTAGCATGACAGCTGAGACACACCTTAGAGAATGTTTTTGGCCTGTTAATTATATAGAAGCTGAAGCACAGAGAGGTTAAGTAATCTATTCAGGATCACACAGCACAATTATGTTGACACCAGAACCAGAACCCTGCCCTCCTAACTCCACCCAAGCTTCTTCCTACTTCCAGGTTGCCTTCTTCGATTTTGAAACAATTACTTACCAAATTTGTGAGTGGGTAAATGAGTGTTTTTAAGAAGAGAAAACTATTAAAAACTGATCATTTATAAAGTAAAAGTAACTAAAGTTCAGATCTCTTGTTCCCAGTCCTACATTGCCCTGGCAGGAAAATGTTTTGAGAAAATTTACTATATATGCATTTTTATAACATATTTAAAAGATACCATATTACATTCTCCCTCCAATACTTGTAGAAATAACTTTTCACTCATCTCTAGAGTATGAAAGGAATGAAGTAAGAAAAACTGGTTGGCAGTTCTTGTGCTAAACGGTTTTTTTCTATGTCACCTCATTGAATCCTTGCAAATATACTGAGATTTAGGAAGATTAAGCTTATTTTATACATAAACTAAGGCTCAGATCAGTCCACTCATTTTTCCCAATGAGGCTCAGGAAGAGGTGGACTCATGTGAATGTGTCCCTTTATTCCAACCTCTGTGCATTTTGAACTACCCTGTGCCACTTACCTTAACAATGGAACATACCCATCCAAGCCAGGCACAGTGGGATGGAGCAGAGAGAAGACTTGGTCAAGCTGCTTTTGTCCTTTCTCCTGCTGCATGGAGAGGTGAGAACCAGGTCTTCTCTCATCAAGCAGAGGCCTCAACTAAAAGAGACAGGAAATTGAGTTGAAGCACTCTGCTTCTTGGACCTTAAAGTTGTCATGGAAACCGAGGCTTCTCCAGCCCAAACAAGCTCACAGCACAGGAGGCAGTAATTTGCTGGTTCATTTGTTCCTTTGTAAATGCATTTGCAAAAGCTGGACCTGGGAGCTTCTGACCTTCAGTGGCTTCTGACCCAATAGAGTAGATGGGACACATTCCCAGTCTTGAATGGGCTTCCGAGAGGAGCCAGCAGACTACTTTGCCACTTAAGAAAAGAAAAGGGCTGCTTCTTTTGTGCGTCGGTTTCCTTATCAGAAAATAGGGACAATACCATTTATCTCATAGTTTTTTTGTGTGAGAATTGGATGAAGTATAAATGTAAGAAATTAAAGCCTTAAGTTTTTTATCTGCAAAGTAGAAATAATCATACCTATATCTCAAGCTATTTACAGCGATTCCATAAGAAGAAGTCATGTAAAGAAAAGGTACTTTGCACATGCCCTGGCCAAGGGTAGGTACTCAGTCGGTTGTTACTGTTCTTGGCTAGTTTTTATTCCCAAGAACCTTTGAGAGGATCATCAAACTGGTGGCCTTTGCCATCTACCTGTCCTTTATTAAATCACTTTGCTTCTTGCCCTCCGGGATTAGTTTCCTCTTACTGCTATAACCAATTACCTTCTCCCGTCTCCAAGCCCAGCAGTGGCAGTCTAGTCCTCATGTTGCATCTCTCTGACCTATTCTTCTGCCTTCTTTTCCAAGGCTAAGGACTCCATTGACCCCACCTAGATAATCCTAAAACATCTCCCCATCTCAAGACCCTTAACCCTAAACACATCTGCAAATCCCTTCTGCCATGTAAAGTAACATAGTCACGGGTTCTGGGGAATAAGGTGTGGACAGCTTTGGCAGGAAGGGCTGGGGGATTATTCTTCCTACCATATCCTGGGCAACCAGGAGACACATCAAGTAATTTTTCCTGTTCTTTTTGGGGGCACTGTTCCTGTGAGTTCTCTCCACCCTTGCCATTCCACTATACTAGTCTCAAAGTGATTCAACCAAAATCCATCCTATGACTAACGTGGAGGGAAAAAGCATACTATTATGATCCATGATTATTAAATGTTACTGCTGTCTAAGCCCAACAGAGAGTGTGGGTGTTTGCGGTTGGAGAGGGCTGCTTGCAAAAACACATGGGTTGGTGTAGCAGGAAGTTCACAAGCCACTTGATAGCTCTGTGACTCTGGATCTGTTGCTTAGATTACCCAAGCCTGTATTTTCTCACCTGTAATACAAGGCTGATGTATGTGCTGTGGGGCAGTTGTGAGAACTGAATGTGCATTTAATAAACAACTCATGCCTCTCTCTTGTACTCTAGTCCATGGTGTCCTTATAAATGGGATCATCAAATCACAAAATCCATGAATATGTGGTCTAAGTACAACATTCCTAATTGAGAATTCCAAGCTGGGCTTTGGATTCAGACACATCTATCTATATTTAAATCTTGGTTCTGCCACATACTAGCTTCTTTTCATTTCAGCTCTTTGAGTCTCATTTCCTTTATGAGGTCAAAAATGCTTACACGGCAGGATTGCTATCAGAAATAATAAAGTGAAATTCATTCCGTGTTGCATGCATCATCCCATTGTTATATGTTTATAACAGTCTTTTTAAATTTTATTTTATTTTTTTCATCACCATTTATCCCCTCTATGACCTCTTTATCACAGTCTTTTGAGTTAATGTCATCATTACCTGCATTTCATAGATAAAGGAGTGGTCATCTATGGTTAAGAGGCCATCTAAGAGGCTAAGTAACATAACTCCTGAAATTCACAAACAGGAATGGCAGAATTGGGACTTAAAACCCAGGTCTCTTCTCTCTCCAAAGGTTGGCACGTAATGCATATGCTGTCTTCCTACCCAGTAAAGTGAGTGAGACAATGAATATAGAGACTTGAATACAGAGTCTTTAGCACATTGTGGGCACTTAGTAAGCAGAGTTTCAATCAGGTACCCAAGTACCTCACAGCCATGATCCCCAGCCTTCAAAATGAGCAGCTTTACTCTTCCCTTACTAGACTCCCCTGGTTGGCCAGGGGCCACCGCACTTTGAAATGCAGGAGGGACAGGAGGGATGGGAGAGCCAATGCATTATTCTAATTCCACTTGTCTAATGGACTTGTTAAAAGCACCCTGGGTGGGAAGTGTGAGTCTTAATGGCATTTTATAAAAGTTGTTGTGATGAATTAGCACATAAAGCAAATTAAAAACAGCTTATCGCTTTTTAAATTAAGTGATGAGGCATTGGAGCATTTTTCCCCAGATGTGAAGATCCATTAATATCCAAAGGAGCCAGAGACTGCTGAAATGTATCAGCTGCTTGTTTTTAGGGACCTGACAAGTCTGAATCGGTGTAATTCTAGTGGAGAAGGTTGTCCAAGATAAATAGCACTCATGGAAGGAGTGTGTCACCGATCCCCTCCCCCGAGGACTCCAATTGCTGAAGGCCAGAGTGGGAAACCTCCCCTCAGAGATTCTTGGGAATAGAATGGAGCTCAGTAAATGAGTGTTCGGCTCGGTGGGCACCTCTGGAAACAGTCTCTGCTCCCCTCCCTTTACACATGGGGACACTGAGGCTTTCGATAAGTAGGGCTTCTGAAGGTCATCTGAAACATTTCCACAGACCTGTTCTGAGGATCCACCTAGTGCCCAGTGCTATACTGGGTCCTGAGGATAGAGGGGGTTTTAGATGTCTGTACAGAGTCCACAAGACAGCTGTATGAAGTGGCCCAGTTGGGACCCAGACCCCCTGATTCAAAGCCTCGTACATTTTTCAGAATAACAATTATAATAGTAATAATAGCTAACATTTATTGAGCACTCATTGGTGCCAAGTTGGTGTGGCAATACTTTACATATATTATTTCATTTAATCCTCAGCTGCTGTTATTACTATGCCAGTTTTATGGTTAATAAAATTTGAAGCCCAGAGAGGTTAAGTAACTTGTTCAAGGTCACACAGTTCAAAAAATTGCAAACCCAGACAGTCTGAAGCTAGGGCCTGCCTTCTCAGCCACCATCTGTCAGCTTTCCTGATGGCTTTCCTACCTCTGCTCATTACATTTTATATCCAGAAGGCGCCTGGAGCCAAACCAGAGCTTCAAGGATTTCTAAGATAAGAAATGCTGGGACAAGAGCTGAAAGGCAGGGGAACTCCAGGGATTTGGAGGGGAAGAGGTGATCTCTGAAGCAAAGACTAAAGGATCATGATGCTGCTAAGTTGAGAGCATGGCTGGAGAGTGACAGGCTGGGAAATTGAGCCTGATGATGAAATGTCCAAGAATGTGGATTTTGAGACCCTTCCTTATCTGTAAAACAAATATGAATGTTTACCTTTCGGGTTGCTGTGATGTCAAGTAAGACAATGAATACAAAGTGTCAGGCCCCTAACATGGGCATTAGTACTGGTGGCCATCGTGGTTATCATCCTTGCCACCTGTGACCACCTTTACCACCTCCAAGATTGAGAGGAGACAAGGTAAAAAGCATGGAGCTGCGACTCGGGATCAGGAGACCCAAGCTCCAGCCCCAGGTCCTGCCCCTAAGCCATGTATCCTGGCGTAGTGAGTGGGCCTCGCCAGATTCATCCCTTATCTATAGAAAGGGAACAGCGCTGTGTATGTCATACCTTCTTTGTAGGACTGGATCGAGTCACAAATGAGGTAGTATATCGAAATATACTTTACAATCCATAGAGTGAGTGCTGGGGTCCCCAAGACAGCTCCCAGGTCAATGGTTCACTAGGAGGGCTTACAGGCCTCAGCCCCATCGTACTCATGACTCTGGTTTATTGCAGCAAAAAGATTCAAAGCAAAATCAGCACAGGAAGGGTCAAAGTGCAGAGGAAACTGGGCGCTAGTTTCCAAGAGTCCCCTCCTAGTGGAGTCACCCAGGACATGCCCAGTTCCTCCAGCAACAAATTGCAACAACAGGCATAAAATATTTTCTACCGGGAAAGTTCATTAGAGACTCAGGATCCAGGGTTTTTTTTGGGCGCAGATCACACAGACACCCTCTGCCTGGCACATTTCCAGACTCCCAGAAGGAAAGCCAGTGTTCGGCACCGTTGTTAGTGATACAGTTTAGGCACAGTGGGCCATTCTGCGTAGGAAACGGTGAGAAACTTCCCAGAGCCTATGTTCCCAGAAGTCGGCCAAGGGCCACCCCTGCAAGCAGGGCTTTTTAAGGAGAGCAGCCTCAGGATTGCTATGTTAGCGACTTTTTGCACAGAGTAGCATTCGTAGAAAGGATTTTTATGAATATACACTCAAGGGAAAGGGGAAATAATAATATCAACAACAGTTCATATTTACTGATTGTCCCTATCCACATATTGCCTTACGTAACATTTCATCCATGCAATTCCTCAAAGGAGGTACTATTACCCCCACTCTGGAGTCTATGAGAGGTTAGGTAGCTTGCCTGGGTAACCAGCTATATGACTCGTAGGAAGTCATAGGACAGGGATATTGCCCCACCAGTGTGGCCTCTCAGTCTATACTATTAACCCCTGTATTCCACTCTGCTACGCTGCACCTACCTGGGGCTGGGAGCTTTGTATGTGTTATTTTATTAATGTTGGCAACAGGTCCATGTGAATATAGTTATTGGACTATTTTGTATTAAATAACCCGTGGCTCAGGAATATTAATTTATGTCACATCACTCCACCCGAGAAGTGACAGTGTCCGGAGTGGGTGTCTGCCCTCTCCCAGCCCTCTTTCCCTGGCAGGGGCTTTGTTGAAACTTCGGGTGGGGAACATGCAAATGATCAAGGTGGAAATGGGTCATTTTGGGGGTTGGGACCTAGAAACTTCCCCCCTATTCTTCATGTGGGGACAGAGTTAGTGGAAGAAGGGGTTGTGTTGCAAGGAATTCAACTTTTCCTGCAGTATTTTGGAGCTTTAGATGCTGTCTTCAGCTCTTTTTGGTTGCCATGACAGCAGACATGGCATTTATTTCATGAGAGAAAAATAAGAAAGGAAAAGACACACACTTGGTCCTCAGTGATATTAGAAAAGTCTGTTTCCCATATCTAGCTAATTCTTCTTGCACAGTGGTTACATTTTAGGGAAATTCTTAGATTGGAATCACAAGGGAATACACAGGGAGATGGCAGAATCTGCTTTTCCAGAGAAATTGTATGTTGTGTGTGTGGTGGTTTGTGAGAGTGGGAGGTACAGGAGAAGGGAGACAATACAGGACTTGAGACAAATTGTCATCTTCTGAAAGCACCAGCTGGTTACTAAGGTCCTGGTCATCATTTTAATTCTGCCTCCAACTCCCTCACCCCACTAGTCATACATGTGTTGGGCTTTGCTAGGCTAAGCAAATGCTCTTTGGTGGGGAAAGCATGATACATAAAACAAGAATTACAATTCAGGGTGATAACTGCAATAATGAGGTAGGTTCAGCATTCTGTGGAAGCAACAAGATTTGTCCTGTTCATATAATTTTGATCTATCTATATACACACACCCATAAACACAGGTGTCTATATTTGCATTATTGCATTTTAAGCATTTATTTATGTCATTATATTAACCTCTGCAGTGATGGGTTAGTGTTCCAGGTGAGTGGAGGGATCACAATCCCCTGTGAATGGAGAGTTTCCCCTATTATAAAGGGAAGAGTTCTACAGACTGATACATCTGAGAGGATTTGTTCATTACACAAATGTTTTATTCAGGAAAGATGCTCATGTTTCTCTTCTTTTTAGTGATTTAAAAAATTTGACTATAGTGGAAAGGAAAGAAAAGTCTTCATTAGGTACTAAACTGTCTTCATTAGGCACTTTACCATCTCCTATCATCACCTGTCACAGATGATGGCCTCCAAGAAAAGTGCCCCAGTTTTAGGGTTCCCCCTGCAGTTGCCAAGGGGAAGCAAGTACTAGCCTCAATTTGTAGCCAAAGCAATGGGAATGTGGACTGTGATTTGGGAGTTAGTCCTAGAAGTTGGATGATGGATTTTCAGGGCAAGATTGAATAATCAAAATTATGAACCCAAAATCTGTGCTCCAGAGATCCCTAACAATGTCCTCTGTCGTTGGTTTTCTCCAGAGCCATGTTTGACTATGACAAGAGCAAGGACAGTGGGCTGCCAAGTCAAGGACTTAGCTTTAAATACGGAGATATTCTCCATGTTATCAACGCCTCTGACGATGAGTGGTGGCAAGCCCGGAGGGTCACCCTGGAGGGAGACAGTGAAGAGATGGGGGTCATCCCCAGCAAACGGAGGTAAGAACATTTTCGCATTTCAGATCATTTGCTCTTCAGCTATCCAGTGAGTGGAGATGAGGGAAGATGAACATGTGGCAAACTGTGCACAAAATATCTATTTGAGTAGGATAGTCAGTCTGCGGGAAATAGGTGACATGAATTAAATATTCCCACTCTCTTCATATTAGGGTTTTACTGAAACTGGTGACTGTAATAGGGCATAAAGGAAGGAACGGTGTCTGCTTACACTGCTTCTGAAAGCCATCTACCAGCACTCACATTTCAAGATTATGTTTATCAGCTTGTATGCTGACTTAGAAACTCAGAGGGTTTATTCCAAAGGTTCAAAATTTAACAGATAATCTCATAGAAAGACCAGGTAAAAGCCAAATAAAGCAGATTGTTTACTAAGCTAAGGCCTTGGTTGTGCATTACCTCCAAATACTGAAGGAAATAAACCAAAAACCTCCGTTCCAAATTCAGGTGCGTGGGACACGAGCTGTCAAACATTGGGTAAGGCCGAGAGACTGGCTTTACAACTGTTTTGCACTCTCTTAGTTACGCCTGTTCCCGACCCTGCCCTACAACTTTCCACTCCCACTCAGCTGTTGAGTTCCGGATTTCCTAAGTCGAGAGTATTATGCTCTTTCCTTTCTAAGCATTTGTTCAGCTCTGCTTTTGAAAGGCTGGGATATCCTTCGGAACAGCCAGCTCCTTCTTCGGTCCCAGCAGTTTCTACCCACCACCAGCAGAAAGGAACCTCCCTTACCCCAGATATTAGCTAAGAAACATTACCTGCACCCTAGAAAAGAGATGTGGCAAGAAATCAAAGTGAGGAATAATGCGTGTTCACAGCAGTCACCAACTTTTCCTGAGCTGCAGGTTTCTCGAAGGGCTCACCTGACACCCAGACACCCCAATACCCTCAGTGAAGCCGAGTACGTAAGTGCTGCCACACAACGTGATCTAGTGGCTGAGCTGGCACGGACCACAGTGGAAGATGTAAATTAAACCCAAGAGTAACCCCATGGGGCATTTGCACGCAAAGAAGCCTGGTCTCCCATCTTCCTCTGCCTGTGGCCACACAGCCTGGGGAGAAATGTGAGGGGACGGCAGCAGGCAGGCTGTTCCACAGCTGCTCCCTCACCCTTAGGGGGGCAGAGTTCCAGGGAAGCAACTGAAACTATAGCGAACCTCCCCCCACCCCAAACCCCCCACACCACCCCTCTCTCCCTCGTTCAACTCCCACCCCCTCCCCCATGCCCTTGCCTAGGAATCCCCCACCAGCAGACAGTCCCCTGGGTCCCTCTAACCTCTGGGCTCCTGAGTAACTGAGGTTTACCCTGGAGGACATTCTGAGTTTATACCGTGGCTTGTAATGTTTTCTGAAAGATTTTTGTATTCAAAGCAGTTTCTCTCAGACCTAGTTTATATTCTGTGTTCCTCCATTTCCATTTACTTCAAAAAAAATATGTCAAGGCAACATGCATTTTTATTTGGTTTGATTTAATTAATCGAAGCTGTCTGAGGGGCTGCTCCATAGAAAAAAGCCCCAAGGATGAAAGGGATGGAGGAAGGACAGCTGTGTGGGGATAGATTCGGTCCATTTTCAAGTGTTTTTACTAGTCAGAGCTGCCCAGAGATGGTATGGACTAACCTGGGAAGGCAGTAAGCTACAGCGATGACTTCACACCCGGGGAACGGTATAAAAACTTAGCTAGGCCCGCCCCCTGCCCCCCTGCCCCTCTTCCACACACACACACACACACACACACACACACACACACACATGTGCTAAGATTCTGATTTAGACTATCTGGAGTGGGTCCTGGACATCTGTATTTTTTTGGAAGTTCCTCCGGGTGATTCTGATAATAGAAGATCCATTGTCAGGAAAGCTGTAGAAGGGATTCAAGCTTTGGATGGGAGAGTTGAACTATATGACCAGCTTGTCGTTACTCCTTCATTTGTTGGATTACACACCCTTTTCTCCCCAAGGAACATTCTCGGTGCTATTCCTCTTGTAATTTTCCACCTGCCAGTGGTCATTCTTAAGTTGGCTTTCTTTCTTTTGGGGGTGAAAACCATTTTAACAGCCATACTACAGCTGTCCTGGAAAAGAAATTTTTCCAGTGAATTTAGTATTAATATTTATTTGTATTGTATCTCTTGAGAGTCTAGTCTCCCCCTTCATGTGTTTCTGTGTGTGTATGCGCATAAATGAATTTCTCTAAAATTTTCTCCTTAGGATTTTAATTCTTTCCCCAAAAGTTGCTTTGTTGTTTTATATGTTTATCAAAGTAACATGTTTCATTGTAGAAAAGTGGGAAAATTTAGAAAAGTATAAAGGAGAAATAAAACTCACTTAAAATCCCATCTCACATAGAGTTCTTATGCACTTACTTCAATGCGATTTAAAATCTGTCATAAGCCTGTTGTAAGCCTGCTCTTTAATACTTGACTTCTAAATGAGGCACCCTCATTTCATTCTACATTCATCATCTTAAAACTACAGCTCAGAATAGATAACAGCTGGTACAAATACGATTGGGGTTATTTTTTCCATCCTTAATTCCCCTCTTGCCCTTTTTATGAGTATAGTTCAGCTAGTGGAGCTGATCTAGAAAAACCTCATAATAGATAGCATCAGTGTGTGACATTACCCTTTACAGACATGTTTCTCTATTATGATTCCATTTAATCATCCCAGGAAAATCAACATGAAAATTGCCTTCCCCCTTGATTTTTTGATGATGGTGAATAAATTTTATTTATCAAAACACTCCTAGAACATGCCAGACACTGTTCTAAGCCCTTTACAATTCACTATTTAAACCTCATTGCAACCATATAAAGGAACTGATGATATTATTTTCATTTTATAAATCAGGAGGTTGGTTAACTTCCCTGAAATTGCCCAGCTAGTAAGTGATAGAACTGGGATTTGAATCCAGGCTACAGAATTGATGCTCTTAATTCATATACAATCCTACCTCCCAAAGTTACAAAAATAAGAGTTCACAAAATTTAATTCAGTAAACATTGCTTGAGCAGCATCTGGATGCCAAGGGCTGTCATCTGGCCACTGTCTAGAGCTTAGCTTTTATGGCACCAACATGTAGCTACTGCACAGCTACACTGTGATTAGGGGAAGGGAACTATACTGTAAATAAAGGTACTATGTCACTCTGCTCAGGCTACCACAGAGAAACACCACAGACTGAGTGGCTTACACAATAGACATTGATTTCTCACAGTTCTGGAGACTGAGAGTCCAAATTCTAGGTGCTGGCTAATTGGGTTCCCAGTGAGGGTCCTCTTGGCAGAAGGCCTTCTCACTACATGGCTGAAAGAGAGATTGCTTTTTCTTATGTCTCTTCTTGTGGGGCACTAATCCCATTTATAATGTCTCCACCCTCCTGACCTAAATATCTCCCAAAGGCCCTACCTCCAAATACCATCACATTGAGGATTAAAGCTACAACAGATAAATCATGGGGTAGGGTGTGGGGCGTAAATATTCAGTCCATGGCAGGTATCAAGGGAAATGAAACGGCAGCAAGACAGAGGGATGGTTTCCATCTAATGGCAGCACTGACTGTGTATTATGCCAGGTGCTTTCAAATATATTTCATTTCATCTTCACAAAAGCCACTGGCTGAACCTAGGTCTCTCTGGTAGTAGATCAGGTGGCTTTCTGCTACACCAAGAGTATACCAGGAGCCCTTGCTAATTAAGGAGTTCTTACTATGTTTTCAGACACTGTGCTAAACAATTTTCTTCTATTATCTCATTTAACATTCACCATAATTTTTCAAAGTCTGTATTAATATTTTAATTTTAACAACATGAAAACTGACATCCTAAGAGGTTAAATGGCCTGCCCTAAGCTATGGAGCTAGTAACTTGTAGAGGCAGAATTCAGACCCAGGCTCGTGTGATTTCAAAACCTAGATTCTTAGAATAGAATCTCTGTTTTCTGAGACTACCTACTTTGTGAGTGGCCAAGCTGAGATTTGTTCCACAGTCTCCTAATCCAAGTCTTTATGCATTGCCCCACAGTGACTGGTCACCTGGGCTCTCAGATGACAGCTTGCAGCTGGCACTGCTTGAGGGTTTACTCACCTAGCCTTCGCAGCAAGCCTGTGGCCAGAATGGCATTTCCATTCTCCCTGCAACAGGGCCTTGTGGAGCACAGCCAAAGGAACACCCAGCACTGAATTATGTTCCCACCATCCAGTGCTCCAAGCCTGCCTTCATTACATGGTTGGCCAGAACCTGAAAACGCCAGATGGGAATTGGCTGAGAAGGCAGAGGGAGACAGTTGGGCTCATGAAAGCATGACC
Source organism: Miniopterus natalensis (assembly GCF_054644295.1). Taxonomy (NCBI): domain Eukaryota; kingdom Metazoa; phylum Chordata; class Mammalia; order Chiroptera; family Miniopteridae; genus Miniopterus; species Miniopterus natalensis. The sequence goes on from NC_142091.1 coordinate 32,166,327, forward strand.
GTGTGGTACTCTCTGGAGATGCTCCGTGTCAACTGATTGCTCAAATTTTGCCATCCAGTTTATATTTTCAGTATTTTGGTCAGTGACCAAACTAGGGCGGAGAGGATTATTTCTGCTTAAACAATCTAATTAATTGCTTGCGTCTCTTGAGTGTGAGAGAAATACAGCAATTCTTCTCATCAGTTCAGTCTGCCTTTCCTTAGGTAAAGATTTATGGACCTTAATATCACCTATTTCTGCCCAAGGAGTCTTACTTAGTAAAATAATTAGAGAAGATGATGCTAAATTTACCAAGTGAAAAAGCCATGAAACGGTGAACAACTTTTTATCAGAAACACTGGTTGTTTGGGCAAGTCACTTAAACTCTCTGAGCCTCGGTTTTCACATTCAGGTCAAGAACTGTGTACTAGCCTCCTTGAGGGTTCATTCATTCATTCATTTATTCAATGAAGATTCCTTAAGTACCTTTCATATTGCCAGCTATATCTTAAGCCCTAGGTCATTGAACAGATTATAGATAATATAGGTAAAGTGCTTAGAATAGCTTCTAATACTCTTGTGAATTCTCAAATGATGGATTGTTTCCTTTCTTCAAATGTTGAGCTTTTGGGGCTCGAAAGAACGTAGCATTATTTAGGGCCCTATTTCCCAGCCCTAACTCTGAGTTCAGCAATAAGTTATCCGCATGCATCCCAAGAAGCCCTAGGAGAGAGGACCTAGGTGAGGAAGCAGATGAGGAAGAAAAGATATGCCATAGCCACTACTACCAAGGTGCAGGGTTTGCAGAGAACTCCAAGAGGCACTCAATGTGGGCCCCCACGGTGGGAAAGCAAGACTGTGGTGGGATTTCAGTGCACCCAAAAAGACTGCTGAAGAGAGAAATCAATCAAATACTTGTGGCCTAATGTTGCAAATAGGCATTTGGCTAGCCTGAATTTAGTGTTAAAAGCAAATTAATTCTGAATTTTGAGGCCAAGCTATTAAGATATGGTATTAGCTCAGTGATTACATGCTTGAATTTGGTTAAGGTTTATTTAACTCAGGACATTTGGGATATATGGATACAAGGGAAGGGGTTGTTTACAACCCATCCAAAATATCACATTTTTTGAAAATTCCTATTGGATAAGGGGTGGTATGGAAGGTCTTTGAATGCTGTTTCTGAAATGAGTAGATGTGGACAGTCACTAAAGTCAGCTGTTAGCAGGTACATGTTCAGACCCTATTTCTACCACTTTCTAATGGGGTAAGCTTCAAGTTCCAGCTTGGCCAGCCATAAAACAGGGTTGATAATACCTACATCACTTAGTTATTGTGGAGAGCAGATGAGATCATGGAAATGTGAAGGGATTTTTCATTAATGATTATATGTTAAAACTTCAGCCACCACTTATATATCATCATTATCATTATTAATGAAACTTTCAACCCAAGTAGAAAGCAAACCTTCCTTCATGAGTGAACCAAACCATGCCACCCATATGGTAATGCTTTAAAAATTGCTGTTTACTTATTCTATTGCCTGTTTGAAGATTAATAATATGCCATATCAAATATTAGATTTATGTGCGTGTGTTTGTGTGTGTCTGTGTGTCTGTGTTCATCCATCTGACAACATTCTTTGCAACCCTTATAAGATTTAAGGGGTGGACCATTAAAAATGGCCTAATAGCCCAGCCAGCATGGCTCAGTGGTTGAGTGTCGATCCATGAACCAGGAGGTCAGGGTTCAATTCCCAGTCAGGGCACGTGCCCAGGTTGCCCGCTCAGTCCCCAGTAGGAGGCTTTCAGGGGGCAGCTGATTGATGACTCATCATTGATGTTTCTCTCTCTCTCTTTTCCTCTTTCTGAAATCAATTAAAAACAATTTTTTAAGTGGCCTAATAGAGACACTTCTTAAGAATTCTGAAAAGAAATTAAAACATTAGGAACCACGCAGAAAATATTAGAATGCTGTGGCCAAACAATTCTTAGAATAGAATACTGAGTTGAGCCGAATATTATGCATGTATGGGACCCACGTGAGTTCTGTGGATTTATGCAGAATTTGCACAGCCTAATCAAATAACCATGTATTCTCTGTATGCTATCATCATTTTGGCAACATCTATTGGACTAGTCTTTTCCATAATTAGCCTGGTTGATGCAAAGAAGCCAGGATAAAGTCAGGGCTGTAACCGCAGTTTTAGAAAAATCCAAGGAAATGAATATGAATTAGCATTTGCTCCTGGATTAAAACAGAAAAGCTGAAGGAGCTCAGAGAAGGCATTTTGTCAGTGAGCATCTTTCCAGTTGGCCGCTTACCTTATCTGAAGACTTCCTTGCTCTCCTCCCAGCTGCTGTATGTTGGGCTCAAGTAGAAACTCTCCGTGGAACATATTGCTTTAATATCTGAGGTTAGATTTGAAAAATTGTGTTCAGCTGTTTCCACTCAAATATTCTACTCTCACGTTGAAATAAATATATTCTGAAACTCCATTCTGTAACTATAGAAACCCTGATTCTCACTGTGTTTCAGCTGGAAGCACAAAAGAGCTCACAGTTTAAAAGGCGCATGTTGTTAATTATTAATCTATGAATAGCTTAGATTTCAGAAAGCATTAAGTTTCTGGAGATTTAGGTTTTTCCTCTCTCTTTCCCCATTTTTGAAATAAGAGCTAGCCATATTTAAACGAAACATCATGTTAAAACAATGCAGTGAATATTATTTTAGTTCAACAGTTATTTATTGAGGACTTGTTATAACACACTGTGGAGTGATATGTGGGCTTGTTCTCGAGGGTCCTAGAGCCTTGCATGTGCAGAAAGAAACAAACACAGGGAACCGAGAAAGAACACCCACATAGAGACACAAATAAGTGCTATTGTGGCGCAGGGGAAGAGATGATCATGTCACACTGGAAAGGGGAAAAAAATTAGGGAGATATTTAAATTTCTGCCTTTTCCTCTTTTTCAATGCCAGCCTTCAAACGAGGCACAAGTCCTAGAAATTTTATTTCACTAATATTCCTCGAGCCCTTCTCTCTCTTCCACTTCATTACCATTTCTCATCATTTCCCGCAGGAGGTCTCTTCCAAAGAGACCTCCTGCTTCGAGCTGTCCCTTCCTCCTCCAGTCTATGTTTCTCCTTCACCAGGATCATTTATTTAAAATGCTAATCTATTCTATTACTTTCCTTTTTTATAGCCTCTAATAATTCATGAGGATTCCCCAAGGAAAAAGCCCCAGTCCTCAGTGTGGATGGACCTTACAAGGAGGCCTCACCAGTAGCCTAACACCCCCACCCTGTATACACCGTGTACCGGGGTCCTCCTGCACCCGTTAGCTTGCTTAGAGGCTCGGGTCACGGTGCATGTTGTCTCTCCTGTCTGGGAAATTCTCCCTGAACTTTTCCTCCTGACAGGTTCTTTCTCATCCTTCAGGTCTCACATAAATTGGCACCTCCTCCAAGAAGCCCACCCCAATGCTTTCCACTTCTCTTTATACCTCCATGCAATATATGCTCCCACACTGCTATCAGCAGTCTTACTGTGCAGCATTATGAGTCTTATGTTCATTACAGACATGCTTTTAAAATGTTCATTCCTTCTTCTCAGCTCCTTGCTCCATACAGGGTAGGCGCTCCATAAGTCATTAAGTGACATGGCAGGTAGATGATGAAATCTGCAGAAGAATGACAGGAGAGGACATTGGGGCAACGGAAAAGTTCAAGATTATAACATGTTTGGTTTTGAGGTGAAAGTAGTAAACCCCTCAGTGTTCTTAAAGGGAAGGGAAGAAAAAGGGAACAAAGAAAAAAAGAGAGAAGAGGTGAGAAGGTCAGAGAGAGAGGAGAGACGTCGACTTAGTCTCCACTCTTGGCATCATCTCTATGTGCTGTGATTTCTTGAAATACCTTTTGATTGATTGATTCAGGCATTTAAATAACAAATATTGGTTTTTCTCCCTCTTTGTTCCAAATACTGCTACTCAGTACATGTATCACAGAAATTTCAAGGGATGTGTTAGCAGCTTAAAGACTTTGTACCAAGACTTTCTATACTGAACAAAGGGACAGAAATATTTTAGAACACATTTTATTTGAGCTGTCTGACAAGAAGAAGAGGTGCCCTTCATTTAATGAGGAACTTAATCATAAATGACTGACCATGTGATAGAGTCTTTATTTTCAATTTTCTTTAGGGTGGAAAGAAAGGAACGTGCCCGATTGAAGACAGTGAAGTTTAATGCAAAACCCGGAGTGATTGATTCAAAAGGGGTAGGTACAAAATAATCAAAACATTAAGTTCTCTCAGTTGCCATGGATTTAACTATAATTAACATTTAGTCTTTCAGTAGCAAACAAATTATGAAGCTACCAGACAGTAGAGCACTGTTATAAATGTATTGCTAAAAGTAATGATGTAATTTCCGATGAAGTAGATTTATGGTAAATATATTAAATCCTGGGAGTAAAGCTGCTAGGGTCAGGAGAAATCATGTGTTGATGAAGGTGATATAATGACTACAATGAAAAAGAAAAGATGTAATTTAGATGTTTTCATTTTTTAATTTATTTTAAATTAAGTGTTCTAAAAAGATGGATTTCATAAAAGATACTGCTCATCATAAAATATGTCTAGTCTGTTACACATTATAAAGCTAAGACAGTGATCATGGAAATACACATATGGATCATCTAAGTGAATACATGGATTGTTGTGACAGACATAGAAGAGAATTAACAAATGAAATCTAATCACTAAAATTAAAATATTTACTCATATACACATGTATCTTTTTAAATAACAGCTTTAATGAGATATAATTCACTGCCATATAGCTCACCGATTTAAGTATGCACTCCAAAGGTTTTCAGTATATTGAGAGTTATGCAACCTCCACCATAATTTTAGAGCATTCCATCACCCCATTAAGAGATCCTGTAGCAGTCACTTTCCATTCTCCCAACCCCAGCTCCATCCCCACCCAGCCCTAGGCAATTACTAATCTGCTTTGTCTCTATAAATAATCTGCCTATTCTGGATATTTCATAATTATACACTATGTGGTCTTTTGTGGCTGCTTCTTTTACTTTACACTATGTTCTCAAAGCACATCTATGTTGTAGCATGTATAACTTCTTTATTTTTTTCACTGCCAAATAATATTCCATTGTAGATATTCCTCAATTAATTTACCTGTTCATCAGTTGATTGATATTTGGGTTGTTTCCACTTTTTGACTATTATTTATAATGCTGCTATGAACATTCATGTACAGTTTTTTGTGTGGGCACACAGTTATTTCCATTTGGGATATACCTAGGAGTGGAATTGCTGGGTCATTTGAAGAACTGCAAGACTGTTTTCCAAGGCAGTTGTGCCATTTTACATTCCTATCAGTATATGGAAGTTCCAATTTCTCTACATCTTCACCAACACTTGTTATTTTATGTCTTTCTGCTTATAGCCATCCTATTTGGTCTGAAGTGGTATCTCATTATGGTTTTGATCTGCATTTCTCTAATGGCTGTAGGTGTTGAGCATCTTTTCATGTGCTGATTGGCCGTTTGTATATCTTCTTTGGAGAAATGTCTGTTCAGATTCTTTGCCTATTTTTAAATTGTTTTCTTTTGTTGTTGTTGAGTTTTAAAGATTCCTTATATATTCTGAATCTCTTATCAAATATACGCTTTCTAAATATTTTCTCCCATTCTGTGAGTTGTCTTTCTACTCTCTTGATAGTGTCCTTTGGTGCACAAAAGTTTTTAATTTTGATAAAGTCCAGTTTATCTCCTTTTTTTCTTTTGTTACTTGTGTTTTGGGTGTTATATCTAAGAAATCATCCCCTAATGCAAGGTTATGAAGATTTATGTCGATATTTTTTTCTAAGTGTTTTATGACTTTAGCTCTTACATTTAGGTATTTGATCCATTTTGAGTTAGTTTTTAAATGTAATATGAGGTAAGGTTCCAATTTTATTCTTTTGGAAGATCATGTCATAGGTAAAAAGATAGAACTTTAATTTCTTTCTTTCTTTGCCATGCCTGATTGCCCTGGCTAGAACCTCCAGTACAATATTGGATACAAGTGGCAAAGGCAGTCATCTTTGCCTTGTTCCTGACCTTAGGGGGAAAGCTTTCAGTCTATCACCATTAAGTATGATGTTAACTGTTGGGTTTACAGCTTTTTAAGTCTATTTTATATGATAATACTAGTATCTTCTTGCTATATTATAAAATACCTTTACCCCCTTTGTTCTTCCTATTCTCTTTCTGTTTGTCTCCTTTCCTTTGTTTTTCCATCCTAGCAGTTCTGATTTGTGAGAACCACAAGTTATGGTCAATATATGTCACTATGAAAAACAGGAAGAAAAGCTATCATTTCTCAGGACTTTTGAGCCCCAAATCACAACACTGCCCTTTTTATTTTTAAGTGGAAATGCTATTGGGCAGTCCATTCATTAACAAAATAATTTATTTTCCCTTAAAACATCCAGATGGGAATTTATTTAAACATATGATGTTACTCTATAAAAAGTGAAGGTATATGTCATCATACATGAAGTTCTTTTAAATAAGTACTGCTTATATACAAAGGGATGGTATTTTTCAATGATTATTGTTGAAAAATTAAGGATAGATTTCCTGTTATATATATCAGAGAATTTTGTTGAATACCTACCATGTGCCAAGCACAGAGGTAGAACTTGAGATTCAGCATATTACAGCCCAGATGTCTTTTTGATAAAGCAAAAACTTGTGTATTGTACTTTTTAATCATATTTTTATATACTCTTAAGTATGCACCAATGCACAGAATATAAATTCCAGGACTTGAATGGCCATGGAAAGAGAAGCAGTGATCATGTGGAAAGGGAAACCCTGGACTAAAATCAGGAGAATTAGGTAACCTGGGTTCTGGTTTCAGTTCATGACTAAGTCACCACTGCCCGTTGGGCCTTATTAGCAAAATAACAGCTTTGAACTACATCAGGTATGTCAGACAAGTTTCATCTCCTGTATAGATTGATAGATTGATAATTTCTACCTGCAGTAGTGTGTTGAAAATGATTCTGAGGCCACGTGTGACCTCGGCAGGGGGAAAAATAGTGCCATGATTGATTACTTGTGCATAATACCTTGGGAATTGTTCTCTATTTGATGTGCCTTGATTCAACAATTTTTTAAGGTGCCCACCAGTTGTAATTCCCCATGAGTCAATTAATCAAGAAACAATGAACCAAAGTTTTCCAAATCTCCATGAGAATAATGCATCAGTGAGAAGACACTTGTGGAAAGCAAAAGGCAGTTAAGAGAAAGTACACGAAAAGAGGAGAGAGAAACTGTGTAGAGCTGGGAAAGTGGGTCAGGAGATACCACTCACTTTGAGCCAAGGTCATGAACCATAGAAATAAGTCATTATTATAGAGGCTTCAGTCTCTAGTTCCATGGAGTAAATTTAGCATAAAATGAAGAGCAAAACTCTTTGGAATGAGAAAGACATGGTATTTTGAATAGCCTTATCATTCGCTGGCATTTACAGAGCATTGTGAAGTGTTGCCCAAGTTCAGAGTGAAAGTCATGGTTACTAGCCTGGAGTAGCTTAGAATCAATTAGTATGTGTGAAGCAGGAAATGACAAGAACTATGAGAATTCAAATTAATGGGCATGGGCCAGGCCGGCATGGCTCAGCGATTGAGCATCGAGGTTCGATTCCCAGTCAGGGCACATGCCCAGGTTGCAGGCTCGATACCCAGCAGGAGGTGTGCAGGAGGCAGCCGATCAATGACTCTCTCACCATTGATGTTTCTCTCTCTCTCCCCTTCCCTTCTCTGATTTATCTCTGAAGTCAATAAAAATATATTTTTTTAAAAATTAATGGGCGTGGGATAACCAGAGAGTACTTCATAGAACTTAGACTTTAATTGACCTATCAGATGCTTAAGTTACTTCTGAACTATCCATTGATTTTAAAAACAAAGCAAAACACTTCAGTACTGCAAAATACCAGGTACTGTATGCTAGGTGCTGTGAGGGGCAGCAAAGTAAATAAAAAGGCAAAGTCGCTCATCTCAAGGAGCTCACAAAGAAAAATATAGGAAGATAAATAATGAGTACAATATCACTGATGATCCCAATAAATTTAGAGAATTAACAATCTCCATTTTCAATATCAGGAGACAGAGCCTCAGATTAATTAGTTTACCTAAGATCACACAGCAAATAGGTGCAAGAGTCAGGTTTAAATTCATATCAGCCCGGCCGGGCGTGGCTCAGCTGTTGAGCGTCGACCTAGGATCCAGGCGATCGGGGTTCGATTCCCGGTCAGGGCACAAGCCCGGGTTGCGGGCTCGATCAATGACTCTCTCATCATTGATGTTTCTATCTCTCCCTCTCATTTCCTCTCTCTGAAATCAATAAAGATATATTTAAATTCAGATCATTTTTGACAGCAGAACATTTGTCCTTTCCATTTCTTCACAGTGTACCTTATTCTGTTGGAAAACCGAAGAAAAAGAGAGTTACTAATTATGCCTTGGGTAGGAGAGAGGGCTCCAAAGAGAACATGTCATTTGAACAAGATCTTGAAGTGTAAGCAAGAATTTGTCATGCATAGGAACAGCATGAGCACGAAGGTGGAAGCTGTAGGCATGTTGGAGTAAGGCCCAGCAGATCAGGGACACCAGATGGATGGTGTGGATAGTGTGATGGGAGCTTTAATCAGTAGGCTGATAAAAATGTCTGGAAGATTAGGAAGCCTGCATGGAAAGTCTGCTGTGAGCTTTGAAGCTTATTGAATTTTTAGAGTATCCATGAGGAAATCTGAGGCTTTCCATTTAAAAGTGCCCATTTGCTACAAATAAAATGCCCAAAATTGTGTCCACTCCATGTGCCTTCACAATGGCTCTGTCTACACATGCACAGATAATTCCAGCCTTCCCAGACCCCTAAGGTTTAAGTGGTCCTCTGTTTGGATGGGTTTCCTTGAGAACCATCTCAGTTCCCCAGATCTCACTGCTAAGTTCCTAATGAGTCTCCATTCAAGCTAGCCTGTGATGAAAACTTAATCACCCCCTTAATTTCCTTCTCAGTTCTTCTAACTTTTTAAAATCAATTTCCTAATCAGTTATTCTCTTACTTATTAAGACATTGAGGAAATTGTATAATCTTCAGAATCAAGCTGTTCTCCACTGAAAAATCAGTATTTAGTGACTTGTGCTAAATTTTGGGGTTTTTTATTTTAAAATCTTTATAATTTAAGGAAGAGAAAAATATGTTGGAGAGAGTATGAAAGAGCAATCAATATCCTTGCTAAATGTCAGCAATGTGTATGTGTCCCTTTTGTATTGTAAATCCTAAAGTCAGGTAGACTGTAAATAAATGACTAACCTATTTATCCACAGGCTGGCACAAAACAAAGGTGATAGATGTTATTTGAGGTAGTTGGAGTGTTCATCGTAAAAATCCAGACAGCTTACATATATCTCTTAATCACCACAACAAAATTCAAAGGGAAATTATTTATTCCCTTTTCATAGATTTAAAGAAACTGAGGTTTAGAGAGATGAAGAAATCTGAGCCCATGTCTGATTCCAAAACCCGTAATCTGTTCACTACAGCATTCTCTCTGCCTTATTCAACCCATGTCACATTTGTGCTTTTTAAGAGAAATTAAGAAGTAAATTGAATTGAGTTTAGCTTTGTCAAAAACTAGCTTAGGCATAAATTTAAATCCTGAAAGGTGGAAGCTGGTTTCCTCATAGATGTATCTTTCTGAGACCATTTCTGCAGTGAGCATGGGCTTCACACTTTCTCTATCGTGGCCTACCAAAACAGGTGAGGGGACAAGTCTTGGCAAATGTGCTTATTCAGTTATTTAATAAACTTTTAATAAACCTTTATGTTTGCCAATTCAAGGCAGCTTGCTAGGCAATGTGGGCCAAGACAAGTGAGTCCCCCAAGACAGGAAGTTATTCATATCAGACCAGAGGGACAGGAAACTTGCTCTGAAGTTCTGAGCAAGAGGAGATTCTGGCATGGAGGCCTAGGGAATTTGAATTGAGGAGACTTTGAAGGATTAGCAAAATTTGCAAGGGGTGGGCTGTGGGATAGGAATAGGACACAAGATGCGTGGGAAGTAAAGCATGGTTTACAATCATGGCAAACAACAATGTATGAAGGTGAATGAAAGGACTCAGGACTGGCAAGTTAGACTGCAGTCAGTGCTGGTGCCTTACATTTCCCTGGAAGCTGGTACTTTATAGTGTAGACAGTGAAGATATGAAGGGTTGTCACCCAACCAGACCTATTAATTTCCTCTGGCTTGTACCCTGAATGTACCTGTATCGCTGTCCAAATGTCACTCCCAGACAAAGGTCCAGACTCACTACCTTTGTGCACCTAGCACCTAGCATGATATCTCCCATGCTCAATTCATCCTTCTTAGAAGAAACAGAAGTGAATGATCAAAAGTAGATTTCCAAGAGATCAGTCTGGCAACTGTGGACAGGACAGATTGGAGAAGAAAGAGACTAACAGCGGGAGATGTTTGAGAAAGCTACTATAGTATTCTGGGTGTGAGATTCTGAAAATCTGAACTATAAGTAGTGGCAAAAGGAGAGGAAAATGGCAAACTGTTGCTAAAGAAATCAGACAGGACTGTCATTCTTGGACATTTGACCTAATGGTTCCTAATAATTGTGCCCTTTTCCAAAGCCTGGGCTCCCTTTAAAAGGGGATGCTGACCGTGAGAGAGGGTGTGTGCAGAGATGAAGCCCTGGTGCTAGTAGGGTCATAGCAGGCTCCCTGGATCAAGCTGGAGCTGCATGAGAAATCTCAGTTCTACTTCATAGATTCTTGGGCATTTGCCTATGGCCATTGACTTCTACTGTGTCATTTAAAGATGAAGAAACTGAGACTCTTTCTCTGGGATACACAGAGAGCTGGTAGCAGAGCCCGACACTGCGCCATGTATCAAAAAAGTGATTTGGCGGTCAGTGTTTCGTTAGCGAGACAAGAATTGTGTTTGCTTCACCAAGGATGAGTTACAGGAATTGCTTTTGTAACAGCTCCAAAGTGACATTTGGAGTTTCAAGGGAAAGTCATTACTGCCCTCCAAAGAAATCTCCTTAATAGAGCTAATCTTTGGATGGCCCAAGCCCAGTGAAGAGCTTGAATATCCAGAGGTGGCCTGGAGATTCGGGGAGGAGGAGTGGAAAGAAAGCCGTACTGCCCCACTCCACGAGCAGCAGGGAGACAGCATTTCCCCTCAGCGTTCATAAGCTCAGGAAAGGCTCCTCCTCAGTTTCATTACTTCCTACTCCGGGCCCTCTAACAGTCTCCTACCTGGTCTTCCTGGATGAGTCTTTCTTTCTGATCTTTCCCCATATTGCATGCAGTGTGGTTTTAACCAGACTAACACTTTTATGCAAAGAACTAAGACAGGGCTTGACCTAGAATTCTGGAGTACCACTAGGCCGGCCTGGGGACAGCTGCTAACTCATTACATTTTCTTTTCAATGTGATAATCACATTTGTCCAAACCTTGAGCTCCAGGTCCACTGAGAACCATGGGAGCAGCACAATGAAAATTCTCTGATAAAGAAATGCTAGTGGCTGCCCAGCCGGCATGGCTCAGCGGTTGAGCATCAACCTAGGATCCAGAAGATCGCGGTTCAGTTCCCTGTCAGGGCACATGCCGGGGTTGCTGGCTCGATCCCCGGTCAGGGGCATGCAGGAGGCAGCCGATCAGTGACTCTCTCATCATTGATGTTTCTCTCTCTCCCTCCCTCCCCCTTTCTCTCTCTGAAAACAATAAAGACATATTTTAAAAAAAAAAACAAAAAACAAATGCGTGCTAATGCCTTCCCTGCAGATGGCTCTCAGATGGGTCTATAATTGAGTTTCCTCTTCTGACATATATAAGAAGGTCTCCATTTGAACCCTGAAAGCCAACTGAATTCAGTAAATATTTTTTAATGAATAAATATACATTATTTCATTTATTCCCCATAGGGTATTTATTTGTCAAGCTACTGAAGAAACTACTAGTCTGTGGAACAGAATGGAGAATAAACTATGTTTCTTATGTATTTCTATGCATATTCATTCTTGGTAGTAATCTTCCTCTTAGGTCCCAAAAGTACTGCTGTTGAAACTACCAAATTGAACTGCAACCTTATAAACCAAATTTAGTATAATTTATAACTGACAAAATCTGTGTACTACACACATACACACGCACATCTGTTTTTACGGTGTGATTTAGTTTATAAAGCTTTTCTACCTTTTGTAGCTTAATTCTATTTTTAAGACACTTATTGTCTTATATATGTTGACACTTGAATATGTTTGGTCAACATCATCATCAGGAGAACAAATAGACAAGTTGTAAAATTGGAAAAAATACCTTTGACACCCAATGTTATTTTCAGTGCTTAATTAAGCTAAATCTTGTATTTAATTAATGTTGGCAGGAGAATGGTAAATGGAAACAATAAATATATTTGCTCATTGTGCTCTCCTCTAATGTTCTCAGTTGTTTGGGTTTCTATTTAACAGACATTTATTGAGGCCATACTATGTTCCAGGTACTAATTGAAGCAATGGAAGAACACCATGAATGAGACATGGTTCCAGCCTTTAGGAATCATAAAATATTCTGCGGAGATAAACATGTTAGCAAATAAGAATCTGGAAAGTGCAGAATGAGAAGTAAGCCCAAGATACTATTTGAACTCAGACCTGGAATACTTAAGCCTCTCATGGAATTTATAGGAAAGTTCCTAGAAGAGATAACATCCAAAGCGAGGCCTAAAGGATAAGTAAAATCTAACCAGGTACAAAAGGATAGAAAGACCGGTGTAAAGGGAACAGCATATAAAACCAAGAAACAGCCCATTGTGAGCGGGGAAGCCAATGAAACTTAATGTTACTTAAGTGCAAAAGCATCCGTGCAGAGCTGCCTGTGTCAGCAAAGGGCCATCCAGAGCAAGATCACAAAGGCAGTGGAGAGCCTTTGCAGGATTTTAGCAGAGGTTAGAATTTTAGCAGATTGCTCTGCTGCTGTGTAGATTAAATTTCCAAAAGGAAGCAACCCTAGAAAGCAGGAGTCCATTTCAAGAATGTGGGTGATGTGAGACATGGAGAAGGCGGGCCTAGGGCCATAGAATAGCTATAGAGAGGAAAGAAGGTACCAGAAATATTCACTAGGGGAAAAAGTGATTAGATAAATAGCCTGGAGCACCTACATTAACATCAACTGGGGCTCTTATTTAAAATGGAGATGCCCAGCTCACCCCCAATCTTGTGGAATCAGGATCCCCGTGGGTGGTAGTAGCAAAGCTGTATTTTAACAGGCTCCCCAGAGATTTCTTTAGGCTTGCTAAAATTTGAGATACAGAGGCATAGCTGAAATGTTTGGTATCAAACAAAATGACCAACTTCTACCAGAGTTATAACAACATGTCTAAGCCTCAATTACCTCTTGTAAAAATGAAAATATTAAAAGAGAGAATATATGTAAAGTACCTAGAGATATTCGTCTATCTCTTTCCCACCCCTGCCCACATGCACACACATCTCAAACTCTTCCCCCTTTAAAAGACTAGAATAAGTAGCTTCCTGAAAGAACTCCTTCCTTTAGGTTCCAAATCCCCTTTGTGCAGAAGGAGAGGAGGGGAGAGTTGCTGCAAATTTGCCCTATATCCACTTGCGTAAGGTGTGCTTTTGACTCTGTGCTTGTCGACTTCGAGGTTGGCAGGAAGGTAGCGTTGGCAGCAGGACTGATAGTCTCCAGCCCTTGCCCCTGCCTTTGGCTAGAAATTGGGTTATTTCTGAGTCCTCTGCCATACTGTGTGTAACTACCTGTGGGAAATGCCAGAGCAGACTTGATCTGCACTTATTACATTGGAGAACCACTGCATTTCATTTAGTGTGGCAGTTACTCTGAACATCTGTAGATTTCCCTATTTTCTACAGGCTATTTTTATAGGCTTTGCTCCTTTGCTTCTTACAACAGCTCCATAGGATAAGTATTCCTAATATGCCCATTTTACAGATGAGAAAACTGAAGCTTAGAAAGAATAAATAACTTACCCAAGCTCATAGAGCCAGTGAGTGGCTGAGCTGGGCCCTACACGATGATGACATATTATTGTGTGAGCAAAGTAGAATAATTAATTCTTTAATGCATTTTTATGTATGAACTAATTCTAGATATTATTAACATAACTAATTATTCAATTAGTGATGCTAGGGCTAAAGTAATATAAATTGGAGAAGTATAATTTGTGGTTACATAAATAATGAGTGTAGTTTCATCAGATGAGAACACAGAGCTTTTGTTAAATTTTCTTCCTGCTATTAAGTTAAAATGTTAAGTATTATTCAGAAAACTTGGCTCTAACCCATTTCTACTTTGAGAGTTATTCATGAATAGGTTCTGATTCACTGCAGACCTTCCTTTAACCTGACTCGTAAAGGTAAAAGGCCCAGAGTCACACCTTAAAGTTTATGTATTTTACTTTGCAAGTCTTACAGCTCAAAGCTAAACCATCAATACTGAAAGATAAAGATCGTAAGCGACTCACTACCGTAATTATGGCCAGGTTCTTCTTCTTTTTTTCTTTTCATTTGTTTTTTAATAAATTTATTGGGGTGACAATGGTTAATATGAACATGTAGGTTTCAGGTGTGGGCTTCTATGTTACAAGATCTGTATATTGTACTCTGCGCCCACCACCCGAAATCATATCTTCTCCCATCACCATATATTAGGACCACCTTCATCCCCCACCCCCTTCCCTCTGGCAACCACCACACTGCTATTTGTGTCCACGAGTTTTAGCTTTATATCCCACATATGAGTGAAATCATATGGTTCTTAGCTTTTTCTGCCTGACTTATTTCACTTAGCATAATATTCTCAAGGTCTATCCATGTTGTTGCAAATTAGCCAGACTCTTAGTAAGCAAAAATAGTATGTCTTGCTTCTTAACTACTGTTCACTGTGTTTATATATAAATAGAAAGTCTTTTTTTTAAATGAACATCATGTAATGTCTGAAAAGTAAATAGCTTTCAATATGTTCTAATATTCATAAATATACCTAATTATTTTGTCTTTTCATTTAAAAAGAAATAGGCTCTGAATTAGACTCCTGAATTCTGTTCTTACGTTTCCCAACTATGTGATCTGGAGCCAGTAGCTTCTCTTTCTGAGACTGATTTTTCAACTAATAATAAAATCTGGAGAATAGATTGTAAGTTGCTTGAAGGCAGAGAATGTGATTTATTTGGAGCCTAACATAGTTCATGGCATTCAACCAATAAATATTGAATTAAATAATATGAGAATAAAGGAGGCAATGTATTTGGAGAAAAGATATGTAAATTAGAAGTTACAGCCCACATATTTTTTTATTTCACTTGTGAATGGAGAACTGAACAATTTATTGTTGCCTTTAGAGGAAGGTTCTTGTGACCTGAGTGTTACTTCCTTTGATTTCAGTAAATGAAATTTGGGTTTCCCATATGTATAGGATATTGCCCTGGCCACTGAAGGGAGAGATAGATGAGTCGGGCCCACCACTGCCATGCCAGAGCTTACCTTCTTGTACACATACACACACACACACACACACACCCCACTACAGTATATATGGCAAAAAGTTTAATGAGCAATACAGAGTCTTAATTGAGACTCAGAGGGGATAGAGGGTCTGCTCTGAGTGAGAGCAATTAAGAAATGGTTCCTTTCGCAGGGTGGATGGGATCAGGGGAGGGAGGGAAAGGGTATCTATAATACTTTCAACAATAAAGATTTTAAAAAAGTGGTTCCAAGAAAAGGTGGCATTTAAGCTAAGTCTGTGAGGATTGAGCAAGATTTCAACAGCTATAGAATAAGTGTGTTTCACACTTAGAAAACAATAGTAGCAGCAAAAGTAAAGGAACGGAGGGTGTCTGGAACCAGCAAGTATTACATTTGACTGGAACATGGAACACACGCAAGGGGCCAGTGGGGGAAGAAGGCTGGACATGTAGTTTGAGGCCCAGTAATAGAGGGTATTGGGTATTTCTTTAAGAAGTTTGAGAAGGCCATTCATTAGGCCCTGGGGGACCCTTAAAGTTTATTTCGACAGAGCAGTGATGTTTATGAATGAAGAGGTTGACTCTTGTTGCTAGGAAGATGGATGGTGGTAGCTGGCAGAGACTGGACTATAGAGGCTGGGTGGGGAGGCATTAGAAGGACTCTGGTCACAGAGGCCTCATCATAGGGTTTGAAGGATGGCTGAAGATGACAGTGTCATTTCGAGAATGTTGAAGATGTTCCCTGAGAACATGTGGAGGATGATGAATGAGTACTAATTGCTAGAGAAAGGGGTTAAAAGCAAATTGTGCAAAGTAATTGTGTCTGCTAGGTGACAGTGGGAGAATGAATTCGACTGAGCAGAGACTAAAAATTAAAATTGTGTGTATGCTTATAGGCCTATCCTCAAGCAGTTATCTTTCCAACATTCCACCTCAATATGTTTGCCTTACCTGCCAGTTGAAGTCTCCAGCATTAGGTAGGTAATTGCTATGTGCTGTTAGAAATGGACGCCAATTTATGTGTGATGCTGAAATAACCACTGAACTGAACTGAAAACCAACCCAGAGCAGAATCAATAAAATTGTCACTAAAATAAACTTTTCTTACAAAATGAAGCCAATTTTAGACTGAGTGCCAGGTTAAAAGCAAAAAGGTGGTTATGATGAATCCAGCCCTCTGGGTTGAAGAGCTTCTTTGTGGACACTAGTAATAAGTCCTTATGTTTGCAGAGCGCTTTGGTACATTATCTATTTCATAGATGAAGAGGCAGGGTCAGAGGAAATGAGTGACCTATCCACAATCACACAACACAGCCAAGCGTAGTCCTTGGGAGACACATGAATATAGTTTCATTGATTTAGCAAAGGTTTACAAGGTGTCTTTCACGTCCAGCACTGCACTAGGGCTTGGGGAAACAAAGATGCATGAGCCTTTGCCCTTGCTCTTGGCAAACACTGAATAGTCTGGGAAAGATTTGGATTTTCTTGGAAGTTGTCACCCAAGAGACCCAGTATTGCAATCTTAGCTTCAGCACTGGCCACATCAGCTGAGACAGGCCAATCACTCCTTTGTAAAATAAGGCTAGTGAGAGGGGTGCAGTAAACTTGCTTCATTAAAATGTGAGATAAACTAACCTAAAGAGACTTGCAATGAAGGTTATTAAGTCAAATCAAAATTACCCGTCTCAAGAAAAACATCCATGTGTAACTCTCTCTTTATCCACTAATCACAACATAATAAGCACCATGAACCTACCACCTCACATGAAGGTATGAAACAATGAAAAGCATGTGATGACTAAGGATTATGATTTATCACATTCTCTATACTTGAAACCCATTTAGGGAAAAGGGGGGAAAATAACTCCATGCAGCAAGGGTGACTGGTACACATAGGTGGCAATGGGGAAGCTATGGGAGACAGCCTTTATTTGTTAGTAGTAATGACTTGTAATGCAAACAGTTTGCATTTATTTATTGAGTTCTGGGAATTTGGGTGACATAACTACAAAGCGAGAGCTTTCCCAGTGGCTGTCTCAAATTTATGGCAAGCACTCGTCAGTATAAGGCAGAGCCTATCTCACTGGAGAAGCAGCAGAGAGCTCACAGATACGCCATTCCCCTTTCATGTTTTGACAACATGAGTATTTGTAAAGATTATGCTACCACTTGTTGAAGCTGGTGTCTGGGCATTCTTGATCTGAATGATTGTTTTTCCTGGAAGGCCCCAAGAAGCCGCCGCTTCTCTCTGTAATTGGCTTGTGCTCACCAGTCGTGGAGAATTGGCATTTTAATGAGTTTGTGATCAGTGTGACTGGCTCAGCACCCCTCATTCATGGAGGAAGCATTCCGCGAACACCTCCCCGGCCCCGGCCCTTGCAGAGGTGGAGTGCTGGGAGCACAAGCACAAGTTAGTTTAAAGAAAAGTCACATATCTAGGATTGCTATTCAGTGGTGGTGTGCTGAAGGTGGGGAGCTCTCTTCTTTCCCAACCGATCCCCAAGAGCTGACTGAAATTCTCTGTTTACCCCTGGAACAGGCCAAGTTCACATTTGGTAAATAAGAGATTTAACTTTGATTAGTAAGTCTAGAATATAATGTCACCAACATTTATAAGCCAGGCATTTTCCTAAATAGATTATATAAAGATTTTTCTCATTAAATCCTTGCAACAACCCTATGGGATGAGGGCTATATAGGAACCTCTCCTCAAAAAAATAACCCTTCCAGTCTCCCCCAGCGTTAACTAAACTTTTCCATGACGATGGTCCCTAAATATCTGTAAACACAACACTAGGTGCAAATCCCTTATGCTTATAGCACTTACCATCTATAAAGTTAGTAACTATAAATTAAATGCCCTATGTACTTAGTATTTATGTATTATAGCCACAAAATTCAAAATCATGAAGTAAATATGATGGATGACGCTTTAGTGATACTAAACCTTCACCCACAATGTAAACCTGGCAGCGGCTGCTGTGTGGAAGTTTCTGAGTTGTACCTGCTGGCTGTTAGGTGAAGACTCAATTTTCTCACCACGGTTTCTCTGCAGTACACCCACCGCAAACCGCCGCAGCAGCCCGGCTGGCGCTCACTCCCCACTGCTCACCCAGCCCCTAGCATAGAGCCCTTAGGGCCTGTTGAAGGAATAATCGTGGACCTCAGGTGTACACTACAGGCGCCCTCTCCTCTGTCGCTGAACCCAGACTTGGTTTTCCTCACTAAGCAAGGCTCAGCTGAAATCTGTTGGCACCGTCTACAGATAACTGCCTGGAGCCACACAGACTCTCTGTCCAGCCCCTGTCCAAATTGAATTTGCTATTTTTAATCTACTGTGGGCTGAGAAACCCGAGAAACAAGCTGTCTGCCCCCACCACCACCTCATTTAATAGTAAGTGGGCTCTTCCCTGCGATTAAAGCGAGGAAGACTTTGGTTGGTAGATTTTGTGACTTCTCTGTCAACTGGAAAATTCTTCTTCTTCAGGATTTATAATCCAAATATTTGAAGTTGCTCATTAAATGATAAAGAATGATTTTTTAAAGCCACATGTAATTTCTGTAGAATAATTTATACTGCTCACTTATTGCTTGATAATTTCTTGAAAAGGAATGAACACTCATTAGTACCCCATGTAACGGGAGGGGCTCCTCACAGAGCAGGCCAGTGCTGGCCCATGAGAGTCTTCCCAGTCATTCCTCTGGCCCCACCTCCAATTCTGAGATCCATCCACTGGACTGAGGCTTTTCATCCCCTGTTGGGCGGATCTTTCCTCTACCCAAACCAAGCTTCCATATTTCTCCACCTGAAAATCTCCTACTTGTTCTTTAATTTGCAGCTAAAACAGTGCCTCTGAGCCTTCTCCAACTTCCACAGAGGACCCTGCTCCCTCCTTGGTGCCCTCACAGCTTGTTTAGATGCTTCCATTGTAGCAATTACACAGTGTGGTAATGATTTGCCTAAACTGGGAGCTCTTGGCTTTGTGCTCCCCATAGTTATTATAACCATATTGATGCAGAGGGGACACACATGGCGGGGTGAAACCCATCCCACATACCATCCAGCAAGAGCCAGCCTGGGAGAGTGAGCTTTGGCCATTCCTTTTCCCAGAGAGGGTGACTTTATCCAATTTTCACACTTTCTAACTTGCATTTTCTAATTTTCCATTTCTAAATGGCACTTTGCCATTGGAGCCACTGAGTATAATATTTGGCAAAAACAATAAATACTTGTGGGATAGAAATAATAATTTATTGAGCACTTATCATGGCTAAGCCCTATCAGGCCTGGTTGCATTTAGCACTACAATAGCCTATGATGGAGTTATTAGTATCCCATTCCTTTGGAATCTTCAAGTAATGGGTATTGCTGTCAAATGTGGTATCTTCTATTTGGAATATATACTCTTTGGTACCTGAAAGAGGGTTGGGAATGGGTAAAGAGCAGTATATTGTTTATTAGATGCTATTTCCTGGGCACTGTGCTAAGTGATCCTACTGCATTCTCTCACAAGTGGACTGCAGTTGTTATGTGGATTCTATGGTAAATTCTATGCCAAAACAAGTGCAAAAATTCCTCCCCTTGAACCAGGACAGCAGCAAGAGGGATGGATAAAAGATGACAGAAATGCACAAGTAAGGGACCAAGGATGATTGCAAAGTTTCTGGTGGATGCTAGGGATGGGGAGGGAATTCCTCCTCAGGCACAAGAAGCGTTCTCCAAGGCTTTAAAGTGACAAATAGTTACAGTGACAGATTCACCCAGTGATCCCTGGAGTCTAGTACAGAAATAACAATGAACCTGCGGGCTGTGACAGGAACATGAATAGGAAAAGTGTGTATGTGTGCAGAGAGATGGAGGGAGGGGGAAAGAGAGTGAATGTTCTTAAAAGGAAGTGCTGGGGGTTTTGAAGTTGTTTCCATTTCCTTGAGATGTGTGGATGTGTTTTCATGGTTTTTTATCTTTGCATTCTAAAATCTTAGAGGAATTCAAACCCTAGCCAAGTGAAAATCTGCACTTTTATCAGCTATTTGAAGTTTAGCAAATAATACTTGATTTTTCTCTCCCCTAAAATTGAACCATTGAGAAATCCTTGGGCCGCTCACATTCTTTCTAGAACTATGATACACTCCTCTGATGGCTCTGCTTATCTGAAAACACAGTCCACTAGGATATAGCATATGAACAGCACCTCAAAGGATATGTGTAGGTGGAAGGCACAGTGTGGGCTAGACAAAAGTGCCCAAGACAGAAACCACCTCTCCACTCACCTGCCATAGGACCAAACTCCCAGTAAGAGTCCTAATTCTTGTTACGCATCCTACTAAAATGAGGCTATTGGCTGAGGTTCCAGCTGCCTCAGCTATAATAGAATTGCTTCCATTTGTAAGTAACCCCTCCTTCCGTTCAAGCATGAAGTGATAATTATTCGATCAGGCACAACTTTCTAAAGAGTACTATTTATTATTGTACTTATTGTTTGGCCTCAATTATTCCAAATACCACAGGCGACCTCTTGTGCTCTAGGTATGGAGTTGACATCAGATAGTGGGAGACAAAACTCAGACTCAGTTCACAAGACTGAGTCATGATCCAAGAGAGTGAAGCTGAGTACCTCTCCCAGCTGAAGGAGGGAAGGCGAGGAGGGAACAGGCAGAGGGAGGCAGAGGAAAGATATTCACAGCATAAAGGACCTCCGAAGTCATCTCATTTATTTCCTGAATGAAAGAAGAGAAGGCTGATGCACAGGGAGGGAAAATGACTTTCTTAAGCTCATATAGATAGGAAGGGCCAGGGCCAGGAGTCTCTCCCCTGAGTTTCCAGAGCGCCTATGGTCTGAATATTTGCCTGTTGTCTATCACTAGACAGGAAGCCCCACAAGCAAAGCAAGTTACTCTCTGACCCTCATGTGTTTACCATGATGATGATGCAAGTCAACACCACAATGAGATATCACCTGTTAGAATGGTTCTTATCAAAGAGACAAAAAATTACAAGTGTTGGTGAGGGTGTAGGGAAAAGGCAACCCTTGTGCACTGGTGGTAGGATTATAAATTGGTGTAGCCACTGTGGAAACAGTATGGCAGTGCCTCAAAAAATTAAAAGTAAAACTATATAATCCAGCAATTCAACTTCTGGGTATTTATTCAAAGAAAATAAAAACATTAACTCAAAAGGATATGTGCCCCATGTTAGCATTATTTATAATAGCCAAGATATGGAAACAACCTAGGTGTCCCTCGATGGATGAATGTATAAAAATAATGGTATATACGTGGAATGGAATATATGGAACAATGGAATATTATTCAGTCATTTAAAAAAAAATAATGAAATCCTGCCATTTGTGACAACATGGAAGGACCTCGAGGGCATTATGCTGAGTGAAATAAATCAGAGAAAGGCAAATGCCACATGATCTCTCTTATACAGTATGTGGAATCTTAAAAAAAAACCACCTCATAGATACAAATAATAGATTGGTGATTGCCAGAGATAGGGGGTAGGCAGGGGGAGAAATGGGTTAGGGGGTCAAAATAAATATAGCACATTACTGAGCAACCAAAAATAGAAAAAGAAAAGAAAGACCAGAGGTTACGAGGATGACAGAGATCATGCTGTGCCAGTAGCTATAAAAGGAGACGGGGCTCCTATTCCAGTGTGGAAGTGGGATGGAGAGTGGATCAAAGAAATCCTCCCATGAATGCACATAGAAAGTAGGCCTCAAAGAAGGAAAATAAAAAATAAAAAAATTAAATGGCTTTTTATTTTAAATAATGGTAATTATTAAATTTATGGCACAAATGAGGAAAATAAATTCTAGGAAATGTTACAGAATTAGCTCCACACAGCCAGTGACTTGGATCAAGCATATTAGCAAGGAAGACTCTTGGGAAGAGAGTCTTAGCTCTCAGAAAGAGAGCAGTAGCTGAGAAGCAGTGTGCCTGCCTGGGCCTGTCTCACCCCAGGCCTGGGCTCATCTCTTCCCTGTGCACACTCTTCACTTCACAAATACCTGGGAGTAGAGGGTGATGCTGGCCTCCCCCTGCACCATCACCTGACTCCTTTTGAACAACCCAGATTGTGAAATGAAGTCACTGGTCCCTCCCTGCCTGCCTGCAGTGGGACGAGCACGGATCCCTGCCTCAGACAATTACCTGTCAACCAGCTCTTTCCTCAGACAACATGCTTAGGCAGCTGCTCTCTACTCAGCCCTGGGAAAGGGCAAACAAACAAAACAGGGTGGGATTTGGGCTTTGGAGTCTGAGAGCTGAGTTTGAATCTGGTTCTACCCTTTACCAGCTGGGAAAATGGTGTTACCTCTCTCAGTCTGTTTCCTTATTTGTATATGTGTGTTAATGTAGACTGTGTGTGTGTGTGGGTGTGTGTGGGTGTGTGTGTGAGAGAGAGAGAGAGAGAGAGAGAGAGAGAGAGAGAGAGAGAGATGGAATTGCTGGGAGAATACAATGAGATAATTAGCGACTGACAACTGCACAGAGAGGCAGCTCAATAAATGTGAGTTTACATTCTCATTGAAGAAAAGACACACTGAGTTATCAGAGAATAGTCAAGATCTCTGCCTACCTCCTTTGGCTGGTAGAATAACCTCCCTCTCTCTCCTTATTTCACCTGGTGAATGATGATCTATTCTTTAATATCTAGTTCACATTTCACCCCTTGCTCCCCTCCACAGCAGAACTTACTCTGTCTTCCTTGCACATGCCGTCACATTGTCCTAGTAACTTAGGAATGTCTCTCTGTCACTGAATCGTGAGGTCCTTTAGAGGTGATTATAGCTCCAGCTCCTAGCACAGCACCTGGCTCATACATATGCTCAGTATATATTCAGTGCATGAATAAATGGATTTAACTGCCTAGAGTAGAGGTACCTGGAATAGTTAGAAAAGCCTTCTGCCAGGAGAAAGTCCATGAGAGGTGTGTAGCTCCAAAAGTGCTTGGACAGATAGCAAAGGAAACGGGGAAAGACAGAGCATTCTGTTACTTTCCAGTGGTGAAAATCAATCTAAGGATTTGAGTGAGGGTCTGTTTCTCGAACAGGTAAATCGGCTTATAGCTTCCCTGCTGGCCTCACGGAGGTCACATCACCTTCAGGGTAGGTATGTAAGACCGACCAGTGAAGACTGGCCTGAGGGATCACCAAAAAGTAGAGGCATTACCTTGGGAAAGTTACAAAAGAACTGACATTCCTAGGAATGAAGAAATAATATTGAGGAGTGACATGCTCCCTGCAAAGAAGCATATTACTTCATACTAGCGGAAAGCATTTAATGTTATTATAGCCCCTAGGGGACCTGTCACAGAAATTTCATTGTTTGAACTATTTGAAAAGAATAAAGCAACAGAGATCATGTTTCAGAAATAAAGTATAAAATTCCACAGAAAGTAATTTGCCTGGAGGAATTCTTGGCCATGGTTACTGTGGCTCTCTGCTGAAAGCAGAGGGGAATGCACGCGTGGAGTCTTTGCAAGGAGTCACAGAAAAGGCGGTATTGCAATGGTGAAGAGCTCAACTCTGGAGCAAACTGCTTGGGTTTGAAACTTGGATCATGACTAGTAGCTGTGTAAACCCTGAGCAAGTGACTCAAATTCTCTATACCTCAGTTTCCTTATGCGTAAAATGTGGACACAATTTGCAGCCACTAAATAAGAGATGATGATATGTGCAAAGCTCTTAGGGCTAATCCATGTAAATCACTTAGAAAAGTACCAAGCACTTAACAGATGTTAGTGTAAAAAAAAAAAAGGCCATTATAATTACCCAGTACAGTGCGTGCTTTTGAATTTGCCCGATGCATTGTTCTAGGGCACTGTGGGAAGTGCAAAAGAAAACTGTGAGACAAGATGCTGGTACTTACAGAGGTAGGCTGAAGATGAAACAAACAAACAAAAAATGGCTAACATCCAATAAGGCAATTAAGAAATTTTCAATCTCAAACTGGATGACTGTGGGTGATGAGGTGGGAGAGGACTAGAATAGTCAAAGCCTAACCTGGTGGGTGCTCAATTAAGGTTCATTAAAGATAATTAAGATGGGGTTTCGTTAAGGTTAGGATATTATCAGCTATTTTGTCAGACTTTGAATTTTGGAGGAAAAAGTCATAGAAATAAAAGAACCCTCTCAATTATCAATGCATGTAGAGAATGCTAAAGTAGAAATGAAATAAAAAGGAATTTAAAAATTGACCTTGAGCCCCGGCCATGTGTGGCTCAGCAGTTGAGCATCAACCTAGGATCCAGGAGATTGAGGTTCGATGCCTGGGCTGCAGGCTCGATCCCCACTTGGGGGCGTGCAGGAGGCAGCCGATCAATGACTCTCTCATCATTGATGTTTCTATCTTTCTCTCTCGCTGCTCTCCCTGCCTCTCTCTGAAATCAATAAAGATTTTTTTTAATTGGCCTTGAAAGAGGTTTCAGAATTTGAGAATGATAGGCTGGCCTAAGCACCTTGTTTTTCAGATGGAGAAACAGGCCCAGAGACGGGGCGGGGGGCAGGGCTTGCCCAAGTCACACTGGAATCCCAGGTCTCCTCATTCTCCTCAGCCTGATCCTCAGCTCACTGTGGACATGTATTAACTTTTCTGGCTCCTGAAAGGCATTCTTCTTGCCCAACACATATAAGCTGGTCGAACTTCTGTCTGTGAGTCCCAGAGCTTTGCTTGCTGGTTCTGTTGCTGTCCCTACTGTGCCAGTTGTATGCTGACAGCCACATCTGGTAGGCTTAGCCCTTAGGTATTGACAAGAACCTTTGGGTTGTAGCAAATTGCAATGGAAGGGAAAGGAAGGGCAGGGCAGGGCAGGGCAGGGCAGGGCAGGGCAGGGCAGGGCAGGGCAGGGAAGGGAAGGGAAGGGAAGGGAAGGGAAGGGAAGGGAAGGGAAGGGAAGGGAAGGGAAGGGAAGGGAAGGGAAGGGAAGGGAAGGGAAGGGACCAAAGCCATTAACTTTAGAAATCAAGAAATTAGCAGTGACCAACATCTGATTCACTCAACTGTTCTGATCCTCATTTCTCTAACACATGGGAATTTAAAACTAATTCTAATGTGTCTCAATGACGAGGCTACCTTTAAAATGAGGAAAATAGGGAATGAAGATTTTTGGATTTTTCCTTCTTTTTTGTTGCCTTTGTTTTCTTATGCTATGGGTTGTTGTATAAGCCATAGTATTTTGAGGCTTAATGATAAACTGCTGGGCAATTCTAGAATTATGAAGCAATTAATTGGAGTCACATACTCTGGCAATTTCCTATACAGTCTACCACACAAAAGGGTGCACAAATAACGAAGAAAATGACACACTGTCAGAATTTATTACTAGCACTAATCTCAAATGTCAATGTCTATTTGAATGAAGACCAAATTGCTAAGGGCTCAGCAGAGGGCTTGGCACATAAAAGGACATAGTAGGAATTCAATAAATAAATGTATTAATAAGTAAAGTGGCAACAAAAAAATATAAATTTATTAATAAATAAATGAAGATGTGACACACACCCCTACTCCAGCTGACAGACAACAACATGAAGGTACAATAAACTTGAAGAAAGCCATTTCAGTTTTTTCCAGTGACCTCACAAAGTTTCAAGTTTGCAAGGCAAGGTGGACTGTGGAAGAAGCGCATGTGTAGCAGATGACACAGCGCAACAGCACCATCTTCGGTGTTTGAGTCCCTGATACTTGCATTCTCCAATTTGAGGTCATGTCCATGTCCATGCTGGAATACTTTCAATCTTAGTAAATAGCTACATAGTGAATGTAGCCTGGCAAAACCCTATATCCAGAATGACAGCATCCTCCCTCCTCCAACCTCATAAAAATAAAAAACCAGGAGCAAGTTTGGAAGAATTAGAGAATCCAGGCCATTTAGAGAATCCATGTCAACAGTAACAGATCATGGCTAAAATCAAAGCCTCCCTTTTCCATTGATTAGGGTAGTGCTCGCACAGTACCTCGGAGCTATTCAGGACTAATGGTTTGACCAGCAATTTCACTGTCTCTGGATATGATGCCTTGAACTTAAATATATTATTTTCATAAATGTTTAATTATCTTATAGCTTTAGTTTTTAATGTAAAGGTTATATAAGTTTATACTTTTGTGACAAATAATCTCCCTTGGAAAAGCTTCAGGCAGAGAATTTGATAGTGAAAAACCAGAACTTAATCTTCCAGTTTTAGTATGTATCAGTGTTCTCTTATAACTAGATTAAATAAATCTTGCTCTTGGCTAACAGACTTTAAATGTAGCTTTTCCACAGAAGTCTTACATTATAATGCAGAAATTAGGAAAGTGTAAGGGGGTGAGAGAAGGGAAAAAAAAGCAGTCAGGACACTTCATTGAGACCAATTATAAATTAAGAATAAACGGCTGTTGGTGGAAATATCAGTTAGTACAGATCATTTTGAAAACAATTTGGCAATGTGTCAAAATTTTTTAACTATCCACAGTTTTTAACTCTAATTCAAATTCTAAAAATCTATCCTAAGGAAATTATTTGAAATGCAAAAATGTTATAGTCATTGCAACATAGAGTACTTAAACATGGAAAACTACAGAAGTATACAGCATATAGGAATATTTCAGTTACCTGTGGCAAATCCACTTGAGTAAGTTGTCATTATGTTTACAAGATATATTGGTTTGTAGTCTTCTTTTCTTGTAGTGTCTTATCTAGCTAGGTAATGGTGGCCTCATAGGATGAGATAGGAAGTGTTTCCTTTTCTAGGTTTTGGATAAGTTTGTAAAGAATTCATATTTATTCTTTTTTAAATGTTTAGTAGAATCTACCAGTAAAGCCACCTGAGCTTTTCTTTGTGTATATTGTTTAAATTACTAATTCAATCTCCTTATTAGTTATAGGTCTATTCAGGGTTCTGTTTCTTCTTAATTCAGTTTGTTTGTGTTTTTCTAGGAACTTATCCATTTCATCTAAGTTATCTAATTTGTTGATATACAATAAATTATTAGATTCATAGCATTCCCTTATAATTCTTTTGTTTCTATAAAATAAATAATAATATCTCCTCTTTTATTCCTAATTTTAGTAATGTCTTTCCTTTTTTTCTTAGTCAGCCTAGCTAATGGTTTACTAATTTTAATAATCTTTGCAAAGAACCAACTTTTGGTTTTGTTGATTTTTCTGTTTTTCTCTTCTCCAGTTTATTAATTTCTGCTCTAATCTTTATTATTGAATTTTATTGCTAGCTTTAGGTTTAGTTTGGTCTGCTTTTTCCAGTGTCTTCAGGTAGAAGGTTAGATTATTGATTTGAGATCTTTTTTGATATAAGCATTTTACACCTATACAGTTCCCTCTAAGTATTGCTTTAGCTGTATCCCATAAGTTTTGGTATCTTCTGTCTTTATTCTCATTCATCAGAAAGTATTTACTATTTCCCAACAATTTCTTTTTTGATCCATTGGTAAATTTCAAAAGTATAGGGTTGTTGTTTTTTAAATTTTCACATATTTTGGGATTTCTAGAATTTCTTTTTGTTATCAATTGCTAACTTTATTCCATTGTTATGCATGTGTTAAAGCTGATGTTCCCAAATACTCTCTAATGATGTGCAAAAGTGCTCTTACCATTAAAATAATTGACTCCTTTTTAGTAAGCTTTATTAAGTGTCAGGTACAATGATAAGAGCTTTTTATACATATAAGAGCTTTTTATTCAAATATTCACAACTGATCCTCAGAGATTAAACAACATTCTTAAGGTCATACAGCTCAATTTCAAAGCCCTTTCCCCTGATATTTGGTATGTGTTATAATAGTAAATAAAAACAACTCAGAATTTTAAATTCTGTAGGCCATATAATATAAATACATTTAAACAAAATAAATTTTTTAAAACACAAAAAAACAATACTACTAAAGGTGATTTGTTTCTTAGTAATAGAATTTTCTTCTATTTCTTACAAATTTTCCCTAGCACGGCCGGGCGTGGCTCAGTGGTTAAACATCGACCTAAGATCCAGGCGATCGGGGTTCGATTCCCAGTCAGGGCACGTGCCCGGGTTGCGGGCTCAATCCCCAGTCGGGGGCGTGCAGGAGGCAGCCGATCAATGACTCTCATCATTGATGTTTCTATCTCTCTCTCTCTCTCCCTCTCCCTTCCTCTCTCTGAAATCAATAAAAATATATTTTTAAAAAAACAAAAAACAAATTTTCCCTAAAAGAGGCATACTTCATTTGTTAGTAGAAAAAGTATTTTTAGCAAACTAATCTTTTTAGTTAAGAAAAGAAATAAACATTAGTTGGGGGGGGAGGGTTAGAAAAGGAAAATTAAATTGTAGCTTTCTTTGAAGTTATGGATACTATTAAAATATTTTAAACTTTTCTATTATTCAAATGCGGACCAGAGAGCTGAAAATGTGATACTATGCAAAAATACATACAGAGAAGAGCTGAGCCACAACATTTTTATTACTAGCAATAAATGGCAACTAAAACTAAATCAGATCATTGAGCATAGAATTATGAGATAAAATTCATAATAGAAACAAATTCTGAGAGATAATAGCTGCAGGGAAATGCAACTTAAAAATATTCCTCATACGGCAATGTTTCTTATCCCTCCCCCTTTTTTGCAGATGCTTGTTATTCCTTCCCGCCCTCCTTCTCCCTCTCCTGTTTTTCCCCAAGTTTCTCCCAGTATTTCCAGTGGAAATCGTTCAACACTTTGGTTTATGCATTTATTTGGTGAATAATTATTGAGTATCTACCATGCTTTAGATCTTGGAGATGCAGAAGTGGAAGTGATGTGGGACCTGCTCTGAGATCAAAATGTGATAGGAAAGAAATATGTAAAAATGAGCGGTATTTACTGTGACGGCCTTACGTAGAACTGTGACGGCCTTACGTAGACCTGTGACAGCCTTACATAGAACTGTGGCCTTATGTAGAACTGTGGCAGCCTTACATAGAACTGTGGCCTTATGTAGAACTGTGACAGCCTTACATAGAACTGTGGCCTTATGTAGAACTGTGACAGCCTTACATAGAACTGTGGCCTTATGTAGAACTGTGGCAGCCTTACATAGAACTGTGGCCTTATGTAGAACTGTGGCCTTACGTAGAACTGTGACAGCCTTACATAGAACTGTGGCCTTACGTAGAACTGTGACAGCCTTACATAGAACTGTGGCCTTACGTAGAACTGTGACAGCCTTATGTAGAACACCTGAGTATAACCTTAAAGTTGTGTCAGTGTCCACAAGATGGACAAAGGGGAAAGGGTTTCTGTAGCTGCCACCCAAGATATAGAAGATATATCTGTATACATTTAGGAGAATACGGCTAAGCTAGAAATACATTTTTGGGAGGTGTCATGGTTCTAACTGTGATAAAGATGGATGACTCAGTTCTCCACTCCTCACTCACTGAGTTGGTTTCTACCACCACAGCTTAGTTTTGTCTGTTTCAGGCTTTATAATTGGAATCATGCGTAAATGCACTTCTCTGTCTGCCTTCACCACTTAGCATGATACTTTTCAGATTCATCCATGGCGTTGCTTGTATCAGCAATGCAGTTCTTTTCATTGCTGAGTAGTTTTCCACTGTGTCAATACACCACAGTTTATCAACTTACCTGTTGATGGGCATTAGAGTACTTTCCAGCTCAGAGTAATTATGAACATTCTTATATACACCTTTGTGTAGACATATTTTTTTCTCTGGAATAAATATCCAGGGGTGAATTTCTGGGTCATAGGTTAGCTATATGATTAACTTTACAAGAAATTGCTAAACTATTTTTCAAACTGGGCATTTTGCATTCCCACCAAGAGTTTATATGAGAGTTGTAATTGCTTCCATCCTTACCAATACCTAATATTGTCGGTCTCTTTCTTTTTATCCACTCTAGTGGGTATAAAGTGATGTCATGCATTGGCTTTAATTTGCATTTCTCTGATGACTCATGATGTTTCTCATATGTTTATTGGTCATATGCATATCTTATGTTGTATTTAATTAAGTTTTCTGCCCATATTTTTTTTGGATGGTTTTTCTTTTTATTGTTCAGTTGTAAGAGTTTTTAAATACTCTGAATAAAAATTCTTTGTCACATATATGTATTATAAATATTGTTTCTCAGTTTGTGACTTGCCTTTTTTATTTTCTTAATGACTTTTTTGAAGAGCAAAAGTTTTAATTTTAATTAAATCCAATTTACCACTTTTTAAAATTATTATTTGTGCTTTTATACTCTATCCAAGGAACCTTTGTCTTGCTCTGATTACAAATATATTCTATGTTTTCTTCTAGAAATTTTTATAGTTTGAGTTTTTACATTAGGTCTGCAATTTATCTCTAGATAATGTTAGTGTGTGATATAAGTTATAAATCACAGTTCATTATTATGAAAAAATTTCAATCATGTAAAAATGTAGAAAGAATAGAATTATGAACCTCTTGTATGTATTACTCAACTTCAATAATTACCTACTCATGGTCAATCTTGTTTTGTATATTCTCACATGTATAATAATATATATGAGGGTATATATATATATATATATATATATATATATATATATATATATCCTGATTTATTTTGAAAGGAAGTTCTAGAAATTATGACCTTTTGTTCTGATCTGGAATTCAATCCAGAACCACACACTGCATTTCATTTGTCCTGTTTCCTTAACCTCCTTTAGCCTAGAATGGTTCCTTAGCTTTTTATATTTCTCATGACATTGAGATATTTTAAGAGTGGTCTCTTAATTTTAATTTGCCTGATTATTTCTTCATGGTTAGCTGCAACTAATGCATTTTTGGTAGGAATACTACATAAGTAATATTGTGTACTTCTCAGTACTTCCCATCAGGAGGCACATGGTGTGAAGTTATCCCACTATTTGGTGATGCTAAATTTGATCTCTTGGTTAAGGTAGAAGAAAACCGAAACATACCCACAGTTATAAAGCTTTCTGGATGGGAAGAAGAAAAGCCTGTCAAGATTCACTCACATGTCTTAAGAACGTGGAATTTGAGTGGGGAAAGTAGCTATTTGAGGTTTTTTGTTTTGTTTCCTTTTGTTCTTTGGGAGTGTGTATTTTATCTTAAGCCAGTTCACTAATGCCATTATATCTTGGGGTCAGGCTGGGCAATTTCATGCCATCTGACCTAACAATTTCAAAACTTCTTCTGAGTGACAATGATAACAGGCTGACTCCTAGTATGGGTGTTCTAATGTCTGTCACAACATGAAAGGTATTCATTTAACAGAGACACAACAGAATCAGATAAACAAGACGTGTATAGGACTGATTGCAAGGGTTGAGGAGGGTGGTTTCCTTTCATTCAGTTAAAGATAAAAAATATTTACCCCAAATAAAAATATTTACCCCAAGTAAAATTGACAGCATGCTGTGATTGTTTCCTCTTATCCCATGGTTGTGGAGTTTGGGAGGGGGGTTCCGTTTTGTTTGGAGTTTATTTAATGGCCTTTTTGAGACATAATTCACAGAGTATATAATTTACCCAGAGTACATACTGTACCCTGAAGTGTACAGTTCATTGTTTTTAGTATATTCATAAGGCTATGTACCCATCACTACACTCAAACTTTAGAACATTTTTATCTCCCCTAAAACTAACACTATAACCATCAGTTGTCACTTCCCACTCCCTGAATCCTCTACCCTCAGCCCTGTCCATACCCTGTCCCATTGAAATACTTTTTATTTTTTTACATTATTATAAGAATAAGAACAATAAGATAGAGCCCTGAGAAACATAAACGGGTATCCAAAAATTGTAGCAAGATAACCCACAAAAATATTACTGAAGCCAATAGCATCTAGTGGCTTAAAAAAATAATTGCCGAGCAGTGAAGCTGTAGGATTGATGACAGATTATGGTATCACTCAAGAGAATCAAATTTTACTACTTTTAAATATAAACTTGAAACAGGCTCTGGTTACAGAAATTTATCTCGCTCATAAGAAAAACAAATATTGGCAAATTCAGATTCTGATTTCACTGCTCACCGACTGTGGGCAAGTAACAGAAAATTTGTAAACTTCCGTTTCCTCTTCTGTAATATGAGAACAATGATGGTACCAGTTAGTGTGGAGGTTAGCATATGGAGAGATTTTGGAACCAACCCTGGTATATAACAATTGCTCAATAAACATTAGTTGTTGTTGTTTTATCACTTTTGTCAATAAGAATTCAATAATTCAGGTCAAATTCCAAAATGGAATTCTTTGACATGCCAACTTGCCACATGTGATTGGTATTTTTAAAATCTCTATTCAAAAGTTTCCTGCCATGAAAGCAATGGGTGGGGATTTAGGATACTGTGATGTAGAGGGGAAATGACCTTGATCAGGTATGATTGGCAGAGCTGTAAACCAGCCTTCAGTTGCTTTAGAGCAGTGTGTTCTATAAATAGTAAAAGTGCTAATTTACTACTATCACCTAACGCTGGTGAAACAGATTTTCCTTTTTTAAATTAAAGGAAAAATTAACAGCAACAAAAAAGCTTATACAATAGTATTAAACATGTCTAATAAAAAATGAAAAACAGTGTTAAAACATCATAAACCACATATAACCTCTTGTAGTTGAAATGTTGAACTAAGACCCTAAATGTGTGACTTTTAAATCTGTAAGTCTAAACTAAAGTTGTGATTTGGTCTTCTGTCCATAAATGTAACCATCAAGGATTCCATTACTTTTTCTTTAATCCCAACACAAAATGGCTTTGGGTAATGAGACTGATATGTTAGAGGACTTTATTTTTGAGGAATTGTTATGTATTTTCTGTTCTTGTTATAAGTGCAGTGCTAAATATTATGTCCCAATCAGGTGACATGATACACAGCATTTTCATACTTGGGAAATGTAACACATTATATAACACATTATGAAAATATAGAAGAATTCATCATAGGCAACACATTTTCATTTCCTCTGACCCCGTGAGATCGTTTAAATGATGCAGTTTGCACGTGGCCTCAGTTTGTCTTCCAGAAGCCTCCACATTGTCCATGTCTACACTTTAACCCCAGGCTTTACTCATCTCAGCATTGTTTTGGATCTGCATGAAAATTTGTAAATTTTTTTTTGCATGACAAGTCACCTGTAATGTTGAAGTTAAATGTCTAACATATCTTACAATGTCACGTGTCATTAATTCTTACATGATATTTTTTTTTCTTTTATTTTCAGTCACTGACGTTTAAATATGCTTGAAATGTAAAAGTGGCATGAAACTGGAGTGATGCAAGAATATTTAATGTTCCTTTAAGAACTTATTATTTTTTAACTGGAAAAAATTGGCAGGGGAGTTCCCAGCCTTGTCTTTGGACACCAATTCTCAATTACAAATTAGGATAAAACTATATTGAACATAAGTGCTGTCAGCAGAGTAATAAATTCTGAAGTGGTACTTCTTTTCCCCCCGAGAATGTGTTTCTAGTTCTTGAATATTAAGTATAAAATATGGCCCTTAACTTCAGAAATTCTTAAATATTTGATCTAATGTTTTTCTTCAAGCCTTCTTAATGATACATAAAATTAAGCTCCCCTGACGTTGGTGAAAGCCCATGGTAACTGAAAAAGTAACGACTCATTGAATGACAGCACCAACATTTTAGTACTTTAACGTTTCCTAAATGAACATGATGACCAAAACGGATGTTGATAGAGGAGTGCATGAATATACAAGAGAAATAAGTTTTTTACACCATTTTCTCAAGCTTCAAATCCGTAAGGGCCCATAACTGATTCAGACCAATGGGCCAAAATACATACATAGAAACAAGCGCTTCTCTTCCATGCAGTCACCTTGCTGGCTCTGGATTTATTCCTACCAGCTGCCATTGACAAACCTGTGTGAGAACACTCCTTGTCGAATGACCCTCAAAATGTAACATGTCTCGTACATTCTCTGCAATACCTATGTGGTGGCATGTCTCGTTTCTTGGAGAGTGACCCTCAGAGCCAAATCAGTCGAATAAGGATGGCAATCGGGCTGGCAAAACATATTTTTAAATGATAAGTGAACATGAAATTACTAAGACTTGTATGGTTTAGCTTATAAAGTGACTGTGAACACATTTCCCAAAGAAGAGCCCCAGAGAACATTTACGTAACAGCAACAGTGGGAATAAATGACAACTTTTTAAGGAGTCTTCTAGGCAAGCATCTGACATTCACTTGAAAAAGTTCTAATATATGTATTATGTTATGTATATATGTATTACTTTAAACCAACCTCATTTAAGCTAATGGAATGGTTTATATTTTTAAGGGCAGTCCTTCTTCCATTACTTTTTATCATATCAGAATACAGATAAGCAGCTGTTGTATCTCCCTTGCTTGCGTGAATATCCAGTTAATACCTCTTTAGCAACAATTTTTTTTTTCTTATTAGTGGACTGTGTCACCAGCTAGCTCTGTGATATGGCAAGAGACGCAACTTCTCTGTGCCTCTGGCCCTTGTCTACAAATGTAGCCTTGGGACTTAATTGTATTTAAAATCACCTATGAATAAAAATGTTGTACCGTAATTATTAATCTGTGTGTGAAATAGATATAATTATCATATATCATAAATCTATTCACATTTCCGTGTGGTTTTAATTAAATCTAAGTTGAAGTAACTCGAATTCAGGTTATTTAAAAGGACACCTAGACACCGATGTGTCTAGTGTCCTAGTAAAATCTTTTCTACTTGATGATAATAGTGAAGATAAAGATAACATTTGTATAACACTTTACATTTCTGCTGCCTTACATGAGTCTCACAACTTAAGAGCTTCTATCATTATCCTCGTTATGGGGATGAAGAAGATACTGAGGTTCAGAGAGATTCCGTTTCCTGTCTAAGGTGATGGACTCGCAAGGCATAGAGTCGGACAGAGACTCCAGGTCTTCTGCTTCCAATTTAATACTCTTTTTCTCCATCATCATTTATCTGCAACCAGTTCCTTTAATTAGGATACCATTTTTCCAAGGTGTCATCATTCAGAATTTACACTCCTTGAAAATAAAATCTGCCTTTAGGGACCCTCTGGCACCTCCCTAGACTGTCCACTTGCGTCACTACAGCTCTCTCTGCTTTTACAAACTAGTTGTTTTGTCAGCATGAGTGTGACAACAATTAGACGTCCCCTGTTTTTGCCCCATGCCTTTTCTCCTTCACAGTCATTCAATGACAAGCGTAAAAAGAACTTCATCTTTTCACGAAAATTCCCATTCTACAAGAACAAGGAGCAGAGTGAGCAGGAAACCAGTGATCCTGAACGTAAGTAGATTCTCAAAGAGAACGTCACATGCAACACAAGAGAATAAAATCCTTCACCGGCAACACGCCTGCTGTAGGCTCCCCCACGCCACACATCTAGGCAAACAAACACGGCAGGCAGGCAGGCCAGGGCTTACTACTGTGACCAGTGTTTGGCTGCAGTCTGGATCCTTCCCTCGGTGTGGCTCTTCTCCGCGGAACGCATTGGAGAGGGACTTGAGGAAGCTGGGCCTTGGCTTCCAAAGAGCATTTATCTGGGACCAGTATTGGGTCTGGTTTGCCTTTTTTATCATGCAATTCTCTAGGGCTTGAGATGACTTCCATTCTGGACAGAAATATCGCACCCCATTGCCACATGCATTTTTTTTGGAATGCCAGCTAATTGGAAGTGATTATATTCCCTATATCGATAACTAGCATTTGTTCACTCGCTTCCAACAAATATTAAACTCTTACTGAGCAGTGGACTTGCCCTGGTGGATGCTAAATCTAAGAATTGGTCCTGAACTTGGAGTGGGTTGTTGCTCTGAGTGGTCCATTTCTGTGGCCACGTGGACAATGGGCCAAAATGGCATCTGCTGAATCTTTCTTTTGTAGCGATCTTCTGCTTAAACCTTTCAAGTTACTTTACAAATTCCTGAGTCTCAGCCCAGGGAGTTTGGGGCGCAAATTGTTCGGAAATAAGAGCGTGGGATCCAGATTGCCTAGGCAACGCGGTCCGTCATGGTAGTATCCATTTCAACTCCACTGACTTCTTCCTTCCTCTTCCGTGGCTGTTCTTCCTCTCTCATTGCTCTCTCTGGGGACTTCCATGCAGGACATCCCCGGATTAGGTGACGACGGTTATGGAACAAAGACTCTGAGTAAGTTCCCAGGAATGGTCACTGTAACTTTTCTTTTCTTTTCCCTTCCTTTTGAGTTTGGCTTTTGTTCCTTTTCTTGAGGGCCTTCTCCTCCTAGCATGCACAAGATACGAGTTTTTATTTGTTACCTAGCTGTGAATGCTCCTGCAAAGTAACTTTCAACCGTTTTGTCCTGCATGTCAGCATTTAAAAGCCAAGTGTGTCGGGCAGTGTAACTTCTATTGCGAGCCACACCTTCCCTTTCTGACCGTGTGATGTGACCGACATGGTCCCGATGCCAACTGTGGCATCCCTTGCTCTGCAGCTTGATTCCCCCCAGAGGGCAAGGAGCCTTGTTGAATGCAAGGACGAGCTAAATGTCCTAGACCAGGAAAGCAGAAGTTTACTTTACGTCCTTCCTTCTGCTTTTTCACCCACACCTTGCCAAATTTCATAATTGGGTTTACTTTGCTATTAATAAAGGAGCTATTTTATAGTCAAAAGGAACATGCATTCTCAAAATGTAAAGATTAAGCTATTTGATCTTCCAAGGCTGATTCTTTGTTATTAACTTTGACTGATTTTTTTTCTGACTTTCAGTGGTCCTGCTTGAAACGTTTGTATGATAAAGTTTTAGATATGTGTTAATATGTTGTTCTCTTAGTGATGTATTGGCTGCATTACGTAACAGATCTTCATTTTCTAGTGGAAAATTAGATATATTAAACCATTAAATCTTCTAGTTATTAATGCCTTTAGTCTGTGTCTCATTGCACTGAGCAATAAAAAATAATCTTGTATGTTAATATACTGTGCTATGATTTTTCTTTTTTTAATACTAACTCCATTGTGTAGCACCAGTGAATTAAGAACAGAGATTTGTGTCTTTTGCAACTGTATCACATGTTCAATTCTTGTTTGTTTTAATTTAACAGCTATGGGCAATACTTTTAGAAGCTGTTCATTTCATTTGTATAAAACGAAATAGCGTTGAGTTGCACTTTGTTTTCAAGAGCTGTTTATATAACCCTGCGTAATGAGACCCTTCATCCTTCAAACTGTTACTTTGGACTTTTTTTTTTAGCCACATATATAGAAAACAAAATCTGATCAAGAGTAAACTACTGATCTCCTTAAAGATGAAAACTTTATCTTTGAGTCTCTATATGAAACAGCCCTGAAGTTTAAATATTGATTTTAACATTGTCTGGACATCACCCAGTACCACCAGAAAGAGTTTCTAAATTTTCAGTCAAAGGGGGAGAGGAAAGCACTTTAATGTATTGCTAATAAATAAACATCACTAAAATGTAGTTGCTATCAGAGTGTCAAAAATATGAGCGATGCCCTTTTAAATCTAGAATGTGCAAATGTTTTTTTACTCTTTAAGAAATCGAACAGATTTCAGTAACATCGTTTGCCAATTAATGCTGTTGTTAGTCATAATTTGGCCTTTATCTGGAACACTTTTTTTTTTAATATATCTTTATTGATTTCAGAGAGAGGAAGGGAGAGAGAGAGAGAGATAGAAACATCAATGATGAGAGAGTCATTGATCGAGCCCGCAACCCGGGCATGTGCCCTGACCGGGAATCGAACCACGATCACCTGGATCCCAAGTCGACGCTCAACCGCTTAGCCACGCCCTGCCGGGCTGGAACACATGTGTTTATTTCCTTTTACCTACAAAAATTCTGTTATACAGTGTCTCGATGCTGAGACTGTTTGTTAAATAAGACACTGCATGGTCCTAAATTCCTCCATAGATAGTGTAGCTTCATTCTAAATTATTTTAGAAGTATAAATCAAAAGCAAACAAACAAAAAAACCTTTTTCCCAATTCAAAGCACTTAAGATATAATCATGTGAATTAAGATAAACCATTTTTGGGTGTGTGACATGACTTTTTTCAGTAACACAAACAGATTTGCATGGATTCGTCCACACTTCTTTCCCTAGTGCTCCTCTGCACTTGTAAAACATGCGTCTAAATTAGCAGTGCAGTGCTGGACACACACAAATACAAAGAGAAACTATTCGTGTGAATTTAACCCATGCTTTGGTTTTCATTTGTTTCATGCTCAAACTAATCCATCCTGGATGTATTAAATAACTCAATTGTAGGAATCATTTCACAGTGTTTATACATCCATCACCATTACACTGTACACTTTAAAGGTATTACAATTTTATTTGTCAGCTATAACTCAGTAAAGCTAAATCAAAGAAAACTAACCCATTCAATTGGCAAGAATCTGTAATATCAAATACATATTAAAGCTCATTTTTACCATTAGGGAATAATGTTACATATTCTTTTCCTAGTTCTAAAAATGTGCAACTTTTTAAAAAGCTAAAGTTATTGCTAATAAGCTTCAGAAATCAAATTGTCGCATAGTCTTCATTTAATTAACCTGATATATAAATAGTCATTAAGTTGATGAATTTATCTTCTATAATTTAATACATAGCACAGATGAAAGGATATGATTTTGGAAATAAAAGCTCTAATTCTGGCATATACATCCCTGGGATATGAGCTAAACTGCATTTTAATTCTAAAAATGTGAAATATCACTGCACAAGCAAGTCATTCAACGTGAATTAAAAACATACTCCATTCCAGGACCTGCTTGGTGTCAGCTCATTTACCTCCTGCCTGTTTCATTCTTTCAGAAACTAATAGCTATCCAAAGAAGAATCTTAAAATAAAAACAAGGGAATATTAAATGAATTCATAAAACATTTTTCAGTGACTCTTCTTCCTCTAAGATTTTCTATTCACTCGCTGGAGCAGAAAGGATCTCCAGCAATCCCTTTTCATCCTGAGAATTGGTTTAGGAAATAGTTAAATAGAAATAAAATGCAAGGAATTCCTGGGATCAATTGGCAATTTGGAATGCAATATTCCTACAAAATACCTAAAGGCTAAAATAGAGAAACAAGCCTGCAAGAGCCATAGCTGGTGTGGCTTGGTTGGTTGAAAGTCATCCCATGCACCGAGGAGTCTTGGGTTCAATTCCCAATCAGGGCACATGCCTGGGTTGGGGGCTCCTTTCCCGGTAGGGGGCATGCAGGAGGCAGCCGATAGATGTTTCTCTCTCTCCCTCTCACTTCCTCTCTCTCTAAAATCAATAAAAACTTTTTCTTTTCTTTTCTTTTTTTGGAAAAACTAAAGAGCCTGCAAGGAAACTGCTGGTTTAGCAACCCCTGAAACATCGAGCTCAGACACACATTGACCTGAGTAACACACATATAGAAAAATCAGACCTATAGGAATGGGCCAAAGTTTTTTGTGGTTTTTTTTTAAAGTGCTTAGATTGACATGATACATTTTTTTGTAATTAGATACTTTCCTAAAAAGAAGATGCAGCAATCAAGTAGTAGTTTCCTGTAAAGTGGAGATAAAGTTTTCATCTTTTTTATCTTATCTCCGTTCCTTAATGCGGTCTCCTCTGCGGCCTTTCACTCGCCTTTTGCTCCCGTTTCTAGTAGCTGTGCATGAGTGTGTGCCTTTAAGCCCTGGCTGCTCGCCAATGCTTGGTATCTCTTTAATTTGCTGTGCTGTTCTTGCAGAACATGCTTCTTCTAATGCCAGCGATAGCGAAAGTAGCTACCGTAAGTGATTGCTTTGGTTTGTGGTTTTTTTCCTTTGCAATCGCCCCCATTGCCTGTGGTGGTCATTTCAGATTTTTGCTGTTGTTGTTCTCATCTTCACCCAAAGCAAATGGCTTGAAATGAAATCATCATTTGATGTGGAAAGATACAAAAGACACTAGGGCCACCGGTGGACTCATGTGACTTAAGCAAGCAGTTCCAACCCCAGTTGCCTGGCCTATGAGGCAATTCTCCCAGAGAAGGTGGGGGGAAAGTTCAACCTGGTGCCTTTTGACATTCTGTGCCCCCACCCCCCAAATAATTTAAACTCCCTGTGGGAGGGTTGAAAAGTCGTGGTTTTCTTTTCCTTCTGATTTTGCCTTTTCCGTTCTGTTCCTGGCTCCCTTTTATGAGAGAAATCTTTATGAATTACGGTGTTCCTTTTAAATTGAGCATGAACCTTTTATATCTCTTCTCTCCTTGATTAAAATTTTAAGGTAGACACTGTGACACATAATATTATATTTTTGATGGTTGGGAAGTGATGAAAAAGTTTCATCCTTTAATGTTGAAGGAACTCACGTTTTTTCTTTAAGTGAACAAATCTTGGATCAGAAAGCTTAACTGAAAAGGTAGGTAACTACTTAAAAATTATTTCTGGTCTTTGTTTGGTCACCTCAAGCCATTTGCTTAGCGTATGTAAATATTCACCAAACACCAAGCACATCCTTCTGATCCGTTCCTGTGGTTTCTTACCACCTATTTACTGGTTTTTGGCGACTAACATAGGTACATATTCTTAAGTAGAATTTTTACAATTTCTGTAATATTTGTTTGTACTCCTTACTGAAATGGGTGACTCAAAAAAGCAGTTGCTGAGGATATTAGAAAACTGCAGGCCCAATACATATGACCCACAGCTACCAAGACAGAAATTGGGTGGGCTTTTTTCCCTTCAATATTGTTATTAATTAAAAACTAGAATAGATTTTGTTTGGTGATTCTGTTTTTTTAATTATAGCATGGTGCTTTACAAAACCATGCCTTTTTTGAGATAGGCTGCCACGTAGTGTTCTTGGAATAAGACTAATTTCATTTGGATTTTGAGAAAGGCGTTGGAGAACCAGACTGGTGGCAAATAGGAAAAAGCACACACAGACAAGAGGAAAGGTGGCAGAAGGGGGTAGGGGCCCGAGGAGGAAGATGAAACACACCGCAGAATAAAATTGAAAATATTGTGAAGATACCCTTGATCAGACAAATTTTAGAACCAGTTCATTTTCTTCCTCAACAGAATGACAAGTCTTATAAATGAAGGAATCAAAGGTTTCTTGTCCTCAATTTGGTCCTTAACATTTGTACATTCTTAAAATTCTTACAATTTTGCAATTATCCAAACTTGGAGAAACATTTGCCTACCCCCTCTCTTCATTTGATTTCAAAACAGAGAGTCCAGGCCAAGAAAAAGTGACCCAAGATTTTCTCCCTGACTCTGAGGTACCCTCAATTTAGTATAAGGAAATATACAACGTGCTTGTCTGGTTTCACGGCCCTATTTTCTTTGCTGTCCGGTTTTCAGTTTTTAAGTGTTGTGCTTCCATCCTGTAGACACAGATATAGAAGGGGGAAGCATCATACCTTGTTTTTTCAAGCCTTTTGATTCAAAGTATATACAGGAACTGCCTTTTCCTCTAGAAGTCTTTTTTAGAGTATTTTAGGGGCCCCTGAATTCTCTTTTAGAGGTGGGAATGTTTTTCTTAGAATCATTAAGTTATAAAACTTGGGCCAAAGTTTGCAGCTGCTTGACAAGTTTTGGTAGTAATGCTCCAAAATGGTATCACATAATTCCTTTAACTCTCAAATAGTAGGTGCACAGAAATGTTATTGAGGTAATAAAGGAAATACTTGGAAGCAGCTAGCTTGAATTATCTATGAGAAAAGAGGAGAGTTGAAACTGGACTCTGATATTCCTAGAGCAAATATGGAGTCTAATCATCTGTATTAGTTTGGGTCTCATCTGAGGTTACAGAAGGTCAGCCTCTCAAATTACTTTCTTCACAAATGAACAAAAGTAAAAAGAGCTTTGTCCTAGTTTGGAGGAGCAAATGATATTTCTCCAGGATGGAAATATGAGGAATTACAGAGGAATATTCGTTTACTTATTCAACATCTACTATATGTCATGCTCTCTTCATAAACACCATGAGACCCAATATGAATCTCAACCATCTCTGGAGCTCAGCACACATATAGAGGGAGAGAGAGAAGGGAGAGAGAGCAATAAATAAAAAATGTGCCAAGTGTGTCAGCTTCTAGGATAAAAGTCTAGCCTAAGATAGTGGGGGCCTCCGAGGTGATTTCAAAGAAGTGGCCTTGAGCTGAGCTTTGGGCAGGTGAGGTGCTTACCAGCCAGAGAAGTTGAGGAAGAAACCATTTAGGCAGGGCAGGTGGCATGAGAAAAGGCACACAGGCCTGGGGCAGACATGGTTTCCAGAAAGTGTCATTTTGAAATAAAAATAGGCTGCACTTTCTAGTGAATTCCTGGCTATTGACTGACTACCTTATGTTTTGTGAATAGCAGAGTAAACAAACACTAAAAAGATCCTTTTCCCACTGATGTTCAGGTGTTATTTTTGTACCCTTAGAATCATTCCATGTCCACTCTGGGGACAAAATGGCTTTAAACTGTGTGATGAAAGATTAGAAACAAAGCTCGAGGCTGCTGTGTGTTTCAGAACTCCAGGGGGCACCATTCACATTGCATCTTGGGGTTACATTGTGTAACAACCTTACTTAAAAGCCTCATACATTTCTTCAGACAGACAGACACACACACACACACACACACTCTTAAACAAACCCCACATTCTAATAAATAGCTCAGAGCTTTGCTGCACCATCTCAATCATTATAAGATAATTATTTTTTTCAAAGTCCAACTATACTGAGCACTAGACAACATGCAGATAATTACAGTGCACATTGTCTAATTATGCAAAATGCCACCTCAAAACTATCTTAATTATGGGCTGATTTCAGATCTCTGTCTGTCAACAAAGTAGTACAGCCCTGGCTTGTATCTGTGGTGGTTCTGTAGCTCAGCTTTCAGTTGCCCATGTGTTGGGATGCAGTAGAGACCATGCAGGCATAATGGAGACTGCAAATCTCTACAGTGGGAGACCTGCCTTCCTCAAAGCTCAGTAAAGCTCTTATGTCATTATGGATATGGGGGAGCTGATAATTATCCTTTTAACCCATTGGTGCTCATCAGCTAAACAGGATTTTCAAAACTAGAATCCTGAAGAAATGATCAGAGTGAAACTGAGAGGCCAATGAGGAGACCCACGGCTTTTTTTCACTGGAATTAGTCAAAATGAAGCCCATGTTTTTCCCCGTTGCTCCACTCAAGCACTGCCCTTATATTTCCTCTAGTTCTTTAGCCTTCAGAAACCAGTTTTTCATCACAACTATTTTCTCATTTGATTTCTACAACAAAACTATGAGATACAGCTTGTAATAATACTCCGTTTTACAGAGGAGAAAGCTGAAGCTCCAAGAGGCGACCTGCCTCACTGATGTGGTGGCACTGCAGGTCCAACCGAGACATTTTCATTCGGAATCTCATACATTTCCACTCTTCCCTAGAGTCTCCACTCCAGGCCCTCATGTTTTATCTGGTACATTTCAACCTTCCCATCCACCTATCAAATTAATACAAGCAGAACATTTACACAGCATTAACCATGTTCTAAGCCTGATGCTAAGGTCCTATATAGTACATTGACTGATTTGATCTTCTGAACATCCCATGGAGATTCACCAGGTGATCTCGAAGGAATCACTCAATATCTTTGAACCTCAGTTCTCTCCTATGTAAAATGAGTAGTTCAGGTTAAACAGAGATGGCAAGTAGATTTTAATCAAGATTCCAACTCTGACCAATTGGTAATATGTGCCTGAAGAGTTGTGCTGAAA
Source organism: Miniopterus natalensis (assembly GCF_054644295.1). Lineage (NCBI taxonomy): Eukaryota > Metazoa > Chordata > Mammalia > Chiroptera > Miniopteridae > Miniopterus > Miniopterus natalensis. The sequence goes on from NC_142091.1 coordinate 32,210,588, forward strand.
GTACTGAAGCCAACTTAAGCCCAGCAGTAATGCAGGCAGTGACCCATCGTGATGTCTGTCAAGTGACATCACGTGCTGCATACTTCCCATTTATGAACCACATAAACTTAAAACTCTTAACACGAACATTCTATGGCTCTAAGAACCTAATTTATTCTTAACAGTCATCCAATACACGCACTGAACACTAAATTTAGAACACTGAATGTCCGGCCCCCTGTCTTCACTTCCCTCCTCTCTTCCAGTTTCTAAAAATTCCAAAAGAACATCAACTTGCTTTTCTCTATCATGAGGGCATGTCAAGGTCTTACTCCGAGTCCCTCTTACTAGTTTCCAGTTCACACACCAGGTGTGGCGTTGAGATTATTGCAAAGGCCTCTGCTAAGGTTCCTGCAGCTGCTGATGCCCACACACAGCACTGCTGCTCTCCCACTCTCAGCCATGCAGCTGCAGAAACTAGAGCAAGTAACAGTTGGTACCTTTTCGTCGGCTGTTATTTCCAAGTCCCAACACCTCCTGAACAAAAAATAGAAAAACTACTAAGAATGACTATGTTATGGAGATAACACGGCAACATTTTTTTAAGAGTTGATATTTACAGGTGGAGTTTACAGGTGGCCTCTCAGTGACTCTAACCCAGTTTAGCTCCTATCTCTGCCACCCATCCTTTGCTCATTTGTAAGGTCTTCCCCTATATCCCAGCCCCCACAGAGAATTCCACATTTCTTGCTTTTTTGAGACAATGTCATATGCTCAACAAGGAGTCAAAAAAGATATGGTTTTAAATCTTGACTCCACTACTTACTACCTGAGAAAACAGGCCACATTGTGATATCTGAGCCTCAGTTTCTTCACCTGAGCACCTACTGCAAAGAAATGGTTGTGAAAAGCAGAAGCCAATGGATGTGAAAGCCCTTTATGGCCTGGAAAATGCCATACACACATGGATTAGCTTTCTTTTATTGCTGTGACTTTTTCCCCTCCCCCTATTAGTCTTTCCATTACCCACAGGCCTTTTCATTCTTGAACATGAAAGTGAAAATTGGTTCAAGCTATTTGAATTCACAGCTATTGTGTGATACCAACTGCCATAGCTTCCCTGGTGACTTTTTTACATAGTGCCTGATTGTCTCAGGATCATTAGAATTGGGACGGGCCTTGACATACGGGATGTTGCCACTGTCGTCAGCCGGTCTTCCTGCTCTGAACAAGAAGCAGTGCCTCGTATAAATTAGAAAGTAAAACAAAAAGCAATGGATAAACAAAGAACTACAGAATTGCCTAACAAAGTTAATCAAAGCTGTGTTGCTTTGACCTGGTTTTCTGAATCACAAGTTATACATACTGATGCCAAATACCTTATTTAAGGTTTGCCTTATAATGTTCCATCAGAATGATTTGCAAGGCCATTGGAAAGAGATTCCTGTGGGGACATAACATGTTACATTCATTTAGAGAAAACCACTCTTCCCAAAGGGAAAGCACATAGACAGAAACACAAAGCAGAACCTACCTTTGGCCTCGTTGCTCATCCTGTTTTCTACCGCTGAAATCAGAATGCAAGTTCATTGCCATCCTTCTTTATGTTAAGTGCTGGGGGCCAGTAGTAAATTAAACCCAGTCCTTGCCTTATGGAGTTCCCAGTCTAGTGGAGAGACATAAGTATCACCTGATGTTGAAAACCCTTGTTATCCCATGGTTAATATTCTCCTTTCACGTTTTAATCACTCCACCTAGATTTCCCTGTAAAATTAAAGTCTGGCATTGGCTCTAAGTCGGCCATGCTTCTATTCCTAAAGCTATACTTTCCCCAACCATTTTAAGCCTATCTTTTGAATTCCTATGACCTCTATATCTCAGACTTTAGATAGCTGGAACTTAGCAATCAATCACTTTTTTTTTTCTTTCTTCTTTTTTTGGCCTAGCCTCTGTAAATGTCAGTACTTTTATTTATTAAAATGAATCATTTTTTCTGAATCAGAAAAAAAAAAAGTGAATCTGACTCTTCACATACGAAGCCCCTGCCCAGATGTGGGAATGTGCCTTGAACACTTCTGGGGAAGCTGAGTAGATGCCACTTAGAAGAAACATCAGGCCCCCTCTCCATGCCTTTAGGAAGTAGCTTGGCCTAGCAGTGCCATTCTGAGAGTAGGCCCTGCTTGAGGGTGAAGTATGGTGTGACTTAAGCCAAGGACCATTTTTCATACTTGTACATGTAAGGCACCTCCACCCAACCCCAGCTACCCAGTCTCCAGGGAAGACATCTCTACTTCACAGCTGTATCCACATACTACTTAATTTCCCCAAAACTGTTGTCAGTCTGCAACTATGATATTAACCCCTTTTATGAAATGAACTCAGCTGGTCTGATGTTGTGGCTATTGAAGGAGGAACATGTGGCACTGACAGACTGACTGTTGCAGGGGTGATGGGAGATAAAGCAGTGAGATTCATTGCCCTTTGGTTTCAGGAAAAACTACCTCCTATATGAAACAACAGACAGGAAGTCTTTTTCAACAGTCCTAACCGACTTCCCACCAAAGGATAGTCAGTCCTAGGCCTATAGCAAATACAAGAGCATGCCCTTCTGGGTTTGCAGCTGCATCAGCCTCATCACATGCCCAGGTCATGAACTGGGTAAAATAGATGACTGAAAAAAATAATTGCCTAAAACCAGTTTACCTTCCAGGATTATCTGTTGAATTGAGGCCCAGCATGAATCAAAAGGCTTGTGGCATATGACATTGGAAGGGATGACACTCTTACTACATTGTCTGTCTTCTTTTCCCAAAGTTCCAGGCTAGATTTAATGGCAGTTATCACCAGGGACTTAGGGGACACCTCAATTTTTATCTTCTTGACTTGACCTAGCATTTTCCCAACAAATTATCAGAGTAAATTATTAGAGTAAAATCCTCAGTGTCCTGTTATATCTTGATGAAGTTTTTGCATCACAAATGAAACAAGCAGACACTTGTTTTTGAACAATTTGCTTCTTTGGGAAATAAAATGGAAGATGAAATAAAAGGCCCAGAAATTCCAATAATGTAGCAGCAAAGGATCGGATAGACTTTGCTGTTGAACTAGGCGGTTTTCTCTTAAGTAGTAACGCTAGGCGTGGAGGCCACAGTGCCCCGCTGCTCAGTGTCCGAGGGAAGGCGGGCTCATAGGTCCCTGCCCTGATGGACTGCGGACCACTAGACTCCATCGGCTGCCTAGAGGTGTGACCGTCAGAAACCTGCCACTGTAACAGTGCTGAACAGTTTTCTGAGGAGGGAGTTACGGAGTCGTTGACCGAGAGAGAGTTCGGGAATTAACCCCGCGCTGTGCCTGCTCCCGTCTCAGAGCAGGGCTTGTAGCTGCGGTGCATGGCTGGCTGTTAGTCCACCATAAATTTCCTCTCTTCTCTTCCCAGGAGGGCAAGAAGACTTCATTCTCTCTTATGAGCCTGTCACAAGGCAGGAAAGTAAGTTTCCCGGCATGCTCCGGTTCCTGACTTCCAGGCCGCGACAGGTGACACCCTTATAGAAGGGAAAGGGTGAAGGCAGAAGGAAAATAACCTCCGCTTAGCACCGGGCTGTTCCCACACCACGTGCTCTCTCTTTCGCCCCATCACCGGCAATCACTGCTGGCCACGGGCAGCGACAGCCCCCGGAGGACAGAGGGGCTCCTCCGGAGGAGTGGGCCTTCATGGGAAGGCCACAGCCGAGTCACTAAAGAGTCCCACCTACAGTGTGGATAAAATCTCCCGGGAGCCTGAAGACAGCTCAGTATTGAGAAGGGAGTTTTGCACACCTGTCCTAAGGCACAGGCCGCCTGTGGGCTGTTCCAGAAGCCTGGGCTTCCTTTCCTGGAGCCATTTATACAGAAGCTAATGGCTGTCATATCGCAGAGGAAATGCAGGCATCAGATGAGGAATTGTACCAAAGGAACTGTGGAGTTCCTTCTAACCCGCGATACAAAGGAATTGGGAAACCCCCGCAGGGTATAAATAGCATTTTGAGCTGAGGAAGAGAAATTATAAAAACATAAGTTGTCGTTACTACTAACAATTACTTTTTAAAGTCGTTGTCTAAACAACGGCCAAGCCGCTGCTTTGGAATCTTTTTTCTCCCACTGCATTGACTAAATTCGGTCGTGGTTTTGACATTGTGTAGGCACAACCGAAAAGCAAGCAAAACCCCTCCAAATGCTTCTTTTCGTTGTCAGACGCTGCAGTTGTTTTCTCCTGTTAATAAATTCCAGAAAGTAGTCACAGCAGACAAACACGCTGAACGTTAAACATCAGGCTCCCGTGCAGGGCTGTGTGGGCAGTTTACCCGATGCAGGGACGCCCTCGGCACTTCTTACTGTTTGGCAATTTTGCCTTAAGAACCCCCCTGAAGGGCAGGCAGTTTTGCAGTTGTTTCCATGTCTCTCCCCTCACCTTCACCTTCCTTTCCCTCTGCAGTAAACTATACTCGGCCAGTGATTATCCTGGGCCCCATGAAGGATCGGATCAACGACGACTTGATATCTGAATTCCCTGACAAATTTGGCTCCTGTGTGCCTCGTAAGTATTATTTCTTTTTTATCAGGAAAGAAAAAGCTTGGCTCCCTTTAAGATGATAAATCATAGTTCTGTCTCTCCAATAATCTCTCCATTGATTCAAATACTATCAGTTACCTATTACCTATTATTATTTAATTTTCCCTGCCTCATGTTTTTCATCTATCCTGATAAGTATTGTTCTCTATTTAGTGAGTATAATATGTTTCTCAAACTGACTGTGCTCCCCAACAAGGCAGGGTGAATTCTTTCTTTGTAATTGCGACAGCATTTAAAATAACAGGACTGTTGATAGGCATCAGTGTGTTCTCACAGAATGATCGAAATGCCGCTGACAAATCTTTTCCCATAGAATAAGAAAGATTGGAAACAAAGCCATTTTGTTAAAATCATCTCAAGATGACTTCAGGCCATGCATCAGTCCAAAATGAAATAGTCTTTCCCCTGTGTTTTAATCGTCCTAGGAGTTGGTAGAATAAAGACCAGAAGGTGTATAAAACTTTAACCTACCCCCTCAGCCATTATAGACTTTAACCTTGCTTTCTTGTCATATACACAACTCTCAGGTCCCTGGTCCCCCTGTGGGTATCCCTGTAAAATTCTATCTGCTCTCCCTCCTTCCACCCACCGTACTCGCCCTACTCACCCCTCCGTCTCCATTCCCAGTGTCACATTAATGCATGGAAGCTTTCTGTGTATGTAGACATGCCCATCAGAACACTTCAATTTATTAGATGACAGTGCTTAAATCTGATCCCAACAAGTATTTCTTTCTCACTCTACTTTTTTTTTCACTCTACAGTTTTTAAAGCTCTATGCTTTGAAGTTTCTCTTACATTTCAGTACTGCAAATGTCACCTGAAATACATGAGAATAGCAGGAATTGCATGTGTACAGTCTATGGACAGAAGGGAATTAGGATGATTGCTGTATCTCATGAAGCTTCCCAGCAAGGTCTCTGGGGAGAGATCCTGCCATAGAACCTGTCCTGAGAAAGGCTCTACGTAGAAATGATCAAGTCACACCCTAGTCCATTCATAGCACCTTCCAGTTTGTTCCTCCAGTTTTGGAAGAAAAAAACAACACAGTCCTTAAGCACTATTTTCATGTCCTCCTCAACCCTGCACACTCTTCTCTTACTCTTTTTTAAATTAGAGCACTATATAATTATAAGAAATACATGTTCAACCCTGCGGGGTGTGGCTCAGCGGTTGAGCGCCGACCTGGGATCCAGGCGATCAGGGTTCGATTCCCGGTCAGGGCACATTCCCGGGTTGTGAGCTCGATCAATGACTCTCTCATCATTGATGTTTCTATCTCTCTCTCTCCCTCTCCCTCCCTCTCTCTGAAATCAATAAAGATATATTTTAAAAAAAAAAAAAGAGAGAGAAAGAAATACATGTTCATTGTACCAAACTTTGAAATGCTAAAAATCAAGTTAAAAAAGACAATAAAAAACATACAGAATCCCACACAGTACCCAGAGCTAACATCACTGCTAATATTTGTTAGATTTCCATCTATTCATTCTATATGTGCATTTTCTTCTGCAGTTAGGTACATTTTAGATATATAGAGTATTTTTTTTGTTTACATTATTTAAAATTTTATATAAATATTTTAAATATTATGTTATTAAGCATTCTTCCTTTATGGGTATTTTTATTTTTCTCTACTTTTCATTATTATGAATTGTAATTAAATGTTAAACTTACTTATAACTTATAAAGTAATATAATTAAACATCTTTAAGGATAAAATTGTATGGTTTGATAATTTTTAAGATGGATTCCCAGAAATAGCATAGCTAAGTCAAAGATTGGAAATATATTAACATTTTTTGTTTATATTGATAGTTTGCCCTTCACTTCTTACAAAGAAGTTTAGCTGCATCTAGCCCAAATTAGAGTTGATGACTTTCAGTCCCGCCTTAACTATGATCTAATTTTATATCTTTTAAAATTCTTGAATATATTTATACTCTATGTCCATTTTTTTTCCTGGTTATATGACACATTTTCTTGCTTCATTGCTTGTCCCATAATCTTTTATTGTGTGCTGGACATTGTGATGCTACATCATTGAGAGTCTGGATTTTGTTATTTTTTTTATATATAAAATGTTAAGATTTTACTGACAGATCAGCTTCTTTCAGTAATGACTTGGTGAAGATGAGTCTAGAGTAACCTTCCAAAATGTAACCATTCTAAGGCCATGGACCTCTAGACTCTCCATTAAGAAATGAAAGTAGGGTAAATGTAATTCCCCTTATGTGTTTCTCTTATCAAGAATCACAGCCCTGCACTGCCTGTTGTCTGATGCTTGAAATTAGTTGTTCCATATATTTTGTCTAGTTTTACAGTTGTTTTCAGTAGGAGGCTAAGACTGGTACCTGTGACTATGTCATAGTCCTTCATATTACATATTTTTATGTATCTCTGTTGAGGGTGTGGTGAAGTAAATAAATAGAAAAGAAGTTTATGATTATAAATATATTATCTTAATTTTATTATTTTTTGCTTTATTAAGATACCACAAGGCCAAAGCGTGACTACGAGGTGGATGGCAGAGACTATCACTTTGTCATTTCCAGAGAACAAATGGAGAAAGATATCCAAGAGCACAAGTTCATAGAAGCTGGCCAGTACAACGACAACTTGTATGGGACCAGTGTGCAGTCTGTGAGATTTGTAGCAGAAAGGGTATGTTCACCAACCATCTTACACCTCCCCTGCAGAAGGGTCCCAGGTGGCAAAATGCATACTTTGGTCATTACTTTTTCCTGATTGCATTTGTAAAGTTTAATTAAATATTCCTTTTAAGACCTCTAAGTAAAGAATCACTTTAGAGCATGGTTGTTAATCCTTGTTCTAATCTCTGGCTGGCTGACTTGAGGGAGAAAGGATGGAGTGTAAACCTAAAGGCATTTAACAGCTTGAGGTTCTTGAAGATTCCCTTTGTTCTTGACTTTGGTCCCAGTAAGCAACTGTGAATTTATTAAGGAAGCTTCATTACTCTTGATGGTTTAGGTCAGCATCCTTTTTCTTAGCAGCAGTTAAGTCTTATCTCCCTGAAAACTTAAGATCTTCATGATGGGGGGATAGATAGATAGATGGGAGGACTGCCTAGCCTGCTGCTGGGAAAAATTCCAGCTTAAAGAAGTGTAGCTGCTGTGATTGCCTCCATTAAGGGACTGGAAGAGAGGAGAACATTCCAAAGAGAATAGGATAGGAAGTCACTTGAGTGTAGCCTTAAGATATGCCTACAGGGAGGTCCTGATCTGTGAACAGAGAATTAATTTCATAAGAGGAAAAATAAGTATTTAAGAGCCAATTATATTTATTATATAATTGATATTTGTTGGGTCGAATTCATTTAATACATCCCCCCCCCCCCCATTGATGTAGTGGTACAAAAACTAAATAAGAAATTTTAATGTCTGTCTAAGAATACACTAAGCGGCTGTACCCATTTTCCTCTCTGTCAAAAGTTAGTTTCTGTGAGCTGTATCAAACCGTTTGTAATGGATCTCCTGGATAATTGCATTTATTCTGCTCCTTGAACATGTGGATACAAACTTTGTTAACTTGAACTGCTCTGGCCGGTGGATAACTCAAATAGCATTTAGAAGTTTTAATTTTATGTGGCCGCTGCACTTCAGACAGCAAACTCGGAATCTATTACTTAAGTGGTTTAAGTAATCTATTACTTAAACCATCTCAGTGCGTTTCTCCAATTATAAGAGCTCAGGTATTCGTGGACTCTGTTCATTTTCACTTAAATATTATAGATGAGTTTTGATTCCCTATTGTTGATTTAGAACTGTTTCTATCTGCATAATATGCTGTTTCTCTTCTTGTGTAAAGTTCTTCTAGCATCAGGGTAATGAGGCCATTTCTCTTCAGGAGGTAGAATATGATGTGTGGCAAATAGATCTACTTTTCCAGAACTACTTTATAAAACAACTCCTTGCAACGGAAGCCAAGTTAAATGAGGTGTGCTATAATGTAATAGGGTTTCTGTTCGTTAACAAATAAGAAATTTACATACCCTGGGCAAGCCTCTGTCTCAGCATTTAAGATACATTATTTAAGGTAACTCGTGTGTGTGTGTCCTCTGCTAGACTGAGCACATCAAGGTCGGGATACATATGAGCACTCAGCAAATACTCATGGAATTATTGTAAATTCACACGGTTAGCATTCCTTCAAATTTACCATCAGATGGTGAAACAATGAGGTGTCTGTTTATTCCAACAAGTCTATCGGTGCCCAAGACTTGCGTTTCCGAGACATTGGGCAAGTTCATTAATGGTTCTAAGACTTAGTCTTCTCTTCTGTAGAATGTGGTTGATTACACTTACCTCATAGATTTGGGAATTTCTTCTCAACAGTTGTCTTCGGAGATGATTTTCGAGCTTTACGAGAGTAGACCCAGTCACATGGCTACATACCTTCTTTGTACAAAATATCAGCTATTTCTTGGGGTGATGGGTGCACAATGCAGTGTGCAGATGATGTTTTATTGAGTGGTATGCTTGAAACCTGTATGGTTTTGCAAACCAATGTCACCCCACTAAATTCATTTTTTTTTAAAAGAAAAGAAAAGAAAGTTAACTGAGATAACACATGTGGAATGTCTATCCCAGTGGCAGACACTTAGTAAGGGAGTAATAAATATGAGTCATGGCAAGCATTCAGTGATGACCTGTGTATCAACTTTTACTTATGCTTTGCAGCGATCCTTCTCAACCCTTAGAAATCCATTATCCCTTATCTTCTCCTAAAACGCACATTATTTTTAGTGGATGTTGGATTATATTCATTTTTTCTGGATTAACTCCATATTTTTCTTCTCTTTCTACCAGGGCAAACACTGTATACTTGACGTATCAGGAAATGCTATCAAGCGGTTACAAGTTGCCCAGCTCTATCCCATTGCCATCTTCATTAAGCCCAAGTCTCTGGAACCTCTGATGTAAGTGGAGGCCACTGGAGGCCTTCATCTGGCCCCCTGTTCCATATGACACAGTACATCATTAACAGCTCTGTCACAAATGCTTACAAATGGGAAGTGCCATTGTGGATTTTTTTTAAAGCATTCCCTTTTCTTAAAGCTGTATTCAAGTTTTTTGAGCCACTACAGACATAATGTCAGTAATTTCTTAAAATGTCTTCACTAATGTTTCTTGACTTTTATTTTCATTTCACAAGTTGTTTTGTGTGTGTGTGATTGTTTTGTTTTGTCGTCAGGTTGTTTTGAAGGTAGGTTAATTTAATTTCGTTTAGTTGTTTGGTTTTGTTTACCAAATGATACGTAGCGTCATCTTAGAATTGTTTCTTATTTCTGAGAGCAGTTCAGCTGGTAAATCTTTTTAAATGTGTGGGTTTTTATAGAAGGAGCGCACAATATTTTAGACTCTTTTCATTGGCATTTCACTTTGCTGTATCGTATAATTCTTAAGTTCCTTAATTAGAACCTCATGTATATAGACCACTATCCTTTATAGGGCGTTTCTTCATGGCTTGGCAGTAAAATATCTATTAGTTAAACCAACAGCTCCATACTTGTGCACATTTATGAACAAGGGGAAGAAAATGCATGATTTTTTTATTTTTAATTTCCAGAGGACTTCTAAAATATCTTCCTTCGAAAATCACTAAACAAATTAAGCAGAAATTCCTAATCTGACTATAAAGTAACACATTTCCTTTGGCAGTTTGATAGAAATTGTTGGCATTGCTTTATAGACAACTCCTGTACAAAAATGAGGTAGCAGAGCAAAGAGGCTAAGAACAGGGAGTTGAGAATTGATCAGGCCAGGATTGGTTCTTTGCTTTGCCAGTAATCAGTTCTGTGACCTTTTGTTCCTCACCTCTAAACTAGGTACATTAAGGACACGTACCTTGCCCAGCCAGCATAGCTCAGTGGTTGAATGTTGACCCATGAAGCAGGAGATCACAGTTTGATTCCCCGTCAGGGCACATGCCTGAACTGCAGGTTCGATCCCCAGTAGGGGGCATGCAGGAGGCAGCAGATCAATAACCCTCATCATTGATGTTTCTCTCTCTCTCTCCCTCTCTTTGAAATCAATAAAATCATACTTTAATTGAAAAAAAAAAAGAACACTTACCTCATAAGAGCTAGCGTAAAGGTTAAACAAGATCATTAATGTCAAGTTCTTCATACGGTCTTTGGCATAGGGTAAGCACTCACTAAATCATAGCTATTATTGCTATGAAATATTTCAAGCTCCTTTATTATAAATGGAAGAAAGCTATTTGATCATCTTAAAACACATAAACAGCATAGTACCTTTTCCAAGAGATCACAAGAGTTCATGCTAGCGTGTCTGTCGCAAATACGCCTCCCTTTGGGCCTCAAGACCTCAGAGTATTTGACAGGGTGCAAGAGTCAACCACAAAGTGCTGGAAAACAGTGTTCATGGGCAGATCAAAGAAATGACTTACTCCCAGAGGTGAAAGCAGTTACTCACAGAGGATATGGGCTAACTGTCCCGCTGTCTCCTCTGAGGAGGAAGAAATGAAGCGAGCTGCAGTAGCAGGAGGTGTAGCCTAAGAGAATTAAGTTAAATGCATAGGAGATCTCTGGGGAAATTGCCAGAGCTATATCTTAAAATCAGACTATATTCTCATCAATAAAGGATAGATAAAGTTTTTATCAGGATGTAAAAATAAAATCAGGAAGTTGCTGAAAACTCAGCCCCGATCATTTAGGTGTTAAATTTTAGCATAAGGAGCTTTACTCGTAGTTGACACATGGAAAAATATGTGTTAACAATAAAATAATGGTTCTCAATCATATCATTCCTGATAGCATGTATTAAATTTCTCCTCATGTAGGAAGGATACTGTGTGGAGTATTGCACAAAGTGAATTAAGCAACCACAAATTTCATTATGTAAAAGTAATTTATAATCTGTAAAGAGCCTCATAAATTTTATTAGCAATGCTAACATTAATAAGAAGAAGAGAAAAATGGCCCCGGCATCCTGGGAACAGCATCTTAAGAGCCTGTTTCATAAATAGAAAAGTAAGTTTCACATCGTCAGCCCGCAGTGGGATGAATGGCTCCCCAGGAAGTGAGGCCTGAGGGAGAAACAGCAGTTGCACATTTGGTTCTGTGTGATACTGGGAGACAGTCCCATCTGGTGCTCAGTAGGAGAAGGTCTACTTCCTCCCACAACTATGAGATGACTTATTTGCTTTTGCCTTAGGGCATTGTCACAGCCACTTATCACCAAGGAAAATTAAACATACTGAAGGCTGGATTCCTCCTGAAGATGGTGAATCTGACAGAAGTGACTGCAGGCCTGTCCATAGGTCCCCAGAGCAGTAGTGGTGACATTCCAACCAACGTGCCCTTATTCATAAATGTAGGATGTTGACTTTCCAGCTCAGTCTCTTCCAAGGGTTTTACTTCAGGAGCAAAGCTGTCCTGAGTTGCCCACTCCCCGGGAGGAGCGAAGGCTAGGTCAGCTGGAAAGAGAGCGTGGCAGCTGTCACAGTCAGGCACTGATACCTCATCACACTCATTATTTCTCAAGTGCATCTTCCACATCAAACCACCCAGCTTATTAGCACACACATGGCTGACTCTCCAGAGAAGCATGAAATCAAGGGTGTGCAGGAAAGAGATGTTCTTTATATAGTGTGCTGCCTGTGACTTCTGTCCCTGCCCCACTCCATGGCAGTGAGAAGCTTTCCTGTGTCTCTTCACCTTGCCAGCCCAGTCTGCTCTTACCTTCTTGCTCCCATGATGGCCTGTGTTCACTTCTGTCTTCAACTATCATATAATTATATTTGTTTGTCTAACTGTCCATTCATTCATTTATTTGTTCAATGTATTGAGTCAGGTCTCTGCCCTCAAAGAACTCATAAGCTAGGCAAAAAGACCCCCAAAAATTCACATATTAGAAAATTAAAAACCTAAATTCAGTCATTGCTACAAAAAGTGCAAGGGGAATTCAGAGAAGACAGACCAGCATGGGCCAGGAAAGCGAAAGAAGATCCCGGGCTACATGATTTCTTGACATCTAGAGCCAAACACTGTCTTTCTTTGAAATGTATTCCTTGGTTTAGTCCAGCATCTTCTGCACCCAAGGGTGACAGTCAGTCACAGCTTCTAGGGCTTTGTGCTGTTTGGGAGGAAGGCCATAGATACCATCCCTCAGGATGAGATGAGTTTACTTCAACAGCCAATTCCCACTTCTTTCTATGGCAGCCACCAGCATCGTGTCCAGAATCATGTTAATGTCTGACTTCAGTTTTTTTGGTGTGTTTTTTTCAAATAAGTGTCTTTTGAAAGAAAGTCTTGGTATAATGGAAAGTCTGTTTGACTAAAAATTCGTTTAAAAAAAAACCCAAAAAGTTCAAGTTCTTGCATCAGACTTACTCTTTATTAAATGTACAATCTTAGGCAAGTCTCTTTACTACTTCAAGCCTCAGTTACTTGCTCTGAAAAAAGGAATTGACAAAGATCACATGTTCCAGACTCAGGCCTCTGGCTTCCTAAGCGGCAGGCAATGGCAGCATTGCTTTGGAAATTCTCCCCGCCCGTGATGCATCCCGATGGCCCGACTAAAACGGCTCTGCTCTTGGCTGGACTTCTCTCAGCCCGGCGCAGCCACACTGGTATTCTTGTCATGATCGCAGGCAATGATTGGTAGTCTTTGATTAATAAAATGTTTTTTATTTTAAAAACATAGAAAGATAAAATAATTTGCATTTAATAAATGCAATTTGGTAGGCAAAAAAGAAAAAAAAAATTAACATCAGAGGACATGGGGGGGTAAAGCTGCCCCTGGTGAGGAATCAGTAGATCAGGTTATTTTCCATTTTTCTCTCACCTCAATTTGCCCTTGAGAGTAGGTTGGATTTAAATATACTTACAATGATTAAGTATCACTTATATACAGGTAATGATACACCAATGGTTGACAGACTAACGGAAAGAAAGGGACAGAGAATCTTGGGCATAATTTCTTTCCAGCCCGTTCTATCCGAACAAAAATAAGCACATTGAGCACTGGAGATTCTTCCTTAGCAGGCTCCTCTATCCTGGCTCACTCTTTGATATTACTTGTTTACAGTCTATTTGAAAATATTTTGGTCCCAGAACTTTGGATTGTTACATTCCTTCTGTGTTCATTTTCATTCAAGGCTTCTTCAGCAGCTCCTTGAGATACCATCTGATTATAAAAACAAGAAGTTCAGGGCCCTGGTTGCTACAGACATGCCTTATCATTTGTGAAAGCTGAGCAGTAAGAGCTACAGAATGCCTTTCAGCCTGAAAGATACACCTGCCTGCCCAACCAGAGTGGCTCAGTTTGTTGAGCGTAGTCCTCTGCACCAAAAGGCTGCCAATTCAATTCCCGGTCAGGGCACCTACAGAAGGCAACCAATCTCTCTCTCTCTCTCTCTCTCTCTCTCTCTCAGCATGTCCTTGGGTGAGGATTTAAAAAAAGATAGACATGCCTAAGGGGATTGTCACCCCTTGTATAATTCTTTGGAAGCGCTCTCTGTTTCTCCACTCCACATGCACGTTGAAGACAAGCAGCAGCCCTTGGGAAGAATGGAGGAGTCTAGAGGTCAAAGCCTTCTGAGGGGTCAGGACCTGAGAACAGTCAAGTCATGTTCTCTCAGATGTAATGAAGTCCAAAATACCGTGATACACCTTCCCTTCTGGCCCTCTCTCTCCTCCCTCTGACCACCTCTGGAAGATTTTGTTCAATTCCACGTTTAAGAGAGGTCAAGAGAGACTAAAATAAAGTCCAAGGAAAGGGGACCAGGACGATTAGGATTCGGAAATCGTGTCCAAGGAGAGAATAGACGATAGTAAGACAGTTTATTCTGAAGGAGTGGATACCCCAAGGCACACATGAGGGCTTGATGTCAATACCCTGCTGCCTGTCGTGGAGGAAGTTTAGGCCTACCCTGTGGGACTGCAGAGGGCAGAACAGGGACCAGGAATCAAAAGCAGACAGACTCTGTGTCCACCCAACATGGGACCGAGAGACTGCCCACTGAGAGAGTGAGCTCCTGGGGGGAGTCCTCGCTGCTAAAATTATTCCAGCAAAGAGGACTCCCAAATGAAGACTAGGAAGCTGCCGCTAAGATTACACTAGGCTTCCTGCAGGATCCACTTGTGCCAGACATTTCATTTTTCAGGGTTTGGATAGTCCCTGTGCTTTCTAATACTAAACCCTCATTTTCCCAGGGAGATGAACAAGCGCCTAACAGAGGAACAGGCCAAGAAAACCTACGATCGTGCAATTAAGCTAGAACAAGAATTTGGAGAGTATTTTACAGGTAAGTTCTTTTTTTTTTAAATTTTTTTTCCAATTACTGTTGACATACAGGGTGGAGCAAAAGTAGGTTTACAGTTATTCTTATGGAAGTATTATACAATAATTAATAAATAATAATATAAGAATAAACTCTGTGTTTCATGTGCTCACAACTGTAAACCTGCTTTTGCCCCGCCCTGTACAATATTATATTAGTTTCAAGTGTGCAACATAGTGACTAGACATTTATATAACTTACAAAGTGATCACCATGATAAGTCTAGTACAGGTAAGTTTATTTACCCTTGAACTGTGATAAAGGACATTAATTGCCTGGCATTTGGCATAAAGGAGGGCCTGGGATACCTGGGTCCTAAAACCTTTCTGCCAAGAATCCCTGGCTCCCCTCTGCTTTACCCATGTGCTTCGGACTCTGGGTTCTCCCTGCTCTGAATGCAGCTGCAGCCAGCTTCCAGGTTCCCAGCGGCCCCATCCAAAACCAGGGACGCCAGATGCCATTGAGCTACCTCCTGCTATTAAGGAGAGTTTAGGCATTGATACTTCATTAAACTATTCCCTGATATCAGCATGAAACTTGAGAAAGAAATTTTGAGGACTCAAAATGTGCAGGATCCAAAGCAGCCACTCTTAAGAAGCAATCGCGGGGCCTGCACCCTCAGTTTCAATGACCTGGAGGTCTGTCTCCCATTAGAACATGTGAACGAGGGTCTTGAAATACTTCCTTGTGTTTCAATTAATTCCCTGTCGAGCAAAACATTTCTTTTCAAATATTTCCTTGGAAACATGAAGTTTGAGGAAGGAAGATTTTCTTGTCTTGGGTATCCTGGATTCTCTCTCATGTATTTTCATGGAACACTGATCAAATCCAAAGAGTGAGCAGCATTTGTGGAATTTGCCTTACAACTGATAGTGTGAAAACAAGAACTTTCCTCCTGACTTACCTTATGTGAAGTTAGATATTTTATTTTTTACCTTGCTCAGAATAGAAAAATACCAGTGGCGTGGCAGTATGCAAATATGTTGAATTGGGTAATCTTAAGTAAAATTTCTATCAATAACAAAGATATGAGTTATATTTTATTCTAAAAGAGCATAGAGGTAGGACCATCAAATCAAAACAATGTATATTTGGCAGTGGCTTAGATTCAGGAGTAAAATATAATAATCAATATATTCTGAAGACTGTTTTTGAAAATCTAAACCATGTCTCAGTAGCAATTTATTTCTAAGTCCTACTGTCATAAGGGTAGTACTGACATGTCTTAGAGATCTAGCTACAAGATAGCTTTTGTTCAAAGGAGATAATAAAAGATACTTACATCAAATTCTATGACAAAAATTAAACCTTACCACAATATGGGTATCAGATGGAATTATATAAAATAGATTTATATCATGAGGGATCATATGCAATAAAGCCCCTACCTGAAATGGAAAAATATATATACACACACTCACATCTACTCTAAGTGACTTTGTATTTTAGGTAATACACAGTTTAACAGTTTGTTTGTTTCCTCCTATTTATGTTTCTTACAGGTACTTATGGTATTAAGATATTCCCAATATGAATATACAGGGTAAAATTTTATTTTACCAGATTACTTGGAGAATGAATGGGATGTCCTTTTAAAGGTTTGGGGGTTGAGGAGGTTAACTAATGCCTAGCTCAGGGTCTGGCCCACAGTAGACACACATAAAATGTAAATAAATGACTGATTCATTGTCCAGAACAACAGACAAACAGGTAGAAAGTAGAAAGACTGTGGTGCGTTTATTGCTGATCCAGAACCTGCCTTGAAAGCATTTATTTCAACATTGATGTGACTTTGTTTAGGTGAATTTTCTGCATTGTCCTATTAGTGAAAAGTAATGTTAAGCTTTCTGATGAGCTTGTCTGTCACAGATTTGAGCTTCTGCTGTGTGCTGGATGATTGATTCCTAACTATGCATGTGTTTGCTTTTCTTTTAGCTATTGTCCAAGGAGACACCTTAGAAGATATATATAACCAATGCAAGCTTGTTATTGAAGAGCAATCTGGGCCTTTCATCTGGATTCCCTCAAAGGAAAAGTTATAAATTAGCTACTGCACCTCTGACAATGACAGAAGAGCATTTAGAAGAACAAAATATATATAATATACTACTTGGAGGCTTTTATGTTTTTGTTGCATTTATGTTTTGCAGTCAATGTGAATTCTGATGAATGTACAACACAAACTGTGTGAAGCCATGAAGGAAACGGAGGGGCCAAAGGGTGGGACAGAAAAGACACTGCGGTGCGCAGGAAGGCTTTGGTTTGCTCAAGGGGCCAGGCGTAGGGATGAACCTCTGACGGGCTTGGTGCCCGAGCCGGGCAGCCTCCTCACCCAGCAGATGGCCAGAGCTGACTTAGCTGCTGAGCTCTCTGTGTTTTTTGCTTTAAAGAAAAGTTGCCAGCACTTGAACTTCACCAACCTTCCCATTACCCACATCTGTAATTGGTCCACTTTGAATTTTATAACTATGCACATCCTTTGATTTCTTAACAAGCAAAAGAAAGAAAGAAGGAAAAAAAAAGAAAGAAAGGAGTCCCTTTGGAGACGGCATAATATCAGGGAAGGATATGCGTGTAGTTTCTTTGACTGGCACCTACAAAGACGAGCATTTTATAAAATTCCTGAGTGTGTGGAGGACTGACCTTACTGGGAAGAGGGGATTCCACCTGAGGTTAGCTTTATGATTGTTTATTGTCTATTTTGCCATTTATAAAGTGAAAGAAGGCACTAAAGAGAATAATTTATACAATAAAAAATATATTAAATGTATAGAAACAAATTTCTATAGGTTAAAAAAGTTTTGTGAAATATTTTGTAAAGACTAACTAATGGAAAGAGTAACTGTATGCACTGTCTGCCGACCATCAAATTCAAGAACTGTAAGTTGCACTCTCCCTTCTGTTGCCAATGATCCACTAAGAGCATCTGAGTTCCTTCAAAGTCTGACACAGGCTTCTCCCCACTTACCTCTCATGACCTCCCTTCCCTATTAGTGATACACTTTCATGGAGCACATCCCTTAATGAGTTGCCCTCTTGGATATTTTTGGAAGACATTTGGTTAATGCATTTTTAAGCTGATGGCTTTCAGAGACCAACTCATGCAAACAAGCTAAAGGGGAAGTTTTTGGCTTTTCTCTTGTTACACAACCTGGGCCTGCCATGCAAATAGCTGAATGACTTTGTTCCTAGTTACTTATATACAGTTCTTAAAGGATCATTTAGTATTTTGGCGAACCACGAGTAATTAGGACTTTTTTTTTCTTTTGTCTGTTTTACAAGTAATTGAAGTTTTATAACAGCCGGAGATGGTATAGAGTCATGGAGAGATCTGTTCCAAGATGCACTATTTCTTTGAGGAAGAGAGAGAGAGAAGGGGATTACCTGGTTGGGGGTGAGAGGTGCAGATTTGTTTCTGTGTACAAGGCAGAGATAGAACCATAAGGAAAGACAATTAATGACTTTGAGCTCAATCAACTAAACTGCCTTTCTTGAGGGTGGCACCTGGACCAAGTTTATTTTTTAGAAATTATAATAATGATGATTAAAAACAAAAATCATCCCTCCTGAAGCCTATATCCTACCTTAGAGCTGATGGTGACATTAACTTTGCTTGTTCCCAAGGTGTTTAGAAAGAGACTTTCCTGTGATCTCAATAACCACTCAACTCTGGGTTCTATGCAGGCCCAGACTAAGCCCCATCGCCTTATTTCTGGGGTACATCCAGACCTGGCAGGGATTCTGCCACACTGTGCAGCAAACCAGCATGCAGGCTGGGGTGGAGAGCAAGAGAGAGAGTCATCTGCAGTGATGGGGCTTCTTCATAATAAGAACATCGCAGCTCAGAATGAGAGTCTCTTTCCAAAAGCAGGCAGTGTTCATCTTACACTAAATACCACTCTCTGTCTGGCCGCAGTCACCAAAACAAACACAAAAAAAGCAAAATGATGCATCTACCTATAGTCTTGAGGCTGCCTTTGCCAATGAAAGGGCTGGCAGTATATTTTCCCCTCTGATGAAAGTTAAATTTCTGGAAACTTCTTTAGATTGCTCAAAATGTTAAAGACATGGATCACATTTGCCATTCGCCAGTTTCAGGTCAAGGTCTACTTTCATCAATATTGCTCCCAGAACTTTTCTGCCACCAGAATGCCATTCCTGATCCCAGCTCTATCTTTAGGCCACCATGATAACTTCTTTGGTTTCTCAACTGAGCATGCAACCATTTACTTAAAGGACTGTCATTAACGAGTAGATGTTTCCGCGGGTCGTGTGATGTGCTTTTCATTTAATATTAAGTATTGTTGTGGCTGAGTACAATCAAATTGAACCACCAACCCTTGGTTTTGTAGTAATATAATTATTTATTTTCCTAGTGTAGATGCTTTCAGATTAGAATTGGCATTTGCACTGATTTTTTTATGTAGATTTATATAAATATATATATACATATATATTTGCTTGAAGAATCACCAAGCAAATTGGTGAGAGGATCTTTTCCTATAGAATTTACACCTCCATTTGTTGTGTTGTCTTGCGCTTCCCAATGTTGAGGTCTCCATGGCTCCAGTGACCCGGTGTATTTTGCAGCAAACCTGACGACTGGTATGGAAATGACAGGAGAGTTACCCAGATTACATCTGGTGCAAATGCACTTGGAGACTGGGGCCAGACTGGTGCTAACACTGCAAACTTTGTCCGGAGCTCTCTCCAATCTGAAGGCTTGCTGGGGGCGCAATGTCACCTTCACACGCTGGGCCCTTTCGGAAAAGTGCCAGATCGTGTCCCTGGTGCTATTTTTCATGCTCTGGTACAATGTGTAGCACCACAGGGGTCTCAGCTTTACCAAATTCAAAATCCCATTTGTCAGCTGATTGCAGGGGCATTTGTAGTTGCTCTTCTCCCGTGGGATTTGTTGGCCATCTCTTTGCAGGCCTTTTCTCCCAGCCCCGAGTTCTTGGGTTGGCTCTGTGTTCAGTGAGCCCACCTTTATGAAGCTGCACTCAGGTGCCTGCGAGCTGTCTTAGATCCCTCTGCCGGCCCTTCAGGACTCCAAGCCAGGGGCACGCTCTCCACGCCTCTGGCTCTCGCCTGTGGCTCTTTCTCATTCCCCCTCCGCTCCTGCTCCCCCTTTCTCTTTCTAGCTCATTCCAAAGCTCTTTTTGTGTACCTCTCCTTTCATCCTCCCTCCCCTTCTCTAAGCTGTTGACTTTCCTACAGCCCTCCTTGACTCCCTCCGCTTTACTACCCGTCTCTGCCTGTCTCTCCTTTATTCTCAGTCTCTTTTCCCTGCTTATTCCTCTCTCCCCCCTTCCCCTGTCCTTCCTCTTCTTCTCACATCTCCAATTCCCTCTTCTCCCATACGCCACTTCTTAATTTTTCTGTCCTATAAGGGCTCATGGCTGATTCAGACAGCAAGTCCATAGGCTGGACTAATGACACAAATACTTTGGGTCACCGTTTCACCTGCGCAGCCCAGCAAGCAGAGCCGAGCGGGAGGCCCTGAGCTGCAGCAGCTCCAGCTCGCCTCGCCCGCCCGCCCGCTGCCCGGCGGCCACGCGCCCTGCTCTGGGCCCCGCGGCACCTGGGGCCCCTCTGCCGGAAGCCCGGGCCAAAGCGAGCCCACTCCCAGCGCCTTCCCGTGGCTCTAGGGACACTTCCTTTCAATAAAGGCAGGCTCTGGCTCCAACAATTATTCTGACAGCAAAACTCTTCTTTCTCATTGAAGCCATGCCATCGCCTTGATTTGGAGAGAGACATTGCCCCCCCCCCCCATTCATTAGCTTTATTTTCCCCATTTTTATGTGAAGCCCCCCTGCTTTTCAGCTGGTGACTGCTCTGGTGAGACTGAATGGACTTGCTGGTGAAATGACATCTCTTTGTTCCTGTCTCGGTCCTACCTAAATTCCTACAAAAATATTTAAGTCAAGGACTCAGGCTAGTTCCTAAGTTTATAATAGTAATTTGTCACTCCTAGGGGGGAAAAAAGGGGACATTTCCTTTAAAGCATGTGTAGTACCTCCTGTGACAACTGATTGGCCAGAGAACTCCCGAGAGAATTCTGTGGCTGTACATTTTACTTATGTGTACGTATGGTATGTGGGGTATGTCTGTCATGTAGCACATACTGCACTGGGTATGAATGAGTGTGGGTGGAAACCCACGCACGCTCCAGTCTGTAAATATCCTTCCTCACTGAAAACTGTGCTTTGGAAATCATGTCTTGTACAGCTGTGCAGTTTCTTGTAGCAGCTGAGGACAAGCCGGTGGACGATTCAGACAAAGCTCATCTAAAAGAGAGAATTCAGAATCTCCCTAGCAACTCATGAGGACAGACAGCCAAATGGCAAGGCTGACTCCCAACGGGATGGCAAACTTTTCTTCTCTCCTTTTTGAATTTGTGTTTCCTAAGTGTGTCTTAACTTCTGAGTGCACCAGGCTGTACCCGTTCGAGCCTTTCAATGCGACAGTTTTGTGCTTCTCTCTGACAGGGTGTTGCTCCGTGGAGCTGTAGTGCAGGATGGGAGGGAGGGAGGGAAGGAGGGGAAATACTCCTTGCCCAAGCTGGGGTTTACGGAGACACTGCACAGCTTACACTCCTGTTAAGTGTAAATATTCGACACTTCCATTCCATTTGTGTAAAAAATAAAGCACACACGATTATAAAATCAAGATGTATATTTCATACTCAGTGTGTCCTTGCATTTTTGTTGCGTTTTCAGCTCTCAGCGGTGGCCCCGTTGTAAAAATGCTTGATAGAGAGGTTATAAACATGTCACGGCTTTATTATAAGATATAAATATTAAAACAGTTTACACTTTATAGCAAATTCTTTTCTCCCAACGCATAATTTCTCTTATTTCATGAAGAATAGAATCGTTCATTTCTATCTTTATCCAATTTTTCTGATTTTGGAACTGAAGTGTAGTTAGAGTAGGCTTGCTCTGACACTCCTCAGAGGAGCTGGAAGTGGTGTTTTTGCTTATTTTTAAATATTTTGTTACCATCTTGCTCGCTTTTAAGCAGGATTTTGCCTAGAGCTAACAATGCATTAAAAGAAAGATTTTTTTAAAGACCCTCACATCTATATAAAAAAAAACTAACTCCCCAGTTTCAAAGTTGTGAGATTCCAGAAGATACTAAGAATGGAGAAGAACCTTTTTGTCTCATCGGATACTTATGATGCAAAGAAAGTTGCAAATTGGAGACGTGTCACTCTATGGATAGGACGCTGAGGGTGAGATATTCCAGCTCTGATCTGAACATACCAAAAATAGCCAGGTTTGAGAACCTGAATCTGCCCGATGACGTTCCAAATTTTTCCTCCCAAGTTAATAACTGCTTTGTCATATTGACATTTAGGCAGCACAAGTCTGGCAGCTGGAGGACCAAGATGAATTCCTCTGTGAAGGGGTGAAATTCCACCATCAAAGCGATCGCTTTGAACAATGTTTTGCTTCGTGCTAAACTATCCAATAATTGGATCAGCCATTCAGGAAGCCAGAGCTGTGGGTCACACTGCCTTGCCCATCACCTTGAGCCCACAGCAATCTCCACCAGAGGTCCCGCCGCTGTCCCTGATGCTTGGTGACAGTGGGCAGTGACATCATCTGCAGTGTGAGAAGGTGTTGATTGAGGCTGTAAGCCGAATGCAGACCTCACATTTCTACAGTTAATCAATGTTTAACACACAGTCTCACCAGGTTTAATATTAATGGTAACACTATGCAACAGCCAGATTCACTCCAATAATGGGGGGGGGGGGGGTTAGAAGAGCTTTTGACATTTTTGTTGTTGTTTGAAAGGGAGAGAGGGAGATGGCCTGGCCAGGCAGGGTGTGGCTCAGTGGTTGAGCATCGACCTAGGATCCAGGCGATCGGGGTTCGATTCCCGGTCAGGCCACATGCCCAGGTCATGGGCTCGATCAATGACTCTCTTATCATTGATGTTTCTGTCTCTGTCTCTCCCTCTCCCTCTCCTTTCCTCTCTCTGAAACCAATAAAGATATATTTTTTTAAAAAAAAAGAGAGAGAGGGAGAAATATCAATGTGAGAGAGAAACATCTATTGGTAGCCTCTTGAACGCTCCTTGATTGGGGATCGAACCTGCAACCTGGGTATGTGCCCTGACTGGGAATTGAACCTGCCACCTTTTGGTGTACAGGATGACGCTCCAACCAACCGAGCCACCTCGCCAAGGTGCTTTTGACTTTTCTTTATGTCTTATTTCTATGTATGTAACTGTTTAAAACATGATCACTCTAGGAGTCCCAAAAGCTAGAAATGGACTGAATATCTCTAAACCTAAGAGGACTTAACTACAAATCCATGGTTTTTGTAGATACTCTGACACTAAACATATATAGGTTCAGAATTTAAAAGCCTCAGTGGGGCACAAAGCTAAGGGGAACCACTAGAGGGGCCACCAGCTTTCTCAGCACAACCAGAAGCACAGTCTTTGAAGTTGTCAGGGGGACAATGTTTTCTCTGGGTCTGGACTGCTGGGTCGCATGACCCCATTTGTTGTTCTCTGTGACTGACCTTTCCCTTAGGAACATCCAGGAGTCACCACTGCTATGATGAAACCAATCTCCTCTTCCAAATGTTACAGCCCGAGTCAAGTCCAGGCTTTGTCCCTAATACCCCTTAGCACAGTTGGGACAAAGCTAGAGTCCTTGGTCAAACTTTGCTAAAGACTGGGGATAACAAAAGGGAAATAAAAGATAATTGGATTTAAGGAATGAGCTTAGTGCCCAGCTCCTGGCCAGCTGCTGTGACAAAAGCCATCTTTCCCCCACCATCCAGGGTCCCTCAAACACAGCTACACCTGATGTCAGAACCTTGACTCCCTTGTAGCAGACTTGAGGTCCTGTATCCATCATCCTATGACAGCAGCTGCAGGTGAAAAGTGCTTGCTGTTTCCATCCCTCTTGCTCCCACATATTGTAATTCAAGTAGGAGTGAGTCACTGTGGATAACTTGGATGACTCTTTAACTATAAAGTCCCCTTACATGCAGATTTTGATGTAGTGGATGTGAGGAGGAGGCAAGAGCCTGGGTGATGCTGGCATTGGAGTGACCAGGCTCTAAACTGCTGCAGACCACCCACCAACAGGTCATAGACCAGCATTCATGTTAATGAAATCAAAATTAGAGTGCCTCACGTGTAGTAAGGATAAATATTGTTTCATGTTGTTTGTGCTGGGTATAAAATGTATTTTTGGACCTGCACTCAGTTGGCTCCAAGGGGCTACCTCTCCTGCTGAGAACTGCTTCCTAGCTTTTCCTCTCAAGTAATAATTTTAGAGTCGCACAAGCCAATGCACAGACCCTCTTCACCCAACTGAGACAGCTAGGAAAACTTGAAACATCCACCTCACACCTAAAGATGACCAATACCTAAAGCAAGGTTCCAAACTGGAGAAAAGCAACTGAAGAACTGATGGCTCTTTCCAAAAGTCAACGCAGACCTGTTCTTTTCAGTTTCCCAAGCCCTGGCCCACCTTCTGCACAAGGGAAATCAAAATCTTGAATTTAATTTGCCACAGTCTTTTATTTGATTATTTTAAGATTCTAGGTCAAATTAGCATGGCTTCATTACTCATGGCTTTATACATTGTATGTTGCTTAGTCTTTTTTCTGTACTAAAATAACTTCTCTTTTGCCAAATTAATTTCTACAATTGGCATTAAAAAACTGGAGGTATTCTTGCAGATGAGAAAAAAAACTTCAAGGACAAATGATTTGCAACAGACTTCACAACTAATACAGGCTCATCAGTAGAATATCACTTGTCTAAACTACTCAGAGGCAAAACAACAAGGAGTGAGAGAGGCATGGTTCTCTCCCTCCCTCCTGCTTAAGGCCTGTCTTCCCGAGTCTGGTTTCTAATCTTGTCTGGACCATTGACTTTGGTGACATCTGCTCCTCCAGGCTTCAAAAGGGTGACTTGTGTGAAACTGCACAGCAGAAAGCTAAGATCCAAACAACAAGGTATAGATTTTATTTTAGCAAAATACAATGGACTCTACTTCCATCTGAAAGAAGGGAAGAAAAAAAAATATTTGTTTTGAGGGGGGCAGGTATTAAAGATCTTAAATTCCCTGTGGCTCTAAATAGCTAATTATAATTAAGAGTTCCTTAGTTGCAGATTTAGAGTCCCTCAAAGAGAACAGTTGATTTCTATTCAACAAAAATATGAAACCAACAAATTAAAAGCTTGAATCTTAATTGGATTGTTTGATTTTCACAGGCTAGTCCTGCATCTTTGACATTCTTAGTAATCTCTCTGCAGAAATTCTGTGTGTCACATGCTCCTTCATCGGGCAGATCTGATATGAATAACCCCCAGCTGAAGAACATTTCCTCCCTTCACCTTTCCAAACCAGCTTCTTCTTACAGTGCAGCCAACAAGTCTGGCTGCAAGGCCACAGTTCTTTTCCTTAACAATTGGTGGTTTGGTGTTTGACTATCTGAAATTCTTCACAGTATAAAGTTATAGGAATGTGTATCATGTTTTAAATTTGGGGTCAATCAACACATTAAAATATGGAGTATTTAAACCAACATTTCATGCAAAGAAAGGCTAGCTAGCAGTTGCTTAATTTAAGAGGCCTTGCAAAGAAAACATTTGCATTAAAGCTGGCATTTTTTGTTATTTATTTATCTAATTGTCATTTCTTACACAGTTAGTGTAAGAAAAGTAAGCAATAAACACCTGGTTGGATCCAGGCTTTATTTAGACGCTGCAATAAAGAAATAAATGCACAGGGCGCAGCCTGTCTTCTACAGAATGCAAGCCTCATAGCAGAGAAATTTTTTAAAAAGGTAAAACACAGAAACTTTAGAACAGACTAGTGAGTGCATAAAGATTTCAAATGAGTGACCTTGATAGCTGAGAGTCAAACACAGGCCTGTCCATGATTTACCCCATTGCTCACACCCTGGGAAGAACCTTTAGGGAGTCTCTTCGCTGGCATTCCTGAATCTGTCCTGTAGTGTGAGCCCCAGGCAGTTGGAATTCTTTATTATCATGCAAGTGCCTGACACTGAGCTTTCGACTGCACAGGCATCCACTTCAAAGTCAGCTATTTCCGACAAACAAGTTTGCCAGCTACACAACTAGATAGGGAGCCAGGCTTCAAGTCACTGAAGTTTCCTTTGTTTTAGAGCTCTCCGGATGGCTTAGGTAACTGTCCTTTTGGCAACTTGTTTTTCCCTTTCCACACTTTAATTCCCATTCTTATGTTTTATATCCCTAATAAAGAATAAACCTGTAAAGCCCTAGTCACTCCACCCTCGACCCTGATAAAAGCAGAACCCTGGGCCCGTGTTCTCGCTGTCTCAGTCTCTCCCTCTCTCTCTCACCCCCATCCCTTGCCCCACAACCTCTCTTTGTGACCCCAGGCTTGCGTGTACCCTCCAGGATCTGTAATAAGTAATAAACCTTGTTTTTTCAGTTTCCTGATGGCCATTGCTGAGGGTGTCTTGCAATCATAATAAGAACCACAAGGGTCAGTTCAACTACAACATAGATTTCGAAAAGGGAGACATCTGTGGAGGCTCTCTGAGGGCCCAGGTAAATGCCCCCAGGCATTTCCAGCTGATAGCACTATAGCTGAGATTGGCAAAAAACAGATCCCCACCCAATCCTATTGGCTACCTGACTGCCCTGCCTATATCCAGCTTTGTTGCCTGGGAGAGAGCTTAAAATGACAAAAGCACAGACCAGCGGGGCAGGTGAACAAAAGGGAGGGAGGGGCCCAGTAAAATTGGTGTGAGATATAGAGGTGAGTGTATTCCAGAACTGGTATGCCTAATAGGAGGCAAGAATTTCAGGAAGCAGGAAACAACTTGGACAGTTGGTCAAGATACAGGACAATCCCTATGCTCGTGGGAGAATTGGGGAGACAGACAGTTTCTGTTTGCTCGGCAATACACGAAATATTGGATGCATCCAAGATCTGCTTCAAAGAACAACGGTACAATGAGACCTTCTTTTCTCTGCTTACAATTTGGGGCATTTAAAACACATTCCTTAGAACCATATGCATAGTTTTATTCCCTTGGAAGTGGTGGTTTCCTGGCCTGGAGACTTAAATCAAAAACATTTGATTACGAGGTAAGTTAAAAACAGCTTTTTTTAAAAAAAGAGTAAATGTGGATCCTAAACCTATGAGGTATGTATGTCCCTGTTTCTGCTTTTACCTTCTACTCAAGATTCATTTTAAGAAGATTTAGAAAGAGTGGTGGTTGAAAAAGAAAATTATGTTATAGGCCTGTAATTGCTTTGATATTTTACAGAATTAATTCTTAGTTATGTGGTATCAGGCATGACCTTGATATTGAAACCACAGGTAATCTCCAAATCCCTCTTTAGTTAATCACCTTATATCCCTGAAGTTTTGGCCAGAGCCTCAGAGACAAAGGCCAACATTGTCAGATATGTGTCTCAGAACTTCTCCCGAGTGAGGGACTGGTGCAAGGTGATGAATTACAGGGTGCAAAGGAAATGAGACAGGGTAATGAGACAACTGTGAGTCTGCCCTCATCGACATTGTATATTTCTCCCAATAATCTGAAGCAAATCACAAGAAGAGAATTCTAATGCTGTCCCCAGTCATTGGTTTGCCAAAGTTGACCCCTTATGACACTAGTTTAATGAACACGGAGAACATGCTCTGTGTATGCTGGGACAGGAAATCTGTTTCGTTATTATGTTCCATTAGACAAAAAGCAACACAGAGTGGTGGCAAGGGCTGGATTTTGGTGCCAGATTACCTGGGGAGCCAGCTTACCTGGAGAGCCTGCAGAGCATTATGTGTGTGCTTCATGTCACCCTCCCCTCTGTTAAGGGCTCACAGAAGTCTCTACAGCACTGACGTGGGCATCCACCCAGTCCTGGGCATCCACGGATGGCAGAGTACCACCTTCTCCTCAAAATGTGTTCTGGGACCAGAGGCACTAGCATCACCTGAAGCTTGCTGGAAATACAGAATTTCAGGCTCCATCCCAGATCTACTGAACCAGAATCTGCACTTTGACAAGATTCCCCAGTGATTTCATGCTATTAAAATTTGTCACACACTGGTTTACAAAACCAAATCAACTGTGAAGAAAAGGACATTGGAAAAAATATTTCCTTATCATCAAGAAAGTGAGTTACTAATTATGATGTTGAAAACAGAAAGCAAATTGCTGAGGAGACTAGACCTATTTCCTGTAGTATGCAAATAGCTTGGTGGCATCACCCTTAAATGTAGGAACCCAGCCTGTCTGAGTACTCCAGAGTGGAGGGTGATTGCAAAAGCCAACAGAGAAAGCCCTTCATCCATGTTTAAATCCAGGACTGATGATTTCCACTGCACCGACTGAGGAGGCAATCGGCATGAGCCTCTGAGGATGACAAAGTGACAGTCCAACATCATGGGTAGTAGTAACGACTAGGGACCAGCAGGCCTGAGTTCACATTGCCACAAGCATTCAGCAAGTCTTCGCTGTCATTATGTTTATTCACACCAGGTGAAAGAGACAAGGCCATTTTCCTCCCCAATTTAGAGGTGAATAAATCTGGGTTTGGGGAAGCGGAGACTCCCTGAAGGTCGAAGGTCCACAGGGCTGCCATCAGAGCTGGATCTCAAGCTCAGGCTTCAGCTTCTCTCATTCAGTGTCCTTAACAGCAGACAGGCTCCTGTGAATGCTAATTAAGGATCTGATTTGGAGCAGTGATTACCAGAAAGGGGCCAGATGGACAAGCAGACAGTCATCTGCCTCCTACCTGGGTCACCTGCCCCCAGGTCCCTCATTAGGAATGAGTCACTCTGTCAAAGGCAAAGATGGTACCAGGAAAGAACCTCTCTGCAAGCAGGGATGCAGGAATTGGCTTATCAAATGACATGACCAGAACTGAGGGACCAAGACCAAGAAAAGGAAGGGTTTTATGAGTAATAGGCTTTCTCAAAGTGAAGCTACAGCCCTATTTGGTAAGAGGAAAGAAAGAAGGAGGGGAAGGGGAAGATAGAAAGGATAGGGAGGAAGAAGCTATCAAGAACTTTCCCTGGGCTGGGCACAGGACCTCAGATGTATTATCTCAGGTCACCGTTGCCACAACATTGTGACAGGGGCCTTATCATCCCATACAATAAATAAACAGGCTTGGAATCCTGGAAGAAGGTCACTTGGTGGGCCAGGCACCCCATTTCCATTAAGAACTTGGGGATTGATCCCACCAAAGTAAAGCTCAATGACACAGCATCGTCAGAAAGGGACAACCAGAGCTCAGTTATCCCAAGCTGCCCTCTTTTTCTATTGGATATGTTGAAATCCAGGAGCTTCCACTGGGCCCTGAAAAGGGGAAGCAGAAGGTAGCTGAGTCTGAGAGCCATCTTTCCAACCATGTGATCCATTGTGGTGAGGGGTGACTCAGCAGAGAAGAATGGGTTCTACCTCACACCCCATCCCACCCCAACCAGAAGCCAATGGAGGACATGTAGAGGCTCAGTGGAGATTTTAAAGCCATCATTGATGAGGTGAGGTTGGCAGTTAGGAAGTAGTGGAGCTCCTCCCAAGCCTAGAGAGACCAGATTGCAGGTAATACCAGCTTTGACTTTAGATACAAATGCCATCAGGGCAAGCATCCCTCTAGTAGACAAGGAACATTGCCATGGAAACTGAAGACACTGTCATGGACACCAGAAAGGTCAGTCAATATCACATAAACCCAAAGAACCCTTCCTTTCCCACTGCCAAGAGGACACAGTAAACCAGATCCCTGTCCCACTCACCTAAAAGACATCTGTGGTCAGAAATCTGTGGGACAGATTTTTCACCTAAGGAGACTAAGCCTCGTTTAAAAGGAATGCTTGACAATATTGTAAGGGACTCGCTGTTTGAGATTGTCCTAAAATAAAATTAAATTTCATGTGGCAACTCTGATCCTTAAACTCCAACCAACTTAGTCAAGAAAGGAAGTGTTATGGAAAACTCTGGGCAGCTCACGGAGTTGAAGGTGGAGCTGCAGCCTGGGGTGGTGGTGGTGGTGGTGGTGGTGGAGAGAGGACTCTAACTGGTGAAAATGGAAGAGGAACAGCTCTCAAGGAAGGAGAGACAGGGACGCTGTTACTAGAAACAGTGGGAAGGGATGCTGAACAGGCAAATATAACATATGTTTACAGCTTTTCCCTTAGTAAGCAAGGAGGCCTGGTCCAGTAAACATTCATTCATTCATTCATTCATTCAACAACTATCTATTGAGCTGAGTAAACAGGGGCAAGACTACAAAGTTGAATCAGTCCTGGCCCCTGATCTCAAGAGCTAATAATCCAGTGGGAGGGGCCAACAGGAAAAGCTGTATCACCTTCCGGAAGGGCAGAGCAATGTTATGGGCAGAGAGCAGCTGCTGTCGTGACAATGAACGGAAAGAACGCCACTTCTCCACGGAGGTATCAGGAAAGCCTGGCAATGGATCAGTGCCTTGAAAGTATATTACTGAAAAAGAAAGGAAGGAAGGTATTTTGTTTTAAAAGGCAGAAGTATGAAAAATGCATAGAGGTGGAAAAGATAGCACATGATTAGGTAAATGCCAATAGCCAGACGTGGTCGTGTTAAAGAACAAAGTTCAACCAAGTAAATTTGAAGATCTAAGTGGCTTTATTAAGAATTGAGCAGCATTCCATCTAGCAACTAGGAGAGCACTCTGAGGGATTGCACAGAATGGAAGGTTTCCATAGAAAGAAGGGTGTGGCGGGGGAGTTCTTAGCAAAAGAAAAGATTATTTTTTTATAATTATTTTTTAAATATATCTTTATTGATTTCAGAGAGAGGAAAGGAGAGGGAGAGAGAGAGAGATAGAAACATCAATGATGAGAGAGTCATTGATCGGCTGCCTCCTGCACGCCCCCGACTGGGGATCAAGCCCGCAACCCGGGCATGTGCCCTGACTGGGAATCAAACCCCGATCCCCTGGATCCTAGGTTGATGCTCAACTGCTGAGCCACACCCAGCTGTGCCAGAAAATATTATTTTTAAACCAGGACATTTTGTGGAGGGTAGGAGAGAACAGCAAGGATTTTATCATGCTGATTGCCTCTAATTTTTGTGGGGGGCAGAGGTGGAAGGGGTCCACTAGACAGATTACCTCATTGGTGTTTACCAGAATATTCCAGAGTGGTTGAAAAAGATTATATTTCTGGTAAAGTTTGAAATTGCAATTAAGTCAGGTATTAAGTCTAGTTTTGGTATTATGTGGTAAAGTGATGGTTTTCTTTTTAACAGTTTTTGCACAGAATTCTTGATGAAATCTTGAAGATAGGAAGCTGAGAAAAAGGGACAGAAAGAGAGCATTTTAAATGTAAGGTAAGTGAGTGTAGCTTCATCCTGTAAATCTACTCAGTCTTTCAAAATCAGACTTGCATTTTGGAACGTTCACTCTGGCAGCAGTGTGGGGAATGACTTTGGGAAGGAAGAGACAGAAGACTCTAGCCTGTGGAGAAAAGAACAAAGGGTGAATAAGGCAATGTCAGAGTTGTTGGAGGACTTTTCCTCAGAAAAGGGCATTGGGAAGTGTACTAAACCCTCTGTAGCAGCCTATCAGAGGCCAGTTGATCAGCAAACATCCCAGATCTCTCTACACTTGACTTTTCAAGGGCTACAGTCCTATCATTATTTCCCTGGCTCTTCCTCACTAATCTCTCTTCTTGGTGGTTCACACCAACATGCAAACACACTCGGGTATCTCTCTCTCATCTCTAAAAATATTTTTGATGCCTTAGTCTACTGCCCAATCTTTCTATTCCCTTTTCTTAACAGGGGCTTCTATCCTCAGGTGCTTCTCATGGTTGCAATATAACCACTGTAGTTTCTACCATCTTGTCTGCCAGAGTGATTTATTAGTATTTTTAAATTGGATTGTGTTATCGTGGTCAGCAGTTAAACAGGCTTGAGCAGAGCAAGGATGATGGGCCAGGTACAGAAGGTCACCAGGATGGAAAGCCCTGGGTGCCTACCTAGCAAAGGAAAATCACAGGGTGGGACCTCACCCTCAGGGCCACCTTTCCTCCCCTAGCATATCAATCGTCAAGCAGTTTAGACCGACTGACCTTTCCTCCCTAGAGATAATATCTAAGCCTCAGTTGTATTTCAGCTCCAGGTCCAGAAAAGCAGAAAAATCAGACCAGGGACCCCGTGGCTGACCTCAAGATCAGCTGCACTAGATAATGACCCCCTGTCCTGGTGCAGACCAATCAACCAGTGAATACCTAGACCCTGAAAGGATACACTTGGAATGTTGCTGAATATTATGTGAGATCTTCCCCTGGGACCTCCCCTAAGATCTCCATCCTTAAAACCCTTAGGACAGAGGACCCAGCAATCTCTCCCTTGAGGAGCATGCCTGCCCCTTTCCTTTTCCCTTCCCCTCCGTGCCCCTAGGCGTGTTACCATTAGCTTCCTCACTCCCAAGCTTCCTTTACCTCTATAACTTGCTTCCTAAGCCCATTTATTCTAGAAATTAATTTTCTACCTCTGTGATTTACCAAATGAATGTTCTCTTACAGTTTGGGTCTTGACTCTGAATTCTTTCCTAGCCAGAACCCAAGTACAGCGGTTGCTGTACCCAGGTTTGGTCTGACCCCGGACCCAGTCCCCATCTAACACCCGGTGCCATTCCCTTCACCTACAACATTATCTCTATTCAAAATCCTACAATGCCTTCTTTTTTTTAAATCCTCACCCAAGGATATTTTTTCTATTGCTTTTCAGAGAGAGAGTGGAAGGAAGAGAGAGAGAGAACCATAGATGTGAGAGAGACACATCAATTGGTTGCCTGCCCCACACACCCTGACCGGGGCCCAGGATGGAGCCTGCAACTGAGGAATGTGCCCTTAGTTGTAATAGAACCTGGGACCATTCAGTCCATGGGTTGATGCTCTAACCATTGAGCAAGCCAGCTAGGACCCACAATGCCTTCTTATTGCGATATAAATAAAGTTTACTCATTAATAATTTTTATATTGATTATATGTTAAAATGATATATTGGATACATTGAGTTAAATAAAAATTATTAAAATTTGGAAAAAGAATAAACTCTAAACTCCTTACCTGGATTCTACATGACCCTTCCCTTGCTGAGCTCTCCAGCCTTCCCCTTACCTTATGCTGCAGGCAAATTGGTCTTCTGTCAGTTCACATTAAATTCAAATTCATTAAATTTTTTTGTCATGTTAGAAACTTGGCATTTGCTGTCCCTTCTGCCTGGAATGCTTCTCTCTCTGCTCCTCACATGACAGGCTTGTTGTAATCCTTCTTGGTTCAACTGAAATACCAACTCAGAGAAACATTCCTTTGTAATCTCGAAATAAGACACTGCTTCCCACTCTTATCTACCACAGCCCTGCTCATTTCTAATAGGGCACTGACCTGAGTTTGCAATAGTTGGCAAAAATTTTAGTTGCAAATTTATTATTAGTTTACTTGTATATGGTTTATATCCCTTCCAGACTATATACTCTATATATAGTATACTGCCTCCCACTCATTAGGTACTCAATAACTAAATGTTTGTTGAATAACTCATTGGATCAAAAAGGTAAACATTTAAGCTCTGCAAAAATTTGATAATTTAGGTATTTTTATCCCTATTTTATAGATGAGTAAACTGAGGATAAGAGAACTTATATAACTTCCCCAAGGATTCCCAAGGGGTAAGTAGAGAAGCAGGAATTCAAAGCCAGATCAGGCAGGTTCCAGGGCCTCTTCTTCCACCCCAGGCTGTCTCCACATACACTATCTCTCCAGGGCGTAAGTCACACCAGTGGGTCATTTTTGTGCTTTGTAGTTGACCGGATTGTTGCTTAATATGAGACAAAAAATTGAAAAGTCCTCCCAGATTTCATTATCTCCCCACAAGTAATTGGGACTCATTAAAAACCTGATTCTGAAGTCAGGAAGAAATCATTTTAATTAGCAATGGAATAGAGTTTTCCTCAGCAACAAGCCGAGAATCTCAATGTACGCTGAAGGATGTTCTAATTAGCAAGAAAAGTGGCTGTTTCCATGAAAAATGCAGAAAGTACTGAAGTTGGCCCAGGTCCTTTGCAACTTCCTGAAGACATTCTGCTTCTCTCAAGGACTGCAATTGTCTGTGGTAGCCAGTGTCACTGTAAATATTTCCTGTCCGACTGGTTGCGTTTTACCCTCTTCTTTCATATTGGTCTGTGCACGAAGAAGGTCAGGAAGGGTAAAGTTGGGCTAGAAAGCACTAATTATTCTTCTCCCTTCATTTCCTTTTACATTTGCTATCTGCATTACATCCCTCTTGGCACTTCAATTAGCATTTCAATAGCCCCAAGAAGTCTTGCTGTTAAGAAACCTTTTTACTGTGGTTTTTATGAGCCAAGAGTTCCTTGGTCAAATAACTTGACCAAGGAACTCATGGCTAATTTATGTAAGGATGGTCTCCAAAGTTAGCCACCAACAACCCCTCCCATTCTTGTACGCACATGCTGTTCCTCCCATCAACAGGGAGTCTATCTCCTCTCCCCTTGACTCTAAGATTATCTTGTGATTTACTTTGTTGAATATAATGTGGCAAAAGTGATGCTATACCCATTCCGGGTCTGACCGTGAAGAGGTGTAACAGATTCTTCTTTTGCTTTCTGGGAAACTGGCTGCCCTCTAAGAAGTCCAGCTAGAGAGAAAGGTCCAGTTAGAAGTCCAGTGACCTTCCTAAGGCCATCTAGCTACTTAAAGAAGAACCCAGCTTTCCCAATTCCATTTAGTGTTCAGTGTTCTGTTCACAACACGTGCTACTGCTGATCTACCTGTCAGAGTGGCTGCTCTGATTAATGGTTGGTTTAATTCGACACACTGTGATTTTCAGTCATTAGCGACTCTAGAAACTCGGAATTATCTAGTTCAGTCTAGATTCATAATTGTACTTTTATTTACTTTTCTAATTCTTCCCATTGAGCATTTTCCCCTTATTCTTGTAATTTATGCAGAAGCCTCCTTCTTATGATAATAGTTGAAGAACAGTAAAGAGCTCACGTCCTGGCATCAATCACTGAGCTCAAGTCCCAACTCCACTTACTGGCTTAGATAAATTCATTCATCTCAACTTTCACATCAATAAAATGATGATACAGAAATGTTTGCCCATTATTTATTAGTGTTTTTGTTCCACTATTATTATTTTATCTCTAATTTTTTTTTTTTTTCATTTTTTGTTGACCAGAGGTAAACTACCAGTCAGGCCCATCCTCCCTTCTAACCAGCACCTGTTCCCACAGCCCTAACTGCCTACACCATGCATTTCTAGGAAGGTGGTTGAGATGAGCAGCAGCTATGCAGAGCTCAAGGGAAGGGAAGGGAGAAAAAGCAAGTGACTGCACTTGTTATGGGTAGAAAATGACAGCAGGATGTTCTAGGTCACATCTGCTTCTGTGAGAAGGTACAGGGTAGTGTCTGCAGAAGCCTCCTGAGACATAAACTCAAGGGTATCTCTGTGCAAAGCTAAATCTGGCTGCTGTGTCTCCATGGGAACAAACACAATCCTTATCTTCAAGCCTTTTTTAATGAAAGGCAATTTGTGGACAACATAATCATTTTCATTATGTCTGTGAAAATTTTCAGAAAACAAGGATGGTGCCGGGAGAACTTGGTGAATCTAGTCTTGCAGATTTAGCTCTTGATTTTGTCATCTCACCAGATAGCACCATCTCTATGGTAGGGATTCACCCAAAATAGTTCAAAAGAGACTGACAGGTAACGAGAATGCCAATTCATTGATTGACAATTAAGATGACATTAAATATAGAGCCCTGGCTCGGTTGGTCAGTTGGTTGGAGTGTCGTCTGGTGCACCAAAAGGTTGCTGGTTTGATTCCCTGTCAAGGCACATACCTAGGTTACAGATTCAATCCCTGGTTGGGGCATGTACGGGAAACAATCAGACAACTAACTGATGTTTCTCTCTTTCTCTCTCTCCCTCTCTCTCTCTGTCTCTCTGTCTCTCTCTCCCTTCCTCTCTATATAAAAACAGTAAGGAGAAAAAAAAACACCTAGCCTCAGGTAAAGATTCAAAAAAAAAGTGACATTAATTATAGTTATGACCATATGACCCACCAACTCCATTCCTAGGTACATTACCCAAGAGAACTGAAAACATGCATCCACACTAAAATGTGTATGTGAATGTTCACATCAACATTATTCATAATAGTCAAAAAGTAGAAACAACTCAAATGTCCATCAACTAATGAATGGATAAGTAAAATGTGTTATATCCATACAATGGAATATTATTAGGCAATAAAAAGGAGTAAAGTACTGATTTGTGCTACAATGTGGATGAACCTGAAAAAATTATACTAAGTGAAAGAAGCCAGACACAAAATATTCAGGAGGACAGGAACCATATCTTATTTCTTGTTTTAGTCCTTATGCTTAGAACAGAGGAAGAGTTCAATAAATAACTATTACCTAGAAGAGAGAAATTACTGGGTTTAGAAGGCATAGGTTCTGAGAACATCAGAGGTAATTCAAGCTAAAATTAACTGAACTGGCCACATCATTTGTAGAAATTAGACACAGACAGGCCCAAGGAATTCAAGGCATAGTAAAGCAACCACAGTCTTTTCCTAAACTTTTTTATTATAAAAATATTCATACATAAAAAAATGTTACCCAAACAATAGTATAATGAACATTGGTATACCTACGAGCTAAGTAACAAAAACCGCTTTGTTGATTGGTATATCAACAAGGTAAGTAACAAAAACCAATTGTTAATATTTAGCTATATTTGCTTTATCTATATCTATAAAGGTTTGCAGATGTTTTGAAATAGCTGTCATATTTAATAAAAAGACAAGTCTTTATAAAGAGAACTTCTAAAGCAAAGTCATTAAAAAGTCATTCTGTTGCCCGTGGAATGAAGACCAGATCCCTGAGAGAGCTTTTTCTGTGATCTGGATCTTATTAACTTCTTTTTGAGATTATCTGTGTCTACCCCTTCACTTCATACTCTTCTCCAGCCAGGTTGAACTGCTTTAAATTCTAGGATCAGCATCCAGCTTTCTCTCTCCTTCCTCTGGGTCTTTGCACATGCTGTTCCATTTGCCTGGTACATTTTTACCTCCATATACCTTTATCTGGCTAATTCCTGTTTTGCTCCAGGTATTCCTGACACACTCAGGCTGCTTAGGAGCTTGCACCACATGCTCCCCCTAGTACTCTATTAGAGCTCTTTAAACACGGCTGTAACATAATGAGAAATATATATATTTGGTCTTTGTCCCCCCTACCCCCCTACCCTCCACTCCCTGCCACCCTCTACTTCTCAACCCCTGTTTCCTGGAAATAACTCCTAAAACCCTTGGAATCTCCAAAGTGCTAAGTACCTTTTGTGTGACATTTTTTGATGACTGGTGGCTAGGGGCTCCTGGATAGCCTCAGGGTGGGGCCTGGTTGCCAGGGGAACCAACCCTGTGATTAAAGAGTAAGAACTTTCAGCTCCACTCCTCAATCTCTGGGGTTAGAAAGAGGAGCTGGAGGTTGAATTTAATCAATCATACCCACAAAGTGAAGCCTCCATAAAAAAGCCCTAACTGAAAATACATAAATAAATAGATAAAGTTCAAATTTGGCACCACTTCTCATGGATGCTAATAAAAAAGAAAAACCCTAACTGGAGGGGTTCAGAATGCTTCTGGGGTTGGTGAACAGGTAGAGATGCTGGGAGGGTGGTGTACCTGGGAAAAAAATGGAAGCTCTGCACTCCTTCCCACATACTTTGCTCTGCAATTCTTCCATCTGGCTGTTTCTTTTATAATAAACTGGTAATCTAGTAAGCAAACTGTTTTTGCTGTGTTATAAGAGCTATTCTAGCAAATTATTCAACTCAAGAGGGGATTGTGGGAGCCCCCAATTTATAGCCAGTCAGTCAGGGATACCGATGACAACTCGGGACTTGCAATTCACATTTAAAGTAGAGGAGGAAGCAGTCTTGTGGGACTGAGCCCTTAACCTGTGGAATATGACCCTAGTTCAAGGTGAATAGTGTCAGAATTGAGTTAAATTGTAGGACACCCAGTCAGTGTCCACAGACAATTGGAAAATAGCTTGGTGTGGACATCCACACATCTGGTGTCAGAAGTGTTGAAAGTAGTAGAGGAAAAACAGGAATTTTCCTTTAGTTAGTAAGTAGAGAAATCAGGAGAGTTTTTCTTTTTATGGCATATGTCTCTCTCCACCATTACACCTGACCTAGATGACAAGAACTGTATTTCATTTTTCCTCTACGTTATCCATACCTAACCAAGGCTTTCCACATAGTAAGTACTCAGTGAATACTTGTTAAAAGAATGAATTCATGAGGAAGCACTAGACTAGGTAGGCATTCTAAAACTGGAGGGACTGAATGCCCTTGTAAACCTTTCCCTCTTTTGGCCTTAGTTTCCCCATTTGTGCTCAATGATCTTCAAGGTTTCTTCCAGGTCTCAAACTAGATGATTCCACAGTGTAGAAGGAAGTAGCTTCTCCAAGCTACTAAATGCCTAGCAGTTACTATGGCAACCACAGGTTCTATTGGCCTAGACCTGTAGAATTTCAACCTGAACGCACCAGGCACTACAAAAGTCCAGAGGCTCTCCCTTTTCCCAGAGGACAACCAGAGGCAGATTATATGATCTGTCTTCTCTTCATCCCAGGCCTGCTTTGTGGCCCCTATAGATTTAACAAATGGTTGCTATAGAAACTGCATCCTCCCAGAAGACTTTTCCCTCTCTGAGATGACCACTCCTGAATATACAGGTAAATCCCTGGTGCATTCAGGACAGGGTGCTAATAAAAGCTGACACAAGGGGAGACACCAGGAAATAATGTTAAATATAACATGTGGCATTTGTAGTGAGCTTTCACTTATACGAGCTCATCTGATGCTCATATAAACCAGAGAAAGTTATTGCTATTATCTCTATTTCATAGATGAGGAAACTAAAGCTTGGCTCAAAGAATTAAAAAAATTTGCTGAGGTTACAAAGTTATATGCAAAAAAGGAGATTTAAAGCTAAATCTGATTTCAAAGCCTGTATTCTTAACCACTATGTATTACTGTCTCATAATGAAATCAGGTTCTAGGAGACCTTAGCACTGTATGCTTAGAGAAGACAGGATTCCTGGAGCTGACCAGGTATCAGGGCCTCACCAGCAGTCTGACCTCCAAATCTAAAAGATCATTTAAGACTATCTGAAGCTGGCGCCAATGACCAATTGGATGGATAAGACAGAGCCTTAGGATATACCAGGTACTGGCAGAATTCAAGGTCAGGGGATTATGAGGACAGCTACACCCTCCCAAAACCTTACTTCACACTTTAGTTCATGTATTTCTTGCAAAAGACCCATGAGAAGCAGGTTATCATGCTTATTTTACAGATAAAGATACAGAGGCTTAAAAAGCATCCAGCCCTGCCGGGCGTGGCTCAGCGGTTGAGCTTCAACCTAGGATCCAGGCGATCGGGGTTCGATTCCCGGTCAGGGCACATGCCCGGGTTGCAGGCTCTGTCAATGGCTCTCTCATCATTGATGTTTGTATCTCTCTCTCTGCCTCTCCTTCTCTCTCTCTGAAATCAATAAAGATATATTTAAAAAAAAAAAAGAAATCAATAAAAACATTAAAAAAAAAAAAAGGTGAGTCATCCAAAGCTAAGTAACAAGAAAGCAGTTCAAAAAGAGCTTATTCTAGATCTTCTAATTATAATTTAAGTGCCCCAAGCACTAAAATTTTCATCCTCGCTGGACAGAAGGCACAGCCAGCATAGATGACAATGATAATGGACACCGTTTATTGAGACCTGTGTGTCCAAGAGGCTGGAAAGTTGAGGCACTCTCCTAAGGTTAAATATTTTCTCCCATCCTCACAACAGCCTCATGGGTAGAATTAGTAGATATTACTGAACTCACACAGGTGAAGTGTGATGTTGTGATTTATATCAAGATATGTAAATATTTGGTCTTTGACCTATTTCCAGCACAAAACTCCTAAAATCCTTGGAATTTCCTATGTAATGAGAGTGAGAAAGATGTCTTTTGTTATGTTACTGTGTGACTTTTGGATTAAATATCTTTTAATCGACTTTAGAAAGGGAGGAAGGGACAGAGAGAGGCAGAAAGAGAGAGAAAGAGACATCAAAGTGAAAGAGATACATCAATCAGTTGCCTATACGTGTCCTGACTGGGGATCGTTGGGGGATCGAACGTGAAACCTACACATGTGCCCTAACTAGGAACTGAACCCAAGACCTTCCAGTGCATGGAACAATGCTCCAACCAACTGAGCCATACCGGCCAGGGCTGGATTGAATTTAAGGATAAGGGCTGGTAGCCAGGGGAGATAACCAAGAGATTGGAGAATTGGAAATTTCAGTCCAACCCCCTGCCCTTTGGGAAGGAGGGAGGGATTTAGATTGAGTTAAATCACCAATAGCTAATGATTTAATCACCCATACCTATGTAATGAAGCTTCCATAAAAACCCAAAAGGACAGAGTTCATAGAGCTTCTGGGTTGGTGAACACGTGGAGATTTGGGGGATAGTGGTGCACTCGGAGATGAGAGGAAAGCTCTACACCTGCACCTTTCCTCATACTTTGCCTATGTATCTCTTCATCTGGCTGTTGATTTGTATCCTTTAATATCCTTTGTAATAAATAGTAATCTAGTGAGTAAACTAATTTCCTGAATTCTGTGAGTCAGTTCAGCAAATTAATCTAACCCACAGAGGAGATTATGAGAACCTCTGCTTTATAGCCAGTTGGTCAAAAGTACAGGTAATGACCTGGCTGTTTCACTGGTGTCTGCAGTCTTGTGGGATTGAGCCCTTAACCTATGGAATCTGGTGCTATCTCCAAGTAGATGGTGTTAGAATTGAGTTCAATTATAGGATACCCAGCTGGTGTTAGAGAATTCTTCTTGGTTTGGGCACCCCCCCCACACACACACACACACACATACACACACACTGGAATGAGTGCTCAGAATATTTTATGAAGGGACTTACCCAAGATCACATAGTAAGTAACCGGTAGAAGTTGAATTTCAACTCATGTATATCTGATTATAATCTATTCTAAAAAAAAACAGACCTATGAAGAACAGGCAGAATATTAGTTTTCTTTACCTTGCTCTCACTCTTGATAGATTCCTCAGCTTAGTAAGCCCTCACTTATAAAATCCAAGCTCTCCTATCTGTTCAGTGCTTTGTCTGCATGTGAACCAAAGTAGCAATAGCTTAATGATTGAACATTATTTTTCTTTCACATAAGAAATTCCCAGAGCTAGGTAGCCCAGGACTGGCATGGCAATTTCAAAATGATCAGAAACCCAGGCCCTAACCAGCTCTCTCCTCTGCCATCTTATGGAGTGGCCCTCATTCTCAGGGCCCAAGTGGTAGCTAGAATTCCAGCCTTTGTGCCCAAGTTCCGAGCAACAAGATAGAGGAAAGGATGAAGATTAGTGTCATTCCCTTCATTAAGAGGCTTTCTGGAATTACTATATAACATATTCATTTACATATTCCTGGCCAAACTTAGTCACACCTAGCTGCAAAGGAGGTTGGTCATATTATTCAACAGGACATTCTGTTACTAAGGAGGAAGGGAAGGATGGATGACAGAGCAAACAACCAACAGACTAGTCAAACCACCCTTCAAGACTCAGACTTAGTTTCACCTCTTCCTTAAAGCCCTTCTGACCACAAAAGCCCATGTGATCTCACCTTTCTGTGAACTCTCATCATACTTATTAATGTGGATTTTAGCATGTGCTTTCCTTGCTTCTGTATTATGTATGTACCAGGAATGACAGGTAGAGGAATGATATGGGATGATATATCTTGGTCATAGAAATGAATATATGTATGGATATTCATAGATCTGGATGTAGATATAATTAAAAATATAAATATAAACTTTCAGATGGGTAGCACAGTGGTTCAGTAAAAGTACAGACTTTGGAGTCAAACTGAGACAGTAAGAAGCTAGGAAAATTCCTTGGCAAGTGGAATGGGGAAACAAACAGCTAAACAAGGCCGAGTAATTTATAGTCAGCTAATAAATTATAAGGTCTTATCTTCCCTAACCAAGGACACTTAGGAGCAAATGGTTTACACATTCACCTCTGTGTTTGGACAACCTGCCCTGGTCTTGGTAACAGAAAGGTCCTTTTTCAGAGACATTCTTTGAAGGTGAAACTGACCAGAGAATGACCCTGACCCCTATATATGCTCATTTTGATGAATCAGCATATTAAAAGACACATCTGAAAAGTTTATTAATATTCTATTGAGATCTTCCCTTGAGACATCCCCTAAAATTTCTGCCTTTAGTAAACAGATAAAAACTCTTAAGACGAAGTCCCCAGTGCATGCTATCTCTTGAGCATGCCCACACCTCCCCCACCACCCTTCTTTCTTCAGGCATGTATCTTTGCTTTCTTTCTCTTAAGCTCTAAAGGTTCCCAGGAGACTTGCAACCAGGGGTGCAACAGGCAGCAGCAACTTGTCCCAGGGTAATCCCCTCAATATGTATCCAAGGGCCCTCCTTTTACCTCTGTAACTTGTT
Organism: Miniopterus natalensis; assembly: GCF_054644295.1. Lineage (NCBI taxonomy): Eukaryota > Metazoa > Chordata > Mammalia > Chiroptera > Miniopteridae > Miniopterus > Miniopterus natalensis. Next base: position 32,253,120 of record NC_142091.1, read on the forward strand.
TCCTGAGTCCATGCAGCCCAGCTGGATCACTTCTTCTGCCTCTGTGACTTTATTTCTAAAGGGCCGAGGTGGCTTCACCTAGTCTTGACTTCCTCACATTTCTAAAGGGCCAAGGCAGCCCAGCAGGAGTGGCTCAGTGGTTGAGCGTCGACCTCTGAACCAAGAAGTCGTGGTTTGATTCCCGGTCAGTGCACATGCCTAGGTTTCAGGCTTGATCCCCAGTAAGTTAAGATGTGCAGGAGGCAGCCAATCAATGACTCTCTCATCATTGATGTTTCTATTCTCTCTTCCTCACCCTTCCTCTCTCTGAAATCAATAAAAAATAAAATAAAGGGCCAAGGCAGCTCTGCCTGGGCTCATTCTTGCTGTTATCATCTTGCTTCTTCTATCTTAAGCCCTACCTTTGTTTCACTGCCCTCAGCTTTAATAAACGTACTCTCAAAATCACCTGAACTCATATTGTGAAATCTTTCCTGCATGAAGTCAAGACCCACACATTCCAGACCATGCCAGGGCAGACCCACCTCAGTCCTGGTCCCTTTCCGGTAATAAAACAGATCCACTTTCAAGCTCCATCTCCACCCATAATTTCTGCTCAGATCTGTGGGTTAATTAACCATAGCCTCAATTTCCTAATCTGTAAAATGAAGATCATAATTGTACCTACCTAATAAAGTTGTTATAATGACTAGATAAGATAATGCATGTAAAGTATTTAACACTATGCCAAGCACATAAGTGCTCATTAAATATTAGCCATTCATTTCTCTTTCATTCCTCACAATGGCTCAATGAGATTGATGATATCACCTTCACTTTAAAAAGCTAAAACTGAGGCTCAAAGAAGTTAAAAGCTTGCCTAAGGTAACAATATTAACAGTGGTACTACTGAGACATGAACTCAAACCTGACCTCAAATCCTGAGCTCTTAGTTCAAGATCCCTGTGTTCTGTCTCTTTTCACCCCTGGCATGTCAAATACATAATAAGCTCTCTGTAACTGTCTGCTGGTGTAACAAATTCAAATGAATCAGCTGTCATTCGATCTTTTGCTTTAAGCCTTCCAGGCTGTTATCTCCACTGCACATTGAAATGCAGGAAAAAATATTTTTAATTTTCAGGATAAGAATTATTTTCATATGAAATCCATATAGGGTGGAAAATCTGATTAGAAAAAAAATTGTCTAGAAAGAAAATAGCTCAGGGCGGCCTTTTTTGACTGAAAGAGAAATCATGAAAAAAAGCAGATGCATCAAAGTAAAGCATCCAGCTGCTCTCCCTTGGAGATGAAATTTAGCATTCTAAGATGCATACTTCATTTGCCTCAGGTACAAAACCATTTGGGTCTCTTTCTCACTAAGAATCAAGATATTTTCGTAAGCAATAACTCAATTTTGAGAGATAATTGCCCTTGGGAAGGGAAAATTCGGTACACCTACATACATTTCTAAAAATGAAGAAATATACTTAGCCCACTGTAACTGATAACCAAAGCATGAGGGCACCTGTACAGCTAGGTGCTAAGCTATGATCAGGAGCAGATCAAAATCCCTATACAGACCTGCAAGTTGGGTCCTTCTTAATGTGAAGAAACACGAATTCAATGTCAAAACTCTAGTTCCAGACATTGCTAAGTGATAGGTGCCTTTATATATGCAAGTCAGTTTCCCTCTTTGCATTTCAATTTTAACCTCAATAGGATGAGGAACTTGGGCTATCTGACCATTTAGGTCTCTTCTTGCCCAAACAATGTTTTCTAAACCTGGGACTAATTCTGGGAATTTGCAAAGGATTAAGTAAAGTACATTAAATGTTACAGGTCACATTCTAATTTGTTTTGCCTGCGGAATTTGTTTTTTATAAGGCACATTTTCCCTCCTTTTTTTTTTCTCCTTTGAGGGGGTGATCTTAGTTAGGATTTGAACTCTGTACAGACTATTACATATTGTTGACATGTTGACGAATATTTTTTTAAAATCTAACATCTGTGTAGCATTTTATGTACTTCAAAGCAATTTCATTGTCATTATCTCACTCGGTTTTCACCATTAACCCCTGAGACTGTGTTGATACTGTGGGAAAAGCATTGGTTTAGAAGTCGAAGAGTCTCAGGCCAAATTCCAGATCAACCCTTTATAAGTCAAGGAACTTGGGAAAATTTCTTAACTTTTCTGAGCTCTCCAGTTTTTTTGTCTGAAAAACAGGAAAGATAATAACAATAAAATGAGGATTTTGTGTAAAACACCTATCAGCCCAATAGCTGTTTTTTCGCTTTATTTGGGGAGGACACTAGAAGGCTAGAGAATTTAGAGACTGTTAAAGTTAAGAGCTTACCAGGGCAACATCAAACAAGAGAGAGGCAATGAGGCTGACTAAATTTAAGACACTTGCAAAGAGTGTGCTTTGGTTTTCTCATATTTTTGTTTGAAAGATAAGGAATGAGTGTATACAATAAGTGGGGAGGGACTAAGAAAAGCATTATTCTGCATCGGGGCTCAGGAATTCTGGAACAACTGGCAGCCTTATCATTCGTCTTCCATCCAAGGAACATTGATTGAGCATTCACTATTTTCCAAAAGAACTGCCAGGCTTCTAGGGAAGGGGGGTGGGGTAGCAATGGCTCCATATGAGAGCTCAAACAGCTGTCACAGAAGGGAAAGTGTTTCTGTGTGGGAAGGTCACACAGGTTTCTCAGAGGTGATGTTAGAATCTTTACGATAGGCTTAAGAGGAGTTTACTGAACTAACAAGAGTAAGAAGTCATTCCAGGCAGTGGTGATGTTACCAAACAGGGGACCTGGCCCTCGGCAGATCTGCCTAGGGCCAGCTGGAAGTGAGTGAGTTCTTCACTTCATGCAGAAAAAACTTCACAGCACGAGTCCAGGTGACTATGTGGGTATGTTTATTAAAGCTGGGGACAGCAAAACAAGGAAGGGCTTGGCACAGAAGAAGCAACAGTGGAGCCTAGGCTGGGCTGCCTGATCTCTCTGGGAAGCCAGAGAAAAGGGGACCTTGGGAACAGGTTCAGGGTATTAGCCTGGAACGAGCTGCTGCTGCCCACTGCTCCCCTGGTTGTAAGTCTCATGGGGACCTTTAGAGTTTAGGAGTTGCATGCCTGTGGGGAAGAAGACAGGGAAGAAGAGGGAGAAGCGAATGGCATGCTGCTCCCCAGAGGGAGAGTGCACTCTGGGTTCTTTGTCTTGTGGCTCTTATCTCTCTTGCAGGCAGGAATTTTAGGGGAGGTCTCCAGAAGGTTTCAACAGGATATTCATTCATTTTCCAGGTGTGTTTTTCAGGGTCGTGATCTCCACTGATTGGTCAGTGCCAGGGCAAGGGGTCATTAGTCATTGCAGCTGGTCCTGGTGTCACCCACCTATTTTTGCTGCTTTCCTGGGCCTGGAGCTGATACACAACTGATGCCTAGATGTTATCTCTAAGGAGGTGACCTTCTGTATGTGCTGTAAATTCCTCTGCCGGTTTGTTCAGTTATGTGTCTCAGTTTCCCTATTCCACTTGTCCTGGCTTACTGGCCTATCTCAGTGAGACAAAGCCTAGAGCATTTAGAGAACCACAAATATGGATTTATAGGGAGCAGAAGAGGCAAGACTAGAGAGATAAGTGGTGAGGATGAGATCCTAAAGGCTGTTAAAAACAAAATCCAACTGAGTCCATTTTTAAGATCTTATTGGCTTTATTCAGCAATTCACAAGCCAGATAGCATCCAGTCTAGCAGATAGAAAGGAGCTCTGAAGAGCTGTACAAGGCAAGAGATTTTTAGAAACCAAAGTGAGCAAAACAAGGAACATACTGGACATTTCCTGGTTGGTTAAAGCAGGGTTACTTTCCTTATATGAAGCGAAGGGAAGCCTTGGAGATGTATTAGGTAACTTGTGCTGAGCAAGCAAGTGCTCATTGGTTGACCTAGACTTTTCTTTGCTGGGAGAGCTGAGCACAGAAATTTAGTTAAGTCTTGGTTTGCTGCCTGGGGCTTAGCATGAGCAACTCCATCTTGGGCCTAATATGGTTACTTTAACAGGCTTTGAATAGAATAGAGAATGATACCATCTTATAGGCAATGAGAAGGGTAAATGAGGAAGTACCTCTTCCACTTGGTGTCTGAGAAAACCTATTGGCTGATGCTCAGAGGTGGGCTTCGGTAGAGGGAGAGGGGGTGAAGTTCAGAAGGACCAACTGGAAGGCCAATGAGATGAAAACTCATGGAAAATTCCAAGTTACCTCAATGGTGCAAAAATTTTAGTAATTTTCTGTAACAATTTAGAGGGTGGAAAAACTGAATTTTAGTAATTTTCTGTAACAATTTAGAGGGTGGAAAAACTAAAACTGAACGATTTAGTAGGCTAGACTTGAAACCAGTTTAAATACTGGCTTTATCATTTATTATGTGAGACAATGGACAGGTTGCTGAAACTCCCTGCTTCAATTCTATGATCTATAAAACAGAAATAATATTTCTTATCTTGTGAGGTTATTGTGAAGTTGATACCATTGTGATGAATCCAGTTATTAATAATTGGAAAAGAGCAAAGGGAAGGCAAAATAGAGGCATGCCCACTAAAGTCTGGGTGACATAGAGAAAGTACTTCTTTGTCAGTCACACCTGGGAACAGGTCATTGGCCAGAGTAGGCGTGGCCACTGCAAGCGCCTGAAAGATCTGAGATACTTAAACTGCTAAACAAAAGAGTTCTCTCTCTTGCCTCTTGGTTTATGCTTTTGGCTTGTGGGACTCTTCATGCTCCTGCATTTGTCCACATGGCCCACATGGAATGGACTAATGGACTGCAACTGGTCGAATGCTAAACCGGACCAAGTTCCAACATGGAACAGAAACTTTGGACACTGGCTTTGCTTCCAGCTCTGCTGAATCCCCAGCTGCACCTCTTCCAGGACTGGATTAAGGGAATCGGGACTTTGCAAACTGAGGGATATAATTCCACACAAATAAAGATCACTCATCCTCCCATGTGAGTCTCAGAAAGTTCTTTTTCTCTAGATATCGTAAGGACCTGACCCCCAGGACTCAATGGGAAAAGAGAGCCTCCACTTCCACTGGTGGACTCCCCACTTCCACCAAAAACAAATTTAGGATAATATAAACAAAGGGTCTCACGTTCAATAGTTAACTCCATAAGTGATAATATATTATTGTACAAATGTGTTTATTTTAATTTGCCAGAGTCAGCTCTCTGAGCGTATTTAAATATGACTTAATTTAGGGTGTTCCATCTATGAAAATTCAATTTACACATTACATTCTAGGAACACATTGATTCTTTAAAGGGAGACTTCCAGCATTCTCTTTGTAGTTCTCTATCTGTTCCTAAAGGTCAGGTTCTTAAAATGTTGGTGGGAAAATGTAAGAGAGGGAAAATAGGCAGGAAACTGTTAAATCATTAAATGATATGTTTCAGCTAAATCATTTGAATCATATGGTGACACCTAACCTTTCTCAGTTTTCCTTTGATTTTTCTCTTTTTAGATCTAGTCACCTCAGACAAACCAATTAAACTTCATAAACCCTTGAAGGATTATGCATTCCAAGCTCAGGCTCACTTAGAATTTCAAATGAGATGCCATCTTCTCAGAGAATACTCAATTGTTCCTTTATCAACTCCTATGATTTCCTAATGTCTGTCATTCAGCTTGCCTTTATTAGGTAATTTCTATTCTTAGTAGGTAGTACAAAGAAAAGAAAAAGGCAAATCATTTAGATGCAGAATTAGCAGCCTGGGCTCTTTCCAAAGCCTCCGTCAAAAAGGGCTTTGTATACTTTATAGTTGAAAATCACCTTACAGTTTACAAGTCCCTTTGCAGTTTTTAAGTTGCTCTCAGGGATATTATAGCTTTTTAAGCCTCCCAAGAACTCTCTGGTGTATTATAATCAGCATATTACATATGAGAAATTTTGCTTAGAAAGCTTATGACCTACTCAGAACGTACAGAATTAGGAAGAAACAGAATTGGTGCTTCAACCCAGGGCTCTGACCCAGGTCCAGGTGTGCTAAAACACAGGGCCCGAAAACCTGAGCACCAGAGACCTGAATGAAAATGCAAATTACCCTAAGTGTATTTAAAAGCCTTTTGCAATCGATGCAGACGTGTGAGCTACATCTTCTCTAGAGGGAATGAAAGTAGACTTCTTGAGTTACCGTAAAATATGGCAGTTTGGAAATGTGTTTGTCCACTTAACAACTACAACATGTATTCATTCAGTATGTTTGTTGAGTGCCCAGTAAACACTCTCATTTAAAAAAATAATAATAATAGAACTGGTTGAAATGAAAAGGGTTAACAAGAAAAAACATAAAAAATCAATTAAGAATAGGAAGATAGCTAACTTTTTTTTTTTGGAGCATCTATTATTTGTGAAATGCTTTACATACATTAACTCTTTGAATCTTTACACCATCCCAATGAGATAAATCTTATTGCCTCTGTATTAGTTTTGCTAGGGCTGCCATAACCAGGTACCATAGCCTGGGTGGCTTAAGCAACAGAAATTTATTGTCTCACAGAGATCAAGGTGTCAGCAGAGTTGGTTTCTTCTGAGGCCTCCCTCCTTAGTGTGCAGATGGTTGTCTTCTCTCTGAATCTTTACAAAGACTTCTCTCTGTACTTGTCTATGTCCAAATTTTCTCTTCATACCAGTTGTATTTGATTAGGACCCACCCTAATGACCTCATTTTAATTTAATTACCTCTTTAAAGACCCTATCTCCAAATACAGACCCATTCTGAGGTACTTCAACATATTGAGGCAGCACAGGGACTTGGGCTCAGGAATGGAAAATACCAGGTGGCCTGGAAGCCAAGTTAAGACCAGGTGGCCAGAAGAAATGCCTGATAGCTGACCTCAACAAGGTCAGTGCTTCTCCACTCCCTACTCAAACTGCAGAGGTAGCTAATTTTATCTCCCTTCTAACTGCCCCTGTTGAAAATACTGACCTGCATCCACAGTTGATCAGGACTTAACTGCTATGGAAGATCCTTAGGCTGTGGCAATGAGCAGTCTGCCATCGTGCTCCACAGCACAGGCACAGACAGAGTTACCAGGCAACACAGCTGGAAGAGAAAGTCACCTAACCCTGAAATGGAAAATGCCTTTTTCAAAAAACCCACCTTTTCAAGCAAACCCACTCTGTCCCCCGCTTGAAACAGCAACCAAGCAGAGCCTGCCCCAAGCTGGTTCGGTGGACCTTCCTTTCCTCTGTGCTGCCTCCCTTGTGCTCAAGCATAGGCTTAATAAAAAGTGTCTGGAAATTTCTCTGGGGCTTCCTTTTGATTTCTGTCTAGGGGAAACCAAGAACCCCAAGGCCAATAACTATGTGAATTCTGGGTGAGATGCAATACAGAGTCTCCATTTTGTAGATAAGGAAATGGAGGCTCAGAGACTTAAATCATGCCTCAAAGTGTTACCAAAGCCAAGTTTGTGTGCCTGATGCTTCAAAAGGCCAAAACTCAGAATGCCAGAGTTCAGAAACCCAAAACACTAATTCAAAAGAATATATGCACCCTTATGTTCCTGGCAGCATTACTTACAACAGTCAAGATATGGAAACAATCCTAGCACTCATCAGTAGACAGGTGCATTAAAAAGTAGTGGTACATATATACACACAATGGAATATCACTTGGCCATTAAAAAACAAACAAAAAAACCTTACCATTTGCAACAGCATAGATGGACCTAGAGGGTATTATGTTCATTGAAATAAGTCAGTCAGAGAAAGGCAAATACCATATGATTTCACTTATATGTGGAACCTAAAGAACAAAATAAATGAACAAACAAAATTGAAACAGACTCATAGAAACAGAGATCGGACTGGTGGTTGCCAAGGGGGTCTGGGGGTTGGAGGTACTGGGTAGAAAAGGTAAAGGGATTAAGAACTGCAAATTGGTAGTTACAAAATAGTCATGGAGATGTAAAGTACAGCATAGGGAATATAGTCAATAATATTTCAATATGTATGGTGCCAGACGGATACTGGAAATATCAGGAGAATCACTTTGTAAAGTATTGTCTAACCACTATGCTGTACACCTAAAACCAATAAAAATAATATTGAAAATAAACTGCAACTGAAAAATTAAAATCAAAATTAAAAAGTCAGAGTTTGGAGTAAGGAAATGTTTACTGATGGAGAAGGCACCAACCAAGAAGATGGGAGACCTAATAGTGCCTCAAATCCATCTTGCTTACTGGACTAGGTTAAGGGTTTTTAAGGTGCTGGGGGAACAGATATGTGGAAGAGCTGGTGGGCAAATTTTAATTGGAGGATCTTGGAACTTGGCCATTTATGGTAAAGGGGCATCGACACCGGATCTTCCTGACAATGGACCCTTTGCTTCTGAAATGGTTCTGGTGTTGAAGTTCCAGTTATGTCCTGGGTGTCCTGGTCCTTTGGGTCCAGGGATGGGGTTGGAGGGGACAAGACTTTGGTTCCAGGTGCAGCTGGAGGTCGAAGTTCTCTCCTTTGCGCATGCCATGCTTTGGCGGCATGACTTGCAGTTTGGTCTGTTGTCTCTGAAAAACAACTCAGTACTGTATCTCGTTAAACAGGATAGGACCATTTTGAGTTGGTTCTGCTGTTACAAAAGGTTACTCGGCTGGTCATTTTCAGGGCTCAGATTGGAATCCAGATGTCCTATCATTTTTCCATAAAATCAATCTTTCTCTTCTAGAGGCAGTCACAAAGTAAAAGACCCTGCTGCTAATGCTGGCACTGTAGCTGCCAAGCACTACAGACTTCAGGTGCCCTGTCTCTGCCACCCAGGATGAAGTCAGAACCCCGCCACCCCCCCCCACCCCCCCGCTTCTTTCTGTTACTTCAGATTTACAGTCCCAAGGTCGTATCTATGCTCTGGCTGCCAGGGAACTGGGAACAGAGAATCTGCCACTTCGGCTTCTGGTCTAAGGAGTAAAAATAGGAATGTTTGCATATGAGACAGCAGAAATGTCATAAATATGCATGATAGGGATGACTTACCTACACATTTTCAGCAGTGATCAATGGACCATAGACCAGATATTGCTCTACAGGCCCTCCACAAAGGAAGAAGAGCAGCACGTTCGACCGTGATTGATGACGCCAAGCACTTTGCCAAAACCCAAAGCGTGAACATATGGGCTACAACCCTGAGGGCAGAATGTAATGTAGAGGCCAGTGCGCCTGTATATTGAATTTATATCCCCAAGTCTTATCTAACACTCCAGAAATGTATAATTTGTAAGCCATGTATAACACCATGAAAAGTGCAATCTGTCTTAAGGAAGCAGGAATTCATTCATCAATTGACAAGCATTTATTCAATGTGCATGCTAGGCACTAAGAATAAAAATATCAGCGTGACACAGCCTTTGCTCAGGAATTGGCCACAGTCTGATGAGGGAGGGGACTGTGATGTGAGGTCGAGAGTTTAAATGTTGCAGATGAGGTCCAGGTGAAAGGCTTGGAGGTCACCATAAGGGGAGACTTGTGAGTGGCAGGGGTTACAGAGGGTTGATTCAGGAAAGCAGTTATTGAACTGGTTCTCTCACTCTGGTATATACACTTCAACGGTACAGAAAGAGGCTGGGTTTACCTCTCTTCCTTCATGAAAATGTTTAGGCTATTTCCCTGTCTGCTTTTATAATATTTTGGACAATGAAGCATGGATTGTCAATTCTTTGAAGGCTGGATACAGATCTAACCGAAACATCTCACAAGAATCTAGCACATACTTGATGCTCAGAAAACATTTCTCCAACCAAATTGGGCTACATATACAAGCTAAACTTCTTTTCAGCTTTGGAGCTCAGTTTTCCTCACTATAAAATAAAACATATAGGTTAGATTAGGTGATTTTCGAGGTCCTTACTAGTGCCAACAGGAACTCCACCTTGCATACTTCTTTTAGGATATTCAATTTCTTAGCTCAATTCAAGACATTTAAATATTTGCAAATTAATCTATTATAAACCTGTGGCTCCTAGCTGTTGAGAGTTTGGTCGATGCCGACTTCCCTCTGTCTGGAGCGGCTCAGGCTGTGCCTATGAAATGTCAAAACAACCATTGAGCTCTGTCAAACAGCTCATCAGTAAAGGGAGGGCAGCCAACGCCCCAGTCTGCAGGGAACAGTCAGTTCTGTTGAAATGCTTACTCTTAAGACCTCAGGCAGATACAAATCTCACTCACTGGATCTTTAGTGTCCTCAAAGACCCAGGCTCAGCCTCCCCTCTAATCATAGGAAAAGAAAATTATGGTAGACACCCATGCCTTGAGATCATTCTTGTAAAAGCACTTTGCAACTATTATAGGCTATCAGAATGTCACTTGCTGTATTATTGCTAATAGCAATGACGCTATAGAAAAAAGATCTGGAAAAATATACACTGTATAGCAAACTGTTATCAGCGTTTACATCTGAACAGGGAGATTAAAAGATACTTTCTTAGATTTGTGTCTCTAATAAGTTTGAATCTAAAACAATAAACTCATGTTAATTTTGTACCAGAAAGACCAAATGAGAGAAAAATAATTAAATAATGCGATTTCCTCTGTGGGTAGTGTTGTTTTGTAATAATTTTAGCCCTTTGTTCCTGAGCATTGAGTTACTGGAGTCCTGATGCTGCCATGTACCAGCTGGGTGGTGACAGCCCTGTCACCTAACCTCGAAGCTTATTCCTTTATGCAAAAAATGGGGATAAAACCGAGCCAACAAGCCCTAGCTGGTTTTGCTCAGTAGTTATGTTACCAGAAAGGGGCCTGGCCCTTGGTGAGTCTGCCTAGGGCCAGCCAGTAGTGTGTGGGTTCTTGACTTGGTGCAGGAAAAATTTTACAACATGAATCCAGGTGACTATGAGGGCACGTTTATTAAAGCTGGGGACAGTGAAACAAGAAAGGGCTTAGCACAGAAGAAGCAACAGAAGACCTTGGCCGGGCTGCCCTAGCTCTCCGGGAAGTCAGGGAAAAGGGAACCTTGGGCTCAGATTCAGGGGACTAGCCTGCGACAAGCTGCCTCTGCCCATTGCTTCCCTGGTTGCAAGTCTCAGGGGGTCCCTTGGAGCTTAGGAGATGCATGCCTGTGCAGGGGGAAAGGGAATGGAGGCGTGTGTGTGTGTGTGTGTGTGTGTGGTGTGTGCGCGCGTGTGTGTGCTCTCCCTAGAGGGAGAGCATGCTCCTGCCTTTGTCCTGAGGCTTTTATTTCTCTCTTGAAGGTGAGAATCTTTTTTTTTTTTTTTTTTTTTTTGAAGGTGGGAATCTTAGCGGTGGTCTGGGAGTGTCCCAATAGAATATTCATCAGCTTTCCGGGTGTGCTCTTTCAGGGTCCTGGTCCCCACTGATTGGTTGTTTCCAGGGCTGGGGTCATTAGTCAATGTAACTGGTCCTGAGTCAGCCACAGCACCACTTGTCTGGTTTCGCTGCTTATCTGGGCCTGGAGCTGAAATACAACCGAGGCCTAGATGTTATCTTTAGGGAGGAAACACTCAGGGGGTCCAAACTGCTTAACCAGAAATAAGCTAGGGGAAGATAGGTTACCCTGGAGACAAAGTCCTTGTTTTCCCAGTTTTGCCCCTTGCTAGGCATCCAGGGCTTCCTGCCCTGGGGAGTTTACCTGGCCCACCGACCACAAACCATTTACTCTCAGGTGTCCTTGGTTTAGGGAAGATAGAATTCACTGGGTGGCAGCAAACTGCTGTTTAACAATCAGTCTCAGTTTCCCTATTGCACCTGTCCTGGCTTACTGGCCTGTCTCAGTTAGACCCGTGGACTGAAGGGTTGCGGGTTTGATTCCAGTCAAGGACACATACCTCGCTTACAAGCTCAGTCCCCGGCCCTGGACAGTGTGCTTGCGGGAGGCAACCAATAGATGTGCCATTCTCACATCGATGTTTCTCTCTCTCTCTGTCTCTCCCATCCCTTCCACTCTCTCTAAAATATCATGGAGTCAATGGAAAAATATCCTTGGGTAGGGATTAACAACAGCAACCACAAAATACTGAGCCAGTGAGAGGACTTTGGAGGTAAGTCTTAGCATAACAACATAAATAAAATCAAAGAGGTATTATTATCATCCCGGATCTTTCCAGCAACCATGTGACTTTTGGCTGGATTCCTCATCACCCATTTTAGGAAGAATATACGAAAGGCCCAGACAGGTTAAGGGAATGGTTTCAGACAACAAGGCTAGTTAGCCTGGAGGCTCATTTTCAATTTGCATATTTTTATGCATATGTTTTGATGCATCTGTTAGTCTGCCTGGGGCTAGGGTATCACTTGCATATCATTTTCTTATACCGTCCAGGAAAGAATACAAGTATAAAAGATAAAAATCTCAGTTAACAAACGTACCATTAACAAAAGAGTTGTCACCATCTTGGGGAGCCGTGAAGGAAAAAACACACGAATTCAAGCCCTATTGAAGGTTGCCAAGTGTAATTTTCCCCAGCTTTATTTATTTCTATAAAGCAATTAAGCAGAAGGCAGAAAAGATGGGAGAGAAAAAATAGCTCATTTCAAACTAAAGCAAGCTACATTCTTCGCACTGTCTCTTTCCCTCCCCCATACCCCACTTCAGTCACAGCCTCTAGAAATGCCTGTGAATTCTTACCATATTGAGGCTCTGTCTCATATTTCACAGTTCCTGAAACAACAGATAGTGCACGAGTTGTCACTGTGAATGGCAGGTCCCAAGGCTGGGGGCTCAGCTGCCTCCATCATTCAGAAGGGAATTGCTGAGTTCTTTCTTTCACATCCTGGGCAGGCATGGTTGGCCCTACCACTGGCCAGCTGTTTGACCTTGGACAAAACAGTTAACACTTTCGAGCATCTATTTTCCATCTGTAGAATAGGCATGTTGATATCTGCTTCAGAGAGTTGCCGCAATAATTAAATGAGATAATACATATAGGAGTAAACGGAATTAATAGCAAAGTACCTAGACGGGGTTTGGCATATAGGTAGGTGCTCCAAATTGCTTGCTACCTATAAGAAGCATCCTGGTATAAGGGTTTGGTACCTGGGCTCTGACCCAGGCAGGCTGGGTTTGAATCCCCATTCTGCTCTTTACTAGTATGTACTTGGCAGGGGCATCTATCCTCTCTGTTCCTCCTCTGTAGAGGGGGATAATGACAGTGTCTATATTACAGGGATTATAAAGTGCTTAGAACAGTAAGTTTTTGTTAAATAAATTGCAAAGAGCTCATAATTATCTAAACTGCCAGGTGGGAAGTAAGGAAGCAGAGGGAACCATCTCAGCCACAGTCCTTCACGGCACCGCAACTGTTCTAATGATCCAACAGCGCCCCCACCCCTCTACGAATCTGTTTCCGCTCCTCCTGGCAAGTTCTCACTCCCCACTCTCCTCTGCCAGCCTCATGGCTTCTGTCACTGGCTTCTCTGTCTGCCCCTGAGCTTCTCCACCTGCTGTACCTTGCATTCCAATTCTTCAACAGAAAGGGTGTGATTGGTGTAGTTACTCTCCTGTGGCTCTCCTTTCCTGACACGCAGATCTCAGGCCAGGCCCCTTCAGAAGCCACAGGACTCCCTCACATCTAAGCTTTAGCTCTTATCAAAGCTGCAAAGTTGCACTATTCAAAGCCCAGCAACTTTTGACCTAGGAAGGAGGCCGTGAGTGGTGAGCGTTTTGGATTATGGTTTTGTAAAACAATCATAGCAATTATTAAATCCAATCTCCTCATTTTATGGACAGGGAGCTGAGCTCCAAGCTGAGGAAGCGGGTTGCCCAATGTCATACACTATATTAAAAAGTAGAGCCACGCCAAGTCTTCTGGCTCCTAGTCCAGTGTCCAGAGCTCACTCCACTCCTCCCACACCCCACATCTTCCTCGCACATTGTTGGGCCCTCACTGAAGACTAAGCCCCCAGGTGCTCGAATCAGCAGGACTAAAGCACAGGAATGCCTTCCCGGAGCTCGCATTCTGCTCGGGGAGACAGACAAGCACACGAGACTATCAGGCAACATCCTAGAGGAGCCTGTAAAGTGCTGCGAAAGCCCAAAGGCAAGAGAAGGGAGCCCTGTTCCCTCGGGACAGACCCAGAGTGAGGCTCCCGTGAGCTGGGCCTGGCAGGATGAGCAGAGGCTGTCGGAATGGGGAAAGCTCTCTAGGCAGAAGGAAGAGGCAGGGCAAAGGCAAAGGCAAAGGATGGGAGTTAAGAGAGCAAACCTATTCGGGGGGAGGATGTGGCAAGGGGTGGGGAGGGGGGAGAGGAAGCAAAAATGTACCTGGGAGAGGGGACAAGGCGAGCAGGAAGGGGACAGCGGGCACTATTTCCAAGCGAGTATCCAGAGCAGCATGATCACACCTATGATACCCCTTCATCCCACTGCCTTCTCATTCCCATCCACTCACCTACCCACCATCTCCAACGTCACCTCCTGGAAGTTTTCTCTGACACTCATTCTCTCCTGTGTGCTCCCACGGACTCTGTGACACCACGTATGCAGGATCCCGACTAGGCTGTGAACCACAGAAGCAGGGCCCTGTCTTCCTTGCCAGTCACCATGTCCTCAGAGCTTGGTGCCTACATAGCAATAAACATCTATGGACTAAATAAATGAATGCATTAAAAAACTATTGAATGAACAAAGGATGAATAGCACTTAGGCAGAAGAGAGTGCCAGGAAGGTAAGTTCTACAGTAAGAGTTTCCTTATCTGAGGCTATCTGGTCCAAGGATCCATCAGTTAATTTTTTTTAAAAGAGTCAAATCAAAGAAGCTTAGAAAAAAGGCTTTGTATATACTATGGCAGAAATTGCCTGTTGTCCCCAATACTCCTTTTCCCAGTCTCTCTTGAAGTAAGAAAACCCAAATTTTAGCTGGGCATGTGGCCTCCTAGAATAAAAACTACATTTCCCAGCTTGCATGGTGCTAGGCATGGCCATGTGACCAAGTTCTTCTGGTCAGTGGGATGTGAGCAACCGTGAGATACAACATCTTTCACATCATGTCCACTTCTTTCTCCTACACCTTTGACAGCAATTTTTATAACCTTTTCACTTTTCTTGAAGCTTTCAAAAAATATAACTCAACTTTCAAAAAAATAAATTTCATCAATCTATATAATGTCTCATTGAATCACATAACAACAATAACAACTGCAATGGGAACAAACAATTTAGGAACAAACAGAACTGACTCTCAGCAAACAACAACTAAAAATTAGTAGCTTAATTGGTGGGAGGGAAAAATCTACATGCAAACCAGAAAGTAACCTATTAGCTGCAAGGACCCCACCTCCCATGGTACCAATCAGAACATTTACAGAGGAAATAGTGAGCCCCAGTTTTCCTGGCAAGGCAGTGATGTGAAGGTCACTTAAGAGAGCTTCTATCATAAAACCAAGGGCACAGGGATGCATTGGGGGTCTTCATGGAGAAAGATGAGTAGAGTAGACGCAGCAGCACTGGAGGAAGTGGCCAGGGCTGGATAAATAATGCTTCTCAGGGGCCTCCTCTCTTCTGGGCACTTCTTGGACTAGTCTCACTGCCTATTCCCACCAATTTGGCCTTTCCTGTAAACTCAAGGGTTCTTAAATAAGCAATTCCTCTGATCTCCTGCAGGCTTACTTCCTACCATCTGGTAGGAGGTGGTGTTGGTCACAGAACCAGGCCAGCACATAACTCTTTATGTACCTGGCAGATTGAAGGGAATTTTGCATTTCAAAGGGGGAGATGGAGAATGGGGATCTCTGGGCTCCTTTCTCTAGGCGTATCCTGACCTCAGAAATACTATATACACAAAGAAGCATGTTAGGCTTGGAAGATACCTGGTCCCTGAGGCTGTGTGCACACAAGAACAGCCTGCACCTTACTGGGAAGCTGGCCCCACTCCCTTTATGGGAAGTTTGCTCAAGAAAGGACAGTAGACCTGGTCTGTCCCTCTGGCCTGGAAAGGAGGGTATGCTAAAAACAGGCAGGGGCAGAGAGAAAAAATAGTGACATAAGAGCCAAGGAGGCACATGCCTCAACCAGGAGAGAAATACACATGTACTGAGCAGGGATTCTGTAAGTGTTTGGTGACCGTATAAAAATGTCACTCTCCTGCTAGGTATGTGTGGGCCTGCCCTTGAGCACCACCAAATCTTGTGTTCTCATAGCATGGTAACATGTAATTGCTGTTAGGGGGAGCCACAGCAATACATAGGATGTCACAGTAACTTAATTATGTACTTGTCAATATCCACATCAAACTGAAAGCCCTACGTGGGTAGGGACTATATCTTATTCTTATATTCTCAGGAATCATCACAGACATAAATGCTCATAATCACTTGATAATGAATGAATTACATGCTCTACCGTGTACAGATTTTTATGGTCGTTGTCTCACCTGATCGTTCCCCTAAGACCCTGTGAATTAGGCAGAGCAGGCTTTACCATCCCCATTTCATAGATGAGAGAAACCACCTATAGGTTATCTCATCTAGAAAAAGGCCAAAGTGGCAGCTAGAGTGAGTGACAAAGCCTTTTCTCAGAGCAGAACTTCAACCTTGATTTCCTTCCCAGGGAAAAATAAAATGAAGCAGCATCACCTCCTGGTACGAAGAGGAGACGAGATCTCTTGTCTGGCTCTGGCTTTGTGGGCAAGGGCCGTGTAGCCTAGAGAGCCAGTTAGTGGCAGAACAGAGGTGTGAACCCAGCCGCCGCCTCCCAGCCCAATACACTGTCCTGTTCAGCATACAGAGCCTCTCTCCACTTGTCTGGACATTGGTCCAGATGTTATGGATGCTGGTACTGACAGCTGACAGGGAAGTAAGTGATGAAAGACAGGAGAAGGGACAGCAGGGACCCGTGCTGCCATCAATTATGCCACGACCACAGTGGCCAGGTGCTCATCAGCCCAGCAGTGTCATCCACTGTTTTGACCCTGGCAGCTGAGGGACACACTCAATCCAAAGGAACCAGGCTCCTCTGTCTAGCTTTCACTCTGAGATCTTAGCAGCTTTTCCCTCACTTTTTGGAAAAAGAGAGTTGATTTTCTCTTCCCATCACCCCACCCATGTCACATCAGCAAGTATTTGTCCCAGTGTGAGGGAAACCATGCCCATGCTCAGTGCATTGGCCAGGAGTAGCTCTCTCATTGCCTCCTTTCTACTGGGCTTCACCATGAATATCTGTCTCTCTGTATGGGGCACCATCACTCAACATGTAGCTGCCATCAATGAAGGGCTCATCTCAGCCGGTAAGTTTCCTGCAGCCTCAAGTGCCATGCTGGCCACCTAGGAAGAGAGAGTGAGCAGCTCAAACCCAGACATACTAACAGAGGAGGCTGGCTGCTCTGGGCAGGGGGAAAGCAGGGGAGACACCATCCAGGGGTCCCTATTCCGGTGGGAGGAAACCTCACCCATTCCCACATGACCTGCCCCAGTGCCTGGATTGGCCACAGAAGTGCTATGTGTGTAACCCAGATGCTCCTTAGAGACCAGTCCCCCAGCCTGTGGAAGTGGAGGAGACTGCCTAGGATTTTGCCAATTCCTGAAGCTCATGACTCCAGTAAGAATCATGCCCTATAACCGGCCCCAACCCACATGCCCTTCATCTACTTCTGAGCCCACCAACAGCTGCAACACATAGTTTCTAGAATACGGCAGCTTTCTACTCTCATCTCTCTACTCCTCCACCTATGGGCTCTCTCTGGGACATAGAACTTGTTCGACTCATCCAGGGCAGTCCAGAAACGCCTGCCAGGGACAATCCTCAACAATGAGGGACAGAGCTTGGAAAAATACTCCAGCTTCCCTGACTCCAGATGTGACAGTTCTGAGGTATATTCAATTCAGCTCCTCAGTCCACAGTGGAAGCTCCTCACTGAAGCACCTTTAGTGGCTTTCTCCCTTCCCCGTCACGCTCCCCTCGTCCTCACTGGTGCTTCCTGGGATCGTGTCCCAGATACACTACCTGCACCCAAGCCCTTGTCTTGGGTTGGATTTTGCAGAAACCTAAGGTTAGACACTCCCCTTGGAGCTCCAAAATTTTCTTTCTCTGTTATTCAGATGGTTCTTCTCAGTTCTCTGATAGCAGCAGATACTCACAGGGACTCCGCTCATTTTCCCACAACAGTTACTCTCTCCCTGAAAGGAGTTCTGTGCCTACTTTTAGAAAAATATTGTCATTCCCTCCTTCCCTCCCTCCCTCTCGCTCTCCTTCTCTCTCCCCCTCCTTCCCTCCCTCCCTCCCTCCCTCCCTCCCTCCGTCCCTCTCTCTCTCTCTCTCTCTCTCTCCCTCTCTCTCTCTCTCTCTCTCTCTCTCTCTCTCTCTCTCTCTCTCTCTCTCTCTCTCTCGTCTGTGTTTCTGTCTGCATGGTTGTTTCGTGTGTTTCCTCTGTGAGGATCCTGTGCCTCAGGTAAAGAGTTTATTTCATTCTTGCCCAGCTATTAAGCAGCTGCTGGAACATGGAGCTAGAAGACCTGGCCGCTAGTCCATGTACCATTCACTTGTTTATCTTGGACAAGTCACATACATTTCTGCATCTGTTTTACTATCTCTTAAAAGGAGTTGGACTAGGAGAGCTGAGAGGTATGTAGGTAACAGAAGAAGAGTTGGAGGTGACATTACTCACCGAAAGCAAGTCATGTCTCCTCCAGTTCCTTGGTTACCATTCTGCTCCTTCGTTGTAAAATTAAAAGAATTTGTTCAAATGGCCTCTCACCTCCCCCAGTTCTATAAACTATGGAATCTTGTTCCTCCCACTGGTAACATTAGAAGATAATTACCAACCTGCAGAAGAAGAAAAAAGTGAGTGACTGGGTCAAGTTGATGTTGTTTTCAAGGTACAGCACCCTGCCCTGAGGTAAGTGGATAACTGAGAAGGAAAAACTCACGCCTGCTTTGAGATTCCCTCCGCCCGCCCGGCACACGGGAGGAAAGGCATCTGGGAGCGCCTCCTGCTGGAAATGCTGGGACGGCCGTTGATGCCTCTAGAAGCTTTCCTGCTGAGTTCATGGCACATGATTCACAAGCATGAAGTTGTAAATGAAAAAAATGAAGGAGTGCTTTGTTCCCCAGATGGCATGATCACAGTGTCCTGGATGCCACCTCTGAAATACAGGCCATACTCACAGCTGAGAGCTAATCACAGAAAACGTACAGGAGAAAAGGCCACTTTCTCTGCTTTAATACTACTGTTTTATTGTGGTTATAAAGAAAATACATGCTCACTGCAGGGAATTTTTAAAATACAGCACAAGGGAGACCCTGCACCCTGGGTCCTGTGGAGGGCTCCAGGCCAGGCTCTGGGACATTAGCCTGCTGGGGCAATGCCTTCATCTCCCAAGTTACAGACCTCTCATTTGTAAAGTGGTGGTGATAGCAGGTTCCTCGCAGAGCTGCTGAGATCAAAGGGAATAGTGAGTGTGCAAGTATTTCTTTCTTTTTTCTTCACTGTGTAACCCTCTTCGGTGCCTGCAGCCTTCAAGCAGAGGCCAGGCAATGGTTCAAAGTCACAGTCTGCTCTGGCACGGGCACTGTGAGAGACCCAGGGGGATGGGCCTGCCATAAATCTACCTCCTTAGACTCGAGAAGGGCAGTGAGCCTACTGGTTAAGCACACAGGCGCTGCAGTCTAAAGGCACAGGGTCAGCATCCAGTTGTTACTGATCTTAACACCTCAAGCAAGTCCTTTACCTCTTGTGCCTGTTTCCTTCCTGCCAAATGAGCATAGTAATAATAATAGCTGCCTCATAGAGGGTTTTTTGGGATTGAATGTAATCATTTATATGAGGCTTTCAGGTCAATATTTGAGCAAGATAAGCCCTCAAAAAAATGTAAGCCAGCCCTGGCCGAGTGGCTCAGTTTGTTGAGCGTTCGATCCTCGTGCACCAAAAGGTTGTGGGTTTGATCCCTGGTCAGGGAGCATTTGGGAGGCAACTGACTGATGTTTTTCTATCACATTGATGTTTCTCTCTCTCCCTTCCTGTCTTCCTAAAAATCATTAAATATATACTCGGACAAAGATAAAAAAGGAAAAATGTAAGCTATTATATTTATAACTTAGCATATGCTCCATGAGGACAAGAATGTTTCTCTATTTTCAGACCCTTGTACAGTGCCTGATACATAGTGAATATTAAATCAATATTTTTTTTCCTTTTTCCATCCCCCAGCCATCCATGTGTTCTCTTCTCCAAGCAAAATCTCCCTGGTGTCCTAGTTGCCTCTCAGCTGACATGGACTCTGGGAAGTGTCCCCACTCTGTTGATTTCTGTTCATTTGTGCCTTTCTTCAAACACTGTGCCCAGCCTTGGAGAAAGTCCTTGGGTTAAGTAAAGGGCCCCCAAATTATAGTCCTGAAGCTGGGGCCATTTTCTACACTGTAAATGTGGATGCAGGTTGAGTTGAACTAGTGGTGCATCCCATTCAAAGCAGTGTGACCTGGAAGAGAGGCGGTGACCCATCACCACTGCCTGGGTCATGAGGCACCAGCCTGGAAGTCTGTCTCTAAGCCAGAGCAGGCCTCAGTCCAGGGATGTCCCAGGCACACCTGCCTGTGCCTATAAAGGCTGCAGGAAAATAAAAACTGCCATTGGAGCTATGTCGCATCACACAGACAGACAAGTGAACAAAAGAAGTATTGGATGAACCCAATAGGAACTATGCTTTCCTACTGAGTGCAAGAGGCTGCCTTGCATAATATAAGAGCACTGGACACGGCCTGGGAAGACTTAAATTCTGGCACATGACTTTTCTGAGCCTCAGTTTCTTTATCTGGAAGATAGACATAATATTATCAATACTATTTCTTTTCTTTCTCACTGTAAAGATCAAAATAAGGTACTAAACCTGAAGAGCCTGGAAATTGTAAAGGGCTGCATAACTTTAAGGAAGACCAAACTGTATTTTTGCATTTCATTCTTAGCCATGATGAACAATAACAATAATGCCTTCAACTTTGCAGGGCTATGAGTCCCATGAATGCTCTGGCTGTATTCCCACCCCCTAGTACAGGGTTTAGCAATTGTAGGCGCTTAATAAATATTTGATAAATAAAAGAAGTAATGGCTACCACCAGCATTTCCATTTTTCTAACCTTTAGGACTCAAGGAAACATCATTTATGAAAAAAGCATAGCTTAGTGACTCAGACAGATCTGGGTTCTAATCCTAACTTGACCACTTACTAGCTATCTAAGGTTAATCAGTTCATAGCTCTGAGCCTTCATGTCCTGTTCAGGACACTGTATACAACAGACCCTTATAGTGCCAAGTTGCTGTGAGGAAAAATAAAGAAATAAACATACATAAAGCTCCTTAGTTGTTATTTGTATGACTGTGATGTTTTTCTCAATTCAAGAAAAGTTAGTTTCATGTTAACTCAGAACCATAAAGATTCTTAAATACTATTCTTTATTCCAATTTTATAAGTGGAAACCTGAGACCTGGAAGTTAAGATGACTCTCCAAGTTCATAAAAGCTCTCGGATGTGTTCTTTTAAGTTGCTTTCCATCTGGGGCACCTGGGTGTTTTGGGAAATGTCACAGCACACATGGGGACCCCACACTCTCCCAGACAGTTCAAGGAGCCCCACCTGTCTGCTGCTTCCCTACCAGAGGGCAGGGAAAGTTCGTATCAGGAATTATAATTGTAGGGATTTTATGTAGTTTTTCTCTTGTTGAGCTCCTTGATCTGCAGATTTCTTTGTAGATATTTGTCCTTGATAAAAGAAACTTTAAATGTTTGGAACTGAGCATAAAACCAGAAAGTGTGACCATTATCCTTGGTGGGTTGTTTTGTTTTTTGCTTTGTGAATGGATTTTTTTAATGATTCTACATTTTAATTACCATAATCTCCATCTGCTTCCCCCCACCCCCAATTAGAGAGAAAGTACTGGAGCACATATCCTATGACATTTCTCTAAAAATACAAAGGACTTGGATTCAGTATAGCTCATTATATTTCCTTAGTAATACACTAATTACATTTACCCAAACCATGTGCTCCCGTTCCAGCTGAGAAACATCTACACTGAAAAACTGCAGAGCAGAGCAGGCAGAGAAATGGCTGATAGAAGAGGGGCTCCTTTGGGGAAAGGAGCCCATATGCCAACCACCAAACTTCCTTCTTTGCCTATCACCGCAGAGAAGTATGGTGATGACGGAATCTGAGGTCAAACAAGGTGGCAATTTATCTAAATCATCGCAAGGGCTCCCTTTGGCAGGACATGGACACTTATTAATGCTGGAAGCCGTGGGGGCATTTTAACTTGCTTCTCATCTCTGAAGGTCCAAGCCGAGCCTGATGACTATTTGGGAGGACACTGTCATCATAATGATGGTTCCTATTACATGCCAGGCGTTCTGTGGTCTTCATTTCTAAGTCTCACAATAGCCCTGTAATGAAGACATTATTACTCTCCCATATTATAGATGTGAAAACTGAGGCCTGGAAAAATTAAATTAACTTGCCCAGCGTCCCACAGCTGGTAAGATATAGAGTCAGAATACTAACTTAGGCCTACCTGGCTTTCAATGAAGACTGTGTGTTCTTTCCAACTGTCTCATGCTATCGCTTACGGCCCAAATTGTGTTTTCGCCTGCAATGCATTCCAGAGAGAAAAACAGGTTGAAATAGGAAAGAGGAGTCCAGCTTCAGGTAGAGCCTGATGAGCAAAGTCTGTGGCTTCCTTCTTATTCTGAGGTACAAAGACTACAAGATAAATGTTTCTGCATGTGTGCTGGTAGAAATCTTCTCTCATTCTCAGCGTGTAGTGGCCTCTGGTCACTTGTTCCTATTCTCTGACCCTCCCCACCTCTGTGTACCCCATCTCCAATGAAAAGAAGAGCTGAAATGTGCAATCATCATAAACTTTCTGGAAGATGTAACTGGGTTATTCTCTGTTTTTTTAGGGGGAGATCAGGATGAAACTCCCTAACCTGGAGAGGTAGAGCAACGGGTGGTTCCTGTTTAAATCTGGGCTGGAGTAACTTTAGAAAAGTTAATGTATGTATTTCTTACAAAACAACAACAACAACAACAACAACACATAAACCTATAAGAAAAGTACCAAAGACTGATAACGCCTTTTTTATAAACCTCCATTTACAAATGAGGAAATGTGCTGTGCAAAGAAGGGAAATAACTTGTCTGAGCTGGTAGAAGGCAGAGCTAAGATTCAAGCTCAGGCCAGCTGGCTCCAAACCCCAGATTTTAACCACTGCCATATACTGTCTCTGAAAGCATGTTGCTCACTAACACAACATCTCACTCTCTAGTGGAGACCTTCCAAATCTGCCCGTACCTTGATCTTGGACTTCTCAGCCTCCAGAATTACGAGAAATAAGTGTTTGTTGTTAAAGCCACCCAGTCTATGGGATTTTTGTTACAACAGCCCAAATGTACTGACATCCATCATCAAGGGTCTCAGAAAAAAAAAAAAGGGAGTGGAGGAAAAACAGTCAAACAAGAAAAAAAAGAATATCAGCTCCATTAATTCATGCCATTCATACTTTGATGCACCCATCTCTTTCAACACATAGCAATCACAGATAAAAGAAAAGATAAAAAACATAGCTATGCTCAAAAACGATACATACATCTCAGTAGACTAACAAACAAAAAAAATAATAGAAATACAAAGAGTGTATAAAAGGGACAGATGCCATAGGCCCACTGGAGTCCAATCTGTGGAGCAGGTATCAGTGGCCAAGTGTTTGGCCCCTGAAAGGACACTAGGACTAAAATTGTTCATGTGAGACCAGAAATCAGAACCAGGGCTTAAAGGCAGGAGCATCATCTGTGCTTGTGAGAAAAGATGAGGAAAACTGGTGCCAATTCGCAGTCAGGGGCTAAGGCTTTGAAGGAAATAACGAGGTTAGAAAGGAGGAAGGACACAGACCAGCTCAAGAACTGAACCAGCAGTAGCTAGACCTGTGACATTCCAAATACGGCCATGGAACAGGAGCATCGAAACGCCATCGCACGGCCTGATTCCGGACTAGGAGTTCCACGGCGCCAACTGAAAAAATACATGTGCAAAATTGCTCCACAGGGAGGTAAGGTTAAGCACACAAGGGGAGAAAGAAGTAAACAGCAACAAAAACAAAACACCCTCATTTAAAACTTGCCTGTGCATCAAGACTCCTAATCGACTGCTAAGACAGCCAACAGAATCAATAATTGAAACATAAATTTCAGATGAAACTTTTAAAACGATGAAATTTTATAAGAAACTTGGAAACACAAAACATTTAGATTGAAAGGTTGCGGGTGACTTTCTTCTGTATGTTTGTTGCTATAAAGCATTTGCAGAGAATTAACACTTCAAAGGGAAAAAAAAAACGGGCAAAGGGCCTTTTTATAGACCTTTTCCCCAAAAAGATATACAAATGACTAATAAGCACATGAAAAGATGCTCAACAATTAGTCATTAGGGAAATGAAAATCAAAAGCACAATGAGATACCACTTCACACACACTGGGATGGCAACAATAATTTTTTTTATAGCATGGAAAATAACAAGTGTTAGCGAGGGTGGAGAGAAATTGGAACCCTTGCACACTGCTGGTGGTAATATAAAACGGTGCAGCTTCTTTAGGAAACAGTCTGGCTGCTCCTCCAAGTTAAACATTGAGTTATCACATGACCTAGCAATTTCATTCCCAGATATATAGTAAAAGAAATGAAAACATAACATGTTCACACGAAAGCTTCGACGTGAATGTTTATAGCAGCATCGCTCATAGTAGCCACAGGTGGAAACAGCTCATCTACTGATGAGCTACGTACAGGATTCTAAGTTGGCAGCTCCTTTCCCTCAGCCCTTAGATGACAGTCATTCCACATCACCTGGCCTTTACTCTTGACACCGAGAAGACTGAGTGATCTGTTTTCCCTTCCCGTTTTGTTTCAGATTTTTTGCATTTAAGATTAATCTTTGTTGTTGTTGGGGGTTTTTTTAGTGTTTTTGTTTTTTGCATTTTCACTATGAAGTATCTAGCTGTAGTACTTATTTTATTATTATTATTATTTTTAATTATTTTTTTTAATGCTGCTTGGGACTTCTTAAATCTGAATGACGTCTTCCATAAGTTCCAAGAAATTCTCAGTCATTATTTCTTGAATGTTACCTATTCTCTGTTTTGGGAACTCCTATTCAACCTATTAAACTTCTTCTATTCTCCCCATTTATTAATATTTCCACCATATTTTTCATATCTTTATCCCACAGTGCTCATTTTCTCTGTGCTCAGAGATTGGACTCAGTGGATGGTTTTTAAACTAATTTAAAGAACCTGTTTTACCCATCTACTGAGGTACTTTTAAAATTATTATATCTTAGAGGTCCAAAGCATGATTTGTTTTTGTTTTTATAAACCCTACTTAGGACTTTCTAAACTACCTCCTCTTTTTCCACAGTGTCTTTTTTCTTCTCTTAGCATTTAAATTTATTTTTTGTGTTTATTTAACTATCTTTAAAAAATATCTTTAGTCTCTAAGATTGTTCTATGTTTATAATAACATAATTTTTAGAGCTCTAATTCTTTTGTTTTTGTGTCTGTTGATTCTTGCTCATTGCTTTCTTATGGATTTTTTAATTGTCATCTCCAGTCAGGCTTTGCTATCAGAATCCTATATAGCTTTGGGTCAGGGAGTGTTCCTCTGGGATGGGGCTGTGACAAAAGGACTCAGGAGCCAATCTGAAGAGGCTTCCACTGGACAGAGACTGGTACGACAATTCAAACTTCAATAAGAATGATACCTGCAATTGACTGGAATATATCATATATGTTTAAAGCTGTGAGTAAAGACACATTAAAATAACTGTATTAGTCACCTTTGGAAGATGCTCTTTCCTGCACACGCCGTATGTAAAGGTAACTGAAGAGTTGATAAGAAGAGTCTTTTTATAAAAGAATTTCTCAGCTAATAGATGAAATTACACAATAAGAAATCACCATCTTGCAACTTCTAGATGTAGTCAGTGATCATCAATGGCTGTGAATGCCACAGAGAGAGATTCTAAGCAAGACAAAGTGTGCTTTCAAATAGGGAAAATCCCATTGTAACCACTGTAACCCTTTAACTCATACTTAAGAGCCATGAAGTTTCAAGTCTTGAATGGGAGAATATGGTTTTAAGCATTTGAACATGTGGGTAGACCATTAATCTTGCTTTCTATTGAGTTACCAATATAAAAACAAAACAGAAAAAGGGAATCCTTGAGATTAAATCATTTTCCTATTAACATATGGCTACACAATTCAAAAATGCAGGGCAGGGCAAAGGTAGGTTTACAGTTGTTCATATGGAAAATAAAATAAAAATTGCCCAGCCTATGTGGCTCAATGGCTGAGCCTTGACTTATGAACCAGGAGGTCACTGTTCAATTCTTGGTCAGGGTGCATGCCCGGGTTACAGGCTCCATCCCCAGTAGGGAGCAGGAGGCAGGCAGGCAATCAATGATTCTCTCTCATCACTGATATTTCTATCTCTCCCTCTCCCTTCCTCTCTCTGAAATCAATAAAAACATATTTTAAAAAAGGAAAATAAAACAATAATTAATAAATAATAATACAAGAATAAACTCTGTGTGTTTTGCATACTCACAACTGTAAACCTACTTTTGCCCCACCCTGTATATATCTTGTATTCTGAAGGTCCAATTATTTGGGTGCAGCGGAAATCTCAATGTCTTTCCCTTATGTGCTTCACAGGTAACAACTTATGCCTACCCATTGAGTGACCACAGAGGACTCAACGCCAGTTAGAAGGCAGCTTCCTATATTCACTGACTCTGACCCTAGGTATATAAGCTTAGCCTTACACAATCTCATATAGAAAATAATTTCAGCCCGGCCGGGCGTGGCTCAGTGGTTGAGCGTCGACCTAGGATCCAGGTGATCGGGGTTCGATTCCCAGTCAGGGCACATGCCCGGGGTGCGGGCTCGATCAATGACTCTCTCATCATTGATGTTTCTATCTCTCTCCCCTCCTTTCCTCTCTCTGAAATTAATAAAGATACGTTAAAAAAGGAAAGAAAGAGAATACGTTCAGAAAGCTTTAAAACACCCACAAACATCAGTGGGATGTAGTTGCTGTAGAAGTCAAATGATTGCCTCCAAACTGCCCGTGTACCCCATACCCCAGCACAGTGTAACAATAGTAGTTTATCACTCATAGTCATGAGGGACACTCAGAGCTACAGCTGGGAAGCAGCCAGGCCCTTGGTGAGAAACAAAATCAGGCATTTCAAGAGAGAATCCCCTAGAAAAGCACATTGCAAATGTCCTTTTCTCATTATTGGTATTATAAGCTTTGTTAGTTCCTTTCTATTAACGATGTGGGGAACTAAGTATTTTCATCAAAAGTCCTAATTTTGAATCCTCTTTGCCATTTGTTTCTGGTACATTGAATTCCTGGGTCCTTTTGTGGAAAGGCTGAGATGAAAGGCAAAATGTCACCACCTGAATGGAAATCAAGCATGAGGACTTATTACAGACTCAGGTGAACTGAAAATAGAATAAACAGTCATTGTAGCCAAACAGGAAACCACTAATTAGATTTTGAGCTCAGCATAAATGCCTCCTAAATTGCATGTTAATAGAGGAACTCACTGTATATTGATTTATTTTTCTTGAATCAAAGGATGCACTGGCTAGATTGTCCCCAGAGGTTTGATTGAGCTGAGCATCCTCCATCCAGCAATAGTTATATTGAAATGCAAATAACATGGTGGGCCATCATTTGTGTCTCTAGTGTTTGGAAACTGGTCCTTCTAAATTATTATTTTTTTTTTCTTCTCTTAGCCTTAGGAAAATGTCAAAAGTGGCCAGAATTCATTCCCAGGTCAGACAAACAAATACATCTATATTAATTAAACACAAACCAGGTCCATAAGTTTAAGTCCCTGTATCAGTCTGACATCACACAGCCCTCAGCAAGGATGTGGAGTCGACAAGCCTTAGGGCTGGCAACAGGTGGCTGGAAGCATGACCTGCTTTTGACAATTGTATTATATCAGGGGAGAAGCAGGAAGGTTCAGAAGAGAGCGAAACAAGCATAAATAAAGATGGACAGTGAGGAACTATTTGCTTGGTAGTGTGGGAAAGGAACAAGCTTTACTCTCAAGTTTCTCCTGGCTGGTCTAGAAATTAAATGGACAGGAGACAGGTTAGCAAGAGAAAAATAACCAAATTTAATACATACACGTGTATAAGAGCCCCACATACATGAGAGAGTCAGAGACCCCACATGCAGGAGAGGTTCAGAGATAGAAAGGGGGATTGAGGTAGCTAGGAATGAGGTAATGCACCTGGAGGCTTCAAAGAGTCCTTGTAGGATGACAGGAAAAGACAGAATAGATGGTGAAGAGAGTGAATAGAAGGTTGTCCTTCCCTAGAGATAAGTCAAAAGAGGTCATCTCTGGCAATCTCTTATTATGGACAAGGCCCCTGACTCAAGTTCTCCTAGTTAAAGGGAGGGGCAGAAGTTTCTCTTGAGCCTATGGCTAAAGTTGCCTTTCGCTCAAGACAATCTGCATGACACAGAGGCACATCTTGGGGTGACCCATTCTGGACCACACCTGAAGCTTTAGGGAAAACATTTTTAGATAGAACTTACCCAGTGAACCCTTGTCTCTGACAACCACCCTTTCCTCGGTGTGTTTGTGATCCATTCTTCTTCCAAGCTCAAGGCTTCTAATTTCATTTTTCTTCCTAATTTTATTGTCTTGCCTTATAATCAGGTTCTGCAAAGGATCTTTGTAGGGAATAACTAAGTTAACTCCATGCAGATTTCTAGGTTGAATTAGGCAGCACATTGAAGTAGCCTCCAGAAAATTAAATTACTAGTGTGTTATTGCATATTTATATCATCGACACCACTCTCATAATTTATAAACTTAATTTTATTAAATCTCCTAAAATGAACTTCTAATAATTATTGTTTCAGAGGATTCCTGGTATTATTATATAATTTTATATGTATATGATTTTCCTGGGGATTTCTGGCTATTATAAAGACCCTTGGTTTCCTCACCTTTAAAACTAAACAGTAATACTAAACTTTCAAAGACTAGATACAATATAATGTTTGTCACTAATGTGTGCTTAAGAAATGGTAGCTAATATTACTGATAGCTCAGCTTAGTCTATTATATCTAAACTCCCTAAATAACCCAAAATAAAAACTTGTACTCTGACAAACCCATGACTAGCCTGGGAAGATAATGGGAACTTAAAATTTTAATTTTAAGAGCCTTTAAATACTTGAGAGAATAAATAAAGTAAAAAACTTCATATTTCTCTTTTTCTTAACCATAATATACCAAGTAGAACGGTCCTTAAGGGCCTGTAGGTTCTCACTCTCTAAGTGGGCTTGGAAGAAAAAAGGTCACTAACAGAATGGCCCTGGCAGAGGAAGAAGTGCTCACAGAGTGAGGAACTTAGGGCCAATAAGGAGTGAATGGCTCCATCCTGCCTCGGCTCTATAGAGAGGTGGTAAAGCGTGTGTGTGGCCTGTGAACTCCCTGCCTGCCTTGGAACCTGGGCCCTGTCACTTCCTAGCTGTGTGTTCTTGCCCAAGTCACTTAATAGTGCTGCACCTTTGTTTCCTCATCTCTAAACTGGAGACAAAAATAACACTTATATTGCCTGGCATGTAAGACTAAAATGTTTCCAAGTGCCATTCTAAGTTCTTTATATGTACATGTACAAATTTTCTTAATTCTTATAACAGTCCTAGGAGCTAACACCATTTTACAGCTAAAGAAACCAAGGTACAGAGAGGTTGAGTGATTCTGCGCCCTCCACCCCTGGATCCCATAGCTGGTCAATTGCAGGCCCAGGGATCAAACCCAGACAGTCTGGATCCACAACTCTCTCTTCATCTACTACCTTATGCGGCTCCTTGCAACAAACAGGAGCGATTATTATTACCAACGCCACTGCTCCTACAGAAGAAGATGTAATTGCTTGTTCAAACTCCACAGAACTGAAGGCATTGAACAAACACCCACTGAGTTTGGAACACTATGTCAGGCATGGCTCTAAAACTCTGTCCCTCCCCTCAGTAACTTCTATTCTATTTGGGGAGATAAGATATACATAAGCAGTGAGGCCAGAATTTGCTCACTACTTATCAGATGTGTGAAGGAAGAAGGGGAGGAAGAGAGGAGAGAGAGAGAACACTGTCAGCCTTATTTTCTATAACTTAACTCACCTTGCTGTCAAGCACTTACCTTACTAATGTGAGGGGTGGGGTATGTGGGAGGAGGGAGTTAGAAAATGGAAAATCCAGGTGAAGCTATGCTTCCTCCCCTTGTTTCCTTCCAGTTCCTGCTGTCTCTGCTGTTGATGGGTCCATGACTGGCGATCGCTGGGTCTTTTCCTCACTAAAGTTGAAAACTGATGCCTTGCTCACTGGCATGGTCCCACCCTGGATCTCACTGGGGCGACTGGTCCTCTAAGGCACCTGCAACTGCTCTGAGGTACCCGGCCTGGGGGCCTGCCCTGCCCTCTGCTGGAGTATCTCATCACCTCTGACTGTTGTGAACACCCCCATTGGACTTCTGAGCACATCAGCCAGCATCTCCCAAGTGCCCTGAGTCGGAGGGCCCCATATACCTTCTGGATGCCCTAGGGAA
The DNA here is from genome assembly GCF_054644295.1 of Miniopterus natalensis. Classification (NCBI taxonomy): domain Eukaryota; kingdom Metazoa; phylum Chordata; class Mammalia; order Chiroptera; family Miniopteridae; genus Miniopterus; species Miniopterus natalensis. The sequence goes on from NC_142091.1 coordinate 32,283,719, forward strand.
CAGACAATAGAAAACGAAGGCTTCATGTCTTAGGCACTTTTTTTTAGTAAAATCTACCTAACATCTGGGCACCTTGCAGGCAGGGGTGCCATGACAAATTCTCGGCTTCTTTATGGGGTTTACAATGTCTTGGGGCCATGTATGAAGAAAGCAGGGCACCAGATCATTTGTTTTCTGTCTTTATGCTTTCATCATCCTGTCCACTGGTCCATCACCCTCCTCAATATCCGACCCCAGAGAGAGGGAGGGAAGGTCATTTGCACCTGAACTTTGCCTCCCTTCTTTTGTTCACCTCTTCCACCCAGTACCAGAGGTCTTCCAATTTCCTTTTCCCTCTAGAAAGGGACATTGCCTCCTCCTTTTCTCATGTCAGCCTTCTGGTCTAATTAGAGTAGAGAAAACATAATGGGAAAAGAAACAGCACTAACAAGAAGTGAAAATGCAAAAGAGTTATTTTGAAAATATTATCTTTGTTTCATGCACTAAAGATTAAGCTGTCCTGGGGGTTATGTTAACCACTTGCTAAGGTGCAATAAGAGTTCAGAGGAGTTCAAGGGAAAAGCAACCATCAAAGAGCTAAGGTAGTCTAGGAAGTCTGCATGAAACTGATGGGCTTCAAGCTGAGTTTTGAAAACTCCATATTCCTTGGACAAGCAGGAAAAAGTGAAGTTGGCATCTTAGGAAGGAAAAGCCAGGTGAGCAATGGCATGGCAACTGTAAGGGTCCCTGGGCACACCAGTTTGGATAGAGCAAAGGTTTATTTAGAGGAATGGCACAAGACAAGGTGAGAGAGGACACTAATGGCCAGATGATGTGGACTTTGAATGCCAGACTGGTCCTGTGACAGACGTTACCTTTTTTATCCTTACAAAACTCTCTTAGGTAGGCAATTCCTGTACCCCTATTTTGCAGATGGAAACACAGAAGTTCCAAGAATTTAAGGCCAAAGAGCCAGTTAGCTACAAAATCTGTCTTCACGTCTGAATCTTCATATAGGTAAAATAAAGTTATATTTGATGGCCAATACTTTCACCTTCCCCCATGATGCCTTGATGAGGAGAGGTTGGTATCCAAATACTAGAGTCATTTCCAACCTCTCACCAACACACACACACACACACACACACACACACACACAGTTTCTCTAAGGTCAGCATAGATGATTTGTGCAGCTTAAACTCTCATCTATGAAATATAGGCACAATAGATATCGTTGGCACTGACAATTGAATTTTCTCCTTGATCTCTCCACAGGATGCAGTTTACCAAGCAAAGCCCTTGTCTGTATTCCATGGACAAGGAATACATGACCATGAAAGGCACAATCATGTACTGTTGCTGTTACAAGCTCTATTCCATTTACTTTGAAATGTCGTCAAAAATTGCTTCTGTCAGAGTGCAGGCCTTGGAAATGAGAAAGGTCTATTGGGATGTTGCTGGAGCTGATGGGCAATCATTGCTGTAGGCTATGGGTGGAAACCAGGCAAAGCAGAGAGCCCAACACAGAGAGAGCCTTTAGACAGAATAAATATAAGGATGTGAGGGAGCTAACAGGCAGGAATGGGGGTTAAAGTGCTAAACATTCCTCCCAACCTCCACCCCAGGCTCCCAACTCTTCTTATGATAAATAAGGCTCTCAAAGCAGTTCACTCTGTGCTCGGTGTCTCCAATAGGGAAACCGATAAGGTCGAGGCAACCTTGAAATCTTGACACTCTAAATTTCCCTCAACCTAATTGCAGTGACTTCATCGCAATTAGGTTAAGTGTACAATCCACTTTCGATCCTAATCAATCTCTAGCCTAGAGGTGTGGATTTTTGGATTCACATTTCTATCATTTCCTTTTTAGTACCTATTTTTAGCTTTTTTCTCCACAACTTCTGTCAGAAAATGGGGCAGCATTTTCAACTGACTCTGTAGCTTAATGGCCTCCATTTCTCTCCCTCCCTCTCTTCTTTTTTAAAGCCCATTTGCTTATATCACGTAATTATGGCTATATAAATAGTCCTTGCTTCTCTAAAGTCATGCACCAATGCATTTGAGACAATGAGCAACGTGTATTAAATGTCAGTGCTTTTTAACAAATATTCGCCACAGAGACAGCCATCCTGGTCATAGGTGCCTATGGGGAGGCCAGGACACGTACTTGGAGCTCCCCCCAGCTCTCAAATTCTATCAGGCAGGCCAGTCTTATCTGGGTTTTACAGGAGTGCTGTCTCAGCGTTTGTTTGCCTTGTTTTAGTCACTGGACTTTGGTGCAAAATAAGACCCTTTCCAGTCCTTGGCCCCAAAGAGAGTCTGTCTGTTCACATGTGTGTACAGCCATGTTATTGCTTTTTCTTAACTTCTGAGCATTTTGTTTAATTTCTACACCTTGAATTTTGCACCACTTCCTCCTGCACAGATGGTCATCAGAACACATTTTTATTTTCCCACACCTTTGGACCTTTACATATTGCTCTCTCTGCCTAAGACACGCTGTCCTCGAAAATATTTCCTGGAAAGCCTTCCCTAAGTAGCCCCAGTGGAGTACAAATGCTTCTTTGTCTGCGCTCTCATTGCACTTTATACATATGACTAATCTTTAGGGCAATCTGCACACTGGATCAGAGCCGCTTATTTGCAAATCTGTTTCAAGAGACACTGAGGTGCTCGAGAAAAGGGATTATATTAGTTGGCGTCTCCAGAGAAGTAGAACCAATAAGATAAATATGTATATATTTAAGAAATATATATTTTTAAGAAATATATATATTATTATTATTTTTAAAGAAATTGGCTCATATGATTGTGGAGGCTTGGTGAATCCAAAATCTGATAAGGAAGGCTGACAGGCTGGAGACTCAGGAAAGAGTTGCAGTTCAAGTCCAAAGGCAATCTGCTATAGAATCAGGAAAAGCCAATGTTGCAGATGAAGTCTGAAGGCAGTCTGCCAGCAAATTCCCCTTGCTCAGAGGAAGAGGGCAGGTTTTTGTTCTATTCAGTCCTTCAACTGATTGAAAGAGGCCCACCTACATTATGGAGGGCAATCTGCTTTACTCAAAGTACATCAATTTAAATGTAAATGCCATGCAAAAGCACTCTCGCAGAAACATCTGGAATAATGTTTGACCAAATATCTAGGCACAAAGGCCCAGACAAGTTGACCCATAAAATTAACCATCTCAAGGACTCTGTCTCATTTGTCTTTTTGACATCCTGAGCACCCAGCAAAGGCTTAATAGCCAAGATATTTTTTGAATGATTGATGTCTAGTGAATAGAGAAGCAACTTTTTAAAAGACATGAAACATCCAGTTCAGTATGACCCAGGCATTTTCTTTTTGACTTACTAGTATAATTACAAAAATCTCTTAAACAGTGGCAGTGTTTTATTTAGAGATTGGTAAATAATCTTGACCTGTAGGCAAAAATGTTAGGAACAAATACTGTGAAGATAAAATAAGTCTGCATCCAGGGATGAGAAAGGATACGTCATGGCCATCCCTAAAGCTGAGATCATGTGACTTTTCCTCTTATGGCCCTTCTCCTTCACTGGGCGCCTGAGTAGGAATAGAAATACATCCAGCAAACACCTTTAAACTAATCCCTGGGCACAGACTGCACCTACTCTGCCATCCCTGTTGCTCTTAAGCCACATGAACCGCAGGTTGTAGCTAATGGAGTTCAGGGCTTTGTCCAATAAATCTAGGGAAGCCACTTCCCCATTTTCCCATCCTTTGGTCTGTATTTGACTCTTCAAACTTTGCATGTGGCCCCTGATGCCAGGGTGAGAAAAGAGGGAGTTGGCTGTGCCACTATAAATTTTACTAAGATTATACTTAAAAGTAATAGAATGTCCTTAAAAGACCTGTAATGGTTTAACAGAGAGACACTTGAGGGCATTCTATCTAACCAGTAATGGAGGAAAATGCTCCTGGAGTTGCTTGGGGGCTTTATTTATTTGATTTATTCATACTTTTTAAATGGAACTGGTGAGCTGAGCTCTTACCTTGGGACTCGTTTTTGTGATTTTGATATGTCCCCATAATTTTCAAGAAGAGTGAAGAGTCTGAGCACTTATTTATTCATTCAAAACCCACTTACCAAGGCCCTGTGCTAAGCCACAAAGATGAGGAAGACCCAGTTCTTGCCTTCAAAGCCCAGAGGGTGGAGGCAGCCCTATTCTAATGGTTTTAGCGGCATTATCTATGATAACAAAAAACTGGGAACCAACCAAATGTATCCATCCATCAAAGAGAGAATAGAAAAGTAACTATGGAGTAGGTCCATAATCCCTAAACGTTGGAAATTGAAAGTCACTTCATAATTATTTGGCAAGAGACCCTGACATAAATTAACATGAAGCTAGTTAGTTCTTTATTATTTCACTTAGAGTGAATATTCCCTACATTTTAACCAGAAATATTCAATATTCATGTGTCTGATTACAAATGCTTCTATAAGTCTCTAATGGGGGTGTTATGTAATTGATGGAATTACATAATATTCATATCCTATTACCTTTATAAAAACAAGCAAAAAAGGCTATGGCCCCAGGGAATTTTACTACAGCCTTGAGGACCTGTACACTCATACAGTGGGGTTCCACCAGCAATGAAAATGAACGGGTTATAGTTATACATATCAACATGGATGAAGCCCAAAAATATGTTGAATGAAAAGACAGCAAGTCACAGAAGAAAATATTCAGCATGATACATGCTTCCTAAAGTTCAAATTCTAATAAACTTTACACTATATTGCTTAGCACATTTTACCAGCAACTAAAATTGTAACTAAAAGCAAAGGAATCATAAACACAGGTTGAGTGGTGGCTCTCTTTAGGGGAGGGATCCACAGTTTAAAAGTGATAGAGCAGGTGGCACATTGGCAGCGCTCTGGCACAAACGCTTGCTGAAGCCTCTGCAGGCCAGGTAAGAGGGCAAGAGGAGAGAGCCAGCGGAGGTGGAAGATGAAGTGACTGGCTGGAGCTCTACTAACTGGGAGGCTGCTGCAGTCCTCATACAATGACTTCTTTGCAAAATTGTAATGTGGAACCTGTGTCTAACAAGACTATTGACACAGTTTTCCAGGTTTTTCTTTTCCTTTGCCAGAGATTTAACCTCACATTTCCTGATTACACAAAATGAGTTGGTTCAGATAGGCGCTGCCAATAGAGGACGGGCTGAAAATAAAGGCTGCAGTTGTATGGGGTCCTCTGATGAGAAAGGATGCAATTGATTATCTCCACGTGACAGGAAGTCAAGGTATAAGTGATTCATCTCTAAGTTTGTAATTCTGATTTTATGAGCATTTCAAACATTTTATAAAAGTTGTAAATGAGCATGCAAACCAACTTGATATTCAGAACAGTTAGCCTCATTAAAAACTAATCACAGTTTCTACTCAGGGTCCCCTACCTCCTTCTACTTTTGCACACAGAAGCTGCCCTATTAAATCTGACTGTAGATTAAGGGTGAGCCTGAGGATGGAATTGCAAACTTCTTAAATGTCATAAGTTTTGCAGTCATGGCAGTGCTTTCAGTAGTACTTGGGGAAGATATAGTCATGATTAGGAACAGTGTATGATGAAAAATAATATTTATCACATGGTTGTAATAGTAACTCACTGAAGATTTTTATCCATCCATCCACCCATCCACTCACTCTTTCCTTAGACAATATTCCAGGCACTGTACTAGACATTGGAGGTTAGAAAGTTAAATATGGTCCTTGCCGTTAAAAGAGCTCCTGTTAGAAAGAGATACAAACATGAGAGTAGATTATTATAAGCACTATATAAGTGCTGCGATGGAGTGAACACAAGGGCCCCTAGACAACTCTATAGAATAAATAGACAATTTATTTATAGAATAAAATTTCCCTGATGCTCCCTGGAGATGTACATTAGAAGGACTGCAGATGCTGTTGAGATACAAGGAAGGGTTGGGCAAGGACAGAGAAGGCTGCATTAGAAGGGATATCAACCTGAGTTTCAGAGAATGTGAAAAAGGAAATAGATATGCATAAAGGTACAGCTTTGTAGTAGCTGTTGTTGCTGTTTCCATCACCATGTATCCCCTCTATGCCCTCTTCCACCCCCACTCTCACGATTACCTCTATGTTGTCCATGTCCATGAGTTCTCTTTTTTCTTTTTTGCTCAACTCACCACCAAATATGTTTTTTTATTGATTTGAGAGAGAGAAGGAGGGAGGGAGGGAGGGAGGGAGGGAGGGAGGGAGGGAGGGAGGGAGGGAGGGAGGGAGGGAGGGAGGGAGAAACAAACATCAATGTGAAAGAGAAACATCCATCCGTTACCTCCTGTACACACCCTGACCAGTGTCCTTACCGGGAATCGAACTGGTGACCCCTTGGTTCACAAGATGATGCTCAATCAGCTGAGCCACATCAGCCAGGGCTGCAAATTCTACTTTTGACAGGAGGAAATGCCACAAGGTCCAACAGAACAACTATATGTAAATATCCTGAGGAATCTAGAATTTGAAAGTCTATGAGGGAACAAACACATTTAAAGAATAATAAAAGTAGTTCTATAACTTGATTGCCCTGAAGAGGGCACTTTATAAGTAACATCTCAGTGAAACCTTGCAAAAACCATGAGTGGTATATATAGGCATAGCAACTGAGACTCAAAGCAGTGAATTTACCTGCCCAAAGCCACAAAGACAATAAGAGGAGGACCTAATTTTGTTTGATCCCAAAGCTTTGCTCTTGAGGAAATGAATTTAAAATGGTAAATCTTTACAAAATCACATAAAATTCTCCCTGTCCCAGATCTCTCCAATCATAGATTTGCAGGATAATCTAATTCACTCTATCACTTCTCATGACCCAATGAATGACCCACTTCTCCCGTAGATGTAATAAGAGTAAAGCCATAGTCTTGAACCTGTATCCTTTTAGACATTTATCTTAAGTAACGCACTTTTTTTTACTATTCCCAGGAGTCTCCTTTATTTTTATTATTATTTTTAATTTAATTTTAAAATTACAGTTTACATTCAGTATTATTTTGTATTAGTTTCAGGTATAGAGCACAGTGGTTATACACTCACATACTTTACAAAGTGTAGCCCCTGATATTACCAGTGCCTATCTGTCACCATAGAGAGTTATTGCAATATTACTGACTATATTCCCTTTGCTATATCAAGTGATGCACATTTTTGAGAAACATTTCCAGCACGTCCTTACAGGTATAAATCATCTGTATAACTTCCAAAGAAACCACCAGACAATAACTCTGGCTTCAGTAAAAATAATTAGAAGTTATTGTATGTAGCAAATTTTATTACTAGTGAGAATTACACAAGTATATCTCACTTTCTCTAATATACAACAACCAAAGCCTAGAAGGGACAGTGTTCAACAACTCAAAGGAATAAATAAACAACATTGATATTGAGCCACAAGAACCCCTGGCATAAACAACAAGAATAAGCCTTCACTTTCTTTTTTAAAAACCTTCAACCATTGTTTCAGCAAAGCATTTCTGAGTCATAGACTTGAATAAAAAGATATCCTTCTGTATTAGTAGAAGTTCTCCAGAGAAACAGAACCAATAGAATGGAAAGAGAAAGAAAGATTTATTTTAAGGAATTGGCTCACACGATTGTGGAGGCTGCAAGTTCAAACTCTGCAGGACAGGCTGGCAGGCTGGAGACTCTGGGAAGCGCTGATATTGCCTTCCTGTGTATGAAGGCCATCTGGGACTTGTTTTTTCTCTTAAGGCCTTCAATTGATTGAACGAGGCCCACCCACATTGTGGAGGGCAATCTTCTGTGCTCAGATTCTACTGATTTAAATGTTAATCATATCTAAAAAAATATCTTCACAGCAACATCTAGATAGGTGTTTGACCAAGCCACTAAGTACTAGAGTCTAGTCAAGCTGACACAAAAAATTAACCATCACATCTCCCATATCCCAAATCTCGGTAAATGGCAGCACCATGCACCCAACTGTCCAAGTAAGCAACACAGAATCTTCTAGATCTTTCTCTTCCCTCACCCCACATACCCAAGTCTCAAAAATACTAACTCTCAAATATTTCTGGACTTAGTTCCTTCCTCTTCACCTCAGGCCTACTGCCAAGCCATTGTCTCTTACCTGATTTATTTAAATGACCCCCTAACAGGTCTGCTGTTGTCTTCATTTTACATTTCAAGTCTTTTAAATTCATTTCCCATCTTAAAACACTTCAGTGATTCATTCATTGTTTTTAGATAAAATCCAAGCTCCCTAAAGCATGGCCTGCAGGCCCTTTATGATCTGACCCAGGCCTGCCTCTCCAGCTTCATTTCCAGCCACCTACCTTATTCATCCCGCACCTCAACAGCTACCTGCAGATGCCAAACACCCCATGACTTTCTCCTATTTCAGTGACAGTTCACGTGCCGCCCCCTCCACTGGGAATGTCTCGTCCATCTGGCAAATGCCTGCTACTCTATCATAACGTCCCAAATGTTCCTTCTTTCCTGATCATGCCCACCTTTGCCACCCACGTCTCATACCTTTTTTTTTTCCTGAGTTCCCATGGTACTTGGTTCACGCCTCTGTCGACCACAGTTTCGGCACAATTTGAAAATGTATCTACGTACATGTTTGTCACTACCACTAGATAGGATCTTGTTAAAGGTTTAGATTTTTCCCTTCACTCATTTTTGCACCCTCAGTTCAAAAGACAAAGGCTAGTACGGCGCTCATCACTTAGCAGTAACATCCCAAAATGTTTGCAATGGCCTTTACTTTTTTGTAAACATGTTCTTCTAGTCTTAAGCTCCTTAAGGAAAATAACTGTGTCTGTTTGGTTTACCTGGTGCCTGGCATAGTGTCTGGCATATAGGAAATATCTAATAAAAGTTTGTCAAATGAGTGAGCATCTTAGCCATTAAATTCAATCATCTAAACCTCAAATATTCTCTCAATTTTTCTTGTACTAATGTCTTCAGCTAGGTAGAAAGGCTCTTGCTGGCAGGGACAAGTCTTCTTCTTTTTTATTGTTCTTTCTCCTCTCTGCCCCCACCCATCCTAAGACATAGCACAGTAGCAGGTACATGCGCTAGGGACTAGTTATTATTTGTTGATTACTGGATGAATATGTTCTACACTTGTATTCTTTTCCCTGAATTAGAGTTTGCTCATATCAAAACGCATCCCTGAGCCTGTTGCAACGAATTGTGAAAAATCAGGCTGAGATAATATATCTAACAAAGTAAACTCTGGCCAGGAGACATGGGGTGCCTGTCTCTCATGAATAATCTGTACACATCGCAGGAAAGTGTACACCCATACTCTCCAGGATGATTATATTTCATCCATTTGCTCGATTACTCAGATGAAGGATGAGGGCAGGAAAAATCAGAGGGTGGAAAGCTTATGCTAAAGAAGAGAGCTCCATGTAGGTACCTTGGGACTAAAAGGGAGCCAGAGATAACTGGAGTTAAGTCAAGAGAAGTTGAGGCTTCATCTAGAACCAAAAGGCAACAGCTCATCCTGAGCCAACCAACTTGCTAGGACTTCTTGGGCAAGCAGCACCTGGAAGGTGATAAGCCCTTTATATTAAGAGCATTTGACCAGAGTTCTGGGCATCCCAGCCACACCCCAGCCATACCCCAGATATGGGAAGGCCTGGACCCCCATATCTTTTTCCCATCTCGACTCCTCAGCTTTCTATTCTTTTTTATTGTACCTTCTGTCTCTAAGCCCAGGATGAATAGGTTTTACATCTGTGTATTATTGGTCTCCCCTCTCAGCAGGTTCCCAGACAGTTCTCTTGCCAAGGGGATCTTCCCAGCTCCCTTTGTCTTGACTGTCAAAGGTAGAGCTCAGTTATTCCCTAAAGGTTGTTGTTTGTTTCTTTTTAAAGAGTTAACTACATCTTTGCAAGACATTTCTCAAATAGAGTTACAAATAGAGAGCCTGGGCTTGTTCAGCCTCACACAATCTTAGAATATTTGTGAGTATTCCAGGATCTCTTCTCCATGGACTACCAGCGCAACCACAGTAAGGCAGAGAGCAAGAGAATGAAAATCAATCTAAAGAAAACTGCTATGGCTACTTGCTCTGTACAGCAGGACATAGGCTGGATTGCTACCCACTCCCAAGAACTTTACATGACCTTAGAAACACTTTGAAGTCCACCTTTCAATGATGTATGAAGTACCAATGCAATGACGTATGGTACTAATTACAGCCCATAGGTCCCTTCAAGCCAACAAATATGCATAGTTTAATATCTTCATTTCTTTCCATTTATCCCACAATACACATTAATGTGACCTGAAGACAAGTTTCTTAAAAAGACCACCCTGCTCTCCATAAGAGAGTTTTAAAAACTTGAGCAGTTACTATAATCCTCGGCAAACACCATCTACCTTAGGGCTCTTGAATGTAAGATGAGGTTCCCAGATAAGGCTGAAAGCCAGGGACAGCCTGCAAGCCACACAGATTAACAGACATCCAATGGATGCTCCCTCCCTACTGTTTAGATCACAGCCTCGAGTGTCTGACCTTCCAGCTCCCCAGTTTCTGGTGCTAAATCACAGTCCCTTAGAAAATCAGCAGGCTGAGAGGCATTAATCATTTCTCTTCTCACAGATAAAATGTTATCTCTACTGATCCTGGGCAGGAAGCTCTCTCAGAAATGATCTGTATTCTAAGGTGACCTCCTTTCAATCTTCCCACCTCATAGAAATATCTTTCCATCCAGGGTTCCAGCCTGCATCCAGGGCACTTCTCCTCATGATTTATTCTGGCACTCAGACATCTTAGAAGTCATGTAATTCACCCCCAACTTTGTACATAGAAAGAAAACTGAGGCTCAGAGAGGGGATAGGCATGACCAAGGGGCAGAGTGGTCAGGGACTGATTCAAGTTCTGGATTCCTGTCCAGCTCCCTGTTCCACCAGACAAAAGGCAACCACCAATAGAATGCCCTAGAAGCCACTGGATAGTTTAGTCTTAAGAGATATCCCTTTAAGGATCTCCCTCTTCTGTGCTATGTGATCCTGAGTGGTTTATTTACCTTGCTCCTTGGTGTGGTTCCAGACCAGCAGCCTTGGCGATACCAGGGAAATGTAGAATCTCAAGCCCCACATCAGACCTACTGAATCAGAATCTAATTTTAACAAGATCCTCAGCTGATAGATATATATATTAAAGTTTGAGGAACAATGACTTCAGTTACCTGAGTCTCAATTTCTTCATCTGTTAAGTGTGATAATAGTACCTACACCTTGTGAGATTGCTCCAAAAATTAACAGTGAGGTATCTTGAAAGCAATAAGATGCCTTGATTTCAAAGCTCAGAGATTGTCTTCAAGGAGCTTTCAAGCTCAGCCTCTGGCAGAACTAAAAAAAATGAAATCTCGTACACTGCTTCAACTGAATCCATATATCTTATAACTTATGGTAATGACTACAGCAGGAACTAGAAAATAATTCAAACTAAGAAACAACATATTTGATTATTGGCTCTTGGGTGAGACTGCCTGGGTTTGCTCATTTCCTAGAGAGGCAACCTTGAGGCAACATTTATCTCCATTAACACCAGTTTTGCATCTGTAAATCGAGGATAATAATACATCATGGGATGATGAGAATCCAGTGAGATAATCCATGTGAAGCACTTAGAACAGAGGCTGACACATGGAACATCTCCAAAGAAGGTCAACTCACCATCACCATCTTTGTTATCATCATTCATGGCCTGTCCTCCACTACGTCAATGACCATGACTTGGGAAGATCTCAGCACAAATGCTCCTAATGAGAAACAGGACAGGAGCCTCTCCCTCTTCAATGTGAATAAGTTGAAACCTTCATTTCTTTCCATGAAGATAATCTTACCAGTGGCAAGGAGACTCAGCTTTCTCATTTTTTAAGCCAGACTTCTTACTAGTTCCCTTTGTCCTAGTTAATTAGGTAAAATTTTCTTTTTGCCAAACATTTTGTGGGGAAACACTCAGGATGGTTACCTGCAGCCTACTAGAGGTCTTTTTTGTCTCCTCCAACTGAGCACAAATGATAGCATTTCAGCAGTTGAACAGCTACATCCAGTTCAGAATCACTAATTAGATTTTCACCAAGTTTTTGTACTGTCTGCAATGTGAACTCTCCATAGGGGCTTTGCAGGATTGTAGGTACCTAACTTATCCTCCTGCCCACAAACTTTACAAAAAGAGCAGCCTCCATCTTTCATCAGAACATGTTTCAGAAAAAGAGATTCAATTCAGCTCACATTTTTGTGTGATATACACACTATTGCCTCAGTACAACCCCTAGGAAGTAACTGAGGTCCAGAGACCCTTGATAACTTAGTAAATGATAATTAAAGGGCATTGGTGACTTGCCCCAAGTTGCACAATTGATCTGATGGGATAACATTCAGGTCTTAGAAATTCCAAGGTCACACAGTCACTGTCTCCCAACCCTTAAAGACAGGTTTATTCTTCCCAAAGTTTGACCTAATCTTTCCTGCTATCATCCAAGCCTATTTGCTCTTGTCCTGCTGTCTACAGGGAATCCTTTTTAAGTCTCATTCGCCTTGCCCTTCACACAGATACTTTTTGGGGGAAATTTGTTCAACCCCATTAGTCTTAAAGGCCATCATCTTTGAATGGGAAGAGGTGAATCAAAGTGTAGTATGTTCACTCCCTTGAGAGTTGGGGTAAAGAAAGGGGCAGCTTGTGAATTTTGAGCACCCTGCAATAAATAACAATCTAGGTCTCTGTCTCCAAGCAACAGAGGACACAGGCAGTAATTACAGGCCCTTGCTTTTGTACTGTGCTCAACAATTTTCCAAGCACATCAACATCCTATTGAGCCTTCCAACCATCCCATGAGGAGGGCAGAGCAGGAACTGTGATGCCTCATATGAGGCTCAGAAAGGCTAAATGATTTTTCCAAAGTCACAAACCTAGTGAGCAGCTAGGCTGGGACCAGCTGGAATCAAGACCAGATATTTCTTCCAAGCTTTCTCTCACACATCTTGAGAATGAAATCTCAGAATGGATCATGCCCTAAGCTGTTTTTCAGAAATTCTCTGATGATTAGTTGATGTTTTAATAGGGAGGAGATGACAGTCTACTGAGAACAAGAATGGTACACAAACCCACTATCATGGGAAAGGAAGCCTGGTGTGGGGTCAGATGGAGAAAGAGGAAAGAGAGGAAGGTTTCCAAACATCTTGAACTCCATAGTTTTACTGAAGATGAGATTTGACCATGACAAACCGACCCATTTTCCAGCTCTTATGGCGCTGGTCCTAGACCAGGTCCATGGGGAACAGGGATGTTACGTCCCCAATAGTCAGCACTGTGCTAGCCACTGAGTAAATTCTCACGCAGATCTGATAAACAAATGAATGGATTAACTGTGTGTCCATACTAACTCCTGGTTTTGTCTTTCACAAGGTCATTGCCTTAGCCTTGTTTTCTCCCCTGCATCCTCTCCGATCTCTCTAGCGGGGTCAGTGTCAGGGCTCCTAATCAAGAAGGGCATTACAGCCCAGGGAAGGCCTCACCCTGGCCCAGCACAGAGTGCAGGCAGCTCTGGTCCTAAGACAGCAGTTTTCAGTTGAACTAACCTAAGCAGGTCTATTGCTCATTCCTCTCAGACACATCAGATTTGACATTTCTCCCAGCAGAGGGATTTCTTGTTGCAAAACAAAATGAAATCAATACAGTTTTATTAACCATCCAGTGTAATAAATTTGCCTCAGATGACAGCCTCTAGGCCTGATTCTTACCATTCCAGCCTGAGTCTGAGATACAAAAGGAATGTGTCCAAGCATTATCCACGGCTCCAGCCCTACCCTCCACCCTCCAACCCCCATCCTGAGCACCATCATCCCAACCCCATCTTTTATCACCTCTGCCTGAACTTCTGCACAGTCTCTCTTTTTTTTAATTGTTGACAGTATTACAGATGTCTCCCATTTTCTCCCTTTTTGTCACCCCTCCATCCAACCCTGCCCCACCCCAGGTGCACCGTCTCTTAATCATTGTCCAGGGCTCCAGGCTTTCTCCCCTCCAGCCTTTCTTCACCTGATCTGAGCATTTCCCTCTCCTGTGACATTCAAGATGAACTTCTCCTGATTGATTTCTCATCACTCTTCCCAATCATCCTGTAGATCAAAGGAACCATTCTCCAGGCAGCACATGAACTTCTGCACCTCTGGACCCTTGCTCATGCTAGTTCCTCTGCTCAGAGTGCCCTTCCCTACTCCTTTACCAGAACTCCTACTCATCTTCCAAGGCCCACTTCCTATGGGAGGCCTTCTCTACAGGCCCTGGAAAGAGGCAGTTACTTCCACGCATTCTCAGTATTTTATTTATAGCTTGGTACCTGGGACATTATCTTTTAATTTTCAATTATTTGTCTCTTCCCCCACTTGTAAACTCCTCTAAGGTGGGTATGGAGTGTTATTCAACCTCTAGACACCCTTGAATACCCCATGCTTACCACAGTATCTGTACCAGGCACACAAAAGTGTGTTGACCTGCACCAAAACAACTACTGAGGATTGTCCAAATCTCTGAAGAACTCAGGAGCTATTGGTACAAGCAATTCAGATGTTGCATACTGGTCAGAGCCATTGAAAATTAAGGAACAACCTCCTATAAGTATGCAAATTAGAGCAATATAGCAATATGTTTCAACCTTTTAAATGTGTAGACTCACCCTGCCTGGCGTGGCTCAGCAATTGAGCATCAACCTAGGATCCAGGAGATCACAGTTCAGTTCTCGGTCAGGGCACATGCCCGGGTTGCGGGCTCAATCCCCAGTGGGGGGGGCGTGCAGGAGGCAGCTGATCAATGACTCTCTTGTAATTAATATTTCTATCTCTCTCCCTTTACCTTCCTCTCTCTGAAATTAATAAAGATATATTTTAAAAAATAAATAAATGTGCAAACTCTTTGACTTGGCCATTCTACTTCTAGGAATTCTTCCTGGAAACATTCTCACATACATATACTGAGAAATATCTACAGGGATGTTCAGTGCAGCTTTGTTTATAAGAGCAAAAAAAAAGTTTGGATACAACCTAAGTATCCGTTAATGGGAACACTAGTCAAAAGGAAAATGTTTTACCTATCCCCATGTAATAATACTCAATAATACTCAGTTACTAGCAAAAATGAAAAGACCTAGATGAACTGACTTGGAGAGCTCTCTGAGATGCAAAGCTAAGTGAGAAAAGCATGTTGCAGCACAATGGAAAAGCAATGAATGCACCAAACTATTAACAGTGGTTATCTTTAGGACATGGTATTAAAGAATAATTTCATTCTCAACTGTACAGATTTTCATACATTTATTTCCAGGCAAGCAATTCATTTATAGTGCAATACATGCTTTTTTTTTTCTTTGCTTTTTTTTTAAGCAGAAGCCTCTCCCCCTCAGCTTTCCAACTGTATACTCTGGAAGATGAGCTCAGAGCCATTCAGAGGTTAGAAAAGCCAGAACTTGCTTCTCTGCAGGTGTTCCAGGAGGGAGGCACAACGCTTCCTGCTGCTCCCTCCCAGCTGCCCATCCGGCCCCCTCTCCTTCTGTTGATGCTGGGAGAGGGGGGTTGCAACAGAACAACCCTCCTAGGGTCGGAGGGAGGCAGGTAGGTGGAAGAACTGTGGCGCTGAAAACTGCCTCTGCCTCTGCCCCTCTCTTACCCCTCAAGGCTGTCTTATGGAGATCAGGATGAGCAGGGAAATTAACTGCAGGTACATCAGTTAACTGCAGAAGTAACACCTTCATTTCCAGTGGCATCCCTGGTCCTGGGCAGGGTCTCCCACAGCAGGGAATGCTGCAGACGCGAGGCTGGCCCACGCACGCAGGGCGCAGAGGCAGATGGGGACACAGCTCCTGGGGAAGGGGAAAAGGGCAGAAACAGTTGAACGACTTTCATGAATTGGTAAATTGCCTAATCTAATCTTTCTCTTTGGATGAATGTCCTTTGTCTCTGCTTTAAGTGGTGGAAAAGGGCATGGGGTGAGGCTGCTGCCAGCTCTCTTCTCATTAAATGACAGGCCCCAGGTCTGACATCAGCAGTATTCCAGAAGCCTAAAAACAGGACATTACGGCAAATGAGCCTCTGCCTCTCTCCCGCTGTGTGAACTCTAGGGCAAGAGCTGGGCTGGGAGGGCCTGAAATAAGCATATGCAGTAAATAAAAATAATTCTAGTAATGCTATGTTATTAGTTCTAATGATGCTATTGTTATTAGCTATATAATAGGTTGATAAATATTACCTTTTTACTCTGTTCAGCACTGTGCAAATGCTTGATCTGCATCTCACTTTAAAATAGTCCTATAGTAAATACTATTATTACCCCCATTTTACAAATGAGAATACTAATGCTGTATTAAGTAACTTCCACACCATCCAGTAAGTAGCTACACTGGGACTGGTTTAGTCCCATCTTAGCCACTATACTGCAGTGGTTGGTAGAGCAGAATCTTGGCTTTCATGAAAGATTCACCAATATGAGACCAAGATATTCAGCTGAGCATACACAATTACTTCCCTGTTAAAATCCTATAAAACTTCAGGAAGGATATTTTGGAAAAAAATAATAAACCAATGAGAGGCTGTATAGTACATTGGTTAAGCACATAGCCACTGCAGTCAGGCTCCTAGGTTCAAATCTCACCTCCACCATCTACCAGCTGAGTGACTTTGGGCAAGTTACTTAACCTCTCTGAGCCTCAGTTTCCCTATTTTTAAAATGGGTTGTTTTGGGGATTAAAAGAGTTAATATAGTTAAGTGTGTCAGTTTCCTACTGCTTTAACAAATTACCACCAACTTAATGACTTAAAGCAACACACATTTATTATCTTAAAGTCCTGGAGGTCAGAAGTTCAAAATAGGTCTCAAAAGGGCTCAAAATGGGCTAAAGTCAAGGGCTGTGTTCCTCCTGGAGTGTGTAGGTGAGCATTTGTTCTCTTGCCCTTTCCAGTTTCCAGAGGCCCCTCACATTTCTTGGCTCATAGTCTGGGTTCATCTTCAAAGCCAGAGTCACATCACTTCAACCTCTGCTTTCATTGTCACATCCCTTTGTCTGACTCTAACTCTCCTGCTTCCCTTTCCTTAATGAGGAAAGAGCCTACCTGGATAATCCAGGTAATCTCCCCAACTCAAGATCCTTCATTTAATCATATCTGCATAGCCCCTTTTTGCCATGTAAAGTAACGTATTTACAGGTTCCAGTGACTAGGATATGGAGGCCATTATTCTACCTATCACAGTAAGACTATATAGTTAGTCAGACAGACAGATGATAGATGATAGATGATTAGATAGATAGATATAGATAGATGATAGATAGATATAGACAGATAGATAGATGATAGATAGATAGATAGATAGATAGATAGATAGATAGATAGATAGATATAGATAGATAGATGATAGATAGATGATGATAGATAGATAGATAGATAGATAGATAGATAGATAGATAGATAGATAGATAGATGATAGATAGATGATAGATAGATAGAGTAGAGATAGATGATAGATAGATGATATAGATAGATGATAGATAGATAGACAGACAGACAGACAGACAGACAGACAGACAGACAGACAGATAGATAGATAGATAGATAGATAGATAGATAGATAGATAGATAGATAGATAGATGATAGATAGAGGCAGACATCAGGGTTTGCCCAGTGAGAGTAAGTACTGTGGTGTGACAGGTTAGGAAACAAGCTACCAGCACACATCCTGCCATAGTCATGGAAGCTGAAAGTATAATCTTTACTCAGAGGCTCTCAAACATAAATTGTCAAATGTAAAAGTGAGCACTAATCAAGAATCACCAACATCTGAGGAAAGCAATACCCATGAAGATCAGAAAGAAATTCAACTAATAAGAACTAACACCTAAAGAGTTAGGAAAATAAAACTTACATTCAGTTTAATTACTCTCCTGAGGGAGATTTGAGAAGATATTACTTCCTAGAAAAACACAAGACCTTGAAATAAATAAAATTGGACATTAATAACAATAAGATGAAAAATACATATTTGTTGAGTTGAATATTTTAAAACACTCTTTAAATCATTTTTAGGTTAAAAAGGGAAAATTAAAATTACTAATTATTTTAAAAATAAACAACAATGAAAGTACTAGATAGCAAAACTGTGGAGGGAAATAAACCCCCAAAAAGTAGAAGACAGAAATTAATAAAGTAAAAAAAGAAAACATAAACAACAGGAAAAAAAATAAGCTGATTAATACAATCAAAAGCTGATTCCTTCAGAGGACTAATATAATAACAAATTAACAGGTGCAGTCGGGGGGGGGGCACCAAAAAGTAGCATTAAGCTAAATGGAGACAATATAGATGCAGAGATTATTAAATCATAAGAAAATAATACTTTTTCTAATAAATTTGAAAATCTAGATGAAAGGAATTACTCTGTTAGGAAATACAAATTGTCTAAAACAGTTCAAGGAAAGGTAGATTTCTGAATAAACCACCAATAACCAGGGGAAGATATTGAAAAGGGTATTAAAATACTCCTTTTCAAAAGATGCCAGGTCCAGGTTTTGCTAAGGAGTTCTACCAAAGCTTTAGGTAATAAAGCAAATGCAGCAACAGGGAAGAGCTATAAAATACCTAGGAAAAAAGCTTACTAATATTTTTTTAAAAACCTACGGAATGTGGGGATGAACACCTACCTGTGGGTATCAGAGCAGACAGAAGTCAGGCAGGTAGAACAAAGGCTGCAGGCAGTCATGGCGTGGGAGTCCAGTTCAGACCCCAGATCAGAAACCTGTAGCTGAGAAAGCTAAGTACTTCATCCTAAGTCACAGTGGAAGATGAGACTGGAGTGGTTCGCAGGAAATCTACCCTGGGAGCTCAAACCCCAAGTTCTCAGGGTCTCCTGGATATCTCCAGGGACGTGCTCTGCATGGGCTTCAAAATTCCAGCTATCAAAACCCAAACGGTGTGTACCTTTCATTCTTATCTCTCAAAGAATTATCATCTCAAAATTTAAAAAAAAAAAAAATCTACCGAATGACATAGAAGAAGGTCTAGACACACCATATTTTAAATTGGAAAGCTTAATGTTATAAAGACGTCAATTCTTCCCACATTAATCTGTCAATACAATTCATTTCCAAGGATAATTCCAGCTGAAGTTTTTATGGAATTTTTAAAGAATGAGAAATACACTGAAAATCTTTTCAACTCTCAAGTACTATTTTGCAAAAAGAAACAAAATTATACATATATAATAAGTAAAATATACTTATTACATACCTCATTCTCTGTATGAATGCATCAGGTATGTATTACTTCATGTAACTAATGCAACTCTATAAGACGCCCTCAGTTATAAGAAGCACCATTGATTTCTGTACCACTAAAAAAGGAAAATTTCCACCATTTAATCTACACATCCCAATTTTAGAGCCAATAAAACTAAAAAGAAAACATGTCTTAGAATCAATGAAGGATGACATTACCACATGGTATAGGCATTCAGAGATTTAAGCCAGTTCCCCTCTGTTGGTTTCCCCTGTGCCCTGGCTTGGAAATGTCCTGTGTGGATTATGTTTCCCCCTCCCATTCCCACGCAACACTTAGAGCTGGTTTTGTTTGTTCATTTGTCTTTAATTACCCATGTGCATAAAAACTACACCATGCTTTTCCTACTAGAAGCATCCAATTTACTTGAGTGACTCCAGAAAGGCCATGACCATTTAGAGGACTGGGCTCTCTGTGTTTAAAGGCAATTCTCATGATTCATGTGATGTAAAGACAGGACCTCTCATTCAGCTAGACTATTTCCTGTCTTTCCCGCTTATCGAAAACATCTCAGGGTTTGGGGGAGACTGAATGGGAACACTTGACAAGAAAAGCAGTATTCCTGAGTAGAAAGAACATGTAATAGAGACGCAGAGGCCTTGTTTCCTTAGCAGAAAAAGCACTAAATAGAGACCCAGAGGCCTCATTCTAGCTGTGATCTTCTGTCTGGTCCACCAGGATTGGTGACAGCCTGTGAGGAGCAGCAGCTACAGCCTCCCTCCTAGAGGACCTCTGCTCCAAGCCCCATGCTACAATGAGGAAACTGAGGCCCTGACAAAGAAAGTGACCAGCCCCCATCACACAGACCGTGGGAAGAGCATGGGCTCTGGGGTCTGCCCCAGGCCTGGGTGGGCTCAAGCCCAGCTCCACCATTGGATGTCAGTGCAAGTTTGGGCAGGTCCCTTAAACGCCTAGAAAAAGAGGTGTAATGACCCTTCCCTTTAAGTGGTAAGGATTAATGAATACCTGACATGTAGCCTGCATAAAGACCCTAGTCAATTAATAGCACTTAATATTTACTACTGCAACTCCCCACCATTTACCCTGGTTATGTCTGCTCAAGCTGTGCAGACTAAGTCTGACTCCTCTTCAGCACGGCAGCCCTTCACATGAGTGAGGAACACAGTCTTGTCCCCTAAATCTTACCCAGATTAAATTACACAGTCTCTTCAATCCCATTTTCTTGTGACAGGATTTTTTTGATACACAATGGACCCAGCTATGCTCATCAAAAAATTACTTTTCTAAATGTTTCTTTTAAAATGATACAAACTACCGAAGAGTCAACATAGAAAGGAAAAGTGACAGATCATGAAAATATATTTGAAGCATACATCAGTGGGAGGATTACTATCTCTCTAGTATTTAAATGGGAAAATAATTCTATACTATACACTACATAATTTTTAAAAATTTAAGAACCCAATTTATAACTGGACAAAGTGTATAAACCCAAAATTTACACAAGAGGATTTACAGCTAGCAAACAAGTAGCTAGAGAAATGACCAACCTCATTAATAAAGAAATAAAGACTAAACATGATTACAAGGGGCCATTCTATATACAAAAATTAGTAAAGAAAAAATGGTTTTGTCAGGATAATATCTAGTGTTAGTGAGGATAGAGGCAAACGGGTGCATTCAGAAGTACAGATGCTGGGATAAATTTATACAACTTATTTATAAGAACAATTTGGCAATATATATAGAGAGCAATAATAAATGTTTATATTCTGATCCAATAAAGTCAATTCTGGAAGTTTAACTTTAAACATGAACACATTTTATATTGTTTGTAAAAAAAAACGCTCAAATGGTAAACTATAAAAGATTAGTTTAAAAAGTTAGTCTACATTGTCTAATATAATAGTTTAAAAGTCACTGAGAAACAAATACTATATGCTTTCACTTATATGTGGAATCTAATGAACAAAATAAACTAACAAAATAGAAACAGACTCATGGACACAGAGAACAGACTAACAGCTGTCAGAGGGGAGGGGGGAGGGGCACTGGGTAAAAGAGGTGAAGGGATTAAAAAAATCCTCATAGACAGACAGCATGGTCAGTACCAGAGGGAAATGGGGGTAAAGGGAGAGGATAAAGGGGGATAAATGGTGATGGAAAGAGACAACTTGGGGTGGTGAACACACAACACAATATATCGATAATGTTTTATAGAATTGTACCCTTAAGTATGTATCATTTTTTTAACCAAAGTAACCCCAACAAATTCGATTTTTTAAAAAAATCCTTGAGAACATGACAATTATATATAATTTACATTAAACATTTAATAAACAGTTAATATTAAGGTTTTTTTTAAAGTAAGCTATAAAATTGTATATGTCTTATGCAACTACGTCTTAAAGAAAGGGACTCACAAGAAAAAAAGCCATAAATAAACACACCAAAGTGCAAATAACTGTTTTACTAGGAGAGTGGGATAATTTTTATTGTGTTTTCTCTGTAGCTCTGGTAGCTCAGGTGACTGCACTCTGGCATATTCTGGGTCCCAGCACTCTCTAGGAGGCTGCAACTGCAGAAACAGCTAACCTCTCTGCAGGAAAACTCAGCTCAGCGAATCTTTGCTTTGACAAAGAAATTCATCAAAAAGATTTTTAAAATAATAGTAATGCATTTATTTCTAAAGCAAGTATTGCCCAAAACAATTTTCCTAAGACCACTCAACTCTAGTATCTGGAGGCTGGTTAAAACCTATCAGTTTGTGAGGGCTGCATATATATTTGTGTAAAAAGATGTCATGGCTATTTTCACTTGGGAACACATCTTACAGTTGAAATGATAAATCTGTGCTGTTTTTACCAGAAGATAAAAATATTAAAAGGACAGCCAGTGTAGTATCTTGTTAGGAATAGCTGCCCAAACAGCTCCTTGAGAACATTTTGCTTTATTTCATCTGCTGGCTATGGTGGAGAGGGTCTCCCCTCTAATCCCGATTCTGACTGTAATTACCTATAAGACTTTGAGCAAGTTATTTAATTTATCTAAGCCTCAGTTCTCACATCTGTAAAATGGGAATGAATCCTCAATGTGGACTCAGATTGTAAGGAATAAATGAGAAAAAGTGTAATTTCAAGGACTTATTAAAGCATACCAGGAACAGAAGGAATTACGAGGTAGGTGGTTGGACATCCTACCCCACTCCCTTACCAACCCACAGGTTCCTGAGGGAAATATAGACGTGGGGCGAGGTCTGGCAGAAGAGCACCTTCCATAACTATGAGGCTGGGAACTCTAATGCAGACTGGGCACGTGCAGAACTCCTTTGTCCAGACAGTCTCACGTGGGTTCGAAGCGCAGTGAGTGGCCTCCTTTGCCCCTTCCCTGTCAGCCCACATGAGAACCCCAGATCCTACAGCTCAGGCAGGAAGGACAGGCCAATGCAGAAAGCGCACAGGCAAATAAGAGTCCGTACGCACAGCAGCCGGGGCAAGAGAGCCTCTGCGGGCCAGCGCCCAGGACAGCTGGTCTGGACCCCACGGGCTGGGCGGCCAAGGCAACCCTGGCCTGTCTCACCCTCACACAGCACAGAGCAAGGTGCTCAAGGAGCGCAGGAGAGCAAGAGAGAGGTGATGACTTCAGTGCTCCCTGAGCGAGGGACCTCAACGCTTTCGGAAGAAAGATCCCAAGAAACTAGGCCCATATGTAAGCCCTGAACTCTAAAATGGTTCAAACAGCGGATGCTCCCCTCCCTGGTCCAACAGAACCTGTTCAGACATGAGCGATCCATAGTGAGGCTCTTCCTACGCGAGGTGCAGAGAATGAGGCTGCTGTGAGGACTGCAGATTGTCACCAGTGGCTTCAAAACTCCCAGCTGAAGCATGTCAGCCTTTTCCTGCTGGGGCCTGGACTGATCCAAAGACGTACAGAGAGAAATAAAGGAAAGACAGCTCACTCGTACAGCAACAGAGAGAAGATACAAAATCCCGCTCCTGAGGCCCCGGATCCTGAATGTACTCACTATTCAGGCTCCACCATGCCAAGGCTACTAGGGATCCCCTCGTCCCCTGAGGCGAGGCCTTGTCTTTCACCTTCCAGGGCTGGGCTCCCGTGTCTGTCTTCCTCATTACCATATGTCTCTTCTATAAATGCCTTGTCTTCTTGTTCTCATACCACCTTCAGTGGCCAGGAGGCTGGAGGAGGCTGGGGCAGTGCCAGCTCTGTGGGCCACTGCATATGGAAATCCCACCTGGCTGCCGCCACCAGTAACTGGGTGCTTGGCTCCATCAGAGGAGGAGAGAACCACGCAGAGCCCAATGCGGACTCAGACCGGGGCCCACAGACTCTGCACTGTTATCTACATGGCAAAAATAAAAATAAAAATAAAAATGATGTAGGAGGGAGCAATTTAGGCCCTGTTATTAGAAAGGAAACTCACTGACACACATTCTCTTCTAATTTAAGCACCGTCCTCTCCAGCTCTTCCTTAGTGATGATTATTTTCCCATCTTATGTCCTGCAGGAAGGACCTAGCGCACAGCCTCGCCTATGTGTGCACGGCCTCACATATCCAGCTCCTTCGCCAAGCTGCAGTGGGAACCAGGCTCGTAGGATTCCTTTCTGTCCTGATTTCATTAATAATTTTAGACTCGTTGCTACTTATTTTTCTGTTCTTACACCTGTTCACATATTTTATCTGGGAGGCAACCTGCCACATGTTGACCTATAAAATGAGAACCTGAAAACTAAAAAAACTAAACCAAGTGTCTGAATAAAACCAAAAATAATTTCAATCCCTCTTCCGAGATGCTGGAGAGGAGGAAGTGTATGCGACCACCAGTTGGACTAGGTAACCTCCAAGGTCCTTCCAGCTTTGAGAATCTTTGTGAGAGTGGCTCTTGCCTGGAAGGTAAGTCTCATGCCCTACCCTCATTCATTGCCAGGATCTGTACCCCCTCTCTTCCTGTGGGTGAGGCCTGGGGTGCTCCCTGACTCCTACCTGCAGCACCGGCCTCTCCCAATCTCTGGAGCTAGTCCAGTCTGGAAGCAGGCATGAGAATTACATCCTGACCTTGTCGGTATTGTTTCTTCCGACTCTCAGTGCCCCAAGGGCAGGAACTGTGCCTCTGCACTTCTGCTGGCTCAAGTCCTAAACACAATAGGTTCTCAGTGAATACTTGCTGGATAAATGAGGGACTATGGCTCCCCGCGCCTAATCCCTGTCCTGGCAGCCCGCCCAGCAGCCCCACCGGGGCAGACACTGTGAACTGGCTTATTCAGGCCCCTCTATGGTGCTCTTAACAGAGGCTACAACACTAGAAACACAATTTCCAAAGCTTCTTTTTATGTAGGTTCTGAATGTGATTTAGTTTCTCTATCAATGCACTGGTCTGAGACTTAAATTCAGAGTGGAGTTGCACGGGGAAAGGGCCAAGCCTGAGGCACCAGGCTTTTTGTGTGCACGGGAGCTGAACAACAGCTGCCGCAGCAGCTCCCTCCTTCTGCAGCCTCCTGATTTTGGCAAAGCCAGCAACCCTGCAATGTGATTTTAGGGAGTCATTCTTGGAAGGGAAGCTCCATTTACTTTCCGTTCTTCCAGCCCTCCCAACAATTCTTGAGCCGTAATGTTTTCCGTAAACCCCTTTCTGCTTAACCAGGTAGAACGGATTCTGTTTTCTCTAACTATAACCCTCACACCCTGTCAGACTGCTCCTGGTCTTCCTCCTTCCAAAGCTAATCCCCAAACTCAAACCCCCACACCCTTCATCACCAATCAATGTACCGGAGCTATACTAAGAACTTGCTCTGCTCAGGGGCCCTAGGCTAGATGCTGGAATTATTGACATGAATGACACCCAGTCCCTAATCGTATAATCAAAGAATTTATCAATCAGAGATAGGAAAGCCAACAAAGCTTTTTTTAAATTGATCTTTAGAGAGAGGAAGGGAGAGGGAGAGAGAGAGAAACATCAATGTAAGAGCATAATACTGATTGGCTGCCTCCTGCAAACTCCCTGCCCAGGATGGAGCCCACAACCCGGGCATATGTCCTAACTGGGAATCGAACCAGCAATCCTTCGGTGCACGGGGCAATGCCCTACCAGCTGAGCCACACGGGCCAGGGCCCAAGAAAGTTTTTAAATGTTCCAGGAAGGTCATCTCCATTCAACAAGTATTCACTGAGCACTACTCTGAGCATCTTCTGGAAAGTGAAACAAGGACCAGTAAACGTTTTATAAGATGAAGATTTTTAAATCTACCCTGAGCAAACAACACTGGTCACCACAGTCAGGCTGACTCATGCTCCACCAAAATTACCCTGTTTCTTCATAACAAAGGCTCCCGCTCATTGCTTACAATGGTTTGATGGACACTCGGAATCTTGCGCACACGTGGCTGCTGGGGGAAAGAGCGCTGCTTGTCTTGGAGATTCCAAGGACCTTGTGCCATTCCCACCTTATCTCCTGTTAATCTCTTCATTCATCCTGAGGATTGGGCACGTCTAATTTCCACCATCCCCAAAACATGACCTGCCCTGTTTCCTGCTAATCCACCGTACTGCTCACTTGACTTAACAAAATCCTACCCATCCTTCACAGCTCAGCTGAATGCCACCTGCACCACAAAGCCTTCAACCATTCCCTGGACACAGGACTAGCTTGTTCCACATTTGTACTGTAGGCCCTTGACATTGACGGATTTTAACATTCTCCACTCTGAACATTTTCAAACCACCCTAAAGGTCCAAGACATGGGCTAACTTGGAATTTTGTTGAGAAGTTGAATCACAGCTGTTGTGAGGCTGGTATACAGGAAAGTGTCACTGAGCCAAGAGGGTGGTGACAAAGTTGGGTATAAAAGAGGCCCTGGAGGTAAAAGAAGACAAAGAGTGGTCGCTCTTCCTATTTCCACCCTCCATCACCTTTACCCCACTGGGTTAGAGAAGAAGGGCTGGTAGGGGTGGGAATCTAGTCACTGAATCCCATCAGAAGGGTCTAGGGGTACCAGGAGATGCAGGCCATATGCTCTAACAAGGGAAAAGGGGAAGGTCGTGTAGGGGAGTTGGCCAGGGACCCAGGGAACAGGACTGAAGCACTGCCGATCAGAAAGCAGGGCTCAGACACCAGCTGTCAGGTAGGAGCTTGAGGTTTTAGGGCCGGAGAGCTGACCAGGAGCCCAGGAGTCAAATATCGTATTTCCATCCTCCTCTGTTATATCTGCTGATCGAGTCTGGTATGGTCACAATATTTCTATTTTTCCTGAATCCTGTGGAAAAATATGGAACATCCACAAAATGCAGAGGTCCCAAAGGCCTTGGTGTGTCGTTTCTGAAATGTGCAAGTCCCCTGGACTCAAGGAGAGCCTCCATCACAGCAGCTGTCACCAGGGGAGCTGGGGATCCTGCCTTCTCCTCCACTAGACTGGCCATGGACTTCGCGGTTACCTATGGAACCACAGACCAAAGTGGAGCAATCGTGGCATTTGTCCACTTGACCATGCTAACTGGTCCAGGAGTGAAACTGAATTCAAGCTGGCCTGTGAATCTTTTTCCTTTGGATGTGTGAACTGGGAACCAGAGGAAACTCAGTCAGCCTCTCTCTGGTGGCCAAGTTAGATGTAAAACTTCAGAGCCGTCAGAGATTATCTTCCTATCATAAGGAAAAAAGTCAGGCTGCAGTCAAATAATAGAAATAATAGTACTAACAACTAACACTTTTTAAGCATCTCCCATGGGCCTAAACCAGGCACTATGCCAAGCCCTTTATGTGCATTAAGTCACTTAGTCCTCACAACAACCCCAGGAGGTAAATAATATGATCATCTTTGTTTACAAATAAGGAAACTGAGGCAAAGCAAGGTTAAGTAACTAGCTCAATATCACACAGCTAGTAACAAAGCCTAAGGTCATCTGGCTCCAGAGCCCATCATCTTAACCACTGCTCTACCTTGCAGGGCTGGCTGGCAGAAGGGAATAACAATGAGAGATGGCAAGAGGCCTGGTCATGCTCGAGCCCTTCTTCCAGCTGTTCCAGACTTCTGGAACTGTTCTGTCCTGGGTCTGTAGAGGAGGACATCTGTGCTTCCAACACAGGGTTGGTTCTCAAGGTGAGTTTCTGTCACTAGCAACCAAAAAATCCCTGACAAAGGTAATGTTTCCCCAACATGTAGCATGGTGTCCAACAACTACCTTCTTACTCTGCATCTGACTTATCCCATCTCAGTTGGACAGCCAAAGTGAGAGTCCAAAGCCACATGAAATTATATTCTTAAAACCCTGGGAGAAAGTCGAGACCTCTCTGGGTAACATACACAGTTCTTCAAGGTGTCGATCCTGCTTCATTTCTCACCATTCCCCTGTCCCTGCCCCCTTCCCATAGTGATCTACAACTAAAGGGGGGGAAATAAATTCCTGGGCTCCCATGTGCTCTTCTCTCCTAACTCTACCACCATTTTATCTAAGTTTGCCCCAATTGCTCACAAGTAGTTCTCAGGACTGGTATCTGTTTTCGGTTCTGCTACCCTCCCTTCCTCAGACAGAAGGCCAAAGACAAAAGCCCAAGACCTTATCACTCCCAGGTAAGGACTGCTCACCAGACTGACTCCCAAACACTGTACTCCCATCATTTCTTTCCACTGTGCTTCAACTATCTTGGATTCTGCTACCTAGCTGAAATGACACATGAGAAAGTATCCTGCACAGTGCCTAGAACATAGTAGTTGCTCAGTGTGTGATATTCTTTCCTTCCTCTCTTCCTCTCCTGAGAACCCTATTATTGAACTGCAATTGTCTTCAACCTGTCCCCATGAAAGCACCTCAGGGCAGACTCCTCACTTCATATGCCCTATGGCATATCTGAGAACTGTTGGGCCTCCTATCCAAGTCCTGGGATCTGACAAGAATTGTTTAAGTTCTGATGCCTTAGGTCAAGGTGGGTGCTACCTTGGGGTCTGGGTCTCAAAGGACCCATCTGTGAAAAGGGAAGAGATTCAGAGGCTGGCACCCAGCAGACCCGACAGGGCTTGCCCACACAGCACCTTCCCCTGACCCTACAGTCACTATAAAAAGAACAAGCTCAAAGCAAGCTGTTCTGGAAACACAGCTCCATCTTCACAGCAATTCTATTTGTGTCAGCAGAAGAAAGAGGGTTGGAGCATCCCATTCTGGTATAATTGCAACAATTACCCCTTAAATGTGATAATTACAGTTTGATCATTTTGTAGGCAAAGGAAAGATTGGTTCCAAGATTTTTCTCCTCCTTGTTGGAACTTCCTGTGAGGAAATTGCTTATGTTCCAGAGCCACAGGCTTCATATTTCAGATCCAGATGTGAATGCCTTCCAGTGGCTACCTGACCAAAAGAACAAACATTCTGAAATGTCACTTTTGTACTGTGCTGCTACATTCAGGATGAGCCAAGGCAATTGTCCGCATAATTTAAGCCGGAAGAACTAGACCCTTCACGGGTGCCCATCGACTTGAGCTGTCTTGTCAGAAACTACACTGACATCTTGGCATCCCTTTGACCAAGGCGACAACATAAAAACAGTGTCTCTGTCAAGACCCTGAGTACAGGAAAAGGCTATAGTCGAGTCACATTTTGTACCTGTAAGCTGCAAAACCGGTCTGCCTATTCTGGACATCAGAACCTTATCTGTACGATTCAAGGTTTGGAACCTTAGCATGACTGCCAAAAGTTGAAAATAAACAAACCCAACCTACGGAATAAGTGATATACAGATTACTGTGCATATGATTTCAACTAAGTGTACAGGGAACCAATGATAGCCCCATAGTGGGACAGGAAGGTATCTTCAGGGGTGGTGAAGCCCTTTAATCCTAGCCAAGTATGTCTGAAGAAACACTTCTGCCCTCTTCCTGTCCAGAACAGTCTTCATTTGTCACACTCAGTCCACCTTAGGATTCTCTACACCCCACAGGGCCATGTCCCACACACAGCTGCCTTTAACGGCTGCCTCCTGGTCTGGAGGTTTTGAGAATTCTCAGCCAGTCACGGTAGTTCCAGGTTCATGCGTAAGTGCTGATAGAATCACTCTGTCGCTATTTTTATGGTTCTAGTGACTGCTACTCCTAATGCACCAACATGAATATCCACAAAATACTCAAACATACAAAGGTTCACCATCCTGCTGGCCTTTCTGCAGGTGCATGGAGCTGAGCGGCGTTACAAGTGTCCCTCGGGCTCTAGAGGGAAGAGCCTCACCTCCAGACAAAATGCCATGTCAGGCGTCTGGACCACCCGGAGGTCCTCTACCCCAGGCGACTTTCCATGTCTCACAAACAGGCCTGTAGCAGTCTGGAGTTTCTTCATTTTAAATTCTCACACATCGAGCCCACACATGTTCTTGTGGATCTATAGAGGGTACCGTTTGTCACCCCTGGGTCTCCCTAGAGATGGGTGCTGGAAACGTGCCGCCCCTTCCCAGCCTGCAGCCACAGCAGACAGCACCAGTCAACAGTGATATTCCTTCCTGCTGCCCCAGGATGTGGCCGCACACAATTCGATGCTTTGTTCTGAGTAGTCAACCAAAGGGAGTTGCCCTGAAGATTAAACCCATTTTCCACCTCTGTACTAGATGTCTGGTTTTCTTGAACACATGAAAAAAACCCAGCCACTTGGCCCTGGCCTGGTGGCTGAGTTGGTTGGAGCATTGCCCCACACACAGAAAGGACATGGGTTCAATTCCCAGTCAGGGCACATACCCAGGTTACGGTTCAATCCCAGGTCGGGGTGTGTATAGGAGATAGACAATCAATGTTTCTCACACTGAAGTTTCTCTCTCCTCTCTCTCTCTTTTGCCTCCTCCCTTCTTCTCTCTAAAAAATCAATAAAAACATATCCTTGGGTGAGGATTTTTAAAAAACTACAAAAAACAGCCTCTTGAGGGATGAGAGGTCATGCATCTCAAGATAGTTGTGATTTCACAGTTTGTGCCCTGTGCCCAAGGAAAATAAATGGTGGAAGGGAGAGTGACAGAGGTGACTTATCTGTACAGTGTGCAGCGTGCAGCATGTTCAGTTCCGTGCTCCACCACTTACTTACTCTGTGACCTGGGACAGGTCACGTCAGCCTTCTGAATCTCAGTTTTCCCATCTGTAAAATAGGAGCATGGTACCCAACTCGGGGAGTTGCACTTGAGCTAATGCATATGAATGAGTCATATAAAGAGGTAAAGCAACACCCAAATATCAGTTCTCCCGGGAAGAACTGTGGTTGAGGAGGAGAGGACACAGGCCATGGTGTGGCTTTGGGGAGTTTTGCCAGCTCTCCTATACCCTACTGCAGAACTTGGGCCCCAAAGGTGAGGAGACCCTGAAATCCTATTTCCCAGCAGGTCTCTGTGAGATCCAGGCAACCAAGCCCCTTAGTGAGAAAGGGTTCTCTCACCCCGCAGCTTGATGCCAGCTGCAGACAGTGTGGACTCCTTTTGGGCTCTGCCAGGCGAGGGATCATCCCTGCCCGGGAAAGAGGGGCTCTCGGAGGTCTCCCAGCTCAGCACCTAGGACAGGGGACCTAGGTGAAATACTTGGCTGTGACTCCTGAAAGTCAGACAGAGGAAGTGAGCAAAGAGCAGGCAAAGACCTTTTCCAACGCCACCCCCCAGCCTAACTTCCTTCGGTGACTTGATGAAGTCAAAGCGATCTTGAGTGCCAGCCCCACCTTTACCAACCTCACCATCTGAATCCCTCTACCCTCGACCCATGGCTCCAGCCATTCTCCAGCTCCTGGATGAGCCAGGCTCTCCTACACATACTTCCCGGCTTTTGCAAGTGTTGTTGCCCTTTGCACACAACATACCCTATACAACTGTCCACCAAATCCACTTAACTGAAATACTTTTCTAGACATGCTTCCAAACGAAAGCCTTCGAGGGGCTCCCTGCTTTGGGTAGTATCGTGCTCTTTCATGCATTCCTCTCAGCGGCCTTCATCCTGGCACTGGTCACAGCTGGGCTGACAGCAGCCCGAGGGCAGGACTGTGTCTGCCGCCTGTAGCTTCACGGCTCAGCACGTTGCCTAGAACCATAAAGGGTTTTCAGGAAGAATTAGTCGGAGGAATAAGTGAATAATCCAAGGGTCACGGGCAGGTATGATGTAACACTGCAAAGTATCTAATGTTTTAACAGTTATTTTTTTTCTTCTAATCATTCTTTAATTCACTGTAATCAGCAAACTTGTAATTGAGTGCCATTGCCAGCCCCCTAGTATAATCCAGGAAAAGAAATTTCTCCAGATTTGGGGGGACAGGGTTAGTGGTCACTTTCAAACCATGATAAATGTGACAATAACATAAAGTAACACAAAGCTTCTGTGACAATGGGCTCCTCTGACTCAAGAATTACACAAAAACTGTAAAATGAGTTGCAGGAAAAGAGCAAAGGATTGTCCTCTGTTCTGTCCTCATACTCCCTCTAGTGTCAAGAACTCCAAGTAAGCTAAGAAAGGACGTGGAGATCACTGGGTCCTGTGCTGTCTCTCTTTGTGTCTCACTCACCTGCTTCAGAAAATACATTGGGATTCCTTCCCATCACCTACCCCAGGAGAAAAGGCCTGGCTCCTGTGAGTGGTCCAGGCTGCGCCTTTTCTCCTTGAAGTCACCAGAGCTAGTCACTGTGCTGGAGGGCCTTTGGCCATCTCATGCAGTTGTGTCCAACCTTAGTCCCCAGACCTCTGGGTCTCAAAAGGAAGAGCACTGGGGTCCTTGAAAGGGTTCTAGAATTTCAAAATGTCTAAAGAAAATGTACCATCACTGGACATAAAACTGGAAACCACCAAGGAAATTGGAAAGTGTCTTCGCCCTCAGCTGAAATTCATCAGCGTGGTATTGGATCAGCACTGCTTACGGCACTCACTCACTGTCTTGAATTAGTTGAATAAAGTAAAATAAACAATGGCTTCCTACATGTGGTTGATAAAGAGTGTAAGATATGTTTAAATTTGGGACTCATAAGGGTAAAAAATAATAATAAAAGTGGTCCTTCACAATGAAAAACCCAGGACCCACTTCTCCACTCCCCTATGGCCTCTGAGGTATGGGTTAACTAGGCTGCGTTGGGACAGGGAGCATTTCTCAGGGCCAGGCCATCTCATCAGATATTTGGAGGAGAAATGATTCATTAGCCTGTACCAGTGAACACCAAGTAGTTATTTTGTGGAAACGCACTCAAACTGGCTTTTATCACTTTGGGCTTGAAAACTAAGTTTCCTGAGTCTACTGTATGAAACCCAAATTTGTTGGTCTTTTCTATTCTCCTTTTCTGATTTCTGTCCTTTAATTCCACCCAATCTTCCAAATAACTCCTATGTCCCAGTCTATCAGGTCTCCTCATTAAACTATGACTATCTTTGCCCTGGCTTGTGTTGCCCAGAGGTTAGAGCGTCAGCCTGCAGACCAAAAGTTCTTGGGTTCGATTCCTGGTCAAGGGTAGGTACCTGGGTTGCAGGTTTGATCCCCAGCCCCAATCGGGGCATGTGAGGAAGGTAACCAATCAATGTGTCTCTCACATCGGTGTTTCTTTGTCTCTATCTCCCCCACTCCCTCCCTCCCTTCTACTCTCTCTAAAAATCAATGGAAAAAATATCCTTGGGGGAGGAATAACAAAACAGAACAAAAACTATGACTATATTTTTGAACATTTACCCGTTCGTTCAGCATGTATTTACCACAGGCTCATTATAGGCCAGGAATGGTGGTAGGTGCTGGAGAAAACAGTGACAGATGTGTTTTCTACCTTCATGGAGAATACAAACGAGGAGCGCAGACATGGGGAGGTTGGGGTGCTATAGGAGTCCATATCAAAAACATAGAATGTACATGTGGAGAGTAGGTGACCTCCTAAAGAAGTGGCATTTAAACTGAGGTCTGAAGGACAGGAAGGACTTAGCCAGGTTAGAAGGAGGAGAAAGCACTCCAGGTTGAGAGAACACCACGTACAAAGGCCCTGAAGTGGGAAAGAGCATAGAGATTACTAAACCATTCTTGCTCACTCCATTCTCTCTCCTAGATTTCTGCCCTGCAATCTCAACCTAACAGAAACCCTTAAAAACAGGGCTCTAACTTTATCTCTTTTTAAAAAAAAATTTATCTTTATTGTTGAAAGTATTACAAATGTCCCCTTTTTTCCATTGATCCCCTCCACCCTGTACTACTCCCCATAGGCCTTCACCCCATGTCTGTGTCCATGGGTTATGCATATATGCATATAAATTCTTATGTTAATCTCTCCCCACCCACCTGTTTCCCCTCCGAGATTCATCTGTCTGTTCCATGCTTCTGTGTCTCTTGATCTATTTTGTTCATGGGTTTATTTTGTTCATTAGATTCCACATATGAGTAAGATCATGTGATATTTGCCTTTCGATTGGGACATTTAATCCATTTATATTTAAGGTTATTATTGATAGGTACTTATCTGTTGCCATTTTATTTCTTTATGCCTATGTTTCTCATTCTATTTCAACTTCTTATTATAGCAGTCCTTTTAACATGTCTTACAATGCTGGTTTGGTGGTGATAAATTCCTTTAGCCTTTTTTTGTCTGGAAAGCTCTTTATTTCACCATCTATTTTTAATGATAGCCTTGCTGGATAGAGTAGTCTTGGTTTCAGATCCTTGTTTTGCATTACCTTGAATACTTCATGCCATTCCCTTCTGGCCTCTAAAGTTTCTGATGAGAAATCAGCTGACAGCCTTATGGGAGCTCCTTTGTACGTAATAGCTTGCTTTTCACTTGCTGCCTTTAAGATTCTTTGTCTTGAATTTTTGGCATTTTAATTATGATGTGTCTGGGTGTGGGCCTCTTTGGGTTCTTCTTGCTCCACTGGAGCCCAAGGTGAATGGCTGCACGTGAAACTTTGTGCATTGGCCCTTTAAGAGGGTGCCTGCATTTCCAGCTGTCTCTCCCTGGCAGACAGAAACCCCACAGTTTTTCACAGCCAGATGTTATATGAGTATCTTTCTCACTTCTGGTGCTCTGGGCTGGGAAGCCAGCTTGGAGTTTAGACCCCAGAGTTTTCAGTGGGAACCCCTCCGCAGCTGAGATATCCCTCCAGACCTTCAGCTACTGCCTGTGGGAGCCCAGCCAGCTCTCTCGTGCCTCTGCACTTACTACCAGTCTCTGTGCGGTCTCCACTTTTTGTCCCTGGTTATGACAAAGGTGCTCCCTAGGTCGTCTTCAGTTGCAGTTGATTATTCAGGGTGGTTTTTCTATATTTTAGTTGTAATTCCAGTTTGGTTCTGGAAGAGTGTCAGTGTAGCTTCTACTCAATCCACTGCCATCTTGAATCTTCCTAACCTTATCTCTTATTGATAACCACGACCCAAAAATATCATTCCTGCCTGAACCACAGTATTTATTTTCCATAATCTTTATATGACACTAATCTATTACTGCCTTGTGTGGAAGCTGTAGGTATATTTGTTCTGTTCTCCCAGTTATATTACAAGTTCTTGAAGAGCAGAAATATTTGCATATAGGAACAAGTCAAATAGTTATTGGACTGAATTATGTTTCTTTACATTCCTCAGATTAACCTTAAACCTGGCTGGCACTCTGTGAGTTCAACTGAAAGGATGAAAAAAAAATTTAGTCCAGAGTAGGGCAATGGTTGTCAAGAACAATGAGGGGTCTGAGATGTTACCCTATCTACAGGCTAACAAGTTAGCCTGTCACAGTTGCATGGTTGTTGGCAGAAGACATGAGAATCCTTGGCCAGAGACAAAGGACATAACTACTCATGGCACAGCAAGCAGCATGAACATCAGCATATTTGTGTTGTTCCCAAGTCCCATGGGGGCAGGAATGTAACTGAGTGTGCAGTGGATTGTATTACCAAGAGAAACCCTGAACTAAGAAAACCCAAATCTTTTATAATAGGCTTGCAGCAGGCATGAGGTTTATTGCTCCAGAGAGAGGCACTATGTTTCCCAAGGCTGTTCATTTTACAGGGTGGGGCAAAAGTAGGTTTGGAGTTGTGAGTACGTGAAACACAGAGTTTATTCTTGTATTATTCTTTATTAATTATTGAATTATTTTCCAAATACACAACTGTATACCTACTTTTGTCCCACCCTGTACAAACTTCCTTAAAAGAGAGTCCATAACAAAAGGCAGAGAGGGTCTCTGCATGCGAGGTATGAGAGACCCATGGAGAATTATCTCCCAACATTGAGAAAGGTCAACAGGCATTATTAATAAAAATAGCTACTATTTATTGGGTGTTTATATGTGCCATGTACTGTGCTAAGCATTTTACATGTATTAGCTCCTTTATTCTCTCAACGCACTTGTAAAAAACATTAACAAACTTATGGAAAATTAGTTTCATAAATTAAGACTTTCAGCATTTGAATAATAGCAACAATGGAGATTTTGGAAGCACACAGAAGCATTAGAGAGGTCTCAGGGAGTGGCTAAATCTATTAGCTCCATTCTCACTCCATCTGCTATCCCTGCTGATGCCTCTCTGTACTTCTCCTGCCCACTGAGCAGGATATGGTTGTCCCAGCTCCTGAGCTCACTTGCTATAGTTCCAGCCAGGTTTAGAAAATGATTAAGAATCCCTGAATCCAAATGCCAATTCCACGAAAGAGAACATGATTGGTCCAGTTTTGGTCACATGACTAACCAACACTGTTGTATTTCTGTTGGGGAGAGAGTTTTACAGCAATATAAATAATAAACAGTATTAATAAATAAAGAGGTACACTTTTTTATTATCATTATTTAATTTAAGGTAAGTAAACATACGATGGTCCTACTTACTGGTCTGTATCTTCCAGGGCCTGTGAACTCCTCCAGAGCAGGGATCATATCACTTAACAGAATTATAATCATATTGGAAATATACATTTGACCCTTGAACAAGACCAGCTTGGATTGCACTGGTCCACTAACACACAGATTTTTTTCAGTAAATACAGTTGGCCCTGGTATCCGTGGGTTTCACACCTGCAGATTCAAACAAGCTTGGACAGAAAACAGTATTTTTGCATTCATAACCACAGTACCCAATTGCAGATGGAAAATACCATTTTTGGTCTCCAGTTGGTTGAATCTGTGAATGGGAAGGGTCTACTGTAGAGTCAAAAGTTATATACGTATTTTCGACTAGGCTGGGGTCAGCACCCTTAACCCCAGCCCCATTGTTCAAGAGTCAACTGTATGTGTGTATGTATGTGATGTGTGTGTGTGTGTGTGTGTGTGTGTGTGTGTGATGTGTGTGTGTGTATGTGCATGCAAATTTTCCTGTTGCTAAGAACTAAAAAAAACAAGAACAGTGGTTGCATATTATTCCAACTTTGGACATTTCTGCAAGTTACTGAATCACTCTGTATATTTAGATGATTTCAAGTTTCTCATTATTATAAATAACATTGCAAGGGCTATAAATTTAAAAATTCTTAGCTACAAAAGTGATTATGTTTTCTTAGGATAGATTCTTAGAAATGAAACTTTGGCTATTTACTTTTTAGAGTTTTTATATATATTATTAAATTGATTTCTAAATATGGTGCACTAATTTACACTCCTGCCAGCAGCATGAGTGGCCCTAATTGCATATTTGAAAGCATTAGTAATTATCACTTTAAAAAAATCTTTATTGACTTTATGGGACTAAACTGTCCTTTCTTATTTAGTTTCCATTTTTAATAGCGATTTATATTTCCTCTCCATGAATTATCTGTTAAAGCCCCTGCTGCCAGGAGTCAAGTGTTGTTCTTTTAATATGCCTCGGTGGGTTGAATGGTGCTTGTTACATAGCTGATGGTCCCGGAGCTTTGAAAACAAATAAGTAGGAAAATCTAGTGGTAACTGTGTGGATACTTGTGAGATTAAGCCACTAAAAACTAACGAGTGTGTACCCTTTTAAGATCTACAAACAATGTATTAGCCCTGCAACTACCGTATGTTGTTATTTTCTGCATTTTACCAAGCGGAGCAAAGTCTGTAGTAACTGAGGCGTGAGATGGCTAAGTAGTGAACATCAAGTCTACTGCACTAGAAGCAGAGGAATTCTGTTTCTATGTAGACGGACTAAATTAACTAAAGTTCCTCCTCCTGTGCACCAGAGGGCGAAGCTGCCGAATGTAACGCAGCAAGAGTGTGGGCGTCTCTGGACTACATGTCCCAGAAAGCATCTGCGTGAACCCCCAGAATGCTCAGCGGCTGAGAACTTCAGGTCCCAGCTTGCTGTGCGGCTAAACGTGACTCCCACCGACCCGAACGCGCAATGGCTGCTGTTTGCCCAGGGTTATTCTGGTGAACTATACCTCATTGCCGGGAAGCGGGCGCCGGAAGGTTCAAAGACAAGATCCCGCTTTCTCAGGGCGGTAACGGCGTGCAGGGGTGGGGAAGGTGTGGCGGGCGAAGCGGAGCGGCTCTGAACCATGCTAGTGAGTTGTGGGTCCGTCTGTGACGAGGCCCAGCTTTGCGTAACCGCAGGTCGAGCAGGCGCTGCGTGGGGTCGTTGCTACAGGTCGGAAACTACATTTCCCAGCATCCTCGCGGCGCCAGAACTACCTTGCCCGAAAGCCTGAGCGTGATTCGTCCAGCCTTTGGCTTCCTCCCACCGGCTGGGAAACTGAGGATATGTGGAGCCGCAATGTCTGGCGGCTCTTGCGCTCCGAGAGTCGCGGGGTCCGCCGGGTTTCAACCCCCCGCGGGCGTTTCTCGCCGGCCTTGCGGAGAGGTGAGAGAACGCCCCGAGTCACCGACGCCCGAGTGCATTCTAGAGAGATCGACGCTGGTGCTGCCCCGAGGCGAGGGTGCCACGCCCTCCTGCCCAGCCCGCGGGGCGCGGGGGACCCTGCTGCGGGGGCTCGCCCCGGGAGGGCCGGGACTGTGAGAGGTCTGAGCGCGAGCTTCTGAAGGCCTGGGGCTCCCTGCTAGCGGCACCACTGGAGCCCCGCTTCTTTCTGAGCTCGTTGCCTGTTTACTGTGAAATGAGGCCGGTAATCCCCGCCCTCTCGTAGATCTGTCAGGTGCAAACTTGGAGAGTCCTGATTTCTTTCGTGGCCTGTTCAAATTTAGACTTACTTCGGTGCTGGCCTCGAGCCCAGGTTGTTGGTAGACTGCAGCTTACGTCAGGTCCGCTGTATTCTCGCTGTAGTTTTCATTACTCTGCAGTTAGCACATAGGAGCCATTCAAAAATAAAGCAGAGCGTGAATGCTGGAACCTGCAGGTGTTGAACTAGGTGGCACCCCTGTTAGCAGTGTGCCCTGAAGGACATCTGACCTTACTCTGACAGACGTTTTCAGAATACCCCCCCCCCCATTTTAAACTCAATTTGTCCACAGAGTGGGCACTGTTCACCTTGAATCTTCAGCGCCAGGTGAAATGAGCCAACCAGTACCCACTGCACTTTGTGCTGTTCTTACGCAGTTGTGAGCTGCCAGGGTCCCTCACAGTGCCTCTGGTTATATATTTAGGTGTTGAGCGTGCATACACATTAGATGGCCCTTAAAAAATGGAGGTAGCATTTTCTGAACCCTGGGAAATCACCCAACCTCAATCCTATCTGTGCAAATCTTTAGAGATGAACTTGTTCACATATTCAAATGAAAACTATTAAATATTTTCAGACAGTGAACTTTGAACTGCATCTAATACTGGAAAATACATCACCATAAGTAAACGATAACGTTGCAACATATTTGTTGAGTTACCCTCTTGAATCTGACTTATTGGAGAAACCTTAAGTGGCCCCTTACTCTTTTCATCATTTGAAAATGATGGAGTTTATATACAGATTTTTTTTTTTTTAATCTGTTTCCTACCTGCTAGTCTATAAAGTCAATGAAAACATGGTATGTCTGGTTTTGCTCACATCCCCAGTGCCTTAAAAATTGGGAGTTTATTGAAACAGGACATCTGTTTTTAAAATGTCAAACTTTTCCTAGGGCTTTTGTGTTAACAGTAAATAGTCCAGCTTTTAAAATAAAATTCATTTATTTAACAATAAAATATTGTAACCCAACTATTTAGCAAGCAGTGTTCTAGGTATTAAAGATATAGTAATGAAAAACAGTCAGTACCTCATGGAGCTTATATTGTGATTCAAAGAGACAAACAGTAAACAAGGTAATTTCAGATTAGAACTGAAAACTGGAAAATAAACTGAATATATAAGCGTAGGATACAGAAAGCTACTTTGGATGGGGATATAGGTATAAAAAATTCTTTTAGCACTATAAACAACTTCTGAGCACTGAGGAAAGCTGGGTAGTGTATGTTCTCCAGTAATTAGAGACATGGCAGCGATAGTCAAAACTTTTGATGTATATTACAATTTTAGACTGACCCTTAAACATTTCTGAATACTAAAAGAAGGAAAGAAGACATTTATTGGATATTTGCTAAGCCTAATGATGATAGACACTTTTGGATAAAAGAGGGACTCAAGAGTCAATTATCTTGCCTGAAATTACAGAATTCCTAAGGAGAAGAGCTGGAACTGTATTGTAAATACATGGGGGAAATGCTTTAGAAGCTGAAGTGTGATGCTTCCATTAGTTACTTCAAGAAACAAAAATATTGTCTTCTCTTTTCAGACTTCTTCACCACCACAACCAAGGAAGGACATGATATGAGGCGAGTGGACATAACTCCTTTAGAACAAAGGAAATTAACTTTTGATACCCATGCATTGGTTCAGGACTTGGAAACTCATGGTGAGAAACATGGGTATCTCGAAAGAAGTAAATTAACACCATTCATGACAAATTACCTAGTCAAGACAATATCACTGTTAGGAACAGTTAAGAGTCACTATTTAAGTATAAGTGCCATCCATACAGTGGAATATTTTACAATCATAAAAATGGTATTGCTTGATTATGAGAAATGCTCAAGGTATATAAGTGAAAAAAGCATTATGTAAAATTACATGTATAGAATGATTCCTATTATGTAAAAAAGAAGAAAAACTAGAGTTTCTATGCTGATACTGAAATCCATGTGGAATTACAAGGACAGTGTTTAAGAACAGCAAAAAACAAAATAAAAAAAGCACAAAAAATGACCAGATACCATGTTATTTAAATTATGTAATATCACATAGGAAAGTTGATTTGAGAATAGGAATCAGACACACATACGGATTTAGTAAGCAATAAAGAAAGCATTACAAATAGGTAAAGGAAGGAATATTTAATAAGTGAGTTATGGTAACTGACTAGCTAGCCATTGGGGAAAATATGTATCATCCCCTTACTGAAAAATAAATTCTAGATTGACTAAAAGCTACATGTAAAAAATGAAAGACAAACTAAAAGAATACTAGAATATAGATTTTTAGAGGATGCAAGACATAAAACTCTGAAGCAGTGAAAGTAAAGACTGACAGATGTGACTACAGAAATATTTAAATCTGTATTTTAAAGGATATCATCCATAAAGTTAAAATTGTCAGCAACAAGCATGACAATGAGCCTACTGCTTTAATATACAAAGAGTTCATATGAATCAATAAGTTCAGCAGTTTTACAGAAAAATGGGCAAAAGCTATAAACAGTTCACAGAAAAATATCAGTAGCCAATAAATATATGTAGATACTTGACCAAGGAAATGCAAATTTTAAGTATAGATTAAAATAACTAATACCTTTTTGAAAATATACATTTTTTTATTTCAGAGAGAGGAAGGGAGAGGAGAGAGATAGAAACATCATTCATGAGAGAGAATCACTGATTGGCTGCCTCCCCCAACTGGGGATCCGTGGAGAGCAACTACCCAGGCATGCGCCTTGAACAGGAATCCAACAATTATACACTCAAAAATAAGACACCCTGAAGGAGAACTGACCTGTTCATTACTGTTCTATGCCAGTTTGGGGGTGGTTTGCTATGCTGCAAAATATGACTGGAACAGAGGCCTCTCACTGTTTACCCTTTATACATTTTCAACTTTAAACCATGTAAATATATTTCCTATTTAAAAAGTAAATAAAACTAAAATTATCTCCAAATGTACAATTAAAAATAAACTAGTAATTTTTAGTGTTGATAAGATTGGGGAAATGGATCAGTGGGAATTAAAATTGTAGAGTGCTTTTAGAGAGTAATATAGCATAAATTGTCAAATTTTTATAGGGAAAGTTATATCAGCTGTTTATTCTGATGAGAATGTGTACTTTTTAAAAAATATAAATACCTATTTGCTGCCTACAGGATTTGACAAAGCACAAGCAGAAACAATTGTATCAGCATTAAGCACTTTATCAAATGTCAGCTTGGATACTATTTATAAGGAGATGGTCACTCAGGCTCAACAGGTAACATCTTCATTTTTATCACTTCTCCACAGTTTTATTAGACAGTGTTTTTTATAACTGCCTCCCTGCCCACTGACCACCCAAACATACCTGCATCTTCCTTATTGTCCTCTTTAAAGGGATCAAAAACAAAAAACCCTTTAGTAAAGTCAGTACCTACAGAGATTACAGAGTTAGAATAGTCGTAACAGAATTATGGTTAACAAAGAAAATAAAATTTTGTCAAATCTTTCATTGTGAGATAATTATATATGGATCATGAGACGGTGGTAGATTGTTAATGAAACAACTTTTTCCCTGTTGAAAGCCCACCACAGAAGAGCTAACCCTTCTATATAATAATATTTTACTGCAGTCGTGTATATTCTGCTTAAATTTCACAAAAACTTAGAAGGCGGGAAGGGACTTGCACGGCTGGGAAGGACTTCACAAATCACCTAAGATGCTTTAATTTGACTGGATATACAAATCCTTCAAGTCAAATAACACCATTTACTAAGAACTTAAGATGTGAGGCACAATGTTGGGGACTTCTCACATATTATTTAACCCCTCTAACAACCTTGAAATGTAGGTAGAATTTTTCTCTTTTGCCACAGAAGAGATGATCAGAGAGGTTGAGTAGTTTGCAAGACTTGTCATTGTGGTGCTATGGACAAAAGCAATGATTTTATATAAAGGATAGAATAAGCTCATTGAGCTTAACTGGAATAATTCCTAGTTTGTCATCATTAATTAATTCAGTGTTTAAGAATCTTCCTAAATTTTAATTTTTCAAATATCAGCTTCCTTCCTTAGATAAATATTTCACAGCCTAGAGAAATTAGGGTTTCTTTTTTATGTAAAATTAGAAGCCCTTGCATAAAATTTCATTACATTAAAGGTCATGAAGGATCAAAAACTTTTTAAAGATTTTTACAATAATTTTCAATTAGACATTTAGAATTAAGAGCTTTGAACCCCTGGATTTAACTTACCTATAAGTTTGTGCATTATTTTAGCTTAATTTATTCAGAATCATAACAGACTATTAAATCCACTAAAGAAGAAGCCAATCATTTAATTTTCCAAAACCTCTGAGCTATCCTGAAAGAGCTAATGGAGCTACTGACATTTTAAATAAAGTAATATGCTCTTAAATCAGGTTTTTAAGTTTACCTGTTATGTAATTAATGAGTTAAAACTGGTTTGAGAAATGTTTATGCTGCCAGGACCATTTAATCATATATACAAAATATAGGATTGGATGTAGTAACATGACTACTGAACTTCGGATTTTTTTTATTACTGGTGTGTGAAATTAAAATCCCATTCCTTCCTTGAGCCTGATCCCCTTGCTGACCCCACCTCTAGGATAGAATGACGCACAAAGATGCCATGAAAGATGGGGCTAAGGCTCAGGGCCATGAGACAAACAAGCTTCATACTTGATCCCTTCAGGAAGGGCCATTCTAAATCAAGTCTGCTCAACCTGAGAATACAGTTATATTCTGAATTCACTTATTGTCTGAATTATATTGATATTCTCTGGTGGCTCCACAATAGTTATAATGATCACACTTAACAGATTTGACTCCTTGATACTGGATTATTCTTTTCCATTTAAAGTTTTTGCAGCTGGACACCTGTGCTGTGTTGTAGGCCTTTTTGAGTCACAAACTATTTAAAGGAGGAAATGGAGATAACAAGAGGCTATTAGGGCCGTGGTACAATTCCTTACCTCAGGTTCAGAATCCACAAGAAATCTATAATTACATTTTCAACTGTTCTCTGTGTAGTCTCAGTAATAACATTTTATTAAAGATTTAAATAAAGGTAACAGAGTTAATGTTTTAGAACTCCTTCATCGTGACATTTTGGGGGAATAGGACTAACACAGCCCAGAGAGCCACATCTATATGACTTCTGAGCTAATTCTCATGACTGTTTCAAACAGAACTGCAAAAAAGAAAATGAACCCCCTTCCCCAATAATAAGGATGAAGGTTAGGGAAGGCATAAGACTCAGGGATGCCTGTTGTGCACAGAAAAAAATAATTTTTTACAATAGTATTGATATTTAAGGCAAAACATCTCCACATTTCTTTTCCATGATGTTGCCACCAGGAGTGGGCAAACTTATTTGGATAAAACACAAATTGGCTTAAAGGATTTACAAAAATCAACTATTTAATAGCTGAAAATGTTTAATTTTTTTCCTTTT
The DNA here is from genome assembly GCF_054644295.1 of Miniopterus natalensis. Lineage (NCBI taxonomy): Eukaryota > Metazoa > Chordata > Mammalia > Chiroptera > Miniopteridae > Miniopterus > Miniopterus natalensis. The sequence goes on from NC_142091.1 coordinate 32,327,508, forward strand.
TCATTTTTATGTGTCTCTTGCTTTTTCTGTTTTCAGCTGAGAGTACTGAAATGTCATTTAAAAAATCACTAATTATGTTATGCTGACAAGGGGTAGTTATTTAAACCATACTTCTACCTATTTTGTTTTACTACCTGACTTCTGAGTCTTATCCAGTACCCTGGAATTTTCTGATGATAGAAAATCCCTCAAAACTAACGCACTAAAAGATAACAAAACCCTTTCCATGTAGCCATTTTAAGAAAAACAATATTTGTTGAGGAACTCTTAGATGCTAAATAAGCATTTTATTGGGATTCTTTTATAAATGTTTCTAAACATTTATTTCTCTTCACTGGGAAATACTTTTTCTTCCTTGAATCTCCTGTTCCTTTTCATTTTGGTATTTCAGACATGTAGGTTTCATATGGTCTGTCACTTTTTTTTACTTAGCCGACATTGTATCTTATAGCATATGAAACTCTGAAGTTTCATGAGACCCCTTCCATAGGTCATGAGGTTATTTTATTTGGTTTTCTAGGAAATAACAGTGCAGCAGCTAATGGCCCATTTGGACTCCATCAGGAAGGACATGGTCATCCTCGAGAAGAGTGAATTTGCGAATCTGAGAGCAGAGAACGAGGTGGCACGAGTTTCAGTCTATTGCTTAAAAATAACTGATTTCCCAAGCAGTCTATTTGGTGAATAATAGGACCAAGTAATAATTTTATGTGGTTACTAAATAATTATTTATGAGTTTTCAAATAAAAATATACTGTATGTTTAACCATGCCTAATCTTTCTATGTATAAAGCATAGTTTCTGGAATACTAAAGAGTAAGAGCTGTATCTTATATGTATAAAAGTCACATAAATATTTGAGCTCTATTATATACAATTTTAGAATAGCTCTAAGTATAACTGAAAGTAATGTGGCATTTTTCGTTTTTTTGATCCTGTACTAATTACTTGAGTAATTTAAGAGAAAAATGTTTTTTGTAATTCACTTGTAATTTTGTTATCCATTAGCTTAACTTTTTAAATTTAGAATATCTATTGTTTTAAAAAGTAGAAAACTAAAACACAAATACATTTTCTAATGTTTTCCTAAGATTTACTTTCTAAATATGATAAATTATTCTTTTTTGTCTTTATTTTTAGTCAAATTCTGTATGAGAAATCTATAGATTGTCCAATTTTGGGTAATTTAGGGTTTTAGAGTTTATGAAAAAACCATAATATGGGCTTTTGGTTTAATTCCAATTGTATGTGACCTTTCTTACATCTAGAAAATGAAAAGTGAATTAGAACAAGTTAAGCAGCAATTAATAGTAAGTGAAACTTTCTTCCCATTTCAAAATATTTTATTAATTTCAAAATATTCATTACAAGTTCACTTTTGAAATATTTTTATTTTCTTTAAAGAATGAAACCACTCGTATCAGAGCAGATAATAAACTGGACATCAACTTAGAAAGGAGCAGAGTAACAGATATGGTAATGTGCTTTTAAATGTACTTTCTTGGTTACCTAATGCTTTTTAATCCCTTTTAGGCTTTTTGATTAACCTCCTGATGCATCATATCCTTTAGTTTACAGATCAAGAAAAGAAACTTATGGAAGCAACCACAGAATTTACCAGAAAGGTAAGTTAGTATGTAAAAATGTCTCTTGTATAGCACTCATGCCTTGTGCAACTGCTTTAATGTGTATCATTTTATAAGTTTGGACTTTAAACAGCTAGCCTTATAGAATCCATGATTTCCTCATAGCTTTTATGGTTAACCAGCACTGGGGATAACTGCCACCAGGTGGATGATAGTACCTGAACTGTGACCTCTGAGTCAGAATCAAGCCTTCCAGGTAGCATACTTTTTTTAAACTAAATTATTTTTATATAAAAAAGAATTATTTTTTAAAAGACAAGGATTCATAATTAGTATTTGAGTGTCTAGATTAAATTATTTTTAAATTTTAAAAAATAGTAGTACATACTTAATGAGTGCTTATTATATGTCGATATTGTTCTACTTGATGTACTTCTGTCAATTTATTTAATCCTTTATCAGCCTCTGTGAGGCAGGCAGTCTTATTCCCATTTTACCAATTTAAAAAATGAGGCGCGGAGACATTAAGGTCACACAGCTGGTAAGTGGTAGAGCTGGGATATGAACCTGGGTTTTAAACCCCATAGTCATTGTTAATGGTTACCTTCTCAGTGACCCTAAACTGCAATCATTAACCTTTGTCGCTTGAGTAAAACCCAGCTTTCTGGCTTAGCCAGTCCTTTTCTTGAGAGTTAAAAGCCATTTGGAGCACATTCTACTAGAAGAGACAGCACTCTTCCTTGCTTAATGGAAGGGAAAGTCCCATTTGTCCTTCTTGGCATCCTATTCTCTTCTCTTACTTTTTGGCCAAAGGAGATCAAGAAATTTAAAAATTCTCTCACAGCTAATTTCTAGCTCTAAGTACCATTTCCCCTCTCCTATCTCGTAGCTTCTGCACACATAGCAGTCAGTGTTACCCAACAGGCATTTCTGCCATTTCCTTACTGTTGGTGCCAGTTCTCATCATAAACCTGGTTGGGGTTTTTCTCTTGCAAAATACATTTAAATTTTTAACTACCTTATCCTAAGGACTTTCTACACATAAAGTGATAGTTCAGTGACTAAAATTTTTAGTAGAACATGCCCAGAATGTGGTAATTCTAATAAATGGTCTCCAAATACCAAAGTAGAAGGAATATTTTTTGTCAGATTGTAATGTTCACATAATGGTTTTATTTATTTATTTTAAATATGTCTTTATTGATTTCAGAGAGAGGACAGGAGAGAGATATAAGCATCAATAATGAGATAGTTATTGATTGAATGCCTTCTGCACGCCCCCTACTAGAGACTGAGCCTGAAACCTGGGCATGTGCCCTGACCGGAATTGAACTGTGATCTCCTGGTTCATGGGTTGATGCTCAACCGCTGAGCCATGCCAGCTGGGCCATAATGTTTTTTTTAATATCACACTGCTTTTACTATGTTTCCCCAATTAAAACGTTTGTAATACACGATTCACCCATAAATAAGGTTTTCTAATGTAAATATTTTTGCCAATAATATATAAGGATAAAACTTAATTGTCATTATTCTTATTTACTATAGGATACGAAAACCAGAAGTATTATTTCAGAGACGAGTAATAAAATTGACACTGAAATTGCTTCTTTAAAAACACTAATGGAATCTAACAAGCTTGAGACAATTCGTTATCTTGCAGGTAAGGCTGTGTTTCTCAGAAAAAGGAATTATTGTCCTTTGGTTTTCAGACCTGTCAGCTCCTACCTCCCAAGGCAACCATGGCTGTCACAGAAGAAAAAATAGAGGAGCTATAACAAGTTTTATTTATTCCCTTGCAGTGCATGAAGAATCTAAGTTTGAAAGGTAATATGTTTAGGATATAAGTTTAACAGGCAACTTTGCAACTTACTAATAGGAAAAAACTTATAGATGCCGAAGAAATATATAAACACAAGTCCAAATGATGCGAAGATGAACTGGATTCTTCAATGAAAAAAATGTTATTTTTATTGCTGTGCTCTTCCATCAGTATTTGAGTGGATTTACAGGGAAACATAACTAAAATATATATAGGCCATTAAAAATCATAGCAAGCAAAGGGGGAAAATATCTCCTACCTTGAATCCAACTGACAGAGGACAGATACTACCCCCAAATTAGATTATTTGTCCCATACTGTGCTCCTCAAGTACCATGGGACCTGAACCAATTATAGGACCCCAAGGAGACAGGAAGAATGCCCTAGTCAAATAGTACTTTTTTCTTTTTCATTCTAAATTGTTCATATAATTCAAAAACAATATAGTAAAAGTGAAAACCTACTCCCTCCTCATAGGCATAATAGTATATATCTTTCTAGGTATTTTCTTCTTTATATAAGCATTACAATTTTTTAAAATAATAACTAGATCACATTGTACAGACTACAACTTTTTAAAATTTAACCAAATTTCTTGAATATCTTTTCACATCAATAGACATCTGTTTACTAGAAGGCATAGTATTCCATTGTATGAAATTGCTGTAATTTATCCAAACGTCTATTGACATTCTACTACCAGTTTTTCATTATTAAAAACAATGCACCGAACAGCCATATATATGTTTACTTGGATAAACACACACACACACCCCTTTGTGCCTTCATGATAGTATTTCTGTATAAATTGCTTTGCATATCTATACTTTGAGTCAAAAAGATATGCACATTTAAAATTTTTCATATTATTGAACTGTTGTCCAAGACAAAATTGCTGATTTATACCATCAATGGTTTTCTGGGCAGCCGCTAATATTGTTGAAGTGGCAGGAGTGAAGATGGAGCCCCAGCCCTCAGTGATGCACACTCCCTGTATTTTTTCAACTTGAATGGCTCATCTGTCTTTTTAAAATATTGGGCTTCCACCAAAGATTCATTTGAAGAAAGAATTCTAAGGCGAAAACAAGTTTTGAAAACCCCCATTCTAGCAAAGTTTCTGGAACTGGAGATCAATTCAGTGGTAATGCTCAGGGGAAATGTCCAAACAGCCCAGTTTGGAATGTGTGTGCCCATTTTTCAAAACAAATTTCAAAGCAACCAGGTTAGGAAGGTTTCTAGGTATTTTCTTCTTTATATAAGCATTACAGTTTTTTAAAATAATAACTAGATCACATTGTACAGACTACAACTTTTTAAAATTTAACCAAATTTCTTGAAGATCTTCAAATTCCACTCAGCTTCCTCTAGTGTTTACCAAAAGAATACCTTAGTTAAGAATAAAATCCTTTTTATACTGTTTGAAGATGGTGATGGTCTCCATAAGGCTTTCATTCAGTAGTGGATATATACAAGGCTGACTCTAATAGACTTAATGGCAGTGGCAAAAGAAATTAGCAAGTCATGGTTTGGAAAAATACCTTTTCCAGGTTATCTTCCTTTTTCCAGTGAGGACGTGCGAGCCACGATTCTGAAGGCTTTGTCGTTCCCTGTCCTTATTCTCCAAATGTTTGTTTACTGCCGCAGTTACTAGCAAGCCTTTTAGGAAATCTGAATCCCACACACTCAGCAAGCCTTTTAGGAAATCTGAATCCCACACACTCAGCCGGTGGGAAGTTAATGTCATGAGTGCATCCACTAGGTCCTGGAATACCTGAGATTTTGCCAATAAGACAATAATACTCCACACATCTGAGAGTCACATATTGAATGCAATCATGAACACAGAAAAAATATTAATAAAGCTCCAGCAGTAAAGGTCCTGTGTTTACCTTAGAGAAGAAATCCTTCTAAAATTGTAAATATTAATCATATTTTTAAATCATGCATCAGTCAAGGCTCTGTGTTTCAAGTATCATACTTCCTATTTGAACCAGTTTAGATATAAAGGGGAACTTATTGGCTTACATATTGAATTATGGAAGAAGGACAGAGGTATAGCCTCAGCCCAGGGATAATTGGAATCACAGCTTTCTCTGTATCCTGTCTTTGAATATTTGCCTCATTTTTTATACCAGCTTCCTCCACGGATTACAAACATGGCCATCAGTAGCTCCCAGACTCGTATCATTCCAGTTTCACCAACCAAAAAAATTATCCCTTTCCTTGTTCCAATTCAGAAAATCCCAGGGAAGGGATCTGAATGGCCTATCTTGGGTCAGACACCACCCTTTGAACCAGGTCACTGTTGCTAAGAGAGCGAGAGCTGTAAAATAATGGCAGTTTCCATTTAATCTTTATAGTTAATGTGACAGATTCTGTTCTAGGCAGATAAACAGTGAAATCTAACATAGAGTACTTAAGATGTATCAGGCCCATGCTCACCTGTGCATTACACATCCAAAGGAAGTGCCCTAGACAGGCCATAGAAGATAAACAACAAATTTGAAAGCACTTTGGGGTTGGCACAATGACAGCAATGAGAAGTAACAGTTGACAACAATTGAGAGAAACTTAAATACAGTAACCATTGTGTTGTGTTTTCTAATAAAGGAATGAAATACCTCCTTCCTCACGATAAAGTGCTCACTAGCAGTCTAAGACAACTTAACCAGCTTTTGGGGTTAGCAAAGAATATACCACCTAGATAGCACTACGTGGCCCAAAAAGTGACAAATTGGGTTGAGTCCTTCAGGTGACAAGGGATAAATAGGATAATAGAGTGTTGCTGTTTTTTAAAAACAACTACTTTGGAGTCAGGAACATGTAGTGTTGAGTCCTGGTTCCACCACTTGGGCTTGTCTCGTCTATACAATAGGACTGATAACACCAACCTCATAGGGTTTTAATTATGGTTACATAAGGTAATGTATGTCATTGCCCAGCACACTGCCTGGCACATGGATGGAAGAATGTATGATTGACCAAGATAAGAAACTTAGCATTATACTTTCTCCTCAAATGTCCTCATTCCCTGTGTGTCTTAGACCTAATCCCATTTCTTAAAATTAAGAAAATGATCATGTCATTAACCAGGTTTCAGTAAGTAGTGGGATAATGTATAATTAAATTTATACATTAAAATCAGATAGCTTTACTATGACAGATTGTCTCTTGTGTCTTTAGTTGAAGTTTGTCCTTCATTTCAGATTCTCTATTTTAAAAGTCATGGCTGTTTGCGCTCGCTTTGGCGGCACACATACTCAAGTTGGAATGATACAGAGATCAGCATGGCCCCTGTGCAAGGATGACATGCAAATTCGTGAAGCATTCCTTATTTTTAAAAAAGTCATGGCTGTTTAAAAATTATAAAGAAAATTAAAATCATCCATAATCCTACCAATTAGAAGTAATCATTACTGACATGTTATTGTATTTTATTTAGTCTTTTATTCTATGAGTACATGCCATTTTTAATGGCTGTATAATAGGCCATCCAGTATCATAGATTAGTTCTATTATAATGTAGATTCCAATTTTTCTCTATGTAAATAATGGTGTAATAAATATCTTTGTGTATTGACAAAAAATAAGTCATTGCTGTTTAAACAAACTAGAAACTAGGGAGTCCCTAAAAGCCTCACCCAGATTCAGCTGCTTAAGGAGAACAGGAAGGTTTTCTGTCCAGATGATGTAGCAGAGAGCAGGTATATAAGGAGTCTGAAATACAGGAAGCTTTTAAGAATTGGTATCAGTCCTACCCTAAAGGATGCCCTTTATCTGAAGCGTAATTTTCTAGGGAATGAAAAACCTAAGTTGCAAAATTGGTTGGATTCCCTGTTTTTTGTTCTTCATTTAAACCGAAGATGACATTATTCTGTTTCTCTCTGCAAAATAATCACAAATGCATGACCTGTAACATGGTTTCTTCTGTTCACAGCCTCAGTGTTTACTTGCCTGGCAATAGCATTAGGATTTTATAGAATCTGGAAATAGCAATGAAACGACTATATGATGCTCCTACTGCTGCTTCTATTGACTTCTTAAAACACTGCACCAGGATAGATTTACTTTGGACATTGAAAGTTGAAGCAAAACTTAATACAAGATTATCTGAAGTACATATGGACTAAAAACATGTTTTAGAAGATGTATTTTGTCTTTGTTTTTTATGTCCTTATTTTATTATGTTGAAAAGCTGCCATTCAAAACCTGGTTAATTTGAGATAGAAGGGCCTTTTGTTTTTATCCTTTTGATAGTGTATAGAAAGTGAACTAGAATTTTCTTGTGTTTGCTTGAACAGTTGTGTAAATCATAGGATTTCTTTGGTATCTGCTGCTTAAAGTGACTTACCATATAGCTGGAGATTGTTTTGTAATAAACAATTTAAAACAATAAATTTTTAAAAAATTTTATTTTTTATTGTTGACAGTATTACAGATGTCTCCTATTTCCCCTGCCCCACCCCCACCCCCTGCCCCACTCCAGCCTTCACCACACTATTGTCTGTGTCCATGGGCTATGTATATATGCATATAAATTCTTTGGTTAATCTCTTCCCGTCCTGGTCTCCCCTCCCCTCTGAGATCTGTCACTGTCCCATGTATTCATGCCTCTGGACCTATTTGCTCATTAGTTTATTTTGTTCATTAGATTCCACATAACAGTGAGATCACATGATATTTGCCTGTCTTTAACTGGTTTATTTCACTTAGCATAATAATCTCCAGGTCCATCCATGGCTGTTGCAAGAGATCCTTCTTATTTATAGTCACTGAGTATTCCATGGTGTACATGTCCCACAGCTTTTTTATCCACTCATCTACTGATGGGCACTTGGGCTGTTTCAAGATCTTAGTTATTATAAATAACACTGGTATGAACATAGGGGTGCATATATTCTTGAATAATTAAAAACAATAAATTTTAAATTTTTAAGTGTGTGCCCTAGTGCAAGTGTATGACACTTAATATGAAATTTGTAGAGTTGCTAAATCTTAAGCCCTGATTAGTACATTTATTTAAAAAAATTTTGATTTACAAGAACCCATTTGTACTTGCTTCAAATTTATTGCTTAAAATAAAGCTTTTTCTTATGATACTAAGATTCAGCAGACATCTATTTGTATATAATCCCTACTCTAAAGAAACTCATACTTTTGTTTTTATTGTTATTGGGTCTACTGTGTATTTTTCCTTATGTAATAGTATCTTAATAGAATACATGTAATTTCAAATAAAGTACAAAATATTTTCAACTCAGACCTTCAGTTTTAACCAGAACAAAAAGCCAAGGACTTCATAACGCCTTGGCAATAGCTTTAAAAGTTTGATAATCCATTATTTATTCAGTATATTAAAAATAACCCCATCATTTCTTTAGTTATAAGTGGGGAATTTGAATAGAGCAGTCAAGTCAAAGACTGGCCCATATGGTCCCGTGAGAATCACTTTCCACCTAAATTTTCTTCAAGGATCTGTTGTTTTTGAAACAACTATTTTAATATCCTGTTACGTTCTGATTCATTTCTATCTCAGAATTCTCTTGCCTAAGAAAATTCTTGGTGCACTGTAAATTTTTATTGAATGAATGAATGAATGAATGAATGAATGAATGAATGAGGACCAAAAGGTTCATTATAATTAACTCTACAAAGCGTTCGTTCACTGAATAAATAAGAATCCCTGCTAAGTGCTGGACAACATGCCGGTCCCATGTGTACAAAGGTGAACCCAGTTCGTTCTCATGGAACTGACAATCAGCGGAGAAGATGGGCGGTGAGCAAGTAAATAAGTTAGTGGTTGGTTATAATTTACAATAAAGTACTGAGAGGGCGTACTCTTCCCTCCCCGTGAAAGCAGCTCCAGCAGCATAACACTGTCGTCACTCTTCCTCTCCTCATCCACCTGCCCCAGTGAAGTGCAGGGAGAAACAGGGCCCAGGTCGCACCCGGAAGTGATTTGGCTGGTAAGCTCTAGGTAGCGGTCACACTGTGACTGCTACACCGCCGGAAAGCAGTTTGAAGTTGTTGCACTGTGCTGCCGCCACTTCCTCCGCAGTCCTGTTTGGGACCGGCCTGACGACACAGAGCATTCACTCTGTTCTGCTCGGGTGCACCAAGCCCAGGGGCAGGCTGCTCCTCTGCGGGTGAAGCCTACCCCACTACAACGATGCTTGGGGCAGGGTAAATAAATTTGTCCAGTTATGAGGCTCAGTGATAGGAAACCTGGACTGAAGATCTAAACCATATTCTCCAATATCAGTTTTATTAGTAAGTAGAGGTACTATTTAGCACTCTATATCAATTCAATCTGTTCTCTATCTCAATTAGGTTCACAACCCAGATGGGACGGAGGGGGTGCCATTTATTGGATCTCCTGAAACCTCAACAAATAAAGATGCATATTCCCAGTTCATAGCCATTAATAGTAAAATAGATCTGTTCCATCTGTAAGGATTTGGCAAATGAAGTGCTTTGCATCTAATAATGGAAGAATAGAAGTATATATACCATACCCTATTCCCATTACTTCTAGATCCTGTATCTTTTCTGTGGATACTTCATTTTGGTGTTATTTTTGGAGTTTAGATAGATTTTTGTTTAGGGAATGGAAATATCTGAAATGAAAAAAGAGAGGATTGTGTTCCCATGTACCTCAAAACTACACCTCTATTCCAGCACTTCCACCCACTATAGAGTAGCTATTGTTGTGTATGTCTGTTTCTTATATTAAACTGTGAGTTCCCAGAAGGCCTCTAAGCGTATATGAGGTACTTCTTAAATGCCTGTGGAATAAACGATATGCATAGATCTCAACCTTAACCCAAACTTTTTAATACTTTAAATGTTTTATTATGGGTGTGGTGGGAATCTTTCATTTATAGAGGTTCTGAGAACACTATACACCTTTTCGGTGTTTTCAGTAGGTGGTAAGTCTCCAAGATGATTAGTTACCTTCACCTTGCTTATGGCCATAGACTAGATCCTGACTTGCCCATTCATACTATTTAGTGACAGTAGACCAGGCAAGATAATGTAAGGACTAGTCAAGAGTCAGTAAAATCCTTTCACTATATTTGAAAAACAATTTAAAGCTTATAGCGCCCATTTTCATCAATCTTCAAGAATTTAGATATGTAACGTCTTAAGTTTTAAATATTCAAAAGTTCTAAATATTTTTTTAATATAAAGAATAAATGAGGTGAGGCAGTAGAAAAGGCTAAGGGTCACCAACACAAATCAGTGATTGCATTTTGTAGACTAGTGACTATACAACAGTGAATATGCTAAAAGAAATATGTAGCAACTCACATATTTTTCACAGCAATCCTCTTAGGCAAGTAGTATTATCCTCATTTTACAGCTAAAGAAACAAGCTAAGCAAAGTTAAGTAACTTGCCAAGATCACACAGTAGATAAGTGACAAAGACTTAAACTCCAAATCTCATGTTCTTACTTAATATCCTAGTAACCTCCAAGTTGAGCCCTCTATTTCAAGAGATGGACAGTCTACTGAGGCACGGGGAAAAAATACTAGTTTCTACCCATATCTCTTTTAACATCTTTTTTACTTTATATATTTTTACTTATTTATATTACTATAATGTGGCATAATAAACATATATTTGGTTTTCATCCCAGTTCCTGGCACAGAACTCATAAAACCCTTATTTCCTGAGTGATAGAGGTGATAAGGAGCTTTTGTTTTCCTGGCACACAGCCCCTAAAATTCTTGGAATCTCCGGAGTGACAGTGTTTTTTTTTATGCTGAAATGACCAGTAGTTAGGAGCCCCTAGCCCCATAGCTTCAGAATGGAGACTGGTTACCAGAAAGACCAACACATGATTAGAGAGTTGAAACTTTTAGTCTCCCCTACTCCCTACTTCAGCCTCTAGGGAGGGGAAAAGAAAGGAGAGGAGCTAGCCATTGAGTTCAATCACCAACAGCCCATGAAACACCCCGAGGGCGTGGAAGTGCCACACACCTCTCACTCTATACCTTGCCCTGAGCATCTCCCATTTGGCTGTTCCTGAGATGTATCCATTTTAATAAACTGGTAATAGTAAGTAAAGTGTTTTCCTGAGTTCTGTGAGTTATTCTAGCAAATTACTGAACCTAAGGATGGTGATATGGGAACCCCCCAGAAGAACAGCAATTAGAAGTACCCATGACAACCTGGGATTTGCAAATGGTATCTGAAGTGGGGCAGTTTAGTGAGATGGAGCCCTTAACTTGTGGAGTCTGACACTAACTTTGGATAGTTGATGTCTAAACTGAATTGTTGAACACCCAGTTGGTGTCCAGAGAAACCAGAGAAGTGGTTGTTAGTGCTGGAAAACACCACATGTAACATGACAATAATATATTTTTGTAACTTAAAATCAGATACACATAATTTTGGGTGTTAGACTACAATTTAGATTTAGCTGCTACAATAAACCCAAAATAATAGTGGCTTAAATAATACAGAGGTTTATTTCTCTCTTACCTACAACCCAAGTGTAAGCATTCCAGGGCTAGCGTGTCAGCTCTCTGCATCAGGGGCCAGGCTCCTACTTATCTCACTGCTCTAACATCCCTGTGTGGCCCTCATTCACAAGGTCCAATGACTCACCACCACATCCACATTCCAGAAGAAGAAACTGGCAAGAGGTGGGCAAACCTCTCCCTTTAGAGGCATGACCCTAAGGTTATACATACCATTTTTGCTCACGCTCTATTGGCCACAACTTGGTATCTTAGATGCAAAGGAAGCTGGAGCAGCCACAAGCAGCCACAAGCCCAGGAAAATCCTAATGTTACAGAAAAAGGGGAGGATAGATACTGGGAGATGACAAAGCAACCTCTGCAACGCTGTTCTGCTATTTCCTACCTCCCTAGTACAGAGAGACTAGAGACGCAGCCTTGAGAAAACTGGAGCAAGTATAACAGACTATTTCCAGGACTGGGTTTAACTTTAGGGTCACCAGGCTAGAAAGAAAATGTAAGGCTAAGAATCCCAGAATGTGAGAGAAATGGTGGAGCTGGGAATTCCAGCAGTGGGTAAGAATAATGCAGACTCTGAACTTTCCCTGTTAAGATTAGAATCCTGGCTCCATATTGCTGTGCGATTCCGGGCAAATTAATTAACCTCCATGTATGAAATATATCTATTACATACAGCTGTTTGTTGTGAGAACTGAGAGAATATCCGTAAAGGACTTGGCACAGATCTCACACATAAGTGCCCAATAAATGTTGACAACTATTATTACTACAGATTGAAAGCCTATTGGAAACCACAGAAAAACTAACAATAATGACCATGAAAGTTACCAAAAATGTTTTAATACTTGCTTACAGACCGCTGACCAGCCCTGTACTGGCCTTAGCAACCGCATGCACTCATGCCAGGGCAAACTGGTCCCAGTGATAGGGTCCAAATAGCCTTTAGCATCCATGTAAGGTACATGCCAGGGCCTGCAGGGTGAACAGTCTGATGTAAGGCATGAAGCTGCTGCCAGTGAAGCCCAAAGCTAGCAATCAGATCTTCAGGGGGAGGCAGGATCTAGGCAACTGACCCAGGAGAGTGACAAATCTTTGCTAGGTCGAGGGGGAGTGGGGTCGGGGAGGAAAAGTGGGGGAATTGAAGTCAGAACTGAACTGAAATGCCACAGTTGTCTTTTTGGTCAGCCAAGTAGAGGGGGAAAAAGTAGTAAAACCATGTGTTTTATTCTGTCCAATCTGCCTTGTGTCTATATTCCTTTCTTACAGAGCTTGCAAGGCAGAGCAATGGTTGAATTTTAAAGCAGGTTACTTACATGGGTATTCTTAGTAAGCACACATTATGTTTGGGTTTTTATCCTTTTACAAGCACTGGTCTTCATTTTCTGTAAAACCTTCCTGAGTGAGATATTTGGTTGTCACTGTAAAGTTGTCCTTTTCCAAAACTTACTGGTCTTATGTTGTATTTTCTCCCAAGTCCAGATGCTTTTTAACAGTCAAGTCATCTGAAAAGTTAAAAGTAAAAAAAAAAAAAAAAAAAGTACCCTAATAGTAGTAAATGGTACTTTCTAGAAAGTAAAAGAAATATTAGCCCGGCCGGGCGTGGCTCAGTGGTTGAGCATCGACCTAGGATCCAGGCGATAGGGGTTCAATTCCCGGTCCGGGCACATGCCCAGGTCGTGGGCTCATCAATGACTCTCTCATCATTGATGTTTCTGTCTCTCTCCCTCTCCTTTCCTCTCTCTGAAATCAATAAGGATATTTTAAAAAAAAGAAAAAAGAAATATTATAATTCTATTATGAAGCTATGATAGAATTTTTACTAATTTTTCATATCTAGCATAATTTTTAACATCTAGAAATGGATTTCTTTTGAATACTAGACTGTACCATGTTATATTTTAAAGTTTATGTGAATATTTGCTAAATTAATTACTCATAAATCTAGAATCTTGTCTTGCCAACATAAATATAAAAATAATATATTGGGAGGGGAGTACAACTGAGTCCATGTAATTTTAACAATTTCTTTGATGTTATGTAACATATTTCTGCCTTCAGAATTGGAGTAATAGGCTATCAGATTAATTTTAGAAGAGTTTACACAAATAAACATATCAAATTTTAAATAAAAGAGAAAAATCAAGCAAGTTTATTTAAAGCTATTTCACTGATTAGTACCTTCTCACAAAAACTCCCCCAGAAGACACTTTTTTCTTCACTCGGCTCTTCTCTTTGCTTAACTCACAGGAAGAGTCATCTTCCTACAAATAAAGAAAAAGAACCAAATCTGACTTCTACCCTAGACGCATTTCATCTTTCTATGGTGTCTGTTCCAAAAGAAAAAAATTAATGATACTGATATTTTCAACTCTGGATTAAAGTTCTTTTAGGATTTTGTATAAATAAATTCTTAAAACTGAAGGACCAGCACATCCTATTGTGCTGACTCATAAAACTAGGAGGCACCTTGAGAAACCATCCAGTACTATCTCCCCCTAGTAAGTCCCCAAAATGAACACCTCAGTTCTGCTTCTAACTTAGACTAACATTCCACAACAGATTGCTGACTGAAATGCACAGTGTTACTTTGTCATCTTCTGTATTCTGTGCAAGCCCCATAGAGCCAGAAATCACACTTCCTGGCTCCTCCATTCCCTCCATGTTCACATGGTATCCTCAGGACCTAGCACAGAAGATTCAGTTAATAAATGCTATGGGAAGGAGCAAGAGAGGGCTAGAAACACAGTGGATGCTCACTAGATGTTAATCATCTTTGAGTAATTCTTCCAGTCAAAAATGCTTGCACCCAGTTAGGGAGGACAGATCTGAATGCAGGGGCTCCAAGAACAGCACAAGGCGCACGCCCATGGGGAGATGCCATGGCTGGAGTCAGTATTCCCCAGGGTGTTCCTGCCCATGCCTTTGTAATGAGGTCAGTCAGCTTAACTCAAATGGTACTATACAAACATAGGAGTAAGCTGCCATTATCCCAACACCACCTGAAAAAAGAGAACCACATGTCTGTTCCTCCCACCTCTCTCAGCTGCAAACTTGATGGGACTAGATGGAGAATCTGGCAGCACCACTTACAGTGTGGCAAGCACTGGTGAGCGCAGGGTAATATAGATGGTCTCTTCCCTTCGAAAAGCAGACCAACTAGTCTAAAACCCACGAACGAACCTTTCATTGGAACCTGGCATATGGTGCCACCATACTTCATACTTCACATATATAACAAGAATCTATTACATGGGGAAAGGTCTTAAAGGTACAATTGTAATCAATCACAGGTCCTGACCAGAAGGTGGCAGGAGATTTAGTCAGAGCGTCTTGAAAAATCAATATAACTGAGCACTAAATGAACTTCATTTTATTTATACTTTATTTATTTAGACTCCAAAATAAACTAACTAACCCCTACTCTCAAACGCATAGGGCTCTACACATTTACTTATCCATAGACTATGTTTATTCAGCTTGAACATAAAAAATGGGAAGGAAGGAAGAAAAATGGAGAAAAGGCAATGGGGAGAATATAATACTATGAATACTACTAGACAGAAAATAGCTCAGGGTTTCTATACAGAGTCCTTTAACATCAATGCAATGCCATGAGGTAGATGTTATCCCCATTTTACAGATGAGGAAATTGAGACTCAGATTCAGAAGTTTTGCTATATTCTGAATTCCAAATTCATAGTTGCAGCTGGGAATTATAGAAAGAGCTTAGGCTATGACATCAAAAGTTAGAGACTGAATACTGATCCTACCATAACTAATTGTGAGAATTTAGACAAATCACCTCTCTGAGCCTCACTTTCCTCAGATGTTAAAGGAGGGCAGGTCAGTTGACATGTGATAACATGTGTGAGAACTTTATAAAGTGTTACAAATGTTCTCTTTATTACTCTGTAACCTGAACAAAGGGACACTAGGACAACTTCCATGTGGCTCCTTTCTATTTCTTAGAACCGCTCTTTTGAGAAGCTGAAGCTTTCTTACATGGATTCCAATCAAACCACTTTATTTTGGCTCTTTAGAATGTTAAAAAAAATATATATACTCTCTAACTGCCTTAGAATTCTTAACCAGGCTGCTGTTCTAACCAATATATATATGGATATATATGGATATATGTGTGTGTATATATAAAAGAATACATACACACACACACACACACACACACATATCCCTTTAATCCTTACAACAGTCTAGAAAGTATAAAGTATTATCTCCAGTTTACAACTAAGGCATAGAAAAGTTAAATGACATGTTCAAGTCAAAAAGCGTTGTGCCCATGATTCAAATCCAAACAGCCCCAGTCCAAAGCTAGAACTCTTAGCTACTCTTGTATACTACTTCCTGAGAAAGACAAATATGTTAAGAAGGACACTAACCACTGCCATAAGGTTGGAGACCTGAAGCTTTTCCAGGGTCTCCCTAAGTTGATCCACCTCTGCTCGACACTCATCCAGCTGACATTCTAACTTTTCTCTTCGTAGTCGTTCGTACTCCAGCTGGCCCTGCAGCTCTTGGATAGTCCTGTCAGAAACAGATTATTTTCAGTCAGTCTCCAATATGAACTAAATATTATTTTTGGTAACAGTGAAAAGCATCCATGCATTGTATTTAAGGCAAATAAAAAACAACTGTTTATTTGACAAATATGAATTGAGAGTCTACTATGAACCAGCGCTGATCTAGACACTGGGGATACGGCAGTGAACCAAACAGGCCAAATCTGCCCTCGTGGTCTTGCCTTAGCAATGGAGGAAGACAGACAAGGAAAGAAGAAAAAAAAGTAAATATGGAATGTTGGAAGTTGATAAATGCTAAGGGAGAAAAAATAAAGCAAGAAAGAGTAGTAGAAAATGTTGTCGAAGAGGGGATTAACACTTCATACACAGTGGCCAGGGAAGGCCTTACTGAGGAGGTGCTTCTGAGCGAAGTTCTAAAGCAGTAAGAAAGAGAATCAAGTAGACATCTGGGGGAAGGGCATTCCACACAGAGGGAACAGCAAGTGCAAAGGCCCCAAGTCAGAAGTATGCCTGGTGTACCTAAAGAAAACCAAAGGCCATGTGGCTGGAATAAAGTATAAAAGGGAGGGGAGTGGGTCAGAGAGGTAAAGGGGATCCGTAAAAATAGAGCTTTTACTGAGTGAAGTGGGAGACCCCACTGGAGGGCCTGAGCAGAGAAATGGCATGATCTGACTTAGATTTGTTTTGTTTTGCTTTGGGTTTTTTCCTAATGATGTAGAATTTACTTTGAATGGAATACACAAATATCAAGAGAACAATTCAATGAGTCTTGATTAATATGTAAACCTTTGTATCCACCACTGCTACCAAGACACAGAATACTTCTATCACCTCAGAAGTTCCCTCATGCCCTTCCCAGGCAATCCTCCCATAGGCAACCACATTTCTGAATATCTTCCATTTAGATTAGCTCTGCCTATGCTTATAAATGAAATTGTACATTACATACTTTTATGTGCCTGGCTTCTTTCTTTATGAGATTTATCTGCCTTAGGTTTTAAAATCGGTACACTGTGTTGAGAAGAGGCTGCAGGATATGGGGGCAGAGGATTAGAGGGCAGCAACAGGGAGCTGGAAAACATATCAGGAAGAAGTTAAAATAAATCCAGGCAAGAGGAGTGAGTGGGGTTAAGACTGGGTATAGGGAGGAAGAATGTAAAGCGTGGAAGGCTAGGATTCAGCAAATAAGAGAAAATCATGCCCCAGGCAGAGTAATACAACCATGTTTTGGTGCATTGTAAGTTTGAGCAACTAATGGATAACAACAAAAACCAAAAGGACATCCCTCAAATCAATGCTTACCCAGTTTTTCTTTACAATTAGGTCTAAGATCAGGAGTTTGTACGCAGAGAAGAAATGTCTTAAGATGCACTCAACACAACTGCAGAACAAATGCTAGAGAAGAATCAAAGTTCAGACGGAACATGACAGTCTCAGCTGACAGGAAACTATATCCTGGAACAAAAGCTACAGCCATCTTCAAAAAAATTCTGTTCAAAATTACATAAATAGTATAACCATTTCTCATTGAAATGTGAACATTATCTATTAAGGACTGTAAAAATCATAATAATCTTAGATAACGGGTTTGGAGTCATATAGACTCAAGCTCAAATCCTGGCCACACACCCCCACCCCTCACACACCTTTACTCCTCCCTTTGTGACTTTATGCAAGTAACTTAACCTCTGTATTAAGTCTTGGTTTCCTAATCCATGCAGTGAGCTCTTGGAGCTGTGAAGACTGCATGAGATAATGTATATAAGAAACTTATCTAGTGGCTAGCATGTGGTAGTGCTCAGAAGTAATTCAAGCAGCCGTAGCAATAGTATAGTAATCTGCCTTAGAAGAGAAGCAAAGGAAACCAAAATTTAAAGCTCATTATCTAGGAAAGAATTGCTTCACTGTGAAGAATTTTCTAGACTACAATAGATCTAAAAACTTTCAGTTAGGCTCTTAGGCAAAGGCCAATACTAAAAACACTCTACATCTCAAAATACTGTAATCAATGCAGAGAAAATGGACAGCTACCTAAAGAACGTGATTGTGAGATACCAAGAAGCCACAATTTAAAAAAAATTTTTTTTTCTGCTTTGCCAGTTTCCCAGTGTTTAAAATCCCACTAAGAGAGTATTTTGGCTAAAAGCTTTGTCTTCTGTTCAAATTTCCAAGCACCCATGGAAAGATAACATATTAACCCTTATCAAAGATTTAGATGTTACTCTGAATGTATTTACCAGATCTCTTACTGAGTCTATGGAGGAAAGGGAAACAGGAGGTTCTAAGAGTATGAGGGAAAGAGACTCAACCAAAGGAAAGGGCAGGCAAAGAGGAGAATCCATGTGTACTGCTCTTTACAGACCCAAGTCTTAATTAAATTAAAAGTCTCCTCTCCTATCTCCCTTTGTTCCCTGTCCACTCTGAAAAGCAGACAGACAAGCAGAGAGGCAGTGGAAGGAAATAAAGCATGAGGCATCCTCTATTCCAGCAGCCATTAATTAATGAGAGAGGCACCAAACGTGCAGAGAGCCAACTAAAGGTACTGGAAGTAAAGGATGCACCTGCTTACTGCTTCTAGACACACGGCATCCTCTGATGAGGTACCAAGACAGTGGACACAGTCTCAGATTCATGAGCAAGCAGTCCAATTTGATAGGGGTAGTTAGAGAATGTGTCAGTTGAAAAGCCTGAAGTAGCTGTAGTCTCAAAAAAAAAAAAAATCTTAACTCTATAGAGTCTCAGTTTTTCAAGATGAAAAAAGTTCTGGAGTTTGGTTGTGCAAAAATGTGAATGTATTTAACACTACTGAATTGTACCTAAAAATGGTTAAGATGATACATTTTATGTTATGTATATTTTACCACAATACGAAAAAACCTTAACACCTTCTCCATCTTGGGTCTTAGGAGGAAAACAGAACAGAATCTTACACTCCAAGGACAAAAAAACAAGTTGTTGGTCAGCAAACCCTCACATGGCATTTAGAGAGAGAACTAAAAACAAACCATTAAAGTTTGAGGGACATTACTTTTCAGACTCCAGCCGCTCTTTGTTCTGCTTTAGATCTTCTTCTGTTATCCCTCCCAAGTGTTTATAGTTGCTCTCAGCAATTTCTAGGAGGTGTCTCAATTCTACAATTTTCTTATAAGCTCTCACTGCAAGACAGAGTTGAATAGAAATGTAGTTTAGACAGGTGCCCAAAGGATGCTCGTCCTGGAGCCTATTCTTCTTCTAAAGCCAGTGTCTGTGTGGTTTGGGGATGAGGGTGGAGGGAGGTGCCATATACATAGAAGGTTAAATATCAGTAACAGAATATTTGGATGAACAAGCAATGACAAACCTAAACAGAGGATTCTTTTCCTGCTCTTGGAGGATGTACCAGATTGTTTTCACTTTTAATACTATGAACAAAAAGGTTTAAAGACTAGAAGTGTTTTAGGGCTAACCGTATATTATAGGACCAGGCATAATCTATGGTATGTCAAAAAATTAAAAAAACTGATATATGCTGATTTAAAACAAATAAGAGCTAATCCAGCCCCCAAATTTTATGATTAGTTACTTGTAATATCTATGCAAGAGGATAGCAGGCAAATGAAGTGTGCTGAGAGCTGCTTTTAGCCATTCTCCAACTATCGAACCTATGAATTTCCCATCCTGCATGGCAGTGCTTCTTAACCTAGGGTGATTTTCTCCCCCAAGGGACATTTGACATCATCTGGATATACTGTTGCTTATGAACTTGATGGATGGAGGGGAGCAGGTTATTGGCATCTATAAGCTCAGGTCTCTTCTCAAATGTCACTCCCTTAGAAAGGCCTCCTCTAATGGTTATCTATAGCACCACCCTACTTTATTTTCTCTATGTATCTATTTTCTTATTAAACATCTGTCGCCACCACCATCACCAAAATGTAAGTTCTTGGTGGGGATTTTGTTCACTGTTTCTCCAATATCTACAACAGTATCTGGCACATAGTAGACAATAACTATTTGCTGCTATTATTATCTGTAAACATCATTTGCCAACTAACCATGGAAATCCTTGAGATGTCTCTTCCTGTTTCCTATGATCCACTTAAATAATGTTTTCTCTTATATAACATTTTCCTCCTTGAGGGAAAGAGATCATGTCTTACATTTTTTATATGTTCAAGAACCCCTAGTACAAAAATTATACTAGTTCTGGTTCCCCCCAAAATGAAAGTATTTTACTTTGTAGATAGTAACTATCTTTAGGATAATTTCCAAATTTGTGGTAAAAAAATAAAATAAAAGATGACTATGGCATTTCTTAAATAATCACAACAGAGTTGGCCCACTTACTTCTGGCATCTGTTTTATCTGACTCATTAAGATGTAAATCATCCTTGGCATCAGTGCTTCCCTCAACACCATGTCTTATAAAAAACTTCATATCATCTTCATCAATTTCATTCTCATCATCTATATCATATTTCTGTTGCCCCTCTAATAGCTTTACTGCTGCTAAATGGGCAAACCTATAGGAAAGAATCAACAATTAACAAGAACCACAATTTTCAAACTCAGACTGCAGTTTGAACTTAATTTAGGGAATTACACTTTGTTTATTATGCCACCAACCCACCTCCCAGTAAAGAAGCAAAACTGTATCTGAAGATCAGTGCCAATTTGATGTACTATATCCAGGTACTATATTCAGCTATATGGGAAACTCAAACAGTTACTGGACACTAAGGACAAGCAGTTGCATTAAAGACAGATTCCATAATTTTTATTGGCAAAAACCCAACTGGGAGAGGACACCCAAACAGAATTGCTAAATTGGATAGAAAGCCCAAAACCACTCTATTTGACATATAATTCTATTTTTTTAAAATATGTTTTTATTTATTTTAGAGCAAAACCACTCTATATGATCACGTGCATTTACTACCTTTTTCTGATGGCCTAATTCAGATTGTCGAGTTAGTTCTGGTTCTAGTTTTAGGGCTAACTATAGCTTTATTACCTTTAATCTTCACCCTTCCTCAATCCAAAGTACCTGGCATGGCTTTGAAATTTAATGGAAAAATAATGACTTTTCCATCCATATTTTCTATTTTCTTTGATCTTTCTCACATCTCAATGAAGCTTCCAGTAATATACTCTTGTTTTTGGAGTTACTGTAATTGCATGTAATCTGTATATTTTTCCACAGTTTTGCTAACTGAGATGCTTAATGCTTTCTTTTAAGACATGGAGAATTACTCACTAAACACAAAAATCTCATATTCTATTTTTTTCACATACGTAACCACAGAACCACACACACACATGCAAATACATATATCCTTACCTTTCACCGGGTAATACAAATCATTAAAGATGTAGTAATCAACATATGTAGGAAGTTGTAAGGTTAATAGAAATCACTAGCTCCATTACTAGGTTGTAATTTAACAGCTCTCATTTACTGAGTACTTGCTTTATACCAGATTCAAGGTTATTTCTATAACATTACATTCAGACCTAGCATTTTGGTGCATGAATTACAAAGAAATGTGGGCCAGAAATTATGACCAACTCTAGATACATCCATAGTACTAAACCACCCACGTGACATTGGTATAAAGATAGACAAATAGGTCAATAGACAAAATACAAGTCTAAAAATAAGTCCACACATATATGGACACTTAACCTGGACAAAGACACAAAGGTAATACAGTGGGGAAAGGACAGCCTTTTCAACAAATGGTGCAACAACAATTGGGTATCTATATTAAAAAAAAAACGAAAAACTTGGATGCATGTCTCACAATATATACAAAAAGTAACTTGACATGGATCACAGACCTCAATGTAAAACCTAAAACTATGCAACATCTAAAAGAAAACATAGGAGAAAATCTTTGTGACTTTGTTTTAATCAATAATTTCTTAGATATGATGCCAAAAGCATAATCCATAAAAGAACAAATTGATAAAAACTTCTGCTCTTCAAAGACATTAACAGAATGAAAAAGCAAGCCAAAACTGAGATAAAATTTTTACAAAATAAAAATGTAAGGAAAAAACTAGTATCCAGAATATATAAAGAGCTCTTAAAACTCAACAATAAGGGAACAGCCCAATTTTAAAAAGTGGACAAAAGATCTGAACAGTCACTTCACCAAAGGAAAATATACAAATGGAAAATATGTATATGGAAAAAAAACCCTCAAAATCAAAATTATTTTTATTAGAAAAATGCAAATTGAAACTACAATGAGATACCACTACACATCTATTAAAATTACTAAAATCAAAGACAATATCAAATGCTGAGGAGGTTAAGGAGCAACAGATACTTTCATCCATTGCTGGTAGGAATACAAATTGCTACAGTCACTTTGGAAAGCAGTTTCTTATAAAGTTAAACATGCCCTTAGCATATGATCCACCAATTACTACCCCTAAGTATTTACCCAAGTGAACTGAAAACTTATATTCACACAAAAACCTGTATGTGAATGTGTACAACAGCTTTATTCATAATCACCAAAAAATGGATACAATTAAGATCTCCTTAAAAAGGTTAGTGGATAATCAAACCATGGATTACTATGGAATTCTACATCTGATGGAATACTATTCAGCAATAAGAAATGAACTACTAATACTTATGAAGCCAGTTTTATAGAGTACTTACGGGATGGTTCCATTCATATAAAACTCTAAAAATGCAAATTAATCTACAGTGACAAAAAGTGGATCAGTGTTTGCTTAGAGAAGTCAGTAGTTGGAAGGAGAGAGGTTACAAAGGAAAGCAAGGAGACTTTGGAGGGTCATGAATATATCCATTATCTTGATTGTGATGGTTTCACGGGTGGTATATACATATATCAGAATTCATTAAGTTGTACAGTACAAGTATATGTACTTTATTGTATGCCAATTCTACCTTGATAAAGCTGTTTGTAAAAATAAAAATAAAGTGCGCCTCAGTTGATTAGGTACATGGTACAACAAAACCACACTCCAAAGCTTCAAAGAAATCCTACAAACAAAATTTTAAGAAACATGAACTCACAAACAAAAATTGCATGGACATTTAATGAATTAAGTCCTTGCATCCTTTCAAGCCTCATTTGCATCTTTTAGCCCACACTTCTACTTTATTATTTTTTAATTTATTGATTTTAGAGAGAGGAAGAGAGAGAAACATCAACTTGTTGTTCCACTTATTTACGCATCATTGGTTGATTCTTGTATGTGACCCGACCAGGGATCAAACCCACAACCTTGGCCTTTACAAACAACACTCTAACCAACTGAGCTACCAGGTCAGGGCACACACTTCTACCTTAGATTCAAGCAGTTCTGAACGACATGCAATTCTTCCAACACACAAGTGTCTTCTTACAGCTCTCCCTCCTTCAAGTGTCAGTATAAATGTTGCTTCTCCAAAAAAATAGTTTTCCTTTACCTCTATATAAATTCTGTCCTAGAGTTTCCTTCATGTCTCTTATCATCTGTATTAAAATTTCTCCTCCACAACTTTCAAATAGGAAGACTTGGCACTTTTCCTCCTACATTCTTATTGTACCTTATAATATAATATAATGATTATAATTAATAATGTTTACACATAATGATGATTATAATTAATAATGATTGTTACAATAATTATAATTTGTCTCTCCACAAGACTCTAAGCTTCTCTGAGGGCAAGAACTGAGTTTTTTCATCTTTGTAATCCTAACACTAACCATAGCACTTGGAACACGATAAGTATAATACAGTTGAATTTTTAAAAAGCAACCAAATAAACAAATGAATGGAGTAAATATTCCTTGAGGACCTGAAACCAAAATTTGTTTCAAAACCCATGTGACTCCTTTTGATTACCCCTTTTTATCACACAATATTTCTCAAGAGGTGCTAGTATTTGGGGTGGGATCACTCTATGCTGTGCACCACTATTCAGAGTACTGTAGGATATTTAGCATTAAGTATTCCTGGACCTGACCTCACTAAATATTAGTGATGGTCACTAATCACTGTGACAAACTCCCACATATTTCCAAATGTCCTTCCTCCCAGGAAGGGAAACAATACTACCTCCCAGTTGAGAATCACTGCTTTAAAGAGTTGATATAATGCCAAATGTCTATTCAGCTTGAGTACTATCATTCCATCATTTGACTGAGTCTTATAATTCCATTAAACCTTCAGAGATTTCTGAGTATAAGAGAGTACATGCAAAACTTTAAAAACAAAACAAAACAAAAGAAGTAGTAAAGCAGATAGGGATACCTCTTAGCCACATCACTGGGTTTCTCCCCTGCTTTGTTGGTAATATTACTGTCTGCTCCCATTTTAATTATCCACTGCAAACATTCTATGTGGCCTTGTCCAGCAGCTATAAACAAACACACACAAAACCAGAAAATAGACAAAAAGAGTTATTGTTATTAGGAGCAATTTTCCAAAAATTTGAATAGTACCATTAGAGGGTACTTTCATAAGTACTGATCCTTGCAATAACTGACAAAAGGAAGTTGGGCAGATATAATTTTCTCTATTTCATTTATTCATTCATTAGACAAACATTTAATCGAATATGTACTGTGCTTATCCCCTATACAGAGAACTTTACATAGATATGGAAGTTGAGGCTCAAAGAGGGTATTTATTTCACACCACACAGCTAGAAGTAATGGGTCTGAAACTATTCATTTAGTCTTTCCTGAACCTTATCCAGTGCTTGCTTCTTGGCTGCTGTTTACAGCTCCTGACCAACCTCGTATTACACCAGGACGGGAGGCAATCTAGCCAGAGACCCACACTGACTTGGAAAATCTGGTGCCATCTTATATTAATAGCATATTCCTTTGACCCTCACAACTCAAAATTTACAGGTCCCCCACTGATTACCTAAACTATTTCCATCTTTTTCTAAATCTTGTCCTCAAAACACATTCCCTCAATATTAATTTTCACGGCCGTGAAATGTCTGTAGAGTTGATGAGTGAATGAATGAAGAAAAAATAAATGAAATCTCAGCTCTGCTCTTACCAGCTGTGTAACCTCAGTACAAAAACCTGGTTCCTCTAGACCTCAATTTCCTCATCTTTTACAGAGATAATTTCATATTTATAAAAATTACAATAAGGATTAAATATGACAGTTTTGCACCCTGTTAAATGTCATGTAAACTTAAGGTATCATTTCTGAATTCCCATGAACACTTCCTCAATAATTTGACTCTTAACAACTTCTTCTGTTCAATTTCTACTCCTGAATTCCACTGCATATATTTTAACAACCAAATCTTTTTGCCATTTATTACATCCTGACTTATACATACAAACCTCTAGCTGTTCATGGTATAAGTATGTATAGCACCTTAACAGTAAAGTCTGCATCTCATACTGTCTTCATGATGTGGGCACATGGTTGGTGCTAAATATATATGTGCCTCTGTAAAATAAATCGGAGCATGAACTTTTGGTATGGCTTTGTACCTTAAAAAGTGAATCCACTCCAATAGCAGGAACAGGGAGGGAAGGATGCAAAGCCAGGTCCAGTGACAAAGCAGCCCCATCACTACAGCCCTATGGCCCAACTTACAAAAGGTCTGTAAGCACTCTTGTACTACTTTTCCATAACTAACTCAGAGCCATCTGCCAAACTCAGAGTTGGCTCCTAAGGAGCTTAGGGCTTCTCTTTCTCCTACAGCAAATCCAAACCAACAAAGAATACTACAGGGTTTCCCATATCTCTAAAAATAACTTCACTTTACACAAAAACAGCAACATCTATTTTCTGTAAAAGTTACAAAATCATATTTATGAATCCTGAACAATGGTGAGTTTTATAAGGCAGAGTGAGTTTAACCCAACATTTCCATTTTATTACACAGGTAATATTTACAAGGGGGGAGGAGGTCTAAGTAATTTATCTACAATGAAATACAATAAAAGAATTTTTTATCCAAGATCCTTATTGTACATTGATTAGAGTATGTTGATTAATTTGACCAATGTTTTATAAGAGAACAAGATAAAATTATGCAGTGCCTAGAAATTTTTAAGAAATATTTGAAATAATTATGGCCTAAAAGTAAATGAAAGAAAGGAGAAGTCATAATGGATTTAACAACCATTAAATGACTAATAGGTACTGCAGCTTACCTACTGAATCAAAATTTAAATGAAAGGAAAAGCAGATAGATTGACAAAATGTGAATTAAATTATAAGGCAACTTTTATTTATCCAATTTGGGTATAATTTAAACATACAGATATTTCCCAGGAAAAGGATAATATACACAAAAATGCCCTTTGCCCCTGCTGTACTCACTTATTACCCCTCCACCACACCATCTGATCCACCCCTGGCCCCAGGAGTCCTTAACAGACAGACTGACAAGAGAAGGACTGAAGGACAAACCCTTTTGGTTCCTCCTCACTTTCACCCTCTCACCTTCTCACAATGGCTGTATCCAAAACACTCTGTTGTACATCAATCTCTTTAGAACCTTCTTCCAGATCCTTCATTCCCATCTCAGTTCAAATGGTGAAGAAATGACTGAGATAGGCTGTGAACCATCTGTCAATAAAACTCACTTTACCGTTCCCCCAAAGATGCATTATAAATACCATGAGTGAGCCTCTCTTTTGATCTCTCATAAACACCCCACATACACATTAGGAATAAAAACTGGTTATACCTATGTTATGAATTGGGGGCTTTACTTCAAGGCAGAACATTTCTTTAAAAAACACACACACACACACACACACACTATTTTATGCACATTTTAAGTCTCTGTCTCATTCATAAATCCCACAGGAAAAAGCTTTAGCACCTAGACAAATAGAAGAGATCAATGGAGCAAGATTCTCCAAGTAGTGTTTACCAAAGAGGGGCCCTTTCTATGTATAAGAGAAACTCCCTTCATTACCCTTCTTCCTGCCCCAACCACGCTTTTCTCTCATAAAACTATTGGTACACATGGTGCTTAATATTCTTAAGATACATTATGAATTAAACAAACTTTAATGATTAAGCTAAGAACCTAACCAACAGGAACATAATCTGTGATTGGTTATTTATGAAATAAAGTCCAATTCAAACACATTATATTAACAAGACTACTGTCTTTTTACTCTAAGACTTTTACAAGAATTACCAGCTGTCAGATTATAAAGAAACTTATAACATCACAAATGAAGCAAATGGAAATTTCAGGTGCAATAGGTTAAAGATTTAGTTTTATATTTTATAAATAAAAGGAAGATTAGTGAGAATAAATCCTAGAGATATACTCCTGACACCTAGTTGACAATTTGACAAAGTCTGATTAAAAAACAAAAAAACCTGATTAATATTTTAGAATTCCACACAGAAGAAAGGAGAGGGCAGAGAAAAGTTGCAGACATCTTGAAAATGTGTTCATATCATGTTAATTGATATTTCTATGGAAGTAAAAACATTTTTGGGGAGTATAAGAACAAAGAAAATTCTGCTAGATCTTTTTCAAGAGACATGGTTTCTGTTTTACATGAACAGTTCATTTTTAGTACAAAGAAAATGCTAGTCCTAAGAAACTTCTCTAGCAGTGAAATTAACATCTTAACTACATGACAATATCAAAAGAGAATTTCTATTGGAATTACCTTCAAATCTGATAATGTGTGAATGTCTGACATCATAAAAGGAATATCACACTTGAATTAAAAATTAAGCACTCTAGCCCGGCCGGGCGTGGCTCAGCGGTTGAGAGTTGATCTGGGATCCAGGTGATCGTGGTTCAATTCCTGGTCAGGGCACATGCCCTGGTTGCGGGCTCCATCCCCAGTCGGGGGCGTGCAGGAGGCAGTCGATCAATGACTCTCTCATCATTGATGTTTCTCTCTCTCTCTCCCTCTCCCTTCCCCTCTCTGAAATCAATAAAGAGATTTTTTTTTTTTTAAAAAATTAAGCACTCTATATACCGTATATTTTCATGTGTTTCTGATGGACAATTATTTTAAAAGGTCCAACTGTATCAGAATTCAAAATTAAGCAGGAATCATACCCACCTTTATGCATAGGAGTTGATCCGTTACTATCACGTTCATTAATATTGATTACTCCATCTTCTATTAGTTTCCTAAGCATTTCCAAATCACCCTTAAAGGCAGCCACATGACCTGGAAATGCTAAAGCTATGAATAAAAAATTTAGCATTTCAGTAAAACACATGAGTTCATTTTCCTGCCTTAAGCAGTCACACATTTTAGATTTCAATATTAACTGAAGTATGAGAATATTATATTGGACTTAGTTTAGTTGATAATAAAGTAATGAAAAGAGAACCACAAAATAAAATTATTATTAATTGTGTCACACTTCCACCCCTCAACACTTCAACATGCTAAGAGTAGTATTATATCAGAACTATTCTTAGTCATGTTCCCTTTTACTGGTGGGCCACCACAAAACACAAGGAGATGGTCATTTTCAACCCTTTGCCTAAAGACGTACTTGGTCTCAAGTCTTACATTTGCACAAACCACTCTTTCTCTGTGCTTGCAAGGGAGTGAAGAAAGCAAAATAAACTAGAAGCAGATAAAATGTATGTATGTATGTATGTATGTATACATATACAAATACATATATAAATACATATACACATATACATGTGTGAACATATCTGACCTAGTGACTAGCACAGAGTAAATACTTGATAAAATGTTTTTATATATTCAGCCTTTACTGAATGCCAGGCACAGTTGTAAGGACTGCCTCTTTTAACACTCTCAACAACTCTGAGATACAGCTACTCTCATTTTTACATATGGAAAGGAAACAACCTAGAATAACCAAAGAGTAT
Source organism: Miniopterus natalensis (assembly GCF_054644295.1). NCBI lineage: Eukaryota > Metazoa > Chordata > Mammalia > Chiroptera > Miniopteridae > Miniopterus > Miniopterus natalensis. The sequence continues at coordinate 32,356,771 of NC_142091.1, forward strand.
GTTAAAAAGAACAAAGTTGGAGACTTACACTACCTGAAAAGTACAGTAATCAAAGCAGTGTAGTACTGGCAAATAAACAGACATATCAATAAGACAGATAGAATGAAGAGGTCAGAAATACACCTATACATATACAGGTGGCCGGTTTTTGACAAAGCTGCTTTCCAAAAATATGGTGCTAGGACAAGTGGCTATACTTTTTTTTTTTAATTAAAATCAAGACTTTATCTCACTCAACACATAAAATTTAACTTGATATAAATCAAAGATATGAATTAAAAAGCTAAAACTAGAAAACTTCTAGACAGCATAGGAGAATATCTTGCTGACCTTGGGGTGGGCAAATATTTCATAGATAGGACACACACAAAAAACATGACCTGTAAAAAAATTGATAAATTGTATTTTTTCAAAATTTAAAACTTTTGCTCTTTGAAAGACACTACTAAAAATAAAAATAGGCAAGCTTCAGACTGGGAGAAAATATCTGCAATACATATATTTGACAAAATATAAAGAACTGTTAAAATTCAATAATTAATAGACAAGCAACCCAATCAAAATGGGCAAAAGAATTGGACACTTCATAAAAGAAGATATATGATATCCATATGAAAAGATGCTCAATATTATTAGTTATCAGGAAATGCAGATTAAACCACAATAATATAACACTATACATCCATTAGAATGGCTAATATCAAACAGACTGACCATATCAAATGTTGGGAATGCCACGGATCAAATATAATTCTCATGCATATCTGATATAAAGCAATACAGCTACTTTGGAAAACAGACAACTTCTTAATGTTAAACATAAACCTACCATATGCCCCACTCTTCTGTATTTACCAAGAGAACTGCAAACATATGTCTATGTAAATGTTCAGAGCAGCTTTATTAAGAATAGCCCAAAATAGGAAACAATCCAAATACTCATCAGCAGATGAAGTGATAAAATACGATACATCTATGCAGTGGAATAGTATTCAGCAATGAAAAGGAATGAACTACTAATACACATAACACAGATGAAACTCAAAACAGTTCCATTAAAATATTCAAACTAACCTAGAGCAGTGATTTTCACCTGGTGTGCTTGCAAGAATTTTTAAAACATGCAATACCTGCCCAGCCAACATGGCTCAGCGGTTGAACATCAACCCATGAACCAGGAGGTCACGGTTCAATTCCAGTTCAGGGCATTGACTTTTTTTCCCTTAGACTATCAAATTAAAAAATGGCAATAGCCAACTCAACAATAGCAGTCCAGTGTGAATCAATCAAAATATACCTATTTTCTTTGTCAGATTGGCAAAAGTTGTATTTTTTGGTGTGCCACAGAATTTTAGTAATTAGTTTATGTGTGCCATGAGATAAAAAAGGTTGAATATCACTGATATATAGTGACAGCAAATCAGTGTTTGTGTGGGGCCAAGGGCAAAGGAGGGATGAACTTCAAGGGGGTATGGAAAAAAAGCCTTTGACATGATGGAAATGTTTTATGCCTTGATTGTGGTAATGGTTTAATGAGTGTATACAACTGTGAAAATGCATCAAATTGAACACTTTAATTTTAAATAAAGAGAGGAAGGGAAGTGGGGAGAGAGAGAGAGAAACACTGATTTGTTGTTCCACTTATTTATGCATTCATTGGTAGAGGTTGAACCCACAACCTTGGCTTGTTGGGACAACACTCTAAGCAACTGAGCTTCCTAGCCAGGGATCTAACTGCACACCTGAAATCAATACCGTTTATTGCATATAAATTGTACTTTAATAAAGTTAGGCAGTACCCCAAGAACCCTCATCCAATGTCCCAGTGTGCCATACAAATATAATTTTCTGTGTGGGCTATGTGTGGAAAGGTAGGGAAGCACTTCTCTAAAGAATCTCTTGTACATGTACATAAGGAACATGGACATAACCATGTTGATTGTAATAGTGAAAAATTGTAAACAATGTAAATGGCAAATTGGAGAACAGATAAATAATGGTTTGTATAAAATGTAATACTACACAAACACTTAAAAAGAATAAACTACGATATATCTATCAACCTAATTTCAAAAATATGTCATAGAAGGTAAGTCATAGAAGGATATGTACTCTTTTACGCCATTTTATGAAGTTTAAAAGAAGTTTCAAAGACTGCTAATTCAAAGACTGTCTACTAAAATCCCTTTCCTTCATTAGTAAAACAGTTAGTTGCAGCTGAGATGAGGCTTCTCAGCTAGGTGGTAAATTCTCCAGGCTTCCTTGCAGCTATGTAATGGAAAGTTAGCAAAATGATGTGAAAATTAGACCTTGAAAATTTCTATTCCTAGGCATATACTCTTGTTCTCTCCCCATCTCCTGCTGGATTAGCAACAACTACAGAGAATTAGTTGGGAAGACAGTAGGTCCCTCAGTGACCAAACAGAACAGATTTACTTACTCTCCAACCCAAGTTGTCATGTAAAAGAAATAAACTTCTATACCATTTAAACCGCTGAATTTTAGGATTTCTTAGTTGTAGCAGTTTGGTCTCTTACTCTAAAATTACACAAAACAATACTGGATATTTTTGTGAGTACATATATACTAAATATAAAACCACAGAATGGAATTACAAATCCAAAAACAATAGTTACCTCTGAAGAGAAAGAAAAGGGAATGGGTAGTATTAGAGGAGAGGGATCAAAAGATTTAACTGTACCTATAATATTTTATTATTAAATCCAATGGTATGAAAATTGTTCATTATATTAATCTCTGTATATTTCTGCCTAAAATATTTCATATAAAGATGAGAACATGAATAAATACATGGACAATGATATGTAACAGACTTTAATATAACATTTAACTCATAATTTCTTTTCCTTTTTCATTTATTCCACGTATTAAATACTGAAACATTTCAGGTTTATTACTTACTTTCCTGATCTTTTGGATCATTTCTTTCATACTCAGCCCCCTGGATAAACTGTAAAATGTTCTGCTTATAGAACCTCTGGGCCAGGTCCAGCACATTTTCCCCATTGTCATTGAAGGCTTTTAAAGCTTGTGCTGCACTGCTCATTCTACTGAGTAGAAATTTAAAACAGTGAAGGTGGCCTTCCATGGCTGCTAAGTGAACTACAGGTGAGAGAAAAAAAAGAATTTCATTTTTAAATTGACAATAAAAATAATCATCAAAAAAGAAATGACACATTAGCTCTAATCCTCATAGAGAGATGACTATCCTGCCCTATATAATAGGGACATACTCTGAGCAAGGATAACAGACCTTTTCCCAGACTATATGTCCTTAGCCTTCAGTCATGCCAAAGCAATACTTAGTATGAGTGTGGAGAGGCCAGATGAGGGTCACCAAACAGCAGGCGCTGGAAAGTGAAATCCCAGTTATGCAGCTTACCATTACATGACACAATGCTTGCTATGTAAGACAGAGAGATGACAGACAGACAAATATTTTTAATATTTTGCAAAGGGGGGGAGGGGAGAATAAACCAAAATAGTCACTATGCAAATATGAATGATGTTATTTTTATCACTATGTATTTTGTTTTCCACAAACGTTTTTATTACAAACAAGAAGACTGGATCAAAATCACAAACTAAGCATACACACTACCTTATGTTTTCTACTCTAAATCCTAGAAAATAATAATCAATATATATTTTAAAGCCATAAAGGACTAAAAAACAAACAAGAACGCCATGAACAGACAAGAAATGTTAAGGAATCCTTGAAAGAAAATATATTGAATCAGACTGAGGGAGCGCCACAACCCAAAATGTGCAAAAAAAATAGTTCTGGGGTGTTACAAACTTACAGGTAATGATTACAAAGAACAAAAGAGCCTTTACACTCCTGAGAAATGATTATTTGGGAAATAGCCCAATCAATATGCAAATCTTGCCCCTAAAGAAGTAGGAGTGCTCAAGTGACCAATATAACTCAAGAGAAACAAGTCACAATGCCCAGAAGTTGCTGGCACACACCACTCTATACGTTCTCAGCTGAACCTCCCACTAAAAACTCCTTGAAACTTCAAACTCCTCTAACTACTTAATCATCATATATATTTACATCTTACGGGCATTTCTAACTAACTTAACACGTCAAAATCTGAATTCCTTATACTTCTTGCATACATTTTCCTTACAGTTTTTCCATATCAGTTAATGGAAACTCTCTCCTTTCCACATAGTTAAGGCCAAAAACCCTGGAGCTATCCTTGACTCTGCTGTCACTCCCCACATCTAATCAATCAGCAAATCTAAATTGCTCTTTTTAAAAATATATATATCTTTATTGATTTCAGAGAGAGGAAGGGAGAGGGGGAGAGAGAGACAGAAACATCAATGATGAGAGAGTCATTGATCAGCTGCCTCCTGCATGCCCCCCACTGGGGATGGAGCTTGAAACCTGGGCATGTGCCCTGACCTGGAATCAAACCTCAACCTTCTGGATCATAGGTCGATGCTCAATCACTGAGCCACACTGGCCAGGCAAAAATGGTTCTATCTTTAAAAGATATAAAGACTCCAATTACTTCTCACTATCTTTGCTACCTCTACTCTGGTGCAATCAAATAGTAGCCTAAATTATTGCATCAGTCTCCTAACTGCTTTATTTCTAGTCCTTGCCACCTCCATAGTCAGACCATGTGACTCTTGTGCTCAAAATCTTTCAGTAGTTCCTGTTACCTCTGTGATCTCATCATCTATTACCCTCTTACTTCTGTTCCAACCACACTAACTTACTGTTACTTCTTGCTGTTACTCAAATACAATAGGCACGCCACGTCTCAGGAGCTTTCTACTCACTGTTACCTCTTTCTGAAAATGCCCCCCGCCCCATGGTACCTGTGGCAGGACAGTAAGAAGCTAGGAAAGTGGAATGGAGAAAGCAAGTCAAGAAAATTAAATGAGACCAAACAATCTGAACAACTTACAGCCAGCTGGTGAATCGCAAGACCTTATCTCCCCTAACCAGACACTTGAGAGCAAAGTGTTTATACTCTCTTCCCCAACCAGAGAATATATAGCTTAAATCACCCTGGTTGGGGAAAATAGAGAACAAAGACTCAGTTCATGCCATTTGTGCCAGCTAAACCCAAGGATAAATGAAATAATATAACAAAAACCCCATTAAAACCAGACAGACTCAAGATAAAAAGTAAAACAATAAAGCAGACTAAAGAAAATCCAAAACTCCCCTACATTCTCATTTTGTTGTTGTTAATCCTCACCCAAGGATATTTTTCCATTGATTTTTAGAGGGTGGAAGGGAGGGATAGAGGGAAAGGGAGAGAGAGAGGGAGAGAGAGAAACATCAATGTGAGAGAAACACATTGATTGGTTGCCTCCTGAACTGGCCCAGACAAGGCCGGGGATCGAACCTGCAACCCAGGTACGTGCCCTTGACTGGGATTCGAACCAGAGACCCTCTGGTGCTCAGGCGGATGCTCTAACCAGCACCTTGAAGAGGGATTAATACATAATAGAAGCTCAATAAATAAATGTTGAGTTAATAATTTTTTAAGAGAGAGGTTTGAGCACAAGCAGTCTGATGCTGAGGGCATTCTTAACCTCTATAGTATATTATTAAAAATATACTATACCGTCCTGGCCAGGTCACTCAGTAGGTTGTCTTTTCATTTTGCTATACAAAAGCTTTTTAATTTTATGCATTCCCATTTGTTTATTTTTGCTTTTGTTGTCATTGCTGGGGGAAGCATATCCAAAAATCTATTTCTAAGATCAATGTCAAAGAGTTTACTGCCTATGTTTTCTACGAGGAAGTTTTATGGTATCAGCTCCTACATTTAAGACTTTAATCCACTAATAACAAACTATCAGAAAGAGAAATTAAGAAGACAATCCCATTTACAATCACATCAAACAGAATAAAATACCTAGGAATAAATTTAACCAAGAAGGTAAAAGACCTGTACTCTGAAACTATAAGACTTTTGATGAAGGAAGCTGAAGACAACACAAAGCAATACTGTGGTCATGGATTGGAAAGATTAATATCATTAAAATGTCTATATTATCCAAAGCAATCTACAAATTCAATGCAATCTCTATCAAAATACATTTGTGTATTATACATATCAAACGGCATTTTTCACAGAACTAGAACAACCCTAAAATTTATATGAAACCACAAAAGACCTTGACTAGTCCAAGCAATCCTGAGAAAGAAGAACAAAGTTGGAGGTATCATGCATGCTCCCTGATTTCAAACAATACTACAAAGCCACAGTCATCAAAACAGTATGCTACTGGCACAAAAAAGACATAAAGATCAACAGAACAGAACAGAGAGCCCAGAAATAAACCCACACTTATGTGGTCAATTAATTTATGACAAAGGAGTCAAGAATATACAATGGGGAGAGGACAATCTCTTCAATAAATGGTGCTGGGAAAATTGGACAGATACATGCAAAAAAATGAAACTGGACCATTTCTTATACCATATACGCAAATTTATTTTAAAAACTTTATTCAAAAATTTATTTCAAAAAAAGAATGAGAGCAAAATAATTATTTCCAGCCCAGCCAGTGTTGCTCAGTGGTTGAGCATCGACCTATGATCCAGGAGATCTCAGTTCAATCCCTAGTCGGGGCACATGTTTGGGTTTCAGGCTCAATCCCCAGCAGGGCACGTGCAGGAGGCAGCCGATCAAAGACACTCTCTCATCATTCATGTTTCTATCTCTCTCCCTCTCCTTTCCCCTCTCTGAAATCAATAAAAACACTAAAAATAATAATAATTTCCAGATACACAAAAATTGAAAAAGTTTATACCAAGAGACATTCACTAAATGAACATTAAAGGATGTACTTCAGAAAGAAGCAAAGTGATTACAGATAGTAGTGTAAAGGGGTGGAGATGAGGCCAGGAAGGTAGGTAAGTAAGAGCCAAATAATGAAGGCCCAGTATGCCAAGCTAAGGAATCAGAGCTCCACAGGGAACTATGGAGTTTTTAAGCAGCAAAGTGATTTGATCAAACCTGCCATATCATTCTGCCTGGACTTCCCACTCATGTTTGCTGAAGATTCCTTTAAGAAATAATTCAAGTATCATTTTTAGTAACCCTCACTCCAATCTCACTGTGAGCTATCCCTCTAATGAATTTCTACAGCACCTCTTAGAAGAAGACAGGGTATAGATCTCAATTGACCAGCTGATTGCAGGTTAGACAACTGTAGTTAGCAAATTAACTCAAATACACTAGTGTCCACTACTTATACTATTTTTTTTAAGTTATCTGTTGGGGCCCTGGCTGGGTAGCTCAGTTGGGTAGAGTACTGTCCTAATATGCCAAGGTTGCAGGTCCAACTCCAGTTAGGGCACCTACAAGAAGCAAATAATGAATGCATAAATAAGTAGAATAGATGTTTCTCTCTCTCTCCCCCCTTCCTTTCTCTCTCTCTCTAAAAATCAATAAATTTTTAAAAAAATAGTCTGTGGGGCGGAGATATGTGAAGTTAAAAAATAATAACACTAGACAGTAGATGAAGGAAACAGCTGGATGGAAGAGAAAAATTCAAGTTTAATTTTGCCAATTTCTCTTTTGCTGATACAGTTCCAAAAAAAAAAAGAAATCAATCACATGACAGATATACAATACAGGAGTCATATAAAATTTTAAAATGCTCATGTTAACATATTTACTACTTAAGTTTTGTGAGGCACTATTAGAATGGCAGTTTAAATTTCTTAAAACATGATCAACATTTTAAAACTCACATTAATGAAAAACCAAAATATTCACTTTTGTGAATACCTGGAAGGTTTCCATTGTAGTCCACATCTTCTATGCCACATCCCCATTTCACTAGAAGTTGCAAACAGCCAAGCCGTCCATGAAAAGCTGCATAATGTACAGGTTTCCATTCTCTCACATCAGTTATGCTGGGATCCTAGAGGCAACATTCACAAGGACTAAGTTTCCTTCCATTTTGTAGGGGAAACACTAAGTGTAGCAGCTTAACTTGGCAACTGAAAACTGGAGGCTGCTCTTAAAACTATAAGGCAAACAATAGCCCTGCTGGCGTGGTTCAGCAGTTGAGCATCAACCTATCATCCAGGCTAGGTCGAGGTTCATTTGATTCCCAGTCAGGGCACATGCCTGGGTTGCAGGCTCGATCCCCAGTGGGGGCCGTGCAAGAGGCAGCTGATCAATGACTCTCTCATTATTGATGTTTCCCTCTCTCTCTCTCTCTCCCTCCCCCTCTCCGAAACCAATAAAGATATATTTTAAAAAAAAAAGCTATATGGCAAACACTAAGTAATAAAAGAAAAATTTACTGAAACCACTGATTTGAACACACAAGCTAATAACATACTAATGAAATTTTATAGTCTTTTAAAATATGTTTTTATTGATTTTTTAGAGACGGAGGAAGAGATGAAGGATAGAAAGAAACATCGATCGCTGCCTCCTGCATGCCCCCTACTGGGGATTGAGGCAGCAACCTGGGCATGTGCCCTGACCAGGAATCGAACCAGTGACCTCTTGGTTCATGGGTCGACGCTCAACCACTGAGCCACAACAGTGGGGCTAAAATAGTCTGTTTAAAAAGAACATAACTAGTCACATGAAAATAGGTTTTAAAAAGGAAATTCACTAGTCATTTTACTGGTCACAGCTCCTGACCAGTAAAAGGAAAGGAATGAATTAAAATGATCAAATCATAGCCTTAAGAGCACAAAGAGTTAATGAAAAAATATTAAGATTTTTCACTTTCTCTCTATAGAAACACCAACTCTTACCATAATGTCTTCAATATAGGTAGTTCTTATAAGAAGTTATTTTTTACAACCACTGGGTAATATTAAAAATAAGTATCATAATAAATGAAATTTCTGGAGATGTAAATCAATTTATAAATTATATAAGAGTACACACAGAAATTCAGAAAGATTTACAGTCAGAAAGATTTACATGTGCTTGGAAGCTTCATAATCTTCCCAGTTAAACTCTGAGCTGACATGAAGAGCCCATAGCCTCTGAAACAGTTTACCCTACTAAACTGGGTGTTTTAGAGTTTTTCTGAAGACTTATCGAAATTATTGCTCCTGTGTTTAAAGATGAAAAAGCTAAAGAGAAAAATCAAATTACTTCCCTAAAGTCAGAAAGGGTACTTAGAAAGTCAGGAAGATAAATCAGACTACCAAATGCTATTTCATTTACATGATTATACATTCTCACATATTAACAGGAATCTCTCACCACTCCACTCCGGAGCATTATTTGTAAAGTGAAAGAATGTCCATGTGTCGCAGCAAGATGTACAGGAGTGCAACCACGGTCATCTTGAACTGCCAGATTTGCTCCATTAATTATAAGAGCCTAAAAATAGAGAAATGAGTTTACATGAATATAGATATTAAATCATAGAAATGCAGATACAGATTATTTAAAGGCAAGCAACTTATTAACCTAAATTATTATATATGTTCTTAATATGTGTCACAGGCAAAGTGTGGAAAGTTCTTAGCTAATCCAAAGAAGATGTTTGAGATCCTTTTTAACATTGGTTAGGAGACATTTATAATACCTGATTTCACATTTGGATTTGCGCATGGATCTACAATTTATAAGGCACACTTTTCATGAGCACTGATTAATAACCACTAAGCTAAACACTTTAACATTAAGCTAATAAAACTGAAATGTAAACTTCCACAATTTCAAAAACAGAATCTTTTATTAACTTGGTTTTGAATACAATAAAAGGATTTCATTATTAAAGTAACTAGTTCTAAGCTTCAAATCAAACTTCTAACTGCATCTGAGAAGATTCCATCTGATTTTACAATTGGCCCAGTTCCTGTATATGGGTTATATCATATACACAGCACATCCCAAATAATGTACAGAGTTATTGCTTTAAAAAATTATTAGTTAATATAATTTTATTTTCTCCCTCAGCCTTTTTTCTTATTTAACCAGCCCATATTTACCAGTATCTCAGCAAACGTTTATTTAGTCATAATTTCTGTCGAGAGTTTTAGGAAGAATAATCTCCATGATTTTGTCTGACTCACATTAACAAACTAGTTAATCATCATCACAAACCATATATTGAGTGCTCACTATGTTTTCAATGTCACTACAAAGAATATGAAGACATATCAACTTAGGGAATTAGGACTTATACAGAGACAAAGATAATCCGCTATACAAAGGTGTCCCTGATAATCAAGAACTAAACAGTATAGCACAAAAAAAGCATCACCCCAGCTCCAAGAAGGAAGAGGTCACTTTGAGGAAGAGGACAGTCAGGCAGAGGGAATGGCTTGAACTACTGCTTAGACGCAGGGGTCGGGAGCCTTTTTTCTGCCAAAGGCCATTTGGATTTTTTTTTTCCATTTGGATATTTATAACATCATTCGAGGGCCATACAAAATTATCAACTTAAAAATTAGCTATGAAAAAAGCCTAGATTTATTGAATTTCGAGTCCTGCCTACAGTTGCCTTGACAGGGCCAGACCAAATGTGTTTGCCCACCCCTGGCTTAGAGGAAGGAAAGTATTAAGGCTTCATTTGACCCTGATGTCCCCTAAAGTTACCATTTCCACTTCCTACTTCTCAAATTAAGAACTCAACTTGAAATCCACGTATAAATTGAGTGTCACCCCAACCACTGCGTAGAAATACAACCAGCCCCCGAGCTCTTAAGTTCAGTGGCATTTCCTTAAGCTTTATTCCCCTTAGTTTTATCCTGTACCTGATACTCTGCCTAATTCTTAAACTTCTACCTTCACTTGCACAGCCATAATGGATCCTGTCTCTCTCTCTCAGACTTCCTCCTCCAAATTCCTTACTCTTTTCTCTGCTTCCTCCCATGCCTACTATAGCATTCTTCAACATTCAAGCCTCAGTACTCTACACTCTTCTCTATACTTTATTACTCCTCAAAGCTTTGTCTCCAGCCCGTTTTAAACTGCCTGCACCTTCTGTACCTGAATGGCCTACAGGTACCTTAAACTTAAAAATGTGCCAAATTGAATCCAACCTCTTTCCTCCCAAATCTCCCCAGCCTTTCAAGTGTCCCTATCTAGAGTTTCATAATTATCTGTCATTCTGACTTAAAACTTTAACTTCCCACTATACTCTGTCAATGACTGCTTTGGAAGATGTCTTGAATCATTTTCTTTCTTTCCCATTGCCACCACCTAATTCACCCTCTGTGGTGAGTACACCAAAAATCTCTAATTGGTCTTCTTGCCTCCAAACTCCCTCTTTGTCCTCTGTAATCCTGGATACATTTCACAAGAATAACTTCCTGAAATATTGCTTTCATCACCTCATTCTACTGTTAATGTCCATGTGCATGTGTATGTATGTGTGCATATATGTATGTATATATGCATATATATGTAGTATGTGTATAAAATCTCTTTTCAATACAAATAAAATGAAAATCTTTATTCCACTTTTCAGACATTTTACAAACTAGCTTATCCAAACTTAGTTCATAACAGTCCACAGAACAAACCATCTACGCTCAAACTTACATAATAGTATATCCCCTGAACACATCTCCTTTTTCCAATTCAGGGACTTCACACAGAATTACAGTATAGAGGTTTAGAGGACAAAGCATGGGTTTAAACCCTTGCTTTGTCACTTACTTAGCAAGGTACTTAACCCTCTGAATCTGTTTCCTAATCTCATAGGATTGCTGTACTAAATGAGGTGATGCATGGGAGACTGTGACACATTACTCATTATTTTTATGTGCTCCTGATATATTCCCTACCTATAATGCTTCTTTACCACTTACCTCTTTAAAATCAACCCATTCTTTTAGGCTTAGCTGAAATTGTATTTCCTCTATTTAACATTTTTCTATTTCCAGCTAAGTTCTATAATTCTTCTCATCTGTACTTTTCATTGGCACCTTAATCATAAACTGTGCTTTGTATTGTTTTGTAATTCAGTGAACAGAGCTCCTGCCATTCCAAACAGAATCTCAGGATTCTTACAGGCAGGGACTGTTTGCTTATATGATTTTGTATTCCTCCAAATTCCAGTCTATTTCAGTCCATTGATTAAATACAGTCACTCTAAAAAATTAGGTCCTGCCACATATTAATGTGCTATTCTGGAAACACAGTAAATAAGGAATTTTAGGCATGGAAAACTATAAAGGAGATAATCTGTGCATGACTGTGGCATCTCTTAAAACAACTGAGATAAGCAACTACTTTGAAGATAAAAGGGTTTTGTCTTATATCATTTGTTTAAGTGGACAGTTGATACGAAAATAAGTTTTTATTTAAAACATAGAAGTAAATCTATAGGATTAAATTATTAGAATAAAAGCAATAGCTTAACAGAACTATGCCAAAGTAATTAAACTTACTGAATCTTTAAAAAGTAAACAAAGTTACTATTACCTGCATACAAGCATCCTGACCCCTGATTGCAGCTACATGAGCTGCTGTCCAGCCTCTCATAGTTGCTTTTGTAATATCAGCTCCATGCCAGAGGAGCCAATGAAGACACTAAATTAAGAAAATAACCGTATTAACAAATAAGACAGATGTTTTAAACATTTTTATATCTTTTAAATTTAGTCTGTCATCATGAAATACTGCAGCCTAAGAAGCATCATAAGTGAATAGGAGCACCAGGTATAAGAAAAACAAAAGCACAAGCACAATGACATGGTAACCAACATTGGGCCTTATTGTTGGGTAAACAATAGGGAGCAGTGGGAACTGTGACAAACTGGAGACAACATTCCTTGTCAATAAGGTGCAGATGCTATTCAATTCCAGCCAGTCATTGCTGTAAAATGCTGATCCAAATCTTATGTTTGACCAATACTGTACAAGTCAAACAAAACATATGTGAGCCAAATTCACTCAAGGACTGCTAGTTTGCAACCTCTGCCATAGATATTAAATGTGTCCAGAAGTTTCTGTACCAAGGCAAACTTTGTTATTCTGATGATATTCTCTAAAAAAACCCACAGTGGTTTATATAAAAAGGGGAGGAATCAAATGCATCTTCATTTAAGATTTATAAAAATTACCCTAAGTCTCATTATAATACAGTACTTAGAGGTCTCTGCCACATATAGTATTACTGTCTTTATATGTTGAAGTTTGTAGATTCTACCTTCAAGAAGTTTCTTTTTTTTAAATTGGCTGTATCATTGGAATACACTGAAATCAGTTATAGCCATATCACTTATTGAAAAGGCTTACCATTTAGGTATCAATTGCCTGTCACAGAGATTAGTGGCCAATAACATATTTTTTAAAAAGCTCAACTTCATTAACAATCACTGTAAATCATTCATTTATTCAACAAATATTTATGTAGAGACTACTATATACTAACACAGTTCAGGTACTGGAATAAAACCACTATAAACATTCATGTACAGGTTTTTTTTATTTGTCTTACATAAATGTGTAGAAGCAAGATTGCTGGAACCTAGGTAAGTATATGTGTAACTTTATAAGAAACTGCCAAACTATTTTCCAAAGTGGCTGTATTATTTTACACTTCCACCAGCAATGTATGAGAGTTCCAGTTGTTCCATATCCTTGCCAATACTTTATATTGTCATTTCTTGAGTTTTCTGGGGTTTTTTTGTCATTCTAATATATGTGTAGTGGCATCTCTTGTGGTTTTAATTTGCATTTCCCTAATGCCTAATAATGATGAGTATCTTTTCATGTGTTCAGTTGCCATCCATATTATCTTTAAGTGCCTATTGAAGTCATTTGCCTTTTTTTTTTAATTGGGTTCTTTGTTTTCTTACTACTGAGTTGTCTCTTATTCTGGTTACAAGTTCAGACATAATTTGCAAAGATTTTTCTCCTATGTTTTCTTCTAGGAGTTTTATGAAGTTAAGTTTCAAATTTGCCAATAATCTACTTTGAGTACATTTTTGCATGTGGTACCAGGTATGGGTCAAGGTTTGTGTGTTTTTTTACATATGAATATCCAAGTGTGCCAGCACCATTTAATGAAAATAACCTGTTCTCCATTACATTACATTTGCATCTTATCAAAAATCAATGGACAAATAAGCAGGAATTCAGAAACGGCTAAGTGAGGAGCTTGGCAAATCCTCCCAAAGAAGCAATGATAAAACTGAATAACGTTGTCAAAAACAACAATTTAGAGACTCTGGAAATTGACCACAGGCATATCACAAAATGAGAAGCATTTACTCAAGAAAATCTACTGAATCTCAGTAAGAACAGGGAGACTGGGACTACAGCTATGCCTATCCCCCACTGCATGGTGCTAAAGATCTACCTGGGTGGACAGCTCCACTGTCCTGCTGGAGGGGCTGACTTTATTAGGAGCTGAACATGTAAAATTCCATGTCCAGGCACATTGTCAAAAACAATTCTACTCCTCAGAACAATTTGAGAAAGCCAACAACAGAGCTTGCCTGAAATAATGATACTAAATACTACCCAGAAAATTAATAGGAAAATCCAAGAAATGAGATGGCCACTTATCCCTTCAGATCTAAAAGACCATGTGAATGTACAAGGCTGCTCAGACCCAGAAAAGACTGAAGAGGGACTAAGCTAGTTAGACATCCATGGCTAACCATGAGGCCTTGCAAACACATTTAAAAAAAAAAAAAAAAAAAAGATGTCAGGCTGACTTGTAAGCTACTTGAATTTTGAAAATATTCCCCAAGCTACACACAGACCCATCAGTAAAAGGTGAAATCCTTACTGGCTCAAGGTATTTAAGCACATGCTCTCATAAGTCATTGGCTGACCATTAAGCTAGGCTGACCCAGGGGTGAACCCTAGGAAGCCAGGCTTAAAAATAATAAACAATAATTAAAAGAACAACTCAGCAGTGGCCACACACTATGAAGAAAACAGACTCCATATAATCAGTCTAGGCGACTAAACATATAAACACAGCAACCACCACTCCTGGGTAGGGATAAGAGAGTAGGATCTGACTCTGAAGTTGCTACAATATACAATCTAAAATGTCCAGTTTTCAAAATGTCCAAGTGTGTTGGGATATGAGATGGGAGATATAAATCTACCATATTAAATAGCTTGAACTTTATCCTAGAGAGGATGGGTGTTAAGTAATATCAGATTTTCGTTTTAGAGTGGTAAGTTCGTATACAGAATATGAACTAGAGGGAGACAAGACAAAAAAGAAGAAAATCAATTAGATCGAAGACAGCGGCTGTGAGGATGAAGAGGGCAAATTTGAAAGACAAAGACAGAACAGAATCAACTCACCAGTGATTCAGTTCTTACTGCATCAATGTGCACCATTCACCTAGACAAATGTCAATAATGTGTAATGCTTCTGTGAAAAACTGAAAAAGTTCAAGGAGACATTTAAAAAAATGGTCACATTTGGTGCTTCTCAGATTTCTGAGGAAATTAATTGTTTTGTATTGTATATTACAGTTATCACTGACTGACAATATTGTTTTACAATAGTTCGGGGGGGGTTCTGAGGTTGGTATTAAATAAATACTTTAGATGGTGAAAAAATTGAGACAACGCAACAACGATTCAAAGGCCATTAGCCTAGAAAACTAAAAAAGGGATAGAAAACAATAAAACTTAGTTTTACAGCAACTGAATTTGAGATGCTAGTCAGATACACATGAGCTGTTGATCAAGTACCCAATACATACGACAGAATTCAGGAGGGAAAGTAAATCCGTGAATTATTATGTAGAAATGATAAAGCCAAGAAAGTCTAAAAACTGCCTGGAGAAGGCAAACATACAAAAATACCTATATTTATAGAATAGGCAGGGTAGGCTAACCAAAGAAGCCTAAGTGAGAGTAATAAGAGAAGCTGAAAGAATACCAGGAAAGAGATTAAATAAATAGTATGTCAAGAAGTCCTATCCTATGCCCTGGCCTGCCTGGCTCAGTGGTAAGAGCATCAGCCTGTGCACTGGAGGGTCACTGGGGTTCAAGTCCCATGTACCTGGGTTGCAGGTCCAATCCCCACCTGCTGGAAGGGGGCGTGTGGGAGGCAACCAATCCATGTCTCTCTCTCACATGGATGCTTTTCTCTCTCTTTCTCTCCTCTTTCTCTCCTCTCTCTCTCCTCTCTCTCTCCCCCTCCCTCTTCCTCCTCTCTTCCATTCTCTCTAAAAATCAATGGGGAAAAATACCCTCACTCCTCAGGTGAGGATTAAAAAAAAAAAGTCCTATCCTATTGGAATATGGCAGAGTAAAATCAGTATTTCCTCTCTTCAAAATCATCAAAAGAAAAAGAAAAACAGGAAGAAAACCCCATCTTTGATGAAACTAGGAGACATCTAAAACTCAAAGCACAAAACAGATGGGAAAGCTGCCAAAGTGTAGATCAAATAGGGAGGTGGGAGGAAACAGCAGAGAAAATCCCCACCCAGGGCTGCATGTGCAGAAAGATCCGTCAAGGCACATTTCTCTCAGCTGAGAGGAAGTCACTAAAAGGCCAAAGGGGAATCCTTGTTTACAACAGTTCAAGCGGGGCACACAAACTGGTGAAAAGAGATTCTCCAAACCAGATTTGGTTCCAAGAAGCAGAGAAGCACAGACAAACAAGAAATCACACAGAGAAGCCATATTTATAGAAAGCAGTTTCTGTTTGTGTAGCAGGGGGGAGGAGAGAGGGGGAAGACTGCGTAGTGGATAGACCTACTGCAGCCTACAGGGTGGGGAAATGTAGTAGCTAAAATAAGCTCCCCACACACAACCTTGAACCATGAGAAAAATGTTAGTTGGCTTTGTATACAGTCCAAGAATAAGAAGTTTTGCATAAAAAAATTCACTAAGCACTGCTTGTAGTAGCTAAAAATTGAAACCAACTAAATGTCCATCCATTGAATAAATTCTGATACTAGTCTAAGAATAGACTATTACAACATGGCCAAAAGAAATAAACTAGAGTACATATATTTAACCATATGTATCAAGCTGCAGAATGATACATATGTCATTTATATAAAATATCTCATTTAAAACAATGATATAATCATACACAGTAACGGCATAAAACATAGATAGGAATAATAAACATCAAATTCAGGGTAATTGTTATCTCTAGATTTGGGAAGAGAGAAATGGAGCCTGAGAGGGGTGTTAAGGGACTTCAAATGTATCTATAATATTCCATTTGTTTTCTAAAAATTTGAAGCAACTATAGTAAAAATGTTAGGATTTAAGAGACCTAGGTATTCATTATGTTATCCTTTTTAAGTTATCCTTTATGCTTTATGCTTGCCTTTGGAACCCAGCCACCATACTGTGAGGAAGCACAAGCTAGCCAGGTGGAGAATCCTTACAAATAGGCCCACATGGAGAAGAATTAAGTGCCCAGCCTACAGCCAGCATCTACCACCAACATCTGCGTGAACAAGCCTTCAGAAGGTTCCAGGCCCAGTTTTTCAATCTGTAGCTGAAGCCCCAGACATCATGGAACAGAGACAAGCTGTCCCTGAGATCGAAATTCCCGGTTCACTCCTGAGCATAAATAAATGGTTATTTTATGCCCCTAAGTTTTGGGACAATTTGTTACAAAGCCATTGTAACCAAAACACCCAATAATAGACTCAGTTGAAAAGGAAATTATTTGCAGTGCCTAGTAAAGGGCTTCAGTCCTGTTTGTTAAATTCACAACACTCCTAAGAGCCGGAAACTTACCCCAGTTTTATTTAGCCTACCTCCAAACTTCCAGAATGTGCTGCCCAATGTAAAGGGGTAAATTTATGGAGAACGTCAACTTCATTAATGCTGACTCCACGTTCTACTATTTCTGAAAGTTGCTTTACATCTCCAGCACGTACTGCATCATGTATGCTACTAAAATGCACCTTCTTCCTGGCACCTACTGAAAAATCAAATTGCTTAAAATATATTACAATACCAAAAAAAAAAGACTAAAGCAATAAGTCAAAAGCAAGCACAAAATCACTTTGACTTTCCAAACAAACCTAGTACACAGGTGTTTGTGATTAACATCTTCTTAACCAGACTTCCATTTCAGTTCTTATGTGTAAAGAGCATGGAAATGTCATTCGTTTATGTACAGGAGAAAAGTTGAACAACTGAAAACCATTGACTTTTCCACCCTGAATCTGGAAAGGCAGGCAAATACAGAGAAACACAGTCAAGTTCAGCTTACCTGGAGCAGAAGCCACTGGAGCGATAAAGAGCTAGAAGCACTTAAATGGGGAGTCACTGAGGAATTTTAAACAAAGACCAATAATGATCAGATTTGTAATGCTGGGTTTACAGGACTGGCTACAGGTGAGGGGAATTCATTGGGGAGCAAAAATGCAACACTAGCAATTCAGGGCGACCACATAATAAAGTAGCTAAGGTAGTCTACAGCAGAAAGGTTGAGACCCTCGACTAAGAGAATAGCATTAGAAACAGAATATTCAACAAATATTATGAAAACAGGTTGAACTGAAGTTGGATGTATATAGTGGGCAAAATAAGGAAAGAGTACTGGGATAACTCCAAGGAGCCTGGCTTAGTTCCCTCAGTGATGTGGTGCAATTGAGACAGTGAATGCTGAAGGACAGAGAGGGCATGTGGTTACAAAATTACATTTTATTTATTTTATTTTATTATTATTATTATTTTTAATCCTCACTTGAGGATATGTTTTATTTGATTTGTGTGTGAGAGAAAGAAACATCAATGTGAGAGAGACACATCCATCCGTTGCCTCCCAGTACACGCCCCAACTGGGGATGGAACCTGAAACCTAGGTATGTGCCCCGACTGGGAATCACACCAGAAACCTTTTGGTGTAGAGGACAACGCTCCTACCAACTGAGCCACCCAACCAGGGCCAAAATTACATTTTAGACATGTTGATCGTAAGGTGTCCCAGGAAAGAGTTCCAGAAGGGACTTTTACATATGAGTCTGCAGCTCAGAGGAGAGATCTGGAGTTCAGATCTCAGCGTTAAATGTGTCTCAGTATTAGGTAGGTTTTTCTGATACCCATCCTCACCCCATAATGGAACCATAATGGCACTCTACTCTTCTTCATAATATTCATCACATTAATCATTAGTTGTTCAGTATTTCTCTTCACCAGTAGAAGGTAAGGAATATGCCTGTGTTCTTTAATGATACAGCCTTAAGACACAGCACATATTAGGCACTCAATAAATATTTACTGGATGGCTGAATAAATAACATAGATATGAAAGTCCTCAGGAGGGTTGAAGTCATAGTACATAACAAAAAAAGCACCAGTGATGGCACTGTCCAGGGGGAAAAGCAACATTTAAGGAGAGGAAGGAAGAAAAGTCAGCAAAGAAAAGGGAGAGTCAACGGAGTGGAAGGAAGAAAACTAGGCAAGTACAATGTCATCTCCACAGGGTCCAATGCTTTAGAGAAGTCAAGTAAGAACTTAAAGGGGTTCATAAGATTTAACAAGTGTGGCCATCAGTGGGCGAGAAGTCTCAGGAATGTGCAGATGGAAAGAAAGGGAGTAAAGCTCAAATGAGGGAGGTTAGGGGAAAGGTGAACAGCTTTGGGACCCATTGAAAACAGGTCACTAGGGGGAAAGCGGAATTACAGCTGAGAAAGGGAACTGCCAGAAAGGGGTAAGGCTGATGAGGGCAGAAGGCAGAAAGGAAGTGTGGCGGGGACAAGGGCCATCGAAGCAACTAATCTGACTCACACGGGGTTGCAGTCTCCGTGGAGGAGGTGGAGGGCCCCGAAAGGGGCACCCCGGGCATGGTGCGATCCCACCGACTCCGGGGAGACGAGTCTAGGCCCCCGCTGCTGCGGCGGTCTTCACTTGCTGTCCCCCACGAGCCACTGCAGCGGCCGTCTTCGTCTTCGCCTTCGCCTTCGCTAGGACCGGGGCCGCCGTCCTCCCTTGCTCTGTCCCAGGAGCCCCTGCAGCCCGACCCTCCGTCTTCACTTTCCCGCTCCCAGAAGCCACGGAGGCGGCGGCTGGAGTCTTGGCTGCCGCTCACCCCGGAGGAGTCGCTGGCCTCGTAGCCGCGATCTTCACTTACTCCCTCCCAAGAACTACTGACGCTGGGAGAGCCATCGACACTCCCTCCTTCCCAAGAGCCGCTGAGGCGGCGGCGGCGGTCGTCGCTGCCCCTTTCCCCGGAGTCGCTGGTTCCGGGACCGCGGACTTTTCTGACACCCTCCCAAGTACCACAGAGGCGGGGACCGCGGTCTTCTCCGACCGTTCGGCCCGAGTCACTAAACTGGTGGCCGCCTGCTTTACTGAAACTGACGTCACTGCTGAGAAAGCCGCTGTCTCTCCTCACGCTCTCCCAAGAGCTGCAGAGACCGCGGCCACCATTTCTCCCCACAGCCGCCGGAGAACCACTGCGGCGGCGGCCCAGGTCTTCACGGACCCTTCTGGAGTCACTGCGGGAGAAGCCGAGGTCCTCGCTTTCTCTTCCTGTAGAGACACTGCAGCGCTGGTCGTCATCCACACGGATGCTTTCCGTGTCCTCGCTGAGACTGAACTCGTGGCCGCCGCGAGGGCTGAGCCGGCCGTTGGTCCTCCACACGCGAGGGCCGGTGCGGCGGCCGCCGTCTTCGGCTGCTACTCCTGGCGAGTCGCTGCGGCGGCGGCCGCCGTCCACGGGTACCCTCTCCTCGGAGAAGCTTTCCAGCGTCCCGACTCGGGCCGCGGGGCTGGAGCGGTGGCGGAGCCGTCGCCTTGGAAACGAAGAAAACTTCCGGCTTCCGGCGCGCTACGGTCATTTCCGGTTCCTTGCGGCTATGCGTCACTTCCGACTTGTCTTCCTTCACCTCTTTCAGGGCCTCGCCTCAAGAGGAATCGGGTGCCGGTCGAGACCGGTTTTCGGTGAAGGTGCGCTGGGCCTCGCGCCCAGCCTCGTCGGGGCCGCGTCTCTGTAACGGCCGGGCCGGGATCGCGCCCTCCGCGGCTCGGCGCTCGGGCGGAGGCTCCGGGACCGCCGTCTGCGTAGGTGACCTGTGTGGCGCGTGCCGGGCGGGGCCTTTCGTCCTTGGCAAACCAAGTATAATTTTTTCAGTGGTGGTTGGAACGTTGAAGAAAAGCTATTCTTAACCCTGACTTCTCACAAGTATGGAAGAAGATCTAAAGGAGAAGTTAGCAGCTACAGCCGCTATCATTGAGTGCTTACTAGTGCCCTGCCCGGCCCTTTGAAATCGCTTGGTACTTAATTGTCAAAATAATTTTGTAAGGTAGGTGTTATCCCTGTTTTACAGGTGAGGAGATTGAAGGTATCAGTATTTTGCTAATGCCAAACAGCAGGTAAGTTGTAGAGCCAGTATAAAAACACAGGCCATTAGTCAAAAGACTGCTTCAGGTCTCCTGACTTCAAACCCAAGGTTCCTTTCACTGTAAACTGTTTACTTTCAACAATTTAGCCCAAATCTTTTTCTCCAACCCTGTTGCTGAATTTGTATTCTTTCATTCTCTGTTATAAATGTATGGGTCAAATATGTGGAAATGTGCTAGCAGCTGAGAATGCAGAAATTAGAATTCTCTGACCTCCAAGGGCATCACCCACCTTGGAGGTGGGTGATTCCCCTCTCTGGTTTTTTTTCCCCCCATCGTTATTGCTTTGTCACAGGGGTTTTTGTTGTTGTTGTTACCTTGGGTTGTTTTTCTTTTTAGCTACAAACTTTTTAAATTTTATTTTTCAATTACAGCTTACATTCAATATTATTTTGTATTAGTTTCAGGTGTACAGCATAGTGATTAGACAGTCATATACTTTACAAGGTGTTTCCCCTGATATTTCAAGTACCAACCTGGCACCATATGTAGTTATTACAATATTATTGTCTATATTCCCTGTGCCGTACTTTACATCCCCGTGACTATTTTGTGACTACTAATCTGTACTCAGTCCCTTCACCTTTTTCATCCAACCCTTCAAGTCCCTGCACCTCTGCCTTACCATAGGTATTGTGCTGTGTACACATTTGGGAAATTCTCCCGACCCCACTTTTCCTCTCTTGAAATACAGTAAATTGCCTTTCTTTAACTTTCATAGCCTCTTGGTAATATTAGTAACTGCCATTTGTTGAGTTCATATGATGGGTCTGGCACTGTGTTGAGTGCTTTATATTTGTTATTTAATCCTTAATATAACCTACCAGGATAGTATTACGGTTGCTTTTTACAACTAAAGAACCAAAGTTAATTGCTTGAGGATACACAGCTAATAAGTAGTAAGTACCTGAATTATGGTTTCTACCTAGATCTTTGATTTAGCTGCACATACTCCTCAAAGTCTCTGAATTTCCACAACCTTTATATTAGACCACTTATCACATTGTATTATAATTACCTGTTTAACAGTTGATCCTCACCCCTACTCCTCAAGGACTCTGAGCTTCTGGAAGGTAGGGACTGTTTCATTATTCATCTTGGAGTTCCTGACATCTAGAATACTTAGTTTAAGGGGGAAGGGCTTACTGATGTGTGGGTGAGTGGGTGGATTGATGGGTTGATTGGTGGATGAGGTTGTAGACTGAAAGTAAAGCTTTTTACAGTTGGAAGGGATTTGGGGATTAGTCATCCCAATACCCTCATTTTTAGAAATGGGGCAGCTGAGGCCTTTTACAAGACATCTGTTGAATTAATATGGGACAGTATCTATGCGAAGAGATTTGCAAATAGTTTCATACTTAATCTGTATTATTATTCCTATTCCTATTTTTACAGATGAAGAAACTGCTCAGATTTGGCCAAGATCACATAACAAGGAGGTGGGGAATTGGAACCCACTCTGATTGACTCCAAATTAATATAATGCTTGTAGCTAGTTATATAATAATGGCAAAGTCTTCATTTTTTGCTTCATTGTGATTAAACTCACTGAGGGAATGAGGCAGCACATCCTTAAAGGATACACACAACGCAAGAAAGATCAGAAAAGGAAACAGAAGAAAAGCAGAAAAAGTAAAATCTCCCAAAGTAAATTTCAAAGGATTTAAGAAGAAAAGCAGAAATTAATGAAATAGAAAATAAATTGATCACAATAATAGCTGGTATTTGAAAAGAACAATAAATAGACACTTAGCAGATCTGAGGGAGGAGAGAAAATAATATATTAGAAACAAAGGGGATGGACATATTACAGATATGTGGGTTTTTGAAAATCAGAAATGATTTAGAGTGAACTTATTCTAATGGTCCTGAAAATTGACTTGCATAATTTTCTAGGAAAATATAAATTTCAAAAAATTGGCTCAAGTTAGATGAAGTAATAATCATAAAAGAATGACCTATGTATATCCCTGACAGAAGTCACCAGGAACAAAGCATAGAGAAGAATGGAATACTTCCCAACTATGAAGGTACCGTAACCCTAATAGATTCTAAGTAAGGAGAACAGGGGAGAAACTTACATCTCAGTCTCAATCAGTCACTGTACGTGCAAATATCCTCAGGAAACTATGAGGCCAGCAGTGCATTTAGACAATACAGTGGCACCTCAGTTTTCGAATGTAATCCTTTCCGGAAGACTTCGAGTTTGAAACATTTGAAAACCAAGGGATCTACAGCCAACAGCTAGGCCTCAGGATCTTGCACTCAGCGGAAGCCGTATGGCATGTTTGACTTCCGAGGTGTGTTCAAAAACCACCAAAGCATTTACTTCCTGGTTTACAGCGTTCCTAAACCGAAATGTTCGTCAATGGAGACGTTCAAAAACTGAGGTACCACTGTAATGTCATGACCAAATTGGGTTTAGCCTACCAGTACAAGGATGAGTTAGCATTAGACAGTATAGCAATAAAAATTTCCTAATAAGGAGAAAAACATATAGTTTAGTATCTTAGTTGATACTGAAAAATCACTTGAAAAATTAGCATCTATTACTGATTCAAAAAAGGTAAAATTCATATTAAGTAATAAAAGGAAGCTTGCTTAACTGAGTGAACAAAAAGCACACTTACTGTTAGGGTCAGGTTATCTGCTGTCCTACAAGTCAGCATTGTTCTGAAAATTCTGGACCCAGTGTAATAAGGTGAATAAGGTATGAAATTAGAAAGGAAGAAATTAAGACAAGTGATGTCATTGTTTATCTGGAAAAGCTAAGACAACTAAAATGTTAAATATTAGAATAAAAAGTTTAGTAAGATGGTAAGCTATTAGAGCAACATACAGAAGTAAGTTTTCCTATAAACTAAAATCAGTTTTTAAATGTAAAGAAAAATCTCTTTCACATTAGCAGCAATAGTGGTGAAATAGTCTAGAAAAACTATCAAGAAGTAAGCAAAGTCTTTGTAAAAAAAAGGGAAAATTCATATATGGATGTTACAGAAGATTCAACTAAATGAAAAGACACTGTTGTCCCTGTATGAGGAGGAGATTCTCCTGAGACTAAATTTGTTGCACTTCAAGTAAAAATCTAATTAATTTTTAGTGGAAATTGGTAAGATGATTTTAAAGTTTATCTGGAAGATTAAATGTGCAAGATTAACCAAAACATTTTTGAAAAAGAACAATTAATGAGGACTTAACTCAAATACATATTAGAACTATAATAGAGTATTTAGAAGAGTGGTATTGGAACAGGACTAGACAAATAGATGAGTCAAACAAGAATCCAGAAATACCCCATTTATTATAGAGGTGGAGTTTTTCAAATAGAGAAATGTAGGCTCTTCAATATTTTCATATACAAAAACTTTGGGAGAATTAAAGATATTAAATATAAAGTGTTAGATGATAATACAGAAAATTTGTTTTACAAATAAATCTTAGGAAGACTTTCCTAAGCAAGACAAGCCCCAGAACACAAAGGAAAAAAATTAGTATAATAAACATTTAAAAGGCTACAAGCTATGTTACTATAAAGTCAAGACCAGAAAGACTTAGTTTTTTTTCTTCTAAAAAATTTAAGTCAGTGAGAAAGAACAACTCAATTGAATAATTAATGAGCAAAAACATGATTAAAATACCAAGAGCAAATTAACAAAAGAAAGGATACTCAAACTCAGACTGTTGGAACATCACAGTGATAGAAACTGAAAGATGGATACTGTGTTGGAAGAGGTGGTCTAAAAAAGCACTCTGAAGACCGGGCTGGTGAAAGACTAAAGTGGTGTGACCCATGAAGGACAATTTTGCACTGTCAAAATTCCAAATGTATATAAACTTGAACCAACAACTATCAAGTTATAAAATCTTCAAAATAACTTGCTCAGATGTATGTACTAGGACATTCATTGTAACACTTCATATTGTAAATAATTAGAAATTTGAATATCCATCAGTGAAAGGACTAACCTACAGAAATACATGCATGAATCAGCAAGGAAAGGGTTGTAAGGTATGGAGAATGAAAGAAGAGGCAAAAGTACATATGTGATCTCATTTAATTTCTAAAAATTACTTTGTAAAAGAATTTTTTTCAGAGTTTGGGAAGGGTCTATACCAAATTGCTAACTCAGTGGTTACTTTATACAACAAGAAAGAGGGTGTGAAAGGAGACTTTATTTTCTATACTTCCTGTATTTGATTTTTGAAGTTTAATTCTTCCTAAGTGAAAACAGCGAAGCACAGGAAGACATGCACTGTCACGTAAAGCAAAAGATACCTTTAAAGAGTATGTGGGCCAGGAGCAATGAAGAAGCTAAGAAACATTAGTTTTGGCAAGGAGTCATTGATAATACAAGAGCAATTTTAATGAAGCGGTCAAGATGTAAAGGCCAGATTGCACAGGATTCAAGGTAAGTAAGGGATTGACATGAAGGAAGCTTCTCAAGTGAGACGTTTCAGAACACACACTGAAGTGGGCATCTGGGCTTTCAAGATAATTGGAACCCTTTGTAGGAAAATTATTCCAATTTGGAAAAATGTCTAGTCCTCCACCTGTCTACCTCAGCTTTTCCAAAGTGAGGTAATTAATCAGGTAGTCCCCATAATCCCCCATAAATCAGCTCTTTGCAATATAGTTCCAGAGAAGGAAGCAGGGCCAACCCCAGACCAAAAATTGAACGGGGGGGGGGGGGGGGGGGGGCGCGTTGGTAACCATCTCTACTCCTGCCTTTGTACCCTCATGCTTTCCAGGCATCTTGCACGTTCTTTGGTGTGCACCTCCAAACCCTCGCTAGGGCACCCCACTGTTGCTTTTTGGCTGTTTCTTTAACTTGCTCTTCCTTGCCTGCTCAGTAAAGTGTCGATTATTTCAGGGAGCTGACCTTGTATAGGATTAGGAGAAAACTTCCTGCTCTTCCAGAAGTTCAGGCCTTGCCAATAGCCTGATTTTCCATTTCTACTTCCAGATTACTTCTTTAGTCAGCATAGTCTTTTCACTTGGATACATGGTTAGATGCTTATTATTTTTGTATAAACCTTTCAGAGCACATATTAGGCACTAAAATAGGTTGTAAAAAAAGCCAGCCAGGAAAAATCTAGAATTCTGTATTTTAGGTTAAGCTGTTAAGTGAAAATCTTGTTTTTAATATGTAATCAAGTCCTATTATTCTCCCTAAAGCTTTTGATTTTAGCTGAATAGCAGGTTACTATATTTTCCAGAACATGAAAGTTGGAAGTTTTAAGTAGGTTAATTCTATTGACTTTGTAAAGGGTATAAACAATGACATTTGTAGTTTTCAGGAAATACACTATTCCTTTTATTCTCACAAACTCATTTCAAGTGACAGTGTTCTATCTTCCCTGTGGTTTCTAGCTTTCCTTGCTACACTTTCCAGTATAAATTACTATTGCTAGTTCCCAGGGCTATGTGTGGACTATTTCCCATCTTTGGGGGCTAAATTCAATGTTTCTGGTGTCTAGATCAGTTATGAGATTTGGCTGTTGGTTAGAATTAAGTATGGAACTTTTTTATTGATATAATCAACATTAGTTTTGAGTATAACTATGGAGCATCTTAAATACTAGATGTCTCTGAATGATAAATGACTCTCCAGAGATAAGGAATCCGTTCTTAACATTCACTGTCACTCTAGTGCACAGCTTTAGTTTAATTGGGGGTGGGGTGCATCTAAATCACTACATCTAGCCTCCTACCTCAAAGAAAAACTGGGAATTGAATTCTTAATTCCAGGCCCAGTACCTGTGACCATCTCGGTACTGTCCCTCCATTCCAAAGCTAATTTCTCTTGTGCTATTAATAGTATTTCCAGCTCCAACTGGACAGTCATCTGCCTCTTCTACCAGTCTCTCCAAGGAACTTTTAGCATACTAATGTCTATTCATCTCATTCTAACCACAAATCTCCAGTTAAATTTCTTAGGAGTAGCTCTTAACTATTTTGTCACCTCTCACCGATACAACCCATTGCAACTGGCACTGGCACTCATACTCAAGTTAGGGGATGTTTCTCAATCTTACCATATTTTCTTGACTACCCATTTGAAATTTTTCCCCATTGCTGGTTTTCCTATTTCAATACTCCTCTCACCTTCCTACCTGCAAATCTAAATGTTTGTTCCCCAAGGATCTCTTCCTCTATACAGGTACTAGGAAGTTTGAATATCACCTTGCTTTTGATTGGTACTTTTTTTTTAACTGAAGTGTCTTTTACCTTTTTTGTATGTTTTTATTGATTTTAGAGAGAGGGGGAGAGAGAAACATCAGTTGCCTCCTGTATACACCCCAACCGGGGATCAAACTGAACCCACAACTCAGGTATGTGCCCTGACGAGGAATCAAACCCACAGCTCTTTGGTGAACAGGACAAGGCTCCAATCGAGCCACACCAGCCAGGGCGATTGTCACATACTTTTAATCATTTGATAAAAACTATGATGGCCTCCCCCAAAAAAAGGCACAACAGAAAACTTTTCCCACATTTTTAGATTCAGACTCCAGCATTTCTTCCATGACTCTTCATTCAAAAGTTCTGCTATCTCACGTGTTTATAACTCTCAATCCAGTGGACCCAACCAGTTTTTTTACTAGACCTCTCTATAGCATTTGAAAATCTCTTTTAAAAAGTGTTATTCACTTGATTCTTTAAAAAAAAAAAAAACTTCAGGTGCACATTAGGATATTGTTTTAAATTTCTAGTGGCTCCAGTTGTCATCAGTGTAATACAAACTCCTTAGCATGACCAACAAGACTACATAATCTGGGTTTTAACCATACCAAATTTAATTTTTGAAAACACCTGAAGTGTTTACATTTGCTGTTCATTCTCCATACATAGCCTTCCCAGGAATGTAGACTCCACTGCTAGTTATCTTCTAACACTTCATTATCACCACCTTTATAAAGTCTTGCTTAACCTATCTCCAGATAGTTTGGTGTGCCTGTTTCTATTCTAGCATTTATCTTAGGCTATTTTTTTTAACTGGAAACTGCATTAAAATGAAGCAAAGCAGGTTTACATTCTTCACCTTTCTAATTGGGTGATTAAATTTCACCTGTAAATTGGGGATACTATCTATAATATAGGATTATTATTTTAAATATATTTTTATTGATTTCAGAGAGAGGAAAGGAGGGGGAGAGAGAGATAGAAACATCAATGATGAGTCATTGATCGGCTGCCTAAGCCTGCAACCTGGGCATGTACCCTGACCGGAATCGAACCCCGATCTCCTGGATCCTAGGTCAATGCTCAACCGCTGAGCCACGCCCGGCCGGGCAATATAGGATTAAAATAAGTACCAGAGAATATCTGGAAAATGTTTGTCAATGCCTACCGCATAGTGCTTAAACTGTTTCATTAGTTTTATATGCCTATCTCCAATAGATGGCAGGAAAGATTAATGCTGCATCTCAGAGTGCCTGGCTCATAAGTGCCACCACTTCATGTTTTGAGGCTGATGAAAGAAAGAAGTCACAATCTAAAGCCATTCAAGAAATAAAGAGACACAAACGACATTTCATCATCATTCTATTTATTACATGTATGAAGTATTAACATCTCATGGTATCCATCTAATTCAGTCAAACCAACAAATGAAAAACGTTAACCATGTTTCAAATGAACATTCTTACAGACTCCCCTGTAACTTAAAATAGAAATATGTTCACTGCATTAAATCATGACAAATTTGAAAAATGTCATTTAAAAAAAAAGAAAATCAGCTTTAATCCTTAAGTATATTTGTTAATTATTTGATGGCATCAGTGCCCAAGTTAAAGAATAAAAGTTGCTTCATTCGATAGTATTCAAAAAATGGACATCTGGATGGTTCTCTATAGCTGGAGATATATAGATAGATATGCATGTATGTCCTATTTTTAAAATTTTTTCAAATCTGGCTTTTCTGAGAAAAGTTCTACAGCACTCTCTCACAACCCCCTTTGAAGGATAAAACTTAGACTTTGCTTTAATCATGGGAACTACCAGAAAAAAATCTTATGTTGAGGTTGCTGTTTAATTCCATTTTCACCCAATAAAAAGTACAGAAACACTGTCTTTATTTGATGGTGTGCATAAATATTACACTCCATGGATAGCAAAAATATTTTTTATTTATAATTTACAGTTTCACAAGTGAAAATCGTACATTTTTACACATACAATTTCATTTTAAATTTGCACACATCTACAGAACTTTCACACAACAAGCACCTGAAACTGTGCAGGCAGTAGGATATGCAAATACTAAAATGTATTTATTAACCAAATGATAGCTGAAGGCCCTGCCTCAGCTAGACAATTTATATAGATATGTCTATATATACATAAAAAAATTCTTCACCTTCTAGATCCAAACAGCAGCTTTTTTAAAAAAGAAAAACATACCTTTCTCATTTTATTTAAACTGACTCGACTGTATCATTTTCTGTTTTAATTTCAGTGGGTGTTGCTATGCTTTCCTCTGTACAAGCTGGTGGGGTATCAATTTGTTCTTCCTTAACTTTGGGACTTTCACAGGGTTCCTGCAATTCATTTTTGACAATGTTCAACATAATGTTCAAAGGGTTTTCAACTGGTGTCTTGCTGGGAGATGGTGTACAATCAAATGACGATGTCTACAAAATGAAAAGCCCTATATAAGTACTCATTAAACTTCAAAAGTACCACATTAAATGACAGTTTTATAAGTCACTTATGTGGGCAAAGAAACATACCAAATGCAACTGAAATACCTGCTTCCCCACAAAACATGCCATAAAGGCAGATTACTAAACATTTAATAATTACTTAGCAGTAACCAATAAAAGGCCAGAAAAGGTTGATTAGACATGCTTCTGTATTTTACTCCACACAGATGGTAACCCCTACATATATCCTGGAATTTGTGTGACTCCTAATTTCAAACACTCAAAGGATTTTTAAAAGTCCCACAAAAATCAAAACATCCTAGAAACTAATCTTTTGATGACCTACATATATGTACCTAATTGCCTCTTGAACCCATGGAACAAATATTTGAAAGGCAATGTGTTTCCATGGTTTGGTTTTAATTTCTAAGGGAAACACACTGATATCTTTTTCAGATTTCATGTGTGATCATTTAAAAATTATTCCTGTGTTACACGGCTGAGTGAAGTGTAAGAAAAAAAAGCAGTAAATGCTACCCATAATTCTAGAAACCTATTCCCATCATGATCCTTCTCATCTTTCAGTTTCCCTCACATTTCTCTCTGACCAGTGGTCTAGTAAAAGACATCAAGATTGAAGTGAATGGAATGAAAGGAATACAGAAATTTCAAAATTTAAATCAGATTCTGTCAATCTAGCACCAATATTTAGTGGACAACCTAAATGCTATATCAAAACACAAAAACAGCTCAATAGCTAAATAAGATTAAAAATAGCAATAATGCTTTGATGCAAAAAATAACACAATTTATTAATGTAAATGAAAACACTAACCAAAAAGAACTTACGTTTTGATAATCTTCATAACATGATGGATGATAAATCTGAAGCAAAAAGAAAAAATAAGTAGGTATTCACATGTATATTCATTTCTAGTGGCTATTCTAATAAGATTTTCTTTTCTAATTTAGACCAGAAGATAACTATCTTTGGAAAGCAGACAATGGATAAAAAAATTTCTCATCCTGGTTTCTCTTGGCTTTAAACGTGACTTTCTACATTTAAGGAGATAGCAATGGTATGCTTTCAAGACAGTAACAGTTTTAATGATGAAATATAAATTTAGAATTGAAAGTATGGTTAGGCAGGAAGAAAATTAACTAGATTCAGAAAACCTAGTCCTGAGTTTATCATTAACTAGTTATGCAACCCCTTATATAAATGAGTATAGAACCAGATGACTACTAAGATGCCTTCCAACTCAAACACTGACTCTAAATTCCAATACCTCCAAAAAACCTTTTTTATTAAAATCAAAAACAAAAACATTTCTTTCAAATTGGTGAGCTACCCCTACAAAAAAAAACACTAATTTTAAAACTTCTTATAAAGAACTGAAAATTACCTTTCCATCCACTCTAATAGCATTCTTTAAATGCCATTCTTCCTCTTCTTCATCCCAGTATTGTTCAAATTGTTCTTGACAGATTTCACAACTCTAAAACAGAATCATATAAAATGAAATTTACTAATAGAACACATTAAGTAAAAATATATAAACATTTTATTAAGTGGAGGAAGGAATTTGAGTTTTCTGCAAGTTTTAACAATGTCCGACATATAATACAAACACAAAATAAATTCTAAGAATTTTGCATTCTTCCATGCAAAAATAGCTAACATTTCACTGCTGTTGGTGACTGATATTACGTAAATAACTACAGTGGTTATAAAACCCCAAGTCATATCACAGAGTGCAACTAACGAGTAAAGCTTACATAAAATCTTAAAATCACTGAAAGAGGGATGTAAATAAAGTGATATAAAATGTTTATGATTATTTATTTAAAGTGAGCAACAGGACCAAAGGTTGAAAATTTAACATTCTTCTCTTACCTCAACTGCTCCAGCTGGCCCTGCAGGTACACTCTGGAACTCCTTTTCTTTAGCAGCTTCCTGAGTTTTGAGCACAACTTCTTCATGTACCTTTTCAAAAAACTGGCTCTTTGCACGTTCTTCCAGATCAGCTATTTCCTCAAATTCTATCCAGTCCTTAAAAGGAGTTGATTTAAAAAGAATATTTTCATTTGTTCCTAAACACTTACTGCATATCTTCAATATAATGCCACTTAAAGGTATAGGTACTTCTACAATATACTTTAATGTTATTTAAAATTATGCATTCCCTTTGAGCCCCATAACTAATAGACAACATAAAACAATTAATTACAATTAAGACCTTAATATTAATTTTCCATTACATCTAGAATTACAACTACTAAATTTAAACAAGATAAATTTTACATACAATTTTTTTTTTTAATTCAGTCACAGCAACTTGGAATTTTAGGCCTAGAAGGTATTTGTGTTCTAATTTCAACAAAAAGCAAATATATACTGTTCAAATTCCTTTTTTAAAAAAAACCTTTTATATTCTAGGGGTCAATTATCATTTAAAACATTCACAAGTTAGATCCCAGAAATTATTTAAACTAATGTACTTTTAGAATGATAGAATTTGAAGGCTAAGACAGTTCAGAGACATATGGATTACGTACTGTTAAACTGTAGTACCAACGTCTATGAGTGACTTTTCTGCTAACATCTTTTTCAGTTCTATTTTGCCGATAATGCCAGTCCAAGTGGTCTGCATATACATCTGTCTGTGATGTTGTAAACCTCATTCCACAAGAGTAACACTGAATACCAGTGTACAGTCGATTTATAACACTATCATAACGTCTGTTTCAAAAAAAGAAATAATCTTTAGTTTTTAAATGGACTTAAAAAAAAAGGCAGTTACAAATATTTCAGTTTTCTATATTTTAATAACAGAGATGCCATTGTTATGTGACAAAATGTTTCAGCCAAGAGCTGGCTGCTAATACCCAAAGATCAATATTATTCTCTAAAAATGTATATTACTGATACCCTTTCCTTAACTTGGGTGAATTTTGTAACATGGAGTCTAGTCTATCCTATTATTGACAGATCTGGCCCAGTTACTTATGTCCTCTTGGCTGAAGACAGAATGAGTATGGGCTAACTAATAAAGCAGTAGCTGGCCTGTTCTTAGACTAGTGTCTGTATCAAGGCAGACACAGCAGGCAGACACAGCAGAATAATTAGAGTTCACCTCTCCAGATTTTTTCAAGTTCTCAATAACTCAACTGCCCCAACCTGGTCTAAAGAACATCAAAAGAGGTACAGAAGAAATAACTGTATGGATTACTAAAAAGAAAACTTAGAAGACTAATGGGAAACTGACATCAATAATCATTTTTTAAAATTCTGGGCTCCCTACTTGGAAAGAAACTGTATACAGACAGGGCAGTCAGGAACTCCAAACAATTTTTTAAATAGTAGAATAAAGCAAGAGACAGTACACTAGTGCTTTGCATATCAGCAAACAAAATATTTAGTTATTAATATTGAATGACTTAAAAAAAAAAATGGTGATATGACTATATAGGAGAAAGTTAGGACAGTAAAAGAAATAGCTAAATCTTCACTTTCAGAAAGTCAAAAGACCTCTAAACATGAGAAATGAAGAAAAGTGATAAATTACCCCTGAAACTATCATTTTATTAACCAATGTCACAATAAATTCAATAAAGAATTAATTTTTTAAAAAAGAAACGTGATAAATCAGAAAAACAAAGGGTGGGACAAAAGTAGGTTTAGAGTTATTTGTATGGAAAATAATACAATACAGTAATTAATAATAATACAAGAATAAACTGTGTTTTGTGCACTCACAACTGTAAACCTAATTTTGCCCCACTGTGTATGTATCTTGTAAAAAAGTAAGAAAAGTAAATGCTAGGAACCACAGAAAAGAGTTAAAAATGACTGCCTCTAGGGGAACAGTACTAGGATAAAGGGTGCCACCTTTTATTATTTTAAGCCTTTATTATAAAACTTTCACTATAAAACTTTATGTGAAAATATTACTTTGAAAAAAATTTACTTTAAAAGGATGGAAATACATTAGCTACTTTATTTTTTTAAATCAAGTACTCATAAAGATATAATGAATCCATAAAGTAGCTATAAATGTTTTTTATAACTAATATAGGCAATAGAAAATTATTAAAAAGTATGCACCAAAGGTTAAGAGTGGTTATCAGTAAAGTAGGAATTGTAGGTAATTTTATTTTCTTGATTCGTATTTTCTAATCTTCCACAATGAACATGAATTACTTATAAAATGAAAATAGTTTGTTCAATTTTTTGAAATACTAGATTACAAAAATTTAATTTTCTTAACCCTCAAAAGTATAAGAATATCAATAAAGAAAAAATAATGAGGATTAAGAGAAAATGAAGATAAAAAGGAAGACAAGTGATTATTAATACCTAATATTTATACTCCCTGCACTTGCTGTACCAAACACAGATATGAAAAAATAGAAATTTGGGGGTAGCTGTTAGGCCTAAATATTTGTGCAAATGTATTTTAAAATGGGATTTAAAAACAGGCTCCAAAAATTTGTTATGTATATTTTACATTAAAAAAAGAAAACAGGCTTCCTAAATTTTAAAAGCGGTACAAGGGGTAAAATTAATAGAACTAATAATAAAGTCTACTGTTAGTAAAGTCACTGTCCTTTTTATCTTAGAAATTTAGAAAGAAAATTAGATTACATACTGTTTCAATTCTTCAATTGTAAAATTGGTAAGATCTGGAACATCTTGATCTTCATTTTGGTCTTCCTCCTCTTCAGCGGAAGGCTGAGCAGCAACTTCATTTACTTCTTCAATTGAAAAGAAATATACCAATTTCTCAAAACCATTCTCCACATATTCTTTATAGGGGAATACTATAGTGTTATAAACAGTAGAGAACCCCATCATCTTATCTATTCAGTGCTTCTAATTTTTTATTTATTTACTGGCCAAGAAACCTAATGCAATTCTTTATTTTGATAAGTGATATTAGGTTTGCTCTCTTAAAAGTCAATCTTCATAAATTTTACAAAATTTTACTTCATCAATATTAAAATTATTTTAAAATACTAAATTAACATAGAATAAATAGTAAAAAGGCTGCATATTATCTACAGGAATGTTAGTAAATTGAAACAATGTCCACTACAAAATCAGTAATTCCATCTTAGAAAATAAAATAAGAATTTTATTATAAACCAATTCTATTAGATTTCCAAAGAATAAAGAGTATACATAAGAATTCAATTATTGTAAGAACTTTTATCATAACTTACATTATATCATATCATACGTCTTTATAACTTAATGGAGCTTTATGTAGATGAAGTATGAAAACATACTTACGTGTTGTAGCTGAATCAGGCTGGGACAATTTGAGAATTCCTGTTTTTAGCAGTTTTGAAAATAATTCATTTACATCCACCTGACTGAGATGATTATCAGGATATGCCTTAGGAAGGGCTCCTTCAAAAAAAAAAAAAAAGGTCTCAAAATCAAAGTAGAACTTAAAGATATAAATTATACTAAGCATTTTCAAAGTTTTCTTGAAGATGTCCTATCAACAATAAATTTTACAAACTTGTTAAGGATGAGTATAAATTACCTCAAAAGCTCCTAAAATGAACTTTCCATTTAGGTAAGCAAATCATCACCTCCTAAAAATATATTCTAGGAGAAATACTAAAAGCACTGATACTTTATACTCTCACTCCCTTCTATTCAATGCAGCACACCACCTCTATTTCCAACTATCTAGTTTTCTATTACTCATCTTCTAATCACACTGAGGGGGAAAAAATACCCAAAGCCTAAGTGGAAGTACTACTCTACCCATATCCCCATGACTACCCAGGGGAACTAATGCAGAGATGAACCATATGGCTGAGAGTATAGCTGCCCCTCAGACCTCTTCTGAATTACTGCCCTTGCAAAGCAGCTCAGACTACTGCTGAACAGGTGTGAGGATTATCAAAACTTCAATAATTTGAATAAAGGAGACATGAATAACAATCTTCTCCTTAAGCTCACTAGGGAGGAATCAATTCAATTATGTATTCTGTTAAGCACTAATCTAATTGATTTTTTCACTCAACTATAAAACTATCATTTCAATGTATTTTTATGTCACTATTAGGCATCTCACTACACCTCTAGAAAAAGTTGTGAACCACTAAAAATTCCTCCTCATGAGAAGAAATTCAATTTGCATCCATAATACACATAATCCCTTCCCTTTACCACTGCATTCTCTTCACACTTAACACAACACCTTGGACAGAGTAGGCTAATTAATGTCTGTTGAAATGAAATGTCTGAATACATGAATGAATGAGTAAATCAACCTTGACAGTCAATTACAATAGCATTTCACACTAGTTTAACATTTACATTTTATTAGAATTACCTATTTATATGTCTTAGAGTCATAACTAGCTATTTACATGTCTTCAGATGGCCAAGTTCAGTGATCAAAGACATGGAACAATGGAACCAGACTCCTGGGATTCTAACTAGAAATCCCACATTCTAGTTGTGTGACATGATCAAGTTGCTTATCTGTGCCTCAGTTTCCTTTACCTATAAAAGGGTAATAATAATTGTTCCTATCTAAGGTTGTTAGGAGGACTAAATGATTTAAGTTATAACGTACTGAGGTGTTTGGCACTACACCCAGTATTTGGTGTGTTTTTTAAAAATTTGCAGTTTTTGCACACCAACAAAAACTCTACAAATAATCCTCTACTCAACAAGAAAAAAATAAATTCTAAAGGAAAATACATTAATATAGCTCTTTACAAATTACAAAATACTTCTTCATATACAATCTCATTTGATTATCTTATAAAAAATTTTCCAGGCAAATACTGACTTTTATCATATTTTGTCTACAGAGAAAGAAAATGAAGCCCAGACAAGATATTTCCTTATATCCTACCCATCTATGAAATAGCAGAGTGGAGATTCTAAGGCTGGTCTTCTGATTTTACATTCCAAATTCTTTCTTTCTCTTTCATTACAATGACACCAAAAAACATTAAAAACATTAATTAACCTAATCAACCTAGAAATTAAAAACAAAGCTTTCAAATTAATAGAATTCCTTATGATGACATAGTTTAAGAACTAATGTATACACGAGAAATTAGCTAGGACTTTCCTAATTACTTCAGAAGTTCTGGACAACTCTTTTAATTTGTAAACCAAATAGTGCCACGTTAGAGCATGTTTCTGAAGATTCAAAAATAAAACAAGTATCACTATGACTTGGTTGGGTTAGTTCTTGATACATTAACTTTACAGTTATTTTATAAACCACCATAATTTATATACTTTCTCTTTTTCACATATTAAAACTAAAATTCATTTTTAAAGCTTTTGCAACCAATATTATTAATCCATAACAATATTGTTATGCTTCCCCCTAGAGTAACAAAGGTGCTAATTATTAATCAGGGTACCTCACTAGGGAATCACAGAAGTTTTTCCTACTCCTTTAACATGTCAGATATTATTATTTGAGTGTCCATCAAGAATTATGAATGAATCAACTTTACAAGGCAATGTCCCCAGCATTTACTTAATGTTTATTGGATTGGCACACACACACAAAACAAAAACTCAAACTATCAAATAATTGAGATTTCTGGGGTTTGTCATTTATTTCATTTCAACACAAGTGTCACACTCCTCCCCCACCCTCCAGCTTCCATCCAATAGGTTTCATTCCTCCTCTTTAATGGTCTACTAGTCCTGGCTGACCATCTCTAGTTGTAAATAGGATCACTGTGAACACGCATCAACAATGTAAACAAACTCAGAAAGAGAACAAAACACTCCAGCCAGATTAAATTTCTGTAAATCACATATGCCTTCTCGAAATTGTCATTTCTAAAATTGACATGGTAGCTATTCAACAGATAATAATTACTTGTCTTTTGAAAAAGACAAAGTTCAGAAAGTACATACCTGAAGGATTCTGAACAAATGCTCCAGGATTTTGTGGATGAACTGGTAAAAATTGTTGTCCCTGGCCAAACGGCACTGGCTGAGCAACACCAGTCAGAACCTTTAAGAGAAACCTTGGTTTTAAGAACATTTTAACATCCTTATCACATAAAAATATTCACAGACATCATAAGGCCTGGTTTCTATGATAATAAATATTTAAGAATAACCTGACTGGGTCACTTCACTTCTAGGCTTTCGACAAAAAGGAGTAATACCTTCCAGAATCTGTATCATAAATTATAAAGAACTGTGAATGGATATGAAGCTTCTTTGAAAAGCTGAAAATACCATGAAAACATAAGGTAGCCAACAACTAGCTATGTGACCTTACACAAATCACTTTACTTGCTGGTGCTTTCTCTTATTTTACAAGTAGAAGAACTGACATCCAGAGATGTGACCTGTACATAGTCATAATGGCTAGTAAGCAGCAAAAGGAGACCAGAACTCCTGACCTAATGACAGATATCAAAAGCTGGTCTTAATTAGCAATCTGAACTCCTTTGTGATAATCTTCTTTGGCCATCATACTTTGGGTTACAAAGTAGATTGTAAAAGGCATCAGGTAATGTTGAAAATAGAGAAGTTGTGAAAAAAGTACTGTACACGCATACAAATTCTGTATTTGTAGTCCAGAGTGTAACAGGACTTCTACATAATTATCCATTTATAAGCCTTGTTCAGTATCCATGTGAACTTCCAGTGGTATGTATATATAATAAACCTCACCAATTCTGCATAATGTAGCAGCAAGCACAACTAAGTCAAGTCCCATTCCAGAGTATCTATCAATAACAATATCATTTCTTTTAAGAATATACAAGTAGAGTAAATCTAACTATGCAGGACAATTGTTTTTTCAAAGTACTGGATATCAAAAGAAGACTGCTTTCTATCAAAAATACTTATAATGTGCTTTAAAAAAAATCTTTCTTGTTTTACATTTACTTCCATGCAATGTTACTAGTATAAAATGATTTTGTCCTAGAAATAAAATGTCAGCACCTGGAAAAAAAGTAAATTTAGCCCAGAAGAGTACCAGCAGGCAAGCATAGTCACTAAATAAATTACCAACTGAATCACAAATTGCAAGCACATTGCTTTAAAATTATTTCAAAATGCATTTTAAAATGTATGCAGAACAAATGCAAAAGAATACCAACAGATGACTATACATGTTTAGGTGATAAAATGAATACAGTTGGGGGGCAAGTCACAGGTCTGTTGTGTTGATATTAATATCAAATAATTCTATTTGACTGGAATGACTGGAAAGGTGTAAAAAAGTAGGAAGAGAGAAGAAAAAGATTCATAGACTGTAAAAAGCATGGGCAGGGTTCCCAGTTCTACAATGTAGCGGAGATCTATAAAACACCTCACAACTGTATAACACTTTACTAACTTTGAAGCCTAAAACAAACAAACATAATGGGGAGACTATGCAGATGTGAAGGCAAGGGGTATATAGGAAATAGCTGTACCTCACAGCACAATTTTGCTGTGAACCTAAAACTACACTAAAAAGCAAAGTCAACTTAAAAAAGTGTGTGTGTGAGTGAGAGAGAGAGAGGAGAGAGATTGAGATTTCTCTAAACACTGGAAGAGCTAAAATCAATAAATCAATTTGGGATTGAAATCTGCATGTTTCAGACCCAAGACTCTCTCCCAAGACTCTCTTCCCACTTCCCTAGCACATAGGGTTTCAAAATACATTAAAAACTTTCCAATCTATAAACTGTCTCCTGAACACCAGAAACAATAAAAATGGTTCCTATCGCCACACAACATAATTTTACAGTAACTACAACAGGCTTACCTGC
Organism: Miniopterus natalensis; assembly: GCF_054644295.1. NCBI lineage: Eukaryota > Metazoa > Chordata > Mammalia > Chiroptera > Miniopteridae > Miniopterus > Miniopterus natalensis. The sequence goes on from NC_142091.1 coordinate 32,396,496, forward strand.
TGAGACGCCTGAATACTTCCTACTGTTATTGGAGCAGGTAAATTGCCAAAGTTTCCAAATTGAGAACTCTGAAGATTCTTTTCATCAAAATAGTGTCCAGAAGCTCTGTTAAGTGGATTTGAGAAACTCTGGTTTCCAGGGCCATGTGGTCCGTTAAAATTTGGTCCTTGAGGTGAATCAAATATTTGTTCATGTCTTTGGAACTGCAGTCCTTGGGATGGGGCATTAAAAGCACTGCCAGGCGGATCATTATATGGACCAGTCTGATTGAAAGAGACTGATTCAAGCCTTTGTGAAGGATGATTGTCAAATCGTGCGCCTTGAAGACCAAGAGGAATATCAAATCTTGATGCTTGCTGGTGTTGTGGACCATCAAATCTTTGAGGCACACCATCAAATCTTGGCTGAACCTGCTGTCCAGGTCCATCAAATCTCTGTGGGCCTGGCTGACCAGTTCTTTCAAATCTAGGACCTGGTTGGCCATGTAATCCATCAAATCTTGGTAAGAGTGATGGCTGGCCTGGCTGCCCATCAAACCTTAAAGCATGACAACCTTCAAATCTTGGACCACCTTGACCCAGAGGCCCTTCAATTCTCAGTCCACCTCCTGGTACAGGACCCTCAAACCTCATTCCACCTCCTTGTTGGACTAAAGGTCCCTCAAATCTGATCCCAACTCCTGGTTGACCATGTGGACCCTCAAACCTAAGGTTCCCACCAAGTTGATTATGTTGTCCTTCAAACCTCAGACCAGCTACTGACTGACCATGGGGGCCCTCAAACCTCATTCCAACTCCCTGCTGTAGCAAAGGGCCCTCAAATCTGATTCCACCTGCAGGCTGACCATGAGGTCCATCAAACCTAATTGCAGCTCCTGATGGCCCATGACCCCCCTCAAATCTAAGTCCACCTACAGGCTGACCTCGGGGATTATCAAACCTAAGTCCACCCACAGGCTGACCATGAGGTCCCTCAAACCTCAGACCACCCACTGGTTGACCCCGATGTCCCTCAAACCTGAGACCACCCACAGGCTGGCCCCCTGGTCCTTCAAATCGCAGACCACCTGCAGATCCTTCAAACCTCAGACCAGGGGAACCTTCAAACCGAAAACCACCTCCACCTGCTTGACCAATTGGCCCCTCAAACCGCAGAGGTGTCCCTACTGGTCCCGGAGGACCTTCAAACCTCAAAGGACACCCACCTCCTAGCTGACCTTGTGGTCCTTCAAATCTCAAAGGGCCACCTCCCCCCATTTGTCCAGGTGACCCATCAAACCGAAGAGAACCTGGTGCAGGAGGTCCATCAATTCTAGGGCTTAATTTATTAGGTCCTTCAAAAATCATCTTGGTTGGGCCATCTCTTGTTACTGATGGCCTACTAGGTCCATCAAATAATGGTCTGTCTTCAGCTAACGCTGTAAGTCGCTGATTTGTATCGAGGCCGGCGAATCGTGATGCTGGGCTATCTACAAATGGTTTATCTGAATCTTCATATCGAGGTCGCTTAAGTGGAAAACGATCATTGAATGGTGATCTTTGCTCTTCTCGTACACCTTTTAAAAAGAAAATAAATTATTTCCCCTGAATCTGAATTTATATAAAATTATCTTCAAATCTTTCTATATTCCTGTAAATGTTTATCCAAAAATATCCATAACTATCTCACTTTATTGGAGGGGAGGGAAAAGACAACATCAAACAGCAGGTAAAAGGATGCTCTCTCTAGAGTCAGACACACCTGGGTAAAAAACAACAAACCCATTCTGTGAACTTACTAATTATTTGACTTTGAAAGCAAGTTATTTAATTTCTCTGGTCTTATTTCCTATCTGTAAAATGGGGGTAATATTTCACTGGGTCGTTGTGAGAATTAAATCAGATTACATTTTAAAAGAACCTAGTAAAGTACCTGACATACAGTTGACCTTTTAAGTATTAGCTCTCTTCCTTTCCCTCTGAGGGAAAAAACAAATTGAAACAAAAAAGGTAGTCTGAACAGTCACAAAAATCCATCCCCACTTAGCTTGTTCATTTTCCCTTCACTGCTGTGTGATTCAATAGGCATAATCTGATTTAACTTTCTACCTTTAGCAGAGACTTGCTCGTCATGTCTTCTCCGGCCCTCATGGGGTGAAAGATTCTCAGCATAAGAACGACTCCCAGATATAGGAGAAAGACGTCTTGCTCTTTCACTAAATTGTTCTTTTCTGTCAAACTGTGCTCCACTATTCCTACTTGCATGTTTACTTTTGGATGGCTCACATTCTATTCCAGACAACAAGGCATCAGTCAAAGGGTAGTCAAAAATATCAGGATCTAAGAGATCAAGTCTTGGAAATGAATGCTGAACCTGTGTCCTTTTCAGTTTTGCTTTATGTTCATAGTAGGTTAATTCAGCATCAGATAAGAGAGGTTTCTTTTTTAATCCACCTTTATTTTCTTCTGTAGGACTATCGCGTACATTGCATCTATGTTTACCTTCTTGATACTGAAATAGCTGTCGAATTTGATGCACAACAACAAGGAACTCATCCTGTGTAATTTCACCAGATGCTAAACGTTCACTCGTCTGCATGGGGTGATAAAAACAAATCAAGTATTTTAAATATAAAAAGTACTTACAAAAATACTTAGACAAAGACAATAATGATTACATGGGATCACGGTAACTACCTTTTGAAGTAATTCTCTTTTGCTTGCAAGAGTTAACTCTTTAGGAATCTGAAGATTGGCATCTACACTTAATCGATGCTGCTGCTTTGGGGCTCGAGGTGACAAGATTCCTTTAGTGCTTGACCAGCTGTCCCTATGCCTTAGATGAGGAGATTTACTATGGTCATCGCCTTGTTGTAAGCTGAAACCATAAAAGCAATATGTTACTTCATAAATTTTTTTAAAATACTCAGGACCATATTTAAGAATCCTTTTCAAAGAATCTGGTTAAAATGAATATATGTAATCATAAAGGTAATTAAATGACTAAGAGCACAAGATCTGAAGTCAGGAAAATCAGATAAATTCTAATTCTTCTTGCATGTCCTGGGTATGCAGCCTTACGTAGATTAACCTTTCTAAACTTCACTTTCCTTATCTGTAAAACAGGAGTAATATTGGTATTTAACCCATGAGATTATAAGAAATGAAAAAATAAAGCACCAATTACATACAGCACCCAATGAACATTATCCAACTTTAACACTGTATTTTAAAATGTACATATTATTCTACTTGATTTAGAATGTGAACAAACATCCTACCTTTTATTTTCTTCCCAACCAGATTTCCATCTTTTGTTAGACTTGGAACTTGGCCAATTTTCTACATTCTCCTTTGGTTCACTGCCTGACTTTGTAGAATGCTGATTTGCAATTTCTTGAGGTCGTTCCTCTTCAGTCTTCTTTATTCGCCTTGGATCTCGAACATCCTGTTTAGTGCTTCTCTTGGCATTTCTTTCTTCCCTGGATGGTGGCATAAAGTCTTCCATATGTGACTGCTTACATCCAGATTGGCGCATCTTTCCAGCTTTGGCTGTCGAGGTTGGAGACATACTCCGTTGCCTTCGTTTGGGTGACCGCCTATCTCTTCTCTTAGGAGAATGTATAATTGGTGACCGAGACTTGGGTGATCGCGACCTTGATCGCTTTCTAGTGCTTGATCTCCCTGGTTTTGTTCCCTGTTTTTCTGATTCTTCTGTTACTGTATCCTGTTTTTGTACAATGCCATTAACGATTTTATTTCGACTTCCAACCAGTCTGTGTTCAGATGACTTCATATGCTCATCTTTATCCTTCTTTTCTGCAGTTTTTCTCTTCTCTTTTATATCATCATCTTTGCTATCAGTCTTATCTTGAAGATGCTTTTTTAATCTTGGATCTCTCTTGCTCATGTCAGACACCCTTGGGCATTCAGATTCTTGATTTTTCAAGTCTTTTGTATGGGAGAATTTGTTTTTCAAAGGTGATGGTGATTTAGATTTAGATTTAGATTTAGAATCTAACTGGTCAAGTTCTTTCTTGGTTATTTTTTCACCTGATTTACTTTTTTCTTGTTTGGATGAATTTAGTTTTTCAGAGGGTATAGTTTTACTTGTCTTAATATCAGACTGGTTTAATGTGTTCATTAGGAATTCTTTTCTGTGACTTTGATCTTTTCCATGAGAAGAATGTTGACTCATCCTATTAAGGCGGGGATCCCTGTTTGTTCCTTTCAAGTCCTGAATTTGTAAGGGTGGACCTGGACGGCTTTTCTCAGGTTGCAAAGGAATCTGATGAGGAGTTTTAACTGCCATAGGGGGAATTTGTGAAACATGTAATTTGGATGGTGTAGATCCAGGACCTAAGTTGGATGTCTCCTGCTGAACACTAAGAGAAACTGCCTGAAATACAAAGTAAATGTTCATGTTAATACTGTAAAACAATGCAGATTATTTACCAAGAGACTGAAACCTAGAATATGCTTTATTCAATAAATCCATTTATTCAACGTTTCTACATTGTGTACTTCTAATGTTTAAGTGGAAATTAAAGTGAAAAGAGAAAGGTCATATACATATATGGCCTGTTATTTCTTACTAGTCCTTTACTTTGAGGTTTTAAAATATAATCTCAAGATAGAATAGAAAAAGCGGCACTGATAACAGACTTATAAAACTCTGCCTTTGTATACCTCCTAACTCTCAAACAAACTTAAGTGCCAAGTAAAATAACTTAGTATAAGGTCATTCGTGCATATAAACATGTAATCTTCCTAGAGTCCTTAATTTTGTGATGGCTTTTCTTTTGTTGGCTTCTAGGAACCTGATTTCTGCTCATGAAGCATAAGCTCATAAAAGATTCAAGACTCTGCATAAACACTTGCCACAGCACACTGACCATATTGGGATGATACTAAATCCATATGACATAATTGTTAATAAAACTAAGGTGTTATCTTAGAAGATAGCAATCCAATACCAAAGTACTTGAAAGAAAATAGTGTACAATTTATATTCAAGGGAGTTTTACAATAAGGATATAAAAATTTGCTCAACAAAGATACCATAACTTGTGAAATAAAAGTGGGAAAATACACTAATAAATAAAGTAACATTAATACAATTTGAACACAATAATTACTTCTGTCAGAAGACATGACTACAATATTTAAAATGTAAATTTCCTTTACTTACCAGTTGTGCTTTAGCTTGCTCTAGTTCAAGCTCCAGCTTTTTCTGCTGAAGTTCTAATAACTGTTTTTGTTTTGCAAGTAACTGCTGCCTTATTAGTTGTTCCTGGGTAAGATTCTTTTGTATATCAGGAACAATTGGAGGAGTGGAGATGCTAGGGGAACTGACCACTGTGCCAGGAGTTGAAGGCTCTTCAGGCTATAAGAGAAAATGATTTGTTTAAAAACTATGTATCACAGCTAAAAAGTTAAGAGGGAACTAAAAATTATGAGCTTATCTCCTAATAAACATCATCCATAATTTCAAATAGCCAATCATGTTTAAAAGCACACAGAAAACTTTACAGAAATTTAAAATTTAAAAAGTATATTATGTAACACCTCAACAAAAATATATTTTTAAATGTACTGTGAACCTGAAGAGAAAAAAAATTTTTTAACTAAATTTTCAGCACAGGATATTTTTCTTGATATTTCTTTCTGGCAAGAAATTTTAGAAAAGTCAAAATTTGACAAAAGTATTAGTTATAGACCATTCATGTAAAACTTACCGATTTATTTAAAAATTTAGGATTCACATGGATGCTAGATGTATTCACATTGGGGGGTAGAGGTTTAATAGGCCAAGCAGGATCTAACGAATTGACTCTGACATCCAGGGCATAAAGTTTCTTCAATGGGAATATCTCATCCCATGTGGAACGTAACTTAAATAAACTTTTTCTAGTATTCTCATCCACCTAGAACAACAGAACAATTCTATGGCTTGTTAAGTCACTATAGAATGTTTTAAATATTAAATATCAAATTACATCAATCTCTATTTCACATATAGCATACATACGGCTCATTCATAAATATATACATACAACAATAAGAATTTATTCAAGATATATTTGGTTTGCAAATATAAAATAAGAAAATTTCTCCCTCAAAGAACAATTAGAAAAATTAAAGCCATCATCACCTAACCTTTATGAAAGCCAACCACTAGGCAAGTCTTTGTACTTTTAAAAGTACATTCTACGGGAAGTTTGTCTTTGAGATTACTGAGACAAAGAACTACTACTGTAAGAGAATAGAGCCCACAGATGCTAATGTGCTTCAGAAAAACCTCCAAGTCCCCTCTGGCCAGAACACAGATATGCAAGAGACAGACAACTGAACAAATTACAAATGGACTTTCTAGTACTTGCTCGTTGCCAAATAAAAGGCCCATTGGAAAAAAAGTACAAAATGTTTCCAAATTTTAGGTCTTAAAATAGCATTCCTAATGTTATTTCTACTCTGGACAAAAACATAAAACTAGAAAAGTTTACCCAATGGCTTAAATTTCTTAAATTATTTACATGGTGGTACAAAGTTAAAATTAAGGCAAAACTATCTTGCTAACCAATCTTCTGCAAAACAATATGGTTGATACCTACAAACAAGCTATTTGTGGTGTGGAAGGCACCTTATTAAAATTCAAAATCTTACCCACTGATGAGCTTTAGTTTTATAACTTAACTGCTCATGCTTATGGGCATAACAAAAACATTCTTTAAATTAACCATCAGAGAAACCTAGTACTTAGGAAAACTGAATTAGGTATTTAACTTTAGGATAATAAAGCCTTGACTATATTCAAGTCTTTAGATATTTACTACAAGGTCATTTTCATCAAGTGCAGTGTTAAGGCCCAGTTAGATTCAGGTAAAGGTATTCTACCAAACACACAAATGAATTTGAACATACTGAAACTGACACCAAGAGGTTGGTTTAGCTTCCCAACTTCTATAATGCAAAGGTAACTTCTCCTTAAGGCTATAGGCTCAGGTAAGCAGTATTTAGCAGTGGTCTACAATGCACTATTAACAAACTCCTTAACACAATTTGAAATGCAACTTTCCAAATTTCTTCTGCATATACTTAGTTTTTCTCTAGGAACATAAACAATTACCCAAGTATCAACTACATTTTCTGTTCTAACACACAAGTAAAATCTGATACTGAATAGTTCTTTCAAAATAATCCCAATTCTCCAAGTCTGACAACTCTAAGTTTTCTCCAAACACAAGTACTTCAAAACATAGGAACTACCCAGTTTTTTGTTAGGAAACAATCTCTAAACCTAAATATCTTATAAATGCCCTTTTGCTAAATGTGAAAGATAAAGCCGGACAAGGAGATAATTACTTCAGCAAAGGAACATACAATCTCTCTAGCTATAGAATAAGCCTTACTTATACTCTACTAAGAGGATAAAAAGTATTTCCAATATAACCTAAGGCAATAAACTGGTCCACTATTCACACACACCTAGAGCATTCATATAAAACATACTTCAACAAAGTAACGAGAGGAAACATTTCCAGAAAAAAAAAGTCACAAAAATTTCAGGCACCAATTGCAGATTGAGACACACTGGTGGATTATACTTTTCCCCCCAGATAGGAATAGCCAACATCCTAACACCAGAAATGTAAACCACAAAATTTGAAATGCTCTTGATAGTTTCAGATCTTTTTGCCCATCTAAAATCAAAGTCATTTGGGGGGAGAGGGGGGGCATCTGTAATACTCTTAATAAAAATAAAAAATAAGACCAAAGTCATCTAATCTTGGAAGAGGCATTGTAAAAGCCCTAAAACCTGCATTAAAAAATCTAACATAAAACACTAATTTTAGCGTTGAACTTGATAAATGTCCAAGAGAATACTTTTCACCACCCAAGAAAACCCAACACAAAGGCAAGTATTTATTTAATCAGGAACACATTTTTTAAAAATTCAAATGTTTCTAAATGCATATATACCTTTTCAAACACACAAATAAATGTTGCAACTAGATTTTTAGTAAAGGCAGTGAGATACTCTCGTCCAACGTTTTTCACGATAGAATCCATAAGGTACATAACAGGAAGCTTCTCTGAGGAAGGAGCCTGAATAAAAAGAAACTGAGAAGTTTAGTATAATGAATTGCCACCAAAGTACTTCTAAAAGTGAATTTTTAAACATACAATACAGACCTCTATTTTTGTTGATAATTTTAAACTAACGTTTATGAAACACTTGTGGTCAATCAAGTACTCATTTCTTAGTGATTTTTAGTTGAGCATACAAAATACGCTCAAAATTACCATTAAGAAAACCTCTCATTTAATGCTCAATGGAATTTCAGGTTCATATGGTAAAGACCTGTTTTAAATGACCAAAAAGTAGGGGGGAGATATTTTCTGCAATCCAAGTATAAGCTTTGTGACCCACATTAAGTTATAATGGTGTACCTAGACTCAAGTTTTCAGACTTCTGGCAGAACCCTAATTTCCAAAGCATATTTTATATGTTAAAGTCTATGAAGCTTTTGTTACCTGGAAAATCATTAGGATTACTTCTCTATAATCCAATGTACAAAGAAATTAAGTATACTTCACATATGAAGTTAACGGCAAAAAACTCTTTTAAACTTGCAGGAAGGTGCAAGTTGTTTACTGATACAAGAAAAACTGGATGGAGCAGCCGCTGAGTCATGTAAATCAGGTTGAACTTGACTCTGGAAACCAGGATTTGTCCTGAAGATTTTCTTCACAGCATGGACTCTCCGTCGAAATATTTTTCCTCTGACATGCACAAACCGGGGGTTCTAAATTTGTGCAGAGCCAGTGTGGTGATGCAGTACGGGTGGCCCTTTCCAAAGCAAACAAATGTTGCCCCAGTTCAACTGGAATGTCTACCCATCACTGGCTTTTAGAAGGCACAGCAAGTTTCCAGAAAGCATCAGCAGGTTCACAGACTTGCTGAGGAGCATTAAGACACACCATATAAACTAAAGTGTTAAATCCGACTCCACAGGAGCAACCATGATTTAAAAAATAAAAATATTTATCCCCATTTACCCATCCCACGTGTATAGGTATCTTAACCCTGAACAACACTTACCCATAGCTACCTGTAGCTAGGGTAGGCTCACAGTTCTGCAGTACACAATTTCATATTTCACAAAACCAATTACCCATACAAGTGTGTAGAAGTGCTCTTGCTTCCGATAACCTTTACTACAACCAAAATTGGCTAAGGAAACCTTTGAATAACCTTGTATGAAAATTTTCTTTTCTGGTACACAAGGCCACTGCATGTGGGTAAATTAAGAATCAACATGTCAAATGCTTTATTGCTGTGTCTTTACCTTACCATGTCATGTTTTACACCATTGCAGTCATTGTGGTACTTATGAAAATAACAGGCTCTCTATAAAACCAAAATCTGTTCAGTAGGCTAATTTTTTATTGCACAAGTGAATCCTATATGTAATATTTTTTCGCTACTACTGTCTCATGGGAGGAGTCAAATTAGGTGTGAATCCTTAAGTTTAGCCATGCTGAGACGCTAGAGAATAAGGACACAAACATCCACCTCCAGAAACACAAAAACCAAGCCAGTTTGCTAGCAAATGACAGAAAATTCCCTCCCCTCACCCTCAACCCCAACCCTGATCAAGGTATTTCCCAAAGTGACTTTTACTTCTTTTCCTCAATCTGGCTTTACAAAAATAATCAGGAAACGTGTGCCAAAAAAATTTTAGCTGTCTTTTATCAGCAAATAGTCCACCTATTTTCACCACTGTGTTGCCATACACAAACACAAGTTTTAATGTGACCACTATATTCAGCATTTACTTTTCACTTCTCGAAGATCTTCAGGATCCATAAAACCCAGCAAGAAACTTCTGAGTGACAACCTGAGCTACTAAATATTAGGCTCTGTGGAATATTAGTAATCCCCCCAAAATACTAGATAATTAGATTTTAAAAATCAATGTTACTTTTTAAAAATGCAAGTAGTTTCCTTTTTAAAAAAAAAAAAAAAAAAAAAAGGCTTTCAATATTCAATGTCAAGTTAAGCCTTCAACAAGGCAAAAACTAAGTTTTTATGTCCAACATGTTTGTGGTATCAATAAAAAGGATGTTGGGTATGAGGAATGCTTCCTTTTTAAATCTCATACTTTAAAAAAAGAACAATAGATGTTTGACACCAACATTCACAGGAAAAGGAGAATGAAGGCTTGTATTTTAGCTGCCAGACTGAGCATGACAAACTTGTTGGGACCTTAAAAACAAACAAACAAACAAAAAAACCTCTCACTTTTTGTCCTCTTAAATTAAGGTATGAAAGGACCACCTGAAATCGTGTATCTTGTGAACGGATTTACCCAAGAGTGGATGGAACCTAAAGAATGAACCCAAGTCACTTAAAGACTTTTGTTTAAAACACACAACCACGTAGATAAAAATAAGTCTTGGAAGCAGATTCTACACCTTACAAAGGTAAATAAAAAAGACAAATACATATTTTATATGTTTTATTCACAAATTTTATAATACCAGTCACACATTTCAAAACCATTTATTAGTCAGACCACTCAGTTTTACACTAGACAGAAACCGCCTCTAAACAATGTATTTGGTGGTTGTTGTTAAAGTGGCCTTTTAAAAGGGGTTCACTCTGCTAAAAGGAGGCTCATCCTGATCATTTCAATCACTAACAACTAGAAAAAACTAAACCATAAGTACAAGCTTGAAAAATAACTTAAAACGTAGTGCTGGGAAGCTATTAAGACTCATTATGATAACCAAGTTGAACAGTAACTTTAAGTGACATATCACTCCCACATGAATCCACAGAAGAGGAGGACTACAGGGAAATATAGGGTGGCAGAGGACCACTTCTGTCAAGGGGTGAAGAAAAGCACGTCTTCACTATCAGGGAAGGGAGGAAAAAAAGAGAAAAGGAAGAGGAGGGACTGAACTTTTCAAAAAAACTACAAGTGCTTGTTACCCAATGGGCCAGGTCTCCACCTACAGGTTGGATAAGATCTCCTCCCCCCACCCATACCCCACCCTCAACCCCAATTTCCCATTTTGGGGGGCAAATAAAGCACTCCGATAGGAGAAGGAAAGTTGTATCTAGCCGCCCCCACCCCAAAACGGGGCTGACGGGTGTGAGCAGCTGCCCGGCTGGCAGGGAATGGATTCTTCTCTCTTCCCTTTTGCATCATGTGCTTTTCAGGCGCCATGTTGGGCTCCTAACAAGCGGCTGCTCCACTCGGGGCCAATTCCCTACTCCCACCCTCCAACAGCTCGCTCCCAGGTCCCCCTTCACCTCCTTCCAACCCACACAGCACAATTACCCAAAAGGGTACAGGGGGGGAAAGCGGGAGAAGAGCCACTCCCCACCTTCCCGGGGGCTTAAAATGCGTTTCCCTCTTAACTTCCCCACACCACAAACTGCCTTTAAGTCTCCCCCTCCCCAAAGGGCTCTATTAAAAGCGTGAGTCGGGATATACAATGCGGTGGCCTAGATAAGGAGTTGGTAAGCGGAAGTGGGACTCCACCCTTCGCCCTCCCCACTCCCTCCCCCGAAGAGAGGCCCACGCTCGAAGCCTGGGCCAAAGACCGAGCCAGAGTTGGAGGGGGAGGGTTGGAGAGGAGGAACGCTGTCCCCCTTTGGATGGAAGCGAGACCTGGGATGAGGCTGACACTAAAATCAGGGAGTATTAGAAGAATAGGAGGCTGCGGGGTGTATAAAAACCTTGGCGGTTTGGGCCTCGATGAGAGAGACGATCTCCTTGGCGAAGGGCAGGTTCTCCTCGGCTAGAATGGTCAGCATATTGATGTGCGGTTTGCTATTGAAGGTCAGGTCTTCGAGTGATGACTGATAATCCCGACAGGCGTCCTCCCGGGCCCCCGCGGTACCGGCCTCGGCCGGCGTCTGCTCTGACATTGCGCCGCGGCCCCCCTCCGAGGTCCGCCGCAGCTGAAGCTGAAGCCGCTCTCGATACCCCGCCTCCCTTCCGACTCCTCTTCCTCTCCCCGGGTCTCTCGCGGCTCCGGCTTCACCACATGCTGACCGCGGAGGGGGGTTGGGGGACGACACGGGGGGGGACCTCGGGTATGAAACGCCGCCCTCTCACGAGTGATCTCCGTCCACTTCCAGCCGCCTCGGTAGCCTCTTTCTCCACAGACACAAAATGGCGCCGGCACTGGCGGCCCCGGCTCCGAAAATGTCTGTGTTCCCAACCGCTGCGTCGTGCGAAATGAGCTAGGGGAGGGGAAATGTGCGGTAAAAGGGCGGAGCCGTTGGGCAACACCAGACGTGATAGGCTCCCCCCGGCGACGTCACAAGCCCCTCCTCCGCCTCTTCCGCAGAACGTCGGAGCACCGTCTGCGTCTCAGCGCTCGTACCCGTGTTTTCGCAACACCTAGGGCTCAGAGGTGCGGTGGAAAAGACGGGCCCTCTCATTGGCCAGTTCGTAAGGGACTATTCGGTCATTTGTTACCATAACAACCCGTTCGGGGAGGCCAGTAGGCCTGGGGAGGCCGTTCCCGAGGCCGAACCCAACCTGTTTAAGGGGCAAGCTCGGCTGTCCACTCTTCGTCCCTCCCTCTGCGATCCCCTAGCCACTGATCGGCCCCGTCGATCATTCCCCCTCCCGCCCGCCGGGGCGGCGGGGCTGAGGGCCCGGGGGAGCGGAAGCTTTCGGCCCTGCCCGGCCCCTAAGCCGCTCGAGTCCCGGGCGGTCCCGAGAGGCTGGGCGGCGCAGCTGCGGGGCCGACGGTCCCTCCCGGAACTAAGCGGAGGGCGGCGCCGAGTTTCCGCCCGACGTCGGGGGAGTCGCCGGAGTCCGCTCCCGCGCTCTGCTCCCCACGGCCACCGACAGAACGCCGAGGCTGGCGCTCTCGAGCGGAGCCGCAGGAAAAAGTCTTCTTTGAGAGGTTGTGTGTGACGCAGGTTTTTCCCCGAGGGACCTGGAGGTCCTGGAGGCGACCCGTCAGACCCCTGGGCGGCTGCTCGCCCCCGCCCCGGCCCGGGCCCGACGGCTCCCGATACGCTTGGGGGCGCGAAGGAGAAGGTGTAGCTCTCACCCTAGGGCGCTTTCCCGAGCGTCTCAAATCCTACCTGGAGGCTGGGACTGAGACGCTAAAAACACTAAGCAGGCCAATAATTCTGTCGTGGAGCGGCAGCGTCACACAAACTGAAAAGGCTTTTTGGAGAGAGAGAGAGTGTGTGTGTGTGTGTAATTGAGCAAAGACAAACAAAAGTGTAGACTGAAAAAAAAATTCTAATTCGATAAAATTTGCTTCCTTAGGCTACCAGGCTCTGTAGAGATACTTTGTTGTTCCCCAGAAGTAACTGCTGTTAAATAAATGAAGCAATTCCTTTATACAGGTAGAATTTTTTTCCTTTGGTTTTTGTTTGGGTTTGTTTTTGTTTTTTTAGCAGCTTTATTGCAGTCCAACTGATATATAATCAACTGCACATAAAATGTACAGCAAGATTGTTTTGACATGTCCTTTTCCCCTTCGTGATACTGCGTGTGAGTGAAAGTAAAGTGGGGGGAGGAGAGCTTGTCTCCTCTCGTGTGAAGCTAAGAAATACTGTTGAAAACTATTGATAGACCTCAATAATGTCCTACCATTGCTAGTGGCGGTATTCAGAGATAATCGACAGTTGAAATTTAGGAATTTTGTGAGTTCCTGTTTTCTGGAGGGAGATAAATGTCTGAGTTAAGATAGTCCTCTAATAGTTCTCCTTGCAGTTTTAAAGGTGAATTTAATTAAACTTTGAGTTCTAGAACATATCTGCCTGCCATTTTTTATATTCTTTTAACAACCAAGTGCACTTCAAAAAAAAATTAAAGTCTTCAAAGCTCTAATTTGGCTTCTATTTGTAACACTCCCAGGCTACACACAGAGTAAACAATATATGCGTAGTATATAAATCAACAAATCTATGTACCCACAAAGGACACGGAAAACTCAAGAGCGAGGTAGCAGTCTTACTCGAATCATGTGCTATACTATAGCAAGAATATTTTTCTTTATATCCTCAGGACAGATGAACTTGCTAACCAGTATTTTTAAATATACAAATAAATGCATGAAACTTCCCGGGATAGTTTCAGTGGCAGTTTTTTCATCAGAATATGCTACTAATGCCCTCTTTGCACCAACATTAAGCCCCAGTTATCTGCTCACCTTTGTGTTGTTTGCATGGTGAACCAGATAGGCCCTTGACCCAGCCTTCATGAAATTTAAAGCTCAATTATAATTATAATCTCATGGAGTAATATGGAAAAGCACTACATCTGACTAGAAAACAGTGGGTATTCCAGAGCTATTTTCAAAAATGAAACCCATTGAGTATTGCGTTTCTGAAGAAAATGAAACCTATCCTTTTTTTTGAGGAAATAACTATTCTCCTCCCTTGTTTCACAGAGTGTTTGCAAGAGAAGTTAATTTCTCCTAAAAAATAATTTTTATAAATAAAAAAAGCTCTGTTCTAGGCAATTACCCTTCTGATGTAAGTTTTTAATGTCATTAGAAAGGCTGAAATGTGTATACCAAACAATACCAAACATAGAAACTAAAAAGGAAATGAGGAAACAAGAATTAAAAAGCAATCCCTTTGGCCCTGGTGGCTCAGTTGGTTGGAGTGTTGTCCCGAACACCAAAAGGTTGGTTTGATCCCGTCGGGGTGTGTATGGGAGGCAACCGATCAATGTTTCTCTCTCACTTTGATGTTTCTCACTCGCTCACTCCCTCTCCCCCTCCCTCCTTTTCTCTCTCTCTAAAAATCAATAAAAAATATCCTTAGGTGAGGACTTAAAAAAAAATTTTTTTAAAGCAATCCCTTTGATAAGTTATATAAATGTCTAATCACTGGGTTGTACACCTGAAATAAATATAATATTGCACATCAACTGTAATGGAAAAATTAAAAAATTATTTAAAAAATATATACAGCAGACCCCAATGATAACAGCGTAAGTAAAAAACTAAAAACTTCAGTTATTGTTTAAAAAAAAGCAATCCTTTTGAAAACAGAAAACAGTTCATTAGTACTGCCAGCAGGTGGAATTTCCCCTTTAACATATGACTCCAATGTGTGTAAATAATATGCAAGAATAGTATTTACAGCATATATATAGTGTATGTATGTACAGGGTGGGGTTTATAGTTTATATGGAAAAAATACAATTAATAAATAATAATGCAAGAATAAACTCTGCTTTGCATACTCACAACTGTAAACCTATTTTTGCCCCACCCTGTACAATATTTACACTAGATATAGTATATGTATACATGTATATCTAATACACTGTATAAATATATAACAATATATATTCTTGCTATAACATGAACAATGTTATCCATTTAAACATTGTTTACACATTTTATAATTACAAAAGTAATACATGCTTATGCTGAAGAATTCAAATACAAGTATAAAAATAAAAAATGACTGTTCCCTCCCTCTGCCCTTGGTCACAAGGTAACCGCTGTTCATAGTTTAATGTGTATTCTTCCACATCTTTTTCAATAAACACATTACACAAACACAAAGTGTATAGCATTTTGTTTTTGATCTTAACAAAAATGGGATAATTATTTATAGCTTATTACTTGCTTTTTAAACTTAGGGTATCATGGACATCCTTTCATGAACAGCCCTAGAGCTGTATAATTCAAAGTGTTTGTTTTTAAAGCCTGTGGCTTAGAAAGATAGCTAAGACAAGAATAAAGCCATTCCACTGTTACCTCTCAAGGAGACTCTAAAATTGGCACGTAGTAGATATTCAATGAATATTTGTTTCTTGATTGATCCAGACCTTCTGATTTCAATTTCACCTTACTTGACTACCACTGTATTCTACTAGCTCAAAGAAGTAAATACTGGGTTAGTTGAGAACCTAAGATAGAGTCTGAACTTGATGTTATAGAGTTTAGAGAGAGATTATCTGGAAGGGAGGCTGACTGGCGATTCAAATGGTGTGACCACCAGGTTCCAAAAACCAGTTCATAGTTTTGGGGCTTAAAATTTTTATTTTGCCAGCAATCCTAGTCTTAGCATAACAAATGTGAAGATAGGCAAACAAGAATCTGAAAATAATGCCCAATTCACTCAGTCAGCAAACAGGTGAGCTACCTGATTAATCCAATGAGGAAACCAAAGAAATGAGAAAATTTTATAGAGCCAAATCAGCATAAACTTTAAAAATATGTTTAATACTAACCATTGCTTTGAAACAGTTTTTGCTGCATACCAATCAACTTTAAACTTGCAGGAACGTTTAGCAACACATATTTATTGCCTCTCTCACGGGCCTGTAGGTTGGCTGTGGCTCTGCTAGGCTTGATTGGAATCAGGCTTGACTCCAGGCAGTTGGTTGGGTTCAAGCCTCTCCACATATTCCCCTCATTCTCCTTGGGCCAATGTTCTCATGGAAGGTCACTGGAGCCCAAGAGAATGAGCAGAAACATAAAGTGCGGCAGGAGGGTGGGGGGGTACCCTGGTGTAGAGCTCCAGCCACTGGCCCCACCCCTCTGGGCTGGGGCAGGTGGTCGCAAACCCCTGGTAGGGGACAGGCGAACAGTTACCCTGGAGCTGCCCTCGGGGAGGTGGGGAGCGCACGACTGCTCCCTCCAGCCCGTTCCCTGGAGCGGGAGCCTGACCTGGGCACCAGCTACAAACAGGACACTTAATGCGCCACTGGCCTGTGACAGGCAGGGGCGCTTGGAGCTCAGGCGGCTGCATGTTAGAAGGTCAATTGGTTATAAATGGCCTGGAAGAAGGGAGAAAAACTTTAATGAGAAAGGGAATAGATGAGAGCCCGTGATGACATGGGGGGAAAAACCACAAAGTAATATTAAGGAACAGCAGGAGAGACTTTGTTGGCAAAAGACACCTTTTTGGAAGCAAGAGGTTGGTAACTTTTTTAGGTTGGTGTGAAACATGAATATTTGTTTTATTAAATATTAAACCATTTAAAAAGAAAAAAGACACATAAGATGCTTCTTGAGGTCTTCCTGGCCTGAAACACTTGTGGCACAGTTGTCACTTTGGCCCACATCTCAAAATTGAGCAAAACAAGTTATAAAGCTAAGCACGTCATCACTTGGGGTGAGAGGAGATGTCCTCTGCCTCCTCTAGTGGGAGAAATGAAAAAGTCATATGATAAGGACGTGCATGTAGAATTCCAACACAGGAAGGTCATGAAGCATTGGGAACAATCTAACCTATCATACCATTTACGAGAGTTCAATGTGCTCCTTAAGGCTCAAGAATAATGATTCTGAGGATATGCAGCCCAGATACAAAATCTCTGGTTCATAAATAACTGCATCCTGCTAAACTGGTAACCCCAGTTTCCTTGGGTTGGCAAACATAGAGACAATAAAGTAAATCAAACCCTTATTGGAATAATCTACATATTTGGTATTTATTTGGGGGAGAGGGGAGCAAAATAGTGGCAGCCTCATGATCTGCCACCTCGCTGTGGCCCCAGGCTGGCTCCTCAGCTTTCAACCTCGCTGGGTATAGTAGTTCAGAGTGGCTCTGCCACCACACACTGGGTCATCGTGAAAGACGAGACTGATTCTGCAGCAGGACTTTTGATGAGTGTGTAGGAGAGCATAAACTTGAAGGCTGGGCTAAGATGGCAAAGAGGGGCCTGTGGTTCTTAGGTCTCAACTGCTAGAAGAGAGTTCTGGCCCTAGCCAGTGTGGCTGGGTTGGTTGGAGCAATAAACCCACACACCAAAAGGTCACAGGTTCAATTCTCGGTCAGGCCACATACCCAGGTTTCGGTTCAATGCCCCATCAGGGCACATGCGGGAGGCAACTGGTCAATGTTTCACTCTCACATAGATGTTTCTCTCTCTCTGCCTCTCCCTTCTTCTCTCTCTAAAATCAATAAAAGCCTGACCTCGAGTGAGGATTTTTAAAAAAGAAGAGAGTTTTCTCTAATATACACAGAAACTATCTTTCCCTCAAGACTTTTGAAACCAGAGTCGAAATAAACTAATTAAAGATGCAACCCACCCTTAATCATTTCAACTATTGATTGAGTCAAAGTGATCAGCTCTTTATCCTAAATGACTAACAGAAGAAAGGGCATGTTCTCTGGAGGAGGGGAAGTTAATATGTACTCCAGTGTCTATGGTTAATGTCTGGCAGACATTAATTAAAAATTAAAAGACTTGAGCTCTCTCTGGGTAGCTCAATTGATTAGAGCATTGTTCCAATACACCAAGGTTTTGGATTTGATCCCCTGTCAGGGCACATAGAAGAATCAATCAATGAATTCATCAATAAGTGGAACAACAAATCTATATTTCTCTCTCTCTCGTTCTCTCTGTCTCTCTCTTTCTCTTCCCCTCCCTTCTCTCTCTCTCAAATTAATAAATATACATTTTTTAATTAAAAGGCTTGAGAAGTAGGGCAATCTGACCCAAAATCAAGAGAAAAAAGTCAATAGAAGCAGTTCCATAGATTACTTAAATGTTGAAATAGGATTTTAATATAACTATTATAAATATGTTAAAAAAATTTGAGGAAAAGATAAACAAAATGAATGAAAGATAAAAGAATTTTAACAAAGAAATCAATCTCTTAAAAAAAAGAACCAAATGGAAATTACAGAAATAACATGAAGTTAAAAATGTAGCTCAGTAGCCCAGCCAGGCATGACTCAGTGGTTGAGCATCGACCTATGATCCAGGAGATCGAGCTTTGATTCCCCGTCAGGCTACATTCCTGGGTTGCAGGCTCCATTCCCAGTCAGGGGCATGCAGGAGGCAGCCGATCAATGATGACTCTTTCATCATTGGTGTTTCTGAAATCAATAAAGATATATTTAAAAGAAAAAAAAAAAGTAGTTCAGTAAATATCTGCCCATTATTTCTTAGCCACCTCAATTTGAGACATTTTGACACAGTAGTGCCCCCTTATCTGTAGAGGATACATTCTAACACCCCCAGTGGATACCTAAAATTGTGGATAGTACCAAACCCTACATACTATAAATATACTATATTTATTCCTACACATATACATACCTACGATAAAATTTCATTTATAAATTAGTCACAGTAAGAAACAATAACTAATAATAAAATAGAATAATTACAACAATATACTATAATAAAAATTAAATGAATGTGATCTCTCTATCTCTAGAAATTTATATACTTTCCAGTGTAAACCTGTTTCTGAATCTGTGTAATCATCCCTTACTTGCAGTGATTGGTTTGGTGTCATTTCAGAGGATCCCTTGCTGAAGTCTTCATATAAGCTTTCTGGTGCAACTTATTGTTATAGACTGAAGCACATTTTCTGTTTATGTTTTCTACCCACAAATTTAATGTTTTTTCCATCTTAACTAAGCACACGTACTGTGGCCATAATGTTTGCAGTTTGAGGTGCTACAGCAAAACTAGCATGAATTTCTTTTTCCTTCTTTGCAATTTTGTAGACAAAAGATTCATTCTTACCATAGATCTCAGCAACCTCAGCATCCAATTATTTTTTTTTTCTTATTAAGTCAAGACCATTCACCTTTTCACTTAAAGAAAGCACTTTACAGCTTCTCTTTGGCATAGCCAATTACCAGCATCATTAGTCTTGGGCCATTATTAAATAAAATAAGGGTTACGTGAACACCAGCATTGTGATGCCAGGAGAGACTATTTGACTACCAAGATTGCTACTAAGTGAATAATGGGCATAGAGCGTCTACAGTGGATACTTTGGACAAAGGGATGATTCACATCCTGGGCGGAATGGAGTGGCACGGCATGAGATTTCATCACGCTACTGAGAATGGCTTCAGTTTAAAACTTATGAATTGTTTATTTCGGGAATTTTCCATTTAATGTTTTCAGACCATAGTTGACTGTGGGTAAGAAACTTTGGAAAGTTAAACAACGGATAAGGAGGGGAATACTGTGCAGAGAGTAGAGACCTGAGAACCACTTTAATCTCATCAGCAACATATTAACATTCTAGCTTTTAAGTAAATCACTTCCTCAGAGGATTCGTTTCATTTTCTTTGCGATGATGAATATTTTACCTTTTGCCAGAAGCCTGTGAATGCGCTCTGTTTTGGAATCATGAGCTTCTGTACACCTTCGCCATGTAAAACATTTCCGAGAGGGTTCTATTACAAACAAATAACTGTCATTTATTTTAAAATTTGTTCTGATGTTTACAGATTAATCCAGAAAAATCAGCTGCCCTTGATCTCAGAGGAGCCAGGGTTTTCATATGCTTCTTTGTATTCACTTCATTTCAAATCAAAGAAATATTCTGATTGTAAGACATTTTACATGGTCTTATTTTTACCATCTTTGGAATGTTTTTACTCTCCCTGCTACAAATCAAAGACTTCAATAACCAAAGCCTTATCTAAGAACATCTGACCCTGAACCAGAATTGTAACTTTATACCTCATATAATCAACTTTATTCCTTTATAATATGTTCAAAGAACTCTTGTTGTTTTGAGATGAGTGGTATTATTTAAATAAATTGAATATTACATCAATTTAGGAAATTCACTTTTAAAAAGTATTACTTATAATTTTAGAGAATCTAGTTTTTTAGAGAATCTGACACATAACCTTACAACTTCCAAACAAAAATGTGTCATTGATTAATGCTAGACATAAAATTATTTTACTTTTCATAAATAGTATTGCAATATTCAAAAACTCAAGAATTTGAAAAGGTTTTGCTTATGAAGTCAAGCATTTAAAGTGCTTAAAAGAAAACAATGTATTAAATTTATGAAGATAGGTTAAAGGTTTAAAGAAATGCAATTAACTAAATTGGAAATAGGTTTGATTGTTTGATGATGATTGTTTACTCAAGTGGAGTTGATTGAACATTAATCAGGCATTTTTAACATTTTTCTAGATGTATAAATAAAATATTTGAGTTCATTATTTTAATTCAAAGACATGATGAAAACTAAGTTTCTTCAATTGTCATCTTAATATATTGAAGATTAATTTTTTAAAATCTCAATATTGATTAAAACTCTTCTTTGTACAAAGCCACTCTTGGACAGTTAAAATTTCACATTAACAAAATCCTTTGTTGAATCAGGTTAGGTAATAAAAATTAAAAGTATCTCTGATTCGATTTTGTTTGCTAGTTTATTTCATTCATTAGATTCAGACTCATAGATACAGAGAACAGACTGACAGCTGTCAGAGGGGAGGAGGTTTGGGGGATTATTTGAAATGAATACATCATTCTTTTGTTTAAATACAACAATAATCAGCCTTGGAATACATTCTTGTCAGCCTGGCATTCTTCACTTTACCAAAGGACACAGAGGCCAAGCAGTGTGTAGGTTTCCACGCTCTCTCTTCTGCAGCCAGAGCCATCATTCTAAACATCTGCTCCAAAAACTTAAACCCTTCCATGGCTTCCCATTGCCCCCAGGATCAAGTCCCTAATCTTACAAGATCCCACTTACTCTGGTCCTCGCCTACCCCTGAAACTCAAAAAGCCAGTCTGCCCCAAATTCTCTGTGTTCCAGCCACATAAGCCCAGCTCCAAGCCTCCTCCTTCCTCGGGGCTTTAGCAATGCTATTCCCTCTGCTTGGATGGATCCCCTCAGCTTCCCTCCCAACATACACGTGGCTACGGTCACTTTCCAAAGAGGCCTTCTCTCACCCTCCAGACTAGGTTAAGGACTCCTGGTTTTTGTCTTTGAAAACACTTAAGAGAAATTATATCTTTGTCATAAGGTTGTTTAGGCATCTTTTGCCAATCCCCTCTAAAGTATACTTAGGTTGTGCGTAGTGCTTAATTATTATACACAGTGACTCAATTAACACCTTTGTATATTATTAGTATACTACAACAGATGCTGCCAGTGCCCCATGGATATTCCCTCGGCCTCACTCTTTCCTTACACTCAGGATTTTTTTCTACTTCAAGCACCTGTGACTTGGCCTTAGGCTTTCTCAGTGGGAGAAGAGAGCTTGGTCCACGCATGGCCAGGGCAATAACAGCTCAGCAACCCACCATCTAAAATGGACGGGAATTTGTGAATAACTGTCTCAACTTCCTTGGGTAAGACACCTCTGGGGAAAATTTTATATAGTCCCCTGTGAAGGATTGAGCCTCAGTTACCCACAGTTGTAATCTGTTAATTAATCTTGCATCCTGAATTGGCTTCCTGCCCTTCCCTCTCTCATTTCCTCAGTCCCCCATCAGTGATTCTGGGGTTGCTGTCCAATTAACCACTTACTCTCAAATCCTTATCTCATGGACTGTTTCAGGAGTAACCTAACCCAAAATATGACCATATATTTGCTTACTTAGATTCATTTGATAGTCATTAAAGTAGAATTAAGAGTTAAGTATTTTAAATTTTGATCTATAATGCCAGATGGCCCTCTAAAAAAGTTGGTGTAAGAAATAACTATTTAGCAAA
This sequence comes from Miniopterus natalensis, assembly GCF_054644295.1. Taxonomy (NCBI): domain Eukaryota; kingdom Metazoa; phylum Chordata; class Mammalia; order Chiroptera; family Miniopteridae; genus Miniopterus; species Miniopterus natalensis. The sequence goes on from NC_142091.1 coordinate 32,418,932, forward strand.
GACCATTTAAATTTTTTAATTTTTTAACATTAACTTATTTTATTTCATACAGAGTTTGAGACACATTTCTAATAGTGAGCAATGGTTTACCAAATTACTTACTAGGCTTGTTAAAAGAACAGGGGCTTTGCAGTCAGGTAAACCCAGGTTAGAGTCCCACATCTTACTAATTAACTTACTAGTTAATCTTACTTGTTAACTATGTGACCTTAACAGGTTAACATTTCTAAATATCATTTTCTGTATATGTTAAACAAGCAACAACCACAATAATGCCAGTTTCACAGATTACTTGACGATTAAATGAGATGATACACTAAAAAAAATAATATAGTGCCTGGCAAGTATTCAGAGCCCAATAAATGGTAATTATTATCACTACTATAAAGACTGATGACATTCATGTCTATGTACTATGGTATTAAGCACACTACCTGGGACCTAGAAAATGCTCAACTGTTTATTGAATTACCTAAACTACACTAGAAAACTAGAAAAAAGCAAAAACATTTTGAAAACTAGAAAATACTCTAGAAATATGGTGCTACCCCCCCACCTAACCCTTGACTGGTCAAAAGTCTCACTTTTTTCAAAGAATAGTTGACTAGATGGGTGCACTCTTCCTGTTCTTATCAAAATCAATATTTGGAGGCATTTTTAGACTTTATGTGAAACTTCCATTTCTGTGCTGATTCTGCTCTCTGGAGCAACTGCTTCAGTACCTATTGCCTATCCTCCTGAATCAGCCTCTGGTGGGCCCTGGCTTTGCACCACAGACAGGCAGATTGGGGTCAGAGCGCAGAGTTTTGACTTTGGTTTTTGAGACAGTCCAAATGTCAAATCTCCAGGTAACCTAAATTGACTTTTGTGCACTGTTGTATTTCTTTTTACATAAATTATCATTAATTTATTCATTCCTTTATATTATTATTGAATACCTGTCTGAGGTAAGCAAGTTACAAGACTGAACAAGCTAGACATGATCCTTGTACTCACGGAGTTTATCATCTTGTAGTTACATGAATCACTAGATGTAGTTTAATTTTTATGCTTTGCAAGACTTTTTATATGAATAAATTCAGAAATTGGGAAGAAAAGTTTTTAAAGCTTGTGTCCATATTTTTTATTTTCATCGTGAAGAGGTACAAAAGATCATCTCTTTTCCACAGTCCTCTCAGAAACAGAAGGAGGAAGATGGAAGAGAATTTTACTTTGAAACCAGGCACTTCATTTAAATTATCTAATGAAATCATAACAATTTTGGAGGAAGATGTTCTCATCTCCATTTTAAGATGAACTGAGACTCAGAAAGGCTAAATGTCTTGCCAAAGTCTACCACTAACAAATGCCACTGCTAAAGTTAGAACCCAGTGCTGTCTAATTCCCCAACCCAAGCTCTTTCTCCAGCTCCATCCTGGCCCAAATCAAGCAACCAACAATTAAGCCAAATAAGTATGTATTAGTGAATATTATGTTCAATAATATGTGATGTGCCATGGGTAGGACACAAAAGGATATGGTTCTTAAATTCAAGGGGCTTAAATCTGTTTGTGACACAAGAACAACATGAACTCAGCTAAGTAACTCCAAGTATAACAGTTCCCAGGAAATATACATAAATGTGGGCTTGAGTGGTTCAAAACAGTTAAAAAAATTTTTTATTTATCTATGGATTTTTTTTTAGCAAGCAAGAGAGAAACATCGATTTGTTGTTCCACTTATTTATGCATTTATTGGTTGGTTCTTGTATGTGCCCTGACCAGGGATGGAAACCTCAACCTTGGCATACTGGAACGATGCTCTAACCAACTGAACTTCCTGGCCAGGCCAAACAGTTTTGTAGAGAATACATAAGTTGCCCTAAACTCTTTCCAGACATGTGTATTTCCCTTGCCATTAAGTGATATCTCTGATCACATTGAATTCAATGAGTTTTCTTGCCTTCCTTCCCTCCAAGAGTGTGAGCTCCATGAGGTCAGGAGCCACATTCTCATTTCATTAACCTTTGTGTCCCAACAATCTGACACAATGCCTACCACGTAATAGATACTAGGAGTTTGAGAAAAGTTGAATTAAATTGAGCTGGGTTCTTAAAAACTGTGTATGGAGGGATGATTTAAGATTAACAAGGGAAGAGCACTGTAGATGAGGGCCATAGTGAGGGCAAATGTGAGGATGTAAATTGAACATGGCAGGTGTGGTAGAAATAGTTTGAATGGAGCAGACATTTGAAAAACCAAATGCCATAGCTGTTCTCGTGTTCATGGGGCCACCTATCACCTGGAAAGGAAGACTTTTCAATCCAAAAACTAACCTGAGCTTATAGACACTCTAAGGGAAAATGGGGAAAGGTAGTTACAGCCATCATGAAAAAAGAAGCACAGCAGGAAGACTGGAGAAACTTGCAAAATGCTCAAGATCTCCCAACAACGGCTGGGACCCCCTGTGAACAGTCAGCCCAGAGGAATCAGACTGTAGCAATTATGTCACCAGTGCTGGCAGACAGCATTCCAGGGCTGAGTTAATGATCCCATCTTTTCATCTGATCCAAGTATAACTCTAGGTGAGGCCCATGAAAACATCCCTGAGCACTGAGGGTAGCCAATAAAAGTCTCTTCTGTCATTGTAATCTTCCCCTTGTCCCTTCTTCCACCCTTCCCACTAGATCATAAGGGCTTCCTCTCACTGACTGAGTTGCTAAGTTCTTTAGCCTGCTAGAGTAAACCAAGGTGAGACTCAAAGAACAAGAGAAAAATAAAGTGAGTGTTACAGTCTCACACAGTTTTGAGAGGCTGAGCGGAGGGGGTCTTCCAGGAGCTAGAATCATTTAATCTAGGTTTCAAGCACAAGGGGACCTCAGGTTCTGGCTGCTATTTAGTGTTGGATGCACAGGGGGCAAGGGAAGGTCTTGTCATAAATATTAATCCTAAATAAAACATATGCATCCCCAGGACTAGCTACACCAGAGGGAGAAGACTGATACAAGACCAGCGGTCTCAAAACTTGAAAGCCACCCCAGCTCACAGAGGCTCTTCAAGATCTAAGAATAAGTAGAAGAGACCAGAACTACAGCATAGATATATCCTTGCACCTAGAGGACTGGGAGGAAAACATTCTGGAATTACAGCTGTTTTTAAAGGACAAACTCCTTACTTGGGTAATTTAAGTTTGTTCTTGCCTGAAGCTTACCAGTTGATTTACAAAGAGCTTTCACCCACAGTCATCGACTTGATCACAACAACCCTGTGAGGCCATCATATCCCAATTTATAGTTGAGGATTTAGATGTTCAAAGAGTATAAAAATACTTACAGAGATCACCTGGAGGAAGTTCCAGGACGGGGACCAGGTTGTCCTTGGCCTGGTCCAGCGTACTATTTTTTCCACTAAACAAGCAGTTCAGAAGTGTCTTTATGGCCTTTACTCCCACTAGAAAAATCAAACCACAGCCTCAGCTCTGTCATCTTGCTAATAACTCAGAAAACATACACTGAGTCTCACCATGAGACACGCTTTAGGCTAGGTGCTGGGAATATACTGCTAAATAAATTACAAACTTTACCCTCAAGGCCCAAGAGTCTAGTCGAGGAGGCAGACTTGTAAGCAATTGATGCAATACAGCACAGTAAGTGGAATAATTCAACTAAGAATTGAAAATAGAGTTGAATAAAGAAAAAGCAACTCTACTTGCAGTGCCTGGAGAATACTGTCCCAGAAAAAGCGATGATTAAGTTAAAACTTGAAATATAAGTAGGAGTGTACCTCGTGAACAAGGGGAAAAGGCGTTCCTGGCAGAATGAACAGCTCATGCAAAGGCATGGAAGGTGAAACAATACGACTTCAATGTACTCACCATATGTTAATGAGTACAAGACTTACCCTTCCTGGCATAGCTCTTTCATTCAGTAGTGCCCACCTCTGCAGTTCCAGACACCATTCATTCACGTAGTAAATATTTACTGAGCCTCTACTAATGGTGAACTCTGTTCTAAGCGCCGGAGATATAACAAAACAAGCAAAATCCCTGCGCTTAAGGAGCCTACATTCTAATGGGAAGAAGTAAGCAATAAAAAAATAATGTGTTAGGGGGTGATAAAGGTTATGTAAACAGGTAGCTGTCATAGCTTAAAATATCAGTTCCAAAAATATATTATTTAGGATTTGTTTGGCCGCACATAACAGAAAACCCCAATATAACAGAGGCTTGCACAATATAGTTTATTTCTCATGCAAAAGAGATAGGTAATATAGGGCTGTTATAGCAAGCTTTCAGTTGTCAGAGATCCGGGCCCCTTCTAACATTCTATTCCACCATCTCTAGGGTGTGGCTCTAAGCCTCACGTTCCAAGACAGGCGCTGGAGCTCCAGGAATCACATCAGCGTCTAGACAGCAGGATGGAGGAATACAGAAGGCTGGCCCCTCTTCCTTTTAAAGAGATATAAGAAGACTATGTGTATCATTTCTACTGCTGTGGCCCTGCCTAGCTACAAGAGAAACTTAAAAACAGATTTTGGGCTGTGTAGCAATGAACTCAAGTAAAAATGAGCATTCTGCTTCCAAATAAGGGGAACATATTTATTAGGAAGTATAATAGTCAAGATCCCAGTGGGAAACGGTTGGTACTCTCAAAGCTAAGGAAGGTTATTTACAAAGGGACTATGCACAAGGCACAGTGCAGAACAAGGAGGCCAGTGGTAGCTGTGCTGTTACCAACTCAAGGTCCAGTAGACAAGGGGAGTGAGGGGTTTCAGAACCTAGAACAAAAGAGGGATGTGTAGACTTGGTGTCCTCAAGAGGAACTCTGATTTTGGTTGAGGGACTCAGTCAGCCAGAAGTGGTCCTGCAGGGAGGAAGCCAAGAGAACAAACACCCTGCCCTCCTTTCCTGCCCCTCCCCCCAACCAGGGCTTTCCTTTATTCTAACCTAACTGAAGCTGGAAGGGATTGAAGCCCTAGGCATGGTGTGAGGGAATAAGTGAAGAGTGGCTCTAGGGGGCAAATAGGAAACATTAAGCACAAGAGGTAGTGGCACCCTCAGCCACAGGGGCAAGTCTGGAAACACCAGACCCCCTTCCCACCTTGAGTTTTGCATCCAGTCCTAACTCTCTCTCACAGGTCTTTTTCCTCTCTATTCTCTCTCTTGAATGACCCGTAGGACTCCTCCCTGCCTGCTCCTAATCATGCTATTTTGACTCCTAATTACGGTTCTACCTTTCCAAAAGACAACCCTTTATTAGATCACTTCCAACCACTTGACCTAGAACTTGTGAAAATTAATAAAGGAAGCCTCAACTAAAACTAGAGTCAGGAAGACCCATAGAGGAAGCTCTCATGCTCTACCAGTCCCATTGTCAGTTACCCGCAACAGGAAGACCATGTCAGTTAGCGTCAGTTAATTCAATTACAGATTCCAACAGCAAAAGAGGCACGCAGTTGCGCTCCCAAACAGGAAGTGTAGATACTTACTACTCCAGCAGGAGGAAAGATTTTTCTCTCACCCAGCAACAAGCCCAGCCAAAGAAACCCTTCAGCTTAGCCAATGAGAAGTCTTGTCACCTGGACTCTTTCCTCCAACAAACTTTCATTTTTCTATTGCTGATGATTTGCTTGCGCCACCCTTCTTTCTATAAAAGCCTTCCATCTTGTATAAACCCTCCAGAGTATATAACCTCTCTACTTGCTACATGCAATGTCACCCAATTCATGAATTATTTAAGAAATCCAATTAAATCTTCAAATTTACTCAGTTAAGTTCTGTTAATATTAACACACTAACTGAAACTATCCTCAGAAACTATCCTCATGGGGTATAGTCCCACTTCAATCTATTTCTATCTCAAGAGTAGGGATAGTCCAAGCTTCATAAAGTCACAAAATCTGAAATACAGAGAGCTTACAAATAATGATGCAAATTCACTTCATGGATCAGCACTCCACAAACATGGATAATTTCAGAATTGTAGTCATCCATTTTGCACCTACCATTTTATTCCTAATCTGCTATTAACTGGAGTGTTCTGCTGGTCTCTTTCTTTGGGCCAGTTTAATTCCAGGGTCTGCTAATAATAGAAAACATAAATACTTATTCAAGCTTAACAGTCACTATCTTGATGTTCGTTGGAAAATACTGATAATCAATATAATAAATAAACTCTGGGAACAGGGCAGTCTACCCAGGCACAATATCTAATTATTAAAAGAACATCAAGGCAAATGGGTAACCACAAATCGTAGGAGAAAACAGTTGAATGTTAAGCAAGGATTGAACATTCCTGAGAGCTTCCTCTTTTGTGGTTGTTTTTCGTGGGCATTCTATGCTTCGGTAACTAACTATAGCCTCCCCTACCAAACTTGTTTATTTTTTCTAAAAAACAATAAAGTAATTTTAAAAACATTTAAACAAATCCTGACATCATGATTATTGTTTTTATAGAGAAACCACCATTAAAACTTTTGTATTAATTTACTCAGAACAGAGTTAGTAGAATTAGTTTCAGTACAGTCCCAACCACTTTGTGTATGACTTCAGGCAAGTTATTTCAACAGCTAAGCCTCAGATTCCTCATCTGTAAATTAGAGATAAAAAGACCTACCTCCCCGAAGGTTGTAAGGATTAAGGGAGATCAAGTTTGTAAAGCTGGTACCACAATGCTTAGCATTTACTGGGCAATAAAAAAATGTCTATTTTTTCCCCTCCATCCTTCATGAAACTATTATTTGATGTAAAATTCTGTAATTACAACACATTCGCTTCCAAGCATGTCTGGACAGATAGACTTTGAAGTCTTGGAAGTAATTATTGGCAAACAATAATATTAAGTTTAAATTTTCCATTGTTATATGTCAATTATATCTCACAAAATAAAAATGTTCCCCAGACATCCCTTTTCTTTATTAGCAGTACCCTGCAATAATAGGTGCTCAATAAATGTCTGTTGGCTGAATGAATGCATAATTTACAAAATTCTTCCTCTTTTGAAGCCCTATATCATGTTATTTGTGTTTCTCCCTCATTTTTAAATATAAACATTATTTTTCTAAGGAGTTTTAGGTTCACAGAAAAGTTGAGAGGAGGGTATGGAGATCTCCCATACCCTGGCCCTCACACATGCACAGCCTCTCCCATTATCAACATCCCCAGCCAGAGTAGTACATTTGTTATGATTAGTGCACCTACATCGATACGTTATTATTATCCAAAGTCCATCGTTTACATGAGGGTCCACACTTGGTGGTGTCCTACTATGGGATGGGACTAATGTATAATGACATGTATCTGCCATGACCGTGTCACACAGAGTAGTTTCTCTGCCCTAAAAGTCCTCTTGTACTTCACCTACTCATCCCTCCTTTCCCCTTAACAACTGGTCATTTTATGTCTCCATAGTTTTGTCTTTTCCAGAATCATATAGTTGAAATCACACAGTATGTAGCTTTTTCCAACTGGTTTCTTTCACTTAGTAACATGCATTTCAGGTTCCTCCATGTCTTTTCATGGCTTGATAGCTCATTCCTTTTTAGTACTGAGTGACATCCCATTGTCTGGACGTATCACAGTTTATTTATCCATTCTCCTACCGAAGGACATCTTGGTTGTTTCCAACTTTTAGCAATTATGAATAAAATTGCTATAAACATTCATGTACAGGCTTTTGTGAGGGCATAAATTTTCATATCCTTTGAATAAATACCAAGGATCATGATTGCTGAATTGTATGGCAAAAGTATGTTTAGGTTTTTTGTTTGTTTGTTTTGTTTTTTATTTTTATGTTTTGGTAAATATATCTTTATTGATTTCAGAGAGAGGAAAAGAGAGGGAGAGAGACAGAAACATCAATGATGAGAGAGTCATGGATCGAGCCCACAACCCGGTCATGTGCCCTGACCAGGAATCGAACCCTGATCGCCTGGATCCTAGGTCGATGCTCAACCGCTGAGCCACGCCCGGCAGGGCTATGTTTAGTTTTTTAAGAAACTGCTCACTGTACCATTTTGCATTCCTACCAGCAATGAAGTTCCTGTGGCTCCACATCCTCACCAGCATTGAGTGTTGTCAGTGTTCTGGATTCTGGCCATTCTAATAGGTGTGTAGCAGACTCTCATTGTTGTTATAATTTGCGTTTTTCTGATGACATATGATGTAGTGTCTTTTCGTATGCTTTGTGTTTTTCTTTTGACACTTACATTGTTTTACATTTTATTTTAGTAATATTTGTGTACTTGCTTTGTCCTTGCTGTTAGCGTCACCCTATGACCTTCCCGTCTAAGGATACTTCAACTTACTACTTAGCATTAGAAACCATTTGTCTAAAATTTGCAGGATTGTTTTAATTTTATTCTTTTCCATAAAAGTAACAAAACTTATTTTTCTACTACTATAAGAATTTTCACATACATTCCCAAATCAAAATAACAGTAATAATAGTAATAATAATGATAATAATAGAATCTTGTATCTGATGCTTTTCAATTTTTTATTCAGATGGCTTCCATAGGTATACTGGGCCAAATTTTCTATTTAAAAAGTTAATAAGTCCAAATGACAATAAGCAATAAACGATAAAGGAGAGTAAAGCTAAATAAACTTATATAGCCAGATAACTCATCAGGTACCAAGGTGTACATTTTGCAATCAATATATCTTGAGTTAAACACCACATTGGTGCTTTGCTCATGTTCACCAGAGTCTTCATTAGGACGTGGTTTACCTGGCATCCTGGTTACAAATGCATATTTCTAGATTTCACCGCAGATATTCTGATTAACTTGGTTCTGGGTAAAACCCTGGAATCTATCTTTTTAAAAGAGTATCCCAGACAGGAGAACCTCTCTGGGGTGATTTCTTTTTATTGTTTTGCTTTATAATTTTGTTTTGTACATCATTCTGTACAATTTTTCTACATTAGTTGTGTATTGGTTTTTTGTTTTTTTTTTTAAAGGGAAAAGAAAACCAATATTTTAATTTTTAAAAATAAATTTTCCAGGCTATGTCCTGGAAAAATAGCTTTTGACTATGTCCCCACATAGAGATTGGAGATTTAATAGACCCATTCTCTTGGATACTGAGGCAAACTTAGAGTTAATTCTGGAGAAGAATCTATAGTCCTGCCTTGGGGTACACTTTTGTCCTACCTACCTCCTTTTAGATTACTCCCAATCAATTGACAGATTTGACCTTATTTTCTGAAAGTTGCGAGCCAATATCAAGAATGAAACTGTAATGGTTATTCTACTGTTAACCTAAAGCATTACATGAAGGAGGTAGGTCTAAACTAGATGAAATAGGGCAAAAGTAGTGGTGTTAAGGGCCTTGATTAAATGAAACAGATAAGAATAATATATAATTGTGTATAGATTAGTAGTTTCTAAAATATTTGTGCAGAAATTATGATCTAACTTTGTAATTATAAAAATTATATGTAGTTACAATGATAAATCAATGCATACTCATTAAATACAATTTAGGAAATACAGAAAAGAAGAAATGATTAAGTGTCCATAGATTACAAACCAAAAACAACCACTATTTCAGTTCAGTTATTTCCATCCAAATTTTTGTAATATACACCTACTATATTTCAGACATCCCTCTGTGGTCTTGCTGATTTTATTAATTTATGCTCTAGGACAGTAATTCCCCAACTTTTCACCATTAAGGACTTCTTTTTGTACACATAGACCACATTCCCCCCCAGCATGGATTCCAAGTTTTGAAAAATGTTGTTAACCAAACTATATAAATTAATAATAATTATTTGTTTCATTATTTTTAAATAGTTAAGATCTTCTGTGACTGCCTATCAGAGTGAAAGCACACTGAGTTGATCACTGTAACCCCAAAGTTCACATGTAAGTTATCCCGATGGGTTCCACTAAGGTTGAAAGTTGTTCTGGAACCCCCATTACCACTTTTATAAACTCCTTAAGTATTCAGGAACCTCACATCGTGAGTTAGTCTTAAGAGGAAAGCGTTTGCTAAGCTAAAGTAAATTTACCTTAAACCCAGTCAAAATGATCACCAAGTCTAAATAGGTGACATCTAGATTAATGAGAGTTCAGAATCCATTTGTCCTTATGCTAAGCGTTCTATCTTCACGTTGGAACTAGAATGATTTTCTCATTAAAAATATGCCTTGCCCTGGCTGGTTTTGTTCAGTGGTTAGAGCATTGGCCCTGGGGACTGAAGGGTCTGGGGTTCAATTCTGGCCAAGGGCATGTACCTGTGTGGCAGGCTCGATCCCCCCAATTGGGGCACTTGCCGGAGGCAACCAATCAATGCTCTCTCACATCAATGCTTCTCTCTGTCTCTCCCTTCCTCTCTCTCTAAAATCAATAAACATATCCTCAGGTGAGGATTTTTTTTAAAAAATGCCTTGAGATGGAATCACTTTTTTTTTTTAAAATACAGAGTAGATTCTGCTTAAAGATATAAATTTGTGAAACTTCTAGTGGTTACGTTGCTTACTTCAAGAGAAGTCAGTGTCCATAATGATTTCAGTAAGACATGTTACTTCAGAGGTGTCAGCCACATTCTTAGAAACACCCTCGAATGTCTTAATGAGGCACTCACAGCAAAACCTACCCAGCAAGATGAGATGATAACATTATTGAATCAGGGTTAAATGTAAGTGAAGTCCAGGGCTTCCACAATAGTCTTTTTATATACTCAGTCTGAACCTTCAAAGTATTTTGGTATCATTAATTTGATGGATAGAACCACAGACTGGCTAGAACAAAATGTTCTCCATCCCTTATCATGGCTTTAAATCAGAGCTACTAACTTGATGTTCGGAAGAGTTACTCTTAATGTTCTGTTTTAAAAAAAATTGTTATTGCCAGAGTTACCCCTTCGTTGCTGATTGAGAACACAGAGTGCTTCCAAATGTTCCTAAAGATAGCTTCATACTCCGCAGCACACCTTGGTTCACACAAGTCATTAGATCTCACCTCACAGGTGAGGTGTCTGGGCCTTGTGGTGATGAGGGGAAGCTTCCCAGCCAAGCCTTATAGATATCACCATCTCTAAGAGTCAGATAATGGAAACATCAGTGGCTTTGGACAGTCCAAAGTTCAAAATACTGAGTCGCTTCCTGGCTAGGCTGACCTTGGGGAACTGAACATGTAGGAGCCCTGGTTTCTCCATCAGTATAAATTAGATCTATAAATGATATGTCATAAAGTAGCTGTGAGAATTAAATGAGAAAAATAAAAAAGGGTCTTTTCAAATGATGTCTCTCTGAAAAAGACTGTGGAGTCCAAAGGGACGTTGAAAGAAATGTCAAGCTCTTCACACCCACCCTGGAGTGTTTCTTATTGCAGAGTCATTAGTCCTAGGAGAACCAGACCCTTGACACTAAAAGACCCCTCGGTTTTCCCCTGGCTCCTCGGCACCAGACTGGGTTGGAATTTTCGCCCGTGTGCAAAGCAGCCAGCTATTTTGATTGAAGAATAGGTAAGGGGTGCTTTTCTCAGAAAGTGGGGTGGTTCGTTTGGCTTTGGTCAGAGGGGCTAGGAGACGTGAACATATATCTTCAGTTTCTGCTATGTGCAAGGCAGGAGCGAGTGTAGGATGCAGTGGTTTTGAGCATGGACGCCTGCACCAGATTGCCTGGGCTCCGTCGCACTGGGACGCCTGGAGGGACGTCCTTTCCTCTTCTTAAAATTGGGGTTATGATACACCTGCTAGCAGGATTAAATGAGGTAATGTTTGCAAAGTGCTCGTAGTAAGTTTTACGTGTCTGATAAATTCGTTTTGTGTTTGAGCTTACTTTAGCTACGTAGGTCTTGTTTTTTCCCACCAGATTATAAATCCCCGCAGAATAAATGAATCTTGAAAAGGGAAGGGGTTGTGCTAGGGAGCATCCCTATACATGCTCTGTGTTAGATTGTGTTTTGTATCCTTTGTACACATTTAATTCCCACCCTTTGAGAGAGATGTTATGATCTTCCTTTTACAGTCAAAGAAGCTGAAGCTCAGAGAGTACAGTATTGGAGACAGAATTAAAATCTGGTCTAATGGTAAATGTCCTACTCATGTCCCTTAATAGCTATGAGGACACGAGGAAGAGTCCAGGGCTTGTTGCTTCATCACATCCTGCTGTTGTCTCTTATCAGTCACACTAAAGGGTTTACTGTACATTTCTGAAATAATACAAGCACACATAGTCAATATTCATCTTACTTTCCCAAAGTACATACAAACTCATGTCCGAGGAAAAAAAAACACAACAATTATATTCCCAGGGGGAGGGTAAAGGAATGGAAGCGATGCAAAGGAGGAAGAGGAAGGGAGGGGAAGATATTTTGCTGACTAGTAAATGCTATAAACTTCATTTACAAGACTGATGAACACAAACATGCAGGAAGCATCCTAAGTAACATAGAATTAGTGTCTGCCTGGAGGAAAGAAAAGGCCAGCAGACAACACATCACAGGCCACCAGGAAGCACCCATGTGATCGGACCCAGGTGCAGTCAGGAGGCATCCCCAGGACAGGTGAGTTTCAAGCCAGGTATTAATAAAACAGGGAGCGAGCGAAGAGAAGACCGGGGCCCACTGTCATTGCTACTGACCTGCAGGTAAGGCTGACAAATCAGCGGCTTTTGGAGTTGGGTTTTGAAAAATGCTGTTCGGAAGACTTGTGAAAGATTGCTCTGTGAGACAAGGAGCGTAATGAGAAAGAGAGAGGGGATGGATGCGACAGCTGTGGAGCAGACGGGGGCGGGGGGAGACAGAATGGGGACAGTCAGGAAGAATATTAAAGGTACAGAGGAAAAAACACACACCATCAGTCACATAGTTTACTATATGCAGAACGCTGAAGCATATGCCTAGGATACAAAGAATAATAATGCCACTATTTTTTGAATGTTTACAAAGTGTCAGGCACTATAGTAACAGGTTACACACTATTTTTTCTGTTTTAATATTAACAACTCTCTGAGGTGAGGATTCTAGGTTTGAAAGTTTAATCAAAGCTCGTTAGTGACCATCAGGGACTCCTGAACGGGGTCAATCGGAATTAAGATGGTATGCTTTCTTCGTCCTCCCTCATCTTCCCTTTCATTTTCATAGGATTTTATAAAAAATGCATTCTTGCCCGGCCGGGTGTGGCTCAGGGGTTGAGCATTGACCTGGGACCCAGGCGATCGGGGTTCGATTCCCAGTCAGGGCACATGCCCGGGTTGCGGGCTCGATCAACGACTCATCATTGATGTTTCTGTCTCTCTTTCCCTTTCCTTTCCTTTCTCTGAAATCAACAAAGATATATTTTAAAAAAATAAAATGCATTCTTGAGCCTTAGCCATTTTGGCTCAGTGGACAGAGCGTCCACCTGCGGACTCAAGGGTCCCGGGTTCGATCCCGGCCAAGGGCATGTACCTTGGTTGCAGGCTCGATCCCCAGCTCCGGTTGGGGCACGTGCAGGAGGCAACAATCGATGTGCGTCTCTCTCACATCAATGTTCCTCTCTCTCTCCCTTCCACTGTCTGAACAAAGCAAGGGTGAGGATTGAAAAAAAGCATTTTTGTATATTGTTCATTGTAAAAACGATATATACTTATTGTAGAAAAATTGGAAAACACTGCTAATAGAGGAAAAAGTAATGAGGATTTTCAAATCCATACTGTTTTAAAGAAGTACAAGAAAGAACATCCTGAAATTGATTGCTAAAGAATGCATGAAAGATCCTGTTCTTACACTCAAGTTAACCTTGGGTATCATCATTTAAAAAAAATGCCCATTGTTAAAAGGAGAGGGTAGCTCATTGTTATTTTAATTTGCATTTCTCTAATACTACGGAGGTTTTACGGTTTTTCATGTTTTGGGTCTCTTCTAGATTGTATGTGTGTCACACACTAATATCTCTTCTTTATTTTTCTTACTGATTTGTAAAATTAAATTAAGAATATTAACTTTGTCTATTATACATAGGAAACATTTTTCCTAGTGTCTCTGTTTTGTTTATGGTACATTTTGACATAAAGAAGCTTTTCATTCTTGCGCAATCAAACCTATCGAACAATTCCTTTATGTTTTCCTCTTTTCTTTCTTCCCCTTGGAAAGGCCTTCTCCACCCCAAGATAGGCTTCGTTACCTTCTAATGGGCTGGGTTTTGAAAGAGGCAAGGGACATGGATTGACTCAGAGGAGGAGGAAGGTGATTCAGGGACTCAGGGCAAATACAATGTTGCGGCTGCTGTGGCCTGAAGCAGGGAGGAGGCCCAGGGGTTGCATATAGAAGCTGGAGGGCAGACTTGGAGCGAACACTATGTATACAGGCTGGGGGCCTTGGAGGCTGGACTATAAAGCCTGGCATTGATTTGTTAAACAGAAAACAGAGGCTCATGCCAGCTTTGCCCGAAGGGGCATCCCAGGCGGGAAAATGACACGATAAATTTGTTAGAAGTTGCACAAATACAAGGAGCTAGGGCTGGGCTGCTGCTGCTGCAATCCAGGCCTCTGATGATGACATAACAAATTGGCAGGCCCAAGAAATCCTTCTGTAGGAAAAACAACAAAAAATAAATAACAGCGATAAGAACAAACGCAGGGCTTTGTGACCTGGCACACTAGGAGACGAGTCACAAAAGATAGGAGGCGAGGTTTGTTTCAGTGACAGCAGCAGAGAGACGTGTAAGGATGAACTGCTTCAGGTGCAGTGCAGGTGAAACCCAATCATGGTGTTGGGATGTTCTAATTTCTTGCCACTGGTGGAATATCCACAGTCACCTGCCCCACGACTGAGACGAGAGAGAGCAGCTCACTGGTGGAATGACGGGAGTTTGAGATCAAGCAGGAAACTAGGGGGATTGATTGTCTCTTCCTGAGCCTAAAGCAAGTAATTTTGAGAAATGACAACTTGCACGTTGGTGTTAGTGCTTGGGGTCAGACCCTCTAAGGAGGTTTTGAGAGATAAAATACAGATCTGTTTTACATTTGAATTTCAGTTCAAACAGTGAAAAAAATTTTAGTATTGTATGACCCAAATGTTTTATGGGAGATATTTGTACTAAGGGTTTATTTGTTGTTTATGTGAAATTCAAATTTAACTTGATGTCCTGTATTTTTATTTGCTAAATCCTGAAACCCTACCTATAGGGGAGATCCCAGAAGTCTCCAAGGATATGGCAGTTTGCACTAGCAGTTGGTGACCGCTGGCAAATGGAAAAGATGCTAGGAAATTTCAACTTCCCAAAGAAGAGCAGACGCAAATCAAGCAGCAGGAGGGGAAGATAAATCTGGAATAGATGGATTAACCAACACGTATTTCTTGAGCACTTGCTTTGCACTGTGCTGGGTACTCTGGGGGCTTCATCAGGAGCTTACAATGAGTTTTTAAATTAATTCCTATAATCAGTCCTTTAAACTAGGATGTATTGAGAACCTACTATGTGTGGCTTCAGGTCTGGACACTAAATTATGACATGAATAAGATAGTGTTGGAGCTCACCACAGTAGGGGAGGCTAGAATAACTCAGGGGCAAAATTTGGAGACCAATTCAAGATGGAATCTAATTGGGAACTAAAAGTGCAGCTTCTGAGAGCAACACGGTGAGCTAAGAAGTGGTGCCCCCTCTATTCTCCTTGGCTTTGCTTAGCTTTGAGAAGCAGACATAGTTCAAAGGAAGTAGCCATCAGCCGCAGGTCACACATTAATTCAAGGACAGGCGCTTTGAGCCAAACCTTGAGTCACTCTAGAGCTTTTTCTGTGACACTACCGGCTGCTGTAAGGGAAGAAATTGTGAAACATGCCAGTTGTTTGCATTGACATGAGGATGAAAACGTCTGCTCGCATCGCAGGAATATTTTCTGAAAAGAAAGTGCTGAGCAAGAGCCTTCTTTCCCCAGCCTCCCCCTTCCCCCCAAGTTCCTGGACCCTTTGTAAGAGGGATTTCTTCTGTAAGAAGGCTGAAAGCCCTGGTGAATTTTCCTGATGAGAATGAACGATGAAGGGTTCCTTGTTTGAAGGACCTGGGAACACTGAGCGAGAGGTCCCTGTGTCAGGGCTCTCCTTCACGCCTCCTTCTGCCCTGCAACCTTGCTGGCTCAGCGTCTGACACCAGACCGGCTGTGAGGCTGAGGCCTCTGCGGGCCCGCTCACGGGAAACTTGGTCCCTCACTTACAGCGCTGTGTCTCGTCTCTTACGGCATGGCTGGTTATAGGGCCAGAGACAAAGGGACTCATTAACATTTTTAAGAGTACTTCATGATTTATAGAAGAGTATGATCTACATATTCCTCTTGTTATTCAGAAGAATCCTGGATGGGGAGCCCAAATCTCAGAGATGAAATGTTAGGGTCAGGACCTGGGGCCTATGCTCTCATCCTGTATCTCACACCCGACTCACGGCACAGCTGCCTGTCTTCCAGGCAATTCCTTAGAAACGTACCAATGAAACCTTGTTTCTGGGGACCATCTTTTGAAGACTTGAACCCTTAGATAAGAGAACTTACTATAAAGGGATTTATAAGGGATTTGGCTTCTAACTCTAACCCTTCTTGCTCTGATAATAAAAACCACCACTTACTGAACACATCCTCTGTACCATGCATCATTGTGCTAAGCAGTTTAATCTATGTAATCTTCACTACGACCATATGTATGTGTGTATGTGTATGTGGTTGTGTGTGTGTTACTTGCCCAACCTCACGTACCAGTAATTGACTGGGCCAGGACTCTAGTATTCTATCCACAGAGTGTCTGATTCTAAAGTTGCTATTATCTACTGTAATATTCCTGTTTCTAGACTTTTGTTCCTATCTTTGAAATGCACAAAGTGACATTCAATTATGCTTTCATTTAAAAAATTTCTAAGTTCTTTCCTGCATGTTTGTTCTGTCACAGATATAAGAAGAGAACAAACAATGATCCCCAAAAGGACTTTCAAATTTGAAATTAATTTTACTAGCTGACCAAGAACAATCACTTGTGAATGCATTTTTAGGATCATGTTTATATTTCTGCTGTAGATCAAAAATATCTGTTTGTTTAAACTAAGGTCTTCAGCCCTGGCTGGATGGCTCAGTTGGTTGGAGCATCATCCCAATAGGTCGGGGTTGCGGGTTCAATCTCTGGTCAAGGTACAAAAAAAGAAAGAAAGTAATAAATAAGTAGATTAAAAAAAATAAACTCAGGTCTCCAAAGCTTTAATTACTCATTTATTCGGGCTTTAAACATGAATACTGCTCATCCCCAACAATGTTACAGTCAGTCTTTCTAGTGCCTACCTTTAATAAAGACTCTACTACAGTTCCTCAATTAGATGTGAATAGCTCGGTTTTTGATCTTTGGATGAAATTTGCAGGGTTAATATCTTAAGGAAGGCTCGATTATTTTGTTTCAGGCATACATCCTGTGTGCAGGAGCTGTGCCATGTAGTTGATTAGCAAATATTTACTGAGTACCTGCAATGCCTACAACCTAGCTGTATAGGGACTCTGGCACATGGGAGCACACAGACAAGTTAATAGGTCATTTTAGTTTCTTCTTCCTACAAAAAAATGCCTGAAGAGTATAAAGGGTCAGTGCCCAGCTTGAAGTTCTTATCACAGATTCAGATCTGTGGGCTGGGGACCATTGATTTTTTTTCTTTTTTAAAGCTCACTTATTTTGAGCTTTTACCATTTGCCTGGTGAGATGCTAAATATTTTTATATTCGTCATCTAAGACTCTGATTCCTTGTCTGTGAAACAGAGGTAATAATAGTAGCTATCTGGTGGGGTTATGTTAGATGAGACGATGATAATTGTGGCCACAATTTGCTCAAAGTGAACCCTGTGCCAGGCACCATGGTACGCACAGTAATGATTTCATTCAACCCTTACAAAAACCATGAGGTGAGTACTCTTATTAGCCGCATTTCACAGACAAGCACATTGAGGCTCAGACTGGTTAAGTAAATTGCCAAGCTCACAGGGAAAGTAAGTGACAGACTTTGGACTCTAATCGAGGTTGGTCAAAGGTTAAAGCTATGTGCTCAACTACAGATCCGTGGTGTCTTCATAATAAAAGTGGAAGATTTTAATGCACTGTTTGGAACTGGTTGCCCTATGTTGGTTGTTTCTAATCCATTTTGCAAACAGTGTAAATAAACAGTTATAAAAATTAAAATTTTCTCTACTAAGTCAAATTAGACAGATTTATTCTTGACCAAACAAATAGAAACACAGGGTTATCCTTTGAGGGCTTTGAAGCTGAAGTGACTACATTTCCACTGCATGTTCCCTTTTAGCCTTTTTTTTTTTTCTGGTTAAAAATGGGCTTCGGTGACTTTTGGGAGCAACCTTGAAGGGGAAAAAGTCACAAAGGGAAACACATAGCCTGAACTGAAAGTGAGAAGGGTGGAGAATGGGAAGAAAATTAATATCTATTAATTTCCTCCATATGTCAGTCATCTCAAATATGTTATTCATTTATTTTGCTCAACAAAAATTTTTGAGCACCTATTGTGTGCCTGGAAATGTGCTGATAATAAGCTATCAAATTTTTACCAGAACATTGCAAAATGAGGACACAGAGCCTCAAAGAAGTTAAGTAATTTGCCCATGGTCACATGACCAGTTGTTGACAAAACCTAGTTTCAAATTGTGGTCAGCCGCTTTCAGTCTGTGCTGTTTTTATATTTATTTTGAAAGTATGTTTATTAAAACTGGGGACAGTGAAACAAAGGAAGGGCTTAGGATAGAAGAAGCAACAGGAGAGACGCTAAGCAGTGCTCTGCTTTGGCCCTCTAGAAACATTATGGGAAGAAAGTGAGCCATGCTGGGTGGCACAGACCCACTGAGAAGTAAAAGTCACAACTACAGAACTGGGCCAAGACTAGGCTGCTATTCGCTCACTAAGAAGTCAGAGAAAAGGGAGCCTTGGGGACAGGTTAAAGGGGTTAGCTTGGGATGAGCTGCTGCTGCCCACTGCTCCCCTGGTTGCAAGTTTCACCAGGATCCTTGGAGCTTAGGGGAAAGAGAGCAGAGATACACGCCTGAGAAAGGGGGAAGAAAAGTGTGGGCATGCTCCAGAGGAAGCCCACCAGTCTGTGCTGTGTTTCATTAGACTTGCTTTGCCTAGGTGATGCTGAGAAAGGAATTCTCTGAGATTCTAAGTTGTGAAGCCCAAGCTTTAAGTCCCAGTTGATTGATTCAAACTTCACCCTCTTGATCTCCATTGTTTGACTCATACTTCCAGAGAAGCTGGGGAATTGGGGTAGACCTATCAAAGATTTCCACAAGAAATCTTTCTTATAGATCCAGGAAACGAAGCATTGCTTTAAGCACTATTTGGAAAATTTCCAGTAACTTTGAATTTGGCTCTGAAGAAGTGCCTTTTAGGGGTTGCCGATTACTCTAGAAAGTCTCAAAATACTACAGTGTTTGCACATCTCAGAGGCAAGTCACTAGAGCTAATGGGAACACATGCTTCTTCTTTGACGCACAATAAAAGTCCAAAGGGAGCTAGAAATAAGAGGCATCTAGTATAATGTTTCACAGGATAAAGCTCAGGGTCAGTCTCACATGCCCTCATCAACTTCGTGAAGAGGCCTGTGTTTTTAGAGTGTTGAACTATTTTCATCATGCCCTGAAAAACCAAACAGCAAAGGAAACAGCTTGCTCTTGAGTTCTGTGGCTGCAGTTTACCATCACTATCCTGACTTTCCTTCTTAAATTGTTTGGTATAGAGACACAAATCAAAATAGTCTACCTTTTAGGGAAAAAATGGCAGGTTGTAGGACTTACATTTCATAAATATCTAGTTGCTTAAAGAAAATCATCTAACTCTTCATGCCAATAAACTTTCACTGATGACTTAACATGTGTCAGTCAATGTGATAATTGCTGATGATAAAGTGATGAATGCTCCTGTTTTGGAGAAGCTTCCAGCCTAGTGAGGAAACTGCACAGACATGCAGATTCATACTCAGAATACAATGGGGTATTTTTCACAGTTGAGGTACTTTGGAGGCAGGCTTTGGGGAGGTGGTGCCAGGTAGGCCTGGCTCATATCCCTTCTGCTCCTTAATGACACATTGACCTTGACCAGATACTCAGTTTCATCAGTCATCAGTTTAGCTCTCTGTTAGAGACAAACAAAGCAACTTGCAGGAGTGTTTTGAAATGTAGCACAGTACCAGACCCATACATCATCACGGCGATCTGTCAGAATTTGTTTAACCACTGCTCTGTTATTTTTGAAAAATTATGCCTGAGCCTGGTGAAAAAAAATCAAACAGTACTGAAGAGTATGAAGTATCGCTCTACTACTGCTTGTCCCTGGTTAGCCTCCTCAGAGGCAACCACTTCCTTCAATCCTTTACATATCACTCGAGATGTTTTAGGACAATATACGCATAGATATCTTTTTAAAATTTATACAGATTATATCATCTTACATATATGGCTCTGCACTTTGTTGTTGTTTTTTTTATTATTATTTTTAATCTTCACCCTAGGATATTCTCTTCATTGCTTTTTAGAGAGAGTGGAAGGGGGAGAGAGACAGAGAGAGAGAAAGAGAGAGAGGGAGAGAGAGGCAGTGAGCACATCAATTGGTTGGCTCCCATACGCTCCCCATCAGGGGCTGGGGATCAAGCCTGAAACCGAGGGATGTGTCCTTGGCTGGAATCGAACCCCGGGACCCTTCAGTTGGAGGGCTGACGCTCTAACCATTGAGAAAACCGGCCAGGGCTGCACTTTGTTTTTATTTTGGAAATCTTTCTACATCAGTACACAGAGGTTGCATCACTCTTCCCAATGGCTCTGTAGAAGTACATTTCATGTACACACTCCGATTTACATACCCATCACCCTGTTGAGAGACATTTTGGTTATTCTCTGCCCTTTGCTGTTACGATGCTGCAATGAACAGTCTTCACACACATCTTTGTATGTGTATTTCTGTAGGATAAATGGGATGCTGGTCAAAGTTATGGTGATTTTCGATAGGTATTGTCAAAAAGGTAATACCAATTTACACTTCCATGAATAATGTATGAGAACGTTTTCCCATGCCCTAGCCAAAATAATGTAATATCAACCTTTTCTATCTTTGCCAAACGGGTGAAAATACTTTACTTAGTTTTATTTTTCAGATCTCTTATTTTAAGTCTAGTTGAACATCTTTATCATATGTTTAAAAGCCACTTATAAATCTTTTTGTTCAGAAAGTTTGCCATAATCTAATCCAATCACAGAAAAATAAAGAAGCTAATAGAAGGGCAGTTAACATAGAACACCCTGTTAGACATTAGAGATGAAAGATGAAGGAGACAGATCTGTGCAATAAAGATGGGCCACTAAAAGTATTTAGGCAAGAGAAGTTGACTCATGATCAGGACTGTTTTGAGAGGCTCTAGACAGTGTGGAAGATGGCTCGGAAGTGGAGAGACTGGAGAGGGAAATAAATTAGTTAAATTGTTACAATAATCTAAGAAAGAGACAATAATATCCTGAACTAAGGCATTGCCAGAAAGAACAGAGATGATGAAACCAATTTGGAAAGCATTTCAGAAGCAGAATAAAAAGAACTTGATGACCCA
Organism: Miniopterus natalensis; assembly: GCF_054644295.1. Lineage (NCBI taxonomy): Eukaryota > Metazoa > Chordata > Mammalia > Chiroptera > Miniopteridae > Miniopterus > Miniopterus natalensis. The sequence continues at coordinate 32,440,460 of NC_142091.1, forward strand.
ATAAATGTCAGCTATGAAAGAAAAAAAGAAATAATTTGGGCAAGATAATAGATTAAAAAGAAAGGGACTTCGCCCTAGCCACTTTGGCTCAGTGATCAGAGCGTCCCCGTCAGGGCCTGTGCAGGAGGCAACCAATCAATGTGTCTCTCTCACATCGACGTTTCTCTCTCTCCCTCCCTCCCACTCTTTCTGAAAAGCAATGGAAAAAATATCCTCGGGTGAGGATTTTTTTTTTTTTTAAAGTATGGGACCACATGGTAGAAAATTTGGCCTCTAACATTACTAAACACCTACTAAGAAAAATGTCTGTGTTAGTTATATATACATTTACATATATATATGAAAGCTGAACAAAAGAAAATAATACACAGACATTGTATTTATTCAATTTCACAGTAATCTAATTAGGAAAATATTATAACCCATTTAAATACTTAAAAACCAAATTAGAGAAGTAACATGTGCAAAATAAAAAGCCATTGGATTGTCCCAATTCATATCAGAATTCAAAGTCAGACATATCTGACTGAAAACCAATAGTCTTTGCACTGTTCCAAGTTATCTAGGATTAAAGAAATGATTTAGGGAGAAAAAATTATCTCACTTCATGCAGGGAAGCAAACTGCTTACACCATTTGCAAAGCACCAGAAATTATTCCCTGAGCTACTTTATCATCAATTTAGTTTAAATATGACAATTCTCAGAGGAACCCATTATAATTCATAGCTGTCTCCATTCTGAAATGACCAGGGTCACCTTCTTTACAGAAAAAAACCTTCCTCCCTTCCTCCCTATAATTTCCCTGAAACTCATTTGGGGAAACATGCCAAACTATATTAAGATTTTTGACACTGTAAATATAGTCATATTCAAATGTTACACAAAAATGTCTCCACCAAATGGTAACATCTTCATTAAATATATCTACTGTTAAATTGGATTGGGATTATGAACACATAATTAACATAACTACTTTGGAAGAGTAATGGGCTGTTGGATAAAACCAACACACACTTGATTATTTAAAACTAGGTCTTATAGAGTATCTGCCAAAGTAGACTCTATATCATTGCCTATCTTGGAGAAATCATGTATTTATATTTCACCCAACATTAAATCAACTTGCTAGCTTCCTTCCATATGCATTATTATTTTATTCTCAGTCTTTTAATTGGATGAATGCTTTCATCATTGTAACCAGCTAGTGTTCGCTGAGCCTAGCAAGGTAATTGATTGCATGGCTGTTTAGTCTTTTGTTCCCAAAGCTAATTATACACTTCACATACTAAGTCCTTAATGAAGACAGTTAAAAAACAACAACAACACTAAGCCAAAACCAAAATTATGAACAATAATATCTAACCATAAATAAATGAACATTAATTCCCAGGTATTAAACTATGGAGTAAAGATATGGAAATGACATAATAACTCTTCAGAAAAATAACACAAAAATACAAGTTTCAAGTTTCTCGAATTTGGACAAGACTAAAGAAGGAACTTGGTGTCAGATCAGGTTAAAAGACAAAGAGGGGATTACAAAGCCCAAGAGGCTATGATCATCTTTGCAAACACCTCGTAATGGTGCAAGGGAAGAAAACACACCAGTGGAATAGAACACAAAGCCGAGAAACAAACCGCCACAGGAACACTGACTTATAACAAAGGCGGCACCTCAGGACAGTGGGGATAGGACCGTCTTTCAGTAAGTGCTGCTGAGTCATTAGATGTCCATGTGCCATACAAAGGAAAGATAAAATACAAAACTCAACACCAAGTAGGTTAGAGGCCTAAATATGAAAATCTGAACAATACAACTTCTAGGAGATTACGTAGGGGAGTATCTTCCTAGAGGTAGATGAAAAGTTCTAAACAGAACTCAAAAAAGCACAATACAGGACAAGACCAAACAGTTAACTACATTAAAATGAAGAACTTCTATTTATCCAGTGATAGCATGGAGAAAATGCAAATGCAAAGCACAGATTGAGAGAAGATATGTGCAAAATATATACTCTACTAGGACTTATGTCTAGTATGTAAGAAAAACACCTACAGATCAATAACAGAGTCAGACAAGACAATTTCATAAATGGGCAAAAATCTTCCCTAGGCACTTCACAAAAGAGGACATCTAAATGGCCAATAAACATTAGTATTCAGGGAAATGTTAATTAAAACCACAATGATATGCCACAACACATCCACTTAAATGGTATTAAAAAAGAAGGAAAAAGCATGTGGAGCAACAGCACTCATATATTGCTGATGAGAATATAAATTGGCTCAACCAAAGGGGAAAGCTCTTTAGTATTAGCTCTGGAAGGAAATTGCATACACTGTGCACATCAATTCTGCTCCTAGGAATATACCCAATAGAAATGTATGCACAGGTGCATCAAGAGATGCACACAAGCTCGGCTGGCGTGGCTCAGTGGTTGATCATCAGTCTATGAACCAGGAGGTCAAGGTTCGATTCGCAGTCAGGGCACATGCCCGGGCTTTGGATTTGATCCCCGGTGGGGAGCATGCAGGAGGCAGCCGATCAATGACTCTCTCATCATCGATGTTTCTATCTTTCTCTCCCTCTCCCTTCCTCTCTCTGAAATCAATTAAAAAAAACAGAGAGAGATGTGCACAACCACGTTCTTGTGTATGTCTTGTGTATAAAAATTCGGGTTAGTGGTTACCTTTTGATGGGAGGGAGGGGGTACAAGGGGCTTTGGGGATGCCAGCAGTGTTTTATTTGTTGATATCGGTGGTGGTTACATGGGTGTTTGCTTTGTGATCATTTACTGAATTATACATTTTGTTTTGTGAACTTTCCTGTATTTGCATTATATTTCACAATTTGTAAAATATTTTTTGAAAAAACCCTCTCCCTGGAGAGAAAGCGAATGTGGCAAAATGTCAACAATTGCTACAACTAGGTGAAGGGTGTACGGCTATCATACTATTTATGAACATTTTTTAAAAGTTGGAGGAAAAGCTCCCTTTTGATCTACCTTCCCAGGTGGCCATTTCATCCCCTTACCTTAAGGCAAAACTTCTTGGAAGTGTCTATATTCAGAGTCTCCAGTTCCCTTCCTCCAATTATCCCCTGAACATATTCCTACCAGGGTTTTGCTTCCACCAAAGAAGTGAAACCGTTCTTTCCAAGGTCACCAATGATCTCCACATTGCAAAATCCAATGATCATGTCTCAGTCCTCATCTTTATTTAATATTTGTAGCATTTTACACTGCTGAGCTCTCTCTTCCCTAAAACATTTTCCAGCTTCGAGGACACTTGCCTGATATTTCTCTCATACTCCAGATGCTTCTTGCCATTCTCCTTCCCTGACTTCCCTGACTTCTAAGTATTGGAGTGGCCCAGGGCAAGCCCTGGAAAGCACGTGGACACTTCAACTATTGACTTAAATGTAGTTTTTTCAGTGAGGCCTTATCTGGCCACTCTTATCTAAAATTGCGACCCAACACTTCTTAACTCCTTTTCTTAGTTTGTTAAAATATTCTCCTTAGCACTATCTAAAATGTTATTTTACTTATTTTGTTTACTGTCTTCCCTGCTAGAATGTTAACTTCAAGAGTTACTTTCAGTGTTACAGCTACATGCCCAGAAGCTAGAACAGTGCCTGGCACACATTAGGCACTCAATCAGTGCTTGTTGAATACTTAATAAATTGCACTTAAAGTGAAATCCATAGTCCATGCTTACAAAGCCCTGCTTAATTTGTCTTCCACCAGCCTCTCCACTCCCATTTCACACCCCTTTAATTTCTCTAACTCTATCAAGCCCTTCCCCCACTCAGAGGCCTTTCCACTTACTTCTCCCTCTGCTGAGAAATATTTTTCCTGGTTCTTCACATAATTGGCATCTCAGGGCTCAATTTAAACATGCCCTCTTCAGAAAGACCCACTCTGACCACTCTGTTTGCCTCCCATCCTACACAATTACTCTTTTATACATTTCCCTGTTTAGTTCCTTCATTTTTTATTCGTCTTTTTGGTCTATTTACCCTGGTAGGATGTAAACTTCATGAGGATAGGGGTCTAGTCTGTCCATCTTCCTCACTGCTATTTCCTCAAGAGCTGGCACATAGCTGGTGGTCAGTAAATAACCTACTGAGTGAACAAATGAATAAACAATTAAGCTACTAAATGAAAAAACAAAACAAAACACAAAACCCCACAACTCTCTCAGTGTTTAGAGCAGGAATCAAATAGACACAAAGAAGCAATGCCACTCTAGCCGGTTTGGCTCCAGTGGTTAGAGCACTGGCCCGAGAACTGAAGGGTCTCGGGTTTGATTCAGGTCTAAGGCATGTACCTGGGTCGCAGGCTCAGTCCCTGCCCCGGTTGGCGAGCGTGTGGGAGGCAACCAACCAATGTGTCTCTCATGTCTCTCTCTCTGAGTCTCTCCCTCTCCCTTCCACTCTCTAAAAAATCAGTGGGGAAAATATCCTTGTATGAGGAATAACAACAACAAAAAAGCAGCAGCAATACTATTACTATCCAGAAGACAAAGGACATTTGCTTGATGCATCAAGAGCCCAAGAAAGATATACTCAGCATTCCTTTAGAGTCAACTTCCTTACAAGATCCTTTTAGCCCCTGAGGGGTGAAGAGCTAATGTGGAAACAGTCCACCCGCGCCAAATGGGCTCCTTTTGATGTGCTAAGCAGAGGCGGCCGATCTGCTGGGTTAGACAGTTAAGGACGGCTGGCCTGGGAGTCCTTGGTGCTTGAACCGGTGATGGCTGTGTGGGAAGAGCAGTGGGAGGGGGCTTCCTGGTTGGGAGCAAAGTACACTGCGTGTCCCACCCACTTCTCCATTTTATTATTATATGTTTGAGAGCAGGTTTTATGGCAAATTAAGGTCAGATCGAAAGGGAAGATGAAATTAAAGAAGGGGGAGGGGAAACGTAACTTGGCATGGAGAAGTTGGCTAGAAGTTGGCAGAAGGCTCGATGGTTTCCATGACGAGGGCCAGGTACTTCGCGTAAATGACACCGTGGGACCTTCATAGTAAGTCTTCATGGTAAGTGCATCATTCTCATTGAACAGATGAAGAAATGGAGGTTTCGAGACATGAAGAATTTGTTCAAGTTTACACAGATTGAAACCTCAATCCCTCTGATGCCAATGCTCATACTTTGCCCACCACACCAGGTCGCCTGCCCCATCTTCCTCCAGATGAACAGTCCTGGCCCCCCAAAGCTGGCGCTGATCACCAGAGACTTCCCTGTGCCGTGCTTCCTCATGCGTACTTCTCCCCACTCGCAGTGCCCAGCCCAGTGCTTGCTGCACAGCCGGCTCTTCAGTCTCCTGAATAAAAAGTAAAGGAATGAACGAGAGATGTCTTAAACCATATAGCTTCTCTTGCGAATTACATGCTGAGAATAAAAAACCCTTAGATGGCTTCTGAGCGTCTTCTGACAATAGCTGGCACACACTGAGCAAATACTCTGTGCGAGGCACTGTGCTAAGCCCTTTTCGCAGTTTGTTTAGTCTTCAACCGCCTGAGAGAGAGAGAGAGAGCTCTATGACCTCACTCCACGGGTCAGGGAAAGGAGATTTTGGCATGTTTATAAAAGTCAGCTGCCAATTTGTGAGGCAAATACTGTAAAGTCCTTTCTTTTCTCTCTCCTTTCTTCTCTCCATCCCTTCTCTTCTTAAGCTGTAAAAATACAATGCCTACAGAAACTCAGTTGTTTGAGAATAGAGGCATCAGGGAAAGATTTGCCTCATCAAAAGACTTAAGAATCCATAAGACATTGCATCTGTCCTGGTAAATGTGGCAGGATGGGGCTGCTCAAAAATACACTGTTTTTATAGAAGAGAATGCATTATACTTGATGTCAGAAGCCCTAGGTTTGGGTCCTGGCTCCATGACTGACTGCGGGTCTTTGGCTGCCATTAACCTGGAGGAGCCTCAGCTTTCTCCCATATGAAATGGGAGTAATACAGATCCCTTCCTGATGGGCTCTTGCTAAGGGTCAAATGAAGGAATGGGATCTGAGCAGAGTGAACCTGTCTGTGACTATTCTCCTGCTGTTTGGAGATGAGCTGGGCTTCCCCAGAACTCTCAAAGGTCGGGGTCCACCATGAAGCCCAGTAGAGTGCTCCTTGCTGTAAGGACTGGTGACTGAGCTTGGGTTCAGGACTGCATACAACAGTGCAAGGAAGGCTTCTGAGAACTGAAACTTGAGATCCAGGCTGGGTACTGTATCCAGGGCGGTAAGAAGCAGGGTGAAGAAAATCCTCTGAACACGGTATGTATATTTCTCCATTTGTTTATGCCTTCTTTGATGTCTATGAACAAAGTTTTAGTCTTCTCCCTAGAGATAGCCTCATCTTTTGTTACATTATTCCTAGGTACTTGATATTTTTAATGCTATTAGAAGTTGTCTGTTTCAGATACTTAAAATTATTATTTGTGGCTGATATATAAAAATGCAATTGATTTTTATATATTAGTCTTGTATTTGGTAAATTTCCTAAGCTCTTATTAAGTCTAATAATTTATAGTAGTTGTTTTTGGATTTTTTTTCCTTCCTTTCCAATCCTTAATATCTTTTATTTATATATTTTTCTTACTTTACTGAGCTGGCTAGGACCTTCAGGACAATGGTGAACAACAGAAGTCTTCTTTAAAAGGGAAATTTTTCATCTTTTAACTATTTAGTATGATATACTTTTAAAAGTTATCCTTTATCTGCTTAAAGAAGTTTTTGCTTCCTTAAATATAAGGTTTTTAAATATAAGGTTTTTAAATAGATATCCTTGATCAGTTTACAAAGTTCTATTCACAATTTGCCGAGAGTTTTGTTTTTATGGGTGGATGTTGAATTTTATAAAAATGTTTTCTGCATCTTTGAAATGACTGTGTTTATCCCATCAATCAGCTAAGGTACAAATTACATTTTTTTTATTTTTAAAAACACTAAACCAATCTTATATTCCTGATGCAAATACACGGTTGTGTCTATTTTAGATTTGGTCCGCTAGTATTTTATTAAGACTTTTGTATCTATATTCATGAGTCACATCAGTGTTTTCTCAGCAATCTCAAAGTGTGTTCACTGTCTCCATTTTACCTGTGACTCCTAAGAAGTTGAATAACTGGCCAATGCCACATACAGCTAGTTGGTGGCTATTCCAGTACTGAAATCAGGTCTGTCTGAGCACAAAGACAAGGGGCATTTATCAAAGCTTCAGAACAATTAGCCAGCTCCTGAATGTTTTGGACACGTAAGATTGAGGGAAGGAGTGTGATAAGGGTAAGAGCAGCAAATAGTCTTGGGAGGCTGTGCTAATACTCAGATTCACGAAAGTCAAGAAGAAATAATTCATCTGTATTTGAGGAGAAAATGTGAATCCAAGAGCCTAAGTAGCTATTCATGTAATTCTATAGGAATCAATTTTACAAATAAGCATGAAAGACAGAGGAAAACAGCAACAGGTACTAGATCAAAATTATGGCATGAGATCATTCAGAGACCAAGGGTAACCCAAGTTACAGGAATTCAAAATCTCAAGATAAAAATATGGCTCCAGCTAAGTACTGTAATGTCCAGAAAATGAAATGTGTTAGAGTGAAGGAAACTATTGATTATATACAGGCTAACTTGAGAGAGAAGTCTAAAATACATATTTCAGCTCTTGGAATTAAACAAACAAGCAAAAAAATTTCAAGATGGAGAAAGGATTCCCAACACAGTATAAAAAAATATATTCATACTTGTGTATTTTTATGAAACTTAGAGATATGTGTTGAGCTGATTAAGCAGGCTATCGTGAGGTACTGCAGGGGTGGTATCTCTAATCCTTGAGGTGTTCCCAGCGGTGTCTATGAAAAGCTTTGGAAGCCAGAGTGTAAATCAGGGATTCCTGGCATTTTCTCACACTTTACCCATGGGACTTTTACAGACAGATGCATGTAAGTTATCTCATAAAAGTAATCTTTATCTTTCTCAAGTCAGTAAGGTTAATTACCCCTTTTATTGTACATCATGTGCCAGACACCACTAAACAACCTATCTTTCCCTTCTCTGGATTCTTGTCAAACTTTGTTGTATTTGGGTGCACTAACTTCTGTAACAAACAATCTCCACATCTCAATGACTTAACACAGTAAGAGTTTATTTCTGGCTTACATCACAATCCAATACAGGTTGGAGGTGGGGGGAGGAAGGGAGGCCCTTGCACCCAGGGGTTCTGCTGGACCCTCTGAGAGATGATGGAAGAGAACATGGAGAATTTCAAGGGAGACGTTCGTGAGTCAGGCCTGGAGGTGGTGCTCATCGCTTCTGCCCATATCTCGCTAGCCAGAGCACAATAATGTAGCTGCAAGGGAGGTCAGGAAATGCAGTCCTTTTGAGGGCCCAGGAGGAAAAGGAAATGTTTTGGTGAACAACTAGTTAGCCTCTACCACACTAGCCTATTGTGAGGATTAAATGAATTTCTTATAAAGAGTTTAGCTCATCAACTCTGCACCTCAGTGACGGTTCAAATAGTATCACACTAAACTCTTCTCAGTGAAACAGGTACTGGTATTAATCAGCATTTCAGAGATAAGAAACAGACTCCAACAGGTTGTTGCTTTCCCCGAATTTCATGGCTAGTAAATAGCAGAGCTGGGATTAAATCTAAGTAGGTCTGACAAGGCCCATTTCCTTAAAAACTAGATGTATTTATTTGAGGCACTCGATAAATTAGGTTATGCCTTGTTATAGACAGGCCCCTCTCTCAAAGGTTCACCTATGCTCACCTCTTCTGATTTCCTGGGAAGTCATGTTGTGCCCTTCCCATTTGTCATTCATAAGTGAATTTCAACCAATCATTGCTAAAGATAGGATTGATTATTCCCACTTTATCGCTGCAAATTCTGTTCCTTAGACCACTGATCTCCAAAGTGGACTGTGCTCACTCTAGAGCAGTGGTTTTTCAACCGGTGTGTTGCAAGAAGTTTTAAAACATGCAATACCTGACTAGTCAGAAGCACTAACCTTGTTTCTGTTAGATTGTCAAAAAAATGACAAGAACCAACACAATAGTTGTCCAGTGTGAATCAATCAAAATTATACCTATAATTTGGTCAGATTGACAAAAAATATGTTTTTCGGTGTGCCACAGAATTTTAGTAATTAGTTTAAACGTGTGCCATGAGATGAAAAGGGTTGAAATTGCTGCTTTGGAAGTATGCAAGACAATACACTGAGGTGTGGTAAGAATTTTTATAACTCAATATATGTTTGTAATTCATTTAAAAAAATTAACCACTATTAATATGGATTGAACCTGGCATGCCCCACACTGTCCCTATACTCGATGCTCACATGCCATGTGAGGTATGAATGGAGGTTCTTTCACTTTCAGCATTTAGTGACATGGAAGTTCAAAAAATGATTTTCACTAAACTAAATCTCACAAAATGAGCAACTGGTTTAAAAAGACTGCTGGAAAAAAACAACTCTGTTAATTGAAGGACAAAAAACAAAAATGCAGAATCTACTTAGTATCAGTACATTATGAGATTAAATACGATGACCTAATCAAATCTGATAAATTGACAAAAACCCCCAAGCTATTATGTAGCCTATTTGAAATATTAATTTGTCCACTATTAATAACAAATACCAAATCCTAAGTATATTTTGCCCTAATATTAAAGTTTATTTCAACTTCATTTCTTAAACTTCCTGCTTTTATCTACATTTCATAATGGGCATCATATACCAGTAATCTACATATACTAAGGGTGTGTGCCCAAATTAAGTGTAATATAGTAGTTCCCCCTTATCTGTGGGGGATATATTCCAAGACCCCCAGGACATGTCTGAAAATACAAATAGTACAGAACCCTATATATACACTATGTTTTTTCCTATACATACATAAAGTTTAATTTATAAATTATGCACAGTAAGAGATTAACAACTGATAAAAAAATAGAGCAATTATAACAATATATTGTAATAGTTATGTGAATGTGGTCTCTCTCAAAATATCTTATTGTAATGTACTCCTCCTTCTCCTTGTGATGATGTGAAATGATACAGTGCCTACATGATGAGATGAAGCGAGGTGAATGACAGGCATTGCGATGTGTTAGGCTACTACAGGGGTTATTTGAACACAAGCACTGAGATACTGCGACAGTAGATCTGATAACCAAGAAGGCTATTAACCAACTAATGGGATGGTATCATATACAGCATGGACATGCTGGACAAAGGAATGTTTCACATCCTGGGAGGAATGGAGTGGGAAGGAGCAAGATTTCATCATAGTACTCAGAACAGCCTGCAATTTAAAACTTATGAATTATTTTTATCTGGAATTTTCCATTTAATATTTTTCAGAGCATGTCTGATGGCAGGTAACTGAAACCTTGGAAAATGAAACCACAAATAAGGGGGGACTACAGTACTGACTTAGACAAAGCCTTTCCACCTTCCTCCACTTAAGAGTTCTGGCCTATGAACGCAGCAGTGACTAGTACCTAATGACTGTGCAGTGAGTTAGTTGCAAATATTATTAGGTTCAGTCCAAAAGCCCAAGGAGATACAGATCCTTCTGATGGAGAGAGACATCAGAATATAATGTCCCCCACCGTTTCACCTCAAGTAAATAACATAATCTGGTCTCTGGAGACAGTTTTTTTGCAACCATGACAGTTGCTGTGACTATAATGCTAGATCTAAATGGCAGTCATATTGACTTGAGAGATTCTAGAAAGTCTTCCTTCTAACCCCTTTCATTGTGACTTGAGGAAACTCAGAAAGATTATACCTAATTCCTTCTCTACCAGCAAAAGCCCCTACCTCATTCTCGCCTGAAGCCCCACTATTAGCATTTATTCCTGCGAACAGGACTACTTTTAGCACCCCCCCACCCCGGCCCAAGTTCACCTTCTCCACTGTGTGCTCCTAAGCACCTAGTATAAACCTCAGTAACAGCACTTCGAGTGCACATACTTGCTTGTGTCTGCCTGCTGCTGAATAACATGCCCTGGTAGGGACAATGGCTATCTTATTCACAGGCTTTGGAGTTAGTGCTGACTATATGACCTTAGGCATGAAACTACATACCTCTCTCAATCTAGGGTCTTATCTACAAAGTAGGAAAATACTTTATAGGCTTTCTGTGAACTTTAAGTGGAAGAATATATTTAAAAATTATTTGGCTCACTGCTATGGTGCCCCAGTCCCAAACCCACACTCCTTCGCTTGAGCCAGTTCTCTGCTAGTTCTTAGGAATGACTGAGAAAATGCTATTCACAAAGATATCTTCCCGAGTCCCTGGCTATGCTGGATGTAAGCTTGGAGTCTGAAGAATAAAAATCAATTTTCTGAAATAACTTAATTTAAAAAAAAGTTATACACACACACACACACACACACACACATATGGCCCATTTTAGGTGTTCAACAAAACATGTTCTCTCCCTCCCTCCCAGCCAACAAAATACCTTTTGAGTGTATATTAAGTGAAAGAATAATGAACCAATTAATTTATTTTATTTAAGCTCTTATAAAATATGAGTTTTCTGTAAATAATAATAATGTTTCAAGAGTGTTTACTATGTCTCAGGTACTGTGGTATATGCTTTATAATCATATGAAGTAGGTGCTACCTTAATCCCCATTTCATACGTGAGAAAACTGAAGCCTAGTTATTGATCCACCAAGATTAGAATCTGACTCTTGGGCCCATATATATATATATATATTTAATCTGAACTCTCTTACTTTGCTGGTGAATGTATAACAGAGTCCAACCACTTTGGGAAAAGATCTGCTTGCTTTTTATAAAACTAAACAGACAGCCACTCTATGACCTAGCAATTCAACTCCCTGGCATTTTTTCTTGGGCCCATATTCTAACTGCTGTGTTTACTGTAGAGGAATATTTACGGTTTAACTACCTAATTTTCAGCAGTGCTCAGGGTTAGAACAAAGCTGTGTATATTTGGATTTAGAGCAAACACTGCCTAGGCCTTTCGCAAACACTTCCTGGAGACCGTCCTCTTCCCTCACCCGTAAGACTGTGCCCTCTGAAAAACAATGTGCACAGCAGTGCCAGGAATCAGATCCTTTGAAGTACACAGCCCATGAAATCGACCTCCCTGGGCTTTGGCCCATCAGCCAGCTCTGAGTCAGCTGGCAGGCAAAAGGGACAGAGGCTCAGATGTAATCAGTTTCTGAACAAGCTCAACCACACCACCTCCACCTTCCTCAGCCTTACTTATCCAACCTTATTTCACAAGAAACCTGCTTGCAGGGGAAGGTACCACCTCTCAGAAATGGCCCAGTAACTCCCCTTTAATCCCTCCCTTACTAGCTCCCGCTCCCCACCACAGGGACAGCCACATTTACTATGCAAAAAACAATGGTTTACAATAATAATGCTTGGAAGCTTTGGTAGCGTACTGGAATGTAGTACAGACTTTGGAGTCAAATCAGCCAGAGTTCAAAGCTTTAGCTTTGTAATATTGTTGGACAAACTAATTTCTTGAAATTTCAATTTTCTCATTGACAAATTAGGGATGACAATATTAACAGTATTTTACAGAGTTGTTCTAACTATTGAGAAACTTCTGAATGAAACTTTGCTTACAGGAAGAGATCAAACGTTAGCTGTAATTGTGCAGCCTTGAGTAAGTGAACAAGGGAGACTCACTCTCACACAGAAAGCTTCTGTGTAAATTAAAAAGCCCCTGGCACAGAGTAAGTGCTCAAAACATTAAATTTAATCAAAAAACTGTTTTCCAGTTTAGTAATAAAACTTGAGTTTCTTCCATCACAAGCCTGGTGAGATGCAGTCTCGCTGTCATGTATGAAAGGGACACCACTATTTGAGACTAGGTAAACATCTTGTTGGACTGTATTAGGTTTGAGGATTTACTATCAAGGTAAGAGCCATATGTGTTTTAAAAACCTTAGAGTTTACACAGCATTTACTTTACCATTAACCAGTCTGACCCTCACAACTTTATGGGGTAGTTCTCATATCATATTTGGAATTATTTAGAATACAGTTGACCCTTGAACATGGTCCCACTTCATATGTGGATTTTTTCAATTGACCTGTGCAGTTCAAACCTTCATTGTTCAAGGGTCAACTCTTCTGTTGGGAATATCTGTGTGTGGAGAGCTGATTGTAGTTATACTAGAATTTTTCACTGCACAGGAGGTCAGTGCCCCTAGCCCTGGCATTGTTCAAGGATCAACTGTTATTTGTTTTACATGTCATTCTCCTCCACTATGAGACAAGGAAAATTTTTCATCATCTTTTTCTATCCAGATGAAATTTCACTGCTGAGAACACTAGACTGTTTTAAGTGGGTTTCCAAATGGGGAGAGATAAAAATAGAAAGCCAGAGATATGTTACTTACATAAGGTAAGCTTTGGGACAAACCTTAATTTCTTCATCTATAAAACTGAATAATTCCTACTTTAAAAACCTGGAAAAGATAAAGTATGTAATGCTGATCCTTTGGTTGTAGCACATATTAATAAGACCCAAAAGCAAGTTGAATGCAATCTTTGCTCCTAAAAAGAAAACTGAACATGACCATTAGTTAATGCTCAGGAAGCATGGCATGATTTTCCCTAATCTATAAAGGACCAAAAAAGGGTGGTAGCACTGCAAGTTCATGGAACTATGCTTCTAGGCTGCCTGGAAACCCAGAAATGTTTCCTGGGCTGAGTTCTTCACCTGGGGCACAGGAAGGGATTGTAGAGGGGCTAAAAACATTCCAAATACAGATGTGAAGGTGGTTAGGGTGAGAGGGACTTGGTTGGAGGTGATATCCTAGATAGGTCTATAGCTTTTCTAACATTCTAAGGGGTTCATGGACCCTAAGGACCACTACTTTAGGGCATGAGAAAAATCCCTATTCATTTGACAAACATCTGCCAAACACTACAGAGAGGCACCGTGCTGTCTGTGCCCCCTGAGTGGAAAATAACATGAAAAACAAACATTCTGAATAATTCCAGTAAGTTATGGTATGAAAAAGTTTTTCTCCTTTTTGTCATTAAAACAAGCAGGCTCCCTTTATGACATTTGCCTGTCTGCTTATCTCAACCACCTGAGAAAGATAGGCATGTATAAAGAGCCTAGCACATAGTAAGCCATCAACCATTAGTTCATTTCCTTTCCAATTTGAGCAGATACATCTTCTCCCTTCTCCCCTTCTTCAGTGCTACTTCTGTTGTTAATTCTCACCCGAGTATATTTTTTCCATTGATTTTTAGACAGAGTGAAAGGGGGGGGAGCGAGAGGGAGAGAGAAAAACATGAATGTGAGAGGGACACATTGATTGGTTGCCTCCCACACGTGGCCCCCCTCCCCCAACCAGGCGGGGCAGGGGATAGAATCTGCAACCCAGGTACTTACCCTTGACCAGGAATTGAACCCAAGACCCTACGGTGCCCGGGCCGATGGTCTAGTCACTGAGCAACACTGACAAAGGCCTTAGTGCAACTTTTAATATTCATCAAAAGATCTTGCTCTAGGAATATGTTATCCAGAAAAGGAGTAGGAGGCATGGTGTGATTACCCTGTATCTGTGTATCCGTAAAGGATGGCAGCACTAAAAAAGTCCTTAAGTCATATAGCTCAAATATCTTACATTAAAGTTCTGGCACATGGAGGTACTAAATGAACAGTGGCTAATAAAAATAAACCAAAAAATTCAAAATTAGAACAACAGGTGCAGACCCAAAGGAAGTGAGAATAGAAATAACACTGGTAAGTTTTTACGTTTCAGTCATAACATGTGAGAACTATAAGGAATATTAGAGTATATACAGTCATTCTGCAAATGAGAAGGCTGAGCATTAGAGAGCTGAATCACTGGTGCCCAGTTCAGATCAGCCTTAACTTTGCAACTTCTGACATCAACTTACATGAATTTTAAAAAAAATTATTGAGAGATGGGGGGGGGGGGGGGGGAGACAGAGACATGAATTTGTTGTTCCACTTATTTACCCATTCATTGGTTGATACTGGTATGTGCCCTGACTGGGGACCAAACCCACAACCTTGGTGTATTGGGATGACACTCTAACCAACTGAGCTACCAAGCCAGGGCAACTTGCACGAAATTTTAAGAGATCATAATGACTGGTAGAGTTTGGTTGTTATCCAAGTATGTGTTTCCCCAGTTAAAACTGTAGGACAGAGCTGTGCTCTTCCTCCAGGGAGCATGCCCTCGCCTTTCCTTTGCTGCTCTTCTTCCCCCGCAGGGGAGCATTCCGTAAACTCTAAGGGAAGCAATGAGCAGTGGCAGTTCATTCCTGGCTAACCCCTGAACCTGTTCCCAAGGCTGCTTTTCTGACTCTCCAGTGAGCTGACAACAGCTCCGTCTTGGCTCACTTCTTTCCCATATTTCTGGAGAGCCAAAGCAGCCCAGCCTAGTCTCTCTCCCGTTGCTTCTATCCTAAGACCTTCCTTGTTTCGCTATCCCGGCTTTAATAAATGTACTCTCAAAATAAAAAAAATTGGAAACTCAGGAAACACACACACACACACACACGCGATTTTACTTGTAGGTGGAGAACACTGAATTCGACTTTGGAATATACTTAATCCAACATTATTTTTATAAATGACGACATTGAGGCTCAGAAAGGGGAAGTGACTTTTCAAAACAAGTTACTGGCAGTCAGTAGTGTAACCCCAGTTCTGTATCTTCAGATAAAGACAGATCAAACTTTACACGAAGGTGAGCCCTCTTTAGGGCTCATCTCCTTTCTTTGGTGCCCCCTATCTTTGAGAACCCGGGGCTCTCACTACTACTCAAAACACAAAACACACTACCCGTATCAGTGCATGCACATTGTTTGGAACACACTGTCAGGCCCTAATCTCCAACTCCATCCACTGACCCCTTCCTCTTTCTAGCCTAACACACACATACTACATACACTACATGCACCCTTTACCTATTATGAATATTATTTTCAACAGCTTGATTTACAAATTAAGGTGCAGATGACTAACAATGGTGTAATGATTTAGCGCCCCCCTTGGATATCTGTATTTCTATAGAGGCTTATAAGAAAAGGTACTGTCCCAAATACCTTTTCTGAATAAGGAAAAGTTGTACATGAAACATTCACACATTACTTTTTGAAAAAATTTTTACCACAAAAAAATTATAAAAGGGGCAGCACAGAAAATTTTGGGGGGTAATCGACTGTTCCATATCTTGACTGTGGTGATTATATAACTCTATAAACTTGTTAAAACTCATAGAATTATATATCAAAAGAGTCTTATTGCATTAAAAGTTTAAAAATAACTGAACAATTTTTAGAGGGGGAAGTAATTTCATAGCCCATTAATATCCCTTAGTTTTCTTGCCCAGAGGCAATAGTGGTTATAAAAAATGACATTACAATGGTGAAAATTTGGTCACGGAGGGAGACTTATTAGGGAGATATTTTTGGAAATGATGGTTGTTAGTGCTCTTGCACCAGGAAATCTCCTACTCCACTACAATATATTATACTGAAGCTTTTTGGGGGGCTTACAGATCTATTTCCTACCTTCACCTTCCCCCAAGACTGTTAGCCTCCTAAGGGCATGTTTGTTTAGTTATCTTGGTGTCCCCAGAATCTACCTAGTATATCTGACACCTAGTGGATACTCAACGAATATCTGCTGAAGAAACACAAGTCCTACTTTAAGCACAGAAGGAAATGTGAAAATAAATATGGTATATTTACTGCTCTCAAAGGAACTAAACTTAGTGGCTATGTATTTGCAATGTAGTTAACAGTATAAAAATGTAAGTGGAAAATAAGAGGGCAGAGGTAGGGAAAGATTAAGTGTAGGCTGATTATGGAAACCTTCAACCTATCTTAATGTTCTGTTATGAACATTAGTGCTATAGTGTGCAACAGAAGACCCTTTAATATCCCTTGAGAGGGCTGTGGCTGATGAAAAATCTTTTACTGGGTAACAGGAAAAATAGACCAGAAGGAGGTAGTCTATCTAAAAACGCTTTACCTAATTGAAGAGTATGTATGTATTTTTTAAAGAAATCAAGGATGGAACAGCTTTTGACAAACCTGCATCATCTTGAAATCTGTTACATAAAGAGCCAGGTCCCAAAGGAAAACAGTAATTAATGTCACCAAAAACAAAGTCATTCGAGTCATTCTGCAGGCTTCCTTTAGAAAATAAACTGTTACAGTAATGGCTTTATGGTCATGGCATTAAAATGCATAAAGGCATAATGCCCAGCAATCAGTAAATATTTTATCCTCAAATATCATGGTTTTCTCTGCACTGGGAATCAAGGATTACGTTTCCTGTCCAAGCCTTGGACTTCACTAAGCAATGTTCTATTTCCCTCATTGTCTGAAACAAGTCTACTTCACTAGCACAAAATCTGTCACAAAAGAATTAGGTGGTAAGAGGTGATATCAGTTACTATTTAAAGGATTAAACAGTAATTTTTATAATTTAGCAACTTGCTTATCCATTAAACAATTGCTGCATCTCTACTGTGTATGTGCCTGCCAGAAGAGTGTATTATCTACAGGTAGCATCACCTGGCTGCCAAAGGCAGCTTACTGGTTCATGAGCCAGTCATTTTGCAACTTTGTGCTAAAAAAGAGCTAGAAGGTAGAATCAAGTTGTTTTTTTAGACATGGTAATTAGCTTTGGGGGAGCACTGTGAATTTTAAAGGTGGTTTTCCAGTTCTCTACATTGGCCCACAATTAGTCACTGGCTCTACACCTTTTCCAGGTCAAGTACTAAATGATGCATGTCCATATTTTCAAAATATAAAATTGTCTCATGTGGCCTGCATAAGAACAAGTTAAAGAATACTGAAAATTAAAATTGTTCTGTAAAGTCTGGGGCACACTGTGTTTATGCTTCTGAGTACCAAATCACCTAGATGCCTACTGTGTAAAGGGAGTAACTACAGGTGAACAATTCCTTATCCTAAACTCTGGCGACCAGGTGTGATGCAGAATTCAGAAATCCCTGGCATTTAGAACGGCAATGGTACATATACTGTGTTATAAAACGTCCCCAGCAGGGTCTATGTCAGCACACTGCTATCAAACAATATTTCTGCAGTGAAGTGAATGCTCACACCCAGTAGCATGGGTAAAGCCGAAATAGCTTCATGTCAGCACAGATCAGGCCAAGTTATACTTCCCAGCTGCCCAATTTCCTCATCTGTAAGACAAAAGTTCTGTTTAATTTCAAGCTGTGAATTGACAAACATTATGATACACTAATTTAGAGGTATCAGTCTAGTATGCCCCTTGTGGATCAAAAGGGCTTAAAAGTCACTATCCACTTTAACATGTTTTTCAGTCCAAACATTGTTTTTGTCTAAACTGTTTTAGAGCCTTCTATATAAGCTATGTGGACACAAACTCACTGATGTTGGTGAGGGGTGGAGGGGGAGAAGAGCCATTAGATCCTTTCAGCTATAAACACAAACCCCAGAAACCTTGGAATGTTTTCCGAGTGTAAAAAAAACGAAAAGATACCAAGGACACTGTGAAGGCAGAGCAGAGCAAATTGCATGAATCCAGCTTATCTTATTTTTTAAAACGTGCTTTAAATAGTTATGGAACTTTTTTCACCTTTCGATCTGTTTCATACGGCTGTTTTACCTCTTGGGGAAATGTGGGGGAAAGACCACAACATATTTGTATAGTCTTGGCCAGATGGGAGATACTTAGTCTAGGACATTTACTTTCTCATTTCCCCTAAAAGATACTAGTAGCCGTTCTTGTATAGATTTTAATAGCCAACCTGGATTCTGTTCTTTGATTTTAGAGAGGGAAAGAGAGAAACATCGATTTCATTATTTCACCTATCTATACATTGGTTGATCCTTGTATGTGCCCTGGCTGGGGAGGGAACCCACAATCTTGGTGTATTCGGAGGACGCTCTAACCAACTGAGCTACCCAGCCAGGGCATGCGTTCTAGTCTTAATTCCTCTACTTGTTAATGGCTAACCTTGAGCAGATTTGTGCCTTGATTTAAAAATGGAGGTGATGCCCAGCCAGTGTGGCTCAGCGGTTGAGCATTGACCTATGACCCGAATCATGGTTCGATTCCTCATCATGGCACATGCTGGGGTTGTGGGCTCAATCCCCGGGGGAGGGGGGGGGCGTGCAGGAGGCAGTCGATCAGTGACTTTCATCATTGATGTTTCTGTCTCCCTCACCCTCTCTCTGAAATCAATAAAAATGTATTAAAAAAAAAAAAGGAGGTGATGCCCTGGATGGTTTTGCTCAGTGGTCTGAGTTGGCCTGTGGATCGAAGGGTCCCAGGTTCAATTCCTGGTCAATGGCATGTACCTAGGTTATAGGTTCAATCCCCCAGCGGGGGTCCGGTTAGGGCCCAAGAAAAAGGCAACTAATCCATGTCTCTCTCCTGCAGATGTTTCTCTCCCCTCCCTCCCTTCAAAAAAAAAAAAAATCAATGGAAAAAATACCCTCGGGAGAGAATTTAAAAAATGGAGGTGATTCTTACTCTATGTACTGTTGGATGAAAATGGCAGGTAAAAATATACTTATGGCAGTACTTATTAGCTTTCTGTTATGAAGAAAATATCCCATTTACTTACTGAATGTCTAGTAAGAGGTTTCTTACTTTCCACAGCTTTAGGTAGGTTAATGCTGAAATGTTTGAGCCAGCTACAATGCACACATACACACAAAAACCTTCCCCCAAGGAGCTTACTCAGCAGTAGGACCACTTGAAGATGTTTGCCCTACCTTTTAATTCTATCTAGGACACAATGGGTTACAACCCCTCCAATCTGTTTGTCTATACAGTAAATAAAGCATTTAGTCACAACTCTAGTATTCCCTTTTTCATGTTGTACCTTGATGAATTTAATGTTCTCAAAAAAGTGTTAACCCCTTGTAGAAAAGGTCCATTCATTCATCCTGTTATTGAGCTCTTACTGTATAGTGGATATAGACAAGCTTGGATGTTAAACACACACTTTGTGACCACAGTAAAGCAGCCTCTTTCTCTGCCTGCTCCTAATGAAACAAAAGGAGATAATTTAGAACTTTCTAAATAGAAAATATCTGTGTCTTCATCATGAGAAATTCCTTAAATCCACTTTATGGTATAATTTGATTTTGAATTATATGAGGCAAGGTATCACAAGTTTTTTCAGTGCGCAGGTCTCTGTTCTTAATCAGGCCATAGATAAAACAGTGAAAAAGAGAAAGTTCCTGTTGTTAAAAAAATTAACCAGGGTTGTGAATCAGTAGTTCATAGAATTCAGGTGTCTGTGAACTTGGATGGGGAAAAAAAATTTCTATTTTCAGTAACTTCTATTAAAATTTGAACGTAGGCAACAGACCATAGTAGTATTAACAGTAAATGTTATAGACAACTTGAAATATTTGTTCACCACTGTTGAAATTACAGTAATTATAGCCAGTGCTACATCTTAACTAATGAGTTAATAAAGCATACATATTTATCAAAAATTTAAAATTTTTGATATTTCATTATTGGTTCCTTTTATAACCCAACACACTGTACTTCATTAAAAATTTCTGTTGAAATTGATACTAAAAAGGTTGAGTGTAATTGTCTTAAGGGTCTAGTCACTGTTGTATCCCCAGAGCCTTGTACTTGGTAATTACTCCATACTTACAGAATGAAAGGATTTAGAACTGGCTGAAACTGCACCCCTCCAAATACTGACTCTTTGGATGTCTATAATACATTAGGGTTCCTCATTCAAAAATGTATTTTAATCAAATGCCTTATATGAAGACATGCATGGATCCTATAACTTGTTCATTTACCTAAGAAAACTATGATACACCTTTGCCAAGCAGTCCTTGCTCATGTGATTGGATTACATTCTGCACTGAATATATGTACACAGAAACATTTAAAAATATTTGGCATCTGCCCTGGCTAGTGTGGCTCAGCGTCAGCCTGCACATTGAAAGGTTGAGGGTTTGATTCCCAGTCAAGGGCACATACCTGGATTGCAGGTTCAATTCAGGGCCAACTGTGAGAGGCAACCAACTGATGTCTCTCTCACATCAGTATTCTACCTCCTCCTTTCCCTCCCCTCTAAAAATCAATGGAAAAAATCTCCTTGGGTGAGGATTAATAAAAATAAATAAATACGCATCTGTCTTGAAATTTCAGCAAAAATAAGATGTACTGAGCACAATGGAAAGACGACTGAATTAGGAACACCAGAAGAGAGGTGGGCTTACATTTTGAGGCCTGACTTTGGTAAATTATTTTACCTTGGTGCTTTCCAGTCAAATTAGGTGGAATCACCTAGTGAGATTATTAAATGTCTATATTCATGAATATATTGTTTATGTTCATATATTCTTGCAAATAAATTTTTTCTAGTGCCACCTCAATCATCCAAGCCTGTAAAAAGTGAGAAAAATCATAGGATAAAGAGGGCAGGCTTTTCTGGTTAATCATTAACTACAGACATTTGGATTTCAAATCTTGACTTTGGGATATTTACTGCATTTACTTTTAGTGGTGTATTAAAGCCAGAAGCTAAAATTATGCCAATTTGCTACAAACACAACAGTGGGTCAACTAAACAAGCCTAGAAAACATGTTTTCTTTTCCTGAACATTAACTCAAAGTAAAATGCTTAAAATGTGAAATACTAAAAAATTTATGGAATGAGTTAAGGAACTCCCTTAGGGAAACTCCAACTGCTGAACCTTGTATGGCATTCTCATCTGTATGTCCACTTACACAAACGTACACTGCAAAAGACATTTAACTCCATGTAAGGTGAGGCCTGAAAAGGTATCTTTTGGTAAAGGTGTTTCTCTTCCCCGCCTCTTAAGCTTGCTTGTCTCCACTGTGATCAGGTTAGAATAATTTTTAATGT
The DNA here is from genome assembly GCF_054644295.1 of Miniopterus natalensis. Lineage (NCBI taxonomy): Eukaryota > Metazoa > Chordata > Mammalia > Chiroptera > Miniopteridae > Miniopterus > Miniopterus natalensis. The sequence goes on from NC_142091.1 coordinate 32,462,367, forward strand.
AACTGCTGGGTCTACATCACCTTTGGGTTGCTGGCATTTCATTTCTGAGACAGCTCAGAAAGTTGACTCTTATTTCAGAAGAGAGATGCAGAAAGGCAGACAACAGATAGCTGTTTTCTCAAATTTCATAGCTTGGAACATGAAAGCATTTAGAACTGGGTAAGGCATAAAACAATTCTAACATTTTTCATAATTTAGAAGATCATTTTCTATCAGAGAACTAACTACAGTGATCCTCAATTAAGACAGGGCCTGATTTTCATAATCAACTGTGGGCTTTTTCAAGCTACACAGGTACATAAGCAAAATCTGTTGTTAATTTTTTAACTTCAGCCATCCTAGGTATTATAATCATCTCTTAGTAACACAACTCAGTAATGGGAATTTTATATTCCTTATGTGGTAAGGGCTGAAAAGAATTGTTGCTGCTATCATAGGAAGGAATGAAACTGTATTTGGTAAGAGCTTAGTCATGCAAGTTTGATTTATCAACAAATTGTTGAAAGGGTACGCCTGAGGTAATCCCTGTCCTGCCCTTGGGATCCTAACTACTTTGGGACTGCCTCCTAAAAACTTACACACAGAGCGGGCACCTGTTCCAAAGCCCTCTGCTAAGTGCTTTACACAGATCAGTGTTTAATCCTCTCCCACACTCAGAGGCTACATCACTGAGGCTTAGAATACTACTAATTCCTGTGAAACTGTACAAGGCATTCAAGGTACATTTCAAACTGAAGTAGAAACCCAGGTTACCGATTTTATTCTCCAAAGCACTAGTCAGTCTTCATTTACCATCTCCAAAAGGACCACCCTCCTCCAAAGAGAGACCCCTTAAGTGTCTAAATCTTGGGGCTGCTCTAAAAATTTTAAATGCTTGTTCTCTCAAATCTTGTCTTTACTCTTTAGCAGATATGGGTAAAGAATGCTATAGGATTTTGAATGTAAAAACCCCAAATTTAGTGAGTCAAATTTGGAGCTCAAAAAGATACTATATTACATATCATGTACCCAAATATCAAGAATACTAAGATAACATCAATAATTTTTAAAACTTAGGATTTAGGGAAAGGAGTTATTAAAAAAATTATTTTCAGAAAGTTCTAGTATCTGGTTGCCTCTGTCTACAGACTTGTTTCTTTTAAATATCTGTATAGCTTTACCATAATTCTGTGGTAGCACTAACCTCTTACCAGATTAAGTGTTACCACTTCCTTAGCATTAGACTAAACCCTTACTCTAAGAAATATCCAGGCAAGTCAAGATATTTTGGTATTCTCAAGGCTAAAACTGATCTTCTTTTCCCTCCCTCCCCAACTACCAAGTATAAATTGATCCCTAGGTGATTTCCTCATTTACACATTTTCATTTATGGGTATAATTAGTAATAAATCTAAAATCTCTCAAAACTTATTACCAGTGTAACAAACCACTAAAAACAAATATGGATGTGAAGGACTACTCTACCCCACCACTGTACAGTCACCTATAGTTTTAAAAATACAAAATAGCTGGTTTTAACCCTGGAGAATTTTGCTGAGGTAGGTTGGCAATAACTATGTATTTTTAGAGTTCTATAGGTGATCCTGACACTTAACCCTGTTGAAAAAAACCCTTGCTCTAACAGCAACTGATTCAATACAATACTCTTTACGAGCTACCTATAATTATAATAAAAATCAATGTCCTAATTTTCTTTTAAAATTTTTCCCCATCATCATTTATCCTCCCTAATTTTCTTTAGAGAGATGGAAAAAAAGTAGGTTTCTGTATCTACTTAAGGCATTCCTAATTCTACTCTTCAAGTTTTCCAAACCCAGTGTCTTCTCTGGGATACTGAGGTTATGTTTTAGAAGCGGACATCATCAACTCAACTATTAGTTTTGAAAATAAAATTTCTAAAAACACAGTATAGATTTTTTCCCCCCAGGAGGTAAGGGATAACCCATGGAGTCTTTTTGTTGACATTAGCTAGATCTGTTTCATTTCTTTATAGTTAGATGTCCATTGGATATAAGGTTGGAAAAACTTCAAACTACCCAAACACATGACAAATTATAGAAATCAGTGCATTACATCGGTCTCACTTCTCACACACAAGGTTTCCAAGAAATCTGTTGGCGTTCCTTCCCCGTTCAAATTTGTCTTCCATAGTAACTCAAATTGAGATTGTCATTGCTTATATAAAGAAACATAAAATGAACAAAATTCACTATGCTTCTGTATAAGACACAAAAACATCCTAAATAACCAAACCCTAAAAGTAATTTAAAAGTTTGAAACTAAGCCTAAATGTAAACCTGTCTAGTCTATTTCATGTCAATTAAGCTTAAAACACTTCTAGAGTTATACTGAAGGTCAGAAGTAGTAAACACTATTCCTTTTCCTATACTTACCACCATTACTTGCAAAAATATTGAGTAACAGAATTATTTGCTTGAGCCCTGTCCATTGTTACAGTCACGGATAAATGAAACCAATACATATTACCTTTGTTTAAAAATAAAACAAAGCCATTCATCTTGTGACTTGTTCCCAGAAACGTGACATATAAAATCACTCTTCATAAAACTGTTTTTGTAATTAACATTTGTATACATTTAAGAGACTATTTCTACCATGTTTATCGTTTGTAATAATTGTGCCTAGCCTTTCTTCCATAAGATAATTTGTTTATCAGCTACAGTTTTATTAACTCCTAACAGGTGAAGTGCATACCTTGCTGACCCCAAATAACTAGTTAATTTTGTTTTCAGAGTAAGGTGCAAAAGGGAGGAAGAAAAACAGCACAAAGCACATCAGCATTTTTAACCCTTCAGACACCCTCAGGAGGAAAAGAAAGTTCCCATCTTTCCATAGTGTAGACAGACTCTGAAAAATAAACACAGAGCATTGTTTTAGTAACACGATTGATAGCACAGTTCATTTGAGATACTAGAAGATATAACTTAGACCAGTGACTTTGGTTTCAGTTATTTAGATAAAAAAAAAATTAATTGTTAAAGTAGTTGTAAATAAGGAGTACTGCAAATTTAAGTAAGTTGGTGATCCATGCTTATGAATATCCCATCTCCGCAGTATTTTAGCGTATACTCCAGGTTTACCCAAGAACCCGTGCTACTCGGGGAACCGATCGCCAGCCTTAAAGAATATCCCCCCTCCAACATCTCCCTGCTTCTGCTGGCAGGTATGAACATGTCATTTTAACCCTGGTCGGTTTCGCCTTTAGGCCTCTCCCTATATTTTCTGAATTGTGGTGCCAAAGCCCAGCCCGTCCCTTCGCAGCTTGTCCTGCCTTCCAACATCGATTTCTTTAGACCCTTTTGCAAATCAGTCTGTATGAAAAACCAACGAGGGTTCGAAACCTTCAGAAGGGGTGTAAGGAAGGATGGAAAATAAACGAAGGAGTTAAAAATAAATGTGCAGGGCAACAGCCCAATTCTGTGGGTGGAAGCTTTTTCCGACCACAGGAGAGAAGGTCGCCGCCTGGGGTCCCCGCACCCCAACAAAGATATTAACCACCCCGACTGTCCTGTTAAAGGGTCTAAATGATGCTGCGAATCCAGAATTGAACTGACTCCCTCAGGATCTTACTTAGAAAATGAAACAAGAGGTTTAGGGGGCCTATGCAACCCCCGCAGCACCGCGGCGAGGATGAGGCCCACTCGACCTCTGGATGCCGCCTCCAGCCAGACCCGCCCTACATCTGTCCCCAGGTGAAGGCTCCAACCCGCCCTCTCCCCGGTTCCCAGGTCCCAGCCCCAGATCTCCTACACCTCACCGTCCCCACGACACTGCCACTCGGCTCCCGAGCTTCCTAAAACCTCAGCGAGCTCCGCAGAATCTTCCCAGCACTCCTAACATGGCGGCCGAGCTTCCCTCGCTCCCTGCGCTCGCTCGGGGCGCGTCCGACCCCGGCGCATTTTGGGTATTGTAGTTCCAGCTGTAGCCTCGGGGTCCCGGCCAGGCTGTAAAGAAGACTACAATTCCCAGAATGCAGCGCGCCTGAGCATGGCTATTGGGGCCTTTTGGACAGAGGGATGATGTCATTGCAAAAACCCCACTGCATTCATTGTGCCACGGTCTATCCACCCCCCTGCTGCTGGGCTTGTGATTGCCGCTCGCTCCAGCTGAGCTAAGAGTAGCAGCGGCATCAGGGCAGGGACTGACTCCAGCCCTTGGACTTAAGACATCGCACCACCTCACGTGGCGTGCGTGACTCATTCGCACATCATTTCTGTTTATGCCTGGGGTGGGGAGAACTATCCCAAACCAGGTGAGTTGAAGTGTTTTATTCCAATGGTTCTCCCAAGTTACTCCTCCCGCTTAATTTTCAAGGCTTTCTTTTGGGAAGATGGGGGGCGGGAGGGTTGGGAGGTGCTCGCAAGCTCTGCTAAGCGAAGAGCTCTGTGCAATTTGGGTCACTGCAAAGAACAACTCCAGCAACCTTCCCCCGCGGGAGGACCGATTCCTGCCAATGCTCCAGTCGCAACTCCCCTCAGCCTTCCTGAAGCCGAGCGAGGGGGCTGGGCTGGGGGAGGCGCCGGGAAGCGCTCTCGGAGAGTCAGAAGGAGGCAGAGGTGGGGGACTGCAGCCCCGTCACGACCGGCCCGAATGCCGAGGTTCGAGCAGGAAGGGGCGACGCGTGGGGCGACGCGGAGACAGGGATTTCGCGCGGTCGCGCTACTTTAGAACCTTTCTGGGCGGCTTGGCGAGCACGCGCGCTTCGCGTTTAACGCGAGCTCGCTTCTTCCGAGGAGGCTAAGTTTTGCGGGCTCTGTTTTGTACGCGTGCCTGCGCCGTTCGCCTCGCCTTTTCCGCGGGTTGAGGTGACAGTGTCCTTTAACGTGCCACCGCTCCGTGCCCGTCAGGGACATTTCACGTGTCTCGGGGAAGAAGCTGCTCGTCGGCTGCCGGAAGCAGCGTTTCTGGGAAGTGTTCTTTGCCCGACTGCAGGATGTCAGGATTGTTTGGGAGCGGGGCTGACGGATTTGCGCTTGTGCGAGTGTTTTAGATTACATTGCAATAGGCTCCTCGCCCCTGGCGGTGGTACCGAAATGAGCCGCCGTTTCCCGAGGCACAGTCACCGGGCACAGATAACGGTCTGGAGAAGGGATCATTAAGGAAGCCTGGGTCCATTGTACCGCGTCAGGGGAGGGAAAGTTAGCGGCACTGTTAACCTTCATTTGCCATTACTGAGAGGTACCCATGAACGAGGGATCCTGGCCAAGGAAACCAAGGAGCCTAGTAGTGGGTTTTGTTTTTTTTGGTTTTTTTTTGGTTTTTCTTCTCAAAGGAACTGACACATTTAGCAGAAGGCATTCTGACTCGTGTGATATTGGCTCTCTTGTAAGTTATTAGGATGATTGGTGCAATAAATATGTTACTTGGAGATAAACAACTGGCTGACTCAAGAACAGATGGGGCCAATCTTAGCTGAGAGATCTACAACCTTGGAAATGAATGGATGTGGGGTCAACCACACCCCCGGCTTAGAATGTCAAAAGAAGGAGAAATGCCAGTACTTTATGCTTAACTCTAAAATGCCAAATTTTTTTTTATAGTCAAGTCAGGCATTGCGGGGAAGTCTTTTACTGTTTGTCTTCTGCTGCTGAATAGATTTTGTTCATTTTTAATTCAGACCCTTAGATCTCCAAAGTTACAGCTGGGTGATGCTTCGTTTCATGCTGCTTGTTACTGAATGCAAAAGACAATCCATTGTATGGGCTTTGTAGTAGAGTGATTTATTGGAATGCAATGAGCAGCTTTTGGATTTGGGAGAAGATGGACTGCCTGGCTTTGCCTCTTTCTCTGTCTCTCTGTTGCTTACTGTCTGCTTTTTGGGGGCACCTTACCCTTTTCTCCCCAACCTTCTTTTCCCTACCCTTCTACCTCTCTTGAAGTTCTTTCAGTTTCTTTTCCTGTTTCTCCATTTGCAATTCTCATTTTTCCTCTGTGTTTCAGAATCTCCCTTATCACCAGTATATCACATCTATTTCTTTAAGTCTCTTTCCAATCTCTGATTACCCTCCCCATCCCTTCTTTACCTCCCCCAGAAACTCCAGGCTGCATGGAGACATTGTGAATATTTATTCCACAGAGTTCTCTTTGAGGAGGCTTTGTCTTTTCCTTTTCTTGGCAGAATGAACAACAATGAGCCTGACCCCTTGGCCTGGTTTGTGGCTTCTGTGACAGACATAACTTGGCCCTGGGCACCATGTGAACAATGAAATGTTGCAGTAGAGCGCATGCCAGCTGTATTGCTACCTGTATTAAGAACTGCCAGTGGGTTAGCAAGGTTTTAAAATGCTTTACGTGGAATGTTCTCATGATTCCAAAGAATAAGTAGATTTCAAATGGCTTTTGCCTCATTTAATACGTTTTTTCTCTTATTCCTGCTCCAGTAAGTAATGGGAAGGCCCCCTCCCTCCTCTGTTGATTGCTGAAGAGCACTATCCAGGTGGCAAACTGCCTTTCGGTGGGGGGGAGGGCACCTTGAGCAAAAACATCTCTCTCTCCTGTGGTTTTTTCTCCATTCTGAATGAAAGAAGTTTGTGTGGTGGTAGTTATATTCGTTTGTTTAACATTAGTGCTTCTCTAGGCATGGAAAGTCTAATGTCTGTCTAGAGGCAACTAGTGTGACAAGCAAATTCAGAAACTGTCATCCTAGACCTCTCTATCACTACCTTCTCATTTCTAATATTCTTCTAAGATGCTCCCTCTCCCAACCACACTTTTTAGTGTTTTAAGGAGGAGAAATGCTATCTCTGTGACCTTGAATAACTATGCATTCTTTCTGTCTCCGTTTACATATTTGCAAATGGATAATGATCTTTGCCCCTTGGTTTACCTGTCCTCATGTCATAGCTTGCTGCAGCCTGGCCCCAGCCTATCATTCTAACAACAGATAGTAATTGAGCAGCTGCTTGTTCTAAGAACTGTGGATGCATCGGTGAAAAGAGAAGCTTCTTTTGCCCTCATGGAGTTTATATTCTAACAGGGGAGACAATCATTGGGCAAGTTATTGGGAGCGTGATGAATGTTATTGACAAAGGGGGATGTATTACAAGGTGGAATAGGAGTGCCTAAATGGTGCTCTCCCCTTGTCCGGAGGAGGTAGGGAAAGTCTCCTGTAGAAGGTGACATTTCAAGAGACTTGAGTGAGTGCAAATACTTTAGGATGGCAATGGGAGGTTCAACTACATATGTAGAAAGATATTAAAAACATCATTGTGACTGTTAAGTGGAGAAGAGATTGGAGAGAACTGACCAAACTGAATGTGTGAAGACCAAGCAGTAAGTCATTTTTGTCGTCTGCATAAGTGATGGTGGCTTGGATCTAAGGTGGTGGCAGAGGGCTTGGAGAGAAGGGAAGAGATTAGAGAGACACAAAGTTTGAAGATTATAATTGATAAAATTGTAGATTGATTGGATGGGGGAATAAGGAGAAGAGTCACGGTGACTTGAGTTCTTTCTTGAGCCACTGGGTATGCCCTTTACAGAGAACGAGAACACTGGCGGGGGCCAGATTTTTGTTTGCTTTTTTCAAGGAGTGACTTTCGGATACATTGAGTTAGAAGTTCCAGGAATACATCTAAGATCTTTCTCTCACCCTGTCTGCACGTATGATGCAGCACAGTGGAACAGAAGAGAGCTCTGGTGAGAGCTCTTTCGAAGACCAGGCACTACCTCTTTATTAGCTGTATGATGTGGGACATGCCATATTCTTTTTCTGACCTTTAGTTTCCTCGTTCGTAAAATATATGTATTCCACAATTTATACTGATCACCAGGCCTGTGTGCACTGTGCTAGGAAGATACCATTGCATAAGATAGTGTTTGCTTTGGAAGAGTTTGCTCAGGTGAGGGAGAAAGGTAAATAATCACATACAGAGAGGTATGAGGGCTTTGGTAGGAGAGCACATCCCAGAGAGAGGCTTCCATTCTTCTTTCCTGGGGGAAGGGATAGTATCCACAAAGTGGCTGGTGACCTTTGACCTGAGACAGAAGGTAAGAAAGAACTCTTCAGACTGTGTCCCAGGCACTTAATAGAGTACCCTGCATAAGTTAGGGACTCTCTGAGTATTTGTTGATTGAGTGAACTAACCTAGGCCACTAAGGGCCCATTCAAAAGCAGGAAATATCAACATGTTGGAAGAGGCCAATTAGTAATGCAAATGTCAAAAGTGAAATGCTTTTAACACATCCATTAACTTCTATTACTGAGACCTGAAGACTTTGAGATGTTTTGTAGATGTGTGGGGAAATTCAGAAATATTGCAGATCTGGTTTTCTTTTGATCTGCACTTCCTTTATTTGTTAGTTTCTCAAAAATAATGTTACCTGTGTATAGTTCCCTAAACCAATGGGCCTTAGACTGTTGAATTTTATAGATAAGTAAAAGTTAAAAAAAAAAAAAAAAAGATAAAATGGGGGGGGCTAAGCTATTGACAGTGGTTACTTTTCTATAGTAAAGATATTTTTAAAATGTCCCTTTTCACTTTTATCTCATAAAGGACATTTAATATCAAAAGTTGTAGGAAGAGCATAATTTTAAAATTAAAAATATATTCAGCTTTATAAAAATTATTTACATTTTCTTTATTTTCTCACTTTGTTGGAGAATACTTAAAAGAAGACAATAAAAACACTGAAATTATAATAATTTATGGAACCATTGCCTTATGTTCTTCTCTGTGATGCAAATTTAACCCATATCCAAATGAGAGCGTTTCCAAGTATGGAAGAATTTTATATGGACCGTAGATCATTTATCTTCAGTTTTTTCTCCATAAGAATCCAACCTTTAAAAAGTGGATGGGCCTCTGCAAAGTTAGTCTAAGGTAGGGGTTCTTAACTTGTCCCTGGAGGATCCTCAGAGAGACCATGAACCCCTGAGATCATATATTAAAGAGTATGTGTGTGTGTGTGTGTGTGCGTGCGTGTGTGTGTGTGTGCATGCGTGTGTGTGTGTGAGAGAGAGAGAGAGAGAGAGAGAGAGAGAGTTCATATATGCATATACATGTTTTTCTATCACTACATGTGTGTCCTTGGACAAGTTACTTAACTTCTCTGAACCTTGTTTCTTTGCCAAGATTGTTGTGAGGGTTAAATGAATTAATATATTTCAAAAGTCTGGCACTATGCCTGGTATAGCTGGTGCTCATGGTAGCTGTTTTTAACATTAAATGTATTTATTGTTTTAAATATTTTATTTATTGACTGATGCTTGCTTTGTGCCCACAGTGACGATGAATAAAAGATACCTTAATGTAACTAGAAAACCTGATGCAATGTAAAATACACAACATCATTGCTGTAGAATTCTTGCCAGAAATGTTTAACCTAAATCTAATCATGAGGAAATAATCAGGCAAATCCAGATTGTGGGACATACTGAAAAACAGCTGGCCTGTGGTCTTTGAAAATGTCAATGTCATGAAAGACAAAACAAAATAAAACACAATGTATGGGTGACTGATCTAGACTAAAGGAGGCTAAAGAGTTGTGACAACCAACTGCAACATGTAACCCTTGGTTGAATACTGAACTTAAAAAAAAAAGCTATAAAGGACATTTTGGGGACAATAGGGGAAATTTGAATGGGAGCTGCCTATTAGATAATCGGTTAGTTTTCTTGAATGTCTACATAGCCTGACATGTTGTGGGTCGTGGTGTCTAGATCGGTGGCCATCCCTGAATGTTGTCTTTAGGAATGTTACAGCAAAGCTAGAAGACATTCCAGGCTGCTTCAGAAGGTAGTGATTTTCTTGGTCACTACAAGTATTTAATCAGCCTATGTGCTGGAATGCCATTTGTTGGGGATATTGTAAGTGACCTTTATGTCCTTTCTAAACACGATCTTGTCTAGTCTATAAGAATGCAGACTTCTACAGCTGGCACTCTATCTTTGATATTACCAGAGGTAGTAATGCAGGTGGAGCTGCAAACTAGCTGTTTCCAAAGTGAAGAAGAAAGAATGAGAAAGGGCACATAAATATATACCTTAAACTTGTTTTTTGATTCTAGACATAAGATCAATTAAAATTTATTACGGAAATACACAATGAACTACATAGGAAAGGTTCCCCTTAATTCCAACCAACAAAGATAATCAACTGTTGAGATTTTGATGTATATTCCTCTGTCCTTTCCCCTCACACATATACTAATGATATTAATATAATATATATTATTTTGCTGGCTTCCTTTAACTTAATATATTTTGGGCATTTCCCCCACATATTTGCATGTTGCTCTGACTTACCCATTTTAATGGCTGTTGGGCACTGCTGCAGTGAGCATTCGTGTGTGCATCCTTTTGTGATGAATATATAGGAATATTTCTGTAGAATACATTTCTAGGGGTAGAAATACTGGTCAAATGTCATGAAGAGTTCCCCTCTAGTTGTCTCCTGATAATTAAATTCTTATCAACAGTCTTTGACAGTGCCATTTCTACACATCTTTGCCAAGTTAATTAGCCACTTGAGCTAAACTCTCTTATTAAGGAATGAGTAGACAGAAAGTGGACAAAAATGGAATCGCAGAGTTCCTGCTGGTCTTTGTGATGTCTGTAATAAAGGTTGATATGTAAGTAGCATGGGAACCTCTGGAAGAGAGAAGTAAAATACATTATCCCTGCCTGCAGCAGAGATGATGTTTAAAAAGTGAACTGAAAGAATAAAACAGCCAAGAGTTTTCCCCAGAAAATTCTGCAGGAAATTTTTTTTTTTTGAGATATGGCTAACTTCACTAAAATGCGGATGCCGTCAGTCTTGAGATGAAAATAACCTTTTCGGCTTACTTCCTCTCCACCTCAGTCACATAACCACGCTAGGAAGGGGAATTTAAGCTTCACTTCACTTTTTAAATATCTGAAGCAGGTGGTTCATTTTTCTGGATATCAATTGAAGCAATGGTAGGGCAGATTTTTGGCATCTTTCTGTAGAAACGTGTAAGTTCAGAAGTGGCCATTAGTGACTTACTCTGCCCCAGCAGAGATCCTGAGGAAGAGACTGTAAGGATCATGAGCTGTGAATTATTTCCATTCTTTTAGCCAATTATTTCCTTTCTTTTGTGGCTGAGTGGAGCAAACACAAATTTGAATTGTGAGCTAAGTGGGTAATTTATCTTTTCAAGCAGGAGTTTCTTCATCTATGAAATGGGGATTATTGTGAGGCTCAAATGAGATAACGTGTGTAAAAGATTTTGGCAAATTTATGTGCATATAAATATGTGCTGTTGTGAAGGTGCTGCTGTCTCTGACTGGACCAGCTCATATTAATCTTTCCTTTAATGGAATTTGTAGCCCAAAATACATCTGTCTCATAATGTCTCTCGTTACTTCTTTAACCAGTATTTGTGAGCATAAGCTAAATGCAAGGTCCTGTGTGGGGTGTTCTGATAGGGAAACAAAGGTGGAGCCATCCAGGAGTTTTCCTTTTCCCCCTCTTGTTTCTTTTTCTTTTTATTGATTTAAGAGAGAGGAAGGGAGAGGGAGAGAGAGATAGAAACATCAAGGATAAGAGTCTCTGATTGGCTGCCTCCTGCACGCCCCCTGCTGGGGATGGAGCTGGAAACCTGGGCATGTGCCCTGACTGGAATTGAACCATGACCTCCTGGTTTATAGGTTGATGCTCAACCATTGAGCAACACCGTCCGGGCTTCTCCCTCACTTTTATCCTAGGAGACTAGTACCTTTTAAAGAGCATCTTCAATAAAAGATGCTTCACAGGTGTATTATATATGCTGTCTTAGTCTTTCAATCCTAGGCAACAGATTTGAACTCAAATTTTCCATATAAATGAGGAAACAATTCTTAGTGAGGTTAACTAACTTGTTGTTTTTTTAAAAGTACCTAACTTTAAAAAAAATTGCAGATGTAGGTCCAAGGTAGATTTTCTGGAACCAAAACCATACTGCTTCTCTAGCTGCTTCCTCTTTTTGCCTTGCTTTCTGATTAAAAGTATAAACTTCATGAAGGACTGGCTAGTGGCCTTTACTTTAATATGTTTCATTTTTTACCTACAGGCATGGGAGAAGGAGCTTTCTGTAGATCTGTTGAGTTAACTGAAGCCCTGATGTGAACTGTCATAGCATCTACTGGGTGCCAGATGGTTTACATATTTTATTTGATTTTTTCCCCAAGTTATTTTGAAAATTTTCAAACATAGAAAAATTGTAAAAATATTACAGTGAACACCCATGCACCCTTCATATAGATTCATTTGCTTTCTTTATGTACACCCATACATACTTTTTTTCCCCTCTAAACCTCCTGAAACTGAATTGCAGACATCACACCACTTTATCTCTAAGCATTGGAGTATGTATTTCTTAAGAACAAGGACATTCTCCTATGTAACCATAATACTGTTACATTGAAACAATAATATTTTCAGATTTTCCCAGCTGTTCTAATGTTGTTATAACCTTTTTTTTTTTGGACCCAAGATGTAAATAAGGATTACACAAGGTAGTTGTGTCTCTTTAGTTTCCTTTAACATATCATAGTACCCCTTCCTTTTTTGTTTTTTATGACATTGAAATTTTGAAGATTTCAAGTCCGTTGCCTTGTTGTGGACTGTAAGTTGGATTTGTCTGATTTTTCTCTCACTATTAGACTCAGGTTAAACATTTGTGCTAAGAATTCCCCATAGGAATGTTGCATCTCTCCCCTGGCATCATATTAGGTGACACGTAAGGTGAGTTTGTGCAATCACTGGTGATGTGAGGTTTGATCATTTGGGTGAGGTGGTATTGCCAGATCCCTGCATTATAAAAGTACCCTTTTGTATTGGTAATTAATCACATGATCTGTGATTGTTTCGATATCCTGTTCCTCAACAACTTTTATCCAGTGGTTTTAACATTCATTGATAATCCTTGCCTAGGTCAATCTACTGGTGTTTTTCTCATTGATTAGCTTTCAGCTCCCCTCTTCTTCTTTTTCTTCTTTTTGGTATCACTTGGACTTCTGGATTCTTTGATCCACCCAGGGTGTTAGAAGCCATTACCAACCTTCTGCCTTCTTTTTCCCCCCAACCTTATGCTTTTTGATACACAAATTGTCTCAAATTTGGCCACAGGGTATCTGTCTTATCTTACTTAACCCTAAAAGCAACCTAATAAAGTAGGTGGGATTTTGCCCACTTTGTAAATGAGGAAATTAAGGCTCAGAAAATACAGGCAGTCTTTCCAGAGTCACATAGCTAGTTAGGAGGTCAGATGCAAACCCAGTTCTGGACCAACTCTAAAGTTGTTCCTGCTACTCACGCTGCTTCCTGGCAGTCCAGGAGCAGAATGTCATCTGATGAAACCAAGTTAAAAGCATTGCATCATTGTTGGTGATAAAAAATGATTGGAAACAACCTAAGTGTGCATCAGTAGGAAACCGGTTAAATAAATAGATACATTCACACAAGGGAAAACTATTAAACTACAAACAAGAATTAGGGTACTCTTCAGGTACTGATATGGAAAGGCCTCCAGTGATATATTAAGTGAAAGAAAGAAGGTGGTAGAACATTGCATATTTTGTGAAGGAAATGGGGCTAAATGTATTTCAGTTTGCATGAAGAATCCTTGGAAGGATGCAAAATAACAAACTGGTTACTGGTATAGGGCAGTAGGAGTGAGGTGTGTGTGTGTGTGTGTGTGTCTGCAGTGAGATTTCTTAAGAATTACTATTCTAGATAATGCTGACTTTTAAAATAGCTTTATTGAGATATAATTCACACATCACACAGTTCACTTATTTAAAGTATACAATGTAATGGTTTTTAGTATGTTGTCACAGTTGTGCAAACATAACTAGACTCAATTTAGAACATTTTCATTATCCCAAAAAGAAAGTCTGTACCCAGTAGCAGTCATTTACCATCTTCCTCACCCCAGAACCCTAGCCCCCAGGCAAACACTGACCTTTCTGTCTATAGATTTGCCTATGCTGGACATTTTATTAATGGTTTCTTTCATTAGCATAATCTTTTCAAAGTTCATCATGTTGTTGCTTAGATAAGTGCTCCATTCTTGTTTTATTACCAAATAATATTTTATTGTATGAATATACCATATTTTATTTATTCACTTATCAATTGATGGACATTTGGGTTGTTTCCACTTTTTGACCATTATGAATAATGCTGCTATAAACATTTGCATACAAGTTTTTAAGTTGACATTTGTTCTTATTTACTTTGCATCTGTATCTAGGAGTCCAATTGCTGGGCCAACTGGGAACTCTACGTATGAACTTTTGAGGAACTGCCAAATTGTTTTCCAAAGCAGCTGCATTATTTTATGTTCTCTCCAGCAATCTCTCTACATCCTTGCCTACACTTGTTATTATCTGTCTTTTTTATTATAACCCTTCTAATGGGTATATCACATTGGGTTTTGAACCACATGAATATATTACCAATGTTATATCTATTCCAAAAATAAAATAAAGTTAAAACAAAAAAATTAGAAAGAAATGACAGCTCAGAAAGAAATTTCAGATGGCCAGCCAAAGGGTCAGGGTGTGGTGAGATGGCCTTAGAGTAGGGATGAATGAGGCTTCCATTGTTTGGCCTGGTGTCTTGATGCATATACATTTCCCTCTTCTGTTTTTTAGTACCAGCTGACTTTTCCTCTTCCAGTGCTCTTCCAGGTTCATTGCCCAGAGAGTTGGGAGGCTTGGGTATAAAGTGCTGGCCTAAGGATTTCTTGTACTTTAAAAGCAGCTCTAGAGACAGGGTAGCTAGGACTATGTTAGTTCTTTTTTAAAAATTAAATTTATTGGGGTCACATTAGTTAGAATTATACAGATTTCAGGTACACAGTGTTAGTACTTAAGACCAGAGAAGTACCAGGATTCTGTGGACCATGGTGTCCTCACAATGGTGTCCCCAGTATGCATGGTGAGGGCATCAGACAAGGCTGCTTTAGCCATTGGTGACTGGTCTAGGAGGCATGGAATGCTTTAGAAGAAACTCAGGTATGGGAGCCTACGGACTGGAGTGTGAATTTGTGTTCTGGCATTTTTAAGCTGTGTGATCTCTGGCAGTGTACAACTTCTCTGTTCCTCAGATTCCTCTATAATAGAGGAGCCTAGTCTAAAGTATCTCCTCAGAAGATACTTATTAATTACAAAGGGGGAGAGAATGACTTTGCAGTGGAGAAAGGTGGCAGACACCATTTTTACTAAATGATCAAAGTTAATTTCAGTGATGAGATGAATCAACATCTGAGGACGTATCACTTATGTGGCATTCCTGCCAAAAATACATAATCTGAATCTAATCACAAGGAAATATTAGATAAATCCAAATTTTGGGAAACATTCTCTATTTCTCAAAAATGTCAAGTTCATGAAAGACAAAGACTGAGGTATATTTCTAGATTAAAGGAGACTAAAGACACATAGAAACCAAATATATCACATGATCCTGGGTTGGATTGGACCAGAGGAAAAAAATTTTTTTGCCATAAAGGAAATTATTTGGTGAATTGGTGAAATTTGAATAAGGGTTGAGATTAGATTATAGTATCATATTTATATTAATTTTCTGATTTTGATAATCATACTGTGAAAATATTAGAGAATACCCTTATTTTAAAGGAAATACTAAGTACTTAGTGGTAATGTAATATCTGTTTACAGAGAGAGAGAATGATAAAGCAAATGTGGAAGAGATTAACATTTAGGGAATCTGGGTGGGGGTATATATGAATTCCTAGTAATTTTTTGCTTTTTTGGTATATCTGAAATGAATTCAAAATAAAAAGGTAAAAAAGGAGGGAGGGGAAATGCCAGTATGTAGAACATAGGGTTGTTGTGAGGATTAAATAGAGCCGTGTGTGTCAAGTCTCAGCATGTTGCCCTTCCCCTGGTGGACCGCGAAGTACACGTGAGCATTCTGGACGGGCAAGGCAGCCAGCAGCTCTTAGCCACTGCTTGGGAGCCAAATTAAAATTGACACATGGCGTATGGTGACAGAATTTCTTCTGAATACAAAACTGGAATTCATGGTCTGATAAAGAATTTTTTCCTTTATTTACAAGTTCATTTAATTGCAAAATCATATATAAAATCTCATTTAGTTTTCCATTTAACAAATCATGTTAGTATGGTGTTAAATTTACATGAAGTCATGGTTGTCCTAGGAAAGTTAGGGATTGTTCACTTGGGACCATATTTGGGCCAGTATTAACATTCAGGCAACTTCCCGTTATCTTTTCTTTTCCTTCCTGTCCCTCTCCTCTACTGCACAACCAAGTTTCTGATTTTTGTCTTAGAGAGCCATTTTAATTAGCCATGTCAAATGTTAATGGTTTTGGCAGACATAAAGAAACTTGAACACGCTTTTTCTTCTAATGCTTAAAAACTCTACTTTCTAAGAGCTAACTTTGGGAGGAATGTTTCTGGTCTGGAAAATTCAGATCGTAACCTCAAAAGGAATTCATGTCCTAGAGGAACTGGGAATAGGGTGGGGAGTTCAGTTTCCTTTGAGACAGATTGAAATAAATATTTCTGTCTGAAATAGTAATAAAGATCTATTTCTTTCTTTCATCTTTTTGCTAAAAGCTTTAAAACATGAATGATTAAATTCTAAATAGATTTAGCTGAGGCACCAAAAAAAAACCACAAACCAAAACCCACAAAAAACCCCCCAAACCCTCAAGTAATCTTGATTAAAAAACATGTATTAGATCTTGGACAGGCTGCTTTGCTAAATGAGATGATCCTTAGTATAACATTTAGGTTTGTTCCTTTGAAGTGACAACATTTCCAGCTACTAGAATTGCAACCGTATAGCTCAAGATTCCTCATACCAGTCTGGATTCATTGTTACTGCTGTGATAGTATCTGTTTTGACCATTTCTTGCCATAAATTGTTTGGTCTCAGAATACTTCATGCTCTTTGCTTTTAAAGTTATCATGGTCAGGATGCTAAATAGCATGTTTGTATGTGCAATAAGTGACTTTTATTATGTAACTTTATTATAGTAATATTGGCAAACAGTTTCTGAGTTTATGATGTGCCAAGAGCTGTGCTGCTTTACATAAGTTATAGCATTAATTTTGGCAAAACCACACAAGGAAGTTGAAGCTCTGACAGCTTAAGTAAAATGCAGAAGATCCTATGACCAGTAAGAAGCAGATCCGTGATCAGAAATCAGGACTATCTTACTGTGAAGTCTGTGCTTTACTGTTGCGATTCTGCCCTTTTGCAAATTTGTATGGAAGATGATTACCTTCTTCATGTTTGGAGCAGAATTCTGTCTTATTTACTTGATGGGTATTTATTGAGTGCCTGTCACCTGTCAGGCCCCTTGAGAACTATAGAGATGACTGAGACCCAGTCTTTGTTATTAAGGTGTTCACACTCAAGTAGAGGAGATAAAACAGATACACCCGTGTACACCCATGTTCACTGCAACATTATTCACAATGGCCAAAAGGTGGAAGCAACCCAAGTGCCTATCAACAGATGAATGGATAAGCAAATGTGGAATGTACATACAGTGGAATGTTATTCAGTTTTGAAAAGGAAGGGAATTTTGACACATGCTACAACAGGGATGAACCTTGAAGGCATTATGCTGAGTGAAATAAGCCAGATATAACTGGACAAATATTGTATAATTGCACTTATTGAGGTACCTGGAGTAGTCAAACTCACAGAAACAAAAAGTAGAATGGTGTTTGCCAGAGGCTGGGGTGGAGGGAGCAATTGGGAAGTTGTTGTTTAATGGGTATAGTTTCAATTTTGATAAATGAAAAAGTTCTGAAGAGCCCAGGTGGCGTGGCTCAGCAGTTGAGCATCGACCTATGATCCAGAAGATCGAGGTTCGATTCCTGGTCAGGGCACATGCCCGGGTTGCGGGCTCAGTCCCCCGTAGGGGACGTGCAGGAGGCAGCCAATCAGTGAGTCTCTCATCAGTGATGTTTCTCTCTCTCTCTCTCTCTCTCTCCCTGTCCCTTCCTCTCTCTGAAATCAATAAAGATATATATTTTTAAAAAGTTCTGAAGATTGATTGCATAACAGTATGAATATACTTAACAGTACTGAACTGCACACTTAAAAATGGTTAAGATGGTAAATTTTTATTATGTATATTTTACCACAAGTTAAAAAACCAAACAGATATACTCCTCTACTATGTGTGGAAACTAACTAGTGAGACAGGAAGGTATAAGGAAGTCATAGGAATTGGAGATAGCTTCCTAGATAGGATGGATATGGCTGTGCAATGGGAGATGGGTAAGATTTGTGTGGCAATGAGGAAGGTGGGAAGGGCAACCCAGGTGAAGAGAACAGTTAGCAAAGTTATTAAGGCTACTTGATGCAGCTTTAAGATCTAATTCTAGCAAGGAACAAATCTCCAAGTACATGGTTCTGTAATTATGGTGTCCTAGCCACCTTCCATGTGGGCAGAGACTTAAATGCAAAGTCTAAACCACATTCATGGGGTTGTGGTATGCTGGACAGGGATTCGTTCATGATTCATTCAGTAAACATTTATTTAGCACATAGTGCTATGCTGGGCACTTTATGTATGTTGGCAGATTTAATGCCCCCAACAACTCTGAAGTTATTAATAGTCCCAATGAATAGATGCAGAAATTGTGACTCAGAGATGAAGTAACTTGCCCTAAGTCACGTGACTGATAGGTAGCAGGAACAAGAAGACTTTGCCTGTGGAGCCCATGCTGTGTCCTCCAAGCTGCACTGCCTCCCCTTGGGGGTGAGTAATAAACGATACCTGTCTTTGAACTCACAGTCAAAATGGCATGTGACTGCCACCACTTGCCATCTTCTTGCTGCTTATGAGGCTACCTTTGCTGAGTTATCTTACAGCTCTGAGGCTCCTTCTTATCTGTGAAATGAAGACCTTGTATTAGACCAGATTATTTCTAATGTTTCTCCCAGATTAAAAATCCCATTCATCTCTCCCTCCATCATCCATCCATCCATCCATTCATCCAACACTAATTTAGTGTCTATTATATACCAGGTAATGTGCTGGTGGATACTGATAATTGAGATTTCCCAGAACACTATTCTTGCCTGACAAGAGATTGTAACCTAGTGAAGGAGACATAAAATAGATGATTATTTTATGTTGTAGTGCTGGTAGTGTATATATATTGAAGACTGGAGCATAGAGGGGGGTGCCTAACCCTGTCTTGGATAAGAGGATGTCCCTGTGGCCATATTTATTAAATTCAATAAAACATTGATAAAGTCAGAATTCCTTTTTATTTTAAGCCTTGTGGATGTTGAGTTGAATTTAACCATTGTTAAGTACAACTATGTGCCAAAGATCTAAAAGGTTTGGGTTCTCTTTCAGATTGGAGGAAGATTATAAAGTTGAAGAGAGACCCAGCAGTTTGTTTGTTTGTTTGTTTGTTTGTTTCTTTCTTTCTTTCTTTTAAAAAATATATCTTTATTGATTTCAGAGAGAGGAAAGATGAGGGAGAGAGAGAGAGATAGAAACATCAATGATGAAAGAGTCATTGATTGAGCCCACAACCCAGGCATGTGCCCTGACCAGGAATCAAACCCTGATCGCCTGGATCCTAGGTGGACGCTCAACCGCTGGACCATGCCCGGCCAGGCTCTTTCTTTCTTTTTTAAAGAGAATTTAGGAAGCATAAAGTAAACTAATAAGAGGCCCAAGGGCCCAGAGTTGTTTGATATGTTCAACTAAAGTCACAGATGGTTACACTTCATTTTTTGTTGTTTTTGGTCTGTTTTTCTTGTTGTTTTTGATGGTTATATTTCAGAGCGGCAAGTGAAGTGGTCAAGATATTGGATATTTGTGATTCTCTCAAGATTCCTAAGGAACGGCGGACTAACAATAGAGTGACTAAATGTTAGAATCCTAGTAGGAAGGAGTTGAAGTGGGGGTTGGGGGCACGTAGGAGCTAACCCTGCTGAGCAGCTGCTGCGTGCCAGGCCCTTGCTCTATGAGTGCCCTTTAGACTCACAATTTTGTTTTATTCTCCCCACAGTCCTGTGAAACGGGTGTTCTTATCCTTGACAGATATGGAAACTGAAGCTCCAAGAGCTGTGACTTGCTTAAGGCCACGGCTGATGAGGAACTAGTAAGTGGCTCAAGCACAGGTTGTTAAAATCGAGGCCTTTGCCCATTGTCCTAACCCATGCTTCTCTAGGACCCTGGGTTTCCTGTTTCTGGAGGAACTGCGCTGAAGTACAGGGCCTCCCTCTTGTCCTTGGAGCACAGGGAGTAATAGTAGTCAGAAGAGGCCAGCTCTTCGCATTTTCCAACATGCCGAAGGACAGCTCCCTGAATTTCCTGTGTCTTCCTTCTGAGCTGGTAGATCACCAGCTACCAGTGATGAATGGCTCTTACTAAAATGTTAATTATTTCCCCCTTTTTTTTTTTTGCTTTTCCGAGGCAGTATATTAGTGTTTGCTTTTGATAATTTGTCCCTTACAAGTGGCTCTTAAAAATCATTGTGAGAGCCCTGGCCAGGTAGCTCAGTTGGTTAGAGTGTTGTCCTGATATGCCAAGGTTACAAGTTTGATCTCTGGTCAGGGCACATATAAGAATTAACCAATGAATGCATAAATAAGTGGAACAACAAATCTATGATATTCTCTCTCTCTCTCCCTCCCCCCCGTTCCTCTCTCTCTTTAAAATCAATAATAAAAAAATTTATCAGAGGGAATGCTGATTGAGACCAGTTAAGTCTATTAGTTGATCCCCTCTCCTTCTCCAACAAAGGGTACCTTTAGCTCATTTGTCCTGGATTCTATCTTTGGAGTCCTCAGACACCTTGTTGTCTGGCTCTCAGAAGCCTCCAACTATGGGATTCTGACAAAATCACATGGAGATCTCAGCACTTCTAACCCATGCCTCAGGCTCCCTTCTCCTCCCTCAAGGCCTCCCTGTGGGCATAAGCTATGGTGTCTTGTCAGAGAATATTTTCCCAGCTGGTTTTGGAGGCAGGCCAGGCATCTGTCCCAGGCCCTTTAACCTCCTGGAAAGTTCCCACATATGGCTGCATGAAACAGAGAAAAGCAACCTCCAACATGGGTTGAAGAATTATGGTGCTGGGAAAAGTCTTGTCCAGCCAGGCCATTTCTCTGCCCTGGAATTCCATAGTTTGGGCTGCAGTGAAATGGACAGAGGATCTGGGGTTAGGAGACTGGACCTCAAGTCTTGGCTCAAGTCACAAACCTTGGGGCCATGAGCACTTGACCTGTCTGAGCCTGTGTTCTTAGCTGTAAATGAAAGACTGATGACAATCTCATCTTCATACTGTTGTTCTGAGAGTCAAATAACTCAATTTATAGTACAAAAGTGCTTTATAACAAACCCGTAGAATATATCACAGATGTCAGTGCTTGCTATAAAACAATTTTGGCTCAGTGAGAAAGGTTTCTCAGAACTGAGCAGGACGCATGCTCTGTCATCACTGGCCCCCAGTTCCTGGCAAACCTTTTCATTGCTCAAGGAAGCATTCATCACATCATTCTCCTGTTTATTTTTGTAATCTTTTCATTAGTCTTGTAAATGCTCCCAGAAGCTTTGTTAATTCTTGATTATTTATCTTTGAAAACTCTGGTCAGGGTTGTACGCTTATACCCAGAGCTGTTTACCCCAGAGTAATTATTTGAATTATTGGAGCTATATATGGACCTATTTCCCAATAAACTGTGGGACAGCAGAGCTGGCTATGTATGATAAATGAGGTTTATCTTGCTTGTTAGGATTCTGTATGGTTGAGGACTCCTGAGGGTATCTGATAGGAGGTAAACCCTGAGGCAGGGCTATTACAACTTGGTACATACTTCTGGTAGTGAAATGAAAATGGGGAAAGAGTATCTTAGTGTGAATGGTTCATGATTTTAGAGCTAGTAGCCCTTGAAACTGAAGAGTCTTTTGTGTATTGTCATCAGTTTGTTGGAATTATTACTCTGTTCTGAGAAATTTTCTAGACACTTGGGAATTGTTTCTTACTTCTATCCTCTTGCCATTTCAAATGATTGCAGTTTATTCTCTTTTGTTCTTTTTTAATACTCACCCGAGGATATTTTTGCTTTTTAGAGATAGTGGAAGGCGGGGAGAGGTAAGAGAGACACATCGGTTGGTCAGTTGTTTGTGGTGGGGATTGAACCTGCAACCCAGGTATGTGCCCTGACCAGGAATAGAACCTGCAACCCTTTGGTATGTGGGCTGACACACTAACCACTGAGTCACACTGTCTACGACAAGAGGATATTTTTACCATTGATTTTTAGAGAGTGGAAGGGAGGGAGAGAGAAAGAGAGAAAGAGAGAAATATCGGTGTGAGAGAGACACATTGATTGGTTGCCTCCTGCACACACCCCAACCAGGCGGGGGATGGAACCTGCAATCCAGGTATGTGCCTTTGATTGGGAATAGAACCCGTGACTCCTCAGTATGTGGGCTGATGCCTTGAGCCACTGAGCTACACCTACCAAGGCTGTAGTTTATTCTTCTTGACTGTGTTTCTCAGAACTCTTTTTAAAATTAAAAAAAAAAATTATTGATTGATTTTATAGAGGAAAGGAGGGAGAGAGAGAGAAAGAGGGAGAGAGAAAAACATCGATTTGTTATTGCATTCATTGGTCGATTCTTGTATGTGCCCTGACCAGGGATCAAACCCACAACGTTGGTGTATCTGGAGGACACTCTAATCAACTAAGTTAACCAGGTAGGGCTCTCAAAACTCTTAGAAGTTGTAAATGAAAGACCCCAACCCAAACTAGCTTGGGCAAAGAAGGAATTTTTTGGAAGAACACACAGGTATTTCAGGTAACCATAGGAAGGATGGGAGCAGCTGGAACCAGGAGATATTCGAGCAGGTAATTGCCCTAACAACCCCCAAATTTCAGTGCTTAACACAAAGTTTATTTCTTGTTTGTATAGCAGTTCAACATGGTGTTTCCTGGTTAGGCCATCTTCTATGTGTCAGGGACCCAGGCTCCTTCCATATTGTGGATCCCTTCTCCTCTAGGTGTCTCAAAGTTCTCTCGTTTTTACCTGAAGATGGAGCAGATTGAAGGATCTCATGTGGGAGGTTCTCATGGGCCAGGTCTGGAAGTGGCTTATATCACTTCTGTCCTCATTCCATCAGTTACTACTCAGTACATGAAGAGGCTGAGAAATATGGCCTGTTTGCCCAGGAAGAAAAAGAAGTAGGTTTGGTGAGCATGTAGCTAGTTTGAGCCATACAGGGACTCAAATTATGTCAAGATTCTGTTTCTTGCTTTTGCTTCTCTTCTACACAGCAGGGAGCATGGCCACGACTTTTCCTGAACTCTTAATCTCACTGTTGTTAACAGCAGAGACAACTGACCTACACTCTTACTGGTCCAAGTACAAATTCTCAAAGAGTAATGATTGGCTCAATTTGGGTCATGTGACTATTCTTGGACCAACAGTGGTGAGCAAAAGAGCATGGCCATTTAACATAGACTTGGCCACTGAGAACCCCATTTGGACTGCTCTTAGAGACAGAGGAATCATTGTGAGACAGCCACTCCACTTGCCAGCCACTAAAAAAGCCTAACCTCTTTTTGTTCCTACCCTTGTAGAAAATTCAGTGCAGTTTTATAATCATCTTTCTAATCCGTCTTTCCACAGCTACATCAAATGACTGTATTTCACTGAATCTATGACATCATCATTTATAATGTGTATGACTATATTCTATATACCACTGAGAAAGAAAGAGAAATAAGGTTCCAAATAAACTAGAACACAATGCCAAGATGCCTTCCATTGTGAAATGTATCCTAATTTCCAAGCTGTCAAAATATAAGAAAAAATGTTTTTGGAATTAATGAAAGATGATATTTATTACTCCATAACCAAGCTCTATACTTCATGCCTCAGTACCACTGCTTCTTTGTTTCTTTAATCCACCCATTAATTAAAAAATATTTATAGGCCAGGCAACAATGAATAAGATAGATTCAGTTTCTGCCCTCTTAATATTTACCGCCTCTCCCTCTTTTCCATCCTGGTGTTATGTAGTATGTACTGTGTGCTAGGCAGTCTGTTGGGCACCGAGGGCTCAAGAAGGAATAAGATGGGGTCTTTGTCCTCAAATGACTTACAGTCTGGGGTAGTAGAAGCAGTGGGTGTGGAGAGACAATCACAGAAACAGATGAGTAAATAAAGGGTCACAGTCCTGCTATTAAAGTCCTTGCAGGGTACATTGGGCCCCCAAAGTAGAGGGAAGGATCAATTCTGCTTTGAGGAGTAAGAATGGTTGTACTGTGTTTACCAAGAAGATTGTACACTGATAAAGGAATAAACATAGTCTATTTGGAGTATTAATTTGCAATTTTTCCATATATACATGATAGTGATAAGTAGGCCAATGTGCTTTCCAATGCCTATTCGAATCACCTCAAACTTCCTATTAAGCTTCACATTCAAAAGGCACACGTGGGTCTCTTCTTTGTGCAAATATTAATGAATAGTCTGAGAACCCTTTTATAGAGACTAAGTAGATAACAGTTTTATCTTGCAGTGGAGGCAGTCTGCATTTCTGTACATTAATCACCTAGACTCCTTCCAGAGACTTTTTCACAGAGTGATGATTTTTCAGGCCCTAGTGGCTGCTCTGGATCACATGCTCCACAGGAGAAGAGCAGGAGCCGCCAAGAAGAGCGGATGCAGATACTCAGGGCCGTGCTGGGCCCATGAAGCAGAGAGTACAGTGGTGGGATTTGGAGAAAATGTGAGTGAGGCTGTTTGGACCAGGGATCAAAGAACAGCCATTGCTGGGATTTTCCTTAGAGAGTCCCAAAATCCAACACTATAACCCTGAGTGCTGGATCCTTATCTTTCAAGGAAAGATTATCCTTCTCTTTCAGCTAAGATTAGACCCACTATTTAAAAATGTGGTTTTTAAAACTGATTTTAGAGAGAGAGGAAGGGAGAGGGAGAGAAGCTTCAATGTGAGAAATATCGGCCAGCTGCCTCCTGCATGCCCCCTACTGGAGATCGAGCCCACAACCGGGGCATGTGCCCTGATGGGGAATCAAACAGGAGACCTTTTGGTGACGGGAGGATGCTCAACCATCTGAGCCACACCGGGAAGGGCATAAACCTGTTTTGACTCATTAAAGAGCTCATGGAAACAATAAGACTCTGGGGAGTAAAGGGAATTTTTTGAGGTTCTTAGAAAAAGCTTACCTAATGAGTCAGGAAGACAATCCAAACTATAACTATTCTCTCCTCTGGTTTATGAAGAGCCTGGAAATAACCATTGAGATATACAAGATTTTTATTTTTTAACCTTCCAGGTCAATGTGTATGGAGCATGGTGCCTGGGGATGGGGGTGGGGAGTGAGATGTGTGAATCCACCTCATTATTGGGCATGGGGGGGAGACCTTCAGACTTCTGGTCAGTTGAGAGGAGAAAGAGCCCCAACCAAGTAGCTTCCTTAGAGGAAAATAAAGAAGGCGGAATCTCTAGATCAGCTTTGCAATTTCTAAGGACAGTCTGACACAGTATGAGGTTGGGGTGTGCTATACTTGTACTGCAGATGCTCAGTTGAGGGATGGCAGAAAAGCACCCCTAGCCCCCTTCGGGAGAATGCCTTGTCAACATACAGAAAGAGGAAGAGCAAAGGGAAGGGAAAAAGAGAGAAAGAAATTCATCCTTTGAAATCAGCAAAAGGTATATTCCCAGAAGTAATTTATGAGCATACAGAGGAGGAACATTAAAAGAATAATTGCTGGCTGTTTGTTTTGGAAAAGCATGGGTAGTGAGAGTGGAGGCAGGGAGCTTTATTTTCTGTTTTACCTTGCTCCAGCTTCCATTAGTGTTAATAGGATCATATATTCTAGACTTTCCTTGGCTTGCTGCCCTGACATAACTGTTTGAATTCCTTGTTTTGCTATTATATATTCCTAACAACAGAGGGAAAGAGAAACAGAATGTTGTGTGCTAAATTATTCTGTATGCCTTATTGTGGATGGGATTTATTCCCTTGGGTCCATGGCTATTAAGATGATCTTTTCAGATGATCTGTGTTTCTGATAGCTACTTCTAGATAGCTTTATAATTTGCCCAAGGGGTTTGTTCAGGGGATGGCTAAATGTATTTTTTATTTGGTGGAACAAGGTGAGTCTTAATCCTGGTTATCTGAGCTCCAGGCTGGTACAGGGACCACTGTCATACAAAGGGCCAATAGAGCTACGTGTTCCCCTTGTTGTGGGGATTTGATCTTGGAGATATTTATTAGGCAGTCATTTGATACACATTGACCCTCTTGGTGGGGGCATTAGTTATTAGGGTTACTGCTGCAGAATCCATTTATTCAATTAAACAAATAACAATTGAGCTCCTGCTCTGCCCCGAGTATTGCTTCAGACTTGGAAATACTCTGTACAGAATCAGAATTGGGCTGTTCAAGGAAACCCAGTGGAATTAGAATGCTAAAATTTCTGGGTTTGAAGGAACCTTAGAGATAATCTAATCCAGGGCCAGCAAGCTTTTTTCTCTAAAGAGTCAGAGAATAAGCATATTCATTTTAGGGAACCACAAACAGTTTCTGATGCATATTATTCTTTGTTTGCTTTTACAACCATTTAAAAATGTGAAAATTATTCTAAACTGTGTGGCAGGGGGGCATAGGCTGGATTTAGTCCATGAGCCATGGTTTCATAGTTTGCCAACCCCTGATCTAATCCATTCCCCTCATTTTAATTTAATTTTTTAAAAAATATGTTTTTATTGATTTCAGAGAGAGGAAGGGAGAGGGGGAGAGAGAGAGAAAAATCAGTGATGAGAGCCATTGATCAGCTGCCTTTGGCATGCCCCCTACTGGGGATCGAGCCCCAAACCGGGGCATGTGCCCTGACCAGGAATTGAACCAAGATCTCCTGGATCATAGGTTGATGCTCAACCGTTGAGCCACACTGGCCGGGCCATTCCCCTCATTAAAAAAAAAAATCAGAGGGGAACCTGAGAGCCAGAGAGTGATATGATTTGGCCCTTGTTGTCCAACCCCCCCGTCCCCTGTAGTCACACAGCTAGATTATTTAATTTTTTAAATTATTATTTTCCATCACTGTTTATCCTCCCTATACCCTCTTCCACCTCCACTCCTCCCTCCCCTCCTGCAATCACCACACACAGCTAGTTCTTGACACTGCTGGATTGGTGACCCTTAAGAAAGGATCCCAAAGTGCCTAGTCATTTTGCAAATGTATAGCTTTGGTCCTGGGGGAAGTATGAATTTTAGTTAATTATTAAGTTAGGTGCCTACCACATTCTATACACTGTGCTTGGGATTGAGGATGCAAAGTTAGTACGACAAAGTCCCAGGCCTCAGTCAGCTTTGCTGTTGGTGCAGGCAGATAAGATGGCAGCGTGGAAAGTGGCATGTGGAGACAGTGGTGGGTGCCAGGAGGCACAGGAAGGCACTCCACCCTCAGTATGTGGGATGCTTCTGTGGGTGAACGAATGAATCCATTTATTCATTGTACCTCCCCCACTTATGTTTTGGACACCACTATCCAGCCTAAAGGAAGGAGATAGGGGCCTGGTTTCCTCCCCACTTGCTTGTTTTTCTCTTTGGGGACTCATACCTCATGTACTTCCTTTGTATGCAGGGGTGGGTTATGAGATTAAAGGAACTAAAGTGAAAAAAGATTCACACTCCCACCAGAGAAAGATGGTTTATTTGGCAGTTGCTTTGTTGTACCGTTTTATCTAAGCAATGGCACAGAGACACATTTGAAATCATATATCAGTCATAGAGCTTGTTAATATTCTAGAGTTGGAAGAATTTTAGAGATCACTTAACTATATACCCTTTCATTTAACAAAGAGTGTGAGACCCAGAGATGTTAACTTTCTGGGTCACACAATTAATTAATAGAATCTCAGTGTTGCCAAGCACCTTAAAAGATATCTAGTATAACCACCCAGATAATAATAAAGAATAATAATTATAGCCAGTATTTATTTAAAGTTTATTGACATGTATAGTAATATATATTATCTCACTTAGTTCTGACAGTAACCTAATGTAATAGGTACAATTAGCATCCCCATTTTACAGCTGAGGAAACTAAGCTTGAACAGATTAAGTAAAATTTGCCCAAAGCCACCCAGCCAGTAAGCAGTAGAGCCAGGATTCAAGTCCAGACTCAAGTGCTTAACCTATTCAGAGCCCTTTACTCCAACTTGCCTAAGTGTTTTTGGACTGTGCCTCTCCAACTCTTGTGGGCAGAGCCCATGTCTCCTTCATGTGTATTTCCCCATTCTGGGATTGGCATGTAAAATGCATGTAAAATTTGCTCAACAGATGTTTACACAATGAAGGAATCAATGACTAAGTCAATCAAGTCGTACTTTAAGCAATTGTCATTTTTAGTGACAAGTGAATGGGAACTCAGTGACTGAGCTAGACCCATGCCCAGGTCTGCTGATGTCTTATCCTTTCACCAGCTGTATGTACTAATATGCAGATATGGGCCAGGAAAGCGAATTGCTCTGCAGCTGTCATTACGGTGTGACTGAACAGTTTTGAGAATTAATGTGCATAGTAGAATTCTCTTTGAACATCAAAGGTTCCTTGAAGACATGACAGCCTGGTTGGTTTCTCTGAATCAGATGAAGTTTGTAGAGGCAACTGGAAGATTCTCTCTGCATGTGGTAACCTTCTTTTTTTTGCACAATCATTTAATTTAAAGTTGTAGTTTCAAACTATAGTCTGAGGCATCCTGGGGTTTGTGAGCTAGAGAACTGAGGGATTCTGTAAGAAAGCATGGGCATGGTTTTGACTTTGAGCCAAATAATGCCCCAAACAAATATCTTTGCTGCATTGATTTTTTTTTTTTTTTTTTTTTTAGCTCTGAACGGATGAGTACTCTAAGGTACTCATTAGATGTACAGTACCTTGTGATGTTTTCTTTCCTTATAAGTTGAATGTTTTCTCACCTGACAGTGGTAATACATGAGTTTGTTTGATTGGAGGTTTTTGAAGTCAAAGACATTTTAACATTTGTAGAGATTGTTCTTAAAAAACCCACCTCTTTACGTATATTACTGCTTTTTATATAAAGAACAGTGTGGGCATTGTTTGCCATTCATTGTCAGCAGAGTTTCTCTGTATGGCACAGAAAAACCGAGGTTCTTGGATTTCACTCAGACAGCTATATCCTTTGAACCTAGGCCCCTGGGTTGGTTCATATAAGTCAGTAAATAGCATTAATAATTGCTGCATATCACTTGGAGGAAAATCCAAATTAAATAAAGGAGGCTTTTATTAGGTTGTGAAAAAACAGATTCAGGCTCCGTTGGTAAGAATCTTGAAGGATTTGGGGGGAAGAGATGTAATACAAGATACTCTTCTCATTTGTAGGCATTTGAGAAATCCCTTAAAATAGAGAAACACATGAATATTTGTTTTCTAACACAAAATAATGCAGAGACCTGCCCATGTTTTTTGCTAAAGCTTATTTCTTTTCAAGTTTCAGCCAACTGCAACAATTTTTTTTCTAATTATATCAGAGGGAAAACTTCACTTAGTGATTGCTTGCTGTTAATATCTACTTATTTTATTTATTTATTTTTTAATTGTCACCTGAGGATATGTTTTTTTATCGATTTTTAGAGAGAGAGAAACATCAATGTGAGCGAGAGTCATCAATCAGTTTCTCTTATGGGCCTCTACCAGGGATCGAACCCACAACCTAGGTATGAGTCCTGCCCAGGAATCAGACCCACAACCTTTTGGTGTATGGGACGATGCTCTAAACAACTGAGCCACCTGGCCAGGGCAATACCTACTTTTAAACGTTTCTTATCCATTAATAAATCTTTCTTTGAACTCTACCCGGGTTTACCCCTGACTTACTCCACCTCCCTCTTCAGCAGCAGCAGCCTGAAGCTTTCAGTAACGGGTGGGAGGTGGAGGGTGGCACAAAAAGACGAGAAGGATCTGTTCACTACATGGTGGCTGCTGTGTTACCAGATAAGCATTCAGTGTCACCATGTCCTGGAGATAGATGCGCATTTAGATTTCTAACTTTTCATTTTCAAAAATTTCAAATGAACAGATTAGTACAAAGGACACACAAAAAGTCTTAGATTTACTAATTCTTAACATTTTGCCACATTTGCTTTATTTTTACATATGCAGATTTATGTTTTTTGGGGGGCAGACGTCATGATACTTGATCTCTAAATATGTCAGTATTTATCTCCTAAGTATAAGGACATTCTTCCACGTCTCCACAACAGCATTATCACGCCCTAGGAATTTAACATTGATTCCATAATACCCAGTCTATATTTAAATTTCTTTAATCAGTTAACTTTTGCTGCACAACAAAACCACCATTTATTAATGCTCATGATTCTGTGAGTCATCTGGATAGTTCTAATTTGCATCAGAATCAGCTGATCTTGGCTGGGCCCCCTCATGGTCTGTAGTCAACTGATGGATCTACCAGGGGCTGGCTGGTCTAAGTTGGCCTTAGTTTGGATGGCTTTTCTCTGCTCCAAAGGGTCTTCCATCCTCTAGCAGAATAGTCCCATGACATATAGGCAGATTCCAAGAGAGAGTGGAAGTGTGCAAAGCCTTTTGAGGCCTAGGCTTGGAGCTCGCACAGCATAACTTCTATTGCAGTCCTTCGGCCAAAGCCAGTCACAAGCTCCTGATGAGAGGAGTTGTAAAGTCATATTGCTGAGGGGCATGGATACAGGGGCATGAACAGTTGCAGCATTTTTGCAAACAATCCATCATACCCCTATTGTTCAAAGAATATTATTAATAATGTTACTTTTTTAATGTTAATAATGTTATCGGTTTGTTTTTAATCCAAGATGAGTTTAATCCATATTCAGTTATGTATCTTTAGTCTCTTTTTTTAGTCTCTCTTAATCCATAGGGTTCCCTCTTTTTGTGTGTATTTTATGACATTGGTATTTTTAAGATTAAGATTCCAGGCCGGTTGTCTTAATAATATCTCACAACTGGAATTTGTCTAGTTATTTCTCCATGATTATATGTAGGTTAAATATTTTTGGCAAGAATTCTAAATAGCTGACATTGTATACTCCCCATTGCTTCACAAGGGGAGACACACAGTGTTAGTTTACTTCATTATTGATGATGCTCACTTGGCTACGGCGAGGTTGGCCAAATTTCACAATCATAAAGGTGTCACTTCCTGGAGATAGATTGTATTAAATTTGGACATTAAGTGCTAAAGTTCTCCCAATCACACCAACATATATTTATTAGATGCCTACTGTGTATCTAGTCTTGAATTTAGTACTATGGAGGATCTAAAAGAATGGTAAGGAACATACGGAGAAGTGTACATTAAGTGCACACATAGCTTGATGAAGTTTTCAATCTGAACATACCAGTGTAACCAGCACCCAGATTAAGAAACAGAATATAAGCACATCTCAATAAGCCTGATTTTTAATTGTATAAAACTTATATCCAAATGATAGTTGTCCTTTTCAATACCAATTTATGAGCGGCCCAAGAAAATAAATATCCTTTTAAGCTCAAATGGTGTTAGCTAACAATCACTCTCTGTGTTCATCAAACTTAAATCAGAGTAACTTTCACTATGCCCATACATTACAGTCTCTTCTCCTTCATTCTTGTCGCAGGGCAGAAGGTGACCTCTCTTTTCCCAAGGGTAGCCTTTCCCTGTGTATTCTGTCCTGCCCCTCTTCACTTCTTTGGGTCTGGTTCTCCTAGTTCTTTCTTGTGTCTCCTTTATCTGTCTTCTGTCTTCAGCTTCTTTTGGCTCCTGTTCCTCATCCTGTACACTTATCAGCAGGCCTTCTGCTTTTCACCTGCCTGCTGTTTGCTCCCTCTCCTTTTTATCACCAAACTTTTAAAAAGACTTGTTCCTTTCCTCTTTAGCCCATTCATCCAAATGCCCTTGAGACTTGGTGTCCTTTCCCACAATCCTAATGAAGTTCATCAGCAAACTCCTGGTTATTAAGTCAGGCTTTGTTCTTGTAGATTCTGCCTCCTTTGGAAGTCTTCTCATCTTTTCTTTGAGACTACTTCTTCTAGGCTTCCATTTATTGTGTGCTCTGTCTTCTGCCATCTGCTCTGAGCACCCCTCTAACAGTTCGACTTCCCAAAGAAAGAGCAACACTTATTCTGGCTTCTTTTGGTCTGTATGAAAATGACATTTCTTAGGACTTCCTTTTATGGAATATGGGTCATTATGTTGACAATGTATCTGCAGTTTGAAGATTGTGGTTTTAATGGCAAACTCTCAAATTGATGTACATTCTCTGGAACCTTCTTTTTTGATGCTATGCCTGGTAGGAACTCAATAAATGTTTGTTGGAATGATTTATTCATTTAATTACTCATTTATATGTTCAATAAATATTTCCTAAATGTCTAGTCAGTGAATTGAATTGTTTTTTAAATTTAACAGGTTATATCTTTTTTTCAAATTATGTAAATATGGGTTTCTTTGTCTTTTTCTTTCGACTTTTGTTGAAGTTTATTTGCTTGTTTTTTTCTAATTTGTTGAAGTTTGTTTATTTGCTTGTTTTTTTCCTAATTTGAGCAATAACTTGCTATATGACTCTTGGATATATGTTACTTAACCTATACAAATTTGTTTCCTAATTTTTAATACAGGGATAGTAGTAGTGCCTACCTCCTGAGTTTTTTGATAAGGATTAGATGGAAAAATGCATATAGATTACATAGTACATGCTAGCATATAGTAATGGCTCAATAAATGCCAGTTATCATTATTTTTATTATAATGTTTCAGACATTAGACTTTGGTCCTCACAACAATTATCCTGAATTAGGCATTATTTTTCCCATTTTTCAAAGAAAGAAACTAAGATTCAGAGGATTTAAATAACTTTCCACATATTACAGAGCTGGTCTGGGCTGATTCCATAGTTTGTGCTGTTTACCTACACCAAAGCCTTTTAGCATCTTGCGTGACACTTAGAAATAAACTAGGAGTCACTTTATATTGACTGAAATAAGCTAATATTGTTTTCATTTGCCTTTTGAAAGGTAAGATTTACCAAGGAAATTGTGGAAATTCCAGTCCTGAAAGTCAGATTAATAAAGATTTTATCTTAAAACCACAGAATTCTAGGGTTTAGAAGGATTTTAGGTTTAGGAGGATTTGCCTGCCCAGTTATTGAATTCTTTAACCATCTAGCCAAGGGGTCATCTGGTTTATTCTTGAACACTTCCAGTGACAGGAAAGTCATCAGCACCCCGGGACAGCTCATTCCGCTTCCCCCAGCTCTGACCAGGATACCGCCCTGCCTTATATCAGCCAAACTCCTTTCCTATGTCTGCCCTCATTCCTAACTCTGTGCCTCCCTGCACTCCCTCTGCCACACAGTAACCAGAATTCTCTCTTTAAGGCACAAATCAGATTGTTGCTCCCCATTAAAACTCTTCTTTGATTTCCCATTGCCCTTATGACGAAATCCAAGCTCTTTTCTGTGGTCAAGAAGGCCTGCCTCATCTCAAACATTCTTTATCCTTGTTGCTCACTCAGCCTTGGTCCTGGTAACCTTTATGTTCTCAGACATGTCAAGGATTTTCCTGCAGATGGCCCTTGCACCATTCCTTCAGCCTGTGCTCTTTTCTGAGCTTTGCCAATGGCTGGCTCATTCTCATCTTTCAGGTCTCAGCTCAAAGGCCACTTTCTCAGAGAGGGCTGTCTTGATCACTCATCTAAGGCCCTAATCTCATCATCCTGTGCCTGTCTTTCAAATCACCTTGCTTTCTCTCTTCATGAGAATGTAAGTTCTTTGGTGGCTGGGCCTAGGCTATCGCATTAGCAGTCATATCCTCAACAATGGCACAGCAGCTGTCTACAGAAGATGCTCCATAAGTGTCTGAGGAATAATGAGTGGCCTCATGATTGATATGTGGAGTCATATTAAGAATGAAGTTGAGCCCTGGCCGGGCAGCTCAGTTGATTAGAACATCATCCTGATATGTCAAGGTTGTGGGTTTGATCCCTGGTCAGGGCTTATTCAGGGTGTCCCAAAAAAATGTATACACACTTTAACAGCTGATAGCTCAATTTTGAAAATGAAAGATATCTTAATAAACACTGCCATATAGTTATTCAAAGTGTGTGTATATACTTTGGGGGGCACCTTATACAGGAATTGACCAATGAATGCATCAATAAGTGGAAAAACAAATCGATGTTTCTCTCACTCTCTCAATCTAAATTAAAATTTTTTTTTTTTTTTAAATGGAGTATTCGAGCTTTGCCACTTTCTGTGTGACTTTGGGAAAATTATGTTACTCTCTGGGCTTTTGTTGCCTCACCTGTATAATAGCAATCTTATCTATCTCGCAGAATGTTGTGAAGATTAATTAAGGTATCGGCTGTGAATGTACCTGCCACGTTACCTGGCACACATTAGGTATTCAGTCCACCTCAAAGCCTGGTGCTTAATTCTGAACACGTGTACAAGAGTTCTATGAAATTTCACCCTGATTAATGGAACTGTTTACATGGTGTGTCTGTGTGTGCATGACTCATAGTCAGGTGTGAAATGCTGTGACTCCGCTGAGGTGACGCTTGCCTGGCTGGGAAGACAGTTCTAACCCTGGATGTCAGTTGTGCGGAGTGCCACTCAGTCTGATAAGCCGGGGTCCCAAGCCCAGAGCCCTCACTGGGCCACTGAATACAACCCCCACAACTAAATGCTCAGAATTGACCTCGTTGCGGCCAGTCTCTTGTCAGATGGATTGGGATGCTCTGTCTAGACAGTTGTCTCCCTTGGGAAGTCACAGTTGCCATAAGAGGAGGCACATGGTCTCATGTTAAGAATACAAAATAGCCTGTGAGCTGTTTTTCGGGGGCTGGGGTGGGTGGAGGTTGCTGTGAGGTGTGTGGGCCTGTGGACCAGACCTGCAGAAGGGAGCTGTCAGCTTGTGTAATCACAAGCATCTCAGGATCATGGTGGTAGCCTTTTCCTTCACACATACAGTGTCAGCAGAGCCCACAGTCCATGGGAAGGGGGCAATGTCACTGTGGGCCTATCCAGAGCTAGTGAGTCTGTGCCGCCATCAAGGAATGCTTGGAGGAATTACAAGGTAACCCTGGAACATGGATTACCTGCTGGGGAGGGGGCAGAAGTTTCTATGCAGCTTGCTGGCTTGGCATGATGGCCTAGGCTGGTAGGGTAAGTGCTTTAACATGGGGGTTCTAAAATGAGATAGACCTGGCAATGTCATGACCTTGGCCAAATTATTTAATATCTAGCCTTAGTTTCCTCCCAGAAAACGGGGATAACAATCCCCATCTTATTTGGTTGCTGTGAGGATTAGATGATATAGTGCATACAAAAATCTTAGCTTAGTTCCAGGCCCATAGTCCACGTTTAGTAAATGATGATTCTTTTTATTAGGCAGGACAGGTCAGGATTCTGCATTTATTTCTGATGAGCCTCACCCATACTGAACTTTGAGTCTTAGATCACCATCTGCCAGCTGTGTGCCTCTGAGAAGTTAACCTCTGAGTCAGTGTTCTTATCTGTTACATGCAGTTTATAATTCCCACTCAGAGTGAAGGTAGGATGAGATAGGAGCTCCTGACACATAGTGAGTGCTCAAAATATTCATTTCCTTTACCTTTGGTTCTTGAATATCTGAAATACAGTCCCTGTAAGCTTGTTAAGATTCCGCACTAGCCTTGTATGCAGCTGTGTTCAGACAGCTTTGGCAGAAAGAAAGAGGCACTTTTTTTTTTTTTAAATGACTGTTTCATAATCTGTTGGCTCAGATCTGCTGCTGCCACACCCTGTGCCTTCAGGATCCCTGGGTCCTATTGCAATTAGCTTGTGCCTTGCCTCTCAACTACATGACCCTGGAAAGTGGTTGCTGTGGAAGGCTGCTGAATGCAAAATGGATTTTTCTCCTTGCTCGTTGGGGCAATGCTGGCTCAGGGATTCTTAGCTGCAGGAGGAGGGGCTCGTGGGCCTGGACTGCAGTTGGACTTAGTGGCCTGGAGTTTTCTGGTTTTCATTAAAATTCTCTGGCTGTTTTTTGGGATTGCTCCATTGGCTATGACTATGTGTTGGAGCTGGTTATGCTGTTCTCTCAGCCTCACACATCCATCAGATCACAGTGGCCCTGAGGACGAGAGAAAATGGAAAGTGGGGAACAGGCTGGTTAAGGGGTCTTGCTCAGCAAACTTTGTGTAAGGGGTCCCCATCTACAACAGCAGAGCTTGAGTTTTGCAAAGTCTTAAGTACAGATGGGGAGGCAGACATAGCTGAGCTTGAAATCCTCTTACAGCTTACTCTTGATGATAGACTTGCTCTTGAGGGCAGACAGAAGTTTTCTGGCAGCTGTCAGAGGGTCCATGAATGTTACATTCATGAATGAAATTGGTCCTGTCTAATCATTTTTCTGAGGTGCTCATACCCTCATATGCCCGAGGGGATCATGATTGTGTGGCAGTTCTCTGAGTTTGACAGACTGAATCAAGTAAAGGAGATTGGAGTTTTTAAATATTAATTTCTGGTGACTGAAGAAATCTCACTTGAGATTGAAACTTTAATCTGAAAATTTAGGTTCAAATCATGACCCTGCTATTGATATTCTTTGTGACCTTGGGCAAGTTACTTCCCTGGGTCTCAGCTTCCCAGTGGGGTTGTGAGGATTAAATGAGATAAATCATTTAAAGCTCTTGGCATATCATATGTTCTCAATAAATGGCAGATGTTGATGTAAATTGGGCTAGATTTGACCTGCCACTCCAGCTCACCAAGCTCTATCCCAGTTCTGCCATCTAGAACACCTTTTCTGCATCCCCCCAAGCTTTGTGTCATTTAAGAATTTGAGGCCAATGTGTTCCCTAGGGCAAGCTGAATCTCTTCTCTCTGGAAAAATACACCAGCACATTATGTTTCCCGGTGAAAGGCTTACAGTGTCGGATATTTCATCTCTGGGTAACTTAGGAGGAAAAAAAAGATTTTTGACACCATTCTTGATGGATAGATTGTAAGAAAGCCATTGTAATTGATCTTGGGTATAAATGTCCCCTGCAGATACTCCCAAGAGAGCATCACTGAGGCCCCCAGCTACCCTCAGAGTCAACTCCACTTCCAGTCTTTTCTCCTTTCACTCTAGTCTTCAAGCCCTGTGTTCTAGCCCCAGTGCACTGCTCATGTAAAATAATAAATATGGAACACATTATACATACCAAAGAGTATTTTAAATACGCATTTACAGTTTAAATAATAATGAAATGAAAATTGTGTATCCACCATCCAGTTTATCAAATTGAATATTATTGGTACCTTAGAAGCTGCTTCTGTTCTCTCTGCCTCCAAATCCTGTCTCCTTCCTTCCTCAGCAGAAGCAGTGATTATCTTGACTTTTGTGTTCACCATTCGCTTACTTTTCTTTATGGTTTAATCGCCCATGTTCATATTACTATACTGTATACTGTTTAGTTTTTTAAAACAAAAATGCAAGCATAAATCTAGTAAGCTTTATAAGAAAAGTGTAACATGCCACTCTTAGATCTAAAAATAAGCTGAACTTACTCAGGGTCATAGTCTGGCTTTAGCTTCCCTGGGAGTTCCAAAAGGTCCTAATGGGGAAGTCAATGGGCAAGATTGTGAGCAAATCCTAGGAAATATGAGGCTCCCCACTATTGGGGCATCTGATGGAATGGTAAAGTGGGCCAGGTACTGGACATCTGGTAGGATATGGTCGTAGAGAGTGTACTGCTCTGTCTTTTTACTCCTAGTCTCTCTATGGCCTGTCTCTAGCTCTCAGAGAGAAGGTCAAAGCAAAACTGTCTGTGGGATGAAGTGAATGCCATCAGCTAACCAGATAGACAGTTTTGTTGAATTATAGTGTTATGATTTTTCTTTTTTTCTGTTATCTCTTTCTTGGGAATTTCTTATTCCAATAGTGGACCCCCTGTACTGTTCCTCTAGAATATTAACTTCTCTTTTCTGTTTTCCATATCTTTGTCTTTTGACTTTACACTCTAAGGGATTTCCTCAACTTTATCTTTTAATCCTTTTATTGAGGTTTTTTATTTTGCTATTGAGTTGTCAACTTCTAAGAGCTCTTTATTTGTTTTCAAACTGTTTTTTTTTTGTAGTATCCTATTTTCAGTTCATGGAGGCAGTTTTAGTTCCTTTTTGTGAGAATATTAATGGTACTCCCCGCCCCCCACTTCTCCTGCATGCATAGTATCTGTTTCCTTCAAGTTGCTTTTTTTGTGTTTACTGTGGTCTGTATCTTTATTAGAGGCCTTCCCAAGATGTCACTCCAAATGTGACCCTTGGCTGGGTTGCTCCTGATTAAGGGTGGTGGTGGTAAACAAAAGCTGTCAAGGCCTTAACATTATGGTAAGTGAAAGAAGCCACTCTCAAAAGACCCCATAGTGTATGATTTCATTTGTATGAAATGTCCAGAATAGGCAAATCTACAGAGACAGAAGATAGATCAGTAGTTGCCTGGGGCTGGAGGGTGGCCGAAATGCGGAGTGACTGCTAATGGGTATGGAGGCGGGAGGATGATGAAAATGTTGTAAAATTGATTGTGGTGATGGTTGTACAACTCCATGAATATACTAAGCAATGCTGAATTGTATACTTTAAAATAATGAATTAAAATGTGAATTATATCTTAATAAAGCTTAATATTATACCTTAATAAACCATCCCAGTGGTGATGGTTGTACCACTCTCTGAGTATACCAAACACCATTGAATTGTACACTTTAAAAAGGTGAGTTGATTATGTGAGTTATATCTTAATAAAGTTGTCACACACAAAAACCTGTGAGGAAACTGAATATGGGATGCAGATCATGAACTCTGAGGCTCCCGGTAGCGCTATTGGGCTGGGCTGTTTTGGGGAGCCCCTGAGGCAGCATCTTCAGGTTCCTTAGGTTGCATTCACCCGGAAGGAGTCTTACCCTCCTCTTTGCAGAGCGTGGTTCTACGTGACAGTGTTCTGGGAGTCAGGAAGATGTTGGCACTCCACCATTAGTAGACACAGTGCCCTTTGTTGTGTTTCCCTTCAAATGTGCTGAGTCCTTCTGGACCAGAGACACTTTTACTTTTTATTATGGAAAATGTCAAAGATTTACAGAAGTAGATCGTACAGTGAACCCCCATGTTCCTATCACCCAGGTTCACCAGTGATCACTTCATGGACATTTTTGTTTTATCTGTATCCCCCAAACCCCTTCTCCCAGATGATTT
This sequence comes from Miniopterus natalensis, assembly GCF_054644295.1. Taxonomy (NCBI): domain Eukaryota; kingdom Metazoa; phylum Chordata; class Mammalia; order Chiroptera; family Miniopteridae; genus Miniopterus; species Miniopterus natalensis. The sequence goes on from NC_142091.1 coordinate 32,501,611, forward strand.
TAAAGCAAATACTGGACATTTCTGTTTATGCTCTCCAGAGACTAAGCCTCTAGAATTCTGCTGGTGGGGAGAGGGCATAGGAACCACACTTCTTTCCAGCAACTTTCACTCTGGTCTTCTTCATTGCAGTATCCTATGCCCCTAGGTACACGGGGCTGCCAGTCCCGGGCCTGGAAGGATTCTGTGGTTTAAATTGGCTCAGTTCTCAGCTTCCCCTGCAACTGGTTTAGGATTTTGATTTCTGGAATCTGTTAAGTCAGTCTTCTTTTTCCCTGTACTTGTACAGTTTTGTTATTAAGAAAAAAGCACTCCCCTGACTTTCTGTGGGGTTTCAGGAGCAAGTGAAATTAGATGCAGCTGTTCGGTGTGCCACAGTCTCAGGAAACTCGGCTACTCTTTTTTTTTTTTTTCCAGTCCTGCTCTACCCTACCCTGGTCTACTCAACCCTAGAACCCTGTTTCATTTATTTATGTATGTTTTGATTTATTTGCCTTCAAAACTCTTTCCCAATCTTCTGAGCACTAAGAGAACTCTTATTTACTATGCCTTCTGACCTTGAGTCTTGGCAAAGTTAAGGAGCCCTGCATTTGTGCCTTGCTGGCATTTTGTGCTCATCTCTTATTATAGAATTGTATGTTTGCACTTTGTGTGCTGCATTGCAGTTTGTTTACCTGCCTATTTCTCTGCGAAGCAGGGTTTGTGGGTAGAACTGTGTCTTGCTTTCCTCTGAATCATGAGCAGAATGCTTCACTGCCAGTGCACATTTGTTAACTCATAGAATGGATGCCTGAACACGGTGCTTTCAGGGTGGAGACAGGCAACGGACAGTGCCCCTTTCCTTCTGGCCTTTTACTGGCACCTTCATTTGGTAAATATTAAGGAGCAAAGTATGCGTTGTCCCATGGCTTGCTGTTATGCAACTCTGTTCCCTTTGCTTTCAAGTCTGGTGTTTTTCACCCAGTCAGCAGGTTGGAAAGGGAGGGAGGGTGACTGTTGAAGTGTAAACATCCTACCAAAGAAGGAATGGACTTGGTTAGAGATGCTTTGTGTCCCTCCCTTGATAGAAAGGCTTGTGGTCAGAGGGGGGTGGAGGGTGGAGGTGAAAGAGGGTTTAGGGGGGATAAATGGTGATGGAAAAGAAATTAAAATAAATTTTTTTAAAAAAAGGCTTGTGGTCTACAGTCCACTTCACAACTAGAGAAGGTTTTTTTTTTGTTTTTGTTTTTAATGATAGGGAAATTTATTTATTTAATCCTCAGCCGAGGATATACTTTTTATTTGACTCTAGAGAGAGAGGAAGAGAGGAAGGGAGAGGGAGAGAAACAATGGGTTGCCTTCTGTATGCACCCCCACCAGGACTCAAACCTGGGTATATATCTCACCTGGGAATCGAACCCATGACCCTTTGGTACACTGGATGACGCTCCAACCAACTGAGCCCCACCGGCCAGGGCGGGTATTTATTGTTTTGACAGCTACTTAGTTCTGGACAGTCTTCCATTGCTTTTTCCCTTTGGGCAAACTGCCAGTAGAATTTTAAAAATTACTGATTACAGGTTTAAAAATTTGGTGTTAAGATGTTATCTACGAGAGGTCTTATTGCAAAATATAACTTTGCAAGGGTAATACTTAAAACCTAGTTTTTCTTCAAGTATGTTCCTCAAGATGCTGTGATCCTCTGGAAGGAAAGAAGCGGAGAACTAGTGGTCAAATTTGGGGTGCTGGATTAAACAAAGTTAAATAGGGTTCCTTACTTCAGGACTTCTCAGAGCCTTGTTACTGCGCATTGTGGATCTCTTAGAGGGGTACATAGTTGGCAGAATTTCCTAAATTTACCTTTTATCTGCGGAGCAGGTGATTTTAGTTTTGTGTTTTGTGGAACGCATACAACTTTGGAAATAGCTCCTCAGCTTAAATTCATCCTTTGAGGTCTAGTTCAAATGCCACTTCCTCCAAGGCTGTCATGTCCCCCCAGAGATAGAACCTTTTCCTTTTTTGAATTGCACTGCATTCATCTGTCTGATCATCTCCCTACCTCTTCTCTACCTCTTGGTAGATCATAAATTCCTTATTCAGTACATGTTGTATCACTTTGCCTGCGTCCGGGACATTGCCTTGTACAAAGGTGCTCAAGAAATGTTGGCAGTGCTGCATTTGGTGCCCTAGCTGAGTCATCTGCAGAGTCCAGAGGGCACTGGTGGGGAGTGAGGGGATTCTCACTGCTGAGGGATATGGGTGGGGAGAGGGCTCACAGCAAGGGCACAGGGCCAGCATAAGAGCCTGGTCCTGAATAGGAAAGTTAAATCAGGAGATGCTGAGAATATTAGTCAAATGTACTGAAGGCTAATTGTATGCCAGCTACCCTGTGGTCAGCTTGACCCTCACCTTTCAAGTAGACGATATTCTTCCCATTTCATAGATGAAGAAATGGGGTATCAGAAAAGTGAAATAGGAGTAATACCTCTATGCGCCAGGCACTGTGCTGGGGACACAAAGATGACTAAAACTCAGGCCTGTCCCTGAAGGAACCCTAGTTTTATGGAGTAGATAGTCCTGTAAATAAATAATTATAAGCAGTGGGATAACTGCAGTGATTAAGCTGTGGTCAGGGTATCATGGGAGAACGTAACCTGTGTATGGGGGAAGGTGTCCAATCCAGGAAAGCTTCTGGGAGAGCTGTGCCTGAGCAAGGTAGAACAAGAGTGTAGGGTTTGAAGGGACCAAAAATACATGCATACATAAGTATAACTAACTAACTAACTAACTAACTAACTAACTAACTAACTAACTAACTAACTAACTAACTAACTAACTAACTAACAGCATGGGGTGAGAAATATCCTGAGGAATTTATTGTTACTGGAGTATGAAATGTGAGTTAGGTGAGAAATGAGGCTGGAGAAGTTGAGACGATGTTTTAAACATGTTGAAGAGTTTGGAACTTGATTTTGAAAAACATGGAAAGCCATTGTAGGGTTTTCAGCAGAAAAGTGAGCTATCTAGCACATTTTAGATACATACCCGGGTGGTGGTAGTAGGTAATATTATTCCCATTTTCTAGATGGGGGAACTGAGGCTTAGAAAGTGAGTTGCCCAAGATTACTCAGTTTGTCAGAGGTGGACCAGAGCAATGATTTCAACTCAAGTCCATCTGAGTCTTTCCCTTCTAAGCAACCTCTCAAAGTAACAATGGCCAACAACTGTACTGAGTTTTCTACTGAAAAGTACTGTTACTTTCACTCTGATATTTGAATCAGAGAATAGTTTTAAGACCTAATATGATCTCCCAGCACTGAAAGGTTGCCGGTTTGATTCTTGGTCAGGGCACATGCCTGGGTTGTCGGCTCGACCCCTGGTTGGGGCATGTATGGAAGGCAACCGATGGATATTTTTCTCTCACATCGATGTTTCTCTCTTTATCTCCCTCTCTCTCTCCCTTCCTCTTTTTCTCTAAGCATGTCCTTGGCTGAGAATTAAAAACACACACACAAACCATTGATTCTTTAAAAAAAAAGACAATATGATCAAGAGTTAGTACTTAGTGCCATAAAGTTTCAGAGAAGGAGAGACAGGAAGGACTTCATGGGAGAGATTGCTCTATGTTATCCTGAAGGAAGAGGGACACTAGAACAGATAATGGGAAGCCAGGTGAGAGAAAGATGGGGCTGGAGGGGTGAGGTTGTGCCACCATGTGGTAGAGCAGGAGTGAGCACAGGAAACATAACAAGAGGCACAACCATGTCACTTGCTTTTTTGAGATAGCCATGTAAAGAGGAAGGAAACAAAAATGATCACGTTCCTTAATTTCCATCTTCACTTTTGCTGACTATAAATACACAACTGGCATTTAAAAAATCTTTTTACTACCTTATTACAGTCACTGGAGAGTTTACTTCCTTACACTGTGCTGGGATTGATTTCAGTGTCCGCATCCTCTCCTCAAACCCACTATGAACATTAAAGGGCAAACAGTTGAGGGTCCTACTGCTGGTAGGACCAAAACCAGATGTGCAGTAAATGACATTTGAGTGAAATGCAGTGATAGAAGTCTGTATGAGGAGCAGAACTTGCGTACACAGGAGAAGGGTGTGTTTGTGTTGGCTCTCCCAAGTTCTCTAAATATTCCTTCCATTCTGTTATGATTCACTTCAGAGACTGGAGTTGGGATCGTTTTGCAAATACTATTGTGTTATACAGCGTGTGGCAAAAGTAGGTTTACAGTTGTGAGTATGCGCGAAACACAGTTTAGTCTTGTATTATTATTTATTATTATATTATTTCCCATACGAACAACTGTAAACCTGCTTTTGCCCCACCCTGTATATATTATAGTCAATGGTGTGGTAGAAAGAGTCAAAATATACCTGGATTAGTATCCCAGCTCCTCTGCCTACCAATTCTTTTTCGTAGGGCATACTATTAACTTCATTAAGACTAGTCTTATAGATCTTTGATCTTGTAATTGTGCCTCTTTCTTTGCCATCATTAAATTTACCCTCATTCCTGGGTAATTCTCGGTAGCAAATAAGCATGCTCTAATATTTTTTATCTGAAAGCAAAATAACAAATCCTAAAACCTTTTCTAATTTGGTTTATTATTTAATTTTAAATTCTGTTGACATTATATTCTTCTCTATCTATCTTCTAGTGTTTTTTTTCCCTTTTCTCAGTAAAACTTAAAAATTGTCCATAGTTTTTTGGCTTTGACTTCGTCCCCTCATGCTAATCTCTTGCTGTCATTCCACTAGGACTGCTCTTGCCTGTGTCAACTAATGACCTTCATGTTGCCAAGTCTAAGGCCACTGCTTTCTTTCTTTTTTTAATTTAAAAAAATTTTTAAATCCTCACCCAAGGATATTTTTATTGATTTTAGAGAGAGAGAGGAGGAAAAGAGAGAAACATTGATGTGAAAGAGAAACATCCATTGGTTGCCTTCTGTATGTGCTCTGGCCGGGGATCAAACCCACAACTTTTTGGTACATGAGACAACGCTCCAACCAACTGAGCCACCTGGCCAGGGTGGCCACTGCTTTCTTTTAGTTTTACTTATTGTCTGAGCAGCATTTGACAAGGCTCATCACTGTTTTCCTGGAAACTTTACTTTCCTGGGTCTCTTCTTATCTTTCTTCTCTTTAGCCTCTAAATGGCAATATGCCCCATATTCTGAAATGGCCCCCTTCTCTTTTTTATTTGTTCCCTTTCCATAGGTAACCTCTTCTAATCCAATGGCTTCAATAACATCATATGCTAATGACCTTCACATTTGCATCTTAATCCTCGAACTTCCTCTGGGACTGCAGGCTCCTGCTCAGATAGACGCCTAAGAGGCTCTGCAAGTTTAGCATGGCTGAAAGAGAGCTCTTGACTCTTTTCTCCACTCCAAACGTGCTCTTCCCTCAATCTTCCCCACCTCAGTCAGTGGTGCTGCTCTCCCCAAAAGTACTCAAGCCAAAATATCTAGGCATTACTTTTGATTTTCTTTCTTCCCCATCAGAGTCCAGTTGTTCAGTAAGTCCTATCTTCTCTATCTTCAAAACCATTCCCAAATTTATCTCCTTCCCTCCATCTCCACTTTGAGCACCCTAGTCCAGGCCACATCATCTCTCACCTAGACGACTCACAGTAGCCTCAGCCAGGCTCCTTGTTTCTATTTGTACCCATACCATGATATCCTCCATTACAAGGCAGAGAAATCTTTTAAAATTGTTAATCAGTTTGTGTGACATTCCATAAATCCCCCCAGGTGACCTCCCATTGCACTCAGAATGACATCCAAATGCCTTGCTCTGGCTGACCAAGCTTTACGCGAGCTGTGACCTGCCCCATGTCAGTCTCTTATCCTGTTCTCATTGACCAAGCACCCAGCCTCTTTATTCTATTTTTGCTTCCTTGAACATGCCAAGTTCATTCTCACTTTAGGGCTTCGCACTAGCTGTTCCTTTAGTCTGAAATGTTCTTCTTTCATCTATATGTGCTTGTCTCTTTCTTATTCAAATATCAACTTAAATATAGCCATCTCAGATAGACCTTCTCTGACAACCCAGTCTACAGTAGCTACCTAATCTGTCCCTTCCTCCTATTTTAACTTTCTTGTAGCCTCTGTGTCCCTTCCTCCTATTTTAATTCTCTACTAGCGCTTCTCACTATCTGATATTCTTGTTCATTTATGTATATGCTCATCTCCCCTTTCATTCATTGCTGAGTTTTCTGCCCACCTGGGGTGTATGTTCTATGAGGGGGGAACTTGGCTTTTTCATCACTGCAGCCTTGCACACAGTTGATGCCCAGTACAGATGTACTGAATGAGTGAACGTGTTTTTCTCATCTGTAAAGTGGAGAGGCTAATACTCATGTCTCAGAGGTGTTGAGGACTTGCATGATCTAATTTAATCATACATGTAAAGCGAATAGTTCTGTGTTTGGCATGCTGTTTTTAATAAATGGAAACGGTATATATTTTCTAAATATCTGGCTCATCATAGACATTGAACAAATGTCTACAGTATTTTTAATTTAAATAACCTGCACTGTGCACAAAGTGAAAGGTACTCTGCAGTCAGCTATGACTTTATATTTTTTTCTGAACAAGAGGTTTAAAAAGCATTGTTCAATAGTCAACATAAACTACTTTGGAACTATTATTAATGTCTCTTCTGTCCCCGAAGCGCTCATACTCACAGAGACACTGCATTATAACAAGGTTTGGCTCTCTCTGGGGAAATTATAATTTTCTTCTTCTGTTTGGTTATATGAGCTTTGCCAATTAATTCTCTCTAGGATCAAAGTGTTTTGGGGTTTGATTTCCTCTCCCGTTGTTTAGGTTCTCTGAAAAGTATTCCCAGCTTTCGTGTGTTCTGATCACTTTTTCTTTTCACTTATTTAATATATATTTATTTAGGGTCAACTGCATACCAGGCAATGGGGATACAGATAGGAGTTCATAGGGGCCTCTATCCTTAAGGCCTAGTGGGGAAAGCAGGATACACAAACCAGCGAGGATAGTAAAGTGTCCATGGAGAGAGTCTCCATAGAACATAGTGGAGGCACAAAAGTGTGAGTGGCTAATTCACATGGAGGGGGAAGGAAGGTTTCAGATATATGTGGTTGCTCACCAGCCAATAAGGAGAGAATGAGCGTGTGAGTATAAGTCTGGAGGGATGAACCTGCCCCAGGGTCCACACTCTGGGAGCCAGGTCACAGTGGTGGTGGTAACTCAAAGGTCATGAGAAACAAAGCCAGAGAGATGAGCAGGGGCCGAGTTGTGGATGGCTTTGTGTGCCCTGCTAGGGAATGTGAACTTTCTCCAACAATAACATTGTTGGAACTGCATCTAGCATTTATTGAGCACTCCCCTCATGCCAGTTTCTCTTCTTCATGCTATATCATATTAATTCTCTTAATCGCACAACAACCTTAGCAGTAGGTACTGTTATTACCCCTGTTTACAAATAAAGAAACTTAGGCACAAAAAGAATAGGGAACTTGCCCAGTGTCACCAAAGGCAGAGGCAGAACTCAGGTCAGACAGGTTGGTGTTCTTCACCAGAGCTCTGTACTTCCTTTCAGAAGTTTTATGTAGGCAGCAGGGTGCCTGGAGGAGATCTAAGTGTGGGAATGACATGGTCAGATTCACTCTTTGGAAAGGTTGCCGTGGAGTCACATTACCTCTTATACAGGGTTGGTTTCTAAAAGCATCTAAGGCAAAAAGTACAGTTACATTTCTCCTTGAAGTGAGGAGTGTCTGAGTGAGGTTGGCCACGTTAGCAGCGGCATCTCATGTCTCAGCCCAACGCAGCAGCTTTCCCCTGGCCTTGGAACAGAGGGCAGTCTTTGGTAGATACTCATGTAAGAGATGGATAGTCGGTTTGTCTGGGGGGGACCCCGTTGTTTGAAAAGCACAAAAGCATCACACTCCTATGGAAACTGAGCTCCTCAGTGGTGATAGCAGACTCAGCCACCCGTCTCACCTTCTCCAGGGCCCGCACTCAATGCACGGTAGAGCCCAAGTGTTGCTTAGATAAGTGATTTTCCCTGCCCCTGTTTCTCTCCCTGGAGGAGTGGCATGGATGTAAGTTAGGCCTGTGCGTGATGACAGCAGAGCAGAGCAAAGTCTGCATGAGTGTGGAAGTGGGAAGGCAGAGGGGGCAGGCAGCGTAGGGCAGCTGCTGCCCAGGTGTGAGAGGCTGGCCCCAGTTAAGGTCCGGGCAGGTGCACAGGAGAATGGATGTGGGAGATGTAAAGAAGGTTAAATATTCTGGACCCAGGGACCGATTGGATTTATTCCCTTCAAGCTTTTTCTGATCTGAAAACATAGTTCATCATTGTATCTTTCTGTTTTCAGCCTGGTAAAATCCCTTCTAATTTCCAACTACGAGCTTTAGTAACATACTCTCCTAGGTTACGGCTACTGAAATAGGCTTAAGAGTCTTCTGCAAGCATTAGGAACTTTGATCAATCTGTCAGTTCTGTCACAATGGTGCAGTATTTCTGCTTTTTTTTGTTTTGTTTTACAAATAGACATTATATTAGGTCAGTTGTTACAGACACTATGCTAGGTCAAACAGACATCATATTAGGTCAGTTCTCTTGATAGCACTTGAAAAAAAAAACACCATGATGTTTTCTCTTACGGGTCTTATGTTAAATTCACTGATATTTTAAAAATTGAAATGATTTTGTAACTACTTTAAAGAAAACTTGAACATGATCACAGTGATAAAAAACAAGCCAACCTACCTAGTATGCAGGAAAAAGAGACAGGGAGAGGCATATCCTTATCCAAATACTGACAGTGATTGTGTTCCTTTTGGTAATTTATTTTCCCCTCTGCTATGTTTTCTAAGTTTAAAAAAAGTATGTCTTTGGTATACGTAAAATGTTAAAAAGTTGTTTAAAAAGGAAAAAAAACTTAAAAATAATAAGCTCCCTGTAATCCCATAATCCTAACACAACATATGTTCTTACTTTTGAAGTGCCCTTGTTCACATGCATGCTTTATGTTTCAAAGCTGCAGTCCTGACAAATGTAGCTTTGTGTATTCTTTTTATTTTACAGCCCCTTGTCAACATTATTTCATATTTCTACATAGTTTTCATAATTGGCATTTCTGACTGCTGTCCTGCATTCCAGGGTGTTGATGTTCCACACTGAACTATCCCTTGTTGGACATTTGGAGTGTTTCCAATTCTCTTAGATAAGGCGTAGTGAGCATTTTTGTCCACTTAGCATTTTGAGTTTGTTCAGTTCTTTCCCTAAAGTGAATTCCCAGCAGTGAGCTCAGTGCATGAAGGCTTTGAACTCTGTCATGGCTTTGGCTTGTACTTTAGTAAGATCATGATTTCTGCAAGAGCCAGTTGACTGTGGATGTTCACTGGCTGTGTACGTGTATAACCGTCTCATGTTTCCCTCACCAGTGTTGAGCCCCTATGGTATTACAACAAAGGGTATTATTTCTAAAGTTCATGTTTATTGAAGAGAATTTAGAAAAGATATAAATATATAAAGAAGGAAATAAACTATCCATAATCACACCACCCAGAGGTAAGCATTTAAAAAATGTATTTCCATCCTAGCCAGTTTGGCTCAGTGGTTAGAGGGTCGGCCCTTGGACTCAAGGGTCCCAGGTTCGATTCTGACCAAGGGCACGTACCTCGGTTGCAGGCTTGGCCCTGGTCTGGGTGCTAGCAGGGGGCAACCACTCGATGTGTCTCTCTCACATCGGCATTTCTCTCTCTCTCTCTCTCCCTCCCTCCCTCCCTCCCTTCCACTCTCTCTGAAAAAGCAATGGAAAAAATATCCTGGGGTGAGGATTTAGATAGATAGATAGATGATGATAGATAGATAGATAGATAGATAGATAGATAGATGATAGATAGAGAAAGAAAGAAAGAAAGAAAGAAAGAAAGAAAGAAAGAAAGAAAGAAAGAAAGAAAAAGAAAAATGTATTTCCTTCCAAGTGTATCTTTCATCATGTTATATCATGTGGCTCTACGAAAGTATAACCTCTTTTCTATTGTTGGATGGAATTTTACTCCTTTCTCCATTTGTGGGGTTTGTTTTAAGTAATGCTGGAATGAACTTTCTTGTGAAGAAATCTTTGTGCACATCTTGGAATCATTCCTTAGGAAAAGACCCCCAAGCAGGATTGCTAGGTCAAAGAGTATGAACATTGTTAAGGCTTTTGATGAACATTGTTAAGGCTTTTGATGAAAAATGAAAACTCACCATTGAGGAAAGTTGTGCCATGTTATATTTCACCTGCTTAGAAGTGTGCAGAAGACAGGCTGGGTGACAGCTGATGGGGGCCTGAGCCAGGTGGGTATGGTAGGGACAAGCTGGAGCAGACGGGGAATTCAAGAAAATCTGTGGACCTTGGTGACAGGTGGCTTTTGGCATGCTGTGTGTGTGTGTGTGTGTGTGTGTGTGTGTGTGTGTGTGTGGTAGGGGCCGTGTTGAGAAAGAATTTCTACCTTGTCTTCCATGTTGGAATTTGCCAAGATGCAGATTCGGTGATTAGGAAAGCACTTGCAAACCCAAGGTGCTGTATAGATATAAAAACTTATGGATAGTAACAGTAAGCAAGAAATCCCTCCCAGCCGGGCTGCCTCAAGGATGACGTGGACTGGTGTGTGTAGAGCTCCTAGGCTCTAGCCAGATAGCCATTCTCTTGGGAAGCGATTCCTGTGTTTTACCCTTAGCCATGTGAGCCCCGGGGCAGGCGGACACCTTCTTGCCCGTTACTTCCTCCTGCTTCCAGTGCCGAGGCCATCTGTGTAAACAGCCGATGGTCTCCTGGCAGGGAAGGAGACACCTTTGTCCTTGGGGGGCCTTGGGTCCCTCAGGAGAGGGAGGCCTGGAGCCCATCAGCGCTGCAGCCCTGACCTCTGGCTGCCTGGCCAGCTGCATTGTGTGCGCAGCCGGGGGAGGAGACTGAAGATGCTGATAAGGAGGCCCTTCCGGTCCAGCCGTCCAGGCGCGGGAAAGCTGCAGCGAGGAGATTAGACACAGCCCCCGATTCAGAGGAGGAGGAGGGCCGCGGGACCAGCACCCCCCTCGCTCTTTGTGGGTGGTATTGTTTATTGTTGGAGGAGGACAGCGCAGGGGAGCCTGGCCTGCTTGTGCAGAAGAAGAAACAGCAAGTTGGGTCTGGAAGAGCCTTTTTTTAGATCAGTTCAACACACGTTATTTGCAGACAGAACCTCTCCATCTGGGAAAGGGATTAATGAGTGGGAAGGCTATCTTTCTTTCCCTCAGGAAACAAGGTTCTAGTATTTCCGGGAGCATCCAGGACTGTCAAGCACCTGCGCCCAAGTGCTTTGGTTATAAAACAAATGAGCTCTGCCTGGGGACTTAAGTGAGTCCAGTGCAGGGGCCCACCCTTCTCCTGTCACCTCTCTGTAGGAAACCAGATCTGTGCTCAGTGCGGTGACTGCTATGCAATGTGACAGAGCACTATTACTTCAATAGTCTGATTCAGGTGTCTGCTTTAGTTAATGCTGAAGTAATGCTGTTTCAAGGCTTAATTTTCAATTTCCTTACTTGTCTGGTAGCCCAAATGTATTGTTTATTTCTAGGAAATAGGAAAATATAAAAGACAATATATACAACGAATAAAATAGTAAGATATTTTACTGTTTTGCTTTTTGAAAATAATAATAGTGGAGGTCTCAGGCCGATTTTATTTTTATTTTTTACATGCCTTTAAAAATGTTCCCAAGGGCTGCTTTTGAGCTCCCTCTCATTGATGGGCCCCTGCCAGCCTCCCTGGCAGTTATGCCCTTGGCCTTGTTCAGTAGGGAGAGAGTATCTTCCTAGACCTTATTTGTCCTAGCAGCAGCTCTGATTTAGAGTCAGGGGTCCTGTGAATGCTCTTCTGGCTGTTGCTGGCATACTGCATGGCCTGAGGCAACTCAGTCTCTTGATTTCAAATCCATTTCTATAAAATGGGAAGGAAAAGATGGGATTGTCCTGCTTCTTCAGGAAGATTCTGTGTCAGAGTGCAGTGAGAGTAATTTCTGAGCAGTAATACATGATACACATGTGTGAGAGTTTTATTTTCATTAGTGACACAAATGAACAATTGTTCTACCCATTGGTTTTGGCTCTCATACGATGGATACTTGTTTTTGAGGGAAGTTGGTATGAAAGAATGAATCTACCATGCAGGGACTTGCTGTGCTGAGACATGGTTTAATAGAGAAGCAGTGGTACACACACCATTAGCTGGAAAAGGCAACCCCAGAGCCCGGGTGGGGCAGTCCTTCCCTGTCATGCGAAAGGGAGCAGCAGAACAGACAAAGAAAAAGACAGAAAGAAACAGAGTACCCCAAATAGATATTTTTTTAAAAGGGCCTCTCTCACTGTATTAAGAAGACTGGCTTGGCTTTTCAGCACTACTATAGACTGAATAGGATAGAGTATAATTTGTTAAGAGTTGGAGGTTATCTTCTTTCCTAGAGAGAGCTAGATACTGCAGCCTCCCCAGAGGCAAACACTGTTGCTAGCTTTCTTTTGTATCCTTCCAGAGATCCTTCATGCATATATAGATAAATAACGATATGCCCCCCTTTTCATACTGTAAAGACCACTCTCCACCCTCCCTCTTTTACTTAATGCACATTGCAGATGTCAATAGCAGGCTGCATGGTACACTGATGTGTAGTTTCCACAGTCTGTATAACCGTTTTCCTGCTGCTGGACTTTTAGGTTGTTTCATATTTGCTGTTGCAAACACTGTTGTAATGAATATCCTACTTCAAGTGTCTTTGTACACATGTATGTGTACAGGTGTAGGATAGATGCCTAGAAGTGGGATTGTTGGTCAGGGTTTGTAATAGCCTTTTTGTCTTAAATCAGTATTGCCCTCCAAAGAGGTGGTGTTGACTTACCTCCCACAAGCAGTGTGCCAGTGCCCCATTGCTCCATATTCTCTCCAGTACAGAATGAACTTTGCCAATCTGTGATGAGAAATGGTTCCTGATTAAACATTCATTATAGTTTTCATTATAAATTATAATTTATATTTAAAATTAAAATTTATAATTATAATTTGTAATTATGAATTATAAATTTTAGAGTTTGATATACTCTTATGAGTGAGACTGATCATTTGGAAAAATATGCAAGTGCCATTTTTATTTCCTGTCTTGTAAACTATCTGCTCATGTCCTTTGCCCATTTTTTTTCTCTTGGGTTATTCAGTTTTTCTTATTGATTTGTAGGAACTCTTTATGCATTTAAGGAAGTTAGCCTTTAGTTGTATGTATTTCAGATATTTTAATTAGTTCATTTAAAAAATATATATCTTTATTGATTTCAGAGAGAGGAAAGGAGAGGGAGAGAGCGATGGAAACATCAATGATGAGAGTCGTCAGTGATTGGCTGCCTCCTGCACGCCCCCAATTGGGGCTCAAGCCCTCCACCAGGGCATGTGCCCTGACTGGGAATCAAACTATGATCTCCTGGATCCTAGGTCAATGCTCAACCGCTAAACCATGCCCAGCCGGGCCAGTTCATTTTTTTGTTGTTATGCCATATAGAATTTTTAAAAAATTTAATTAGTCATTGGTCAATCTCTTTATTTTATGGCCTTGATTTTGAGTAATTCTTAGAAGGTCTTCCCCACTTTAAGATTTTGTATATATCATGCTTTCTTTTAGTACTTTCATGCTTTTATTTTTAAAAATTCAATTCTTTAATTTACCTGGAATTTATTTTAGCATAAAGAGTGAGGTAGAATTCCAATTTAACATTTCCCCATAAAGATGTGGGTTTTGAATTGTGCACTTATACTCACTTGTTGTGTAATTTTGAACAAATTAATTAGCCTCTGTGAGCCTCAACTTCCTTATCTGTGTAATGGGAGTAATAATGATATTTACCTAATGGGGTTGTTGAAAGGTTAAATAAGATTATATATGGAAAACATTTAGCATAGTTCCTGGCACATATTAAGTGTTCAAATCATGGTCCACATACTCAGGAGTCTGCGACTACATCGTGTGTTCCAGCAAAGGGGAGAAGTTCCAGGTGGCTAGGATGCAGAGGTCACCTTGCAGTTTACTAGGGTATGATTTAGGGAGAGTCACTTTATCACCTAAACCCTCAGTTTCCTCACTTGCATATTGAATGATAAGAACCAGTCCATGCAGGTCCGGAGGAGATCACATCTGTGAAAGCATTGTGTAACCTGTAAGGGACCGTGTAAAAAGGCTGGGGATTATGGCCTGGTGAATGAGGAGCATCCACGGCTCAGGTGGGTGTTTGACATCCCTGGCCAAGGAGCATAATTACCTTGCAATAACATGAAATTAACAGCTGATGTAAAGCAAGTGAGCTTGCAGCAGTTGATTATAGTAATGCTTAGTAATTGCCTTCTAGTAATTAAGCAATAATGAGCTTCCTGAGACAGAACCTTGTTAGAGCGAAAGATGGATCATACACTTTCGGTTCAGTGTATACATACTGAGCACAGCAGTGGGCTATGCAGACATGAGTGTCTTGTTGGAGCATGCTTCTTGCCCTTAAGGACAATAGGGGCAGTAGACATGTAGAGCATTCCCTCCTCCACCAGGCAAGTGCACATGCCTAGATGTACTTGGAGGAAGGCCCGCAGCACTCTGGGGCTGTCCAGGAGGGAGAGACTTCACCTGCAGAGCCTCATAGGCCAGTGTGAGCCCCATCCCTGAAGTGTGGCCCAGGATTTAAGAGCCCCAGCTCAGAAATGCCTTCTTCAATGCCACTGGTAGCCCTTTTTTATTCCCTCTGTTTGGTTGTTTTGGATTCATCAGGCATATCCTGTTTCTTATGCTCTGCCCATCTCCCTCCACAGCTCCTGGGTGGGCCTGCTATTGTGTTTAGGGCCTTTATTTCTACTAGACTTGCTGATTCAAATTTTCCCTGGGTAGGGTTGCCAGATAAAATATAGGATGCCCAGTTAAATTTTAATTTCAGATAAACAACTATAATTTTTTAGTGTAAGTATGGCCCACACAGGATTTGGGCCACACTTTTATACTAAAAGAGTATTCATATGTCCATGTCATATTTGGAACAAACATATTAAAATTTATTTGTTGCTATCTAAAATTCAAATTTAACTGGATACTCTCTTTCTTCTTTCCCTTCCTCCTTCTCTTCCTTCATCTAGCAGCCCTGCCTGGGTGGCCCTGATTTCAAATGCTATAAAATAGCATTTACCACACTAATGTTTCATGGAGCCCTAATAGTAGCAAGGGACATTGAAAAGTAATATGGGAAAAAAATTCAGAGATAAAATCATGCTTGGTAAATCCTGGATTAAACAAATTTAGCCGCTTTTCTTCATTATGGGAATTTTCAGAACCTTCTAAATCTCCAACATTGGGTCATAGCATGTAGTATTTCTCAAAGGTATGCCACTGTCCTCCCCCTCCCCATTCCTGAGTATTTAAGGGTTATAGGAGCAAATGTCGAATGGGTGCTGACAGTCTCTGTAGACTATGAGTTCTGATTTGGGGTTTTGGGAAAATACTTCTCTATAGAAAAAAACAACTTTGTATAATGTTATGATTCTGTTTTTGTTTTAAAAAGCCAGA